>NC_090436.1:127398016-128630874 GCF_031143425.1 Pleurodeles waltl | reverse complement strand
TTCTAGGCAGGGCCTGCTCTTTTGTCTCATCCTTATTACTGCTTCTGGAAGGCTGGAGACAGCAAGGTGCAGAGATCCCATACACCATTGTGTCCTCATTTGGTATTCATAGTTAGATCCAGTCCCACTGCTACCTTCTTTGAGAGTCATCCCCTTATACACAGGCTGTGTCTGAGAAGCAGGCAGAAAATTCCATTTGAAAGAGCACCTCCCTAAACTGTTCTGAAGTATTTCCCAGTGGATCCATATCCTCTATCTGGAAAATCTTTATAAAACTGAAATCCAAACCACCCCACTTTGTTTCAGTTCCACGTTCTTCATGCCCAAGGAAGAGAGTGCTTCACAGAGCTGCTGTGTAAGCAGGACTTGTGTCTGCATGACAGCCAGTCTATAATTTGTGAGGAGATATTAACTGAAGTCTTTATTTACTGCTGGAGGAGTTGACAGTCTGCCATGTGCCTATAAGCCTGTCTCCCTGCTGAGAGAGGAAAGGAAAGTTCCCTGCCCAGCAGATGGCGAGACTGTCCAGGAGGGAAATATCCAGCATGTTCCTGAAATGAGGGACAACCTGATAAAGGTGACTGCCTTAAGAGACCAAAGCCAGGAGGAACTTTTGCTTTAAAGTGCCTGGCCTCTCAGTGCAATTCTCATGTGGGCTGTATCAAGAATTTGCATGTGTGCTCAACACCGTTTCATCTTGCATCCCACCATGGGCCTGAGAGCTAGTGATGCTGGGCGGAACTGAGGAGCCGTGTTGCTGCTGTTGCGGGAGCCGATCAGTCAGGGAGGCTGATGAGTCAGCCTGGAGGTTGCAACTGCTGTGTCTGAGTGCAAGTCTAAACTTGACTTGGAGGACCGAAACAGCCCAGGACATTGTCCTGGTGCCGCACTGACTCTCTCCAGTGATTCCTGTTCCAAAGAGAGGTTGTCGCTGAGGCCCCACACACGCTGCCTCTGAGAAGAGCTGGGGTGCAAGCAGTACCTGGTGCATCTGTAGGTCTGCAACAGCTATTAAGCAGTTGAAGTGGGGCATAACCTGCAAAGAGAACAGGGGCCCAATGATTCAATTAGAACCCTGAGGTTGTGATTAGTATTGTGCAATATTCTGTTTTACTGTGAGATTAAAGTACTCGGTTTTATAGAAAGATGTTCACCAAAGTATTATCTCTGTTGGTTTTCAGCTCATATTCCTTCACATTACCTCCCTGAGAAGACTAAGGAGGAACATGCTGTGTAAAGAATAACTCCACACACTGTGACAGGAAATTGCTCATAGATGCTATTTATTAATCCAGGTTATTTAGACTCCTGAAATGTCATGTTAAGGAGGTGAAGGTCTGAGCTCCATCAGGACTAGCACCATGATGTGCAGGTTACCTGAAGATCTCAGTGGCACATCTATTCATTGTATCATTAGCTTTCCTTTCAGAAGTCTGCAATAGATGCATTGATCCCTGAGCTATTATAATGGTATTGAAACCTATGCAATGAAGTACTAACCTCACACTCTTGGCATTACAAACCTTTTTCCTTGAGGAAAAAGATGGTGCTCCTGAGACTAATCTGCATTATTCTGTGAGAGCTGGTGCAGCTGACCATTATCACATGAAAGTCTTGCTGGCCCTCACTACAGAGAATTGGCAGGTGTCCCTGGTCCTCTAGGACGCTTACTTTCCTCTGCTGATCCTACATGCTCACAAGTGCTACCTGAAGTGTACTGTGAGGTCTATGCACCAGCAGAAGAGGTTCTGCCATATGCACAACTGCTCTGCCATTAATCACTCAGTGAACAGCTATGGTTATGACCTCACTGAGATCAGTAGTCCATGCCCTCGAGAAAAGCCCCCCTGTGCTGGTCCTAGCAGTGACTATTGTAAAGGTTTATTTAATTGTCCTATCAGCCTTTGTTTCTCTCCCTGCAAAGCTTTCTTTAAATCACCACTAGTTGAACACTTTCTGTAATGTTTACTTATTCCTTTAGAGTCTGTGTAACATTTCTTAGTGGAATTTGGATAATGTTTTAAAGTTCCTCTTGGCATCCCATTTTAGTTATTGCACAGTTATCTGGGTTGAACTCCTGACACTGAAATCTGTCTTATTACAGTGACGTGGTCTGAACACTACTCACAGTATTCTGCCCACATAAACTGGTTCTTTGTATCTGTCTATCTTTTCTTACCAAAAGTGGTTTCTGCCTTCCACTTTGGCCAGTCAATCACTGTTTCATCTTTCTTTCCTCCTCTTAACCGCACCAAAGAGGAGGAACATCTGCAAAGACTGGATTGTAGTTGTTCACTATATTGCTCTGTTGACTACATGCAACCTCACAAAGTAGATGATTAGCACTTTTTGAGCTTTGCCAGTGTTTAGAAGGGAAAGAGGTGACCAAGGCAACCATTTTACTTTGGGTTAGCCTTTGTTTTAAGAGATGTCATGCCAAGGAACACCCTCCAGCTGACAATTGTGCCAATCTACCAGGGCCATGGCTGCTTTCACTGCTCTCACCAAAGGTGGTCTCATAGTTCACATCTGCTGGGCTCGCATGGGGTTATCTTTTCATAGTTTTGCTAAACATTACTGCCTCACATGTGTCACATGGCTTTCTGCTTAGCTATTTGCTATGCACTCATGTAATCAAAAGAAATTCGCATAGTGGAGGAAATATATATTTTCGTGATAACCTGATTTCCTTAGTCCAACCCATCCGTATAGTAAGTACTTTAAAGAATCGTTGCTGCTGGTATTAGGCATAATGGCAGTGTAGATTTGCAGTTCTGCTTATGCTTAGTTGAACTGGGAATGCCTATGGGCAACTGAAGTCTGGTAGTAACTCATTTTGTGGCATTATTTGATGAATGGAGCGACTTTTATTTGTATTCAAGTTGAGAATAAAATGTGACTGATTTAGAGGATGAATTTTCATATTTGGTTTGATTAGCTGGTTCATCGTTTCCAGTTTTAATTGCAAAATTAGTCGCGTTTCCAGATGGAGATGATTGTCCTGGAAGACTCATAAAGGTTCTTGAAACCTGACTGACAGTGAAAGACTAATATTTGTGTTATATCATGATATTAGCATAGAAGTAGAAATGTGAAATAGGTATTCTTATGCTAGTCACTTGCCTTTTACCAGAATTTTAAACAGTTCATTATTCATTAAAAAATAACGTTCTCTTTTCAGGAATCACCATTTCTTAATCTCCTTGGGCAAGCAAGTTCCCTCTCTTGGCAACTGGTTGACATTGTTTCCTATCAAAACATCATCAACTACTTTGGCAGTCATTATGCTGCTTCAACCATCTTGGCAAAGGATCCTTCATCGGAACTGGTAGTAAGGCTCTTAAAAGTGTCGGCTGGCTTCACTGCTTCTTCAGACACCAACGTCTTCTTTGTAAGTACATCATGTGCAGTCATGTTCTTTGGCTATTTTTCAAGGGAACACGCTAGAATGACCCAGAAAACTGTTTTGCAAACATTGTTGATATACAAACATTTTCCATGTGCGCACGGTGCCATTTAATGTACTTGTTGTTAAATGTCACCTTTTGCCTATGTAGCCTGTTTATTGTTTTCCTAATTAAAGTGTAACAGAGGTGTTTGGGTTGGCAGACGTTTTCGAACCACATCTTGACTCAACACCACTCCAGATGACCTGTGGCAAAAGCTATTGTCACTGCTTGTACCGTGCTCTTGACAACCACATTGTGTTACAGATTGTCTAATAAGGAAATTATCTTACATTCTCACGTTGTGCAATTTCCAGAATATCCTTCATATTTTTAACACCAAACGTTACTGTTGGGAATAATTATGTTTATTTCATTTTGTTTTTCAATAGGATGTGACCCCAAAGTGCCGTCTGTACATTCACCAGGTGGTAACGTTTCTCGGTGCCTTGGAACAGACTGGGAAAATCACTTTGTCGGTATTGGAGGAGGAAATGTCAAAGCTGCTTGATGACATTGTTGTCTATAGCCCTGTAGGTAGGTGTTTACCTGCAGTCTCAACAGACATATTCATCTGCTTCCTGAAAAAACCCATTATTAGAGTGTGATTTACTAAAGCAAGGATCCTTTAGATTAGATTCGGTATATTGCCTTACTAGAGCCCACAGACCCTATAATAGCAGGCCTTTCGAAATATAACTTAACCATAGGAAAGTAGTGTTACAAGCTGTCAGAATTATGTCAGGTGTTGAGCCAATGCTCATGGATTGGTTTAAAGGTCACATTTGTAGCTTTTTCACATTGTAAATAGCAGTCACTTCACTTCCTGTGTGGTTGTAATATTGGAATGCTCCCATAATCTCCTTCAGCACAAAGCCAGGTGGATTTTTTTCTGCACCAAAGGGCATTCTCATTACACTACAAACTTTATTCATTATTTAAAAAAGGTGGGACTTCAATGTGCCCCTGTTTTATCTTAATTCACATCTATCTCCTTCTTTTCTCTTGCAGAGCACTGATTTTGAGGGCATAGGCAACAGAATGTTTTCTTTGTGATCTTGCATCTCTGTTTTGCTAATAACACCATTATCACGTACACGAGGTAGCCAGCAGATTGTAAACATTTATAAAGTAAAAAATATTTAGACTGTTTTTATCTTAGATGTCACAGTGATCAGATTACCTATTTATGAGTTGCTAAGAGATAGGAAAATGAACAAACGTAAATAATTCCCCGGATTCCAAAGAAATAGTTTATGATGAAATATATAGGTGATAAGTTGCATTCTTTTTCAAACAATAATTATCATTCTCTTGCCAACAGTCTTTTCTCTGCAAAGATTCATTGATATTTGTATTTAACTCTGCAGTCTCCTTATAAAAGGTGAAACCTGAAGTCCAGTCTACTAGATTAGGCAGTTTGGCTTCATCCATTTCAAACCTATACAGAATTGGACTAACAAAAAGGCAAATTTGGACTACATTGGCTGGAGTTTAAAATCATGCTTACATAGCATATTTAGTCGGTTAAGTGGTACCAACTAACCAAATTTCACTTCCAACAAAAAAGTCCCAGTCAAAAAAACACTGTTGTTGCGGGCAACTACCACAAGGATAAGAAGCTTTCCCCGCTTCCAGACACACTGGGTGGCCACATTCCCATGACGATCTATCTTGCTGGCTGTTCATATTGTAAAGAGGAATAAGCCAGCTCTTCCAACATTGCATCCTGAGTTATATGCAAGTCCTCACGACAAACCTTTCTGGGGGGCTCAAGCATTTTACTTTATTGTGAAGTATTGGCTGACCACTTATTCTGGGGCCGGTGCCATTAGCCACAGATTTCCTGTCGCACAGAGCTACCTCAGCAACCCGGTGAGCTTTAGCACTTTCTGCCAAGCCTCGGGCATGCTGTCACTAGACTACCTTCACGCGGTCAAAGAGTATTTGTGAAAGAAACTAAATAATGTATCATTTCGGATGTATCTGTGTATTTAAATATTGGTGTTTCACCCTACTTATTACAATGGAATGTGTGAACAAGGATATTGTAAATCTAAGATGTTGGGGTGTCCGTATTACTTTTGCGACCATTGCCTGACAGTTTTTGATAACAAAAGAGTCTGGGACACACAGCACCAAATAGCATGACAATTTCAGTAGCACAATCATTTTACTAGATCCATACCGTAGCATTTCCCAAACCATGCAAAAGTATTTCCCAAGCTGTGGGCTGCAGGCTGCGAGCCGAATTTGGGTAGGTTGCAGAAGCCCTGATCTCTATATAAGTAAAGTAATATTTACAACAATTAGCCCTGTTTGTGCTGAACCATGTCCCTAAGTCCAGTTTTAAGCAAATATTCCCAAGCATGACTCCAGGTGAAGCTTACAGTATTGGCTGCTGCTGGCAAAAAGCCAGTTTAACAGAGAATGTGCTTCCTATGTATAATATAAACAACCATATCACTTGTGTATGACTTTCACACATAAATTGAGGAATATGGATGTGGACTAATGATCAGAGCTGCCGACCTTGGATTTGGGAAAACGAGGTCCAGGTGTTGGCTCAGCATCCTTGTTTCTAGGCAAATGACAGTCTCACTTGCTGCTAATAAAATTAATCTGACCTTGTGTAATGTAATCGGGAACTCATGTTAAGTGCGCTAATGCTCTTGGGAAGTGTTTCTGCTATATAAGACTGTAAAATATATAGATATACGGAATCCGAAATGCACCATTGGGCCTTATTTTTACACAAAACATGGATATGTGGACCTACCCCATGCTATGCTGTAGAAGGGTCTCACAAAGTTGGTAAAATCATTGGTATTTTTCAGAAGCCTTGTTTTTCCACTGAACGGATGCCACAGGCCAGCATCCCGTTCTGAAAAGTGTTCCAGCTCCAAACTTCAGGGCGGTTCACCATCTGCCACTTTTATAGGAGGATCAGTATCTGGGCCACATTCAGATTATCGGAGGGCATGGTTAGGGTTGTGATGTTTACATACAGTTGCTGCTACTGTATTAAAAAATCATTACACCTCTTGTCCATCAAAGCTAGGTTTGTTGCAAACGTTGGTCATTCTAAAAATTAGGTTGTTGTTATAAAACGTTTGGGAAGCACTGCCATATGGTGTTATTGCTAAGGTTACTCATCTGCAAAATGTTTTGATCATTGTGTCAGATGCATTGCAATGATTGTGTGACAGATTATTTCCAAGCCATCTGCAAACAGTCACCCCTAGCTATTTGCTTACATGAGCTGGCCATTGCAACAGAGGGCCTTCCATTTTCTCAAAAGGAATCTCAACATGGGGAAACATCCTGAACATAAACCAGCCCGGATACATCTTCAGTGACCAACAATGTCTAACAGTATTTTGAAGGCCATCATCAGGGTGTTTCAGAAAAATTAAGATATCGCCTGTCTGTAGTAACACCATTGTTTCAACATCTTCACCAGTAAACTCACAAATGTAGTCTCTGTCCCCAATATCTGGGTCACAGGCTCAATCAGCAGTGTGAACTGAAATGAAGATATTGAGCAATAGAGCGTGTTTCCCATCTGATGCTCAAAGTGGAGTGACATGACCTTTTTACCGTAGTACAATAGTGGTGTATAGTAATGTAATTTAGCTGAAAATGTCTAGCCCAAATTTTAAATGCCCCCATAGTTGAGAAATATGTATCCAGATACACATTTACTTGTTTTACTATATCCAGTGATATGATGCTGCTATGTCTTATGATTGGGCTATAATCCAGCTCCGGCAACCACAGTAAGAAATCTAAACATTCATCTTGATTCTGCCCTTTCACTTGATCTTCTGGTACCTGAAGCAGCCGTAGTTGCTTTTTACAGCTAACAATTCCAAAGGAGCTATTTCCATATTTGGATACCTGCTTTCATATGCTTGTTTAGAATGCACTAGTTCAATCAAGACTATGCAAATTCAGTCTTCAGTTGATTAAAAAATACAGAAGTACTGCTTTTCGGTAGCTCCAGATAAGACAATGTAGCTACTATTTTGAGGGCATTCATTGACAGAGTATGCATAACAAAGTGACTTTGGCCATTGTACACAAGGCGAGCTCTATTAAGACCCTGATTTTTCTATCCAATACCTCTGCCAGAAATATATTTTGTTGATCCTCCTGTCTGAATATGTGGAAGAAAGTGGCACACAATGCACTTTGCACTCTGTGCCCAAGCCATTTTCATGTTTTTAAAAACAACTCAAAAACTAGCTTTTTACAGAATCGTTTTCAGTTCTAGCCTATATATAGCTTCTGCATTGTGTTAGGAGGTAACTCTCACGTTTCTAAGGGCTTTTCAGAAACCTTTAACAATTCTGACAGTACATTATCTGTAAAATGATTGTTGAACTCTGGTTGAGTCAATACAAGAGCTTTTCTAGCATTCATGACCCCAAACTGTATTAATGGGATTGCACATTATCTTGGCATAGGTTAGTTATTTGTATACTATTAGGGAAGAATTGCACTACATACAAACAATTTGAGGCTGGGTACCTCTGCTAGTCATGTGATTGGTTTAAAATCCTTCTTTGCATAGTTCCTTGTGTTTCTGGTAACTACATCTCTAACCCATATATTTTGGTGTTGCGTTTTCAGTAGGAAGGGAATTTTGTCAAAGTTCAACCAATCCTGAACCTACAACAGAAGGTCAACTAAGATGAGTGTTCCTATTGCAAAAGGCTGTAATAATAAAGGACATGTGGACACTAGTGATGCTTTCAAAATGTCGCAGATTCAAACACATTTGTACTTGTACATAGAGCGATTGTTATAAGACAATGGGCCTGATTTAGAGTTTGGCAGACGAGTTACTCCATCACAAACGTGACAGCCCCTTTGCCGTATTACAATGTCCATAGGATATAATGGAATCATAATACGTGGATGGGATATCCGTCATGTTTCTGATGGAGTAACCCCATCTGCCAAACCTTAAATTGGGCCCAGTATTTTCCCACGTCTGCCAGTATGTCAAGAATTAAAGAGCTTCATTGTCATTAATTACATTCTGTTGTTATTTACTGATCATAAGCTTTGATTCCACTTTATATATAGATAAACCTGCTCTCTTGTACTTGTATTTTGCCAATTCTCACATTCTCTGATCTGGTGTAGGGCAGCGCTCCATCAATATTTGAATTTGAAAATCATCCTTTGAAATGCAAGTTTTACTTTGATGATGGGTTTTATTAATAATGAATTTTGTAGTTGAAAATTAAGACTGATTAGGCAAAATTGTTCAAGGTTTGCCTTTCTTTGCTTTACCACACGCAGAATCTTGTTGTGTTGCTAGAGAAGGGACAAGCAGATATTCAGCCGGAAAACACAAAAGAAAAGAGACAAGTGTAAGCAACCAAAAAATAGGAGGGGTATACACAGTTACTATCTGCTATACCCACACTGCCACAAATAACTTCTGTAACTTACCTTTAGTATTCTAACTACTATGGCACCAATTGCCAATTTGTTTTAAAATCTCTATATATTCTTCTCTTTCAGTATTTTTCACAGTTAACCTGTCCTTGTCCATTAGGTCCTCCAACTGTAAGCCATCTGACCTTGCAATGCATGTAACTCTTTGTCTACCATCATCTTTGCCAATGTGATTTTTCCTTGGTCAAGTGTTTTATTAATATGTCTGACACCAAGGGTTTCTACTGTCTTAAATTTACAGACATTGAAACGAGCACAGTGAATGCATGTGTAAAACCATTAGCAAATACATTTTAATAAAATTTGGGATTGAGTTTAATATGAAAATTGATGAGGACTAACATAAACTCTGTAATTAGAAAGACGGATCTTTTATGTATTTTATGGAAATATATTAAAGTCAAGAGAGAACAAATGTATGTTGTATTCATAGGCCTGAGGGCAGCCTTTGACCACGTCCCGAGAGGTCCTCTGTAGACCACGCTCTAAAGACAGGGAGTACCAGACGATCTTTTAACCCAAATTATAAGATTGCATCAAGAAAATTATGCCCTAGTGCAGTGTGGTGCTCATTGAGAATTTACAGAGCCAATCCCAATTAATAGGGGTGTGAGGCACGGCTGTGTGCTCGCACCGACCTTGTTCTCACTCTTTGTGAATGACATAGTTAATAATTTAAAACAATGCAACCACCACTCCCCAAAGCTCAATGGGGTACACATCTAGAGGCTTTAAGGATTATGAAGTACTAAGTAACCCCTCATATAGTATTTGGTGTGAGCACATTTTTATTTGAAGTATGTTATATACCCAGAAAGATGGGATTGAAATTAAAAATATATTGATATGCTTTTATTGTTGCATTTTAGGAATTGGTTTAGTGAAACATTATTACTAATTGATGTTATTTTTGTAGCATCTTAGCATTGAATTGGAATGAAAACAATGTTTTGTTTGTTTTATAAACAATTGTATTGATTTTTGAAGATACATGATAAGACACCACAGGGTAAAAGACATGAAGCTACAAGGAGAGAAGGATTTGTTGTATGTAGGTAAAGTCACATCTTGAGACTTAATCCCAAAACTCAGAGATGGCCCACAGCCACCATTCCCAAGTCTCTCGTGTCTCTGTAAGTTCATGGCAGTAGATCCAGCCATCTGCCCACCACCTTGACATGCTTGCGTGGACACCCTCTTGCCTCATAAACTGATCTTTCTTGGCTGGCGCACCAGTCGACCCCTCTCCTCCACCTCAGTTTGGACAGTGTGCTGGGGGAGTTCCAACTACTGCAATGTCTCTTTTTGCTGCCATCAGCGCAGTATCCACAAAGGTTCTTTCTGCCCTCGAACCCCCAGTCCCTTCCATCACCCCAATAAGACCAATGTCGGAGATAATTGTTGACCCCAGCCCACCACCGCATGCAATTCCCAGAAGATCCTTTGCCAATAAATCACAATTTAGGAGCAACCCTATACTATATGGCAAAAATCTGCAGGGCCCTCCCTACACCTGGAGCAGTGGGGGGAAGATCGGAGCCCATCCCGATGCATTCGCACCGGAGAGAGATATGCCCCATACTGAGAATACAGTTGTATCAGCCTCAATCTGGATGGAATCGTTATCAACCTAGGTGCCATCAGTGCATCCCTCCAGTCCGCCTCCTCCAGAGGACCCAGCCAACCCTCCCAACAGGCCTGCAGATGGTCCGGGTCACCCGGAGTGTTGTTGATTAGCATTTTGTAGAGCTGGGAAGCACCCCCCCCTTCCCCAAAGCCCCCCTCAGCACGTTGGCCTCTAACGGGCTATATTCTGGTATTGTGTCAACGTGCGGCAAGTGTACAAGAAGGGCATGTCGGAGTTGGAGGTATTTGTAGAACTGTGTGTGGGCAAGTTGGTGGACCTCTTGTAGGGCCTGAAAGGTTCTCATAGCTCCCCTCCCCTCCACACGTCTCCACGTCTCCCATCAGATCCCACCTTCCGAACCCCTGCAAGGCCGCCGATTCCTTCAGCGAAGTACCATGCCATAGGGGGGTCTGCTGAGTAATTACATTCTCCGAGTTCGTGTGTCGCAAAGCTGCCTGCTAGGAAAGGAAAGTCACCTTAGTTACTGGTTCCAAATCACAGGGGAGTGGGGATCCATAGAGGAATGCTATTATCTGGGGAAAACTCAGAGCCGTTAGCTCCAGCTGGTAAGCTAGGTTCGCCCAACCCCCATTGAACCAGTCATGTATGACCAACAGTTGAGTTGCCCAGTAGTATAATTACAGGTTGACATACCCACCCCCGTCATAAATACCCCATTGACAGTACTGCAGCGCAATGCGATGTCACTTGCCACGCCAAAGAAAGGAGACTGCCGCCAGATCTAGGGCCCGAAACCACGAGCGAAGGACTGAAAGCGGGAAGTTCTGAAGAGCGTACAGAAACCGAGGCAAGATCATCATTTTATATAAAGCCACCCGGCCCAAGGCATTTAATGGCAGGGACAGCCACTTCGCCAAGTCTACCTTCACCCGAGATGCCAGTGGGGTCATGTTCAAAGCCCATGTTAGCTCAGGGAGAAGAGTCACCCAGACACCCAAGTACTTAAAACTCAATTGGCAGATGGGCATCTGTGTCTGTCAGTCATAACAATCCTGTGAGGGGCCCAGTGGCACCAGCACAGACTTAGCCGGGTTCAGTTGCAGGCGCGATGCCTCCTCAAAGCAAAGCAGCAAGTGAAAGCTTTGCGGGCCGGTTTCACTAGTGTTCGCCATATACAGTAGGACATCGTCCGCGTACAACGCCACACACTATCTTCATGCATCTGCTCCCAATTCCACTCACTGTACAGTGAATCCATCCTAATCAGACGAGCCAAAGCAAATAGTAGTGGGTATAGGGGACAGCCCTGGCGTGTCTCCTGGCCCACAGAGAAGGTGGAGGACAGCGTATTGTTCACCCGAACCCAGGCTTATTGGATTGATGTAGAGAGCTTGGACCATTCAACAAAATCTGGGCCCCATGCCCGCCTGGATGAGCACCGGGTGTAAGTATTCCCAGTCCACAGTGTCAAAGTCTTTTTCCAAATCAATAAAAAGGAGCGCTGCGTCAGAGGGGATGCGGTGATGTCAAGCTAAGGCTACATGAAGACGACGTATACAATGACACGTACTCCGGTTGGCCATGAAGCCACATTGGTCAGGATGAATCAGAAGTGGCAGGACCCTCTTGAGGCAGGTCGCAAAAATTTTGGTGTACATTTTTACGTCGTTATTGATAAGTGAAATTGGTCTGTAGTCCGCGCAAGACCTGGTCAGAGGCTGTGTCTTGGGGGAGCACCACTATTGTGGCCATGTCCATTCCTCTAGAAAAGGACCCCACCCGGGCCACTTCCTCACAGAGGGCCTGCAGATGAGGTGTTAACTCTTCCTGGGACATTTTGTAGAATTCCAGCGGAAACCCATTAGGTCCAAGAGTTTTCCCGGCCCCCAGTAACTTAATCGCCTCACATATTTCCTCCCCCGTTATCGGTTCATCAAGGATGTCTCTGTCCGTTTGAGGCAGCCCTGGGAAGGGAATGTCGTTTAGGAATTTGCAAGAGTGTTCTGGGATGATCGTCAAGGAGGCTTTGTACAGGTCGCTGTAGTAAGAGTCAGACGCCTCTGCTACCTCTTGTAACTTGGTGATCACTTTCCCCCGTGGTACTAATTTCGGGGACAGCTCTAGATACATGATGGTGTGATACCAGCCAATAAAGCAGCTTCCCGTTTTTGTCTCCCATCACCTAGGGGGTGGAGGCGTACCATAAGTGCCTTGCTGCCTCCAGTGAGGGGTCACGTATCTCCTACCTCACAAGTCTGAGTTGCCGATCCAGCTCCTCAGTGGACAGTGCGGATTGAGTAGCCTCAAGACGGCGGGCACGGGCCTCCAGGCTCAAAATGTGAAGCCTCTGGGATTTCTCTCGGGCACTGACCAGTCCCTTCGCCGCTCCATCACCACAGCCTTACACACTCCCCACAAGGTACCCGCCAAGGGGACCGAGGTCACGTTGAAGGAAAAGTATTCCTGAATGACAACTTGGAATTGTTGGGCAAAGGGTTTATGCAGTAAGTACCATGCATTCATTCACCACAGTGGGCGGGTGGCCGCCGAGGCTCCACCCATCACCAGCTGCAGCAGGGCATGATCAGAAATACCCAGCGAACGGATCTCAATATGCGTGAGCTGGCTGCGGTCTGTGGCTGGTAAAAGGATGAGGTCTATTCTAGAATGTGTTCGGTGTGCCGCCATGGTGTGCATGAACTGGGTTTGTCGTGGTTGGCAGATTCTCCATGCATCACATAACCCTAGGGATGCCATCCTATTCGTCAGGCTGGAGGCCGCCACCTGCCTAGGGTGCAGTGGAGCCCGACACGTCCCACTGGGGATCAGGGACCGCATTAAAGTCTCCCCCTATCAGAGTAGTCCCCTGAGGCAGATCGAGGAGCATTTTGGTAAGGTCGTTTAAAACTGTGCGCAAAGAGGGTGGGGGGGGCATACACACATACAACATGAAGTACAAGCCCCTCAGGGCACCTGGACAGGACCAAGAATTGCCCTCCGGGATCTCTCTGCACTTTTGTGATCATTATGGGAAAGGATCGGCGCAGTAGCACCGCCACCCCCCTCGACCCACGAGCAAACCTTGCATGATAGCTCTATCAAAGCCTTTACGTGCTAGAAAAGGACACTGGTCCCCAAGTAAGTGAGTCTCCTGAAGCAGGAGCAAATCAGGTTGATGGCGGTAGGCATATGTGAGGACTGCTGTGCGCTTAATGTTATCCAGCAGTCCGTTAACATTCCAGGAGAGAACTTGTACTGGGCCCACTATTTATGTGTGCAAAAGTCAATGGAGCAGGGGACCAGTCCATCTGCTCCTTCAAGTGGGCGAGTGGGACCCTCTTCTCCATATCCATCCGCACTTCCCACTAAACAATGTGTGTGTCTAAGACCCTGTGTGTCAGAAGTGAAAGAAGTAAACAAATAAAGGAAAACCAATAACAATTCTCCACAACAGCGTGGGCTACACTTTGACCAGGAAACCCTTGACCCCCCCAATTCCTGCCCTGTCCCATACTTCCCTCCAGAAGCATCTGTTTCCCTCATACAACAGTGAACTCTAGAAACCCTAGCTAAAACTTAAAGTAGCTAGGAGTAGTGACCCCTCCATAGAGCCGGATTCGTTAAACATTATTCAATACACAGTTGCATTACACAAATTAGACAAGTGTTGAAATTAGCTCACCCTTCTCCATTCCTCCTTAACACTTAAAGCATCGGGCTCCTGGACAAATCAGAGTCACCTGGGTAACCCCCCAGGCCGGGGGGTCACCCCCCTCGAAGCTCCGGCCATTGTCTCGTGAGTCTCCTTTGTGTCCTTTTCTCCATAGGAAGCTGGGCTAGCTGACCCATCTCTCAACCGCATCAAGGGAGAGCCAGGTCGGGACCCCCTCCTTCCCCTGCACTTCGCAGATCTGGTACGGTGTTGCTGGCTTTTTGGTTTGGAAGACAGATGAGCTGAACCCAGGGCTGACCGCCCCCTCCGCGCGCAGGTCAACCTCATCCAGACTGCCTCCGGAGGCTCTGGAAACCGGGTTTTGTTGGCGTGTACCACCCGGAAGCGAGCCGGGAAAAGAAGAAGGTACGGTATTTCCATGGCCATCAGTTTTTGCTTCACTTCAGTGTAGGAGCGGCGCTGTTGCTGGATCTCCCTGGTGTAATCCGGGAATACAAGAATCTTTGCTCCATTACAGCACAACTCATCCCGGGTACGGACCGCCTGCAGCACCACATCCCTGTCCTTATAGTTGAAGAATCTAAGTATGACTGGTCTCAGTGAGGACCCTGGAGGGGGTCGGGTCCTCAGTGCTCTATGCGCCCATTCTATTGCGAACCAGGGCTTGAGGGAACTCGATGGCACCCAAGATTTAAACCAGTCCTCTCGGTATGAGTCAAGGGAAGAAGTCTCCGTATTCTCAGAGACGCCAATTATGCGAATGTTTTTTCATCTTGAGCGGTTTTCAGCGTCCTCTGCTCTGCAATGCGGATGTCCTCATAAGAAGCTGGGCAACCTGCTTTTTTAGGGTACTTATTTCATCCTTGTGGGAAAATGGCTCCTTGCTGTAGTTACCCCCCCACGTTTTGCCTGATATTGAGGCTGATTTGGCTGAGAGTGTACAGGGACCCTGCTAACCAGGCCCCAGCACCAGTGTTCTTTCACTTAAAATGTACCATTGTTTCCACAATTGGCACACCCCTGGCACACAATAAGTCCCTTGTAAAAGGTAACCGTGGTACCAAGGGCCCTGTGACCAGGGAAGGTCCCTAAGGGCTGCAGCATGTGTTGTGCCACCCTAAGAGACCCCTCACCTAACACATGCACACTGCCATTGCAAATTGTGTGTGTTGGCAGGAGAAAAAGACAACGTCGACATGGCATCCCCCTCAGGGTAACATGCCCACAAAACACTGCCTGTGGCATAGGTAAGTCTCCCCTCTAGCAGGCCTAAAGCCCTGAGGCAGGGTGCACTATACCAGAGGTGAGGGCATAGCTGCATGTCTAAGTCCATTCTTAGACATTGTAAGTACAGTGTGGCCATATTAAATATGTGGTCTGGGAGTTTGTCAAAATGAACTCCACAGTTCCATAATGGCTACACTGAATACTGGGAAGTTTGGTATCAAACTTCTCAGAATAATAAACCCACACTGATGCCAGTGTTGGATTTATTTAAAAAATGCACACAGAGGGCATCTTAGAGATGCCCCTTGTTTTTCACCCAATCCTTCAGTGCAGGACTGACTGGTCTGTGGCAGCCTGCCACTGAGAGACAAATTTCCGACCCCCTGGGGTGAGGGCCTTTGTGCTTTTTGCGTCACACCTCCCCCCTCAGGAACTGTAACACTGAGGGGTGAGCCACCCCCCAAAATTTTTAAATTATAACATTTATTTATTGAAATATATTTTGTGGATGCTTCAATTGTTTATATCCGAAATAAAGTATTGGTAATGATGAATACTTGTTTTGTTTCTCAGTGAGACATTTACAGAAATTATTATTTGTGCAAAATTCCAGAAAGATCATAGAAATGTGAAGGCAGAATTTTTCTCCAAAGCTTATGAGGTGAATACTTATAATAAATGGTGAGTGCAGTGGCTTTCTCTTTCCTCATTAAACTGATGATGCCTTATATCTTGATTTACAAAACACCAGTGGGCTTGACTTGCCACATGGGCCACATTTTGCAGTGATGGTTCGAAGGAGAGGCGAAGTGCTAGAATGCTACAGTACTAGCTACTTGGGTACTAGTTAGTACTAATACTATGTACAAGGTACTTGCTACAGTACTAGCTAGTACTAGAGTATTAGGTGTTAAACACTAAAACAAATGTATTGACCGACATTTTGCATCCTGGGTCCTTTTCTATCTAAGCTCTTGCTCCCACTTAATGAGGAACTGACAGATACAGTGAAGGCTACGTGTTTGAAACCATGTTATTGCCTGCCTTTCAGCTGAATTTCCTAGGTCAGTGCTTGGTGACCTGGATTTTCTCATTAATCACCCTAATCTGGAAAGCCTTATTGTAAAGGACTCTCCCAGTGAGATGAACTCTAATTAATTTCAAGCCACTTGTTTGGATAGAGAATCCAAAATGATTGATGCCTTTGGGAAATGTAAGCTTTCTCTGCCAGCCTGGCACTGTGCTCCCTAAACGCACCCTGTCTATTGAGCAATATCCGGGAGGACCCTAGGGCCTCTATGGCTCATACAGTCCTTGACGGGCAGGTCTGAGACAAGAATGTTCACTGTGGAGGTTTGGATATCATGGACTTTATTGACTGGGCAGTTAGTGCCACTGTTGTGCTTGGTAGACATGCTTAGATGAGGCTACCTAGATTATCTGGTGATATATAGGCATCAGTTAAAGATTTGCCTTTTGATGGGTTTGGAGAGAAGGTGAATTTTGATTTGGAATGCTTTAAACACAGCAAAGCCACAGCACGTTCCTTCGGGCCGTTGGCCCCTGCAAAGCAACTTCCTCATTAGTTCCAGAAATTCAGAGGATATTCCATGAGGTTGGCACAGAACAAGGATCCCCTGAGCACATAGGGTGAGTCAAGAAGTCCAATTTCTTATTGTGATCTTTTTTTATTTGCAAAGTACTCAATACTGTGTAATCAGCTCACATAGTTTCTTAACAATCGCAGCCGCCAACTTGTGTTTTGTCGTTGGATCATTGCAAGGTAACCCTGTAGAGAGGCCATTTCTAACAATGAGATACCTAGGAAACATAATACTAAGGAGTTATCTAGACCAATTATAATTTTGGTCCTGATGCGAGTAGAATTAGGCAAAATCCTTAATAAACACTAGCATTTACTCACAGAGGACAATGTGATTAATAAATATATTATATCACATATACACTGAAAGGTATTGTTAGTCCCAGTTGCTCTATACATAGACCCCTAGCACCTTGGTGGTCCAATGTAACTAGTGTTTTTGTTTTTTCCAAATGTGGTCCTTGCAATTGACAAGATAAGGAGTTTTAGTTACAACAACAACCATATGTTTGTGATTAAATCTAATATCCACAGTGGAACAAATTTTTTGGTTTACATCTTGATTTCTAAATTTCAAAAGATATATGTTAGTAGTACTATCTGACCATTACAAGAGAGAATCTCTGAACATTTGAGAGCTGTGAAATAGGGTGACCAGAAGTATCTACACGCAGCACACACTACTGAATGAACTTAACAAGGCTTTCTCATTTCATAGTGTGGAAACAGTTCCTGTCGATCTAAGAAGGGGTAACAGGGAGCTTAAATTTATATCCTGTGAGGCTGTTTGGATCATAAAACTCAATATTGATAATGGGTTACATTACTTCTTGGGAGATTGAATATTTGTATTGTAAATCACACGACAAAAAGCTCCCTTGTAGTTTTCTCCATTTATTTACACACATTTATTCTAGAGGGTATGATTTTACCTCTGTTTACCTAGATGTATTAATTACTCCCATATGACATTGATTGTGGGTCTCTGTGGAGTTTTCTACTTTTTTATCTCTGGTTATTCCTCCATTGACATAGTTGGGATTATTGCACAGATTTATAACTGTAAAAAGTTGGAAAATTAATTTTGACAAGTTGATTGTGAGGATAGTGGAACTTTGATAATCCAAGACATTCGATTAGGACTGTAGTGTGGTTGTCCTTTAGTGTACTTTGAGGATTTTAGACATCTCTGGATTAGATACAAATCACAGTTTTGTGTAAACTTAATTAACTTGCGTTTTCAATGACGACTACAATATGGAATTCTGTAATTTACAGATTGACATTGGTAACCCTCTTATTGGTTAGTCTACCTTTCTAATGTTGGAATATGACTGATTACGCATATACTGTGATGCTTGGTTTAGGGTGTCCTTTTTAGTTTTTTGTTTACCCATAGACTAGGAGAAATTGGTAAAACATTGCTTCTAAATCTACTTTCAGATTTGGACGTGAGATTATATATGAACAACACTTGTTGTGTTTACCATACCTTGTTTGTCTTTATATTATTTTATTGCCTGTCTTCTTTGTTTGCTAGACAAAGGTTAGTTCTGTTAATTATTATATGTCAAAATATTTTAAGATGGCACATTTTATGATAGGATGTGCCTTGCAACTCTGAATAGTCGTCCGTCTATTTTTAGTTGACTATTTAGGAAGTTCATAATTATGCCTGCTCAGGACGCTGTTTACGCACACATGGGAATGTACACATACTAAGAATACTCTCCTTTTAGTGAGTTTATTAGCTTTAATCACAACACTGAGTGACAACAGTTTTGGGTCCGTCTGTATGTTTAAGATGAGAATATGTGGTATAACACTGATAACAGAACTAGTTAGCACTTTTAGTAGTTTGGCAGTTAATGTTTTGGTTTTATTTATTACATGGACTTTAAGTTAGTCCACATTCTCTAATTGGTGCTGGAATTAATAAAAATGTGGTCATTGTTTTTACAGTGCTGATGATAATTCCAAAAAACAGTTGGAATCTTTATATTCGTTATGCACCTCAAATTGTGTTTGAGTCTGATTTAGGCATTGACTTTGTTTTCCCCCCATCCAGATACTTTCAGTTGTTTCACATTTGTGGCCTAAATATTTGCTGAATCTGCTTCAGTGAGATTTTTGGGTCGCAGTGAGTCGTAATTCAGTATTAACTATACTATTTGCGCTATTGGCACTTATTAAAGTAATGGTTGCCTGATACAGAAGCTTGTTTTACTGCCCTTTTGTTTTATAGTAGGTTTCGTCTCTCTTGACTATGAATTTGTGGTTTATACATATATTTCTTAGATACTTATATCTGTGAGTCCTTTTTATAAAATGTTGGATCTCCGAATGTGGTTACTTATTTTTGGGGATTAATGCACTCTTGGTCAATTTATTAGTTCATAATTTCCTAGATCGATGTTTGTTGTGTCACATAAGGTGTTTTGGCAAAACTGTATTCTGAACATATGAGTAACAATGACTTCTGGACACTGTATGAGAATTCTGTAGTTCTTCCTTGACTAACACTATCTGAGTTTACTAAGGTTTTGGTGTTGGTTTTCTAGCATATCACTTTAGTTAATAAATATTGTGTTTACTCTATCCCTTATGAAGTTGATGTGAAATTTATTCAACAATGACACTTTGGCGGCCAGTATTTGAAGAAACTATGAGAGCTGATTACTCAGTATTGAGCATTTTGCGAATAAAACAAAGATCACAACAAGATTTTGGACTTCTCGACTGACCTTGTGTGCTCGGGGGCTTTGTGTTCTAATATGGACTTTGTTCCAATTGTGGTGTTTTGGTGGCTTTCCCTCTCCTCTTGAGCACTGAATTCTTTGATCAATACTTCTGTTTATACTTTTGGGCACTTGCTTGAGTGTGCTGCTTGTTACCCAGCCACCTTACTTTATTGTTGATGCATGCAGAAACAGCCATCACAGCCAGTGATACAGCAAACCACCCAGTACTTTTGCGGCTGTGGACAGGTCAACAGGGGTATCAATTTTCCAACTCCTTTAACCTTTCACAATGGCCAACAAACTGCTTTAGTTTACCCTCAGTGGCACATACCCAACCAATGGAGGGAGCATAATGCAGCACTTCCTCCTCGGGTGGCGATCTTTCACAGCTATCAGATGAGTCCTGCAAGTTATTCAAAAAGACTAAACCCTACCTTTTTCTCCTTCCCACCCCATATCCCACCCACAGAGCTCCTTCCAATCCTGTTACAGGGGTAGGTATGTTGGGCTCAATGGGTGCCAAAACGAGGGTACCAGACTTTGAGAAAGGTGTGGGTTGTTATTCTCGCTGCTTCCACATCCCAAAATAGGATAGTGCCCTTGGGCCTGTCTTGGAGTTCCAAACCTGGAACGCCTCCCTTCGAAAAGACATATTTAAAATGGTGACTTTCTGCCCTAGACCTGGTAGACTCAATGTTGCCCTTTGACTTGTAGGACATGTATTTTCATGGGCATGTCCTATATGTTGTAGTGACGCTCTAAATGGATTGCAAAAAATTTATTTGAATTGATGAAAAAAGATGTATTTCTATGAAGTGATAATCAGATCCCCATGTGCAGTAGTTCCATCGAGTTGTGAACTACAGTAAAATAGGAAAAAAGCCTAAATGAAAGTGTAGCGGCTACATGGAATGCTCAAAATTCGTCCTGATAATGACCCTGCATAAGTAATGCTAATGGGCCGAAACGTTGAAACAATAATAGTGTACTGTTTTTATGTGATTTTGGAGCCTTTTACTCTGTGTCATAGTGTGTATGATACACCATTGCATCCTTAATCACTCACTGTATATGTACATATATTGTATAGCGCTAGTGCACTTTCTACTCACTTACCTCACTTTCACTGTGCCGTAGCGTTGTTTGCGAGCACCTTTTCATCCTTAAATGCCTATACAGAACAAATTAAGTTTTTTTCTTCTGTGATTTTTATGATGTATAATTTAATAAAACCAAGCTATTTCTAGGAAAACCAATCATTTGATGTTTCTTCTTTTACCATTTTCCGAGGAACTTCAGGTTTACCGTTCCCCCTAAAGGGACCATTGTTTCCTTTACTATTGTAATACCCAGGTCCCAGGGTTACTGGGTTGGCCATTGTTTTTTAAATATAGCGTGCATGGAGATTGAGGAGTGCAATTCATTTCATTCGATTTACTGCCTGAAGTAGTGGATTTTCACCACCAGTTGCCTTCTGTGAAATACATTCACACTGGGCGCTGTGAACCAGTTTGTAATATGGTGTGGTGACACTGACCTCCTAGAGGTGAATTTGCCAGATGTCCTTTTGTTTGCTTTGTCCTTAGACCAGCAAGACCTTGCAATGTACTCATTAAAATGTTTAGTTACCGGCCCATTTCTGCATTTGCCAGAACAACTATCCTTATTTACACCTCATTGGCATCATGTGTGTATACTATAGCCTCTCAACTAACTTTAATTCCTGTCATGGGTGGCCCTCTTATCTCGGATTTAAGCAGCCATAAGAGGTATTGACATGACTTGTCTCATTCATTATGAGTATGTTCAACATAGTAGGTGTAGTTAAGTCACAGCACTCTTTCCAGCAGTGTGGCATATTCCTATCTAGCTGACACCAGTTTATCGCTACTGTTGGGATTATTGTTCACATTATGTTAAAAGTCATGTAATATCTTCTTTCAGATGTTCAGCTTCTGCTCCATTGTTTCCTGACACCCACCACCACTCTGATACAGTGATAGAGTGGCCCCTGATAACCAGTTTAACGTTCCTCTAAATGCCTATTTTTCAAGCATGGTGCTTTGCAGTCCTCGTGATGGTTTTGCTATATCTTACTCGTGTCATGCTTATTAGCTGAGGATTGTGATCTGACATGGATCTACCCAGATATTACATATGCTCAACCAGTCTGACTTGTAGGTTATGTACTGTTGAGTGGAAGGAATATTCTTTTGATCTAGGGTGTGCTGTTCTCATACATCTTCTAGCCCCAAATTCCCCAGCCAGGTTACTAAACCACAAGCAGTTTACTTCATTGATGTCCCAGTTACTGAGGGCATGAGCTGTTCAAGTACATATAGAACACACATTCCCCATACCAATGCGGTTCCAGGCCACCAGGCAGCACACTGTGTTATGGGCTGGTAAAAGGTCACCTGGACCATCTTGGGATCACATATATGTGCTAGGATATCTATCCTATCTAGTTTACCTTTGACTAGTTGCAGCAGAGCTCTCCACATGTTAAAGTGTAGGGAAAAATGAAAAAGTGTATTTAGTTCGAAATTAAATATTAAGAATATGTTTGTTAAATATTCATGTAACTTCATTTTATATATTAAGTTTAAAAGTAGAACAAAATAAAATCATGCTATAGCACTATAACATTAATTTTGAATTAAAACTATAATTGATGGAGATACGTAAAATGAAATTAAAATAATTTTTGTCAAGTATAAATTAAAAAACATGATTTCTCACCTAAAGGAAACATATTTTTATGTGTATTAATTATTTAATGTAATGGATAGAAGTGATTCCGATTAATTTAATTATTTTACACAAACCTCATTGTTATTATGTTTTCTTTTAAAACGGTTTCTTTTTTATAGCTAAATAATACATCTGTACTACTGTTATATATTTTTGTACCATTAATATATATCTGTGTGTATTTCTACTATTTTAAATAATCTTCTTTAATTTAATTTAAGATACACTATTTTCTATGGGTTTTTATTTAAAGCCCCTACTTCCATTATTTCCTCTGGGAGGGTGTTGCAGTACCAAGTACCAGTGATTGGTCATGTGTAGTGCTGGACTTACTGCTGTTTTTTGTAGTAGTAACCTGCACTCTGAGTGTGTGAATGCCGTAAGTATTACACTTTACTAAAAGGTGTAAACTTGCTTAAAAGTGTGAATTACCTTTTTGAATTAGCCCCTATGACCTGAAACTCTTGTTTTATCAGTCTTTGCAATATAAACTGGGGTTAATCTGTGTGTTTCAATGTTGTGTATTCTTTATATTTGCTGAGCATAACTTTCTTGTATTACGCAGCATTATTTTGAGTTCTGAATGTAAAAAACGTAATGGAAGTATTGATTGTACAATAAGTGAGCAACACAATCATTGTTATCTTCTTACGTATTGTACCCCATTTCTCATATTTAGAGATGGACGTTCAGAAGCGTCACATGATGCTAAGCAGTCTCTTCACTGAGGTTCTAATGATGCTAAACAATGCTGGCATCACAACTGCAGAGTCTCTGCGGGTCAGCTTGAGCACATGGATTGGCAAAAAAGTGTGTGGCCTGCAAGTGCTGCCTCTTTTAACAGCAGCATGTCAGAGCCTGGCATCCGTCAGACACATGGCAGAGACTACAGAAGCATGCATCATGGCCTACTTCAAAGATGGTAAGTGACTGTTATACTTTTTGGTATAGCTTTTAGAAAAACATTTGGAAGACGTTGTTTAACAGTGAGACAAGGGCAGTACTTTGTGGGTCTGCCTACACCAACTTTACTTTTGGCCGCCTTCATGAAGTAAAATAACACAAACAAAAACTTGAAAGCCAGTAGACTGCAGCCACGCATAACATGCACTCATACAAGCACAAACCATTTGCCCATGCTACCTACAAGTAAATACCTTGAAGAATACAGCCCTCCCCTTATATACAAAACGTATCCATTGCCAACCAAGAATGTAAACTACTCACACACACACGCTCCTCATTGATGAACAAACAATGCACTTGCATCATCATAACATAATACGCATTTGAAAAAATCAGATGAAAATTACACCCATTACCAACAGGAAAGAAACACTACACAACATAACCTTTATCAAAAGTGTACTACTGACATCATCATAAAATGTTTAAATGTGCACTCGTCATGGTCTCTACAGAATAAGAAATCCACACACATGACATCACAAAATGGTATATACTTATGACTCCGTATAAGTGGAGAAACTCTTCATGAAGAACATTTGTGACATGTATCACAAAATAATTTATACAGCATACATCTTTACCAGAGATTAGCTACTACACATCATCAATATAGAATAGCACAACAAATCAACTAACACACAATAAATATAGTCAAATATTATCCCTGCAGAAGAAGAGCGTATTAGCATTGTGTTAGAATTATAATTATTCCATTTATATTACTGATGTGTGTACATATTTCACAATTTATTCTGTATTTCCTATTAACCATGACTAAGGATGTCATTATGAACATAGCGGTGTGGCCCGCCATGCCGGCGGTGGCGGGTAAAACCACCAGCCGGCAAGGCGGGCAACACCGCCACGTAATGTACCCCATGAGGGCCGTCATCGGCAGCCCTCACTCACCAGCCCTCACTCACCGCCAAGCTGCCTCCGCCAGGCAGCCTGGCGGCGGTCGGAAACATTATCGGACAGGGCAGTGGTGCTGCCCCTCAGATAATGTTTCCTCAGCCACCAGCCTTTGGGAAAGGCTGGCGGAAGGGGTGCACCGGGGTACCCCATCGCGCAGGTCGGGGAGTGATCCTTGCGACGGGCGCAGCTGCACCCGCAGCACAGAGGCATTGGCGTCATTGTCCCGGCCAGGCCTCCTGTGGGCCGGCGGGCGTAAACAACGTTTCCACCCGCCGTCCCACAGGAATGTTCCTAATGCGGCCAGCGGGGTTCCGGGGACGATGGCGGTCAGTGTTTTAACCGCCAGCATGAACACAGCGGTTTTTACTGCCGTGTTCATAATGAGGGCCTAAGTCTAACACTAGTCTCCCCTGTACCACTGAACATAATGCCTAAAGAAAGACATGAATTAAATACCGGGTCCCCAGAGTTATGAGCATGAAATGTTTCATCATGGATGTACATGAAACCAGCTAATGGCTCAGTGACTGCAATTTAGAGGTGTTTGTCTGTAAAATGTCCACCATAAGCAAAGCGAGTTGTGCTGTTACCAGGTGATCCGTCTGTGAAAAGATCTTCTTCAATGGTACAGCACTGACAGAAATGTGAGTGATTTTGCTGATGGCAGACTGTGTGTGGGCCCATTGAATTAAGGCACAATTAGACAGTCAGCTGTAAAAAAACTAAATGTGTTCATTGTGCTCAACCAACATCTGAAATTGTTATCATTGTGCGACTGTGATGGTCCCATTTTAACTTGTGTACAACTCATTTTTGGAAGTGCCCAGGAAATGAGCATCTGGCCAGTTTGCATGACTGAAGCTTCTTTCAAGCTCAAAGCTGTTAGAAGCCACACTAAGCCAGGCATGGACAAGACAGCAGCCCAAATGTAGCTTAAAGTTCAATCACCTATATAACACAAATGCAGCCTTCATGAAAAAAATAAACTTTTAATGATAACTCTGATTTTTTTTCAATACATATAGGACTCACAATGCTCAAAATAATACATATTTTAAGTATTAAGAAAGACAGTGTAGAAGCTGTAAATTGGACAGTCACTATTTATCACTATTATCACCTTTGTCACTATTTATCACAGTGTGGTGCTGAACTGACCTTGGTAAGTGTAGCTATATTTGAAACTTCATGTTATGTGTAAGCAACTATATTTGAAACTTGATGTTCTGTTACAACAATTTTTTTTAAGCTTCACAATTTCATCAAATGAAATTACTCTGGGCAGATAACATCATGTACCTGCGTTTTTCCCCCTGGTCTGCCAATATTGGGAGCAATCTATTATAAGCTTCACTTCATATCACACGTTTCAAAATATATGCATTAAAATCAATAGTTTGCATAGGAAGCTTAAAAGAAATTTCATGTCTTCTTTCATGACTGCATGGATTCACACAGCAAGTCTCTGCGGCCTGCTCTCCAACAGTGGCTTTAATGGTTTATTGAGACAAGGTTCATTACTGAAAGCACCTCCACATCGTCCTACCACACATCACTTATACCCTTTGTGGTATGGCCAGTCCAGCTTTGTCAGAAAGTAGATTAGTAAATTAGAAAGGAGACATCCTCACCTACATAATAAACTCACCTTAGATAGATCTCATCATAAGTTTCAAAGAAATTCTGCTCACTCCTTGTAACTGGCTCAACTTGCTGGTAATTCCTCAGAGAAACATACATCAAGTTCTAGCACTAGCAATTATTTTAAAGCCCAGAACACACCATAATAACATTCCCAGACCAGTTTAGAAAAAAAGAGAAAAATATACTAAGAAAAAGACACCAATACCAAAATTGGATAAGGTGAGCCGGAGCAATTAATTTTTTTAATTCTAAGGCAAACAGCACTGTTGGACTTTTGCTTATGCAGGGTCATCCCCAGTCTTTTTCGCCTCCTGCCTCCTATTTTTTTTCTGACATGTTGCTGTTGGCTTTTCAACTCTGAGCACTTTACCACTGCTAACCAGTGCTAAAGTGCATATGCTCTCCTGTTTAAATTGTATGTAAGTGGTTTATCCATGATTGGCATATTTGATTTACTAGTAAGTCCCTAGTAAGGTGCACTAGAGGTGCCAGGGCCTGTAAATCAAATGCTACTAGTGGGCCTGCAGCACTGGTTGTGCCACCCACATAAGTAGCTCTGTAATCATGTCTCAGACCTGCCACTGCAGTGTCTGTATGTGTATTTTTACACTGTAAATTCGACTTGGCAAGTGTACCCACTTGCCAGGCCTAAACCTTCCCTTTCCTTACATGTAAGGCACCCCTAAGGTAGGCCCTAGGTAGCCCCAAGGGCAGGGTGCAGTGTATGGATAAGGTAGGACATATAGTAATGTGGTTTATATGTCCTGACAGTGAAATACTGCCAATTTCGTTTTCACTGTTGCAAGGTCTGTCTCTCTCATAGGATAATATGGGGGCTACCTTTAAATATGATTAAAGTGTAGATTCCCCTAGAGAGTAGATGGACATGTGGAGTTTGGGATCCCTGAACTCACAATTTAAAAATACATCTTTTAGTAAAGTTGATTTTAAGATTGTGAGTTTGGAAATGCCACTTTTAGAAAGTGAGCATTTTCTTGCTTAAACCATTCTGTGACTCTGCCTTGTTTGTGGATTCCCTGTCTGGGTCAGTTTGACAGTTGGGTTGTTTTTCACCTCACGCCAGACAGTGACACAAAGGGAGCTGGGGTGTAATCTGCATTTCCTGATTAGCCATCTCTGCTAGGAGGGAGGGGTGGAGTGGTCACTCTCATCTGAAAGGACTGTGCCTGCCTCTGACAATGCTGTCTCCAACCCCCTGGTGTGTGTCTGAGGCCTTGCCTGGGCAAGGCAGGATTTCACAAGAAGGTGTGAGTCCCCTTTGAAGAAAGGTGACTTCAAAGACTAAAATGGGTATAAGAAGGGCACCCAAACTTACAAACTTTAGAAACACTTCTGGAATCAAGAGGAACCTCTGCCTGGAGAAGAGCTGATCGCTGAGGAACAAGTGCTGCCCTGCCTGTGACTGTGCTTTGTGGAGCTTTCCTGCAGTGCTGCTTCTGCCAGAGTAAGAGGGCAAAGACTGGACTTTGTGTGCCTTCCATCTTGAAGAAGAAATCTCCAAGGGCTTGATGTAGAGCTTGCCTCCTGTTGTTGAAGTCTCAGGGATAGCAAAGACTTCTTCTTGCCAGCACCTGGAGTCTCTGGAGAGACCCCTACTCTGCTCTGTGGTGCCCTTCCAGTTCCTGGGACCCTGAAAGGAGAGGCTGGCAGCCTAAGGACAAAAATACACGCACCGAGCGCCGTGCGGAGAAAAGATCGACGCGAATCCGATCGCGGCTGAGAAAACGACGCGACGCCGGTTCCGCAGCTGAGAAACGACGCCGCAGGAAACGCGACCGAAAAACCGACGCCCGGAGCAGGAGAAACGACGCGCAGCATCGCTGACGGAGGCTGAGAGATCGCACCCTGCGCCGCGGGACTTTCGGATCGTCGTGTGGCTGGCTTTTTCAACGCGCACCGCCGTGCCGAGTTGTTTTCGACGCACACAGCCGTGCAGGGTTACTTTCGACGCACACCGCCCGTGCGGGGTTATTTTTGACGCAAACCAGGTACATTTTCACGCTAGCAGCGCTAGTGTGGTGTTACAACTACCTAAAGACTCTTTTTATTTTAAACCTTTAAAAAATCATAACTTGACTTGTGTATGTTGGATTTTTGTCGTTTTGGTCTTGTTTTGTCTAGATAAATATTTCCTATTTTTCTAAACTGGTGTTGTGTCATTTTGTAGTGTTTTCATTAAGTTACTGTGTGTGTTGGTACAAATACTTTACACCTAGCACTCTGAGGTTAAGCCTACTGCTCTGCCAAGCTACCAAGGGGGTAAGCAGGGGTTAGCTGAGGGTGATTCTCTTTTATCCTAACTAGAGTGAGGGTCCTTGCTTGAACAGGGGGTAACCAGACTGTCAACCAAAGACCCCATTTCTAACATTGGTGACCAGCGGTCGGGATTTGGACTTGTATTTGTGCTTGACATACAGTAATTAAGTGTACACTACTGTTTTGATTTCAGACCACTACGTGACCACATACTACTTGTTTGGTGATCTTTTGATTTTTCTCTTAAGGACTCTTTTTATTCTACTTCCATGATTTGGCTGATCCCTTGACTGATTCTTTTTACTTCATTGGGAAATTATTTTTTTCTGCCTTTTGGAACTTTGCACTTGTGACCATCATGTCTCAATCTGGAGATGCAACAGCTGGAGCTGTGTTTGAGATGGAGAAACTGAAGGAGTACTCAGTTGCTCAATTGAAACAGTTCCTTAAAGATCTTGACTGTCCCACTGAGAGCTCCACCAGGGAGGGGGAGCTGCAACAGGCACAGAGGGCCTGGGTGACAATCAAGAAGGCTGGAAGGCACACAGAGGAGGAGAATATGGGGGGGGAAGTGCAGAGGATACACAGTGGTGTAGTGGAGGAACCTGTTACGCCTGGGGGGAGGGTCCCCAGGAGGGATGGCAGGGTGTCACCCAAGGGTCTGACTCCTGAAGAGTTACAGGACAGACAGGCAGAGAGGGAGTACCAATGGGAGCTGAAAAAGCTCGATTGGGAGTTGGAAGAAAGGAGGAGGAACTTAGAGATTAAAAAAATGATTTATGCTTACGAGCTTAAATTGAAAGAGCTGGAAGTCATGAGGGCTGAGTCCAGCTGGAATGGTGGCAGCAACAATTGTATATCCAGTGATGCTGCAGAAGTGCACATGCCCAGAGAGGTGGTGCCCTACTTGAAGGAGGGAGTTAACACACGCCAGGAGGTTCAGGGGTATGAGGTAGCTCCAGTGATGCACAGGGTCCCTGAGGTGGATTGGGGAACTGGCATGGGGAGTCATATTCCTACTGGTGGGAGGGACACTCTACTGACTCTAGGTGAGAGTGACAGGGAGAGGGGTTCCCCCCAGGTAGAAGTCCTGGTTATGGAGTGTGAAAACATCCCAGAAGAGTGTGGGTTGAGTGTCAGGGACAGTCAGGTACTGTCTCACCAGTCTCAGGAGGGTGATGTGGGGTGCTTTTTCAAAGCAGAGTCACTGGATGGTTGGGTGAAGGGTACTTTGGTTAATTCATGTGAGGGGCTGAGTGATGTAATTGCTGGAGAGCATATGTCTAGTCCTTATTTTCCAGAGCTATGCCAACACCAGGTGGAGTGTGAGTTCTCTGACCCCAGGGAGCTTACAATGGAGGCAGACTTCTGGGTGAGTACCAGAGAGTCTGAAGAGGCATTTGGGGGTGCTCCTGAGAGGAGTGGTCTAGGTAGTTCCCAACCAGGTGAGGTAGGGAAGGATTGTAGTGTCCCAGGTAGGTCCCAGTGTAGTGGGATGGGTGAGGGACCCCATGTCCAGTCTCAGAGGAGAGGGAATGGGGATGGGTTGAGGCCCAAGGTGCCCGAGATCCGGTCCCAGGTCCTGGAGGGTTCCCTGCGGGAACACCAGGAGGGGAGCCTAGCCTGTACCATAGGGCCATCTGTTGAGGGAGACCCCCCAGTGTCAGGAGAACTTGGGGGGGCGGCTGTAGCCAGCGTCCCACCAGTTCTGGTGTCTGGCAGTACCACTCCTAGTGAGGGGGTGCAGAAGTCCAGACAGAGGGTTGAGAGGGGGTTGCGGACCCCAGTGGAGAACCTGGAGGGTCAGGGGTCAGCTCTGAGAGCAGAGCCCCCCATGAATGACCTTGGTGAGACCATTTCTGGGTTGGGGGGAATCCAGACTCTGTCAGATGGGCAGAGGTCAGGAGACCTGCGCCAGCCAGACTCTTGTGTGGCCCTTCGGGACAGGGTGTCCCTTGAGGGGGGTAAGTGTGCTCCCCTGGAAGTCCTGGTGTGCCAGGCAATGGTTCAACCGCAGGGTGGTGACTCTGGGTTGAATGATCAGGTTCAGGGGGTAAACTCTGACCTGATGGGGGGTAAGTGTGCTCCCAAGGAAGTCCTGGTGTGCCAGGCAGTGGTTCAACCGCAGGGTGGTGACCCTGGGTTGGATGACCAGGTTCAGAGGGTAAACTCTGACCTGGTAGGGGGTAGGTATGCCCCCCAGGAAGTCCTGGTTTGCCAGGCAGTGATCCAGTCTGTGGGTACAGACCCTGGATTGGGAGGCCAGGTTAAGGGTGTCCCCCCTGACCTGGAGGAAGGGGCTACTGCTAACAGTGCCCCTACCATGTTGTCTTCTGGGGGGGCCACTCCTAGTTGGGTGGTTCAGGACCCCAGAAGAGAGGGCAGGGGGAGGGAAGCCTCACCCCTGGCCCTGGTCCAACCTGAAGGTACAGACCCCAGGTTGGAGGATCAGTTGCAGGTTAACATCCCTGCACTGGTGGAAGAATTGTGCAGGACTGCTTCTACAAGCACCCTGACAGTTTTTGACTCTGGGGGTGCCGCTTCTCCAGGGAGGTTACAGAGCCCCAGAGGGGAGGACCAGGGTCAGGTTGTCATCCCTGACCTGGTGGAAGAGAGAGTGGTCAAAGGGTGCCAGGCACCTGGGGCTACCACCCCCCACTCTCCACAGTCACAGTGGTTAGAGAGGCCTGAGGTCGGGCTCTCATCCCTGACAGTTGTCTGGGGCCACTGTGGCTTGCTGTCCTGGTGGACAGAGTTGCCCCTGGGGGGGGGGAGGACGAGAGTCACACCCCGGGGGTGGAGTGGGCAACACCACTGTGTTGGCCCTGGTGGAACTATCTGCCCATTGCAATACATCTGTGAGCAAAGTAAAGTTAGGTGTTGCACAGATGGTGTCTGTAGATGTGGAGAAGGGTTCCCCATGGGTTAGCTTAGTGGGCCCTGAGAGTATGGACAGAGGGATCCAACTAGAGTCAGGAAGGCGTAGAACTGGAACATGCCCCTGCTGTTGTGGGCCTGGGTCCCTGTTCTATCGCCCCAATCAGGGAAGTACATCAAGGTATTGATTGTTCTCCCCTGGCTTTAGGCTGGTAGGGGGTCGTGTTGGACTTTTGCTTATGCAGGGTCATCCCCAGTCTTTTTCGCCTCCTGCCTCCTATTTTTTTTCTGACATGTTGCTGTTGGCTTTTCAACTCTGAGCACTTTACCACTGCTAACCAGTGCTAAAGTGCATATGCTCTCCTGTTTAAATTGTATGTAAGTGGTTTATCCATGATTGGCATATTTGATTTACTAGTAAGTCCCTAGTAAGGTGCACTAGAGGTGCCAGGGCCTGTAAATCAAATGCTACTAGTGGGCCTGCAGCACTGGTTGTGCCACCCACATAAGTAGCTCTGTAATCATGTCTCAGACCTGCCACTGCAGTGTCTGTATGTGTATTTTTACACTGTAAATTCGACTTGGCAAGTGTACCCACTTGCCAGGCCTAAACCTTCCCTTTCCTTACATGTAAGGCACCCCTAAGGTAGGCCCTAGGTAGCCCCAAGGGCAGGGTGCAGTGTATGGATAAGGTAGGACATATAGTAATGTGGTTTATATGTCCTGACAGTGAAATACTGCCAATTTCGTTTTCACTGTTGCAAGGTCTGTCTCTCTCATAGGATAATATGGGGGCTACCTTTAAATATGATTAAAGTGTAGATTCCCCTAGAGAGTAGATGGACATGTGGAGTTTGGGATCCCTGAACTCACAATTTAAAAATACATCTTTTAGTAAAGTTGATTTTAAGATTGTGAGTTTGGAAATGCCACTTTTAGAAAGTGAGCATTTTCTTGCTTAAACCATTCTGTGACTCTGCCTTGTTTGTGGATTCCCTGTCTGGGTCAGTTTGACAGTTGGGTTGTTTTTCACCTCACGCCAGACAGTGACACAAAGGGAGCTGGGGTGTAATCTGCATTTCCTGATTAGCCATCTCTGCTAGGAGGGAGGGGTGGAGTGGTCACTCTCATCTGAAAGGACTGTGCCTGCCTCTGACAATGCTGTCTCCAACCCCCTGGTGTGTGTCTGAGGCCTTGCCTGGGCAAGGCAGGATTTCACAAGAAGGTGTGAGTCCCCTTTGAAGAAAGGTGACTTCAAAGACTAAAATGGGTATAAGAAGGGCACCCAAACTTACAAACTTTAGAAACACTTCTGGAATCAAGAGGAACCTCTGCCTGGAGAAGAGCTGATCGCTGAGGAACAAGTGCTGCCCTGCCTGTGACTGTGCTTTGTGGAGCTTTCCTGCAGTGCTGCTTCTGCCAGAGTAAGAGGGCAAAGACTGGACTTTGTGTGCCTTCCATCTTGAAGAAGAAATCTCCAAGGGCTTGATGTAGAGCTTGCCTCCTGTTGTTGAAGTCTCAGGGATAGCAAAGACTTCTTCTTGCCAGCACCTGGAGTCTCTGGAGAGACCCCTACTCTGCTCTGTGGTGCCCTTCCAGTTCCTGGGACCCTGAAAGGAGAGGCTGGCAGCCTAAGGACAAAAATACACGCACCGAGCGCCGTGCGGAGAAAAGATCGACGCGAATCCGATCGCGGCTGAGAAAACGACGCGACGCCGGTTCCGCAGCTGAGAAACGACGCCGCAGGAAACGCGACCGAAAAACCGACGCCCGGAGCAGGAGAAACGACGCGCAGCATCGCTGACGGAGGCTGAGAGATCGCACCCTGCGCCGCGGGACTTTCGGATCGTCGGGTGGCTGGCTTTTTCAACGCGCACCGCCGTGCCGAGTTGTTTTCGACGCACACAGCCGTGCAGGGTTACTTTCGACGCACACCGCCCGTGCGGGGTTATTTTTGACGCAAACCAGGTACATTTTCACGCTAGCAGCGCTAGTGTGGTGTTACAACTACCTAAAGACTCTTTTTATTTTAAACCTTTAAAAAATCATAACTTGACTTGTGTATGTTGGATTTTTGTCGTTTTGGTCTTGTTTTGTCTAGATAAATATTTCCTATTTTTCTAAACTGGTGTTGTGTCATTTTGTAGTGTTTTCATTAAGTTACTGTGTGTGTTGGTACAAATACTTTACACCTAGCACTCTGAGGTTAAGCCTACTGCTCTGCCAAGCTACCAAGGGGGTAAGCAGGGGTTAGCTGAGGGTGATTCTCTTTTATCCTAACTAGAGTGAGGGTCCTTGCTTGAACAGGGGGTAACCAGACTGTCAACCAAAGACCCCATTTCTAACAAGCACCTAGAAAAGTAAAGCATCCATTTAAACTCACAGTTGACTCCGACCGTCATGGCAACTGTGATGGAGCAGAGGGTGGGTAACCCAAGCGGGTCACATCATTTAAAGTTTTTACCTGGGGACTTAGGGCCAGATTACGGGTTTAGCCCTCTGGTGGGGAGACCGCTGCAGAGCTGGCGGTCTCCCCATAGGCCCCATTACAGGTTTTCCACTGGGCTGATCGGCGGAAACTCAGCCCAGTGGAAAACATGCGGTGGCATTGAACTCTGCGCCACATGAGCTGAGTCCAATGCCGTTGCAAAGGGTCCCCCCTCAGAATGTGCACTGTCTGCATTGAATGCACAGACAGGGCGCATTCCGACGGTGCTTGGGAGTGGGGCACCATGCACTTGTTCTCTGCTAGCCTTTTCATGGCGGTTGACCTGCCATAAAAAGGCTGGCAAAGAACATGGTTGTAATCAGCACGGTGGCGCTGACTTCAGTGCCACTTTGGCTGATTACAACCATGATGGCCGTCATCCCGTCGGGATCAGAGATCCTGGCAGGGATGGCAGTCTTTTGGCGGTACTGACCCCCAATCTTGTAATATGGCGGTTGGATGACCACAGCCACTGCGGTCTGACCTCCACCGTGATTCTGGTGGCCTTGAGACTGCTAAACTCGTAATCGGGCCCTCAGCCTTCTTTCTGGCATTCAGAATATTCTAGAGAAACAGATTCCAAGACTGAAGCCAGCAATGGGCCCTTTCAAGTTGTAAATCTCATAATTACACTCCTGCAGAAACTGTTGGATTTGGCACCAGAAGCTCTGACCTGCACAAAGATGGGTTTCTTGGCAAAATAATGCATCTGCAAAACTCTAAATCAGTCCCTATTTCTCTTTTTTGGTCCTCACAAAATCCAGCAGCGGGGCAAGGCTGAAAGTTGTACCTTTGCAGGGACCCAGGAGGCAAGAAACCTTTACTGCGAGGTCTTGCTGATACCATTTACAGCACAGCAAAATATTGAGCAGGACAAATCAGTTTTTCTTGTTTTCCCATAGTGCACCGTACCTGGGGAAGGCTCAGTACTTGGTCCCACTCCTTATGAAGTCCCTGTGAGGCCCATTTGACATCTCAACAATAAAATAAGAAGTATCTGATAGAGAGTTCTAGTTGCAGATTCGTTACCTTTGAATTTCCCCAGGCATCAGACTGGATCCGGAGATTTTTTTCTTCGAGCAGTACCCCTGCGCCCCGTTAGGTGGCATTGGTCAACTCCGCGTGGTTCGTTGGCGTTGTGGTCGCCGTGGTGATGCTGCGGTCATATATGCGCACCACCCTGGCGTGCTGACATCAGTTCTTTTCTCTCTGCGCCAGCCTACGTGCAGATCCAGAGAAGAGCTACCCTAGTCATTTTTTTTAAATAACTGCAACATTTTGTCAAATTCGTTTTTGACGAGTTTTGATGCGTCGAGGGACATCCTGTAAGACCAGATTCAAGTCCTCCGACTCCTGTCACTGCACGATGTCTGTGACAGATCCGCACCTCGTGTGCCTCTGGTGTGCCTCTGGTGTTTGGAGTGCGACCACGACTCTAAGTCGTGCTCCGAGTGTCGACTCTGTGTCGTTCCCGGTCCTGTTCGAGAGGAAGGTTAGGAGACCGGTCATTCTTTGTCAAAGTCATCTGGACATTCAGGTAAGAAGAAGAAGAAGGCGAAATGTTCTTCGACTTTGCCCCGTCGCTCACGTGATGCGACGCAGAAAGATTGTCGATGCTCTAGGCCTCTGTCTTCGGAGCCTCAGTCTGAGTCCACTCCGTGCCTCCCCGAATTTCTGGGCACGGGGGGCTACCACTGCCCAACCAAACGAGTTCTATGAGGCCATGCGCCTCATATTTGGGCAGCCCGACTCATCCTCTGCGCCTTCGGGCCCAGGGGAGTCGGTGAAAGCCCCCTCGGGTTCAAAGTCGGCGACTTTGGTCCCGACTCCCGAGGGCACCTTAGGATCCACTTCCGGATCCGTCCCGATGCCGGTCATGCCAACACGACCTTCCCCGGTGTTGGGTCAGATGTCGATGCTCCTGCCGCTGATTGGGCCCACAATCGACGTCGATCCTATACTCATTCCCGACGACCCGGAGCCGGAACGACGTCACTTGACACCGATAGCATTTTCCATGGGCCCTGCTGTGCCCAGGATTGATCCTGAACCCTATTACTATGGGTATGGTTATGGGGATAGTGTAGAGGGGTTGCTGGGCTGTTAACACCAAGCGAGGACTCTGTATTGAGCCTGTGGATTTTGGCTGAGAAGCAAACTATTAATAAATTTAACACCAGGCAGCATAAAAGACAACACAAAGTACATTTTCACAAAGTGTTTTTTTACTAAAGTAATCAAAAATATTCTTTCACCATAGAATTTGAATTTTGAAACTAAGGATGAAATAAATGTGAATCATTTTTCTAGCATTTTCCAAGTATTATTTAGAGATTGGCCTGTTCATGGAAAATATATTTTTAACTACTCAGTGAAAATTGCTTTAGGCTGATTATTCTAGGAGTGTACTCTGTCCTATAAATAGTGTGCCATGTTTATGTGAAAAACTCAGCCTTATAGGTGACTTGCGTGATTTATAAAAATATGTTGCCATGTGTCACGTCAGTCCTTTTAAACTGCAGCCCAGCAAAGCACCCGTAAGACCAATTTCCAAGTGTAAAGCTTGGAAGGGAAATGCTTAATTAAATATAGCAAACTTTTTAAGACTTTTCCTTCAATCATATTCCGAACAGCAACTTGTGGTAAGCCAACTGCTCACTTGCACATTTTAGTCTTGTAGGTAGTGTTTCATAAAATGTACAAAACGCCTTTGTTTTGAGATGCATCCACAAGCTATTACACAGGTGTTTTGTTGTTGAATATGGGTACTAAAAGAATTAGTTGTAAGCAAAAACCATTCAGAGGTAAGCGTATTGCTCCATTCTATTTCTAGTGTTATACCCAAATCTCTTTCTGCATTTCAACAGTTTTCAGTGTCTTGAGAACATAGAAACTTTACTTTTCGGTGTAGTCACTTTCATGAAATGGGATTTTCCATTGATCTCTAAGGCATTGAAACAGTGTGTGTGCTCAAAAATGATCAGATCATCTGCATAGAATGAACTATTTAATGGACTTTTAACTACTATCAGGAGAAACATTATGCTATGTCAAATATCAGATATATATAAAATAACAGGGGAGCAAGCAAGAACAATACAGGCTATCAACCCTCTGTCAGAGCCTATGAGTAGCCTGCAAAAAGTTATTTGTGGAGTACAAAATGTACCTTCAACTATCCTATCAAGTCAGGTTTAATGCAACTAATCTTTTGATACCCTTAAATATCAAATTTAGTCGTCCCGTTCAGAAGTTAGCACTGCTGAGTTGCCAGCGTGTAACTCTGTACTTGCCAGTGGGGATACTAGCATTTCCACAGTAAAAACAAAAATTCCTTTTTTTTTTTACCGCCAGGACATGTAAAGTTAGGAAAACATGTATGCAACCTTTTAATATAATGCACCCTGCCTTTAGGGCTAAGTAGGCCTGCCTCATAAATATTAAAAAGGAAGGTTTGGCGTTGCCATTATTTTAAATGGCAAAGTTGAGTTAGCAGTCAAAACTGTTCTGCAAGCCAGCAACGGCAGACTTGGAGTCATACTTTGCTTTGTCTCAGTCGTGGTAGTACAATAAGTGCTGTAGTCCATAAGAGACACTCTAACTTAGAGGCCTTAAGTACCTATGGTACCATATACTGTAGGCTTAGAAGTAATTTAAACTTATTCCAATTGTGGGTGAACCAATTAGATGTACCTGAGGTAGCACAAAGCATCTTCTGGCAGAACCATGGCTAGATTTTTTTGCCAGTGTTGAATGCACAGTATCAAAGATTTTTGTGTGTTGGAGTTACCACAAGAACACTTGCTATGAGATGGATTACAGCTGGAATGAATTAAAGGACTCTTGTGTGACTTCCTTCTCTTGACTCTCCTTCTTCAAGTTTTGAAAATATCATGGATAACCAGGCCCAAATCATCCCAGTGGCTCCGGATTGGCCTGGATACCATGGTACCCAGACCTTTTATGCAGGAGCATTTGCCCTCCGATCAGGCTTCCACTTTGAGATGATCTCCTGTTGCACCAGCACCTGGCTTCAAAGACTCCTTGGCTAAGGACCATTGGCTCTTCTATCCACTGCACCCGGCCTCCCTGGTCCCTACATTGGTAAACCAGCTGTGCTTTAGGGGTCCTTAACCCCTTGCAACCTCTACACTCCATGTGGGCCCACCAGACTTACCTTTATTTCCACCTGTGCCGTGTGTTTCCAAGTGGTCCCCTTCTCTGTTCTGCACCAGCTCCACGACTTTCAGACACTGCTCTTGCTCAAACCGGGAACCACCCAAACCTCTCAGTCTGTCAATGGGACATATTTGTTGCCTGTTTTGGAGCCCGCAATACAGACCCCTTACAAGTTAACAGTCTGATGTCCTTATGTTTGTTTATCAAAGCCTTGCTGTGGCGCAGTTAAAGGTTGTCAGCCCTTCCATCGTTTTGCGTTTACCGGACAAAGGACCGTTGTTTACATGACCTGTTGTGAAACTGTTAATTAAAGGTTTCATACATGTTTCCTCCTCAATTGTTTGTGATGCCACGGTGTGACCTTAACTTGTTCTTAACATTTCTTATATGTACAGCCGACAAGCCAATGCACAGCTGCTTGTTGCAGATTCTGGGCTTCTGACCTTATAACGATTGTCTTCCTCATTGCGATCACTTCAGCTCATCATGAGGTGAACTTCAGGCACTGTTGGTGCAACCACCCTACACCACCTTTTTTCGAGGCAAATTTAGGCTGCCTTCTTGCCTAAAGTTGTGAATCCTTTCCACACTGGGCAGTACATCACTCACCCAGCATTTATTCTCACTCCTTATCCTTTGGAAAAGTAGGAAAGGTTCTATTGAATGAACCTCAAAAGAGCTTTAGGCTTTTACATGTTACCAAAGGTCAGTAACTTGTTCTTCTGATGGATTCTTCTTATCACAGATTCTTCACCTTTCCAGTAGATACTAAGACAGTACTTTCAAAAGGTGGAGGGTGTATGGAGTGGACTCAGACCAAAAAGCACTGAAAGGATGAAATGTCCTTACCTTCAGACTGGCTGTCAAGGCAGTGCTTTGTGAACATGTTCACTGGTGCCGATGTTGCAGCCTGGCAGATGTCAAGGATAGGCACTCCACTTGTTAACACAACGGTGGTGGAATGGGCTTTCAAACATTCTGGAGACTGCTTCTAGGCCAGGATGTAGCTTATCTTAATACAGAGGACTATCCACTTCAGCAGGGTCCTCTTCTGCCCCTTTCCACATTTTCTTCTTTGGTATGATCAATATAAAAGCCTAAAGCCCTTTTGTGGTCAGACCAATGAACCCTGGCCTCCCCTTTTAAGGGATGATTGGGGGGGTAGGACCAAAGAATACTGAAAAGGGTGATGAATAGTGCAACATGGAAAGGAGTCATGACTTGAGGCAAAAAGGCAAGCCAAGTCCTCAGCACCAGTTTGTCCGCGAAAAAGGTGGTGAAGGGAGGTTGAACAGACAGTGCTAGAAGCTCATCACTCATGTGACAAGGTGAGGTTATCACAGTGAAGATATTCTTTAAAGTCATGAGATGAAGCAAACAGCTATGCCTTGGCTTGAAGGGCATGGCATGTTCAACACCAAACTAAGAGCTCACTGAAGCATCACAAAGGGTCTTGAAGCAAATAAGTGCCAATCTTTTAATAAACCTCATCACAGTAGGTGATTTAAACAATGATGGCTGGTCTGGCAATTGTAGAAAGGCCAACAAATTACCTTTTAATAGAGCCCACTGCAAGCTCTTGCTGGGCCAAAACCAACAGTAACAATAGAACAGCTAACATCTTGGCTTGTAAAGGGTCAGTCTTGTGAATACCACCCCAGGCCTCAAATTTGTCCCAGTGCCAGGCATAATTCAACTTAGTGGATGTATTCCTGGCACTTAGCATGACATACAGCACTAAAGGCAGCAGTTTGAATGCAGTGAACTGCTGCCTCTCAGTCTCCATGCACGGAGGTGTACCAAGTGCTGGTTCAAGTGAAGAACACAGCTTAGGTGCTATGAAGTACGATCCTTCCAAAATAGTAGCCTGATCCGAGTGCAGGTGCTTATGCCCAAACATTCCAGGTACCATACCCCCCTGGCGCAATCTGGAGACACTAGGATGGCTTGGAGCTGGTCATTACTGATCTTTTTTAGAACTTGGTGAGGGGAGGGTAGAAACAGGAAAGTATACGGAGAGTCCTGTGTTCCATTCCAGCCTGAATGCACCTACTAGCAAGTGTTTTTGCGGAAACTCAGTGATGAAAACGTTTGACACTGCACGCGCTTGATGGTGGCAAAAAGACCTAGCCATATCCATCCAAGAGCATATCCATGAGAGAGGCTTGTATATTTCTAGGAAATCCTGTGGCAGACACCCATGCGTGTCAGCGAAGCACAACGCTGGTGCCAACCGCCCTTATCAAGCAATCAGTAAAATGTATGTCAGCACAAATAACATTTAGCTGTGTCTTGTTCATTATAAATTTTCTGAGCAAGAGCAGCCCTAAGGTTTTCCGGGACTGCTGCCAAGATTTTGCTTGCCATGCCCTAAAGGGCATGTTTGAAGTGACCTAATAAACAAATAGCATTGAATAATCTTAATGGTAGGATTACAGAAGCAATCCAAAAGCCTAAATCCTCTTGGGAGAAGTCATGAGGAATAAGTTGTGGCTGTTCTTGCGTATTAAAGCCTATACCACCAGGCTGTCTAGAGTAGGAGGTTTAGTGAGAAAATCAGGATCGCCAGGATTCAGTCTGTGGTGCCTAGGGAAGAACAGGGCTTTGTCCTAGTGCCCATCTAGATATTGGTGAGGTGCTCGATAAAGAGGAGCAGGGGCTCAGCTGTGGCTGGCCTAGGCTGCAAAATTTCTATAAGGGGCGTTTATTTTGTTCTCTACTGAAGGCAGCTGCAAATCGAGGACCTCAGCTGCACATCGAACCACTACTGAAAAGTATGCAGTCTGTTGTGTTGCTCGTCCACGTGGCGAGTCAAACCCTGTATGAGAGGAGGTGTCAAGCCCACTCAAATTTTTTAAGCCCTTGTAAAAGTTGTCACATGTATAGTGAGGGAGAAGATAGCTATCTCCCCATATTGCCATCTCGCTCTTGGGGTTTACCTTGTTCGGAGTCAGAACCAAAAAAAAATGTAACCTCGGCTTGTTTGTCTGCCTGGTAGAGTCTCTAATTCATAGTTAGCTTGTATGATGACTCGTTGTGCTTTTGTAATCTTGTAATGCAACATTAGTTAAGAATGGGCTGAAGTCAATTTGATGTTATACATCGGAATCAGCACTGAATCCTCTTCCGACAGCAGTTCCGGCATCGCCGAAGAAGAGTCGGTGAAAGTCTGGGAGCTGAAGTGGATGAAGTCAGTATGAGGCCCAGCGATGGAGTAGTATCCACCAGCACTATAATTCGACTGGAGGCTGTACCCTAGGTCCCAAAGGCACACCAGAACGAGCTAGAAGAGCACCAGAAATTTGCAGCATGGCCTCCTTGAAAGCATCAGTCTGCTGTGGCATTGCCAGTGGCCTGGGGAACTCAGGCTACACCAGGCTGAAGAAGCAAGTCAGGTCAGAACCGCTTTTGGGTTGCTTGTGTTCCAGTTAATTGATGGCCTAGTTTGGCGGTTTGGGCTGGACTGTTTCTACTGGAGCAGGACCAACACTGATTTGCAAATGGCTGGGTCTAATCTGAGGTGGCTTACTGGGCAAAAGATCTGTTGGCTGGAATATTACCCAATCAAATGCCTGAGGTGAGGCTTATTGTAAGCATTCTTTCCAGCACCCTTTGTATGTCAGGAAACTTAGGGCGCGCTGTAATTAACTGAGGAAACAGCTCTACGACCTTGGATCTAGAGGGAGACCGACTGACATTGTGACTCCCTTGTCCCTTCTGTTTTGATAAAGAGTGGGGGATGGGATCGAGCCATGCTTCTCTTTTTTTACCTTTGCATTTGGACTTAGTAAATAACTTTACTGTAAAAAAGACTTCTTGTGGAACAGCCACAGGAGTGAGATCCAGTCTACACCCACGAAGGGAGCGCGACCACAGCTTCTTTTTTTGGTCAGTGATGTACAGCTTTGCTTATTGTTTCCAGACCACTTTCAGGGGCATGAAGGTGCATTTTGTTGCATGACTTTGAGTCATGATGCATGCCCAAACACCAGAGGCACACCTTGTGTGGGTCCCTAACAGTCATCTGCTTCCTCCAGTACAACACAGTTTGAAATCTGTTGGTTTAGGAGCACACTGGATTACATTTGAAAATTAATGGAAGACTGACTAAATTAGGAGCGAATCTCTGGATCCACATCAGGAATCACAGAAAGAAAGGAACTGACGTCAGTGAACAGGTGTGATGCTTATATGGAGATCAGATCTGTCACTTCCTGGGTGATATAGAGCCAACGCAAGGCGCACAATGACTCCTACTGATGCTTAGGAGCATTGCTGGACAAATGTTTCCAGATCCAGTGTGGCACCTAGAGAATATTCTAACGTGAGGAATCCGCAGTTAGATGTACAGATCAGAATAATTCAAAAATTAATCATATCACTTTTTCTGCTTTTATTGTAACCTTCAAAATAAGTGGTGGTATATTTTCCTACGTAGTAAATCTCATTTACAGATGTGAATATCTGCAGGGATTGAGTCTGTGAATCAAGATCTGCTGTATCCAAAAATGGAATTGTTGCCACTCCTAAATTGAACATTAGAATGTAAACTATGAAGTAAATAAGAACCAATAAAAGTACAAATATTTTTATTAAATTGTTAAAAGTATAGGAAGGTCATCATTTTGGGCTCTCCCTCCTAATAAGCCTGTTCATGAGCAGGTTTCACATGGTCTGTCTGCAGATGAAGGTAACTACTTTACTATACAGTCACGCATTTTTTAAAAATGTCATAATTGTCATGTCATTTAAAATTAGGGGGCGATTTAAGGGTTGAGGTTTGTATGCGTTTGAGTTGTTAAGGGATGTATAGGTAAAGGAAAGTAAATGTTTTTAGGGTTCAGGCAACTGGAGGTAAGGGTAGGTAAAGGGTTTTAAGACTTCAGAATACCGGTAAAGAAAAGTTAGGGTTTTTTTTAGGGTTCAGGTACAGGTAGTGGTAAAGGGAGGTCATTTTCACTCAGTTGTGGAGGCAGAGAGAGGTTAAGTAAGGGATGTAAGGGTCTAGGGGTCGGTAGAGGTAAATAGAGGTAAGGGGGCTTTAGGGTTCATGGATGGGTAAAAGTAAAGGTGTGATACCGCTGCATTATGTGGTGAAGGCATGGTAGGAGTGACAAAGGCCTGCATGGTATTACAATGTGTTTTTTAAAGGCAAACACATTGTAATTCCCGTTTAGTAAAGGCATGCTGGGTGAAGTCCTGCACTGCAAAATCTGATATTCAGTTCTCTGTTCAATTTTCAAAAATTTCAGAAATTTACATCGTCAAAAAATACTGAGGCCCTCATTACGAGTCTGACCGCCAGACTCACGGTGGCAGTCGGACTCCACATTGTGACTGTGGTGAATGGCCTGGCGGTGCCAGCAGTCTCAATCCGCCATGGCAGTGCTGCAAGCAGCGCTGCCCTGGGGATTATGAGTCCCCTCTCCGCTAGCTTTTACATGGCAGTTGTACCGCCATGTAAAAACTGGAGTAGACGGGGCGCGGGTGGCACAATGGGGGCCCCTGCACTGCCCATGCGCTTGGCATGAGCTGTGCAGGGGCCCCCATGGCCGGACCCATTGCCCTTTTCACTGTCTGCGTTTTCACTGCACCGCAACATTGCCGCCGCCTCCATTATGAGATGGCGTCAATGTTATGGGTCGTTTCCTGCTCGGCCGGCGGAAACTCTGTTTACGCCCGCCAACCCAGCAGGAAACTTGTAATAGGCCTCGCTGTCAGGGCACTGCACTGGCAGTTTTCTGACCGCACGGATTCGGTGAACGGGCTTTTCCATCAGCCAAAGTCGTAATGAGGGCCTGAGTGCAAAAACAGTAAATTAACTCAGTGTTATATATTTAACATTACAAAGATAAACATACTGCTATAACAAAATCGACTATCAAAACATCGAAACCTCAAAGGTTTCCAAATGTCCAAACAATGTTATATTTGTGCTAGTTACACTTTCACAATAACTCCTCTAAACAGATGTTTAGTTACGCCCTTGCAAGGCCAGCGATACTTATGTCACATCCATCCCCCTTCCTCTCCGCTACTACTTTCCTAAGAATGCTCATGCCCTACCCATATTCTCTGTTGCCATATGTGTATGAGGGGTGAAGTAGAACATTTCAAGGTAACCTGTTGAAAAGTTCTCTCATGGGAAGAGATGTAGATGTGTGTGTCTGAATCGATATTATTCATTGAGTGGTTTCTTTAATGTTTTCACTTGACACCACCTCACATTGCATTAGTTTTACCTGAAAGCTTCTCCTTTTTGTGTCGTAGAATCTTTTCTAAGCCAGGGCCCGGGATGGGGTCCCATTCTAGTTTCGCTTCAAATTCCAGAACTTTCGGCTGAAGAGTTCTTTCAGGAGTGCATGTCCCTTGGAGGCTACCTGACCCTTTATGTGTATATTCTACAAAGCCTTAATGCAGAGCAAACGCTGACCAATGAGATGAGAGTTCTACAAACAATCAGCAAGTGGCTCGAGCAGGCGACGCCAAGGTATGGCTTTCATGTTATGAAGAAGTTTCTCATTATTTACAGGCAACAGAGAACGTCTTATTTACAAGCTTGTCACGTTACACGCACTATTTAAAATGAAAAAGAATTGTAATTTAGTTTCAAAATTCATAATGCTTCATTTAGAAGCTAAACTAATTATATGATTCGAAGTTGAATTTAAAAACGTAGATTTGCCATTCCCTGTACAAAGTGTTTTTTATTTGAAAAGGGAAGGAGCCATACAATTTGGTGTGTCCACGTTTATGCTCAGGAAGGGAACCGTGATGTTTTCTTCCATTACAAAAAGAAAAAGAACATCATAATCGTGGACGCACGTAAATATGAAACCTGTTCCCCTACCAAAGCAAAAATATCTTATGCACTGATTTACACATTTTGAAATGAGTGTACAAGTTTAACTAGCGGGTTGAAAATCGTCAGCATTGTTGACTTCGTGGGTCAAGTAGACTTAAGTGAATATGAACAATTAGACACGTGTTGTCATTAATCATATGAACAGGTCCACCCTACGATGCAATTATAAGACTAAAGTGCTTTCCACTTTATTAGGGATTTGTCACACTTGCCGTATAACTCATCATCTGCTGCATAGTTTACAGATTTTAGCAAAATAAAATGTTGTTTCTAGCTCAATTGGATCAAAAGGTACTAAAAGCGCTGACATGTGGGTTGCAGCTCAATAGAAGGACCTTTGTAAAGGTTAACTGGTTATCTTTTAGTTGCTGATTCTCCTGTTTAGGTGTTAAACGTATGCTAACGAGGTGTAACTTTTGTCCAGATTGTGTTAACTTGAGTAACAAGCATTGGCAAAGCCAAAGGGCTTCTCCTATGTGAGACCTGTTGGCTCTGTCAATGCTTTTTAGACATGTTGCTCAACTGCAATGGTTTCAGTGCAACATAGCTGAAAGTAAAAAACTAAAAATACTACGACGTGGCTAACCCTGGCCATGTTATAGCCTAACATGGCTAAGAAACATTGACAAAGCCAATAGATCTCACAAAGGCGACACCTCTTGGCTTTGCCAATGCTTGTTATTTTCTGTGGGCAGTAACGAGCTCAAGATGTAAGCCGCTAGTTTACTGGTGTCTGTCGCAATCGTATTGGTACCGCCCAGTGTCCGGTGGGTTCGTGATTTTTTTCTAGAAGCAGTAAGTTTTAGTGTGTCCCTCAAAAGCACTGACCTCAAGAAGAAAACTCAACTACAAGGAAACATGAATCTCAGTTTACAAAATCACGTATGACAGACTCAGTTTGACAACCAAAAGGTGAAAATCCGTCAGATCGGAGTTTAACTCTTTGGAGGTTTGTGGCTGCAAAGGGCAGATGAAAGGAAGAGACACACACCACACTCTTCTGCATTTCTCCTAGGCTGTGGGAAGCTATATCATGTATGCATTTTATGAAGACGTATTAAAAAAGAAAACGGTAATGCATAGCCAATGGAATTAGTTCTCATGTGCAGCATTAAAATAGCGGCTTGTGTAAAAAAAGAAATAACAAAAAAAATGCTTTTGCAGAAATCTATAGTATAATGGTATGTTGAATCTTAAGAGCAAACAAAATTCTCCAAAAGCTGTCTAAAGCAAGCGAGACGGACAATATGAAACCAGCTGCCACCAACCAATAAAAGGAAGAGAAAGCAGAGTGATGAGCAATTCTACCAATGGTAAGTAAGAAAAATGAGAAGGACAAGCTAGCCTACCAGTGGTAAGTAATGAGTGGGCTCTAAGCCCCATTTTAGATTAAAAAAATAAAATAAAATAGAGTTCTAAGAAACAGCGCATGCGTGAGACCTAACAATTGGACCACCCCTTGTTTGGGTAGACGACAATGAAAAGTAAGGTGAAGTTCTCCGCTCACAACTCTTGGCCCGATCTCGATGCTACTGCACCTGCTGCAGGAATAATGCTGCACACGCATTTTGCTAGCTCAAGAAACCATTTGATTCTTTAACAATTGCATTTGAGTACATAATGGTGATCATAACATATGGTTTGCTGCTCATAAACCTTGACAAACCAATAGGCTTGCTTGATATGTTTGTGTGACCCCTTTAGGGGGTCACGTGTGTTTGCACAATGTCATATATGGTATTTTCTATCTGCCAATGTACATATTTGTAAATTATTGCATAGTATTTGTGAGTGTGGATGTAATAAATGTACTTCTCCTTTTCTAAAGAAAGCGTGCTGACTGGGCAATCATTTATTGAGTGTTATTATTACTGCGTGCCAGTGAATGGTGATTACTAGCCCACACCACCTCCCCTGAGTAGGCATCGGACTGCTCTGCCTCGCTACCCTGAGAGAGTCAAGCACTACAGTGTGGCGCTTGGTTCCCAGTGAGGGGATTGTGGACATACTACTTGTGCAGGACTCACAACTAACAACACAATTTCCTACAATTGGAGTCAGGGAACAACATTTCATTTTAGCAGCCTTGAGCCATGGACCATGCATTATTTTTCCTTTTGTGAATTGTGTGCTTTAGGATAATATGCAGCTACCGCCAGTTTTATTTTTCATTCATGTCTCTACTTTACTGTTATTTTATTCTCTGATGCTCAGTTCTTACTAATTGTGGTCAAGCAAAATTTAAATGGTGAACAGCATTTCTACACACCTGCAGGTGTTACTGTGGTACTTTCTCTGCAGCCTAATGATAACCCCCTCTTGGTAAGGCTGTTCATTCTCTCTGACTGTTAGACCTGTCAGCTTTAGAGTGGTCTTCCCTCAAACTTTTTGCCTTACTCCTCCACTTTTGCTGATTTAATTTTTTGGTTGGACTTAGGACCAGTGCTAATGTGTCTGTGCTCACTCCCTAAACATGGTAACATTGGCTTAGACCATATTGGCACATTTAATTTACTTATAAGTTCTTAGTAAAATGGAACTTCATGTACCCTGGGCCCGTAAGTTAAATGCTGTTAGTGGGCCTGTGCAAAAACAACAGATGATGGACGGAATACAGAACAAATCATTCACCCCAAGTCACAGATCTGGGTTTAATCCATCAGTTTATTTGCTTGCCATGCCATTCCAGTTTGGACACAGCCACATGCAAATCAGTTTTGACCCTGTTAGCTGGCATGTAGCCTGTAAAACATGCCTCCAGCCTGCCACTGCAGCCTATGTATGCAGTTTTAAACTGCCATTTCTGCAGCCTGTGTATGTAGTTTTAAACTGCCATTTCAACCTGGCAAAACAAATCCTTTGCCGGGTTTAACGCTTCCTTTTTTATACAAATAAGTCATCCCTGGGGTAGGCCCTACATACCCCAGAGGGCATGGTGCAATGTATATAAATGTATATAAAAGTTGGACACATACTTTTAAGCCTTACGTGGTCCGTTAGTGAAAAACTCCTACATTCTTTTCACTACTGCAGTTCTACATCTCCTATAGGATAACATTGGGTTACCTTATTACATTTAAGTGATAATATTCATTCGGGAGCATGTAGGAATGTTGAGTGTGGTGTTTGTAATTGTAATTTTAAACCCTCTTTTATGCTAAAGTTTGATTTTTAAGTTACAGCTCTGAAAATGCCACTGTTAGAAAGTTGGAATTTTCTTTCCCTAACCATTTGGTGCCTGCAGCATGTATCCTGGGTCACGTGACTCGGTGTAGCTGGCAGTTGGTCTTTGTTTATTGCTCCCAGACAGTGAAACAAAGCGGGAATAGGTGTTGCCAGGATGGGCCATCTCTGACATGGGAGGAGCTGTCACCTCCCACAGTTGCACATCACAAAGGGTCTGACCCTGCTTCTGGCAGGCAGGTCGCTCCTCCACACCGCTGCTCCACTCAGGTGCCATTTCAGTTTTAGTCTTTTTGCCCGTTTTTTTGGCTCTGACACACACCCTTGCCGCTGTGTCCCCGCCCCCCTCCCTCCACCTCGATTCTCCGTTCCCTTTCCCGCCTCAAGCCCTGCTGCCCCGCCCCCCCGGCTCTCCCATTCGTCGATCCCTCCCCCCCCCCCAGCTGCCACTCCCTCCCATCTCCCCTCTTATGGCTGCCTGGGTCACGTGACTCGGTGTAGCTGGCAGTTGGTCTTTGTTTATTGCTCCCAGACAGTGAAACAAAGCGGGAATAGGTGTTGCCAGGATGGGCCATCTCTGACATGGGAGGAGCTGTCACCTCCCACAGTTGCACATCACAAAGGGTCTGACCCTGCTTCTGGCAGGCAGGTCGCTCCTCCACACCGCTGCTCCACTCAGGTGCCATTTCAGTTTTAGTCTTTTTGCCCGTTTTTTTGGCTCTGACACACACCCTTGCCGCTGTGTCCCCGCCCCCCTCCCTCCACCTCGATTCTCCGTTCCCTTTCCCGCCTCAAGCCCTGCTGCCCCGCCCCCCCGGCTCTCCCATTCGTCGATCCCTCCCCCCCCCCAGCTGCCACTCCCTCCCATCTCCCCTCTTATGGCTGCCGCAGCCCGGCGAGAGAGGCGACCTCTGACCCTGCTTCAGGCAGGCAGGTCGCTCCTCCACACCGCTGCTCCACTCAGGTGACATTTCAGTTTTAGTCTTTTTGCCAGTTTTTTTGGCTCTGACACACACCCTCACCGCTGCGTCCCCGCTGCCCTGCCCCGCCCCCTCCCTCCACCTTGATTCTCCATTCCCTTTCCCACCTCAAGCCCTGCTGCCCCGCCCCCCCTGCTCTCCAATTCGTTGATCCCTCCCTCCTCCCATCTGCCACTCCCTCCCACCTCCCCTCTTATGGCTGCCACTGCGCGGTGAAAGAAGCAACCTCTGACCCTGCTTCTGTCAGGCAGGTCGCTCCTCCACACCGCTGCTCCACTCAGGTGCCATTTCAGTTTTAGTCTTTTTGCCCGTTTTTTTGGCTCATACACACACCCTCGCCGCTGCGTCCCCGCGGCCCCGCCCCTTCCCTCCACCTCAATTCTCTGTTCCCTTTCCCGCCTCAAGCCCTGCTGCCCCGCCCCCCCTGCTCTCCCATTAGTCGATCCTTCCCTCCTCCCAGCTGCCACTCCCTCCCACCTCCCCTCTTATGGCTGCTGGAGCGTGGACGCGCCACTGGCACGCCAAAGGCAAGCCCGTCTGCGCCCGTCTGCCTCAAGACCGCACCCAGCACCAGACCCCCTGGCCAACACGCCCCCGCACCACCAATCACCACTACACTGCAGATGACCTCCACGCCCTCAATCCAGGACGCTCCTCTATCTGCTTCCAGTCCACTCCGATGCGCACCAAAGGACCCTTCTCCTGCAAAGCCTGCAATTTCACCTGCAACCTACCCTCCAAGCTCCAACTCAAAGCCTCAGACAGCCGCCTAAGATGCATCTTGCTTAACACCCGCTCCGTCCACAAGCACGCAATTGAACTCTGGGACCTACTGACCACATACTCGCCCGACGTCGCATTCCTCACCGAAACTTGGATGAATTTGGCCTCTGAACCAGACATAGCCATAGCCATACCAGAAAACTACAAGGTCACCAGAAGAGACCGCAGCAACAAACTAGGAGGAGGAATCACCATAGTCCACAAAAACACAATAAGAGTCTCCACCAGCTCCCAAGACACCATCAAATCCGCCGAGCACCTCCATTTCAAAATCCACATCAACGCCAACACCACCCTCAGAGGAACACTGGTCTATAGACCCCCAGGCCCCAGACCGCAGTTCGGCGACGACATCGCCGACGCCATCAGCTCCCAAGCCCTCGCCTCAACGGACTACATCCTCCTTGCAGACCTGAACCTCCACCTAGAAAACAACGATATCAACACCACCAACCTAATCAACAACCTCGCCAACCTCAGCCTCCAGCAACTCGTCACATCACCCACCCACACCGCAGGACATACACTCCACCCCATCTTCTCAGCCAGCAACCACATCTCCTTCAGCCACACCACCGAACTCCTATGGACCGACCATCGCTGCATCCATTTCTCCTTTCAGAAGCCGGTCACTCACCACCAAACCCCCCCGCCGCTACTGGAACAGAATCTCAACAGAACAGCTCATCTCCACCCTCACCCAGGCACCTCCTCCCAGGACACCAGCATAGCCGCCACCTACCTGCACAAATGGTTAGAAGTCTGCGCCAACACTCTCGCACCACTCAAACAACCCTCAGACTCCCACCACAGACCCAAGGCCAGCTGGTTCACCCCTGACCTGCAGGCCTCCAAATGGGAATGTCGAAGAATGGAGAAGACCTGTCGCCTTGCACCCACCGAATCCAACCACACCGCCCTCAAGACTGCCATCCGCAAACATCACCAGCTAATCCGCTCTACCAAAAGAACCAACTACAAAAGCTGAATAGACACCAACGCCCACAACAACAAAGAGCTCTTCTGCATCATCAAAGAACTCTCCAACCCCAGGACCTGCTCCCACGAACCCTCGCCATCACAGGAACTCTGCAACCCCCTCGCCACTCACTTCCGTCGAAAGATCGAAGACATCCACAACAGCTTCTTACCCCAGACCCATCAGCCAACCACAGACAACCACGAACCCAAAGCATTAAACAACACCAGCCCTCTATGCTCTTGGACCCACGTCCACAATTAAGACACCATCAACACCATGGCCTCCATCCACTCCGGCTCCCCCTCAGACCCCTGCCCGCACCAGATCTTCAACAAAGCCAGCAATATCATCGCACCCCACCTCTGCGCAATCATCAACAGCTCCTTCGAGACAGCCACCTTCCCGGAGAGATGGAAACACGCCAAACGTCAACGCCCTGTTGAAGAAACCCAAAGCAGACCCAGATAACCCCATTAACTCTATCCTCCCCTTCGTGAACAGCCAACTTTTCCGCTACCTGGAAGACAGCAAAGCACTCGATACCTCCCAATCCGGATTTCACAAGAACCACAGCACGGAGACCGCACTCATTGCTGCCACAGATTACATCAGGACCATGCTCGACAAAGGCGAAACCGCAGCTCTCATCCTCTTGGACCTTTCCGCAGCTTTCTACACCGTCTGTCACCACATCCTTCGAACACGCCTCCACAACGTTGGGATCCGCGGCAAGGCCTCGACTGGATCTCCTCTTTCCTCTCCGGCAGAACCCAGAGAGTCCGCCTTCCGCCCTACCTGTCCGAATCCTCCAAAACCATCTGTGGCGTCCCTCAAGGATCGTCACTCAGCCCAACACTTTTCAACGTCTACATGGCTCCCCTTGCCAACATCGCACAATCCCACCACATCAACATAGTACCTACGGCAGACGACACCCAGCTGATCATCTCCCTCACGAAAGACCCCACAACAGCAAGAAACAACCTCCCCAAGGGACTTCACGCTATCGCCAACTGGATGGAATCAAGCCGTCTCAAGCTAGACACAGTCAAAACAGAGGTCCTCATCCTTGGCAGCAACCTCTCCGCCTGGAACGACTCTTGGTGGCCTACCTCCCTCGGAGCCGCCCCCACCGCTACCACTCAAGTACGGAACCTGGGCATCATCCTTGACTCGGCACTCAGCATGACTCAACAGGTCAACACAGTCTCCTCTTCCTGCTACAACACCCTCCGCATGCTATGCAAGATCTTCAAGTGGATTCCCGGTGAAACCAGAAAAGCAGTCACCCATGCCCTAGTCAGCAGCCGACTGGACTTCGGCAATGCACTCTATGCAGGAACCACGGCGAAACTACAAAAGAAAATGCAACGTATCCAAAACGCCTCCGCCCGACTCATCCTTGTCGTCCCACGCTGCAACCATATCTCTGCCCACCTCAGAGAGCTACACTGGCTACCCGTATCAAAAAGGTTTACCTTCAAACTACTCACCCACGCACACAAAGCCCTCCACAACACAGGTCCGGCCTACCTCAAAGACAGACTCACCTTCCTCACCCCTGCCCGCCAGCTCCGTTCCGCCAGCCTCGCCCTCGTCCCCCGCATTCACTGCACCACCACCGGAGGAAGATCCTTCTCTTACCTCGCTGCCAAGACCTGGAACTCCCTACCGCTCCAACTACACCAGACCCAAGACCTCCTGGCCTTCAGAAAACGCCTCAAGACATGGCTATTCGACCAATAGCTCCCACCCCACCTACCCCAGCGCCTTGAGACCCTGACGGGTGAGTAGCGCACTTTATGAATTAATTGATTGATTGTTTGATTGATTGCGGGAGCACCCTCACAAAGTGTCTGGCACTAGTTGTTTGTGCCCCCAGGTAAGCTGGGGCCAGAGCAGAGAGGCAGGAAATTCCAAACACCTCTGAGGTAGAAACCATCAGAACCTTGTCCTACTTCAAATCTGACACAAGATAAAAATATTGAACCCTCAGACCCAACTGCTCACCACACCTCTACAAATGTAGAAGACTCAGAAGGACTGCTTTGCTGCTCTGCAAGGAGGACTGCTATTCTGCTGCCCTACTGCACGAGTAAGAAGGAATTGATCTTGCATATCTTGAACCCAGAACCATCTGCGTTACTACAAGGGCTAATTTGCTGGCCTCCTGATCAGAGCCTCCGGTAGAAAAGGCTCCAATTACCTTTAGCACTCTATCTGGACTGTCTACTGTAGGTGTTTCCCCCTCCAAATGAAGCCATCCTAGTCCTGGACTCTTGGAAGTGGGCCTGAAGATGCTCTTGGGCAGAACTGACGCAGTGTGATGCATCTCTTCGCAGCTCTGCATCGTAACCTCTATGCTGCAATACATCCATGATGCAGGATCTTGCATCCCAGCCTGCAGTTTCTCAGAAGCACCGTTGCATGGCACATCGTGGACAGAAGACTTTGCATTGCAAGCCTTTGTCGCTGGCATCCTCGACTATGACACAGGACCTTGACTCGCAAGCTCAGCCAACATCTTCATCGGAACTGCCGCTGCCCACTGCATCTTCGATGCAGGACCTCGCAGTGAAACTGCAGATGCGCAGAACCGCTGCTGCACTATGTGTCTTTGACATGGGATCTCACAACGATTCAAAAGCCAGGATTTCGAGTACTTTGTTCAGCCATACTTAATAGGCCCCTGTATCCAGCCTGCAATCCGTGGTTGGCTTGAACTTGGAACTTGGAAGTTTGTCCCAGTCTATCATGACCAGATAGCCACAGTTGGAACTTTGTGCTTCTAAGCATTGTTTTAACTTAAATCTTTAAAATTGCATATCTCCGGTTCTACTGATTGAATTTTTGTCATTTAGGTCTCAAATCATTTATCATATTTTACTCTATGTTTCTAAATTGGTGAGGGATTTTTCTTGTGTTGTGTTTTTATTTTAATCCTGTTTGAAGTGCTGCATAAATCCTTTACACATTGCCTTCGAGCTAAGCCTGACTACTTTTTGGGGTTGAATTAGTTTACTGTGATAGGAGTGCTGTACTCAAATTTAGCAAATTTTAATTTAAATCTTTGTTGTTGCATCTTGTGACACTTGTCAGTCAGCAACCATTATAATAGTCAGGATTTGCAGAATTTACCTTGATGTTAGCAGTAGCTACCATATGGGGGTACCATCTTGGATGTAGAGCACCCGAATGGCCTAATCTCCAAGGTATGATCTATTGTGATGCTGCTGTATACTTTGGGTTCCATGTTTGAAAGTTTTTGAGTGTATATTATGGTTATATTCAGTTTTGGTATCTAAAAACTAGATAAAATGAAAGTAATATGTGGTAGGGATATAAAATATTATGTGTAATGTAAATAAAACCTATTTTAAAAAATGTCTAACTTTGGCATCATCTTAGGCATCAAAAATGTCTGGGATTTTTCAGAGTTTCATGTTAATATTTTTTGTGTCACAAGGTAAGATGTTATCACATTTTAAAATCATGTTAATGTATTAAATATTTATTGATAGGTAACTCCAGTTCTGTAAATGGGCTAGTTATACAGGTGATGAAGAGAGTACTTTAGGATCATGTGATGATGATTTTCCAATATTGGATCTTCCATAGATTCGCATGCTTGAATCTTCACCGCCGTCAACGTGGGAGTCCCATAGTATCACTAGAAAAGCAGTACATAATATAACCATATGCTAAAATGCAATAGATAGTCACTGCAATAGCCTATCCACATCTTTTTGTAAAAAAAAAAAAAAAAAAAAAGAAGCAAATTTGAGCTATAACTAATTAGACGACAGCAACCTGAAGAACATTCCCAAGAGAGGCTGAGTCCCTCAGATTTTCTAACGCGCATCGTGTGATAGGGAGTCTGCATGAACTCTGCTCAGTTTAGTTTTTCTTCACATTGCTGACATTTTTAACTATTTGCTGTTTATCATGCCGGACTCTTGTAAAAAAGAACTCTTCAGATCGTGTAGATCTCATGGTCAGAAGAGGCTTCATCAAGAGGCTCTCCATAAGGACTGCATAGATTGCTTGTACCCGCAGCATAAGGTCAAAGATTGCAAGATTTGTTGGACCTTCTCAACCAGAACCCGAAAGAGACAGAGAGGGTAGGTTGTTAATATGGTTAGAGACTTAAAATCAAATCTAACATTGTTTCTGTGGATGAGGATTCTGTGAGCTCTCACACCGTCCTTGAAAACATAAGTAGAGGAAAAGATGACAAGGGTCTCCTGAAAGTAATAAAAAAGCTTCCAAAAAGACACACCATGACTCCTCACAAAGCTCCTCACAAAAAGGAAAGTGTTTATTTCCTACTGAGGCTGACTCTGACTCTCCAAAAACTCAAACCTTGGGAAATCTTCTTCAGACTTCTCATTGTTGATGGCAGTGCCATCAAAATCACTGTTTCCCGACCACTGTTGACAAAAATGTCATCGCCAGCCAAAACTGTGCAGTTGACGGCAGCTACACAAATAATGTCTACTCCATCGACGGAGATCCCTAAAACATACTGACAAAACCATTGACGACATCAATGAAGACAACCTCAGTGGTGCTTCTTGCTATTTCATCACCGGTGGCACAATCATCGCTGTCGCCAACGTCGACAAAGCCCTCAGCGACACCACCATCACTTAAAATAAAAAGCCCTTCAATCTTGCCACTTAATTCTTGACAGCACTGTCGACCAGACGTTTTCTTCAGGACCCTTCCCAAATATCACCATTGCCTCCTGTTCATTTTTTGGAAGAGTCAGATGATGATGGTTTATTTTGCCCAGCACATAGTCCATCACAGCTTAGTGTAAAATATCAGGAATAAGATAATGACGAGTATGATGGCTCATATATTCAGAAGTAGCACCAACAGCATTGTACTGCCAAAACCCAACAATATATGAAACCCATTCATGAGTCCATGGTTCAGCTTCCTGTAGCATTGGTGCAGGACTTTCACGCCATGTTGCAGGACTACTGCACATGCTTTCCTTCAACTGCGGGATCACTAACACCCCCTCCAAGTCTGGCATCCCCACCTCTTATGCCTCCTCTCACACCTAGAATGACTCCGGCCTCGCACATTTCTGTGCCACCAAGGCAAGACCCGCTATCCTCTTATGACAACACGGAAGAAGGAGAAATTCAGGACACTCTATCGACTGGCAGTGAGTGGGAAGAATGTATAATTCCCACACCTTCTCCTCCAGCTCCTCAACCGGCAGACTCACCACCAGGGGACACAGGCGGTTTTGATGGAGAGAGCTTCTACTCGGTTTCAGCTTCTTATGACAGTCAAGCAGTCTGACTGCTTTTTTTACAATTTTAAGGATCAGTCAAGAAGAACAGTGAGGGCAATCCCTATAATTGATCATATATGGGAAGAAAGCGTGAAGGTAATGAAAGCACCAGCTACAGTTATCGCAGTCCTTCTCAGGACTGACAAAAAAACAAGGCCTCTGATGACACACCGGCATGTTTGGTGGGATGCCCAAAACCAGACCCTGTAATCATCTAAGCTGTGCAGCGAAAATCAAAAAATCCTTCCATGCCTATCACTTCACCTCCTGACAAGGAAGGTAGGCTACTGTTTCAGGCACTACAGTGCGCGTAGCCAATGGCTTTGTGATACTGGGGAAGTTCAACCACCATATGTGGTCAGACATTCCCCATATCTAGAACTTCTACCAGAAGATAAGAAACAAGAGGCACAGGAAATATTACTGAAAGGACAACGATCTGCTTATGAAATCATTGATGCATCTATGGACGCCACGGTTGGCTTAAGGCTACCATATTCCGCCATGGAAAGGGCATAGATGGCGCCTCGCAGGCCATCAAGGCAGAGACAGATGCTGCTAGGTCCTTGGGAATGCTCCGGTACAGGAAGACACCTTTTCGTGGAGTGCGTGGACGGGGAACCTACTCCTTTCGAAGGAGCTATCAAAGATGCCAACCTCAGACTTGCCAATCATTTCGCCCCACCTTTCAACAGCACCAAGCTTATGATGCACCACCACAAACTGCATTTTCCAGACAGCAGCCTGGACGTGAACAACCCGCAAAATCTAGAGTCACTGTCAGAAAACAGTGACAATCCTTTGGAGCCTGCTACAGTTCCCTCTACCCTACCACTCGGAAGAGCACACATCCTTTGCTATTACAACCAATGGCGACCAATTACAACAGACAAGTGGGTCCTAGATTTAATTAAATATGGCCACACTGTGGAGTTTGTGCAAGTTCCACCTCTTCACTTGCCACAAAGATCACTTCCGTCCCATCTCCACTTCCTCAGGAAAGAAGTATGCCACAGAAGTTTGCCATAGGAAAAGTTGCACACTCTCAAAGGGGAATTCTTCTTTCTAGTAAAAACAAAAGTCAGGAGAATGGCGTCCCATTCTGTACCTCAGAAAACTCAACAAGTACCTGCAGAAAAAGACCTTCCGTATGGTCACTCTCCAGGAGAGACTAGAGCTACTCGACCACGTAGATTTTATGGCGAGCCTCGATTGCAGGATGCATACTTTAAGCTCCCTGTCCATCCAAAACATCGAAAGTTTCTCCGCTCTACTGTTGTCGGTGTTCACGATCAGTTCAAAGTCCAACCCTTCGGTCTCTACTCAGCTCCCTGAGTTTTCACCAAATGTCTCACCCCAGTAGCGATACCTCAAATGCTTAAGGGTCTACAACTCTTTCCATATCTCAACAGCTACCTTGTAAAAGCACCATCTCTTCGGCAGGCTTTAGAAACCACGTCAACCTTCCTGCAACTGTTTTGCACTCTGGGACTCAGTCAATTACCAAATATCTCTTCTGTCACCCTCTAAAGGGATACCTTTTCTTGGGGCAACTGTAGTCCGTAAAGAGACAAAGGAGCGTGATGTTGCTGGCTCACAATCTGTCCAGAAAAGAGTTTGTTTCTGTCCATCTCCTAAAATCATTTCTTGGCAGGATGTCCTCGGCCATTCTCATGGTGCCTCTTGCCCGTCTCAGAATGAGCTCCTTCCAAGAACAGCTGGACAAAAAATGGCTGCAAGTGACTGTATCATTCAACGACCTAATTCGGATCACTCCAGCCATAAAAAAGGCACTTCTTTGGTGGCAGTCCTCCAACAATTTCTCTGCAGGACTGACATTCCTCCCTCCACTTCCAGATTTCATTCTCACCACGAGTGCCTCACTGAAATATTTGGGGAAGACCAGCTTCAGGATCGTCAAGTAAGGGGCAGATGGAGTGTTTCACTTTCCAAAAGATACATCATTTTCCTAGGATTGAGAGCCATTTTTTTTGAGCTACAGTCATTCCTTCTGAGAGTTCAAGCGTCTTCTATCCTCATACGAACAGACAACACCACCTGCATGCACTACCACAACACACACCAAGGTACAAGGTACCACATTTTATCTCTAGAAGTTCAAAGAATCTGGAAATGGGTCCTACTACACTGCATATCCACCAAGGTGGAACATCTTCTAGGTGTAAGGAACAATCTAGCAGGACCAGCTAGATCTGCCATGAGTGGGAACTCAATCAGCTGATTCCCAACTCCATATTCCAAAGGTGGGGCACACTGAACTTAGATCTCTTCGCATCTCAAGAGAACCCGAAAATGCTGGTTCTTCACTAGATGGGAACGTTAGAGAGGGTCATGGGGGAATGTGTTTTCGATAGGATTGTCAAGGATCTTTGTTTATGCTTTTCCGCCGTATCCTCTCATCTCCAGGCCTCTCATGAAAATGAATAGACAACCATGCTGCTGGATCCTCATTGCTCTGCGCTGGCCCTGGCCCCACCAGCACTGGTTTACAGAGCTCCTTCTACTCTCGGAATCCAAACCCAATTGCCTTCCAGTAACGACAACCCTTAGGACCATGAGCAAGGGGCATATCCTCCACCTGCCTCTCTCCAACTGCATGCATGGCCCCTGAATTCAAGGATTTAGACATCTCTCACTGTTGCAGGATATATTATGCAGGGCGAGAACTAATTCCACCAACAAAGCCTATAGATTAAAATGGAAGCATTTTTGTTCTTGGCACCTATGAGACAAAATCCCCACCCTCTTAATTCATCATCAGAGAAAATTTTGCCTTACCTTCTCTCTCTCTGGTGAGATCAGGACTGATACATGCATCTGTAAAGGTTCAACTCGCTGCTATCTCTCGTTACAGACGTTCTTTCAATTCTTTGCCCCTTTGTTGTAACCGCATTATCAAGCAATTCATGAAAGGATTATTCAGGACTTTTCCTCCTATTCAAGCTCCTCCACCAGAGTGGAGTCTTCACATAGTACTTTTCACAGCTTATGGAGCAACCGTTTAAGCCGATTCACAAAGCTGAGCTCATATATCTTACTTGGAAGGCTCCTTTACGAGGAGGGTAAGTGAAATTCAAGCCTTCACTATAAAAGAACCCGACCTATGCTTCACTGACGACTATGTTCTCCTTAAAAGAAATCCAAGGTTGATTCCAAAACTTCCATCCCAATTCCATCTTAATGAACCTGTTGTTCTTCACACCTTTTTCCCAAATACATCCTCATCAGCTGAGAAACCTCTTCATTTTCTGGACATCAAACAATGTCTTACATTTTATTTGCAGAAGACTAAGCAAATTTGAAAGACTGATGAGTTGCTAGTGTCCTATGGTCCTAATACGCTAGGTGCTTTAGTCACGAAGACACCTATTACGCAACGAATTTCAGTGACCAACTCTGCCATGTTAAAGGGGGTAAGTGTCTCACACTCAAGCTTAAAGCACATTTCACGAGGGCAGTCTCCTCCTCTTCTGCTCTGTTTGCTGGTGTCACGTTGGAAAAAATCTGCTGTGCCGCAACTGGGAAGAACACACATACTTTTATGCGCCATTACTGTTTGGATTTGGGAGCCTGCAATGACGCAGCTGTAGGACAAGCGGTCTTATGTCATCTGGTCCAATAAGGTAAGCCTCTTCTCATAGAGATAATTCTTTTTGCTTTTTATGTCTTCTTACATAATGTGGTTATATAATTCTTCTTGATTTTATGTGTTCGCATTATGTGCTAAGTAATGCAGGTATGTATCATATTATTGCCTGCTATCCTCTAAGGGTATTTGTATTTCTGCAGTGATTAGCCTTTACAACTGCTTGCTATTCTGATTCAAGCATGTTAATCTATGAAAGCTCCAATTCTGGGGAAGAAACAAGTCACTTACCTGTAACAACGGTTCTCCAGTATTGGTATCTTTCATAGATTCACGTGCGACCCACCCTCCTTCTCTGAGAGTCTTCCCTTATTTCCTGGTGGATGCTTTATCACACTTCTGCTTGAAAATCTGAGGGACTCAGCCTGTCTTGGTAATGTTTTTCAGGGTGCTGTTGTCTGATTGGTTACAGCTCAAGTGTGGTTCTTGTTTACAAAAGGATATGGATAGGCTATTGCAGTGACTTTCCATTGCATTTTAGTATATGGTTATAAAATGTACTGCTTTTCTAGTGATACCGTGGGCCACTTTGGCGAGGAAAATTCAAGCATGCAAATTGTTGCAAGATACCAATACCTTGAGAACCGCAGTTACTGGTAAGTAACTTAGGGCCATATGTACGAAAGCTTTTTTCCCATAGACACAGAATGGGTAAAATCCTTTGGTTCATCTGGCCCTTATTTTCTTACATCTCCAAGTTAAGATATAGTTTAGTACTACAGTTTTAAATACAGTGAATGGTATTTTAAACATAACACCTCTGAACATTGTTTTTCAATGCGAAATAAAAAGTTATCATGAACAGTGGCAGGTAATAATCTCATATAAATTATAAGGTTTAGGTATTGTTGTATATGATCATCAATTTAGATGGCAGAGTCCATCATCCCATAAACGTATCTAACTCTGCATGTTGGTCTCAACCGTCTTCAGCTTTGCAGAGACAGAGAATTTGAATAGTTATTTTTTGTCTCAGATATAATGCTCAGTCTCAACCCCTTGATTTGGGCTTCACATTTAAATACTCAGTTTTTCTTGTGATAGAAATAACTGTGATGCGATCTAAATTCTTGTGACTCTGTGATGTTCTTGCACATATAACTTCATTTGTTATAAAGTGGTCCTTAAATAAAGCATTTCATCAGGTTAGAAAAGTGCATGAATGACTAATGTGCTCTTGCAATTGATTAGTTCTTTCATATAATATCTTCAACTCGTCCGATATTTTTTTTTTTTTTTTTTTTTACTTTTGTTCAAGCCCCAGTCACACACATTGCAATACAAACAGATGTAAACGCCTTGAAATTGTAGTTATATTTCCTTGTTTAATTTTTAAAAAAGAGTCCTTTTGAGGTTTCTCAGTCTTCTGAAAGTATTGGATGCAACTTTGTTTAGCTGAAATAGTAAGTTTGAACTTGAATTAAACAAATGTGCCTGTTTAGAATCTGTTTAATGCCTGTATGCACCTGTGTGAAATGTATGATGCATTTTATTTTTGTATTCTCTTTCGTTTCTTCAGACTAAGTGTTGATCTGTCATCTGTTTTCCTATTTTTTTTTGAAGGCCTGTTCCTAAAACTTTTGTTTGATTTGATATTCGCATCAGCTTATTCTATGCATATTAACTCCTCCTTTGGGTTTTTGTTATCTGGTTCAATTGGTGTACACTGGTCACATAAATATTTGAATAACTAACTGTGAACTTTGGTAAACTGGAAGAAAGCATCTGTGACATAAAATTTCCAACCCAAAGGTTAACTTTGATCTCATGTGTGACGTCAAAAGCATTATTGTTGGGAAACAGTATGCGGTTTTTCTTAAACAATCTGTTTTCTCCTTGCTGAATCATGATTGTCATTGATGTAGCTGCCTCAGAATATAAGTACATCACAAACTCATTATCCCAGTTCCACTGTCTTGCAAGGAAGCTCATGAAAATGTTTGAGTTGCTACTGCATTTTGCGCCTGTCACCTTCTCTTTAGTATTTTTAAAGAAGTTATTTCCCAAGCATATTTTTTATCATATCAAGAATCATGGTATTCATTACAATGTAGAATCCTGGTTAGTGTTAAGGGAGGCAGCTTCTGCTCTTCTTAATCTGTCTAATTGAAGAATGGGGATAATGGGAATTCTGATGGATAGATCTTTCTGAGTATTCCTAATGAATATTTCTTCCAGACTTCAGACTGCTCCAGACAACGTTTTCTCTAGCAATGACTCTCCAGCTCCATTAGGTGGTGCCACATAGAATTAATTGTGTCACCGGTACATATTAGGTATTAACCAGCAGCCTGGCGTCAGTTCCTGCTTTTCTCTACTTCATCTTCCTGGACCTGAGCTCTCTTGGTGTCTCACTAACAAATTCCTTAGCTATTTTAAAGTGATTACTTGACATGCCTCCTCAAGAGACTTCAGACTTCAAGCCTTGCAGATAGTGTCATAAGAAGATATCTCCTTTGAACCCCCACAATAATTTTATGTGGCATCTGGTGGCAGGATATGAGCCTGAACCTGTTGCGCCTCCATGTATCCAAAGTCCATCGGGAAGGTCAAGTTATTTTTGTATTGACCCACAGGTAGACTCCCAAGAGGAGTTTCTCTCCCAAATGTAAGGCACATTTCAGGTAATGTCCTCCTAAGAAATCTTCTCACAAAAGATATAAAACTCGTCCTAGGAAGGAGAGATTTTGTTATTATTTTTTTAGGAAGTCATCCTGTTCTCAGTGACTTTCTACGCCATTCCCTGATGAATGACTTTTGATGACTTCAGGTACCCCCGCTTTCGTTTGGACTTTTCTTCAGTGTTGTTCTCAGAATCCATAACAGCACTGTCCCCATAGCTAATTCTCGCATCAGCCAACAAATTGGTATGGGAGACTGTCATCCATGTGCTGAAAGTCAGTACAAATGTTAACGATGAAGCATATTTTAAGTACATTCCCTAGAGCCAAAGTTATGCTTGCCTGGAGACGATTTTTTATGTGGATTCAGATAGCTTTGCTATAGAGGATAAGGATTATGGACACACAAATGATGGTGACTCAGAAACAGATGATCTCCTGCCACGTTACAATACATATGCTGGTATTTACTTAGTATTACAATAAATGTCAGTACCCTCCCTAAATAGTTCACCAGAAGGGGACACCCTCCAGGCCCCGGTTTAGAGGAGGTCTCATCTTTTAGAATTGACATTTAGAAAGCAACATAGGCCTTTTGCAGAGTCGAATTATCTTCCACAGGTTCCTCTGATCTCTTGCTTCCATTTAATAAGGCCCTGCTACTCCCTATGATAGTTGCAATAGAGAAAGTAAACCTCTTTGGGCCCTGCAGTCTACAGACAGCCACATGTTATAGGGTGTACTCTGGGTCACCCACATATTTTGTCCTCCCAACCATCAGTTGGTTCAGACACTCTCTTCAAAAAATACCCCAGCTCCCTTCCCTGTGGCTCCTCTGGAAAGGGGATTTAAAATGCTTGAAAAGCTGGGTTGCCAAATGTTTGCCTCAAGCAGTTTGCTACTCCTGACAGCTAATGCCACCCCCTCTTTAGGCCAATATTGTCCACGCCTGATGAGAACTGGTGAACCCTAGCAGAACAATATGAAGCTTCCTTTTTCTGGACTGGTGAGAGATGACCTGCATGCATCAAATCAGATAATGGAGTGCAGCTTCGACCACACAGACTACATTGTTTGATCTGTGGGTACTACTGTTAATCTACATGAATTTAGTTGGATATATTCCACTGGATATTTTTGGAGATGTCTAGCCTGCACTCATGGAAATATCCTTTTACTTAACGTATACAGAGCCAAAGCTCTTTGATTATCAATGTTAAAGGTATAACAACTATAGAAATATAAAATGAAAAAGGATAAAGGTCATGCAAGGATCCAGACTTCACTGGTGATTGTAGTGCCCTAAGTAATACGTACGTTGTTTGAAAGATGGACAAACAAGCTCTTGGTTTTTTGTGGACACTGAATTGAATTTTGAAATCAGGGGAGGTATGTTCCTCACTGACTTTGCAGAAGACCACCCACCAAACTTGGAGATCTCTGTCAGGCCGGTGCGGATGTCTGTGTCTGCAGTGGATCCACTGTGGCTCCGCTGAAGGAGCTGAAGCTTTGCTACGCAGAGGCTGTTTAATGCACCCACTCAGCAAATTTTTTTGTTTTTTAAAACTCCCAAAGCAGGAGTTTGTTATGTACTTAACACACTGGGAGTTTTCTCCCAGTGCATGAGGTAATTTATTTTATTTCCTGTTTTGGACCACCAGCCTTATCCTGCCAGTCCTGAACATAAAAGATATAGGTTTGAACATTTGCCCAAAATAGGGCAGATGTTATGTCGTACATTGACTGATAGCCCAGTGGCAGACAGGCTGTTGATCAAAAGTATCCACCGGTGGAGCCAACTGAGACTCCCTCGTAGGACACATGGCATTCTTCCCTGATTCAAAATAGAAAGGGGGAGCCATGAATTTGGCGGATGGGACATCTGTGTCTTTTTTACAGATGTCCCACAGCCAGCAAACTCTTAATGAGGCCCTGTGTCTGAGAAAACTGCGCCGTTTTATGAAAGAAATATTGCGAAGATGAGCAGGCTGTGAATCCAAGAGTTTCTTGATATTTGAGTTTGAAAGATGGCCATTTGTTTATTATCAGCGGTATGTATGTGGGTATTTATGTAGATCAAACCTAGCCAGGGGCAGGAGAGCCATTTAGGGTGCTTGAGCAGGATGCTGCTGAGTTTAGAGGGGGTAAGAGACCTTTTCTAAGGTGCAGAGATATAGGGCCTGATTACAACTTTGGAGGAGGGTGTTAATCCGTCCCAAATGTGACGGATATCCTGCCCATAGTATTACGAGTTCCATAGGATATAATGGACTCTTAATATGGCGGGTGGTATTTCTGTCCCATTTGGGACAGATTAACACCCTCCTCCAAAGTTGTAATCAGGCCCATAGTGTTTTTTTAAGAGGTCTATTTTCACCTCATTCCTGAATTGAATGAAGGTTCTAGCAGTCTGAAGAATGCACAGAATTGCTTTGTCCCCAATCTGGTGGTGTCTGGTTGCGGGAGGTGGTGAGCTTGACCAGCCAGTTAGGGAGGGGGTTGTGTGAGAATGCTTTGGAGACAAGGCAGTTGTTCTTCAGGATGGTGTGGTGGGAGACGTTAATGAAGTATTACCAGGGTGGGATGGATGTGGCTGAATTCTTCAGGCCCCGGATCAGGTAGCTATGACATGTGTGGTGCCTTAGAGATGGGCTCTTGTGGTCCTTGAGAGGCAGTGGAGCAGAGCTTTACCTTCCTTCCATTCTGGAGGGGCTTTCCGGTTGGAAAGGTTTTGCTTTCTCTAGCGGGGTTGGTATAAGGCTGTCTTGGTTTTCTTAGTAGGTTGTTCCCTAAGGATGAGGCTGGTGTCCAGGGTGAATCTGAGTAACTTGCCATTAACTGGCTTATAGTTGGGGCTTGAATCCTTTCCGGGTCATGCTGTGAGAGAGTTTTGCCCAAGTCATCCTTTTCCTTTATTGGCGAATGTGGGGAACTCCGCCTGGGCGGGGCTTATTCTCAGACAGATTATGCACACAGGCCCTAGTAATATGTATGAAATGCTTGCGGTGAAATGTTGAGGGCGGAGTAGCACTACTGATTTTACCGAATGTTATCACTGCATTTCTCTTTTAGGTTAGATTTATATTTTGAGAAGTTGCTTCGGAATTCTTTTTAACAAGAAGGACACAAACCCATGTGCAATTGACATTCCTCTTACCTGACACAAGTTTTACTGCGAGCTAAAATCTCATTGTTCCCGGAGCTAAAATGATTCAGTTTATCTGTGACGAGGCACTGAAATTATTAATGGAAGCTTTTAGCCACCCTTTGCTGATATGTTCCATACCAGAAGGCATTTCGTATTCACAATTCAATGAAAAAGTGATCCGAGCAATTCAGTGAAAAGTGGTAAGGGGATTACCAAACCTTCCCCTTAATCAGGTTCGAGTCCCTATGAGGTCCAGAGTATATTACCCTTTGGATGGGTGGGACCAGAAAACCATAGTGTAAAGTCAAAAGCATCTACCATTTCCGCGAGCATCGAGCCCTGAGTGCCATTTTCACGCTCATACCAAAAATGAAACGTTCCAGGATAAGTGAATTACTGTACGAGGCAGCTAAAAAAATCATTAAAAAAAAATAGTAATTACAGATAGAAATCACGTGAACTGTTGAACAGAAGCACCAGGCGGAGTTTGCGAACAATTGACATTTAAGTAGGAAGGCTTCAGCTTCAACAAATGCTCTTGGCATAGGACGAATTATTTTTCATGTTTTGGTGAAAATATTAAAACTAAAACATGTGCATTTAATGGTGAGAACTCCCTGTGCCTTGCGTCGGAAGGGAGGTCCCTTGATGGGCATTCACCGGAGGACTGTGTGGCGTATGCTGGATATGCCCTTTCCTCACCTGCTTGGTGTGAAGGTCACAGTAAACCCGAGTGCAGTCTCGCATATACATTCTGTGTGCACTGAGAAGCGTGTTGTGCGCCTGCAGGTCGAAAATGCAAATCTTATTGACATTAGTAAAGTAGTGACAAGAAACAATCCTAAAAACGTCTCTTGCAAATGTCACATAACGAAAAATACCAATGCGAAGATCTCATGCGTCATTGAAAGACCTCACACGAAGCCGAGAAAGCCTCCATCTTTAAAATATAACAAAAATCAAGATTGTTTTCACAACCGTATTGAATGTTTAGTGATCTGAATATCTCCTAGGGTAATTCAAGAGGTCAAATAAGACGTGAGACCATGGGGACGTGTTTCAGTTTTTAAACATTGCTTTTAAGGTACATAATGTAGGCCTTTTGTCTGGTTCTCGCTGCTGTGATGATATCATCGTCAGCTATAGTGCCATTTACCAGTGTTTGTTTGTTATCTTTAAATGTGGAATTTATTTGAGTAATACTCTATTCAGAAACATGCTTTCCTAAAGTCAGATGAAGGATGTTTAACAGTGTTACCCGTTGCCTATGACCAGTTTTACCTCACCTCCCTAGTCTCTCAATCCTCACGCATTGGCAAGGCCTTGTAATTATGCTGGAGACATCTCTCCAGACACTGTCCATCACAGCTGGATGATCAACTGGTTCTCCACCACCAGGGAGCAGCAATGTACTGTTGGCAATGTACTGTTTTGCAGCTTGCTAGACCCTCTCTGTAGCTGTCCCAGAAGTGGCGTTGAGATCGCCACTGGGTGTTTAGTAGCACTTTACAAAAACCGTGAAAATGAATAATTAAAATTAAATGATCATGTAATTGCTTGTCAAGAATCTGAAAACATGATTGACTTAGATTTAATTCCTTGTCAAATGCTGGTGATCACACACATCTTTCACAGATTCTGGGAGATCATTTAGTAATGGTGGCCTTTCTGAGAAAAAAATAGATTCACAAACTTATTTCTTCAGTGTTCTAAAGACAGAGAAATCGATACAAATTGATACTCTAGGACCTGATAATTTAGTATGGTTCTAATGATTCATAAAGTGCACCATGGTCAGGACATATTCAATATGCTGTAATTGGGAGCAAGTGGGGTGATGGAAGATATGTCTTAACATGCGCCCTTTAGAGGTAGAATAATTGTGGCTAGTTTCGCTATTGTGAAAGCTCTGCAGTTTTTGTTAAGGGACTACAAAATCAATAGTATTGGGAGGAGGGTGGTACCTGTGCAGACAGGATCTCGGCTGTAGTAATTTGTAGGGTCAGCTAGTTGATACCCATCCACAACGTGGGTCTTTGGCTCCATATTGTAGCCATATTGCAGCCAGTGGATTCCTATCTCGCAGGATTGGTCTCTTGGCCACACACATGCAGGGGCAGGTGTTGCACAGCAGCCAGTGCTGCAAACACTAGATAAACAGTAGAAAATAGGCTTCACTCTTTGGTAAGATATGAATATGTAGTCACGGGCTAGCTCAAGGGAGGGTGGTTTAGGGCATGAAGATTACAATTCCAATAATTGGGAGACTGTCCATCCAGAGTTCTGTGATAACACTAGGATTTAGCACTATTTTAATACTATTTTGCCATCTATAAATATGCAGGAAAAAGGTAGATTCCAAAAGTAGATAGTACATAAGTCACAATGCATAACACAATTTTTAATGAATTCAATTATATTTTATCTCAGGAATTGCAAAGTTTCAATCTTCATAAAGCTCAAACGTTAGTTATAATTTTGACAAAGTTCATAACGTAATTGGGCCTGAAATACACTAAATTCTCTCAACTGAGAACTCACCCAGGGTTCCATACAGTCTCCTGTCATCTTTAACATTTACTTGAAGCCCAAACATCAAGATGCACTACTATGCAGAAGATGCACAACTCTGCTTAAAAGTCTCCTCTGCGTTAGATATCCAATGCCTCAAACACTGCTCACAGATCATCCAGATTCTGATGTCTAGCGCCAATATTAAGTATAAACCAGGCAAACCCTAATATCTGTTAATTGCCACAAACATGCAAGATACAGTACAAACCTGGTTCAATGACATGAATCTTGTCGACTTTGAACCCTAACTTTCATCAAATGGTAAGTCACTTGGGTTTCCCCGGACACCAGTCTCATGCTCAAGGAACACATTGCCAACAAAAAGATGGCCTGGTACCTGTTCTCTGTTCTTCAGAAAGTCAGACAATTTCTTCCAGAAAGCAGCTTCAGAACGTCTGTTCAAACTCTTGTATTTTTGCATCTGAATGATGGTCATACCATCAGACTGCAGACTAGAAATTGTAAAAAAGGAAAAACTGCAAGCATTTTCCATTTATGCACCTCGGATCTGGATCAACATCCACGTATCCATCAACACCGCCCAAATGCTGCTCCAATTTAGATAGGAGGTGAAAAATCACGTCTTTTGAAAACATTACATCATAATACGTTATCCGTCCACAACTAAGCTTCTTTTCCTGTTATTTGTTGAATTTATACTTCTGGCTATGTTTCCGCAATAGAAACACCATATACATACATACATAGATACATATTTACAGAACCGATTGCAATATGGTACAGGAGGCAGGGTTTCATAGCATGGACCACCTTTGATAGGAACACATGATATTTGTCAAAAGGGAAGATCACAGTCTCTTGATAAAATGGTTTCTTTGTAATAAGTGAGTAACATTTAAGTTTGGGGACTCTTGAGGTACCCAAACATTCAAGCAGCACAAAATCACGAAAATATGCTGTAGTTTGAATTACAGTATATTGGCTTGAATGTAATAATCTGCAGAAAAAAACCCAAATCGGGTAATACATAAATGTAGCAGAAAAATCCATTGAACTGAGTAAGATGGTGACAGCCATGTATTGGCTCCCATGAGCCCTCCAACACCTAACCTGGTATCACTGGTGTTTATGTTCATAAAGAGATTACAGAAAAGAACCTCTGAAGGCAGATGGACCCTTGAATCTGCTGAAATATCGGAAATGTCAGATTCCTCTTAGAGAGCTGATCGAGTGGTAATTAAGTTACTGTTATTAGGCAGTTTGGTTCAAAACTATCAGGGGACTCTTTGAGGAAAGGGATATGTACTCACCAAAAAGGATGGGCTCGGGTATAATGGGAGCTTGTTGTGTCCAATCCAAGCTTAGTGGAAACACATGTTGACCCTCAAGCTTGATGTCCAGGAGACAGTGCAACTTCTATTCAGACCAAATTTGTTACCCGAGAAAGTGTTATTATCCCACCACATTCAGGAGCATATGGAGTGAAAAGGTTTCAGAAGAAGATGGTGGATCATCCATAGGTAGACAGCAACATAGTCTAATGACTGTTGGTAAGGTGTAAAATGACCACTGTTTCTTAGCCATGCAGAGTTGCCAAAGCATAGGTATGTGTTCGTAGTGTGTGACACCATAAGAAGAGAATAAGGTAATCACAAGCAAGATGCATCTTTGCCCTCTGATTTTCATCTTGGTCTGACTACACCAGCAGGACCGTTCTGAGGAGGTGGCCCAGATTCTACCACAAATCTCTATATATTTTCTGATGTAGCTCCCACAGTTTTGTCATTCTCATCTAATTTTCTCATCCTCCCTTTGCAGGAGGCTATCCTGGTGTGTGGTGGGTACCTAAGGTCCTTAAACCTTATACCTGGTCCAGGTATCTCCTATTAGTGTAGTGTAGGCAGTGTTTAGAAGCCAAGCTCCCTAGAGGTAGCAGTGAATGAACAGCCTATGCTTATCTAGGAGACATGCAAAGCTCATTAAATACCACTGTAGTCACACAGCACTTATACACATGAAAGAAATCATACAGTGTTACACAAATAAAGGTACTTTATTATAGTAACATAGCACCAAAATACTATAAGGCAATACTCCCTTAGTAGGTAAGTAATAAACAAGTTATTTACACTCGTTTTCAGAAATAGGCATAAGAATATTTAGAAAACAGTGTAAAACACAATAAAGAATAGTGGCCCTAGGGGAGTACAAACCATATACTAAAAAAATGGAATGCAAGTGTGTCACCCCCACCTGGGTAAGTGGCGTGTGTAGAGAGGCACTGGGGGTACCAGGAAAGCACAAAGGTAAGTACCACAACACCCCCCAGAGACCAGGAAAGCAGGAATAAATTACTAGAATTTTCCCAAAACACCCAATTAGAAGAAAATAAGAGAATTGCAAAATCCAGAGATGACTGCAAGAAACCAACGGTGGATTCCTGAAGAGGAAGACCTGTGAAAAGAGGGGACCAAGTCCAGAAGACACAACACAGTTCCGTGGGGGCAGGAGCCCCAACCCTCCAGGCTGAAGGCTGCAAGAGTTGGTTGACATTTAGGAAGGAAAGTCCGCACTGCAGCCCTGGAGTCAGAATCGAGTTGATGGAGGATGCAGGTGATGTCCCAAGGAAGGAAGATTGCAGTCGGGTGTGTGAGTCCGGATTCCACCAACAAGCCTTGGCACAGGCAAAACTCGCGGTTGGTGGAAATTGGTGCTGCCGGGGACCAGCAAGGCCCAGGAGGACTCGGCCCAGGAGGACTCAACCCAGGCGGGGGAATTAGAGGGAGCCCTTAGCATTGCAGAGAGCCCACAGAAGCACAGGTAGCACTCACAGGAGTCCCACAGGACGGAGTCACAGAAGGTGCAAATGGAGTCCACGAAGCACTACGAAAAAGGATCCCACTCCGCGGGAAAGTCACTCAGGGAGCTGTGCATGGCAGGAAGGAGTGCTGGGGGCTGGAGCTACACGATGCCTGAAGACCCCTTAGAGAAAGTGCCAACAAACCCTGGCAGCTGCAAAAGACGTGGTGCAGGGGAGTACTGACCTGCGTGGGAAGGCAAGGGCTTACCTCCACCCAAGTTGGACAGCTGGCAGAGAGGCCCAATGGAACCACTTCCGACCACCACCCGGGTTGCAGGATCCATGCAGCTCAGCAGGAGAGGGGATCATCGTTGCTGTTGGTGCCTGCAGATGCAGGGGAGTGCCTCCTTCACTCCAAAGGAGATTCCTTCTTCTTTCTTTCTTTTAGGAGCAGTGGAAACAATGTTGCAAGTTGGTCTTCATCTCTGTTGCTGATTGTCGGGTCCTGGAGAGTCCAGATACAGTTTTTCTTTGATCAGAAGTCAAAGTAAGGGATGTAGCGGAATCCTGCTGGAATCTTGCCAGACGAATCTGAGGAACCAACCAAAGGAGAGACCCTGAATAGCACTGAGAGGGGGTGTTGGTCACCTAGCTGGGTGACCACCTATCAGGAGGTTGCCCTGATGTCACCTGCCTGGCCACTCAGAAGCTCACAAAGTTGCCCCCTGCCAACCTTGAATCCAGGAAGGCAGAACCCAGGGACCTTCTGGAGGAGCTCTGGGCACCACCCCTGGGGTGGTGATGGACAGAGGGTGGTCACTCCCTTTTCCATTGTCCAGTTTAACGCCAGAGCAGGGACTGGAGGTCCCTTAACCGTTGTAGACTGTTTTTATGCACAGAGGGCACCAAATGTGCCCTTCAAGGCATACCAGTGGGCTGGGAGGCTACCTCTCCCAAGTCAAGTAGCACCTATTTCCAAAGGGAGAGGGTGTAACAACCCTCTCCCAAAGAAAATTCTTTGTTCTGCCATCCTGGGCTTGAGCTGCTCAAGCAACAGGGGGGCAGAAACCTGTCTGTGAGGTGGCAGCAGCTGGGGCTGCCTGGAAAACCACAGACGACTGTAGTAGCAATGCTGGGTGTCCTCTTAGGAGCCCCCAGAGTGCATGGAATCATACAACCAATACTTTGAAAAGTATTGGGGTATGATTCCAACATGTTTGATTTCAAACATGCCTAGTTTCGGAGTTACCATTATGTAGCTGACCTATTTCCAGTACACACGTAAAATGGGGTCCCTGCACTCACAGAGTCCATTAAAGTGGGTCTGGAGTTTGTGGGGGCACCTCTGCTAGAGCATGGGTGCCCTCACACACAGGTACCTGCACCCTGCCCTCTGGGCTGTGAGGGCGTACCGTAGGGGTGACTTATAGTGACCTGGTGCAGTGACCTATAATTTGGGCATGCATTTCAGACTAGAAGTCCCTTTGCAAGCTAATTCTGATAGTGTGGAAGAGAGACTGAGATGGTCATCATTGTAGAGTAAATTAAGGACTTGAAGGAGAACAGCATACTCTCCCCCACCATAGTGAAGTGATCATCAAAGACTGAAGCCTCACAGACTAATCCAGAAGGTTTCCTCTTTGTCAGATGTCACTCTCATTTCCGTTCAAGGGTTACATTTGTCCAATAAAAACTGTAATTGAGGAAGAACCTCCCCATCTCCTATCATCTCCACCTAGTAATCCTCTTCCATCCTTCCAGAAACACAATCATGCAGTAAAGCTGCTCCGAACATCTTGTCAGAGGTAAGAAGAGACAACCACAAACCACATTTCAACAAACGGATTCCTCACCTTAGAATTCTTCCCCAGGCACCAGAATACAATGTTTGTTTTTCCAGCAATACCTCTGCATGTTGGAAGAAGGCATGGTGCAACTCCCTAGCGACATTGCCACCGGATGTGACGTCGGCAGAATACATTTAATCCCCTCTCCAATGCGTTGACACCAATTCCTTCTTTTCAACACTACAACTCGTATCCGGAGTTCCTCAGGCCTTTTTGGTCTATCTCAACAAAAATCTTTTTCTCATGTCCTCAGGTTTCAAACCGTATGGGTCCTTTAGCAGGCAGATGCCGGCCAAAGACCCTCATACTTTTTAATGTGGCGCCTCAGGGAACATCACAACTCTTGAGGATTGTGGCTCCTGCTGTCGCCTTTGCCCAAAGACGCTGCAGGAATTGTGTTTGAAGATCCTGGAGGCACGTCTGGCGGAGGCCCGCGTCGTCTTCAGTCTTGCTGTAGATCCAGGGAGCATTCGCAAGTTTGCTCCAGGAGCCATTCCCACAAGCATACGTCACCCTCTACAGCGAGCTACTGCTCAAACAGCCAAGTCTTGAGGTGTCTCCTGAAGGTAAGTAGGTCCTGTGTCTTTCGCAGGTGGGAGGGAAGAGTGTTCCACGTCTTGACGGCGAGGTGGTGAAGGCAAGGTTAGAGGAGCGAAGCTGTCAGGTTGGGGTGTAGAAGGAGAGCCGTCTGTTGAGGTATTCTGGTCCGGTTTTGTGCATTGCCTTGTGAGTGTGGGTGAGGAGTTTGAACATGATTCTCTTGTTGACGAGGGAGCCAGTGCAGGTCTCTCAGGTGGGCTGTGATGTGGCTGTGGCAGGGAATGATGAGGCGTGCAGAGGCTGGAAACTTGGGAACAAAGCATTTTCTCCTCAGCCAGCTCGTCTCTGCGATCGATAAACGCTGCTTGTATTCTGGGTGCTTTTCCCATGCATTGTGGGATTTGATGGCGTGCCTGCCACCTTTGCTTTCGGAGGAGAACCGGAGTGAACTTCCCTAGACACTCCAGGATGGGCAAGAGGCAGATAGGTTTGTAATAACATGTGGTATGGATAGCACAGACTCAGTTGGCCGAGCCATGGCTCACTCTGTAGCACTGCGCCGTCATGCCTGGCTATGTCACTCTGGCTTTTCAACAACTGTCCGATCCACGCTGGAAGATATGCCCTTCGATGACACCCACCTGTTCGGCACACATGCCGATTCTGCATTGCAACGCTTTAGGGACAGTTGGGGTGGAAAAGATTCTTCAATATGTCTTATGTATATTCATCTGCTTACGGATGGATCCATTCCAGAGTGGAGTCCTATACCTCCTGTTGAGTCCAAGCTTCAGCTCCCTTTTTTTGCTTCAGTCTGAAGCAAAAAAGTGGTGGCACTTGGTGCGGTGTTCTTGCCTTCTGCGGGTAGTCCTGTTTTCTGTTAAGGCTGTTAATGACAGCTTTTCGTTGTTCCTATCTGAAGGTATATTCTTTATGGCCCTAATTGGGTTTAGCTACTGTTGAAACAGGGTTTTTTTCTTTTTCTCTGAGGATGAGCTTCATGCCCCAGAGACAGTTACCAGTATGGAATTGTTACTTGCTCTGTGTAGAGCATCTTCTGTATGCCTTGTAGGCATTACTATGTATATTTGTCGTACTTTTCATATCCCTTATAGGGAGCTTATAATTATAACTCCCTAGGAGCTTTTGTGCACGGCCTACTGCTGACACAAGTGCCTACTATGATGGTTGTATTGTTTCTCCTCCATCATTCCGCATCTGTGCATTTTTGCACTTCTTTAGAAAGCTACTCTTGCTATACCTCAGCAGCATGGGCTCATGTCGCTGGTACCTCCGGCACTGGTAGTACATGGGTGCAAATGCCTTCTTTTGTCTGTGCGAGCCATGCTCACAGCATTCTTCTCTTTTACTGCCGGTCTTGATGTCCTTACAGTGATTCTTCATCACAAGGAGATGCGTGCTACTTAATTATTGCTTAACGGTAGATCCTGTACCTTGGCTGCTACAGGCATCTTTTATGCAAGAGGCCACACACCACCCAGGGCCTCAAGATGTTTACATATTTATCCTAAGGTGCTGCCCTTGTAGCCATCTTCTGTGTTGATGGCTAACTTTCATCTTACGGTGGATATCCGGTAGTTATGCATGTTCCTTGAACATTATGGTTCTGTCTTTCTTGGGATTAGTTTGTAATAGGGATTGCTTACTCCCTTCGGCCACAATATCCCAGGTCAGTTTATTTTACTCTATTCTTCAGAATGTCATAATATGTCTAGCCTCTGAAGGTAGTTATAATGCCTCTGCTTTATTGTTAGTGTTCTTTACTTCATAAGGGAATAGTCCCCTCTTGCTGTGTACCTTACTTCATTCTGAAGATGCCCATATAGATTACTATAATGAAGGCAGGAGGCATCCTTATCTTATACCTTTCGGGAATTTTAATGTCACCTATTTCCTGTAGAAACATTATTTCCTATAATCAACAATTGTTGCTCTTCTATAGGTTGCAACTCCTTCTGTTGATTCAGCTTTTGCTATGTTTTTTTCAGTTTGCAGACTTCCACTTTGTGAGGTTTTTTTCTCCTGGAGGACAGGATCTGGCTGTACTTAAGCCAGATCCTGTTCTGTCTTATATCACTTACCATAGGGTGTTGAAGCCGAATACCTGTTCTAGGCCTTCCGTGTGTTGGCCTCTATTTCACCTTGACCTTCCAGGTCATGGCCTTGTTTTTTCTATTCTAGCAAGTTTTTTTCGCACCTGCTGTCTTCTTTTAATTTTATGATAACAGCGCCTTTATTGTGGATGACTCAGTCAGTAGGCATTGGTTTAAAGGCTTCTGCAGCCTTCACTAAAGTGTATGATGTCCTCCACAGTATCGATCCTCTTATATTAGTACTGTCTTACTGATTATTCGGCTCGGACTTCATATATATATTATGACATCATCGTAGTGACGGCTTCTGTTTATGGTGGATATATATTTATATAATTCCTTTTGTCGTTTTTTTTCTTTTCCTCCTATGTGTGCTATACATTATAGATGATCCCAGAGGTGTGAACCTATCTCAGGATAGGAGTTGTTTCTATTAAAGCATTGCTCTATGCTTTCTTAATCAAATATGGGTTCTCTGAATCCCTCTTTTCTCTGTGCTTTTGCAGAGCAAATTTGGCTACAATAATGGCTTTCTACTGTAAAGAGCTATGGCTCAGTGGCATTGCCTGTTGACTCCGGTCTCCCAAGTACCAGCCGTACATGGGTTCAGATGGTTTTCAATGCCTTTATGACTTTTCTTACCTGTGGTCCTTCCCACTGTTCTTATGGTGCAGCATATGTTCTTACTCACCTAACTTTCTAAGAGCTTCCAGTCTGTTTTCTATATATGTAGACCAGCTTGTTCTAGGCAAGGACTTTTAGTAGAATCACTTGTGATCTGCACTAAATTATGCTATGCATTGATCAAACAGCAACTACCTGAAGGCTTTCTTGCTCATTCTACGGGAGTCAGATCCACAGCCACTGCATTAGAATTCAAAGTTCAGATCCTGGATATATACCTGCACATGTTACCTAACATTACTGTCTGAACGGTCAGGTCCGTTGTGGTGGGCATTTTGCCCATTCGGCCCTGCAGGTCTCCCTTAGCTAAAATTTGTCCACAGATCCACCTCTGGGGATGGTATTGCTCTGGTATCTAATTTTAAGGTAAGGAATCTGCTGTTTGATGATTCTATCAAATGAACAAGTTACTTACCTTCAGTAATGCCTTATTTGGCAGGATCTAGTCGCAGATTCCTTACCAACCCACCCATCCTCCCCTCTCGGTGAACTGATTTCTAAGGACAGGGGCCCCCGTTACAGGGGAAGCTCTGCAAACAGTTTTCTCGTTTTTTTCTCAAAGATCGTTTTCTTGGCATTAAGGTGGCTTCTTTGGGAGTTTGCAATTGATTAACACAGATGTCTCTCTTTGGCACACTGTTTCCATAGGCAATTTCTAGAAGTGGTTCTGCATTTTTGGCGTGGAAAAAAATTATGGAAGAAACTGATGTCAGCACGGAGAAGGGATTATATGGACTCTTTCATTATCACATCCGAGTTGCATGACACCCTCTTCCGAAGGGCAGCAGTACTGCTGGGAAAAAAAATTCTGATCCAGTCTGGAGCCTTGGAGAGAATTCTATGGAATCTGCGGCTAGATTGTGTCTCTACCAGACTAGGCATTACCAAAGGTAAGTAACTTGTGCGACGATTAGGCCCTGTATGTAACATGGTCAGTCTTCTTTAGCAGAAATACCCATACCAGGATGAAAGCTGTCTTGGTTCCGTATCAGAGACAGGAATATTTGCTCCTTAATAAATGACTGAAATAAACTTTTTAACTAGTAACCATAAGAAGACATCGGAACCAAACATTGTTTTCTTAAAAAAAATAAAGTGTGCCTTACCATCATGTAGGCACTGGACTTTAGGGATATATGGAGGCTGACTGAAAAACTGTGGTCCACACTCCGGAAGCGTGTTGATTAGTTGCATATATAGTAATCTGCCATGCATTTTTGTTAATAAATCGGATTCTCTGACTGGCAGTGCGCACTCACTATTTCAAGGTTATTACTTGTGGAGTAACGACATTGTGGCCACAACATCTTGAGTCGCTACACTGCAAATAAGTATTTGTAATTATAAACATTAATAAATATTTTAATGATCGTCACCTTATCAAATATATATATATATATATATATATATATATATATATATATATATATATATATATATATATATACATACATACTATGCTGTCCAATAAATCTGTCACATTCCAGACATAGATGTTGAGGCAGGAAGTCTATAGATAAGTTTCACTTCTAAGAGGCTAGTATGGATGAGGCATAGGTGTTTCCAAGAGATTAGCCTGTCTACACCAGAGATAAAATCACAAACTGATGTATCTGAACCCCATAGCAAGTGTTTGTGAACTATTATGACCAAAAGGCCGTGTGCAGTGCGTTTTGGGTGCAGACCTTACAGGCAGAATTCAGTGCACATCAGAGGTTGACCTGCCCACAGTAGTTTGAGTGCAAGGCCTGGTCATGCGTACACTGCACCCAATTGCCAATAGAACTTAAAAAGTCAGTTTAGCCAAGAGTAAAACATGGCGAGCAATATGTATTTTGCCATGTGTTGTGTATTTTGGATATCACAACTGTTAAATGTCCGTGTTTTTTGTGTTTGAGGCAGAACTACAACTTTAGGCCCCCATTATGAGTTTGGCGAGTGGCGGAGCCCACCCACCAAACTCATTCGCACGGAAGACCACCACGCCGGTCTTCCGCCCGCCAGGCCTATTACGAGTTCCCCTCTGGGCCTTAACATTGACACTGGCTCATAATTGAGCTGGTGCAATATGGAAGTGCGTTGAAAAGCGCAATAGGGCTGTCCATGGGGGCCCCTGCACTGCCCATGCCAAGTGCATCGGCAGTGCAAGGGCCCTTCGCATCCCCTTTCCGCCAGCTTTTGCATGGCGAGGCTACCTCCATGCAAAGGCTGGGGGAAAGGGGACTGACTCTTAATCCCCAGAGCAGCACTGCCCTAGCGAATTGTGCCGGTGGTCAGACTGTAGCGTCTCCACCGCAAGTCTGGACCGCCAGACTCGTAATGAGGCCCTTAGTCTCTAAGTGTAGAACCTACTTGTTGGACCTGGCTTTTTGAAGGGGACGTCCCCAAACTTTTTGCCTCCTTCCTCCTATTTTTTCTGACATGTTGTTGTTGGCTTTTGACCTCTGGGCACTTTACCACTGCTAACCAGTGCTAAAGTGCATATGCTCTCTGTGTAAATTGTACTACTGATTGTTTTATCCATGATTGACTATTTAATTTACTTGTAAGTCCCTGGTAGAGTGCACTACATGTGCCTAGGGCAGGTAGATTAAATGCTACTAGTTGGCCTGCAGCACTGGTTGTGCCACCCACCTCAGTAGCCCCTTAACCTCGTCTCAGGCCTGCCATTGCAAGGCCTGTGTCTGCAGTTTCACTGCCACCTCGACTTGGCATTTAAAGGTACTTGCCAAGCCTAGAACTCCCCTTTTTCTATACATAAGTCACCCCTAATGTGTGCCCTAGGTAACCCCTAGAGCAGGGTGCTGTGTAGGTAAAAGGCAGGACATGTACCTGTGTAGTTATATGTCCTGGTAGCGTAAAACTCCTAAATTCGTTTTTACACTACTGTGAGGCCTGCTTCTTTCATAGGCTAACATTGGGGCTGCCCTCATACACTGTTGAAGTGGCAGCTGCTGATCTGAAAGGAGCAGGAAGGTCATATATAGTATGGCCAGAATGGTAATACAAAATCTTGCTGACTGGTGAAGTCGGATTTAATATTACTATTCTAGAAATGCCACTTTTAGAAAGTGAGCATTTCTTTGCACTAAAATCTTGTTGTGCCCTTCAATCCACGTCTGGCTAGGTTTAGTTGACAGCTCCTTGTGCATTCACTCAGACACACCCCAAACACAGGGTACTCAGCCTCACTTGCATACATCTGCATTTTGAATGGGTCTTCCTGGGCTGGGAGGGTGGAGGGCCTGCCCTCACACAAAGGACTGCCACACCCCCTACTGGGACTCTGGCAGACAGGATTGAACTGAAAGGGGGCTTGGTGCATTTCTTAGAGACTCTTTGAAGTCACCCCCACTTCAAAGGCACAACTTAGTATAAAACAGGGCCTCTGCCCTACCTCATCAGACACTTGCTGGAGAAGAAACCTGAACCAGAAACTACATCCTGCCAAGAAGAACTGCCTGGCTGCTCAAAGGACTCACCTGTCTGCTTTCTACAAAGGACTGCTGCCTTGCTGTTGCCCTGCTGCCTTGCTGAACTCTTGTCTGGCTGTGAAAGTGCTCTCCAAGGGCTTGGATAGAGCTTGCCTCCTGTTCCTTGAAGTCTCAGGACCAAAAAGACTTCTCTCTTCCTCTTGGACACTCCGTGCGCCAAACTTTTCGACGCACAGCTTGTTCCGCGGCAAGAAAAACGCCGCACACCGATGCTGATCAACGCGATGCTTCGGGACGACCGAAACTTTGACGCACGGCCTCGCAAGGACAACGCCGCCCGACTCCGCAGGAGAAATCGACGCGACGCCTGCCGTGAGATCGAAACTTTGACGCACGGCCTCGCAAGGACAACGCCGCCCGACTTTCCAGGAGAAATCGACGCGACACCTGCCGTGAGATCAAAACTTTGACGCACGGCCTCGCAAGGACAACGCCGCCCGACTCCACCGGAGAAATCGACGCGACGCCTGCCGTGAGATCGAAACTTCGACGCGCAGCCCCGCAGAACGACGCGCAGCCGGAAAACAAGCAGGAAAATCCACGCACAGACCCGGGACATTTGGTACTCCCCGCAAACCACAGTAAGAGACTGTCCGCGCGCCGGAAAACGACGCCCGACTCCCCGCGTGGAAAATAACGACGCAAGTCCGTGTGTGCTAAGGAGAAATCGACGCACACACCAGTTTTCCACGCACCTCTTCTCCTGTGGCCCTCTGAGGAGATTTTCCACCAGAAACCAGGTACTTTGTGTTTGAAAGAGACTTTGTTTACTTTCTAAAGACTTAAGACACTTTCTATCACTTTTCATTGATATCTTTACAAATTCGTATTGCAACTTTGATCGTTTTGACCTGAAGATACCCAGATAAATATTATATATTTTTCTAAATACTGTGTGGTGTATTTTTGTGGTGTTATGCTATAGTGTTGTATGATTTATTGCACAAATGCTTTACACATTGCCTTCTAAGTTAAGCCTGACTGCTCGTGCCAAGCTACCGGAGGGTGAGCACAGGCTGATTTTGGATTGTGTGTGACTTACCCTGACTAGAGTGAGGGTTCTTGCTTGGACAGAGGGCAACCTGACTGCCAACCAAAAACCCCATTTCTAACACTACTACATTGCAAACTTATTTGTGCAGAATAATGGTATCCTAAATTATATCAGAAATTAATGTGAATTCTGAATCTGAGGTAAACATTATTCGAAATTATGGATCCAAAATTGTTTTTTTCGTTGTGTCTTCATATTGCAGAAATACATGCTTAGAAAGTGCAGAAATCAGGATGAATCAAGCAAAATGTCAGATTTTAATATATTAAAGACTCTTGCAATGTAGGATTTTCTGGTTATTGTGTGGGTTTTACATTTTATTTTTTGCATCTTTCTCTAAAGTTCCTCCATTGAAGAGGCCAAACTCTTCCTTTGGTGGCACAAAGCCCTCCAGTTGTGCTTGATCGAGTTGGAGCAGAATGATGGTGTTTTAGTGCAAGCAGTTCTTCGCCTGTTGCTGATAATTCAGGGCAGACAAAGCCAGTTGGGTGAGGAGAGGTTGACATCTGGAATCCTGGGTGCCATTGGCTTAGGAAAGAAGTCTCCACTTTCAAGCAGGTGAGCATTTTGGAACAGAGAAATATTTCCTCTTGAAATTTCACTGATTGGATAGCTGGCTATATTGCTGTTTTGTCAAACATTTTTGGAGGTGTAGCATCTGCTGCAAGTTAGTTATTGTGTTGAACCATTGTCTGATCTGTATATTTTTGTATTGCTTGTTGAAGTTTTGACTTTAGCAACCTAGTTTCAGGGAATTCCAAATGTATGAAAATATATGGTTGTCCCTAACGTTCACATCGAAACTGAGCTATTTTAATTAGGTCCCACTAATTCTCCCTTACTCTTTATTTGCATTCTTTATAAAGGCTGCTGAAATTTGGCTGTTTTACAATTCAGAATTATGCACCCTTGGACCTCAGCTGCCACCCTCAAACTTCTTGGAATCTTAGCAGGTGTATGTGTGTTGTCCACAAAATCAACTAGCATTAAGTTAATTTTTGCCACTAGCTGCTCCAAACATTGTTAGTTGGGTCGATACCTGGATACATCCTGGAGTCCTAAAAGGTTCAAGGAATCCTGTGACATATTAGTAGCATATTTAATGAGACAAGACTTAATTGGACTTCCCGTACATGTGTGGGGCACTCATCAATCCTTGCTTTTTAGATGCTGGCCCATCAAACTCATTAAATATAATAGAAATGTGAGTGTATTTACTGCTTTGTGCTATTGACTGTCGACTCATGGTGTTTTAAGTGGTGTTATTCCACAAATTAATGATATACATATTACACTTTGGGTACACATGGGGCTCAATCAACCCACTTGTATCTGAACATGTGTCCTTTTAGGATACACCTAGATCTCCTAATTAGACCACTGTGCTGTTTTACCAGATGGAATATTTCCAGAAAATCTTGTCTATCAATGCTTAATGATGTTCTTATGTAAGGATTCCTCCATAATTTAGTCTGTGCATTAATGACTGAATAATCTTTCTTGCAGTAAGCATAACATTGACTTTTTATCACACATATTGTTTTAACTGAAAGGTTTCGAGTGATCGCACGCAGCATGTCTGCATACCTTTTGGTCCAGGTTCCAGGAGAGAACCAAGTTCGTCTCAGGGCAAGTTCTTCATTGCAGATGTCCATGAAAGCTCAGCAGGTATGTTTCATTTAATTGAATTTATCTATACTTCACAGTCTTAGAAGAAGAATGTATACCTAGAAAACTAATAGAACTCTATGTAAATTGTTATCCAATAATAAAAACTATTGATTGGTCAACCAATTACTGTGCAACATTGTTAGACCTAACAGCTTTAGGGTGGTCATCTCCCAACTTTTTGCCTGCTTCCGGCCACTTTTCTGACACTATTTGTGCTGGTTTTAGGATCTGCACACTTTACCAGTGCTACCCAGATCTAAAGTGCTTATGCTCTCTCCCTACAAATATGGTAAAATTGATTCATACCTGTTAGACCTGACAACCTTAGGTTGGTAATTCCCCCAACTTTTTGCCTACCTCCCTCCACTTTTCTGACTGTTTTTGGACTCTGTGTACTTTAACGTTGCTAATCAGTGCTAAAGTGCATATGCTTTCTCCCTTAAAACATGGTAACATTGGTTCATACCCAATTAGCATATTTGATTTACTTGTAAGTCCTTAGTAAAGTGCACTATATGTGCCCAGGGACTATAAATGTAATGCCTCTAGTGGGCCTGCAGCACTGGTTGTGCCACCCACATAAGCAGCCTCTTAGCCATGCCATGTCTCAGGCCTGCCATTGCAATGCCTGTTTGTGCAGTTTCACTGCCACTTCGACTTGGCATTTAAAGGTACTTGCCAAGCTCTAAGCTCCCCTTTTTCTACTTATAAGTCACCCATAAGGTAGGCCCTAGGTAACCCATAGGGCAGGGTGCTTTGTAGTTAAGAGGAAGGACATATACATGTTTTGGTTATATGTCCTGGTAGTGGAAATCTCCTAAATTGGTTTCCCACTACTGGGAGGCCTTCTCCCTTAATAGAACAGGATTAGGGCTGCCCTCATATACTGTTTGAGTGGTAGATTCTGATCAGAAAAGGGTAACCAAGTCACATTTAGTATGGCCAGAATGGTAATAGCAAATCCTGCTTATTGATGAGGTTGGATTTTATATTAATATTTGAGAAATGCCCCTTTTAGAAAGTGAACATTTCTCTGCACTTAAAATCCATATGTGCCTTACAGCCTGTCTCCAGTCCACATCTGGGCTGGGTGGTTGACAGCTCCCTTGTGCATTTTACCCAGACAACAACAAACGCAGGATGCTCAGTCACACCTGCACTCTTCTGCATAATGAATGTGTCTTCCTGGGCTGGGAGGGTGGAGGGCCTGACACTTACATTTCAGAGACTAGTGGCCTGCCCTCACGCAATGAACTGCCAAACCCCCTACTGGGACCCTGACAGACAGACCTGTACTGAAAGGGGACCTTGTGCATTTCAGAACCACTCTTTTGAAGTCTCCCCCACTTCAAAGGCATTTTTGGGGTATATAAACTGGGTCTCTGACCCCACCAAATCAGACACTCCTGGACCTGAATCTGCAACCTGTCAAGAGGAACTGCCTGGGTGCCCAAAGGACTCATCTGGACTGCTTTGCTGAGAAGGACTGCTGCCCTGCTGCCCTCTGACTCTGCTGAGTAGTGCTCTGCAAGGGCTTGGATTGCGCTTGCCTCCTGTTTTCTGAAGTCTCAGGGCCACAAATACTTAGGGGGTCATTCTGACCCTGGCGGCCGGTGGCCGCCAGGGCCACCGACCACGGGAGCACCGCCAACAGGCTGGCGGTGCTCCCACGAGCATTCTGACCGCGGCGGTCAGCCGCGGTCAGAAGCGGCAAGTTGGCGGGCTCCCGCCGACTTACCGCTGCTCGGGGGAATCCTTCATGGCGGCGGAGCGCGCTCCGCCGCCATGAGGATTCTGACCCCCCCTACCGCCATCCTGTTCATGGCGGGAAAGCCGCCATGAACAGGATGGCGGTAGGGGGGGTCGCGGGGCCCCTGGGGGCCCCTGCCGTGCCCATGCCAATGGCATGGGCACGGCAGGGGCCCCCGTAAGAGGGCCCCGCAAAGTATTTCAGTGTCTGCCTTGCAGACACTGAAATACGCGACAGGTGCCACTGCACCCGTCGCACCTTCCCACTCCGCCGGCTCGATTACGAGCCGGCATCCTCGTGGGAAGGGAGTTTTTCCCTGGGCTGGCGGGCGGTCTTTTGGAGACCGCCCGCCAGCCCAGGGAAAAACTCATAATACCCTCTGCGGTCTTCTGACCGCGGAGCGGTATAATGGGGGCGGAATTCTGGCGGGCGGCCTCCGCCGCCCGCCAGAATCAGAATCACCCCCTTAATCTCTTCAAGGAACTCCTTGTGTGCCGAAAATCGATGCACAGCTTGCCGGAAACGACGCACAGCCTGCCTTGTGACGAGAAAATCGACCTACAGCAGAACCGGAACGACGCAGGCCAACTTCTCGAGTGAAGATTCAATGCAACGCATGCCTTGCCACTGGAAATTCGACATACAGCCCTACTGGATCGACGCACAGCTGAACCGGAACGACGCAGCCCGACTTCCCGAGTGAAGGATCAACACAGCGCCTGCGTGCAACAGACAATTCGCCTCATCGCCATACCATTTCAACGCAACGTCTGTGACTTTGTCCCACATGTCCAGGATTTCCACGCATCATCCCTGGGCATCAAAAAGATCCCTGCATCGCAGTGAGGAACCAAGACTGTGCACCAGAAATTGACACAAAGCCCCTTGCAGCGTGGAAAGAAACAACACAATGTCTGTGTCATGCCGGAAATTACAACGCACACCCTATTTTTCCACGCATATCCTTCTTTGCGGTTATTTTTGACGCAAACCAGATACTTTGTGAAACCAAGAGACAACTGTTGATTTCTAACAACTAAGACTCTTTTTAATCTTGCAAAAGTGATATCTCAACTTGTGCTTATTGAATCTTTTTCGTTTTTACCTTATTTTAACCAGATACATATCTTATATCTTTCTAAACGTGTCTGGTGTATTTTTGTGGTGTTTTCACTGTGTTACTGTATGATTTATTGCACACATACTTTACACATTACCTTCTAAGTTAAGCCTGACTGCTCAGTGCCAACCTACCAGAGGGTGGGCACAGGATAATTTGGATTGTATGTGACTCACCCTGACTAGGATTGTGATCCCTTTTTGGACAAAGTTGTATACCTCTGCCAACTAGAGACCCCATTTCTAACACACATTTATTTCCAGAAACTGGAATTGCCATACATTTTATTTTGATAAGAGGTCCATAATCCGGCAGCACCTGTGTAGGAGGGAAGATGAAATGAAGATGTGCAGGGGGAAGGTCACAGTTGTTCCTGTGTACAATATGTTTCAGATGTGTACAACTGTTAAAGCAACTTTTCTATAGTTTGAATTGCCCTCCTTATTGATGTGTTAGGGTATATTTGTCGAGTCGCTCCCTGCTCTAGTGGAGCCTATATCCCAGCACACACCATAATTCTTTTTTTCTTGAGAACATCATGATGTTTTCTGGAACATACACATTGTGTATGATCCTGGAACCACGTTGGCAATCTACGTGTAAGTCACTCATTGTCTGTTTTCTTGTGGCATTATTTGCTAATATTCTTTGTTGCGTCAGGTTGCTACATTTTCTGTCCTGAGAAAAGCCCTGTTACATAATCCTTTGGGGTTGAAACATCGACTAGCGCATCTTAACCACACATGTATTAGGTGCCTGGACCTTCTGAAACTGTTTCACTCCCTTATTTCTTGATAGGGTGTTTACCCTATAATTTATGTCCAGTTGGTTAAGATATTTTTCTTTTTGTACTTGATGTTTTTCACACATCTTTTCACTTTGTCACGTTCACTGTGCCATCACTTGTAGCACCTTCTCACGCTTTGGAATTGTCACCTTATTCATGCAGTGCTATGAATAATTAAATAAAAATAAATTGCATAGTTTTTGTCATAATAGGTTAATCCCTCTGTATATATTGAGTGTATATAAATGATCCTCATTGGAACCTTGTTCTACTTCCATTCCTTGTTGCCACTTGCTTATAATTCCTACATCCATAGAAGAGTTGCTTAGAACTCAGTCCCCCCACTAGACAACTTGATTTCTTTTGCACATTGTTTTTATCTTTAACTCTATCATCTTTTTTCATCTGCTGTTTGTAAACTACATTCACTTCCTCACATTTCTTTGTGGTTGGTCTCAGGAGAGGAAGAGATGTACATTTCTGAATGTCATTGTAGACCTTGTTGAGTGTAAACAAAAAAACAAAAAAAGTGGTGTCATAAAAGACACTACACTGCTGACTTGCCAGTAAATAAATATGAATATGTAGCTGAAGTAAATGAGTGCTTGGCTATAATATAGGCCAACAAACAGTTGTCAAACTATATAGTGACAGCATCTGTTACAACTGATATTTAACAATGCCTACCACAGTGGTCTTGGACAGAATTTTGTGGCTTTTAATTCTTATACTCAAGCACGCATGCTTGAAGTTTTTAATCACACTATTGAAACACTTAAGAGCTTAGATAATTAGCAGACACTTTTTTCTGCGACTTCTGGAAATCATCGTATTCATTTTCGAAACTGCTAGTAATTGTCTACTGCTGGGGAAGTTGATACCATACTCTAATACTCTTATTCAGGTGTGATCAAAACAAGCAGCTACCCTAAAGCTCCTATGGTTTCTCAGGAGGAATAGTGTTAAATGATTTTGTGTGTAAAATATGGGCCTATCTTTGACTTTACAATTAATTTGTTCTACAGCACTACTAATTTGCGTTTGATTTAAATATTTATTTAATTTTTTTAATATTTCAAACACATATGCTTCAGAGGTTTAACTTACAAAATAAATACCCACATAGAGTACAATAATTGTATTTGTTTTATTATTTATGAATACTCATTCAACATAATGCATAGAAATAAAGTGAGATTAATTATAATGAAAAAAACGAATATTACACTATTTCTAAATTCGAAAAAAGTTAAATATTTATAATTAAATAATACATTTTTTAACAGCAAATAATATGTATTTATATTTTAAAGTATTTAATGTTTTTAATTTAATTTAACATTTCTTCCTTTGGGATCCCTGCCCCATTATTTTCTATGGGAGTGTGTTGCAGTATCAGTGGTTGGCCCTGTGCTAGACTTACTACCGTTTGGTTTTATCAGTAGTAACTTACACTTGTAATATTGGCTCCACCCCCTTTTTCATGGAGTGGACACTTGTAAGTCTACACTCTGTGAATAGCTAAATTTATAAGGTTATTCATAAGTGAAGCATGTGTACATCACTCACAAGTTACCTTTGAGAATAGCCCTGATTGTGAGGAAGGGATGCAGCCTGAGATGCAACTATGGAATATCTATATTGATGCAAACACAGGTCGTAGTGTTGCCAGGCATCCACTAAGAAACTAAACACAGCCACTAGCAAAAAAAAGTGTAAGTTAACTTTAAAGAGAAAATTTGCGAGGCAATTAGGAAATTCTAGTTCACAAAAATCTAAATCCAAATCCGAGGACTTTACCCCACTACCAACTCCAACACATGAGACTGGCCCAGAAAGGTGGGTGCGTGATACAACCTTTGCATCGGTCACTGAACATGATGATGCTTGGTGTAATTACCAAGCTGACTCCAGTGACAAGGATGTTGAAACATACACCTGTAAATTGTTTTTTCAAGATCTCATATAAAACAGTCTATGAAGGAGGATGAGAAGCAGGAAGAGAAAGACTGCCTTATGGAGAGTCTGTCCAGTGCTCAAAACAGTTCTAAAATCTACTTTGGAGAACTTCAAAGACCCAGTTTGGACAAATGTTATCAATCCATGAGTTGAAAAGCAACAGAAGGCTGCTCTATGGATCCGTCTATATATTCTCTGTTATGTCACATCTTACTTGCTGATAATGCATAAAGTTCATAAATAGAGGGAACTTTGTGTGATTAAAAAAAAGCAAGCAGATTGAGTCAGCGGGGAAATGAGTAGCAGCCGTGGCTGCAACAATGTGATGTATTACCCACTCTCAAGTCCTCCTAAGCCATTATGGGCTCCACCATTGTGAGAAAATGGAAGAATTATTTTAAGGTCTACCAGACCCACCAAAAAAATAGGCTCAATAAATTGTGTAGGCAGAAAGGATTCCAGTGCAGGTATTACATGTGCACTAGATAGTGTTGACACAATTGCAGCCAAATTAAAACTGTCATCCTCCTCAGATGTCATGCCTGATTGTGAATATCAGGATTTCCTCCTTCTGATCACATTCCACCTGTTATGGGAGACTATAGTTATTTCCTCATCGGTGGCAGGAAATAACTATTGACCAGAAGCTTCTTGCTGCTGTTTCAAATGGGTATTGTATACATTTCACATTTCTCCCACTTCATCCCCTATAAGGAATTACCAGATCAACAAAGGCCACCTCCCTCTCCTCTTAGAGAAAGTAGTCTTGCCTCTAGCCACAGTGGCAAGAGGAACAGGAGTGTACTTGCTGTACTTCCTGATACGGAAGAAAAACAAAACCCAAAGCCCAAACCTAGACACATGTCTGCTCATTTTGTGTCAAAAACATCAATTTTAAAATGACCACATTACAGGAAGTCATTACGCCTCTCTGGGAGGTAGATTTATCAACTCAAGGATGTGTATTTTCACATCCCCGTGCTTCCAGACGTACCTCCAGAACTCAGATTTCTACACTGTGACAAATTTCTGGAACAGACTTCTAAACCTTAGATTCCTTACCTTAGAATGTTCCAGAGGAGCCAGACTGGATTGGGATAATCTCGAGCAGTACCTCTGCATGGTGGAGATGGCACAAGGGGTTCCTCTTTGACGTCATCCTCATAAGATGTGATTTGCATGGTGTCCATATAAATCCCCCCCCCCCAGCACCCAGACATCAGTTCCTTTCTTTCTGTGCCTACAGTCGTGGATTCAGAGAGCTACCTCAGTAATTTTTTGACCAACTTTTCCTTGACTTTCGTTAGGCAATTTCTTCACCGTTTTCACCATGGTAGGGATATGTCCCCTCAGAAACCTACAGGTTTCAAACCTTAGGGAGAATACCACAAACGAATGCCTGTGACTGATCCCCACTTTGTCTGTGATACCTGGTGTCAGCCCCAACTCTAAGGCCTGCTCAGTCTGCCTCTTGATGCACCCAAAGGTGATTCATGGGAGGGTTATGAAGCTCATTGCAGCATGGTGCCAAAAGTCTTGCCTTTATTACTGCTTCCGCGGATGATCTTGGCCACATGGAAAATCTTGGGCCCATTCCCAGAGGCGTTCCGCTGACGGGTCTTCATCGAAGGCCAAATCATCGTCATGTAAGTTCAAAAAGAAAAATAACAAAGTTGAAGCACCACACAACTTCTTTGCCCTCTTCTAAATCCCCAAAAGGATTACAAGAGCACCCCCACACCTCTAGGCCCCACTCCGGCACACCTGCAGAGCAGGCAGAAGATCTGTCTCTCACTTCCCAGACTTTCTGGGTGCTGGAGCGACTCCTGCCCAACTTCAGGAGTTTTATCAAGTGATTTTCTGCCTCTTCAAGCAACCTACTTCTTTTGGAGGTCCGTCGGGCGCAGGAGTTAGGGGCACTCCCACTGGGTTAGCATCGGCAGGTCCTGCCCAACTTTGATCGACCTACTGGACTCTGGTCCCAAGCTCCAATGTGGCTGCAAGGTCTTTGCCAGAGTTTAATCCCTTGGCACTGCATCCAACATCACTGACACCACATGATGAGCCGATTGTTTTTTCCGCTACTGCGCCAGCACCACAACAGACCCATCTGATGTCATGATTGGTATCATCAGGGCCACACCAGACTTTAGGCTCCAATATAGTGCCTCTGTTCTTGAGGCTGTATTCAGAGAAGAGGCAGAGTACAGGGTCTTTGGCACCGCTAATGAACTGGTACAAGGAGCTGGGTGATGCCAGTGGGCTAGACATCACTTCTGACTCCAGTTTGGTCATTCCACGTTATCTGGCCACTGAGAAGACTGCATCTGCGATGGTGGTCCGACGGTGGTTAACACCCTTGAACTCCAGATTCAATTGGTGGTAGTGAAAACAAATGTATAAACCAAGGTCCTTCGGCCAGGACAGACCAGCTCAGAGCCTATGCTCATGTTTAATGAGGCCCTCACGGCCGTGCTCCTGGGGGCCTGCACCATGCCCTGTTGAGGGGTTCTGAAAATTGCCAAGTAGCCCACCGCCATCACCCTGGTCTGGCGGACCCCATATTACTGACCCATCATCCCACTTCTGATACTTCAGTGGTGCAGGCTTTCACAGCAAGGGTCAACCCAGGGACTTTCCCTACTGCATGTCTCCCTCCCCGTGCAGAGAGGCTGGACACGTTCAGGAAGAAGATCCTTTCCTCCAGCTTGGTACTGCAGAAGGTTAATACCACATGCCTTCTGGGCCACTATTCCCACGGCCTGTTGGATTCAGTGGCACAAAGGCTAGTCTTGGTTCCTGATGAAGCCCAGGTGATTCGATATCCAATGGGCCGGACACAGCAAAATTTACTATAAGGTGTGGATTGACTCCATTGGTAGGGCAGTGGGCTCTACAGTGTCTTATAGACAACACACCTGAATGCGGTGGACATGTTTTTGTGGAATGTCCAATCAAGCCATATGGAAATATTTTTCAATTGCTCGCACCTGTTTGGTGAGAAGGCGGACGCCGCACTGGATTACTTAAAAAACAGGAGGGTCGTGGCTCGCTCCTTGGGATTGGCCGCTGCCCTCACCAATAGCGTTGCTCCTTTTGTCCCTCCGGTGGCTACAGGAGGGGCTTTCAGCCTTGCCAGTACCTTTCATATCTGTAAAGCCAGCAGGATCCCAGCCTTTTCATGGTTGAGGTATAGGCTACCACTGGCACAGTGGACAACAAAGGCACCTTTCTCCCCAGTCCTCCACCCTTCAGGCTGCTGCCTCTGCCAAACCTCTTTAGCGTGACCTCTTCTGCTTTGAGCCATCTGGTAGAAGGCAGGTTATGGCACTTTCTAGCTGCTTGTCAAATGTTCAACTTAGACAAGTTGGGGTTACAAATTGTGCAGTGTCTGTTCCTCAAGACCCCACCACCAATGTCACTGCCGGTACATCAGCTTCTGAAGGATCATCTGCCCTGGTTACACCAGCAGGTACAGGCTCTTTTGGGCAAAGGAGCCATCAAGAGGGTTCCTACATCCAAAGAAGGTTGTGGCTTCCATTACTTTCTGGCAGTGAAAAAGGGCAGAGGCCTCCATTCTGTTGTAGATCTTCACCTTCTCAATGCCTTTTTGAGAAAGGACAGGCTCAAGAGGGTCACCCTTGCCCAAGTCCTGTCTGCACCAGATCCTGGTGACTGGATGGTAGCATTGGAGCTGCAGGACGCTTGATACTTATTTTCATATTCCCGTTTCGCTAGCCTACAGTCGTTAGCTACAGTTCATGGCATGCTCCGAGAACTTCCAGTTTGCTGTGCTCCCTTTTGGTCTTGCCCCTTCCATGTTCACAAAAGCGATGGAGATGGTTGCTTCTCACCTTTGGATGTTGGGGATTTTAGTCTTCACCTACCTTGATGATTATTTGTTGTAGGCGGGTCCACCCCAGGCAGGCAACACCAACCTCCAGACTATGGCAAACCTTTTTCATTCTTTGGGATTCACTATCAACGTGCCAAAGTCACACGTAACTCCCTCCCAAGCACTCTCAACAGAGCCATTCTGGACACAGTGCAGTTTCGCACCTTCCCTGACATGGAGAGTTCAGGACATTGAGGCTATAATCCCGATGTTTCAGCCTCAAGCCTGGATTTCAGTGAGACTGAGTCTGATGGCTCCAGCATCCTTCTGGTGAAACATATCACTTGGCATCTGTGGGTTCTGCAGTTGGATTTTAAATCATAGTGGATGCAACATCATGGGAATAACTCCAACTGGGTTGAGGTTTCAGAAGAGACTGCAAGAGATCTGCAGTGGTGGCTATTGAACGTGATCTGATCAGTGGCAGGCCCATCTCCCTTCCCCTCCCAGAGTTGAAAATGGTAACTGATGCATCACTCCTGGGGTGGAGTGGCCACCTGGGAGAGGTGAAGATCAGAAGACTGGTCTCTGGCAGAAACCTTCTTCCACATCGACTTGTTGGATTTGCAGGCCTTCTGCGTAACGTTGGAAGCCTTCCTGCCATCCATCAGAGGGAGGCTTGTCCCAGTGTTGACGGACAACACCTCCTTCAACAAGCCAGACAGGGTGGATTGTGAACTCTATGCCAGGAGGCTATGCACCTCTGAACATAGCAGTATGTCAGGATCTTCTTGGCTGTACACAACCTGGAGGATCCCTTAATGCCAGGACACAGGAGCTCAGGCACCGATACCTTGCAAACCACAAGTGGCATCTACAACCAGAGGTGGTGCAAGGTCTCTTACAAGAATGGTGAGAGCCTTGTCTCAGTGTATATGCCACCACTGAGAATGTGCATTGTCAGCACTTCCGCACATTGGAGTTTCCAAAGCAGCTCTCGAGAGGACATGCATTCAACAAGGAGTGGACTCGTGTATGCCTTTACGCCGTTACCAGTCCTACCACATCTTCAAAAAGATCAGGACTGACTGGGCCAAAGTCATCCTAGTGGCACCGGACTGGGCACAGAGACATTAGTATTGAGAACTCCTGGGCCTGAACTTCCATCCCTCAATCATGCTGCCACTTCGGCAGGATCTCCTATCATAACAGCAGGGTCGGGTCCTGCATGCCAAATTGCACACACTCCATCTGCATGAGATTGAGTGCTGACAGCTGAGCATTTTTGATCTTCCTTTTGCGGGTGATAATGTAATTCTGGCACCCAAACTTACGTCATGAAAGTCTGTGTATGCCTGCCGTTAGGAAATATGTTTGTGGCTTGGTGGTCAGACAAGTACATTGACACACTTCATGCCCATCTGTCTTAGGTACTGCTGTTTGTGTTGTCCTTGGCCTGGCAGGGCCTGGTGCAGGGCACAGTTAAAGTTTATTTCACAGGTATCACACCTTTCTTAAGATTGCTAGATCAGCTTTTCCTGTTAAGTCACCTATTGTGAGTGACTCGGATTCTGAAAGGTTTGCAGCACATATTTGCGCCTTCCTCTTTCATTGTGCCCCTATGGAACTTGAATCTGGTCCTCACCTTTCTGATTGGTTCCCCTTTTGAGCCCAAGCATATCTGTACTCTCAGGTTTTTGACTCTAAAGATGGTCTTCTTTGTGGTCATAACATTAACCTGAAGGGTGGGTGAGCTCCAGGCTCTTTCAGTCCATTTGCCATATACTGCTGTATACTACCTACTTCAAGGACAAACACAGGCCTTTTCCTATTCAATGCAGTGTTCACCCTTTCAACGTTTTTTGCTCCACCTCACCACTCTAATGAGGATGAGAGGCTCCATCGTTTGGCTCTCACAAGGCCCTTAGTTTTTATATAGATCGTACCAAGGATCAGTGACTGGACAATCAGCTTTTGCATTCGCGTGAGCAAAGGGAGCTAAAGCTGTGCAGAACAGGACCATTTCTCAATGGATTACACTTGGCATAAAATTCTGCTACTCATTGGCAAAGAAGCATTCTCCAGAAGGCCTGAGGACTCATTCCACCAGAGCTAAGGCTGCGACTACTGCTTTAGCATGTGGAGTGCCTGTCCTCGACATCTGTCAGGCAGCCCAGTGGGCGTTGCTCCACATTTTCATGAAGCACTACTGTCTGGCAAGTCAGGTCCGTTGAGGGCGAAATTTTGCCTGCTTGGCCCTGCAGGACTTTCTAGTTTAACTCAGTTAGCAGTTCTTTCTTCGTGGAGGCTTTTCCAATGGTATCTATTCTAAGGTAAAGAATATGCGGTTAGAAGTCTCTTCCAGAAAAACTTACTTTGGTAACTCCTTTTCTGGGAGAGACACTATCTAACTGTAGATTCCTTACTGGCCCTCCCTTCCTCCCAGCTCTGTGAACTACACATCCACATTTGAAAGGTCCTCTTAGTTCCAGCACACTGGTCACAATCACTCTGTCCTGTCTCCGCCTCTGGGGGCGCAGATTATGTTACGAAAGAAACTGATGTCAGCATTCCAGAGTGGCGTATAGGCACTGCACCTGACATAGACGCAGAGCCATTGGAGCCATCACCTGGGGCACAGAGATGCAGCTCAAGATTTTTCAGTTGCAGTCTGATGCCTAGGGAATATTCGTTTGGTACGGAATCTGCATTTAGATAGAGTCTTTACCAATTCAGAGTTCTACCTTTCTGTTTAAAATCCATACCAAGGGTTTTTTTTTTTATTCCTTGTGGGTTGGCCACATATTTACACTGACTGAGAATTCATGTGTATCCATAACTGGTAAAATCCAGTAGAAGATGCCACAGCCATCAAGTCATGAAACTCCTCTCCATGATCTTGCACTGCATTAGCGCCCAACACCAGCCTGCACATGTGCTTAATGACCTAATCATCACTGAGTCATGAGGATTTAGTGCTAACAACCCTCCCAGCATATGGCACAAGCTATCTTGTTGTAGCATCCACGATTTCGCAGTGCAAAGTCCATTGTGTACCCCCCAAGCCACCAGGATCCATTCAGGATGGTTAGTACAGTAGTCATGCATAAGACAGACAGACAACAGGACACAATGCTTGCAAATACCACCGCACCCACAAATCAACCTCTTAGAGCTCATAGGCGTGCAATTAGCGCAAAAATATTTGAAACAAAACGTGGGCTGCAAAGTGTCCCTGGTTTGCACATACAATAGGACCATCATGTTTTATTTTCAATGATAGGGGACAAAAGAAGGCACAGCAAACTGTGATTGGGTGCACAGCCACATACACACATCACCTGACGAAACTCCTGTCAAGCATATACAGTGATTTCAAAGATCTGCTAAGGAGATGCAGTCAGAAAACTCACAGGTGGAACTCAAACCCACAACACTGTCCACTATCTTCAAAGAGCGGGAACAATACATATAAACCTATTAGTGACTTCCCCAAGTACAATATGACTACTTTTCACATCCAGGTATGTACACCTAAGTTGATAGGGAATATCTGTTTTATAGATTGGCTAAGGACATTTGCTTATTCCTTTTCCCCTCAACAAATACCTTAGTATGTGATTTGCAAGATGAGACAACCTCGTATTTAATAGCACCCACATGGGTTTGCCAGCCATTTTACTCCCAACCTTTTAAGATGCCATTACATCATTTTGGCAAGCTGTTCACCCAATGCAAATTCTCATATAAGCACTAAGACACACTGCTGCATCCAGACCCAGGTTCAATTAACCTAACATTCCTGGAATTTGGGTACTCCAGCTGCCTGCAGAACATATGGTGTTACTTATAGAAGCTTGCCACACATGTTCATATGTTTGCTATGCTGCCAGGTGGGCATAGTTTGTCTCTACTGTATACTCCCCTGAGATCAACCCAACCCGTTTTCACATATCATGCTGCTATAAATGTCAGATGTTGCTTGCATGTGAATTTGTGTCAATTTACCAGCATTAGTCATTTTCTTGCAAAATAAACAAAATAGTTCCCTCTGAAGGTGCATGTCATAAGTGTCCCTGTAACGTCCTCCACTGACATTTGGCTAGGTATGTGAAATAGAAATATTACATACATCAATGTTTCCATGGAGGCCCTTAAAGGAATAATACCACCCAGAACTATTTCTGTCCCAGCGTGGGACTTAAACATTCTTCTTATACAGTTACCGGAAGCAGCTTTTGAACCCTTAAACAAGGCCACCATTGAGCACCATTTCTGGAAAGTTTCTGGTGGACATTACCTGTTTTAACAGAGAATTTAAGGTTTTGTGCACCAGAGAGCTTTATTTTTAAGTACGTAAAGATAAGGTTGTTTTACATACACACTCTCTTTGTCCAAAGTAGTTTCACCTTGTCAGATTTACCAAACCAATCAGTTACCAACCTTCCCTATTAAAAAACTTATCACAAGATTAATTAGACACTCTGGATGTTAAACATGTGCTCATGTTTCAACATACTGGGCAGCTAAGAAGGACTGAACAGGTATTAACAACTTTGCCACACTACATCAGGGTAATCCAGTCTCCCAAGCAGGAACATTCAGGTGTGCTATGCCCTGTTAAAGCATTCTCTTGCCTTCATGCCATAGACTCACACCACACTCAAGGTATGTGCCACTGTGATGTTCCTTGGTAACATCTCATCAGCCAGGTTGGCAGAGATATTCTATGAAGTTCCCACCACATCCTTACTAAATATTACTATGTGAGCATGCTCACTAAGAAGTAAGCACAGGTGGGTCAGATAGTTTTTCAATATTGTTTCTTACCTCATAAGTAATTTGTTAGGTAAAATGTTGGAACACAATCTTCACTACACTTAGAATTGCAGAGACAGCAGGCACCTACAACATCACATAATCACCTGCGCCTCCCTTTTGTTAGCCAAAAGCAGTTGAGGACAAGTACTCCAAGTGGAAAGGGGATGATAAACAATAAACTAAAATAAGTGAATGTTCACCTAAAATAGAACACATACGGAAATCACTTTCCTCTTTCTTGTGATAGCTCCTTCTCTAAGCACTTATTCTAGTTATCTGGCACAAGTGGTATACCTGTGCGCCTTCCTATTAACAGCGATATGTTCTGTCTCAAACCTCTCCTTTGCTGTTACAGGAAGTAATGTTTCCATTCACAGCTTGAAATGTTTCAAAATCGCATCTACCCAGTACCATCGCAACTGCCCAATGAAGAGTGCATAATAGTTCAGGAAAAATAAAAAATAAAAATATGACACAAAAAAAATAATCTAAAACTATAGTCACTAAACAGTGATAAAATCACCATAATGGATTAGGAAGAAATAGGCTAGGATTTTAATAGAAGTTACATAGGAACTCACACATCGGCTGCAACTGGTAATACTTTTAAATCCTGTTTAACACTACATTCCTGTACTTTTGGCTTCACGATAGTTTGACGTATATGTGAAATTTAGAGGCTTAAACATCTGGAATAGTGATGCAGTATATTACAGCACCCCTATTCTTTCTACAGTTTCCAGCGTGAACCACAAGTCTTGAGGACAAAAGGGAAGAAAGTTTTTATGAACTATTTCAGATATGTTCTGTACTGTCATCTCCAAACTTTTTTGCCTTCACCTTCCTGTTTTCTGAACTGTTTTAGTTGGCTTTTAGGACATTCATACTTTACCATTGCTAACCAGCGCAAAAGTGCTTGTGCACTTTCCTTTATACATGGGAAAATTGGCTTAATCCCGATTGGCACATTTAATTTACTTATAAGTCCCTAGTACAGTGGTTCTACGTGTGCCCACGGCCTGTAAATTAAATGCTACTGACCTGAAGCAGTCGTTGTGCAACCTACCAAAGTAGCACTTTAAAACATGTCCCGGGCCTGCCATTGTAGCCTGTAGTGCAGTTTAAAACTTCCACTTAGTTCTGGCAAAGTAAACCTTTTTCCAGGCCAACCCTTTATTTTTAATACATATATACCACCCCTAATGTGGACCCTAAACTGTCAACAGGGTAGGGAGAATTGTATTTAAAAAATGTGCATGTGTTTTTAAATGTTATATGCCCTGCTAGTGAATAACTCCTAAATGTGTTCTTCCATAGGAGATGTTGCCTTATTACATTTTTTAAGTGTTAACTTTCGATTGGGAACAGGTAGAAATTTCATGTTTGCTTTCAAATGAATTGTCATTTAAAATCTTCTTGAATTGTAAAGTGGTATTTTTAGTCACAATTCTGAAAATACCACTTTAAGAAAGTTGGCATTTTCGTGCCCTAACCATTTGCCTACTGCCAATGCCCTGGGTCACATGACCCTGCTGTTAGGCTGTCTGTATTTCCTCCCCGAAAGTGAGATAATAGCCCTCAGGTGTAGCAGGATAGGCCACCCTGATAGGATCATTGGAGGGCAGAGCTGTTTCCTGTCACACTTGAACTTCAATTTGGGCTGCCTCCAGCAGATACAAAGAAACCTAACACTAGTTCTGACCCTAGGCTTCTTAGAGCCTTGACAGTGGAAAGAAGGAATTTCCCGTAATCAGATGTAGAGGTATGCCAAGGTGGTGCCTCCCACTTCAAATTCCACCACCATTTATATATACTCGACCCTAAGAGTCACTCTTCAGTACACTCCTGGCCCTGTGACTTCAGGAGAAAGACTGTCTTGATCCCCAGAGGACTACCCTGCTGCTTGAGGCCTACCCTTCTCTCTGTGACGGAAGACTGGACTGCTCCTTTTCTCCAATACTGTCCTCAGTGACCCCAAGGGTTGCTTGGCTGACCTGTACTGAGCTACAGGGACAAAACAGTCCCCAGAGTCCTCCCTGTAACTGCCCAGCAGACCTGCTGCAAGTGGACCAGCCTTAGCCCTGCTGGCCTCTGTGATAGCAAGTCCCTGATGCCCGAGAGATGCCTCCTAGGTCCTGGACCCCTAGCTGGCATCAGAGTGCACTGCTCTTAAAGAAAGGTAGAATTCCTGAAAAACAGGCCAGTTCGTGCCAAGATTCTGCCTCTTGCAGTGATCACCAGTGCGAAGCTCTGGTGAATCCGACCCTTAGCTCTACACAGACCGTCTACGACAACCTCAATGCGAGATCTGCAGTTCGCGCTGCAGCAATGACAGTCCATGGTGACTGCCATTGTGAAGCTACAGCAGCGACTGTCCTCAATGCTGACTGGCTCTTCACACTGCAATGACGACAGCCCGAGCCGCACAGCATTCTGTTTGCGCTGCTGCGATGACCACCCACGCTAATTTCTCTGCTCCTTGTGGCCTTCTCCACCGCAAATGGACTCCTAGCTCTGCAGTTTGAGAAGGTAACTTTTTCAGCTGGTCTAACCCGGTCCCTACATCCAGTTCGCACTCCATCATGGCCGTCCTAAACGTGTGATGTTTCCCCTGTCTAGCAGGACCAAATGACCTTGAGTGGTGCTTTGTACTTTTAGGTGCTCTACTACCTAGAACTATGACATTTAATATATCTGGTTCTACTGATTTGATTTGTGTCTTTTTAGTCTCATTTCATTTATTAAATTTTACTCTGTTTTTCTAAATTGGTGTGCTGTGTTTTCACTTTGTTACTTTTGTGTGCTGCCTAAATACTTGTGAAAAGAACAGATGATGGTTAAAATGCTGAACAATGTCAAACATTCACCCGAGTCAAAGATCAGGGTCTAAACTGGGGTGCCATGGTGGACAGAAAAACTATGGATTTCATCCTGGATCTCTGACGGGGAGAACGTTTGACATTGTTCAGCATTTGGTCCATAATCAGTTTTATTTTTGCATTTGTCTCCCTAACTTGCCAGGTATGTCCAGACGTGGGCCCCGAACTCACTGTGCCACTGGATTCAAGCTAGACTGGCTGATACCCCAAAACCGGTCTCAGGATGGTTGATTCCGGTCCAGGGAGGACCTGGCCTGACATTTCGGGCTGGACTGTTCCCATGGGCAGCAGGGGCAAGACTGATTTGCATATGGCTGGGTCCAAACTGGGGTGGCATGGTGTGCAAAAACACAATGGATTTAGGCCCAGCTCTCTGACGGGAGGGGTAAATGTTTGTCATTGTTCAGCATTCCGTTCATCATCTGTTTTTTTTTTTACATTTGTCGCCATGAGTTTCCCGCGTATGCCCAGATGTGGTGCCGGGCTCATTGCACCACTAGATTCAAGTTACCTCGAAACTGGTCCCAGGATGCTTGTTCCTGGTTCAGGGAACCAGTTGGACTGTTCCCCGGGGAGCAGGGTCAAGACTGATTTGCATATGGCTGGGTGCAAACTGGGCTGGCATAGTGGGCAAAAAGCTGTGGATTTAGGGCCAGATCCCCGACTGGGGTTGAATGTTTGACATTGTTCAGCATTCCGTCCATCATCTGTTCTTTTTGCATTTTTTGCCCTTTGTGTGCCGGGTATACCCAGATGTGGGTACTGGACTCACTGTGCCACTGGATTCAAGCTACCCTGGCTGATGAGGGGTGATACCACGGAACTGGTCCCAGGATGCTTGTTTGCAGTCCTGGAAGACCTGGCCTGGCAGTTCGGGCTGGACGGTTCCCATGGGGAGCAGGGTCAACACTGATTTGGAAATGGCTGGGTCCAAACTGGGGTGGCATGAGGGGCAAAAAACAATGGATTTAGACCCAGATCTGTGACTGGGGATGACTGACATTTTTCAGCATTCCGTCCATTATCAGTTCTTTTTGCATTTGCCGTCCTACGTGCTCTGGGTATGTCCAGGTGTGGGTCCCAGGCTGACTGTACCACAGAACCTCGGTGGTGAGGGGGTGATACCCCAAAACCTGTTCTAGGGTACTTGTTTCTGGTCCACCGAGGACATGGCCTGGCAGTTCGGACTGGAATGTTCCCATGGGGAGCAGGGTCAAGACTGATTTGCATATGGCTGGGTCCAAACTGGGGTGTTATGGTGGGCAAAAAATTATGGATTTAGGCTGACTGGGGGTGAATTTTTGATATTGTTCAGTATTCTATCCATCACCTGTTCTTTTTCATAACTACGTAACGTAGTGGCTCTAAGTTAAGCCTGATTGCTTTTGTGCCAAGCTACCAGTGGATTAAGCACAGGATAATTCAGATGCATTTGTGGTTCATCCTGACAAGGATTGTGATTGTTGCTTTAGAATGGTTTATACTCCTCAACCATTAATCCAGTTTCTTACAGTGTCCACTTGGCAAGCTTCAGTGTTATGAGAGGAGCTGCTGCAGCTTTCTTTCATTTGTTTTAGTGGGAGCCAGTTCATCTGTTTTTCTTCACAAACTCACTTAAAGCTTTACATTATTTATTCTCTTGGCAGTGTTGCTTTTGAAACTATTAAAGTCTTCATCATTTAGTAGCCTCTTCTAGTAAGTCATGTGCTAAGCCTGCTCTTCTGAAAGGTGAATCAAACATGTATCAAAGAGGCCTTCTCAGAGATTTCATGTCGAGAGTGCTACTAGAACGTAGCTACAACACATTCTCTAGAGAGTTCCACATCTCAGCCATTTGAGCAGATTCCCTCTGTGTCTCCTAGTAAGAAACTGTAGTGGAGCCCCAAGATCCATACTCCTAGTCCATGATTGCAAAACAGGTAGACTACTTAGAATAACTAGACTAAGTGCCCTTTGAGGTTGGCTGACATTGTAGCAGCACGTTAAGAGAAATGGCTCTGTAATTGATCTCAGCCAGTGGGGTTTCCATCTGGGTCTTCATTCGTTCATATAGAGATTGTCGGTTCATCGTTTGCTCCATTGACTACCTGCAAAGCAACATACAGCTTGCCCCAGTCATTGGTACGCTTGTTGTGAATCCATTTTACTTCCTAATGGGACTCAGGAGTTTAGCTTAGCCTTTGGCTTGCAGGCCCGTGCCCCGTCACATAGTGGCTTTTAACCTACTGAGCTTGCTCTGTTTTACCCTATTTATTTTGTTATTTCTTCTAAGATGGCTGCCATTGTATATATTTTATTTAAAAAATGTTTTGATTTGCATTATCAGTGCCACTCTGAGAAGGCGTCATTATCAGAGCCATGATCAGTGATGTATGTTGGTATTGTCATCAGGTCCCCTTCTCACTCACATGTGATAGGAACATAATTTGCACTTGTTGGGGATTGTTTATATGATTATCGCCCCAAGTCTGCCTCCTTATCAGTTGTTTAGGAACATACCTGTGTCAGGGATCCTACATGATCTGTTTAAATACATCTTACACGGACAATGTCAATAGAGGGGTTCCTTCCAGGTGCCATCTATGCTGCACATCACCTTGCTGCAGAACTCAGCCTTTGTGTCCCCACGGAGTTTGACCTAGAGACCTCATTCCAAGGTAACAAGGGTTGGGGGGCACTTCTCATGGACATGGTACTGGCAGATTAGGTCTATCAATCATACATAGCACTCACTAGGGTAGAGATCTTTTCTAAGAGTTTTATATCTCATGTTTGTTGTAAGATGGTGGGGGGGTTTATATTCACAACTCTCATCTTCACAATTCTGCTTTTATTCCTATTCATTGTCTTAATCATTGCAGCACATGCAATTTTTCCTAGATGGTAGTATTTTCAATCAATACATTAAAAATTCTCCTGCATCTCCTTCATTTCCTGTGTGTGACTGAGACTTATTGCAAAGGAGAGAAAATGGTAATTTCCTTTCCACCACGACTTCCCCGAGAGGTCTTTTCTAGAATCCATGCGTAAGGCTGCTAGAAATCACCTTTGCTGTCTGAGTTTTGTTGAGGTACTGCTTGTGAGCTGGGGGGGGTTGGACCGACAGTTGCGACTTGTAGGAGAGGCTTAGTCACCTACAAACTAAAGTGCTGTCTCCCCTAAACCAGCAGTCTCGCCTAGGAGTGAGAGTCCAACTACAACATCCTTCTCTACTTAATCTGAGAGACTACCTTTCGATCGTCTCTTGTGCGCTGGTTATCACATTGGCCAGAGCTTGAATAGAACATGCTTCTTATATCTTCTGCACCCATCTTTGGATGCACCACTGGGTTATCCCAAGCTGCTCCTGTTGATCAGCATCCAGCTAAGCAGTTCTCCTACATTTCCAGAAAATCCTGTAACTTGTACATTTATTTTGGTCACACAGGTATTTGGGATTTACATGTTTTATAGTGTTTTTAACTATGGTGAGATCATTTGGGAGGTTTTATTGGTGTTATAGCAAAGTTTTGAGATCCTTAATGAAGAAGGCAACTAAATTGCATGTGGCATTGAAAAGAGTGATCCATTCCTTCTTCTCTTGGCAGGCGCTGACAGCTTTGGAAGCCATGGCATCAAGCAAGCAGTATGCAGGCTATCAGGAACCGCTCGCACAGGCCTCCCAGTTCATCAAGTACCCTGGCCATTGTCTTGGGGATGGAAACAAGCTGCTTGCTCTTCTCATCAATGCCCTGTACCCGGAAGTGCATTATCTGAACATAATACGATAGCGACAACTGCAGCAAGCTTTACGGAGCCCTACATATTCTTTTATATGACCTGGAAGTTGCTTCCAGTGTTGTTGTTTTAATGAACTGAAGACCACTGCGAATGCTTTGTGGCAAAGACTGGAAAAGTCCAGTCTTGGTCGGTCTTTGAATAACTGCAGAACATTCTGCTCATGGGTAAGGTGTTTGGAACCCGTCAATACAGCACAACATACTGAATGCTTCCAAGACTACTGGTGCATTAGGCAACTTAGCTCAGCAAGTGATCTTCTAAGTGACTCCTTACATTGGAGTATGTGAGCACGACAATATAGGATTTTTCTCTCACTCACTGTATGCCTTTTGGTTAGCTGTTCTTTGGGAGGTGCGGGTTTCATGTAGAAGAGTGTTCCAGACTGGAGCCCATGCTTATTATCTCAGTATTGGAGGTGGTCCTTGATGGACGTTAACAATGGCATGTCACTTGGCACACACTTAAAGAGTACATACTTTGGCACAAAAAACAAACCTGCAGACTTCCGAACTTTCTATGAAGGCATGCTTGAACCAAAAAAGTGTACTGATTGCGCATTTGTACATGTCTTGTCATCCTTAATGCTAAAAACTTAAATAGGCTTTTGGCCCAAAGAGACTCTCAAGTTGAGCAATTGGAATTTGTAATATCTGGGCTTTTGGTGATGTTTTGTAACACGTTTTGATGATTCTTGGCTATTGTTTGTTTCTGTTAAAAATCCAAGTCTTTATTTATGCTTCTTTGTTTCTTCTCTCCCAAAGAATGTGTCTTGTTTAATTTATGTAATTTATTTTTCGCATTCCATCCTTGACTTCCCTGTGGATTGTGACTTTTTTAAGAGAAGCATCCTTGCCCAACCTGAAGCAAGTGCATATGACCACCTCTTTTTGTTTCCAAAGTTTTGGGGATTTTGATTAGCTTCAAAAGCTTTAATTCAGGGAATATTTCGCTTGTTCACCTCCGGATCATGTCCTTAACAGTCCCTGTGGCTGACGTGGGTTGAGTATGCAGTTCTAATGCTTTAGGAGATATACCTTGCTAATTCTTACCACAAGGAGCACTTAAGGTGCTTTTTGTCTTATTCCCAGGATTTTTCTGTGCTCCCTTAGATTTACAATGAATCACTCTCACGATGAAGGATTGAGAATTTGTTGCCATAGCAATTTATCAGCCATCCTCAGGTTCTGTTGTTCTTCAGCAGTAATCCATGAAGTTGGTGTTTCTGAATCCCTTTTTTAGGTGGGTAGCTCTAGACGAACCGTCATGCCTTTCTTTAATGTGGCACATGTATTCCATGCCTGTTGTGGCCCCTATGTTTCTACTGAATTAAAGCTTATCCCCCAAACTTTGAAGACCCCCATATCAATGAAGAGTGTAATAAGGAGTTTTTAGGTTTTTGAGAGTTCTGTACATGAGGCATTTAAGAGGGTAGTGATTTATATTTAGCCTTTGTGGATGAACAACTTTCTGTGTTTTTCCCCAAAAACCAGGTATGCTGATCTGAATTTTTAGGGTGCACAGAATGTGACCCAACCATCCAAATGAGTAGTTGCACTCAGAGTACTTTTAAAAAGATGGTGACAGTTAAGCCCAGTCTCAGGGCTTAAGGGGATGTATATGCCCTTAAATATATCAGCTCAGCTCATGTAGGGGCAAGCGCCTTCTAGGGGGGGCTCGTGCAACCAGTAGAAATAGTACATTTGTAGTTTCCCAAGGGTTGCACGCATAAATTACCGTACATTGCATGGATCGCAAACCAGCAGTGACAACAAAGGAGTAGCTTTGGAGCCCAGTTGTGTTCATGCGGTTTTAGACCATGTTTCTATGGACTGTTTAGCGCAGCCGAGTGAAGAAACCAGAAGTGCCTGAAGCTCAGTGCCATAGGATGGATGCATTCTTGTTGCTTCTACATCAGGGATGAGGTGCTTCCTGTGTGCAGTCACAGACGCCGGTTCCAGTTCAGAGTTGTGCTATAATATTAGGGACTACACAGTAATGATTTCAGTGTTGCCCGTCTGTGGCTTGTGCCAGCATGCATGGTGGGCTATATGTTATCGAAGCGGGGAAGGTGCCCACCGATATAATCCTGATTATGCCCATGCCAATCTCATTTTGTTTATATTGGGCTCTGTACCGAATTTAATTTACTCTCTAGTTCTCTAATTCATTATTTCCACTTACGAACAGCAGTATCTAAAAATGAGTTTGAGACATACTTCCAGAGCTATCACAAGGTAGGGCAGCCAGAGATCGTTGCCCTTTATTGGACACACCCTTCTGTTCTAAAAACAATAGTTAAATAATCAAAAAACAGGCTTTACCTGATCCTTCATGATCCAGCTATCACGACCACACCACTATCTAGCTATAGTAACTGTATTTTCTCTTTCGCAAGCAAACCTTTTTTAATTATGAGGTGCTTCCTGTATCACAGATAACAGAGGGGCCCCGCAAGAGTTTTTGGTCAAGGCCTCCATAAATATTCTGACAAGCCTACATGCCTCTCAAGTGCTTCGGCGGCCAATGAAGTTGTTGACACAATGGGAAAGACCTGAAACCTTCAAAATTAAAATGAAGCTTCAATGATGAGCACTGTGGAAAGGAGATTTTTGTCACTGCTACAATAATGTTTCATTTGAGATGGTCGTACATAATTTAAATGCCAATCATTACAGAAGTTGATAACTTATATTGGCTCCCGGTGGAATAAAATGGGATACTTGGCCAGTGTAACATGAGTTGAAGGATGGCGCAATGATGATCTGGCATGGTTGGATCCAGTACCAGGCTGACAAAATGTCATCAGAAGTGGAAACAGGTATAAAATCACATCAACACCACTCGATTCATAAAACTACTTGTGCACCTACATGAAATATAGACTGCATGAATATTTACAAGGCAAAGCCCTTTTCTGATTCACAGAATCAAAAATGATGGAATGTACTCTTATAATTTTGTCTCAGACTCCTCCTATCAATTCGAAGGGTCAGGCCATGTCCACCCTTTTTCTATTATTTTAGGGTAATATACTGGCCAAAAATCCCGCCTTTAGTTGGAGGTGTCAAAACATATCCCAGACCGTTCCATGTGTCACAGGGGACCTGACATTTATTGCATCTGTATTCAGTTGCTTACAGGCACAATACGTAATTTGATGTACATCCTACTGAGCAGCTTTTGGACTGTAATGTTCGTTTTTTTCTGTACTCGAACATTAATAAACATATTTGTTTAATTTTGCGATAAGTACGTGCAAAATGTACCATATGTATGTAAATGAAACATCTCCTGTGAAAACATACATAGTGATTCTTGGTTCTCCTCTGTTTAAGCTTGCAATGGGTATATGCAGTATACTTTTGTTAGGTGCAGCAAAAGTTGTACTACTCAAAAAGCAGTAACTTTTTGTTTGTTACAGATTTGTTTATTGTTTTGTTCATAAACATAACACCACATTGTACAATAAATCAGGAGTGGCAGAAGAACCAGAGAACCATAAACATGCTTAAACATGATACACAGAGCAGAATGAAAAGCTCAACCATCTCATCATACTTTTTAAGTATGCCTGCGTTGCTCTGAGGCCTAAATCTTTGGATGTTTTTTCGTTCACCCTCTCCACTTATAACTCATTTTTTCTGCATTTGCATAGTAGTCCATCAATCTAGTCCAGATCCTTAAGAAAGGGGATGTATCTCTTCACCAAAATCATACAGAGCCCCTCTTTTCAACCAAAATCCATGCCATCTTCGGGTCCGGTTCAAGGGGAGTGTGTTAGACCTCTGCTGAAGAACTGTGCACCTTTTGCCACTATGTTCTGATAAGAGGGCAGTTCCAGATAACTTTGATAAAAGGTACCCCCAGGGTCACTAAAGAGTATGCAGGCAAAGTTCTTAGCCATACCCATCCTCCAGAGTCTGTTAGGGCTACAGTAAATCCTCTGTAAATAGTTGAAATGAACCAGTCTTAGATTGGAGAGGGTGGACAATACGGGGGCAGTTATCTTGGTCTCTTGGCACTCGTCGTCATCCAGTTCCCCCATGTCCCACTCCCAAGCCATCCTTACTCGCATAATGTTGTTAAGGAGGAGGAATCTGTACAACCTAACTAACCCTTTGCGGGCCCAGCTTTTTTATTACTAACTTAGGTTCAAACAGTTTCTGGTACCACCCCATATTACTCCTGATATGTAGAAAGAGCATGACAGAACTTTAGGTATCTAAAGAATTGGGACTTCTGCAACTGGAACTCCATGCCAGATCCTCGAAGGATTTAATATGATCATGAATCCACATGTCCCCCAGATGAGACATACTCATAATGTGCCATGGCTTGAACCCAGGCAGCTGCACCACTTGTTTCAGACTAGTTCCGGCACACAGGTAGTTATGACCAATGAATTTGTCTAGTCATTTAATGTGCTTCAGGGCAACACAGAAGTGGGAATATCGTGGTCAGTGGGAGAGAGTGCGGGGAGGGGTCTGACATACAATAAGCATGGAGTGCCTAATTCTTCAAGGGTATCGAAGTCTAGCTGGCAAGCAGTCATGCCTGTCACCAAATAACCCGTCCCAAATCAGGACCATCTGCACCGTTCAATAGTGGAGTTTAAAATCGGGAAATGTTAATTTCATGTGGGAACTTGAAGTTTGCCCGCTCACAAAAGTGTGGAGAACACCGATTGTAAATCCAGGACGAAGGTTGGTGGAAGGATATTCTGATAGCTCTGCAACACATAAAGAAAGGGATACAACATGACCATTTTTATAAAGCACCATCCTGCTCATTAAAGTACTGGGCAATAAAGCCCATGTTTCAAAATCTCTTCGGATATGCCTCAACACAAGTGCGATATTCATGTCCAAGGCGTTTTGCTTATCTTTGGCAATGAACATGCCCAGGTATTGGAAAGGGTCGTCAACTGTTTGTAAAGGGCACCCAAAAGACAATGCCGCGGAGTGACAGTTGAACTCATGTTGACTTATCCTAATTTACAGATATCTCTGAGGCTTTGCCATACACCCGCAACACTTGTATCAGCCGCAGTAGCAAGGTCTGTCAGAGCCCAACAAATGAGTATATTGCCTTCATATAAAGACACTGTCTTCCAACCCTTTGGTGACTAGAATTCCACTGTCAGTGCATCTGTCCTGATCCATTCTACCAAGGTTTCTACAGCCAAGACAAATATGAGAGTTGGAAAGAGGGCAACCCTGGAGGGTACGGCATATAATGGGGGAAGGGGCGGAAAGCATTCCATTAACTCCCGCCTTCGAGGCATCATACAGGACCACCACTAAGGCCAGAAACCTTGAGATAAATTTTCTGGAGCATCTGAAACACAAAGGGGACAATACATGATATCAAAGGCCATCTCGTAGTCTGTAAGGAGCAACGCCTCGGCCCTGCAAGACAACTGCACTTACCACTATCATCTTTAGATAGTATAGACATAAAGACATTTTGGTCTATGTGCACCAGTCTCCGTATCATTTTGTGATTTTTTTTTTTTTTTAAAGGGTACTTTTTTAGCTGTTTTTCTCAATTGTAAATTCAAATTGTGAACCTAAGGACAGCAAGTGTTCAAATGTACTGCTTAAAAAATAGTCGCACAACCAGCATATTTTATGCTAAATGCTCTATTTGATGCTCTGGCATACCATGGCAAAAAAAGTTTGATGCCTGTTGGCATGGATGTCATTTAAAGGTCACAGCCGCGACCCTCTGCCTTGCTCCTTGCGAGCCCTGGCACTCCCTTTGCGACCCCTGGCACCCTCTTATGACCCTTGGCCTCAGAGGTGGCAAAATCAGTACCAGGAGCACAGTGGCAGCTTGTCTTTGCAGACCTCGGTTTTAGCTCCATTTAGCGCTCCATTTTCCTTGTTTTATGTCAGTGTTTTATAAAACTGTGAATAATATATTATTTACTATTAGTGTAATAAAGAATGGATACAACTATCTGGAATATAACCCTCACTGGCAACTGAGGTAAGTAAACATACTTTTAAATGAATGGTGTGTGCATCCTTGCGGGTGAGAGTCTGTTTATGGGAGAGAGTGTGTGTATGTGTAAAAGTGTGTGTAAGCATGCTTGTGAGTAAAAGTAAAGGGCAATTGGTATGCAATGTCACTTCCACTACCCCTGGCATCTTAGCAAATTGGCGTTTATGTCTGTTGGATTAACAATGTTTCCTAATAGTGACTTACGAATGTGTCTGCATTTGGGGTGTAAATGTTCAACCACATTATGTTCAAGGTGATTTGCTTTTACAGATTTGAAATGTAAATTTAACTTTATTAGGCTTGTATGGGCCATGTAAAATAAAATGTGAATATTGCTGCTAGTAAATATTTGTGTGTTATCCATTCTTATATAAATTATATATTTTTTTGTACATTTCTTTATTAACATTTTGTCAGGTATCACAAGGCATACAGCGTTATAAGAAGGGAACAAATATCAAACAACAGTACTGTCAAGTGTGCATCTTAAATGGATTCCTTTGTGGGAGGCCATGCTTGCTCGAACAGGGGCGGAAAGGCTGAAAGGTCCCCTCTATCGGTGGAGGGGAAGGGGAATGTGGGGAGGAGGGAAGGCCATACGGTCTCATCATGTTCATGCATAGACTTGTATTAACAACTGGTCCACACACTATACCGTCTTCACTTGTCAAGGTCAATCTGCTATCGCAGAGGTGTGTGTGAGGGTTTTTCAGAGAGAGTGAGAGACAATGGTGATCCCCACCATCGTGGACCCCAACCGCTCCCATCAGCTGAGGGTGTGAACCCATATCTCCCACATCCTCATCCCTTCCAGCATCCACCATGTCCCCCATATATCCAGATCCCTCTCTGTATGTTCGTCCGTGCAGACTCTTTGGACATGCCATTCCTCAGCCACTGCCCATCCCAGTAAGTCAGCCTTCCAATTTTTCAGTATTGGAGGTAGCGGGCTCGTCTGTTGGATTGCAATGCTTCTCCTGGTGAGTAGCAAAGGCAATTGAGCAAACCTGTACCGCATCTTGCTACCCCCCTTTGGAGGCAACAACAATCCCAACAGGCAGTGTCTCCTTGTTAAATCCACCTGTGTGCCGGGAACTCTATGCAGTTCCAGCACTATCTTCCTCCAAAAAGGCTCTATGTGGTGGCATGTCCATGTGTGAATCTGATGGGCATCTCCCCACACTGTGTGCATGCAGCCGTGCGCATGGTGTATAGCTTATGTAGTCACTGTAGCATTAGGTAGACTATGTAGGTAATAAAAGTGTGTCAATTTAAATTGGGCATTACTGGCCACTTCCTATGACACCAATATTCGGCTGTGTCTCCACTATCCATTCGTGAGATCCTCCAGGTCACCATCCCACCTAGCACGAGTAGATGCTAGATCTGTCTATCTTTTTTAAGAGCAGCATATATTCCGGCTATGATGGCTTTGGAACTGGTGTCTAATGTCACCTTCAAAGTGTGTGATTCCACTGGTTCATCAAGATAGGTCCATATTTTCCTGGCCGTGCAGGAAATAATAGTATAATGCAGGAACTAACCCTGTCCTATGCCATATTGTACTCCCATCTCCTCCATACTCATGAAAGTCTCATTCAAATATAGGCCACATGCTGTGTTACATCCACCCTCCACCCAAAATGTAACATCCATAGAGTTTTGTATGTACTAAAATGGTTACATCCACCAAATGGGGAGCAACCTAGCATAGGGTGCTTTCTTTATAACTTGCTCCCTAGCCTGCGTCACCTGTCACACTATGAAGGGGGAGCCGGATGGTGATCTATGGCCCCGCATAAGAATCTTGGGAAGGCCATCTGTGGTCACTATACCTTCCAGTAGTGGCTTTTCCCAGTTGGGGTCACGCATATTTTAGTAAGTGCACTAAATAGCAGAGCTTGCGGTCTGGGAGGCCCAAGCCTCCCTCAGCCAAATCCAGTTTTAGGATCTGCAGTCTAAACCTGCAATGATTCCCTGCCCACACCAAGGACACTAATAGTTTATCCAATTCCTTGGACAAGGAGGTAGGCAGGACACAGATGGAATTTTACATGGTGTAGAGACAACAGGTCAGGGGCACCATTTGGGCCAATGCCACCTTGCCCATCACCAACAAAGGCAGCATGTTGCAGAATCGTATGAAGAATTAAGATCTGCTAGAACATCCCCATGTTCAGTTTTTATTGTTGGTGTGGGTCGTGCGTTATTTGCATCCCCAAGCAGTGAAAGTGCTCCTCTTCCCAGTGCAGGCCCATTCCAGGGAGTTCGGCCTTCCTCGGGTCGCCAGTGACATCAGGGGGAAAATCATTGTTTTGTGGCGGGTAACGTGGAGTCCTGAAACCTGCCCAAAGTGCGCCGTCAACCGTAAGAGTCCGGGCACCGAGGTCTCCAAGTCTGCCACATAAAGCAGGGTGTCTTCTGCATACATGAATACTATGGCCCTCATTATGAACACGGCGGTAAACACCGCGGCGGTAAAAACCGCCAACAGAGGAAATAATGATCCAACTGAAACACAGGCATCCTGAAAACCACCCACCACCAGCAGAGGAGTGCCGACAATGGCTGCAGAGCCCGCCCACAGGCCGATGGAAAGGCCCAACCCGCCCATCAAATAATGAATCACTAGACCGCCGTCAGTTCCGGGGCAGAAACCACTGCCACGTAGAGCCAGATGGAAACGAACCAAATATAAGGAAACACTCACCGGAGGCTAACACAACACGCCGAAGAAGACATGGATAGAGAGCTGCAGATCATGCCAGCCCTGCTCCATGCTATGTACCTCCACGACCGAGACCGCCGACGAAGACGACGACGGTAAGTACCGCAGCCTACGAAACAAGGGAAGAAAGGGCACAGTTACATACCCACCTCCTCCACCCACCCTTCAACGCTCCCCCAACCCTTCACAGCAGCACAAGCCATACACCCCACAGCAAGAGGTACTTACCCGACACAAGGCAAATCCAACCTGACCATAATACATACATGTGCCCCACACCCAATAACAATGACATGAGAGACCAGGGATCCAGAGTGTGCCGCCAAAACACAGGCCACACATAAACTTTTAATTCAGCTCTCTGAGCAAACGATATGTAAGTAAGGTCAGTGACCAGTCCATAGTGTCATGAGACCCATGGGCTACAATGGCCCCAACTTTACTCCCACAAGTGCTATGGTACTCCACCTATTAGGGGCAGCAATGGGGCATTCAGGCACCTCAGGGAACAGGGGCAGAGGGTGGTGGGGGTGGGGATTTATGACAGAGGTGGGCCTTGGATTTGTGTTCAGAAGGTGGAGGGGGTTTGGGTTTGGCCTTGAAAGGTGGGAGAGTGTGCTTGCACCGGGTGGAGCCAGATGGAATTGACTCAGCACGGGGCTTCTTCCTCTCTGGGGAAGGGGCATGGGAATGTAAAGGGCGGACAGGGGCGGGCTTTGAAGTGGAAGGAGTGGAAAGGGCAAGGAGGTGTTCACATTTAGGGACGAGACGGGGTGGGCCAGTGGGTTGGAATAGGTCAGCACAGGAGATGAAAAGTTTCTTTGGAGCAATTGGGTTGGACCTGGAGGAGGGCGTGGGAGTGGAGGTAGAGGGTGTGGTCGGAAGTAGTGTAGGTATGTGTGTTGTGGGTGCAGGTGACTGGACAGTATGCAGAGGTGTGATGGGTGGGTGTTTTGGTGAGTCTGTGTGTTTCTGAAGGGGGGGTGGACACAGTGGGACAAGACAAGTTGCCACTGTGAATGTATGTTGTTTGAGTGTCTGCAAGACTGGTGAGTGTGCTGCATGAGTCAACTAAAGTAGTTGTGGTGAGTGCAGGTGTGGTGTCTAGGGGGCATGTATGGATGTGTGCTATTGTGGTGACTGCAGGAACAGTGTCAGCAACAGTGAATAAAGGTGCAGTGCCTGGGGGTGTGCATGTACAGGGGACAGACAGGGAGGCGGAAGAGGCGGGCACACTGGGAAAGTGGATGTTGCTGTGTGTGCGCATGTGTATGTTGGCTGTGTGAATGCTTGTGGTGGTAGGTGCGGTGCTTGTGATCAGAAGTGTGCTTCTTGTGTGTTGAGGTGTGTGACTGCGGATCAGACTGTGTGCTTTGGACGGGTGAAGGGAGTTTGGTGCTGAAAGGGGTATAGGAGGTTGGAGGGAGGACTGAATGACCAGGGACACTGGCTGCCATCAAAGAGGAGGCCAGAGCCTGAAAAGATCTGTGTAGGCCAGACACGACACAGTGAATGCCATCCAGATAGGAATTGGTCTGCTGCATCTCTGATGCTAGCCCCTGGATGGCATTGACGATGGTTGTCTGCCCTACAGAGATGGTTCTCAGGAGGTCAATAGCCTCCTCTGTGACGGCAGCAAGGCAGACTGGGGCAGGGGAAGAGGTGCCTGGGGCAAAGGAAACGCCCACCCTTCTGGGTGAGCGGGCACGGGCAACTCGGTGGGGAGCAAATGGGAGGGCGGTGATGGCATGGGGTGGCAGAAGATGACAGTAGGTGTGGGCCCACTAGGGTCTGCCACCACCTGGGAGCAACCCAACGAAGGAGTTATCGGAGTCACTACCTCCAGTGGTAGTTGCCTTCCCTGTGGTACTCCCCTCGCCCTCCAACCCACTGGTCCCCTTGGCGTCTGCCGACTCTGCCTCATAGGATCCGTGGGCCGCTGAATCCCCACTCTCTGGTGCCTCAGCCCCCTCGCCAGATGATGCTGATGTACACAGACAGCACAAGAGAACAGGCATGGGGAGACAAAACAGGAGAGACATAGTGGTTCATACATACACCCACCCAGAAGACCCTCCAACAGACAGCACCTTCCATTATACCCATGGTGATGCCCCTGACTAGTGCCCAGAACCCTGCTCTACAGCCATTCCCTAAACACCTTAAGGACCTGACGTGTAGGAGACCTGACCAAACAACCCCTAATCCCCACGGGGGCCATCATTTAGATGGACATCAGTCAGAGTCCCTGCAACTAAGCAGCATAAACACAAATGCACACCTAGACATCCATCAAGGGTCAAATATATGGCATGTGTACTCACCCCCCCCCGTGACTGCTGTGCAGCCTCCAAGCGCCCATCCAGGTCTGGGTACGCCACCGCCAGGATGCGTAGCATAAGGGGAGGTCAGTGCCCGATGGGTACCCCTTCTCCGTTGGGAGGACTTCCCCAGCTGGGCCTCGCAGATTTTTCGCCCAGCGCGCAGGTCCCCTCCCACCTCTTCCTGCAGTGGGTGCTCCGCCGGTTGTAGACCCCCAGGGTCCGTACCACCTTGGCGATGCCATGCCAAAGTGCCCTCTTCTGGTGGGCGCTTACCTAAAAGGGACACACAGAAATGTAACACAGAGGTCAGGGACTTGACAAACATATACAGCTGGCTATATGTCCACTATGGGACGGACAGTACAAACGGACTAACAGCACATACACATACTGTATGTTAGGAACCATGGCCCATCCAGGGTCAGAGGTGCACACATATATGCTTCCAACACCACCCATCACACACAACCATGGCCCACAATCTCCCTACTCACCTGTACCTCTCTGGCCGTCCGTAGAGCTTGGCATACAGGGGCAGGACCCCTTCCACGAGCCTCTCTAATTTCTCTTAGGTGAAGGCCAGGGCCCTTTCCCCTGCAACAAGAGCCACTTCCATGACCAGAGGCAGGACACAGCAGTGCACTCAGTGGAGTACCTGCCTGCACAAGATCAGGGAGTCAAGTGAAGTTGGGGTGACGACTTCGCATACTCACTGCAGCGGTGTGCATCGACATTGCCGGCGGCGATCATGATACGCTAGGATTCCCCATTGACATCCATGTTAACTAATGATTTTGTGCACAGCGGTAAACACCGCCTTACAATGTTACGTCAACGGCTAGCGGTATGAGGTCACTTCCACAACGACAGTTCTGGGTTACAGGGGGCAGACATTTTGGCAATAACTACGCATTTATAAAACTGCCATCTGCACAATGCAGGCCCTAATGTTCCCCAAACACACACAGACATATGACTATTAACATTACCTCAGCTGACAAGCCCAGATCTATAATTGTGGTCAAGTTGATGTCATGTCAAACACATTATGCATTTGTGTCGCTACAATCAAGTCAGCAATGCTCAATGACTGACAATGTGTGCCCATGTATGTGTGTTCCTCACACGTTTTTCCAACTCCTCCTAGGTACCGACCCTTGTGGCGAGGAAGGGCCCCGTCGGTGTACAGACCACTTGTGGATTTGCGGACCATGTTGGAGCGTCACATCATTATCAATTACCGACTCACCTGTGCAACTATTCCTGAACTTTGTGCACTACTGGATCCTGCACTGACTCCGGCAAATCGTAATCATCATGCCATCCCTACTGAAGTGCAGATGCTCTCTGCACTTCATTTCCTGGCCACAGGCTCATTTCAAGTGACAGTGGGCATGGGTGCTGGTTTTTCACAGCCAATGTTTAGCATTATACTGACAAGATTCCTGAATGCATTTGTACGACACCTGCAGTCCTATGTGAGGTTTCCCCAAAGTACTGACCTCCCTGCCATCAAGTCGGACTTCTATGCCTTTGCCAACATAACCCATGTGATAGGTGCCATTGATGGCACTGACATATCTATATTCCCCCCAAGAGTAAGTGAACAGGTCTACAGAAACCGGAAAAACTTTCACTCCATGAACATTCAATTGGTGTGTACTGCAGACCAGTACATCATACATGTGAATGCCATGTTCCCTGGTTCAGTCCATGATTCATTTGTGCTGAGGAACAGTAGTGTGCCACACAAGATGGAACAACTACAAGAGGACAGAGGGTGGATCATAGGTAGATGTTGCTGTCTGCCTCAGAGGCTTGTCAATTAATGTTCTGTTTTGCACCTTTTTTTAGGTGATTTTGGCTATCCCAACTTTCGTTGGCTCCTGACACCAGTGAGGAATCCTGGAACAGATGCAGAGAGGAATTGCAATGTGGCCCATGGACGTATTAGGAGGGTGATAGAGAGCACAATAGGTCTCCTGAAGGCTAGATTCAGTTGCATCCATATCTCTGGCGGTTCCCTCGCCTATGGGCCTGAAAAGGTGTGTAGAATAGTGGTTGTGAGAAGGTAGCCTCTTTCTAGCCTTGTTACCCCCACTTTTGGCCTGTTTGTGAGTGTATGTCAGGATGTTTGTCACTGTTTTCACTGTCTCACTGGGATCCTGATGGCTAGGCCTCAGTGCTCATAGTGAAAACACTATGTTTTCAGTATGGTTGTTATGTGTCACTGGGATCCTGCTAGTCAGGACCCCAGTGCTCATAGGTTTGTGGCCTATATGTATGTGTCACTGGGACCCTGTCACACAGGGCCCCAGTGCTCATAGGTGTGCATGTATATGTTCCCTGTGTGGTGCCTAACTGTCTCACTGAGGCTCTGCTAACCAGAACCTCAGTGGTTATGCTCTCTCATTACTTTCAAATTGTCACTAACAGGCTAGTGACCATTTTTACCAATTTACATTGGCTTACTGGAACACCCTTATAATTCCCTAGTATATGGTACTGAGGTACCCAGGGTATTGGGGTTCCAGGAGATCCCTATGGGCTGCAGCATTTCTTTTGCCACCCATAGGGAGCTCTGACAAATCTTACACAGGCCTGCCACTGCAGCCTGAGTGAAATAACGTCCACGTTATTTCACAGCCATTTTACACTGCACTTAAGTAACTTATAAGTCACCTATATGTCTAACCTTTACCTGGTAAAGGTTAGGTGCAAAGTTACTTAGTGTAAGGACACCCTGGCACTAGCCAAGGTGCCCCCACATTGTTCAGAGCCAATTCACTGAACTTTGTGAGTGCGGGGACACCATTACACGCGTGCACTACATATAGGTCACTACCTATATGTAGCTTCACCATGGTAACTCCGAATATGGCCATGTAACATGTCTATGATCATGGAATTGCCCCCTCTATGCCATCCTGGCATTGTTGGTACAATTCCATGATCCCAGTGGTCTGTAGCACAGACCCTGGTACTGCCAGACTGCCCTTCCTGGGGTTTCACTGCAGCTGCTGCTGCTGCCAACCCCTCAGACAGGCAGCTGCCCTCCTGGGGTCCAGCCAGGCCTGGCCCAGGATGGCAGAACAAAGAACTTCCTCTGAGAGAGGGTGTGACACCCTCTCCCTTTGGAAAATGGTGTGAAGGCAGGGGAGGAGTAGCCTCCCCCAGCCTCTGGAAATGCTTTGTTGGGCACAGAGGTGCCCAATTCTGCATAAGCCAGTCTACACCGGTTCAGGGACCCCTTAGCCCCTGCTCTGGCGCGAAACTGGACAAAGGAAAGGGGAGTGACCACTCCCCTGACCTGCACCTCCCCTGGGAGGTGTCCAGAGCTCCTCCAGTGTGCTCCAGACCTCTGCCATCTTGGAAACAGAGGTGCTGCTGGCACACTGGACTGCTCTGAGTGGCCAGTGCCACCAGGTGACGTCAGAGACTCCTGCTGATAGGCTCCTTCAGGTGTTAGTAGCCTATCCTCTCTCCTAGGTAGCCAAACCCTCTTTTCTGGCTATTTAGGGTCTCTGTCTCTGGGGAAACTCTAGATAACGAATGCATGAGCTCAGCCGAGTTCCTCTGCATCTCCCTCTTAACCTTCTGATAAGGAATCGACCGCTGACCGCGCTGGAAGCCTGCAAACCTGCAACATAGTAGCAAAGACGACTACTGCAACTCTGTAACGCTGATCCTGCCACCTTCTCGACTGTTTTCCTGCTTGTGCATGCTGTGGGGGTAGTCTGCCTCCTCTCTGCACCAGAAGCTCCGAAGAAATCTCCCGTGGGTCGACGGAATCTTCCCCCTGCAACCGCAGGCACCAAAAAGCTGCATTACCGGTCCCTTGGGTCTCCTCTCAGCACGACGAGCGAGGTCCCTCGAATCCAGCGACACCGTCCAAGTGACCCCCACAGTCCAGTGACTCTTCAGCCCAAGTTTGGTGGAGGTAAGTCCTTGCCTCACCTCGCTGGGCTGCATTGCTGGGAACCGCGACTTTGCAAGCTACTCCGGCCCCTGTGCACTTCCGGCGGAAATCCTTCGTGCACAGCCAAGCCTGGGTCCACGGCACTCTAACCTGCATTGCACGACTTTCTAAGTTGGTCTCCGGCGACGTGGGACTCCTTTGTGCAACTTCGGCGAGCACCGTTTCACGCATCCTCGTAGTGCCTGTTTCTGGCACTTCTCCGGGTGCTACCTGCTTCAGTGAGGGCTCTTTGTCTTGCTCGACGTCCCCTCTCTCTGCAGGTCCAATTTGCGACCTTCTGGTCCCTCCTGGGCCCCAGCAGCGTCCAAAAACGCCAAACGCATGATTTGCGTGTAGCAAGGCTTGTTGGCGTCCATCCGGCGGGAAAACACTTCTGCACGACTCTCCAAGGCGTGGGGGATCCATCCTCCAAAGGGGAAGTCTCTAGCCCTTGTCGTTCCTGCAGTATTCACAGTTCTTCAGCCTAGTAAGAGCTTCTTTGCACCAACCGCTGGCATTTCTTGGGCATCTGCCCATCTCCGAGCTGCTTGTGACTTTTGGACTTGGTCCCCTTGTTCCACAGGTACCCTCAGTCAGGAATCCATCGTTGTTGCATTGCTGATTTGTGTTTTCCTTGCATTTTCCCTCTAACACGACTATTTTGTCCTTAGGGGAACTTTGGTGCACTTTGCACTCACTTTTCAGGGTCTTGGGGAGGGTTATTTTGCTAACTCTCACTATTTTCTAATAGTCCCAGCGACCCTCTACAAGGTCACATAGGTTTGGGGTCCATTCGTGGTTCGCATTCCACTTTTGGAGTATATGGTTTGTGTTGCCCCTATCCCTATGTTTCCCCATTGCATCCTATTGTAACTATATATTGTTTGCACTGTTTTCTAAGACTATACTGCATATTTTTGCTATTGTGTATATATATCTTGTGTATATTTTCTATCCTCTCACTGAGGGTACACTCTAAGATACTTTGGCATATTGTCATAAAAATAAAGTACCTTTATTTTTAGTATAACTGTGTATTGTGTTTTCTTATGATATTGTGCATATGACACTAAGTGGTACTGTAGTAGCTTCACACGTCTCCTAGTTCAGCCTAAGCTGCTCTGCTAAGCTACCATTATCTATCAGCCTAAGCTGCTAGACACCCTATACACTAATAAGGGATAACTGGGCCTGGTGCAAGGTGCAAGTACCCCTTGGTACTCACTACAAGCCAGTCCAGCCTCCTACAGTGGTGGCATGCGGCATGCTGCATAACGTGGCTGTGAGGAATTCTGTCCCCCTCTTGGAGGTGGAGGGTGCTGTATATCCAGATAGCTTCCTTGGAGAGGGGACGAGAGTGATGGTGATGATGAGGAAGGGGAAGATGTCAATTCCTGGACCCAACTGATACAACTCTACTTCCAGTAACTATGTGGGACTAAGGACTGAGATGGGTGTCTGTGCATCATACTGTCAGCGTGCCTGGTCATCTGGGAGGGGGTTGGAATGTACTAATTGCCACTGTGTCCAGGTCTGCATAGGACAGAATACAATTTTGTGTTTCATTTGCTAAACATATTTAGGCACAACATGTAAGGCAAGTGGTTCATATCATGCTACGCAGGTACAAATAAAGTAGTAATCAACCAGTTGCATCCATAATTCACTTTGTTCACACATTATGACAGGGGACATTGTTACAGGTGTGATGTGTGTTTTATTTGGTGCAAGGATTAAATAGTGCAAATTACAGTGATGGCAGTGGGTCAATGGTGGTTATCATAAATGCCAACATGGTGGCAGCATTGTTGTCAGTATTGGTAGGTCCATCAATGCTTACATGAGTTCTTAGTTGTTGTTAGCACTGTTTAGTGGTTGATTGAGTGAGATAGTTGGTGGACAGATTTTTGCAGAGTCACTTCTTTGAGGGGGCCTTGTTCTTGGCAGGTGTTCCAGTCCCATATCTTGGCCTGAGGGTCCGTTTGGGCACCTGTTGTTAGGCTGTAGGGGATGAGATGGAGGTCCCCTGTGTTTCCTCAGAGGGTAGTTCGTGTGAAGTAGCTGCTGATGCTCTTATTGTCCGGTCTGTGTCCAGTGCTGTAGTGGGAGCTTCCTGTACTGTGTGGGCCTCAGGCTGGGTTTGGACAAGCTGCTGCAGCGCACCTGCTATGCTGGCCATTGTGGCGTTATGCAGTTTCCACTGCTCCATTGCCCCTTGGTGGTGTGCTTGCTGCATCTTCTGACTCTGCTCCAGGATGGATAGGGCCAGTCTGTCATGGGTATGGTGGTAGGCCCCCAGGACCTCAGAGATCACGTCCTGGGCTGCAGCATCCATCCTGTGGCCTCCCCCCTGGGCCAGTGATGCCCTTCCACTGGGCCTAGCCCCCTGTGCCTGTGTCCCCTGCACAGGTCTGGCGGTGACACTTGTTTTGGGGCCATCGTCTTCCTGCTTGTTGGTAGGGGGTGACTGTGGCCTCTTTACCTGTGTTCCACTAGTCTGTGGCCTGGATACACAGGTGTGTGGGCGGTTGCCCTGGGCTGATGTTATTGCTTGGGTGGTTGGGGTGTCAGTGGTATCCTGGGTGGGGCTGCTGGATGATGACAGTCCAGGACTGTGTGAGGGGCCAGCCTGCTCATCGGTGTCCAGGGTTCCATCACCAGTGTCCTGTTAGGTGCCTCTGTCTCCCTGGGGAACACTGCCACTCCTTGTCCTGTCCGTCAGGGTGGCATGGGTGGTGGTGCCTGTTAGAGGAAATGGACATGTCTGTTACATTAGCATGGTTGGATGGGGTGCAGAGGCGTGGGAGGGTTTGTGCAGCTTACACACTTTGGGGCCATGCAGGATGCTTTAGTGGGGTTGGCATTGCTTTTTGCTTTGTATGTGGAGGTGCATTGTGGGTGTTATAGGCCATTATGTTTCCTTGTAGGGGTGGGTGGCTGTGCACACGGGAAGGGATGTAGGCCTGTTAGTGGGTTTGTGAGCATGCAGGGGTGGTGGATACAGTGCCTGTGGGCTGGGTGAGGTGTTGGTCCTGGTGGGTGTTGGAGGGGTGGTGTGGTGCATGCATTACAGGTGTGATGGATATGGGGTAAATTTAGACGACTTATCTGAGTCCATTCCTCCAGTCATTCCAGTGAGTCCCTCAGGGTGCAGGGTGGCCAGTACCTTTTCCTCCCAGTCAGTGTAGTCGGGTGGTGTTGGTGGAGGTCCTCCTCCAGTCTTCTGGACTGCAATGTGGTGCCGGTATGCCATGGCCCTGACCTTCCACCGCAGGTCATTCCATCTCTTGCGGATGTTGTCACTGGTGCATGGATAGTGCCCCACTGCATTGACCCTGTTGACAATGGTCTGCTATAGCTCCATGTTCCTGGCAATGGGTGTGTGCTGCACCTGAACCCCGAATAGTTGTTGCTCGACCTTCAGGATCTCGTCCACCATGGTCCTTAGCTCCCTTTCCGTGTAGCGTGGGTGTTTGGGGGGTGCCATTGTGAGTGTGGTGAATGGTGTCAGGGGTGGAATCTCGGTGAGGGTGTTCTTCTGTGGTTGGGTGTAAGTCTTGTGGATTGTGGCGTTTGGTGTCTGCTTCTGGTGATCTCTGTCTTTGTTGGCCTACTTTTGTTGCAATGGATTGTAGGGCGTGTCTGTGAGTGTTTTATGGTGTTGTGGATGTGTTACTTACTGTTGGGTCTACTTGCCGCCCGTGGCGGTCTGCACCGCCAGTGGTCGTTCGGCTTCCTCTGACCGCCAAGGTGATTTGTGCATCATTATTTGGAGGGCAGGATGTGGGTGTGCTCGGCGGTGGAGGGGTGGGAGGTCCAGCATTTCCGCCGACAAGGTCCTGGCGTGGACTGGTGATTTTTGTCGGAATTTGAATTTTGGTTCATTATATGGTGGGTTCCTGTTCACCGCCAATGGTGGTCTTCTGTTCACCGTTGCCATGGCAGACAGCAGTGTTTACCGCCGTGTTCATAATGACCGTCTATGTGTGTCACATTGCCCACAAGGATTCCACTGTCCCTCAGTTCCACTCTCAAATGTATGACCAAAGGTTCAATTGCAAGGGCAAACAGGAGCGGGGACAGCGGGCACCCTTGTCTAATTCCTCTCTTAGTGCAGAAGGCGGTGGACACTATCTGTCCAGTGTGCACCCTCGCCCTGGGCTCTTGGTACAAGAGACAAGCCCACTTTAGGATTCCTGGGCCTACACCCATCCACTACATTACCACCCGCAAACAGTCCAAAGATAGGGTGTTGAATGCCTTCTCTGTGTCTAATGCAACTAGTCCAGCCTCAAACCCCTCACTCTGGGTCTCATGCATCACGTGTGAAAGGCTCCTGAAATTCATGTGGGTACCCCTTCCCAGTACAAAACCGCACTGATCTTTGTGCACTAGATGTGTGACTGCTCGGCCCAATCTCAGTGCCAGGACTTTCGCAAGGAGCTTGACATCTAAGTTAAGCATAGACAGCAGTCTATACCAGCCGCGGTCAGCAGGATCCCTTCCACGTTTAAGGAGCATCAGGGCCTCACACATGTGGGTCGGCAGGACACTACTGCTACAGGCCTTAACCAAAGTTTCTAGGAGTAAGGAGGCAGAGTACTCTTGGATATACTCTACAGGGAGACCGTCAATTCCAGGGCAACAAGCCCAGGTCATATCTCATAGAGCCTTCTTATGTTCCTCTAATTGTATAGTATCATCCAGACCCTTCAACTGGGCTCTTGTCAATCGAGGGAGTTCAACTTGGTCCTAGTGGTCACTTAGCAGAGAATTAATGTCAGTCTGTCCACAGCCACACCTTCTCTAGGGTGGTTAAGCATGAAAATCATGGACGGGGGTCTTTCATATTTAAGTAACCAAGCCAGCATTCAGCCCACCCTGTTCCTCTCTTATAAAGCCATTGCCTAAAGTCTCTGGGCATGTGGCAGTTGAGTCTGGCCAATGTTGCAGGTTTTTTAGGCGTTCATCCCCCTCATGCATTTCACGTTCCAACTTGTTTCTGGCTCCATAAGTCTTGCTGAGGCTTTCACCGTTAACAACCCCTTGAGTGTGCCCCAGTCCATCCTGCACGCTCTTGTGGAATTCCTACATTATATTCTGGGTCCCCCAGTGACTCCGGTCCCAGTCGCCACAGGGGGATGTCCGGCCATCACGCCCTCATTCCAGTAGTAAGGGAGCATGGTTCGACAGAAAGCGTACTTGGTAACACACTCTCTGGACATCCAATGAACCATTGTTCATCATCAGGAAATTATCTAAATGACTATACACCCAATGAGTCGGTGTGAAGCAGGAGAACTTCCTAGTTGTGGGGTTTAAGTCTCTCCAAATGTCCACAAGTTCTATCATGTAGACCCGCCACCATAGGTAGCTTCGTGACCAACTTGGATGGATACCTGTCCAATTGCCCGTCCAACACACAGTTAAAATACCCAGCTCACACAACTGGCATCCTTAAATAGGGCACAAGTTCAATCTCCAAAGCCCTGTAGAAGTCACCATTATCCGTGTTAGGAGCATACACATTAAGAAGACACAGCTGCCTGCAATCAAGTATACTGTGTAGGAGCATGTATCGCCCTGCCACATGCCCACATAGCTGGAACAGGAACTCTGGGGCAACCCAAACCGATATCCCCCTAGCATATGAGGAGTATGTGGAGGAATACTGCTGCCCCCACCACTTCCTCTTGAGCTTCTGGGCCTCTCCCTCCAATAAGTGCCTTTCCTGCTTGTAGGAAAGTGCCCCCACTTTTTGCCTGATATTGATGCTGACTTGATTGAGAGTATGCTGGGATCCTGCTAACCAGACCCCAGTACCAGTGTTCTTTCCCAAAACTGTACCATTGTTTCCACAATTGGTATACCCCTGGCACACAACTAAGGGGGTGATTCTAACTTCGGCGGGCGGCGGAGGCCGCCCGCCGAAGTTCCCCCACCAAAATACTGCTCCGCGGTCGAAAGACCGCTGAGGGTATTTTGGGATTTGCCCTGGGCTGGCGGGCGGCCGCCAATAGGCCGTCCGCCAGCCCAGGGCAAATCAACCTTCCCACTAAGATGCCGGCTCAGAATTGAGCCGGCGGAGTGGGAAGGTGCGACGGGTGCAGTTGCACCCGTCGCGTATTTCAGTGTCTGCTAGGCAGACACTGAAATACTTTGTGGGGCCCTCTTACGGGGGCCCCTGCCGTGCCCATGCCATTGGCATGGGCTCGGCAGGGGCCCCCAGGGGCCCCGCGGCACCCCCTACCGCCATCCTGTTCCTGGCGGGCGAACCGACAGGAACAGGATGGCGGTAGGGGGTATCAGAATCCCCATGGCGGCGCAGCAAGCTGCGCCGCCATGGGGGATTCTAAGGGCAGCGGTAAACCGGCGGGAGACCGCCGGTTTACCCTTTCTGTCCGCGGCCAAACCGCCGCGGTCAGAATGCCCTGCGGGGCACCGCCGGTCTGTCGGCGGTGCTCCCGCCGACCCTGGCCCCGGCGGTCTGAGACCGCCGGGGTTAGAATGAGGGCCTAAGTTCCTTGTAAAAGGTAACAGTGGTACCAAGGGCTCTGTGACCAGGGAAGGTCCCTCAGGGCTGCAGCATGTATTGTGCAACTGTAAGGAAATGGCTCCCTGTTGCAGTTACCCCCCACTTTTTGCCTGATTCTGATGCTGACTTGACTGAGAAGTGTATTGGGACCCTGCTAACAAGGCCGCAGTACCAGTGTTCTTTTACCTACAATGTACCATTGTTCCCACAATTGGCACACCCCTGGCACACAGATAAGTCCCTTGTAAAAGGTACCAGTGGTACCAAGGGCCCTGTGACCAGGGAAGGTCCCTAAGGGCTGCAGCATATGTTGTGCCACCCTAAGGGACCCCTCACCTAACACATGCACACTGCCATTGCAGATTGTGTGTGTTGGTGGGGAGAAAAAGGCAAAGTCGACATGGCATCCCCCTCAGGATACCATGCACACAAAATGCTGCCTGTGGCATAGATAAGTCACCCCTCTAGCAGGCCTTACAGCCCTAAGGCAGGGTGCACTATACCACAGGTGAGGGCACAGCTGCATGAGCAATATGCCCCTACAGTGTCTAAGTCTATTCTTAGACATTGTAAGTACAGTGTGGCCATATTAAGTATATGGTCTGGGAGTTTGTCAAAATCAAACTCCATAGCTCCATAATGGCTACAATGAATACTGGGAAGTTTGGTATCAAACTTCTCAGAATAATAAACCCACATTGATGCCAGTGTTGGATTTATTACAAAATGCACTCAGAAGGCATCTTAGAGATGCCCCCTCTATTTTACCCAATTGTTCAGTGCAGTACTGACTGGCCTGTGCCAGCCTGCTGCTGAGAGACAAGTTTCTGACCCCATGTGGTGATGGCCTTTGTGCCCTCTGAGGCCAGAAACAAAGCCTGCTCTGGGAGGAGGTGCTTTACACCTCCCCCCTGCAGGAACTGTAACACCTAGCAGTGAGCCTCACAGGCTCAAGATGCGTGTTACAATGCCCCAGGACACTCCAGCTAGTGGAGATGCCCGCCCCTGGACACAGCCCCCACTTTTGGAGGCAAGTCCTGGGGAGATAATGAGAAAAACAAGGAGTCGCCGCCCACCAGTCAGGACAGCCCCTAAGGTGTCCTGAGCTGAGGTGATCCCTGCCTTTAGAAATCCTCCATCTTGGTTTTGGAGGATTCCCCCAATAGGATTAGCGATGTGCCCCCCTCCCCTCAGGGAGGAGGCACAAAGAGGGTATAGCCACACTCCAGGACAGTAGCCATTGGCTACTGCCCTCCCAGACCTAAACACACCCCTAAATTCAGTATTTAGGGGCACCCCAGAACCTAGGAAACTAGATTCCTGCAACCTAAAGAAGAAGAAGGACTGCTGACCTGAAGCCCTGCAGTGAAGACGGAGACGACAACTGATTTGACCCCAGCCCCACCGGCCTGTCTCTCTACTTCGACGAAAACTGCAACAGCGACGCATCCAACAGGGACCAGCAACCTCTGAAGCCTCAGAGGACTGCCCTGCACCCAAAGGACAAAGAAGCTCCCGTGAACAGCGGCTCTGTTCAAAATCCTGCAACTTCTTGCAACAAAGAAACAACTTCAAGGACTTCTCGTTTCCCGCCAGAAGTGTGAGACTTTCTACTCTGCACCCGACGCCCCAGGCTCGACCTGCGGAAAACTAACACTACAGGGACGACTCCCCGGCGACTGCGAGCCTGTGAGTAGCCAGAGTTGACCCCCCTGGGCCCCCACAGCGACGCCTGCAGAGGAAATCGAGAGGCTCCCCCTGACCGCGACTGCCTGTAACAAGGGACCCGACACCTGGAACCAACACTGCACCCGCAGCCCCCAGGTCCTGAAGGAACTGAACTCCAGTGCAGGAGCAACCCCCAGGCGACCTTGTGCCTAGTCCAGGTGGTGGCTACCCTGAGGACCAACCCCCTGTGCCTGCCTGCATCGTTGAAGAGGCCCCCGGGTCTCCCCAATGCTTTCAATACAAAACCCGACGCCTGCTTGCACTCTGCACCCGGCCGCCCTTGTGCCGCTGAGGGTGTACTTTCTGTGCCTGCATGTATCCCCCCCAGTGCCCTACAAAACCCCCCTGGTCTGCCCTCCGAGGTTACAGGTACTTACCTGCTGGCAGACTGGAACCTGGGCACCCCTATCTCCATTAAAGCCTATGTGTTTTGGGCACCTCTTTGACCTCTGCACCAGACCGGCCCTGAGCTGCTGGTGTGGTAACTGTGGGGTTGCCTTGAACCCCCAACGGTGGGCTACCTTGGACCCAACTTTGAACCCTGTAAGTGTTTTACTTACCTGTGAACTTAACAATTACTTACCTCCCCCATGAACTGTTGATTTTTGCAGTGTCCACTTTTAAAATAGCTTATTGCCATTTTTGTCAAAACTGTACATGCTATTGTGATTATTCAAAGTTCCTAGAGTACCTGAATGAAATACCTTTCATTTGAAGTATTACTTGTAAATCTTGAACCTGTGGTTCTTAAAATAAACTAAGAAAATATATTTTTCTATATAAAAACCAATTGGCCTGGAGTACGTCTTTGAGTGTGTGTTCCTCATTTATTGCCTGTGTGTGTACAACAAATGCCTAACACTACCATCTGATAAGCCTACTGCTCGACCACACTAACACAAAATAGAGCATTAGAATTATCTCTTTTTGCCACTATCTTACCTCTAAGGGGAACCCTTGGACTCTGTGCACACTATTTCTGACTTTGAAATAGTATATACAGAGCCAACTTCCTACAGCCACCCTAAGGGACCCCTCACCAAACACATGCACACTGGCACTGCAGCTTGTGTGTGCTGGTTGGGAGAAAATTATAAATTCGATATGGTATTCCTCTCAGGGTGCCATGACCATAAACCACTGCCTGTGGCATAGGTAAGTCACCCCTCTAGCAGGCCTTACAGCCCTAAAGCAGGGTGCACTATACTACAGATGAGGTCATAGCTGCATGAGCAACATGCCTCTACAATGTCCATTCTTATTCATTGTAAGTGCAGTGTGGCCATGTTGAGTACATGGGCTAGGAGTTTGTCATTATGAACTCCACAGCTCCATGAGGGCTTCACTAAAGTCTGGGAAGTTTGGTATTAAACTTCTCAGCACAATAAACACCCCCTGATGCCAGTGTTGGATTTATTGTAAAATGCAAACTGACAGCACCTTAGAAATGCCCCCTGTATTTTACCCAACCCTTTAGTGCAGAACTAACCAGCCTGTGCCAGCCTGCCACTAACAGACAGGTTTTCTTACTTCATGGGGCGAGAGCCTTTGTGCTCTCTGAGGCCAGAAACAAAGCCTGCTCTGGGTGGAGGTGCTTCAGACCTCCCCCATGCAGGAACTGTAACACTTGGCAGTGAGCCTCAAAGGCTCAGGCCTCCTGTTACAGTGCCCCAGGGCACTCCAGCCAGTGGAGATGCCCACCCTCCGGACAAAGCCCCACTTTTGGCTGCAAGTCAGGTGGGAAAAGTAGCTAAAACAGGGAGGAGTTCACCCCTATGTCCCACGTGACACCCGAAGGGTGTATCCACCCTCAGGAACAGTTGCCATTGGCTACTTACCCATGTAACGCCCCTAAATCAAGGATTTCAGGGCTCCCCTGAACCTAGCTCACTAGATTCCTGGCGACCTCATGACAAGAAGAAGGACTGCTAAGCCGACCCCCCCAGCAGAGAAGACTCCAGACACCAACTGCCTTGGCCCCAGCCCTACCTTCTGGTCTGCAACTCCTGAAGCCCTGCTTCAAAAAGACGACATCCTGCAGGACCAGCAGCCTCTCCAAAGCCTCAGAGGACTGCCTGCCCACCAGAGGACCAAGGACTCCAGAGCACCGTGGCCCTGTCCATAAGAAACTCCAAGAAGGACTTCAGAACTGCCCCAGATCTGTGAGTCCTGCCCACTCTCTACCCGAGGTCCACGGCCCATGTCCAGGTGGTCCACCAGCCCAGAGCAGGTCCCCAGGCAATTCTGACTTTGTGTCCACCCTCGGTTGATCCCTCCTGGCCAACATGACGACATCAACAGCCTAAATCCAGAGGGCACCCCCGACCATGAGAGAACCGGACGAAGATGCCCAATGCCTCAAGGTACCCCTGCACCTGCAGGCCCCCGGGCCTTGGTGAATCCTGGACCCAGCCTGCAGCATCTTTTTGACCACCAGGGTCCCCCTATTGAAAAGCATTGAGAGCCTGAGTCTATGTTTGCACCCTGCACCCGGGTGGCCCTGTGCAGCTGAAGGTGTTTGTTTGGTGCTGACCTGTGGCCCCTCGGTGCTCACCTGAACCCCACAAATCTGCCCTCCGAAGTTGCAGATACTTAACTGCCAGCAGATCTGTTTCAGAGTGCCATAGGATTCCATTCTAAACCCAACACCAAGTTTAGCCTCTGCACCCAGCCAGCCCTGTGTTGCTAGTGGGGCATGTTTGGGGCCAACTTGAACCTTGACCAGTGGACATCCTAAATCCCGGAGACTGAAACTGTAAGCCGAGTACTTACTGCAAAACTGCACTAACACTCCCCCTGACTGTGTTGAAAATTGCAGTGTCAACTTTTATAAGTGAAATGTGTTACTTGCCTGTAAATTGTTTTCTTTGCCAAATCTAAACAAAGTGTCTTGGATACCTATGCTTGATACTCACTTGCAAATGTGCTTACCTGCAACAAATACTTTTGGTTCTAGAAATATAAAGTAACAAAATATATTTGTGCTATATAAAAACAATTGGCCTGGAGTTAATCAATGAGCATGTGCCTCTTTTATTGCCTGTGTGTGTACAACAAATGCTTTGCACTACACTCTGATAAGCCTAACTGCTCGACCGCACTACCACAAAAGAGAGCATTAGGTATTATCTACGTTAGCCTCTGGGGAACCCCTGGACTCTGTGCACACTATATCTCATTTTGATATGGTATGTACAGAGCCAGCTTCCTACACTGAAATAGTGCAATGTGCACCCCCACCCGTCTACTATAGGAGTGCGTTCTGTACCTCTTAATGAAGGAGTTTAGGCACCTCACATTCCACGTGAGGAATCATGTACATTCACTCATCACAAATTATTGCTGTAGTAGACAACGCCTCACTGCTGCCCAGCCCCGTCCACCCCTGCACACACCCTAGCAACAGCCACCACGTGCTGCACTTTAAAACAATTAAATAACACACCCCTACAAAGCAAGCATATCTCCAATTCCCTCCCCAGGTGAACACAGCTAAACTAAACTTGTGTCTCCGCATTCCCTGTAAGAACACACCCACTCCTATATTCAGCAAGAAGACTGCGTGACTGTGTGGAGGTGCAACCGGGGCTGTGTACTTATTTGTTAATGTAATTAACCCAAAGGGTGAGGTTCAGCCCAGAGCCGAAAGGCACCCTAGGTGCAATCCTGCCACAATGGGTGCTTACAGCTTAGTTCCCTCCACTCAACACAGCCATGCACAAACTGACAAGGAACAAAATCTATAAAGAAGGGAGAAAATGAAGAAGGAAGTGAGAGGAAAAGAGGGGGAGGGGAAGCAATAGAAAGAAAGGGGGCAAGATGCAAGTGTGCCTAATTAGCCTGACCCGGTCCTCAATCCTATCCAGGTATTCGCGTTGTCCCCTTGAGGATTAGAGTACTCAACCCCACAGTCTCAGTCATGCTTTCGCAGCTGTAAAGTGCATGCAGTATGTATATACAATACTAAGGAGGTCATTCTGAGTTTGGCGGCAGGCGGAGGCCACCCGCCAAACCCAACCTGCCACCTGACCGCTGGTGCCGTCAGGACACCGCCGGCTCTATTCTGACTTTACCGCTGGGCCGGCAGGCGGAAACAGTGTTCCCAACGCCCAGTGGGAAGGGGCTCGAGGGGGAGACAACATACCAGGCAGAACTCCCCGGTAGTAGTCCACGAACGTGGGACGCACCCACATAACGCAGTCAGTCAATTTAAAGTAATTCCTGTCTCAGGCATTCGTGTGCCCTCCACTCTGCTCAAGCTATTATCAGTTGTATGAGCTGTGGTGGCAGACTCCACTAGAGCCCTGGTACCACTGCAGTGCACCACTACCTCAGTTCCGGAGACTGAGCGCTGCCTTGGTCTGCGTCTCCTCTTTACTCCCATAACATTCTGTCGACCCTGCTATCCCCCCTCACCCCAGGAGCCCACCCAGGCTGGAGCCAGGATCCGGGCATCTCATCTGATTTCTAGCCAGTCCCAGACTTCTTCCATGGTTTTGGAAAAATTTGAGCGTCCTTCATGCATCACTTTAAGTTTTACCCGGAAGAGTAGCATGTATTGGAGGCCCACAGCTTTCAGTTTTTGCTTCGCCCCGCCGAAAGAGTGTTGCAGTTTGTGTGTAATCTAGGAAAATTACATTTCTCGTAGGTGGGTCGTCTCTCCGTCTCATCTCTTAAAGGATAGTGTCACGTTCCCTATAACTAAGTCGCTTGGCAATGATGGTTCTCGGGGCGCCTCCCAGCGGGAGTGGCAGGCCCAGCGATCTGTGGGCCCGCTCCACTACAAAGAAATGAAATAGATCGGCATCTGGGAGCTGTGATTTAATCCATGTTTCAAAAAATAATTCCAGAGTGGTGCCCTCCGCTCTCTGGGAACCCCACAAACCTCAAATTCAATCTGTGAGAGCGGCCCTGTGCGTCCTCAGCTCGGGCTTCCAGTCTCTGTGATTGTGACTCTGTCACTGTGGCTCGTAATTTCATCATTTCCTGTAGTTTGGACACATGTTGTTCCATGGCCATAGACCTCTCCGCCACCTTACGAACCTCTGCACATAGCAAGTTTACATCCAGTGCAATAGCCTCAATCTTTGCATATCCTGCTGCCGAAGCCTCAGTGGCTGCCAGGATCTGGACGCCCATTGGGCCATGCAGCTCATGTAGTCCCCCGGTCCCCTCCGCTGGGCTGCCTTCCCCAGACCCAGCTGCCGCGTGCTGATCAGTCTTTGACTGCTATGAGCCCCGGGGCACTCTGTCCCTACTCATATAGCTTGCAAGTCAAATGTACTGTAGGTTCCCTCCTCTCAGTGGGAGGTGATGAGGCGGGGGCTCTGATGGCAGATACGAAAACAGTGCACATTGACCACTAGGAGCAGCGTCACCAGCACCAATCAGAATCACGCGGGCCCATAGCTGGCAAGCCCCCAAGTGGGCTAGGCCCCTGGATCACCAATTCAAAGCCCCATAGGCCATCTGCTTGCGCTTCAAGGCAATGTATCTTCCCCTCCCACAGCTACAGGGACTACAGTCAGCCACTCAAGTGGGAGTAAAGGGAGGTCCTTGCCGCAGACAGTCGAGCATGGCTTTTTTTTTGCTTCACAGCGTCACTGCATCCCAGGGGACACCAAGACAGCAAGGGCAGCTCCAGCAACACGGTCAGCATGGCCCAGCGCTGGGAATTCAAGAGTCCGCACCGCTGGCCATAGTCTCCTTCTCCAGTAAACCATCCCGGGGCAGGGGCGGGGGGTGCAGGCAAGATCGAGATGTTACCTGTAAACAATTTAATTTGCGGAGCTGTCCTCTATCATCTCCCCCAGGTGTCACACTGACAAACACTATGTAGGATTGTCCAGGGGGAGGTGGTGTGAGGCCTCCATCTCTGCTGTGTGCTCCTGCTCTCCAGGCAAACACCCCCATCCTACGAGCATTGTGAAAAGATGTATTTTAAAGGAAGAGCGCGAGGCCCAGCAGGGGCACCACACCTCACTACTCAGCTGCCGCTCTGTTCAGTATAGAGCCGACATCACGGCCGCAGGGGCGTCGGCATCAACTAGCCCACGCTCAATTCAGTCAGAGGGAGCTCCTGTCCAGCAGAGAAGGGGGAAATACCACCATAGGTGTCCTGCCAGGCCGGGACCAGGGCAGCTCCAATTCAGTGCGCCGGGCTGCCGTCTGGAATGGCACAAAGGTGTTGCTAGGTGTTACAAGCGTCACAGAAAGGGCCTCTCGACTCCAACTTCCAACACACTGACCGCAGGCCTGGGGACTGACACCCAGCCCGAAGGTGCTCAGTCAGGCAGGCATCACGGCTCCCCTCCACCAGCAAGGCTGTTTATTTCTGTCCTGCTGGGACCCCCTAGGCTGCACCTTGCTCACCAGTGGTCATTGGCGACTCTGTCAGCTTCCCAGGCACGCCTGACATTTTTAGGGACTCTCTGCTTCACCGCTATTCCTGTGCAGGTTTCAGCAGGCCGTATGGGGGTTATTAGTTGTCCCAGGGCGTCAGGATTTCACAGGATTATTATTCGGGAAATAACTCAGTGACAGCTGTTTTTAGTGTAAAAGGTCATTTATTAAGACACGGTTGCATAAGCAAAATAACCTTAACTTTTTAACGTAAACCGTAACTTTAATAACGCCCTCCTTTTAACATTATCCTTCCCCTTCAAACCCTTATTTCGTTTCCATTCCCCTACGCACTCCCCTTTTCCTTTCATGCCCCATTTGGTTCGTGCGTACCCCCACTCAGAGCCTTCACCTGCTTGTTTATTCCCTGGAAGGGTGGCCAAGCCCGCATCTGACTCACCACCCTCCCCCATCTACTGCCAACCAGCACAAACCCATTTGACGTTTTGCTGCCCCCCCCCAACCTCCTGGCCACGCTACTGCAACAAGCGCTTTCTCATTTCTTGTTTGTGATCCACAAGTTCTCTTCCCACAACTCCTCAACCAACAGTCTCAGATCTGTCAGATAATACGCATTTCCTAGTGTGGACAGGTGAACACCATCATCTCTGAATAATGCTACCTCTTGCTCTGTAATGTTCTCATGCTTCAGTATTTTAATCCCCTGAGCCCAGCAGAAAACCCTCATGGCTCTGTTAAGTTTCCTTTGAGCCTGCTCCATGGCTCCATACTTTACTGCCCCTCTCCACACTCTACGGGGAACAAATTCTGTCCACACCAAGCATGTACCATGCAGTTTTTTCTTGAGAACCTCCGAATCTCTCTGCATGTGCTGCAGCAGCTCGAATCCTGATAGCTTTACCAGATCATTCTCTCCTAGATGGATGATTAACAAATTCGGACATCCCCCAGTTCAATAAGTTAGCAGTGATGAAAGGAAGCAGGTTACCCCACCGCATGCCGCTCTTTCCCCACCATAGCACCTCGTGCCGCCTGCTGGATAGTCCCAGGGCCCGACCATATATCTGTTGCTCCGCGAACTTCGCTGCCCAATGTACAAATGAATGGCTGACCAGCCATGTTACCGCCTTGCCCTGCGATGGAACAAACGCATCTCCTGCAATGGAAAAATAACTAACGTACGTTTTTAAATATCCAAAAAACACCCCCCCGCCCCAAAAATCTCGGAGCTGTCCCTCCTCGCATCTCAAGGTCTAACGTATCGCTCACAACACCTTGATCTCCAGCTGCCTATCGCCCTAATCTTTGCCCAGTCCCAACCCAAATGCGCCGCAGCCGTGGCTGCCCCAATTCTGAACGAATGTGTACCAAAATCCATGGCCTGGCGGCCCACACGTAACCAAAGCCATCCTCAATACTCGTAAAAGCTGAAAACTGGTGAGCTTGGCTCCTGACCTATGTACAAAAACCCCGGCTTCCCTGTTCGACATACGTGATGATTGAAACTTGCTCCATTCCGTAACTGGGCAAGCCAACACGTTACCCCCTTTCTCTAACCATACCCACTTTCCCTTACCTAGTTGGTCGGTTTGCGATCGTCTAAGCCAGATCCCCAATCGATCGGCGTGCATGCACACTTCCCTGTAGCGTATCCCAACCGCCGCCCCAACCCCCAACAACTCTGACACTCGAAAAGCTCCAAAAAACATCCACACCATGCATAAGCGGAAAAGCGCCAACTCGTTTTCGTCTGCACAACATACTGGCAGTACGTGTAACAACTCTAGTAGCAAATCAAAATCAATGGGTTCCCTGGCCATTCTACCCTCTACCGCTCTGATTCTGCCCCAACCTTTTAGCATTCTTCCCAACAGATTGTTTCTTGCTGGGTCATGATCAAAAAACAATTTCCCATAAAAAGATACACCCGCCAGTTTACCCCCGATAGTGGCCGCTGATAAACCTCTCTGAATCATGCACAGCACAGCACAAAACGCAAAGCCTGATGCTCTAGCTGCTTGTCGCTCTGTCCCCAAAAATTTCCTGCAAACCGCTCAAAAAAACTGAAAATCCAACCAGGCCAGCCGGTAACTTCGCTGAGTGGATTCCGCTAAAGACATCTCCACCAGCCCCGTGATCATCACGCCCCCCATTTCCAAATGTCTGCCGGGACCGCTGTCTTGGTCTGTTCTGCTCCTGGCGCCAGGTTGCAGAAACGCTGCCACTGTGAACGAGACAGGGAATCCGCAATCTCGTTGAAAACTCCTGGTATATGGACAGCTTTAAAGATCACATTCAAAGAGAAGCACTGCAACATGAATCGGCGCAACAAGCGCAAAACCCTCAAATCCCTTGCTTTCTGTCTATTCACTAGCTCCACAACAGCCATGTTGTCGATTCTGAATAAGACTGTCCTATTTGCTAACTTGTGTCCCCATACTGCCATGGCCACCAGAAGGGGAAAAAATTCCAGAAAAGCAATGCTCCTCCCTTGTTGTAACCAAAGTGCAGGACCCTGTCCACATAGATTGCTCCTTCAAACTGCATCCCCAGTAAATCGAAATCCCCCGGGAGTATCGGCAATAGCCTGAAAGCGGATTGTATATCGCATTTTGCCAGTTCTGCCCCATGGCCACATGCCCTGACCAATTTGATAACATAGTCCACAGATGCATACACCACTCTGGTGTCTTCCGCTGCAATGAAATTGTTAACAGATGTGCCCTCCGGCCATGAGAAGTGATGTATCAACCTGAATTCACCAGGGGCCTTCTTCGGCACGACTCCCAGTGGGGATATCATCAAATTCTGACTCGGCCACTCATAAAATGGGCCCGCAATTCTGCCCAATGACAGTTCCTTGTCCAGCTTTTTCCTAACCACCTGCGGTAGTTCCTTTGCAGACTGCAAATTGTCTGCCCAGCGTCTCACCCGTAGGCCTTGGTAGCTGACCCTGAAACCTTCCTGAAAATCAATCAATCAATCACAAGATTTATAGAGCGCACTACGTACCCATTAGGGTTTCAAGGCGCTGAGGGTGGGTGGGGGGTTGGGGGGCTGCTGCTACTGGTCAAAGAGCCAGGTCTTGAGGAGTCTCCTGAAGGTGAGAAGGTCCTGGGTCTGTCGCAAGGGGGTCGGGAGGGTGTTCCAGGTCTTGGCGGCGAGGTAGGAGAAGGATCCGTCGCCGGAGGTCTTGCGTTGGAAGCGGAGAACGATGGCGAGGGCGAGGTTGGCAGAGCGGAGTTGGCGGGAGGGGGTGTAGAAGTTGAGTCTGTTGTTCAAGTAGGCTGGTCCGGCGTTGTGGAGTGCCTTGTGAGCGTGGGTGAGGAGCTTGAAGGTTATCCTCTTGTCCACGGGGAGCCAGTGGAGGTCTTTCAGGTGGTGGGAGATGTGGCATCGGCGGGGTGCGTCGAGGACCAGTCGGGCGTAGGCGTTTTGGATGCGTTGGAGGCGTCGGATGTCTTTCGCTGGGATGCCTGTGTAGAGTGCGTTGCCGTAGTCTAGTCTACTGCTGACGAGGGCCTGGGTCACTGTTTTTCTGGTTTCCTTCGGGATCCATTTGTAGATTCTACGGAGCATGCGGAGGGTGTTGTAGCAGGAGGAGGAAACTGCGTTGACCTGCCTGGACATGGTGAGGGCGGAGTCGAGGACGAAACCCAGGTTGCGTGCATGGTTGGTTGGCGTTGGAGGGGGTCCCAGCGTGGTGGGCCACCAGGAGTCGTCCCAGGCTGAGGGGGTGGGTCCGAGGATGAGGACCTCCGTCTTGTTGGAGTTCAGCTTCAGGCGGCTGTTTCTCATCCACTCGCTGATGGACTTCAATCCCTCGTGGAGGTTTGCTTTGGCGGTGTGTGGGTCTTTGGTAAGGGAGAGGATGAGCTGGGTGTCGTTGGCATAGGAGAGAATGTTGAGGTTGTGCTGATGGGCCAGTTGTGTGAGGGGGGCCATGTAGACGATGAACAGCGTCAGGCTTAGAGAGGAGCCTTGGGGTACACCGCAGATGATGTTGGTGGCTTTGGAGCGGAAGGGTGAGAGTCGGACTCTCTGGGTTCTGCCGGAGAAAAAAGGAGGGGATCCAGTTGAGGGCTTTTTCTTGTATTCCGGCTTCGTGGAGGCGTGTTAGTAGGGTGTGGTGGCAAACCGTGTCGAAGGCTGCGGAAAGGTCCAGGAGGATGAGGGCTGACGTTTCGCCGTTGTCCATTTGCTGTCTGATGTCATCTGTGGCGGCGAGGAGAGCAGTCTCGGTGCTGTGGTTGCGTCTGAAACTGGACTGGGAGGGGTCCAGGATGGAGTTGTCCTCGAGGTGGTGGGTGAGCTTGAGCGTTAGCAATCTTCTCGATGACCTTCGCCGGGAAGAGGAGGAGGGAGATCGGGCGGAAGTTTTTGAGGTCGTTGGGGTCTGCCTTGGGTTTCTTGAAGAGGGCGTGGATTTCGGCGTGCTTCAAGCTGTCCGGGAATGTCGCGGTTTCAAAGGATAAGTTGATGACCTTTGGAAGTTGGGGGGCGATGGTAGAGTCGGCTTTGCTGTAGGCGTGGTGGGGGCATGGGTCTGAAGGGGATCCTGAGTGGATGGAGTTCATGATCTTGCAAGTTTCAGCGTCGTCTACGTGGGTCCAGGCGGTGTAGCGGTTGGTGCAGGTGGAGTTGTCGGGGTGGGGTCTGACGGAGGCGTGGTGTTGAGGCTGTTGTGGATGTCAGTGATCTTCTGATAGAAGAAGGTGGACAGGGCGTCGCATAGTTCTTGGGATGGTGGGATGTTGTTGACGTTGGCGCTGGGGTTGGAGAGCTCTTTCACGATGCAGAAGAGTTCTTTGCTGTCGTGTGTGTTGTTGTTCAGGCGTTCTGTGAAGTGGGAACATTTGGCGAGTCAGATTAGCTGGTGGTGCTTGCGGGTGGCCTCCTTGTGGGCTGCCAGGCTGTCGGGTGTGTGTTCGAGGAGCCATTTCTTCTTTAGTTTCTGGCAGGTGCGTTTGGAGGTGAGGAGTTCGTCAGTGAACCAGGCGGCTTTTTTCTTTCCTTGGTTGTCGGTGGACCTCTTGAGTGGTGCTAGGGTGTTGGCGCAGTCGTTGATCCACTGTCGTAGGTTGAAAGCGCCGGTGTCTGGGTCGGTGGAGTCGGTGGGCGGGTTCTGGGCGAGGGTGCTGGTCAGTTGGTCTTCGGTGACTTTGCTCCAGCGGCGGTGGGGTGGTAGTTGGGTGGTCGGTACAAGTGGAGTTCGGTGGTGTGGTTAAAGGTGACGTGGTTGCTTCTGCTAACTTAAGAGCAGCTGCCCTGTCAGTGTATATACGCAGCCATGGTAAGATAAAGTCTAACCTAACTGGCGTAGGTCCCATTTGGAGCAGGAGCGCCCTGTGTCCCTCTGCCTTTTGCCGCCCTCCATTGTTCGGAGGAACTGGAGAGTGAAAAGCATTGTGTAACCAGGTGACGGCCCCCGCACTTGGAGCAGTCATGTTTAAATTTACAAGGATGTCTGGAGCAGAAACCCTTGTTGAAATTCCAGCACGCTCCTGTCGTGTTGGGTGTTGTTTTTTGTCCCACGCCCGCCCCCCCCGGGGCGGGACGTGCCTGAAACGGCTTATAGACCACTGGTAACCCACTGGCCGTATGTGTCGATGCTGCGGATTGTGATGATGCCATCCACTGCATCCATAATTCTGGGTCTACATCCCCCCATGGCTTATCTGGGTTAATGCTCACTCGAGCTCTGAACTCCTCGTCGTAACTCAGCCAGGCAAAACCTCCAAAATGCATCTGCGCTTTCCTAATGATGTCCATGTATTTAAATAGCGATATAGCCCTGTCCGGGTATTTCTCACAATAGATGCTTGCAAAAATTAAAAACTCTGATGTCCAATTGTCCATATTAATTGGCACCCTCGGCCTACGTGCCAACTCCCACTCTTCTTTCTTGGACCCTTCTTTGGCTTGTATGTCCCTATGTAAAAGTTTAAAAACGTCTACATACTCGTGTCTCCATATTCTGGCCTTTGTTTTCTCTGCTACGTGTGAGCCCAGTGGCATAGCCAGACCCATATAGGGTAGCCTCTTCTTGTGTTCTCCCCCTTCCTTCTCTTCTGTGCTTGACTTCTCTCCTGCTGTCTTGTCCCTGCCCTCAGTTGTAGCTCTGACTTGGAGCTCTGTGCCTTTTTCCCCGCCCTGCTTATCTTTCCCTGTTAGTGTGTCAAGTATCAAACCGTCCCCTACCCCCACGGACTTGTAAATTGGAGTGTCAACCCCTTTAGCGCCGTCCCCCCAAACCGACCACCATTGCCCTTTACCTCTTCCTTGTGTAGCCACAGGCCGTGAAACCTTCCGGGCCCCTCGGCCCCGTGCTTGGTCTTGCCTTCTTTCATGTGGACCACTGTTGTTATCCCGCTCCTGAAAAATAGAAGCGGAAAGAGGGGTTGCGCCGCTCCTGCGTCCTCTTCCCCTCCCCCTTGTGCTGTGTACCTCTGTCTCCCTGATCTCCCCGTCTTCCCATTCTTCCAGATCCTCCTCATAGTCAAGTTCCAGCACATCCTCTTCGCACACATCCATCCTTTTTTCAACACTCCCACTCATCATCATGTAGTTATGAGACATATCCTCGTGACCCAAATGGAGTCCACCATCTCTGTGTTGTCCCCGATCCTGCGGAGTAGAGAAGGCTGCCGGAGACCCCTCTAGCGCTTCTGACCCCGTTGGTATCGCTTTCTTTCTGCCAACCTCTTGCATTGGCATTGACCTTCCGTGCGCCGCATGGCCGTATGCGCCATTGGCACCCATTGCGCTGCCTAAACCACTATCCTCCCCGACTTCCTGACCCCTTCCGCTCGGGACCCATACCCAGCTGCCCCTTCCGCCGTCTTGCAGCATGAATCCTAGGTTGCCTGTATTGTCTCCTGGCCTCTTCAGCTGCCGACCGTGTGGCACGGACATGTCCCGCTCCATGCACAATTGGGCCCACCTATCTTCCGTCTCTGCTACTATGCGGCGTTGTTCCCTGATCCTGGCCTCCAAGTCCCACGCCTCGCCTGAATCTAGCCTGGCTGTCCAGGGGCCTCCCCGCCCGCCCCTCTGGCCTCTTTGGGCTGCCGTTATTGGGCTTGCCCTTACCCTGTCCTCCCGTCTGTCTTGGCCCTTTGCCTTTCTTTTTGGCGTCCTTGTTGGTCCCGGCCTGGTTGGCCCCGCCCCTGGGTAACGACAGGTCCATGGGCGTGGTTTCTATGATGGGGGCGGGGAGTTCCTGTGCTAACGTTTCTTGCTCGGGGGCCCTGTCCGCTGTGCTCAGGTTCTGGGATAAATCCACCTCCCCTGCCTGCTGCACTGGCGCTGTACCATCCTCCGAGGGGCCTGGCTCAGCCTCGGGCCCTCCCAGTCTCCCAATTGGCTGGTGGGGGAGGTTGCGCCAAGCGCCCGTCCCACCGCTGCTTTTTTGCCCTCTCCGGGGATGTGCATGCGGCTACCGCCGCTGCTACTCGGCTGGACACGGCGCACACCGGTCGTACCATCCCCACCCAGGCCTGTTCCAGGACCCCAGGTCTGAGTAGGTCAGCCCACCCGCCTCGCAGAGAATGCGGAGCGCAGCTTCAACCGCCTCCGCGTCATGGCTGGTTGCCATGGCGCCGGGGGAGGTCCTTTCTAAGCTAGCCTGACTGTACCCCCCTACTGCGGACCACCAAGGGTGTTTTGAGGAAGGCTAAATGGGGACCCTGCGTCCCCTGGCGCCTCCCGGGCTCTTAGCGGGGGCCTGGCAAGAGGAGGTCCTGTTAGTGCACAAGGGATACCTTGCGTAATTGGCTCCTTGCCCAAAATTGTATATATTCATTTTTCTTTGGGGGGGGAGGAGGGGCGGCCTGTACTGTCCCTAAATGGCTTGATGGGGCCTTGAGGGCGGGTGGCGTGGGCCCCACACACAGAACTGAGTGGGCTCCCCCACCTAGTTTTACTTATGTTTTACCAGCCTTGGCCTATAATGTATTATTATTATTATTTTTTTTTTTTATTGTATATATTATACAATTTTCTCTTTTTTTTTTTTTTTTTTTTTATTTCGCCCCCGTGGTCGGAGCCAGTACCGTCTGGTCCGCCGTTAGTAGGTTGCCCAAGTGCCGGGCCTACGGGGAAAACCTGTTTGCAGGGCCCCCAGGGAGCCGCAGTGGCTTAACCAGCCACCTGTTACCGCGGCCGCGGAGCCGCAAGTGTGGCTGGCCGGAACACCGACCACGTGGTCTTGTGTTCACCAAGGGGGAGCGGCCGCTCGAAAAGAGCGTATGGCCGTCCCCAGTAGCTATTGACAAAAAAGAGGGGGCCGCGCGTGCACTAATTTCCCCACACTAAAACAAGAAAAAGGCCGAAGCCCACAGATCCGCCCTGGACCCCACCCTACCTTCAACGAACAGCTCCAAGCTCCCGACGCGAGAAACCCCAGGGACCGGCCACTCCAAACTAACCGCGCGATGGGTCAGCGCGGAAAGAGGCCCGTCCCACGACCCCCAACCCCTTTTATTCCCACCCCATAAACCCACCCCCACTCACCTTTTCTCCAATCCCCTGTCCCGCCGTCACTTCCTTCCCGAACCGGCCCGCGGGAAGACTAGAGCGTTGCTCTTGCTTCCCGCGGGCCCCTCCAATGAGGCTGGGTGATCAGGCTCAACACTGCTGGTCTGCCATCTTCCTGGCCACGCCCGCTTTTAATTAATAATGTTAGTAAAAAGAATGGTGAAAGGGTGTTAGAAACTGCCGGTTTACCAAATTAACCACCAGATATTGAGTATTTCAAGTTATAATTTATAGTAAATAATTCTTAAAATAAAGTGCATCTTAGTGTTTGTCAGCACTTTTATCTCAAAGCCTCAAGTATAGCCTTTTCTAAGCTAGACGTCGAGACATATAACAACTGTTTGAATGAGTTGGCTGTTTCAGACTTGTTTGCAGTAATCAGCTCTGATCGATCCAATATTGAAACTGGAATCAGGGTTGATTTTCTTTTGATGGCCATCTTTGAAAATATACCAGCAGGGACCTCATAGAATATGTGATAGGCAGGCCACTGTGATCCATCATTTGAGAGCTATACTGTTGCTCATGAATATGGTGTAAACTGCTACCTGTCAATTCCCCACCAATGCCAGACTGAAGCCAGGCATTTTTTATAGCTCCCAGCATCGGCACACAGTGCATCTCCAGCCACAGTTCTGAACCTTTTTCCAGATGCAACAACTCTAGAGTTCCCCTCTCTAGTTTTTTTAACAACAATAATAAACCAAAACTTAAAATGTTAACAACAAGGACATTTATTTAGGGTTGTGTGATCCCACAAACTGTCAGGCTTCATGTTATGTGGTACTTGCCTCAGGCAGATGTCGAGCTTGGTTCTTCATCATGTCTGTCTTTGGTGTCTAGGTCTCAAGCACAACTTCAGTTACTGTGAGAAATGTGGCATCTTGCACTCCAAGTCAATCAAAGAGAGCAAAGTCAAGCTCTGTGTAGCTCATGCCTGTGATAGTAGAGATCACTCACTCTACAGATCTTCTTTATCAATAGTCATCTAAGAGGGATCATTTAAAAGTCCTTCCTTAAAGAAATGAAAAACAACACAAGCAGGAGCCCCCTCTCCCAGCTGTTACTTTTTTACATTTACAAGTCTGGAAGTCATTGTCACTGTTTACTGACTCTGCCCCCAATGATGTCACTGGAGCCTCTGCCTAATTTGGAAAGGCTCGGGGCTCCACGATGTCCGACAACACCCCCTACAATGATGCTCCTGACACCCCACTACTGTGTTGACGGCCTGACTGATTGTCACTGCAACACTATTAATGACACACTTGGCACCGCTGGTGCTGATCCTGCAGTCGACTCCTGCTACTCATATGCAGACCATTTTTTACCAGAGAAAAGGTCAGAGTCTCTTCAGAAGATGATCCTCTGTGTGAGCCCTTCTAAACTCCTGTGGTGAGCTGTTAGGTGGGTGGGTGTCACAAACCAACTCCTGGAGGCCCTCAGTTTCTCTTTGTCTACAACTCATCTGAGAGCTTCGGGGAGCAGGTTTTGTCTTACAAATTGAAGTGTATACCACACTACCTCTCCTGACTGGAAGTCCATGTACCTCAACACTAAGAGAAACAAGTTTCAGTTTTTTTTTCTTCTAATGACCAGTCCTTTAGCCAGAGACAGCCTTTCTGGCCAACATAGCAGCTGTAGTGGTTGTTTTTCTGGCTGCAGGACCAAGGCAGTGCCAAAGACATACATCAACAGTCCTCCTCTTCATCATCTGTTGCCCCTGATAAAATGTTCACTTAGTATGCACCCTTTTGACTAGGAGCATCCGGAGGAGGTGGATTTCTCATTTTGCAGCAAGCTAATGGTAGATTGCTTCACATTTCTAGGTCCTTAAGACTGTGTAGAACCAGGACATCGTCCCATCCCAATACAGTCCTCTTTAAATTTTTCCAGGTGGTCAGTATTACAATGTCATGTCAAGATCGTTTCCAAGGGTCTTTATAAACAAGGTAGCAATAATCTGGTTTCCAGGGCAGAAAAACGCCAGAAGTGTTAATCCTGCTGTTTTTTCCTTCTCAAAAAGAACATAGGCCTTAGTCCTATTCTGGACATCCCCAAGGGAAATTCAAGGTCATCTCTGTTGCCGAGGTTCTCCCGATCTTTGAGCCTAAGGATTGGGTGGAGTCTGGAAATGAAGCTGCACACATTTATTTTCCAGTGCTATAGCCCCACAGGTGGTAACTGTAAATTGTAGTAGATTCCACTGATTAAATTGTACTTACATCAGCTCCTCAGATCTTCACAAGGGTTTTGCCAGAGATTGTGGCTATACTTTGGAGGTCTGAGTTATTTGTGTTAACAACAACTGCCTTTTTAAAGGGGGCTTACCGCAGCTGGTGCAGGATCACCTCTGGAGCTAGTAGATTCCTCTGCTTTCAAACTGGGGTTTACTGACCACTACCCCATGTCCTAATGGCATCTTGTACTTTCATTGAGGTAATTCTGGACACAGTTGCTTTGAAAACCTTTCCCCTGTGCTGTGAGTTTAGAGCTTCTGGGATATGATCCTGAGATTGTGGATAGGGCTCATGTTCTGGCCCTGACTGTCATACACCTACCAAATCTCCTAGCCTCATGCATTCTGTACTTGCCACGCACAAGTTAGTACATGCAAGAATTTCAGTTGTTCCTTCCCTTTTAGTGGGCTGTTGGCTTTCTGATCTTATTAGAGGTTTCCTAAGACCTTTAGAGGAGGCTGGTACAAGACCATCTGATCTACTTGAGACCTTTCTGTCCACTGCTAGGACTGGAAAGGGTTGCAACTCGTGTGCTCTTCCTCCGGTGGAGTGCGGCTACATAGACAGAATGGAGATTCAGAGTCCCTTAGTCAACAGCACAGGAAAGATAACTCAATCATTTTGGCTTGCAATTGCTTCATTTGGCCCTGAGTTTTAGAAGCCCACAACACTTCCATTATGTGGGTTGCCAACAAGCCAACTTTGTTTGTAGGTGCTCAGTTTGCGCTGCTAGGCTGTTACTCAAGATGTTTCTCACTGTGAGTGTGGATAATATCTTGCCATTCCTGATTAGTGATAAATCCAGGGATAGTTCAGTTAAACTTAGCCCAATGGCCCATAACTCTGATAATGCTTGCTTTTCTGATGGATACGTCTAACTGCAAATTGCTTTGAATCCTCCCAGGTATCAAACTTTCTGCAATAGCTCCTGCATACAAATAGAAGGTGCCATTGGATCCATCCTATCTTTGAAAGTGCCAATTTGGAGCCACTCCTTCATACTGACGTCAGTTCGTCTTTTTCGGATGCCCTTCGATGCTTCCAACTTTTTGGGTGTTTTACCAATTAAGGCAAAGTTTTTTTCTGTCATTGTGCAGGGATGTCTCCTCCTAAATTCCATGGTTTAAACTATGCTGCATATGTAGGAAACAGATGTTTGACATGAACCCACACAATGACTTGCTTTGGCCTCAAACATGACTCAAAGTCCTGCAGCAATGGTCGCTGATGCATACAAAGGTCATCAGGGAGCATGAAATCTAGATCGTCATCTTGAAGCACAAATGTTAGTCCCATATGAAGTCTCAAGACCGTTCCCAGTCACAAACTCTGGTAATTCAAAATTCAAGAAGTAGAGGTGGAATTCAACATAGCCCCTCTGTTCCTGCAAGAAGTCACACAGGCTGCATTTGAAAACTCTAACTCCATTATCATTCAGTTCCGACAAATTCCAAGATCAGACCATAGTTGATTCTGCAGCAAATTGAGGCCTTAAGTAGGAGATGCTCCAGTTCTGCCCTATGGATAGTTGTGGTCCTGCATTTGGATTTCTGGGAGCAGGCAGCTGATGCTATTAGGCCTCAGTTTGGTCCTTAGGTGGTGCCAGGCTGAGGCTTGGCACCTTTCCCCAGGCCCACTGGTAGTGCCCAGTTCAGTAGTAGCCTTGGATGTGGAGGTTTTAACCTCAGACTCAGTACAGATTCTGGTGTCAAATTCGGAGCTGTCTTCAGGGAGATATATGTCTATCTTGTGCTATGATATAGCCAGTGCATTCCACGAAAAATGAAGATAATGAGGAGTTGAACAATTTATGACCTCGTCATTCTGATGCTGCCTGATGCTGGCCTCTAATTAACTTTGAGAATCCCAGTGGTTTGGACAGTTCACCTGAAAATGAATTAGATTGCACTTTCAGGATTACAGTTAAATAGATGTCTCAGTATTTTGTCTTGTGTCCACCTCACTCTATTTGTCACTCGTGCTGCCAGTCTGAGGAGAATGTTTGTGGACGCGTGCACCTGTTACTGTGCAAATGGTGGGGATGTGTAAGACTTGGCCCTTTCTGCAGGGTCACTCAAACCAGTTTGCCTATGCTCTCCAGTTTTTTCTGAATTTGTTTTTGTTGGTTTTAGATCTCTGTTCACATTACCATGGCTAACCAGTACTAAAGAGCCTGTGCTCGCTCCTTAAAACATGGTAGAATTGGCTTGTACCCAAGTGACATGTTTAATTTACTTGTAAGTCCCTAATAAAGTGGCACTGCCCATGGCCTGTAAATTAAATCTGACTAGTGGGATTGTGCTACCCACTTAAGTGGCACTTTAAACATGGCTTCACAGGAACAGAGAGGCATGTTATCGTGGGTTCATTTTACACTCTGCTTGAGCACACATATTTTAGCTTACTTTAGTCCTGCGGCCTGTGCCCTTTCACCTACATGTGTATTCTGATTTCATTTAGTCAATTTTATTCATTTTTGGTTAGCCTGCTTTCAGCTGGGATGTTTTTATTTTCTAATCAGCTGCAACTCTGTGATTATGCCAAAGCATTGTTATTATTATTCTGTGCACGCCATTTTACCATGTACCTCTGTCCAAGTCTGACAAGAACAGTACCAGAAAATAGTACCAGCTAGTAACTGTCACCATAAAAGTATGTAAATACCCATGCTCACATCAGGCCTTTTCACAGAACAGAAATATGTTCCTTATAAAAACACTATACAGGGAGGTAATTCTGTCCAGGATTCCCTCCACGCTGCATGCCATTTCATTGCTCACCTCAGCCCTGTCCCTACAACCTGCCCAGGAGACAGCGCACAGACCCCCATCTTCCAGATAATGGGGGTGGGTGCTCCTCTCATGGACTAAGTACGGACAGAATGGGCTATCACCGCTATGCTCTCACTTAGAAGTTAGGGGTTGGGTAGAATTCACCTATGTATGTTATTCCAGTATTTTGTTACTGTTTATCTTCGTCTCACTTGTCACCGCTATTCTAATCTTGTTATGTCTCATTTCCCTAATGGTTGCAGCTCATATATTTTATCATAGAGTGCAGCCTTTTCAGAAATGTATTGAAAACCATCCTGCATCCTTTTCTTTGGCCTATGTGTCCATGAGAACTTTTGCTAACGAGAGAAAGGAGTGAGACTTGTTGACCATGACATCCTGAAAAGCCACAGAGTGCCATGTTTCAGGCTCCCACAAATAACCTTTTCTTTCAGGTTTGGGTAAGGTGCTGTTAGCTAGTCGAAAAGGTTGGGCCAACAGCTGCCAAGACGCTGTGGGGTTGACTCAGTCATGCACAAAAGTTGGTGCTGCCACCCTGAAATCCAGCAGTCTTGTTCCAATAACGGGAATCATACGACATGGCGCCCAATATGGGGCACTAATTCTTCAGTTCCCCTATGTATCTCTGTCTCACACACAATAAAGGTACAATTATACAGAGATGTTCCGTCTGTGGTCTTAGGGAAAATCCTCCTCAGCTGAATAGGGAGCACCTATCTAGGCTGCAGGTTGTTAAAGCTTGAACCATAAAGGATTCCCTGATTGGTGTGTTCCTGACTCTGATTCCTGTTCCCTAATATAGCACAAGCAGTAAGCATTCAAAAGAACTGTAGACAACCTGTTTCACAGTTCCTTTTATCTAAAGAGTTAGCAAATGAAGGGCGGGGATGTCACATTCATAGCTGAAGCTCAAGACGCTTACAGAACAGAAATATTCTACTCATGGGTCACCTTCCCAGAAATAAACACTGATTCCAACACATTTCATACATACAGATTAGTGAATGTACCACCACAGTACAGAGCATGCAAATATTTAGAAATACCTCTAAATTATCAAGAACACCAAGATTGGTTTAATGGCACCCTTCCACATGTAATCCAACTTGTTAGGTTAGGTCCTTTAGCAAAGGTCCAACATGGCCAACGTTGTCCACATACAGACCACATCTAAATGTGCAAACTCTGCCAATAGCAAAAGTACGCACATCATACAATGAGCTAGTAGCAATATATAGACGAATAATACTATTTGTAATGCAGACTTTAAACACCGACCAGCGAGGGCTGCCCTACCTATATATCAGTTGGCCGTTACAGGGATTAATCCACAAACTGTCCATTCAATAATGGGAAAAGCACCCACTGAGTGGGAGAAGATTTCGTTCTAGGTAGCGCAAAAAACAACCAGCTGGAAGCAGTGTTTCTCCATATGGGACCCCACGATAAACATAGAATTCTCACAATGTGCTTGCCATTTGGAATGGTTCCCTCGATTGAGGATTGTGCCACATAGGGCACAGTCTTTGCCGCAATATATACCACTGTATATGGCACACTGATACTTGCAAATTTACAAGAAGTGTTGAAGCAAATTCAGAATGAACATATGGCATCCAAGTCCCTGGACCTGTGATGAAACTTATGTGCAATTTTGACACAGTGTACTCAATAATTTTAGGCAGTATTAAAGGGGAAGCAGCAGCAATGACAATTCACCAGTGGCTCCAGGAGGATCATTAGCGACACCAGGAGTGCGAGCTGCCAAAGATTATTTCCAGAATTTATACTAGTATAGGTCAGGATGATCTGGGGGCCAGACCAACTAAACCTCAACTACAGCATACTTCCACTGAGGAAAATACTAAGCAAGCACAAGAGAGCTCTAAAAAACTCTGGGATAAACAAAAACAAAATAAAGAAAGAAGAACACTAAGAGGCGAATCTACACTAACAGAGACCTCAGAAAAAAGATACAACCGTAGAAATAGGGATACTTTAAAAACACCAGATAGATATCAATATGCTGACAGCCTCCAATCTCATTCCTTCCAGAACATAATGGATAAACAGAGTGACAGAGGAGTATGGTCAGAAAACCAGAGTGACTAAGTGAAACCAAAAAATTAGTCAAAACGCTCCTCAGAGACTTTCACATAAAAGGAAGAGAAACTTCCACAGCAAAAGCCCCAATTTAAAAAGAAAAGGTGGCAGCAATTTCAATTAAAGATGCCACTCGTACTGAGAACATTGTTGAAGAACAGGGCATAGGCAGTGAATCTGCTAGTCAGCGTGGCAGAAGTTCCAATATGTTGATATCAATAGATCGTTAGATCTTCTGGGATGTGACACTGACTAACGACTTCCTTGAAATCAAAACAGCAGGCAGGCGCATCACCCCACCCGAAAGAGTATAGAGATTAAACATACAGTTTGAGGGAGACATAGCGCACACTATCAAAGTCATCTTCTGGAGAAGATTAACACTAAATAAAAATATTTTATTGGCAGGAAAAGATTGGTCACCTGAATTCGTCTGCATATATGTGCTCCCACAAGGGAAAGATGTAATTTTGCCTTCTTTTTCAGTCCTACTTCCAGACGTAGTAAAGGAAGCCCAGGCTGCCGAGTGGGCTTTGGCTCAGGCTTCTGTGCTGTACTGCAGCCACTTAGGGTGGGATAGAGATTCCCCCTACCATGTAATACCAGTTACATCTACTCCACAGATCCAGCCTCAATATCCAATTAAACATGAAGCTAAAGCACCCATGAGAGATTCTCACACAACTTGAGTACCAGAGAGTAATAGAATTGTGCATCTCTTCAACAAATAACTTGTTATTCCCTGTAGCAAAACCTGACCATTCATATAGAATAGTCTTATATTACAGACATCTACACAGTCATTTGCACACATTTGCTATCCAGAATGGACACAGCACTTATCAACAATATAATGTTGAAAAAATACAAAACAGCTTTGGACATTTCCAATGTGTTTTTTCTGGCAAAATCTAGCACCAGAAAGCTGGGATCTAAGTGCCTTCACTGCGCTAGGCACTAAGAGGAATTTCTGTTGTTTGCCCCAAGGGTATAAGAACAGCCCAGGGCTATTTTATGCCTGTGTAATGTCAATATTACATGATACTGATCCAGATGTATTGTCTTATGTCGATGACATCTACCTTACAGATGACGCCATCAATGTACATTTGGGCCGGATGGATCACATTGTTTTTGGATTTGCTGCCAAAGGAGGCTACATATTTAACTTCAAAACAACCAAAATTGCTTTTCTTAGTGTCCCGTTTTTAGGATACAAATTATCTGATGAAGACCGAAGCGTAACCCCGCACTTTCTAGGACAGTGTGCTCAACTTCAACCTCCAAATATGATCAAGAAGCTACAGTTATTATTGGGTTTCTTTCATGCATAAAACCACTTTGTGATTAATTAGTCCAGATTTTTCAAGCAAACATTGAACACCAGAACATACACGCATACTCAGATTTGCAACAAGACATGCTAGAACAGCCTTTTCCAGCGAGTAGCTGTGGAGCTACTGGTAGTTCTTCAGTTACCTGAAAGTAGCTCTTCTGTTTGCAGCCCATGCTACTAATTGAGAAGCTTATACTTTGTTGAATTAATAAAAGTATACCAAAATTAAAGTGTGTATCTGAGAAGCAAATGTGTGTATTTTCAGATCTCATAAGCTAACAGTTGGAGAAAAAAATTTGAATTTCCAAAATATATTTAGAGCTCATATTTGAGTGATAAATCATGTGATGTTTGGGAGACCTACTACTCATAATGTCTCCTTAGTGGCAGTAGTATTGCAGCTATTGCTGTAATGTATTGCCCATGTACAGACATTCAACGCAGATATAGCCATTTTAAATTACTTCTGGCAACGCTGCCTGATTAACTGAGGTAACTGTGGGAAACTGGCACCTTGTTGCAGTGCCCCCCACTTTTTGCCTGGTTTCTGAATGCAACTTGGACTGGAGTGCACCGGGATCCTGCTAACCAGTTTCCCATTGCCCGTGTTCTTACCCTAAAACATTGTAAAGGTAATTGGATATATCTTTAGCTACCTCTATAAGTCCCTAGTGAAAGGTACTTTGGTACCCAGGGCATGGGGTACTAAGGGTAGACCCCTGAGGGCAGCAGCACTGATTGTGCCACCTTCTAGGGCCATGACTCCAGATTCACCCAGCACTGCCATTGCAGGCTGAGTGTCCTGGTGCAAACCTAAAACTCAAACTCAACATGGCACACTGCCTGGGTGCCCTGTCCACCATACACTGCATTTACTATGGGTAGGTCACCCCTCTGGCAGGCCTTATAGCCCTAAGGCAGGGAGCTCCATATTATATGTGAGGGCATAGCTGCATGAGCAATATGCCCCCACTGTGTCTTTGCCAAACTGGGGACATAGTGAGTGAGCAGAGCAACCATTTTAATGTATGTGCTGGACACTGGTCAACACAAGTTCCCAGCTACATTATGGCTACTCTGAATCCTGGGTTGTTTGGTATCAAACAACTCAGAATGATAAATCCAAACTGGTACCAGTTATGGATTTATTATAAGATGTACCCAGAGGTCACCTTAGAAGCGCCCCCTGCAAAAACTAACTATCCTGGCATGGTTGCTGAATGCTTCCAGCCAGGCTGCCACATCCAGACAGCCAATACACAAACCTTGGGGGGAGAGCCCTGTCTCTCTGGTTTGTAAAACAATGCCCTTCCTGGGTGGAGGAGCTAACATCCCCTCCCTCAGGAATGTGCACTGCCCTGAGAGTGAGCTTCAAAAAGCTGGCTACCACCCTTGAAACTCAACCCCCAGGAGTGCTGCTAGCAGCAGATGGCCTCCCCCTTTGTAAACTCCCACTTTTGGAGAGAGCAAAGGCAGGAAACTAAACAAAGGGTTGGGGGAGTGGCCTCATCTAGCATGCACCACCCCTAAGGTGTTGCTTGCGAAGTGGACCCTCAAATTCAGTTTCCTCCATCTTGGAATGGAGGGAAATAGCCAATGAGGGTTAGGGAAGTGACCCTTCCCAGTGGACGGTCACTTCCCTAAAACTCATTGGTCACTGTAGTGGGTGTAGCCACCCAAAGGTAAGTGTCCCATTGGACACTACCAGGTTCCCCCTAAAGCGCCCACTAAATTCAGTATTTAGTGGGCTCCCCTAGACCAAGAAATCAGATTCATCAGGAAGAAAAAAAGATAGCAACAAATAACCCAACAGCACAAGAACAGAGGACCTGCTTCACCAAAAGAGGCTCCAAGACCCTTGCTTGCTTCACCAGGATCCTGACAGTCACCGCTGCGGAGGAGCTGATCACTGGACCAATCTCAAAAGCCCCAGAGGACCTCAAGGCTTCGCAAATAGCCCGAGAGCTCCCTCCTGAGTGGAGGCACCACTCAAGAACAAAAAGAAACTAGCAAGAAGCAGCAAACTGGTAAGGGTCACTTCACCGACTGGCTGATATATCCGCAACCGGAAGCTGCAGCCAGACACGATGACACACCAACGACAGCCTGGACAAGACCTACAAATGTGGCAAGTTTGGTGGCACTGTGCCCTCCAGTGGCCAAGTTTCGCCAATACTCTGGGTACTGGTCAACTGACGTGGGACAACTAGAAAACCATCTCCCTTGGAACTGAAAAAGGCTCAGGAGGAAGCCCCAGTCAAGGGACTTCAGGAACACCCGGACCACCCACCCACCCACCAGAGTGTAAGCAGCCCTCAAAGAGACTCACCTCCAGCTCCAAAGGACTCCATTGCGCACAACTCTTAGATCACCAACTCGCCCTGCACCTTGAAACGAAGAACCAGCTGTGCTCCATGGGTCCCTAACCCCTTGCGACCTCGACAGCCCAAAGGGACCCCAAGGCACCACCTTTAAATCTGCAAACCATCTCCTTTTCCAGGTGGCCCCGTGTCTGTGCCAAGAGTCTTTCCAGCTCTGGTCCCGCCAGAATCGGGAGCCGCCCGAGAATTTCCAGCTGGCACAGTGTGCCCACCAACCTCATTGACCATCCTGCAAAAGAAGAGACTGGTAACTCAACTGTGTGATTTTATTTGCATTTTCACAGGTGGCCTTCCTTTGATTCCTATGGTGCCTAATTACGCATAGAGAGACTAACTTTATGAAAATTTCGAAAAATCATAACTCAAAAAGTACTTAATGTATCTAAACCATTTTGGTCTTAAAAATTATTTAAAAATCTAAAGTATTTTTTATAAATTCTGGTCTTGAGTTATTCATTGAGTGTGTGTGGTGCATGATTGATATTGTGAGTACAACAAATGCTTATCACATCTCCTGGATTAGCATAACTACTCGACAAGCAACCTAAAAAATTGGAGCATTAAGTGATCTGATTTTTACCTCTGGAAACCAAAGTGTGGGTGCCTAGACCCTTTGCACAGTGTGCCCAGCTTTGTACACAACGTAGAGGGCCAGCCTCTTACAGTAATCGCTGGTGCTAATCCCGCATCAGTGACCGCTGTAGGAAAGTACCATCTTGCCTGGCATGTTACCCCCATTTTTCACTGTATATATGTTGTTTTAGTTGTATGTGTCACTGGGACCCTGGTAACCCAGGGCCCCAGTGCTCATAAGTGTGCCTGAATGTGTTACCTGTGTAGTGACTAACTGTCTCACTGAGGCTCTGCTAATCAGAACCTCAGTGGTTATGCTCTCTCATTTCTTTCCAAATTGTCACTGACAGGCTAGTGACCATTTTTACCAATTTACATTGGCTTACTGGAACACCCTTATAATTCCCTAGTATATGGTACTGAGGTACCCAGGGTGTTGGGGTTCCAGGAGATCCCTATGGGCTGCAGCATTTCTTTTGCCACCCATAGGGAGCTCTAACAATTCTTACACAGGCCTGCCACTGCAGCTTGAGTGAAATAACGTCCACGTTATTTCACAGCCATTTTAAACTGCACTTAAGTAACTTATAAGTCACCTATATGTCTAACCTTTACCTGGTAAAGGTTAGGTGCAAAGTTACTTAGTGTGAGGGCACCCTGGCACTAGCCAAGGTGCCCCCACATTGTTCAGAGCCAATTCCCTGAACTTTGTGAGTGCGGGGACACCATTACACGCGTGCACTACATATAGGTCACTACCTATATGTAGCTTCACCATGGTAACTCCGAATATGGCCATGTAACATGTCTATGATCATGGAATTGCCCCCTCTATGCCATCCTGGCATTGTTGGTACAATTCCATGATCCCAGTGGTCTGTAGCACAGACCCTGGTACTGCCAAACTGCCCTTCCTGGGGTTTCACTGCAGCTGCTGCTGCTGCCAACCCCTCAGACAGGCATCTGCCCTCCTGGGGTCCAGCCAGGCCTGGCCCAGGATGGCAGAACAAAGAACTTCCTCTGAGAGAGGGTGTGACACCCTCTCCCTTTGGAAAATGGTGTGAAGGCAGGGGAGGAGTAGCCTCCCCCAGCCTCTGGAAATGCTTTCTTGGGCACAGATGTGCCCAATTCTGCATAAGCCAGTCTACACCGGTTCAGGGACCCCTTAGCCCCTGCTCTGGCGCGAAACTGGACAAAGGAAAGGGGAGTGACAACTCCCCTGACCTGCACCTCCCCTGGGAGGTGTCCAGAGCTCCTCCAGTGTGCTCCAGACCTCTGCCATCTTGGAAACAGAGGTGCTGCTGGCACACTGGACTGCTCTGAGTGGCCAGTGCCACCAGGTGACGTCAGAGACTCCTTGTGATAGGCTCCTTCAGGTGTTGCTAGCCTATCCTCTCTCCTAGGTAGCCAAACCCTCTTTTCTGGCTATTTAGGGTCTCTGTCTCTGGGGAAACTTTAGATAACGAATGCATGAGCTCAGCCGAGTTCCTCTGCATCTCTCTCTTCACCTTCTGATAAGGAAACGACCGCTGACTGCGCTGGAAGCCTGCAAACCTGCAACATAGTAGCAAAGACGACTACTGCAACTCTGTAACGCTGATCCTGCCGCCTTCTCGACTGTTTTCCTGCTTGTGCATGCTGTGGGGGTAGCCTGCCTCCTCTCTGCACCAGAAGCTCCGAAGAAATCTCCCGTGGGTCGACGGAATCTTCCCCCTGCAACCGCAGGCACCAAAAAGCTGCATTACTGGTCCCTTGGGTCTCCTCTCAGCACGACGAGCGAGGTCCCTCGAATCCAGCGACTCTGTCCAAGTGACCCCCACAGTCCAGTGACTCTTCAGTCCAAGTTTGGTGGAGGTAAGTCCTTGCCTCACCTCGCTGGGCTGCATTGCTGGGAACCGCGACTTTGCAGCTACTCCGGCCCCTGTGCACTTCCGGCGGAAATCCTTTGTGCACAGCCAAGCCTGGGTCCACGGCACTCTAACCTGCATTGCACGACTTTCTAAGTTGGTCTCCGGCGACGTGGGACTCCTTTGTGCAACTTCGGCGAGCACTGTTTCACGCATCCTCGTAGTGCCTGTTTCTGGCACTTCTCCGGGTGCTACCTGCTTCAGTGAGGGCTCTTTGTCTTGCTCGACGTCCCCTCTCTCTTCAGGTCCAATTTGCGACCTCCTGGTCCCTCCTGGGCCCCAGCAGCGTCCAAAAACGCCAAACGCACGATTTGCGCCTAGCAAGGCTTGTTGGTGTCCTTCCGGCGGGAAAACACTTCTGCACGACTCTCCAAGGCGAGAGGGATCCGTCCACCAAAGGGGAAGTCTCTAGCCCTTTTCGTTCCTGCAGAAACCTCAGCTTCTTCTGTCCAGTCGAAGCTTCTTTGCACCCGCAGCTGGCATTTCCTGGGCATCTGCCCATCTCCGACTTGCTTGTGACTTTTGGACTTGGTCCCCTTGTTCCACAGGTACCCTAGATTGGAAATCCACAGTTGTTGCATTGCTGGTTTGTGTCTTTCCTGCATTATTCCTCTAACACGACTATTTTGTCCTTAGGGGAACTTTAGTGCACTTTGCACTCACTTTTCAGGGTCTTGGGGAGGGTTATTTTGCTAACTCTCACTATTTTCTAATAGTCCCAGCGACCCTCTACAAGGTCACATAGGTTTGGGGTCCATTCGTGGTTCGCATTCCACTTTTGGAGTATATGGTTTGTGTTGCCCCTATCCCTATGTTTCCCCATTGCATCCTATTGTAACTATACATTGTTTGCACTGTTTTCTAAGACTATACTGCATATTTTTGCTATTGTGTATATATATCTTGTGTATATTTCCTATCCTCTCACTGAGGGTACACTCTAAGATACTTTGGCATATTGTCATAAAAATAAAGTACCTTTATTTTTAGTATAACTGTGTATTGTGTTTTCTTATGATATTGCGCATATGACACTAAGTGGTACTGTAGTAGCTTCACACGTCTCCTAGTTCAGCCTGAGCTGCTCTGCTAAGCTACCATTATCTATCAGCCTAAGCTGCTAGACACCCTATACATTAATAAGGGATAACTGGGCCTGGTGCAAGGTGCAAGTACCCCTTGGTACTCACTACAAGCCAGTCCAGCCTCCTACATTGGTTGTGCAGTGGTGGGATAAGTGCTTGAGACTACTTACCACTCTTGTCATTGTACTTTTCATAAGAGAAAAATATACAAAACAAGGTCAGTGTATATACACATAGCCAAAAAGTTTTGCATTTCCTCTTTTCACTCTTTTCTAAGTGCTGAAAAGTACTTCTAAACTTTCAAAAAGTTCTTAAAAGTTTAAAAAGTTTTTTCTGTCTTTCCAAAAAGTTCTGAAAACTTTTTTCTCTTTTTCTATCACTTTAACTCTCTCTAAAAAATGTCTGGCACAGGCCAAAGTGTTGATCTGTCCAAACTTGCATATGACAACCTTAGCTGGAAAAGAGCAAGGAGTCTCTGTATAGAGAGAGGTTTGAGTGTAGGGAAGAATCCTGCCTTGGAACTGTTACTTAACATGCTTAGAGAACAGGATAAGGCCATAGGTGCCCCATCTGTTGAAAAAGTACCTAATAGTTCCCAATCTGATTCAGGGACTCCCCCAGGAAAAGATTCAGGGAAGAAACTTCCTAGCCTGCCCATTACTAGACAATCTAGCATAGATGGTAATGATGATGAGCCACACCAAATAAATAGTGTTGTCTCACATCATAGCAAAAGCATTTATTCTCACCATACTGGTAGTAATGTTTCTGTAAACCAAGCTGTTAAGTTGGCTTCTGTAAGGGACAGGTCTCCTTCTGTTCATTCCCATCATAGCTCTGTTTCTAGAAATGTCCCTCCCACCAACCCTGATGACAGAATGTTAGAGAGGGAACTCAATAAGTTGAGGGTGGAATAAACCAGACTGAAGCTTAAAAAGCAACAGCTGGATTTGGATAGACAGTCTTTTGAATTAGAGAAGGAAAGACAGAAGTTGGGTTTAGATACCCATGGTGGCAGCAGCAGTATTCCCCATAGTCATCCTGCAAAAGAGCATGATTCCAGGAATCTGCACAAGATAGTTCCCCCTTACAAGGAGGGGGATGACATTAACAAGTGGTTTGCTGCACTTGAGAGGGCCTGTGTTGTACAGGATGTCCCTCAAAGGCAGTGGGCTGCTATCCTATGGCTATCATTTAGTGGAAAAGGTAGGGATAGGCTCCTTACTGTGAAAGAAAATGATGCTAATAATTTCCAAGTTCTTAAGAATGCACTCCTGGATGGTTATGGCTTAACCACTGAACAGTACAGGATAAAGTTCAGAGAGACCAAAAAGGAGTCTTCACAAGACTAGGTTGATTTCATTGACCAGGCAGTGAAGGCCTTGGAGGGGTGGTTACATGGCAGTAAAGTTACTGATTATGAAAGCCTGTATAACTTGATCCTGAGAGAGCATATTCTTAAAAATTGTGTGTCTGATTTGTTGCACCAGTACTTGGTGGACTCTGATCTGACCTCTCCCCAAGAATTGGGAAAGAAGGCAGACAAATGGGTCAGAACAAGAGTGAACAGAAAAGTTCATACAGGGGGTGAAAAAGATGGCAACAAAAAGAAGGATGGTAAGTCTTCTGACAAGGGTGGGGACAAATCTAAAAATGAGTCTTCATCAGGCCCACAAAAACACTCTGGTGGGGGTGGTGGGTCCAAATCCTCCTTTAATCAGAACAAGGAAAAGAAACCATGGTGCTATTTATGTAAAATAAAAGGCCATTGGACAACAGATCCCAGTTGTCCAAAGAAAGGCACCACAGCTCCTACCACTACAACCCCTACTGCTACACCTAGTGTCCCTACTAATAGCAGTGGTGGTGGGAGCAAACCTACTAATAGCCAATCCAAGGGAGTAGCTGGGCTCACTTTTGGTAATTTAGTTGGGGTTGGTCTGATTAGGGAGACCACAGAGGCTACTTTAGTCTCTGAAGGGGCTATTGATTTAGCCACTTTGGTTGCTTGCCCCCATAACTTGGAGAAGTACAAGCAACTAACCCTAATAAATGGTGTTGAGGTCCAGGCCTACAGGGACACAGGTGCCAGTGTCACAATGGTGATTGAGAAACTGGTGCACCCTGAACAACACATACTTGGACACCAGTACCAAGTAACCGATGCTCACAACATAACACAAAGCCACCCCATGGCTGTTGTAAATCTCAACTGGGGGGGGGGGGTAACTGGTCCAAAGAAAGTTGTGGTAGCTTCAGATTTACCTGTAGACTGTCTATTAGGGAATGATTTGGAGACATCAGCTTGGTCAGATGTGGAGTTGGAGGCCCATGCAGCAATGCTGGGCATCCCAGGGCATATTTTTGCTTTGACAAGGGCTCAGGCCAAAAAGCAAAAAGGACAGGGAAGCTTGGATCCTGGAACAATGGACCAAGTGCTCCCTAAAGCTAGGGCTAGTAGAAGCAAAGCACTTCCTACTATCCCTCCCTCTACAGTGGATTCAACTTCTGAGGAAGAAGAATTCCCTCCCTGTGCAGAACCTACACCAGAGGAGCTGGAAGCAGACACTGCTGAGCTTTTGGGTGAAGGGGGGCCTGCCAGAGAGGAGCTGAGTGTGGCACAGCAAACCTGTCCCACATTAGAGGGTCTCAGACAGCAAGCTGTCAAACAGGCTAATGGGGATGTCAGTGACTCTCACAGAGTTTACTGGGAGGACAACCTCTTGTACACTGAGCATAGGGATCCTAAACCTGGAGCTGCCAGGAGATTAGTGATTCCTCAGGAGTACAGAAAGTTCCTCCTAACACTGGCACATGACATTCCCCTAGCTGGGCACCTGGGTCAAATGAAAACTTGGGACAGATTGGTTCCATTGTTTCATTGGCCTAGGATGTCTGAGGACACAAAGGAATTTTGTAAGTCCTGTGAAACCTGTCAAGCCAGTGGCAAGACAGGTGGCACTCCAAAGGCACCCCTTATCCCACTGCCTGTGGTTGGGGTTCCCTTTGAAAGGGTAGGGGTTGACATAGTTGGCCCCCTTGACCCTCCTACTGCTTCAGGCAATAGGTTTATCTTGGTGGTAGTGGACCATGCCACAAGATACCCTGAAGCAATACCTTTAAGGACCACTACAGCTCCTGCAGTGGCAAAGGCCCTCCTGGGAATATTTTCCAGGGTGGGCTTCCCAAAGGAAGTAGTATCAGACAGAGGAAGCAATTTCATGTCTGCATACTTAAAGGCCATGTGGAAGGAGTGTGGTGTAACGTACAAGTTCACAACACCCTATCATCCACAAACAAATGGACTGGTGGAGAGATTTAATAAAACTCTCAAAGGCATGATTATGGGTCTCCCTGAAAAACTCCGCAGGAGATGGGATATCCTTCTACCATGCCTCCTTTTTGCCTACAGGGAGGTACCCCAGAAAGGAGTGGGCTTCAGCCCCTTTGAACTTCTTTTTGGACACCCTGTTAGGGGTCCACTCACACTTGTAAAGGAGGGTTGGGAACAACCTTTAAAAGCTCCTAAGCAGGATATTGTGGATTATGTACTTGGCCTCAGATCAAGGATGGCTGAGTACATGAAAAAGGCCAGTAAAAACCTTCAGGCCAGCCAAGAGCTCCAGAAGCAATGGCATGATCAGAAGGCTGTTTTGGTTCAGTACCAACCAGGGCAGAAAGTGTGGGTCTTGGAGCCTGTGGCCCCAAGAGCACTCCAAGATAAATGGAGTGGACCCCACACAATTGTTGAAAAGAAGGGTGAAGTCACCTACTTGGTTGACTTAGGCACTGCCAGGAGTCCCCTTAGGGTGCTCCATGTCAACCGCCTGAAACCCTATGACAGGGCTGATCTCACCCTGCTCATGGCAACTGATGAGGGACAGGAAGAAGACAGTGATCCTCTACCTGATCTCTTCTCTTCCACAGAACAAGATGCTCTTGTGGAAGGTGTAGTTTTGGCTGATTGTCTTACTGCTGAGCAGAAAGATAATTGCATAAATCTCCTAGGACAATTTTCAGAACTCTTCTCTACTGTGCCAGGCACCACTTCTTGGTGTGAGCACACTATAGATACTGGAGACAGTTTACCTGTCAAAAGTAAGATCTATAGGCAGCCTGACCATGTCAGGGACTGCATAAAGCAAGAAGTTCAGAAAATGTTGGAACTAGGAGTGGTTGAGCACTCTGACAGTCCATGGGCTTCTCCTGTGGTACTGGTACCAAAACCCAATTCTAAAGATGGAAAGAAGGAAATGCGGTTTTGTGTAGACTATAGAGGTCTCAACTTGGTAACCAAAACTGATGCTCACCCTATACCCAGGGCAGATGAGCTTATAGATACACTGGCATCTGCCAAGTATCTAAGCACTTTTGATTTGACTGCAGGGTATTGGCAGATCAAATTATCAGAAGATGCTAAATCTAAGACTGCATTTTCTACCATTGGAGGTCATTACCAGTTTACTGTAATGCCTTTTGGTTTGAAAAATGCACCTGCCACTTTTCAGAGGTTGGTGAACACAGTCCTGCAAGGGCTGGAAGCTTTCAGTGCAGCATATATGGACGATATAGCTGTCTTTAGCTCCAGCTGGGATGATCACCTGGTCCACCTATGGAAAGTTTTGGAGGCCCTGCAAAAGGCAGGCCTCACTATCAAGGCTTCAAAGTGCCAGATAGGGCAGGGTAAGGTGGTTTACCTGGGACACCTTGTTGGTGGGGAACAGATTGCACCACTTCAGGGGAAAATCCAAACTATCATTGATTGGGTTCCCCCTACCACTCAGACTCAGGTGAGAGCCTTCCTAGGCCTCACTGGGTATTACAGGAGGTTCATTAAGAACTATGGCTCCATTGCAGCCCCTCTTAATGACCTCACATCCAAGAAAATGCCTAAAAAGGTATTATGGACAGCAAGCTGTCAGAAAGCTTTTGAGGAGCTGAAGCAGGCCATGTGCTCTGCACCTGTCCCGAAAAGCCCTTGTTACTCTAAAAAATTCTATGTCCAAACTGATGCATCTGAATTAGGAGTAGGGGCAGTCCTATCACAACTTAATTCTGAGGGCCAGGATCAACCTGTTGCTTTTATTAGTAGGAGGTTGACCCCTAGAGAAAAGCGTTGGTCTGCCATTGAGAGGGAGGCCTTTGCTGTGGTCTGGGCTCTGAAGAAGTTGAGGCCATACCTGTTTGGCACTCACTTCATTGTTCAGACAGACCACAAACCTCTACTTTGGCTAAAACAAATGAAAGGTGAAAATCCTAAATTGTTGAGGTGGTCCATATCCCTACAGGGAATGGACTATACAGTGGAACATAGACCTGGGAGTAGCCACTCCAATGCAGATGGACTCTCCAGATATTTCCACTTAGACAATGAAGACTCATCAGGTCATGGCTAGTCTTATTGTCCTTCGTTTGGGGGGGGGGTTGTGTAGGAAAGTGCCATCTTGCCTGGCATGTTACCCCCATTTTTCACTGTATATATGTTGTTTTAGTTGTATGTGTCACTGGGACCCTGGTAACCCAGGGCCCCAGTGCTCATAAGTGTGCCTGAATGTGTTACCTGTGTAGTGACTAACTGTCTCACTGAGGCTCTGCTAATCAGAACCTCAGTGGTTATGCTCTCTCATTTCTTTCCAAATTGTCACTGACAGGCTAGTGACCATTTTTACCAATTTACATTGGCTTACTGGACCACCCTTATAATTCCCTAGTATATGGTACTGAGGTACCCAGGGTATTGGGGTTCCAGGAGATCCCTATGGGCTGCAGCATTTCTTTTGCCACCCATAGGGAGCTCTAACAATTCTTACACAGGCCTGCCACTGCAGCCTGAGTGAAATAACGTCCACGTTATTTCACAGCCATTTTACACTGCACTTAAGTAACTTATAAGTCACCTATATGTCTAACCTTTACCTGGTAAAGGTTAGGTGCAAAGTTACTTAGTGTGAGGGCACCCTGGCACTAGCCAAGGTGCCCCCACATTGTTCAGAGCCAATTCCCTGAACTTTGTGAGTGCGGGGACACCATTACACGCGTGCACTACATATAGGTCACTACCTATATGTAGCTTCACCATGGTAACTCCGAATATGGCCATGTAACATGTCTATGATCATGGAATTGCCCCCTCTATGCCATCCTGGCATTGTTGGTACAATTCCATGATCCCAGTGGTCTGTAGCACAGACCCTGGTACTGCCAAACTGCCCTTCCTGGGGTTTCACTGCAGCTGCTGCTGCTGCCAACCCCTCAGACAGGCATCTGCCCTCCTGGGGTCCAGCCAGGCCTGGCCTAGGATGGCAGAACAAAGAACTTCCTCTGAGAGAGGGTGTGACACCCTCTCCCTTTGGAAAATGGTGTGAAGGCAGGGGAGGAGTAGCCTCCCCCAGCCTCTGGAAATGCTTTCTTGGGCACAGATGTGCCCAATTCTGCATAAGCCAGTCTACACCGGTTCAGGGACCCCTTAGCCCCTGCTCTGGCGCGAAACTGGACAAAGGAAAGGGGAGTGACCACTCCCCTGACCTGCACCTCTCCTGGGAGGTGTCCAGAGCTCCTCCAGTGTGCTCCAGACCTCTGCCATCTTGGAAACAGAGGTGCTGCTGGCACACTGGACTGCTCTGAGTGGCCAGTGCCACCAGGTGACGTCAGAGACTCCTTGTGATAGGCTCCTTCAGGTGTTGCTAGCCTATCCTCTCTCCTAGGTAGCCAAACCCTCTTTTCTGGCTATTTAGGGTCTCTGTCTCTGGGGAAACTTTAGATAACGAATGCATGAGCTCAGCCTAGTTCCTCTGCATCTCTCGCTTCACCTTCTGATAAGGAAACGACCGCTGACCGCGCTGGAAGCCTGCAAACCTGCAACATAGTAGCAAAGACGACTACTGCAACTCTGTAACGCTGATCCTGCCGCCTTCACGACTGTTTTCCTGCTTGTGCATGCTGTGGGGGTAGCCTGCCTCCTCTCTGCACCAGAAGCTCCGAAGAAATCTCCCGTGGGTCGACGGAATCTTCTCCCTGCAACCGCAGGCACCAAAAAGCTGCATTACCGGTCCCTTGGGTCTCCTCTCAGCACGACGAGCGAGGTCCCTCGAATCCAGCGACTCTGTCCAAGTGACCCCCACAGTCCAGTGACTCTTCAGTCCAAGTTTGGTGGAGGTAAGTCCTTGCCTCACCTCGCTGGGCTGCATTGCTGAGAACCGCGACTTTGCCGCTACTCCGGCCCCTGTGCACTTCCGGCGGAAATCCTTTGTGCACAGCCAAGCCTGGGTCCACGGCACTCTAACCTGCATTGCACGACTTTCTAAGTTGGTCTCCGGCGACGTGGGACTCCTTTGTGCAACTTCGGCGAGCACCGTTTCACGCATCCTCGTAGTGCCTGTTTCTGGCACTTCTCCGGGTGCTACCTGCTTCAGTGAGGGCTCTTTGTCTTGCTCGACGTCCCCTCTCTCTTCAGGTCCAATTTGCGACCTCCTGGTCCCTCCTGGGCCCCAGCAGCGTCCCAAAACGCCAAACGCACGATTTGCGCCTAGCAAGGCTTGTTGGCGTCCTTCCGGCGGGAAAACACTTCTGCACGACTCTCCAAGGCGAGAGGGATCCGTCCACCAAAGGGGAAGTCTCTAGCCCTTTTCGTTCCTGCAGAAACCTCAGCTTCTTCTGTCCAGTCGAAGCTTCTTTGCACCCGCAGCTGGCATTTCCTGGGCATCTGCCCATCTCCGACTTGCTTGTGACTTTTGGACTTGGTCCCCTTGTTCCACAGGTACCCTAGATTGGAAATCCACAGTTGTTGCATTGCTGGTTTGTGTCTTTCCTGCATTATTCCTCTAACACGACTATTTTGTCCTTAGGGGAACTTTAGTGCACTTTGCACTCACTTTTCAGGGTCTTGGGGAGGGTTATTTTGCTAACTCTCACTATTTTCTAATAGTCCCAGCAACCCTCTACAAGGTCACATAGGTTTGGGGTCCATTCGTGGTTCCCATTCCACTTTTGGAGTATATGGTTTGTGTTGCCCCTATCCCTATGTTTCCCCATTGCATCCTATTGTAACTATACATTGTTTGCACTGTTTTCTAAGACTATACTGCATATTTTTGCTATTGTGTATATATATCTTGTGTATATTTCCTATCCTCTCACTGAGGGTACACTCTAAGATACTTTGGCATATTGTCATAAAAATAAAGTACCTTTATTTTTAGTATAACTGTGTATTGTGTTTTCTTATGATATTGTGCATATGACACTAAGTGGTACTGTAGTAGCTTCACACGTCTCCTAGTTCAGCCTGAGCTGCTCTGCTAAGCTACCATTATCTATCAGCCTAAGCTGTTAGACACCCTATACACTAATAAGGGATAACTGGGCCTGGTGCAAGGTGCAAGTACCCCTTGGTACTCACTACAAGCCAGTCCAGCCTCCTACAACCGCTAATGTAATCTTCTTTGAATTGACCACTATGGCACCAGTAATAATATTAGTAGCTCTTATTGAAGAAAAGGTTGGAGACCCTTGTGCTAGAAGCACAGCAGTTACACACATGACAACAAGATGAATTTGGTTATTAGAATAATTCCTAGTGCCATCGGGTTAACCTATATCACATTTTTTAATGAGGGTAACACGGTACCCATAGCATACAAATCACACTTGTACTCCAATGCAGAACAAAGATTTGCACCAACAGAAAAAATAGTGACTGCTGTACAGATAGCTGTAATTAAGGAGAGGCCACATGTCCAAGGGAAAAGCATTATTGTCATTACCCCGGTACCAGCCCTTGAGGCTGTAACCACAGGTAGCATCCCAAACATGAAAGCATTATATCTATGTAGGATTCGATGGGGAACCACCACTTATGTTGATTATGTTTTCGACCCCAAGCTACACACCCAAGAATTTCTCCAATATAAACTTGTGTCCACCATGCCCTCTAACATCATGCCTCTTGCTCAATGCTAAACAATCATTTACACTGATGGTTCAGCACAACCAGCTGTAGGTACAAAACACCAGTAGCCCACTACTTGTGAAGCTGTTAGCGGAGTAATGAGGGATGGTACATTCCACCCTCAACATACCAATAAACAGACCCTAGGGGACTGCACTGCATAACTTGCAGAGCTAAAGGCTCTGATTTTGGCACTGGAACATATGGAAACACATCGGCTGATGAAGCTGCCAACCACTCAGTAGTTCTGCTTTTTTGCTGCAATTACTCGTTCTCCTACAAGACTGGATAATGAGACTTTGGCTGATTTGAAAGCTTCGGCTGACGGCAAGTCTTTACCAAAAGCATACCCTGCTAAATATACCTACCACCTCAGCGCAACAATTCCTGATCGTGTGATCCCCAACCAAGATCAGATCTCATTAAAGTAGCGCATGAGGGTGTTGCTTCTACCCAGGCTGGTGTGGTGGCTACTATTTCCCTGCTACAAAAATGCTATTGGTGGCCAGGTCTATACAAACAGACCAAACAGTGTGTCCTTTGCTGTGACATCTGTCAACCAATTAAAGGGCCCACCATCAAACACCCACTGCAGACACCCCACTTAGGCCCTCATTACAACCCTGGCGGTCGGTGTTAAAGCTACGTAATACCGCAAACAGGCCGGCGGAAAAAAAATTGAATCACGACCGTGGCGGAAACCGCCAACATAGACAGCCACTTTAACACTCCGACTGCCACGGCGGTACAAACAAACAGCGCAGAGGTCGCCGCCAACAGACAGGCGGAAGACAATGTACCACCCACACTATTATGAGAGGCCAATCCGCCACCTTTTCCGGGGCGGAACCAACATGAACAAAAACACGGCGGAAACAGGACTTGGAAGGGAAAACACTCACCACTCCACACCCCACGAGGAACCAGGAAGCCATGGAGCCAGAACTCCAAATACTCCCTGTGATGGTATTCCTGCTCCTCTATCAGGAGCACCAAAGACAGCGGCGACGACCACGGTGAGTACTGCACCTACAACACAGGGGAGGGGGGAGGAAAAAGAGAGTGACACACACATGCAACACGCAAAACCCCCACCCCCACCCTCACCCACAACAACATACACACAAATACATGCTGCAACATTACATTTACACCCCCCCCCCCCGGAAGAACGCAAGGACAAAAGGAAATTAGTTGAACGATTGTAATAAATAAAAATCCATTAGTCAAAACTCGAAATACAGTATATACAATTATGTACACCAACTACACAAGTCCGGATACTGCACCAATTATTGTCCGTAGACAACTGAGCCCATAATGCATGGACGAGGCCCACACTCGATACCAGACTCCAAATGGAGAGAACACTGCAGGGGCATTAGATCGAAATTAACAGGCACCTCAGGGGGAAGGGAAGGGGGGGCCATCAGCCGGATGAGTGCACAACGCCACTGCTCCACAAGGGGGCTCCATGCCCACTGCTGTATCCTGGGGAGTGCAAAGCCACAGTCTCTCAAGTCTTTACAGTGGGTGGTTTGCCCACTGCCTTATCCTGGGGAGTGCAAAGCCACAGTCTCTCAAGTCTTTACAGTGGGTGGTTTGCCCACTGCCTTATCCTGGGGAGTGCAAAGCCACAGTCTCTCAAGTCTCTCAAGTGGGTGGTTTGCCCACTGCTTTATCCTGGGGAGTGCAAAGCCACAGTCTCTCAAGTCTTTACAGTGGGTGGTTTGCCCACTGCTTTATCCTGGGGAGTGCAAAGCCACAGTCTCTCAAGTCTATCAAGTGGGTGGTTTGCCCACTGCTTTATCCTGGGGAGTGCAAAGCCACAGTCTCGCAAGTCTCTCAAGTGGGTGGTTTGCCCACTGCTTTATCCTGGAGAGTGCAAAGCCACAGTCTCTCATGTGGGTGGTTTGCCCACTGCTTTATCCTGGGGAGTGCAAAGCCATAGTCTCTCAAGTGGATGTCATTCTCCACTGGTTCTGGAGGGGGCTTTGTACCCAGAGTGCTTCATCCTGCCAAGGACTGAGGTAGTAGATGCCTTTCTCCACTGGTTCTGGAGGGGGCTTTGTGCCCAGAGTGCTTCATCCTGCCAAGGACTGAGGTAGTGGATGTCTTTCTCCACAGAAAGTTGTGCATCATGGAAGCTGCCCAGGCTCCTGGAACTGACCACCAGCCTCGGATGACTGATCACTGGGGATGGCAGCCATGTCTGCGGTGGTGCCACAGGCTCAGGATGTTGCGGGGCCGCTAGCGGTGCTTGCGGCGGGGTCATTTGCGGCGGTGCTGGCGGCGGCCTCTGTGGCGGCGGTGCTTGCGGCGGGCTCTGTGGCGGCGGTGCTTGCGGCGGCCTCTGTGGCATCGGTGCTTGTGGAGGGCTTAGTGACTGCTGTGCTGGTGGCGGGCTCAGTGACTGCGGTGCTATTGGTGGGCTCAGTGACTGCGGTGCTGGTGGCGGCCTCAATGACAGCGGTGCAGGTGGTGGTGCAGGTTGCAGTCTTCTCCGCTGTACAGGCTGGAATCCGCGTGGACTGAAGGTGTGACACTGGTCTAATTGTCGGTGCCACCATGCCCTCTCCTGACCTGCCCTTTATTTTCTGGCCCTTCCCCACCTAGGATGGTGGCGCAGCTGTCTTGCCACCATGCCATTTCGTTTTCCCTGTGCCCTTGTTGGCAGCTGTTTTCTGCTTCTCCCTCCGGGATGTGAGCAACCTTTTGACTTTTGCAGGTGGCGGAATGTCCTTGCCCTCGCTCCGTGGCACACTGGCAGCCCTGTTGGTTGGTGCACTCCAATAGCCCACAGTTGCTGGCACCACTGTGTCTGGTGATGTGGTGGCTGAGGTGCTGGGTTGGGACCTGGAAAGCCTGGCCCTAGGGGAAGGACGGGGGGGAGGTGTAGGGAAGAGGTCAATATTAGCCAGGAAAAGTTTTTTAGACACACTGGGATGGGTAGATGGAGGGGGTTTGGGAGTGGAGGAAGAGGTAGTGGTTGTAGGAGGTGTACGTTTGCTGAATTTGGGTGAAGGTGCATGGGCTGGAGGCTGTTGTGAGGTGGATGGCTGTTGGGTGGGTGTGTGCCTGCGTTTTTGTACTTTGGGAGGAGGGCTCACAGACACACTGGTAGAGGACACGGGATGTGTGAATGGTAGTGGGGGTGGTGAATGCACGTGAGCGGTGTGTGGTGATGGGCGTGCTGGTGATGGAGGTAGTGGCTGAAGATGTAGTGCATGCAGGTGTGAGTGGAGATGAGACAGGGGAGGAGGACGACGTGGAGGAGGGGGACACAGTAGAGGTAGTGGATGTTGGTATGTGTGTATGGGTATGATGCTTGTGTGAGTGCCTGTGGGATGTGTGGTGCTTATGTTTGCCTGAGCCACTTTTGTGTGTTGAGGTGTGTGCATGCTGGTCTGATGGTGTGCTTGGGATAGGCTGAGGTACAGGGGATTGGGTCTGGGTGGAGGAGGTTTGAGGGGAGGCTGGACACAGGGACAATGGCTGCCATCAGTGCTGAGGCCAGAGACTGAAATGCTCTCTGTTGGGCTGCCATGCCAGAATGAATGCCCTCCAGGTATGCATTTGTTTGTTGCAAATGCCTCTCGTCACTTTGGATGGCATTCAGAATGGTTGATTGCCCAACAGTGAGGGATCTCACAAGGTCAATAGCCTCCTCACTGAGGGCAGGAGGGCTGACTGGGGCAGGGCCTTAGGTGCCTGGGGTGAAGGAGATGCCCACCCTTCTGGGTGAGCGGCCACGGGAAACACACTGAGGGGCTGCTGGGAGGGCGGTGCTGGTAGGGGGGTGGCGGCTGTACCTGTTGATGTTGGGGGCACATAGGGGTCCGCCACCGCAAGGGAGCTCCCATCAGAGGAGGAGTCGCTGTCGCTGATGTCACCTCCTGACCCCGCCGTGGAGCTCCCCTCGCCCTCCGTCCCGCTGGTGGCTTCAGACTCCGTTGTCTCGCCCTCCAGGGCCAAGTGGGATGCAGCTCCCTCCTGCTCCAGTGCCACTTCTCCTCCACCTGATGATGCTATTGCGCACAAGAACAGGGAGACCACAAAAAGAAGGGGGGGAAGACAGAAGAAGGACATGTTCAGTGCATGCAATACCACTACCGTTGGCAGACACTACAGACACAGCAGCCCTCTGCACTACACCATGCACTTAAGAGTTCCTATATTATACACAGGGCTATGGGGGTACAAGGCCTATGCCCGATTGCTGCAGAAATGGAAGTCACAGGAGCCTGACTAGGTGTAGATGGCTCTTACCACTGGTGGGGTTGGGGTGCCACATAGCCTGCCTCACAAAGGGACCTTGTCTACAATGCTTGCCCTGGCCTAGGGGAACCCACTGCCCACCTCCCCCACCCAGACACCTCGTAATGCGCGCCGAGTCAGATGGATGTGACGGTACCCCCTTGTGGCTCCTGTGATGCCCTCAAGCGCCCATCCAACTCTGGATACGCCACCGCCAGGATCCGGAACATCAGGGGGGTCATGGTGCGACGGGCACCCCTCCCACGTTGGGAGGCCATCCCCAGCTGGGCCTCCGCCGTCTTCTTGCTCCAGTGGCGAATGTCCTCCCATCTTTTACGGCAGTGGGGTGCTCCGTCTGTGGTGGACCCCCATGGTCCGGATGTCCTTGGCGATGGCACACCAAATATTCTTCTTCTGGTGGGCTCTGACCTACAGGAATAGTACAGGGGAAAAGGAAAATCTTTAACAATCCGGACTGTCACAGTCATTGACACACGTTCCCACCCTTGCCCTGGCGCACATACACTCACAGTTCGCTCATGCAGGGCTCAGTCCCCTCCCTCCATCTTCCATCCACACCACTCCAAACAGGCATTGCCCATACAGCATGCGCACAGTGTACTCACCTGCTTGTCTGGAGGACCGTAGAGGTGCGTGTACTGGGGGAGGACCCCATCCACTAACTTCTCCAACTCCTCCGAAGTGAAGGCAGGGGCCCTTTCCCCAGACACATGAGCCATCGTCGCTTCCAGACTGAGGTCACAGCAGCACTTGCAGTGTAGGTGCTCTCCTGTCGAAGGTCAGGTATCAAGTGAGTGAACAGAGAGAAAATGGTGGTCACGTCCACGGCGGGTCATTGCAGGCGTACATCGTCATTGGCTCCTGGGACCCATAGGGTCCAATGATAACCAATGCAGGATTGTGCCGCAATCTTCGACCACCTACCGCAACGGTGTACAACGCCAGCGCAGTTACCTCATATCCCCTTGTCCCACCTTACAGGTCAGGCAGCCGCCTTTTCAGGGGGCCACATGACATTAATAATCATTGCGTCACACCTATGTAGGCCTTTCATACACACAGTGACAGGCACATTGTGGATTAACAAATGTGTGCAAATCAAATATTTTTTCAAACCTCAGTGTTGCCTGACTCTCTGCTTGCTGTTCTCATCCGCTGTGGCAGGTGAGGAGATGGCGGCATCCTTCGGTGTACAGACACTGGTGGACCTGTCAACAATGGAAGAGAAGCAAGTAATAGTCACCTACAGACTTGATCATGCAACAATCCATGAACTGTGTGCCCAGTTGGATCCAGACATGATGTCAGCAATCTGCCATCCCACAGGGATCCCCCCTCTAGTGCAGGTCCTGTCAGTACTCCATTTCCTGGCAAGTGGGTCTTTTCAAACTACAGTAGCCATTGCATCAGGGATGTTCCAGCCTATGTTCTCAAACGTGTTGTCCAGAGTGTTGTCTGCCCTGCTGAAACACATGCGTAGCTACATCGTTTACCCTCAGGTGGAGGATTTGCCTACAGTGAAAGGTGACTTCTATGCCCTGGGACATATCCCCAACATCATAGGTGCCATTGATGGGACACATGTGGCCTTGGTACCCCCGCATGAGTGAACAGGTGTACATAAACCGGAAGAGCTACCATTCTATGAATGTGCAGATGGTATGTTTGGCCGACCAGTACATCTCCCATGTGAATGTCAAGTTTCCTGGATCAGTGCATGACGCTTACATTCTGAGGAATAGCAGCATCCCTTATGTGATAGGGCAACTCCAGAGGCACCGTGTGTGGCTAATAGGTGAGGACAAGGACCCTATACCCTATGAATAGTTGTCTGGGTCTGGGGTTGTCCCTAAGGATTAGTGTGTGTCTAACAGTTGTCCCTCGACATTTGCAGGTGACCCTGGGTACCCCAACCTGTCATGGTTACTGACCACAGTGAGAAATCCCAGGACAAGGGCAGAGGAACGCTACAATGAGACACATGGGCGAACTAGGAGAGTGATTGAAAGGGCCTTCGGCCTCCTGAAGGCCAGGTTCCGGTGCCTCCATATGACAGGTGGTTCTCTCTACTACTCACCAAAGAAGGTGTGCAAGATCATCGTGGCCTGCTGTATGCTGTACAACCTGGCTTTGCAACGGCAGGTGCCTTTTCTACAGGAGGATGGTCCAGAAGGAGGTCTTGTGGCAGCTGTGGAGCCTGTGGACAGTGAAGAAGAGGAGGCAGAAGAAGAGGATATCAACAACAGAAACAACGTTATCCAGCAATACTTCCAGTGAGAAACAGGTAAGAAGATGTCACTGCCTCACACATCTCATACAATTGTTAGACCTATCATATGTCTGTAACTTTCACCCAGTGTATGCACCCTGACTTGTCACTTTGCCTTTTCATTTCACAGATGTGGGTCCCAATATGTGACCTCTGCTATATTACCTTGTGGACTAGAGATGTGTTACATCGGTATGTTGACAATACAATCGACATTGCTATTTTCCATAGTTATTGCAAATACACATTTGTGAAAGTACAGACAGACTCCAGATTGTTTTGTGATTCAAGGGTGTTTATTTCAGTGCAGATTAGTGGAGGGGGTTGTAAAATGGACAGGGGTGATAGTGGAGGATTGTCCATGGCAGAGTCACAGGTACATTGTCCAAAGGGGCATAGGAAGTGGAGCTAGGGCAGTTGATGGATGGACAGGGTGACGAAGTGGGACAGAAGAATGACATTGAGGGGGGGGTCTCATTTCCTGGTGGGGGTCTTGGCATTGTTCTCTGTCTTTGTCCTGGATCTCAGGGACCGTTTGCAGGGTGGTTCTCCATCTGCAGGGGGTGGGGTGCTGGTGTCGTGGTCCTGTGGCGGTGCCTCCTGTCCACTAGCGCCGGCGGAGGTGGTGGGCAGTTTATCATCCAGGCTAGTGTCAGGGACCCCTCGTTTTTCCACAGTGTCCGTCCTTGTGTTCACAAGGTCCTTCAGCACCCCTACAATGGTGACCAAGGTGGTGTTGATGGACTTGAGTTCCTCCCTGATCCCCAGATACTGTTCCTCCTGCAGCCGCTGGGTCTCCTGAAACTTGGCCAGTACCGTTGCCATCGCTCCTGGGAATGATAGTACGCTCCCATGATGTTGGAGAGGGCCTCATGGAGAGTGGGTTCCCTGGGCCTGTCCTCCCCCTGTCGCACAGCATTCCTCCCAGTTCCCCTGTTTTCCTGTGCCTCTGTCCCCTGAACCGTGTGTCCACTGCCACTGCCCCCAGGTCCCTGATTTTCTTGGGGTGGTGGGTTTGCCTGGGTTCCCTGTAGTGGTGGACACACTGCTGCTTGACGTGTCCTGGGGGCAGAGGGATGGTCCTGCTGAGTGGGTGCTGTGCTGGTGTTTCCTGAGGGGGGAGGCTCTGTAGTGGCATGTGCCAGTGTCAGGGGAACCGACTGTCCTGAGGTCCCAGATGGGCTGGGCTGGTAATCTTGATCCAGTTTGACAGAGCTGCTGTCATCACTGTGGGCCTCTTCTGTGGGGGGAGTGGACATGTCTGGAACCTCCTGTCCGGTGACGTTGCGTAGGGGTCCTACAGGGGTGTAAAGGCATGATTATTGCAATGTGTACTGCTAATGATTTACCGCGGTTGAAAGACTGCCGCGTGGATTCGTGGGTCGTGATAGTGTGGGCGTATTCCTGTTGGCGTGACGGTGTCGGTTTTGTTATCGCCAGTTTATCACTGACCTTTGGTGTGGCGGACTTGTGTGGGTGTCTGGATTTTGGCGGATTCCTGCCTGTGGGTCGTAATAGCTGTAGCGGTATTCCGCCACCGCAGCAGTGTGTTGGCAGTCTTCTGCACGGCGGTAAGCGGGATTTACCGCCAATGTTGTAATGAGGGCCATAGTGTCCAACAAACCACTAAAATGTGTGTACTTGGACAGTTGCGGTCCCTTACAACCTGATGGTGCACTTTGATATATCTTAGTCCTGGTGATGCATGTTCTAGATTCCTGTGGGTAAGGCCACAACAATCAACAGACGCCCCAACTGTTATTAAAGATTTGCAAGTCTTCATCGGGATATATGTGGTTGCATTATTCCACTCAGACCAGGGCCCTGCCTTTGCCTCCAGGACATACAGGGACATCATGGCAACAATCGGTGTTCAACTCCATTTCTCATTTCCATATCATCCCCAGGGAAATCTGTTGTGGACTTAGACTTAAAGCAATCCTTAACAGCAAGGGTATTAGGTTCTGGTCGTAGTTGGCTTCATCACCTATCTGGGGTCCAGAGAGCACTAAATAACCTGCCCAGAAGGTCCTTGGGAGAACGCATCCCCTATGAGGTCCTGTTTGGGATACCTTTGTATTTCCTAGATCCTGGTGGCCTTAGCGCAGTGAATGGCAGAAACACCATTTCACATAAATTAACTTGTCACTGATTAACAGGAAACACAACAATTCTGTGATGAAAATTCCTCTGCCTATACCACCTCCGTGGGAAAGAGGAATTTGCCAACAACATTTACCGTCTGGATTCCTAAAGTTGGTGATCTAGTACAAGAAAGATTGCTGTAAAAAAGACATTTGGCCGATCCTATGAAGCACCGGTTGCAGTCCTGGGAATACACGGTACCAGAGCTGTCATCATACTACCACTGCCTGGTTCTAAAGAAAACCTTTTTGTTTCAATTGACATCAAATTGTACAATGTCATCAGACCTTCACAATAGACCACAAGGATTCCTGGGTAGTTCCCTAGCCTCCCTCGTTACCTAACGGGATGTACCTCTTCGAACGCTATTTTATGTTCTGCAAGTAACAATGCTACAGTTGTCTCCCCAAACTTGGGGAGAGTGGAGAATGAACTTCTGCTACTTCCTATCACCACTTCACTGACAAGAAACATCCAACATTTGGCATTGCTTGCCTTCCTGCTTTGGAATGGGTTTGTCATTGTTTTCTTTTTATTGGTAAAAGGTCACTATCCTCCAGAACCCTCTGCTGTTGAACAGGTGGATAAGGTTTTTGACATCTTACCTTTCTTTCCATAAGGTCCAAAGAGACTTGTCCCTTGTGAACATTTCAACTGTTTCGATTCCTGATGGACCCTCTTTCTCAGCATGGTTACCCCCATTTTCTGCCTGTTGTCTGTGTGTTTGACTGTGTTCACTGGGATCCTGCTAACCAGGACCCCAGTGATTATGCTTTCTGCCTTTAAACTTGGTTACTTCAACCACATACACCCCACATTTGGCATATTGGTGCCCCCATGTAAGTCCCTGGTATATGGTACCCAGGTACCCAGAGGATTGGGGTACCAGGAAATCCCCATGGGTTACAGCATGTATTATGCCACCCATGGGGAGCCCATGCAAAGCGTAGCTGCAGGCCAGCCATTGCAGCCTGGGTGAAAAGGTGCATGCACCCTTTTCATTGTAGGTCACTGTAAGTCACCCAAATGGTAGGCCCTCCTAGCCTAGAGGGCAGGGTGCAAGTACCTCTGTGTGAGGGTACCCTTGCACCAGCAGAGGTGCCTCCAAGAGCTCCAGTTCCATTTTCCAGGACTTCGTGAGTGCTTTTCCACTCCACTGACTGACTGCACTCATTTATCCGGTGTGGGACGTCAACTGCATCCTCCAGAACTCTGCACCGACTCCAGGGCCTCATTGCTGACCATCACCATCCTACCGTCGACCAACGCCTGCAACCACAGATGGGTGGGTAGTGGGTCCTGCCCCCACTGGACACTTCTGGGACTTCTGGGCTTAGTCCCCTTCTTCCACAGGTCTTCCTCTTCAGGAATCCAACACTGTTTTCTTGAGACTTGTCTAGGGGTTGCATTTTCCTCCTTTTCGTCCTTTTGGGTGGTTTGGGGAAATCCAGTAGCTTACTCCTTTCTTCCTGGTCACTGGTGGGCACTGTGACACTTACCTTTAGGGTTTCCTGGTTCCTCCAGCTCCCCTCTACACATCCCACGTACCTAGGTGGGGGTCCTAAGTTTGCATTCCATATTTTTAGTATATGGTTTGGGCTCCCCCTAGGTTGACTGTTGTCACCTTCTATTTGCACTTTTTTCTAACACTATCTATGCCTATTTCGAATTACTAGTGTACATATCTAGTGTGTTACTTACCTCCTATTGGAGGGTTGCCTCTCTAGTAATTTTTGGTAATTGTGTCGCTAAAATAAAGTACCTTTATTTTTGTATCACTGACTGTTTTCTTTTATGTGTGTAAGTGCTGTGTGACTACAGTGGTATTGTATGAGCTTAACATGTCTCCTAGATAAGCCTTGGCTGCTCATCAACAGCTACATCTAGAGAGCTGGCTTCTAGGCACTGCCTACTCTGCACTAATAGGGGATACCTGGTACAAGGTGTAAGTACCTTACGTACTCACCACACACCAGGCCTGCTTCCTACACCATATGATATATTCAGTCCTACTGAGGTCATTCAAATTCCATATGTCTTTAAAGTTTCTATGAATAATATTGTTACACCTGGGGTTGTTTCTGATGATTGGGGTGTTAAAACAGTTGATTCCATGTTTTATGAGCTTCACAATTATACTGTATTTGAAGGCGAAGATGTATATATGAAGTCAGCAAATTATGGGGAAGTGTTCTGTTATCAAGATTATGGCCATCACGTTCTGCACCAAGCTAGTACCACAACATTAGTTTTTAAATACACACAATGGGAGCATTGTCCAACTCCTCCAGTGGTGAGTTCCAAAACGTATGCAGAGAATTTTGAAAATTTTCCCGGGCATGATGCCAAAAAAGCTGTGTCATATTACTTTAAATTTGCTCCTTCTAAAGTAAGAAAAATATTGCTAACTGACACAAAATTAATCTATTCTGATTCTTTTGTTTTAAGGCTGGCTGTTGAGGCCTATGAATTTTGGAAAACCTCTGTTGATTTGAGGAGTGTATGGGGAACATGTGATTGGCAAATACAGGGTAGGGAAGCTTTATTTAAAGCATGCCTTATTCCTTTACTAATAATATTTCTGAATGATACAGTTCGGCAAACAACTTGCCTGGGGTTAGAGAAAAAAAAGAAATTGCATGTGCCCATTATCCCGACACCAGCTAAATTTAACAATTGGCAGAAACTTTTTAATATCACCAAAGAACAGCTAACTAGTTGGGTTCAGAATGGTAATTTTAATTCCTGACTGTCACGTCCTGGAGGGTGATTATTGTGGCCAGTGGACACAAATGGTTGTCAGGCACGTTTTGTAAATTCCACGCAGGGTTTCAGGCAAGCCGACCGGGGCCTCACTATGTTATAGCTCAATACTCAGGTGTCATCACTACACATAGTGTGGGTAAACTTTGCCAACAGTTGTTACATTCTTTCACATTAGCATCTTTCAAAGAATACCTTAGTGTCCTTCCAGAAGGGGTCAACATACAAGATTTCTTGCTGGGTCCTAGAAAACCACGCTCAAAATATTTTCTATATGCCATATATAATGAAATTTGAAGGCTTTCACAAATGAAACCTGCTGCACGCTTAAGGCAGATTGATAAAGGAAACATGGAATAGGTGTTAGCTGTTGTCGATATTGGTATGAACACATTGTCCAACTGTGTTTACTTGCTAAATAACATGGTGTCACTTGCAATCAACATAATTCAGAATGATATGTCATTTTTACATCATGGGCAGCTTCAAGTTAGGTCCTTTATGCAGCGAGATTTCACACTGCAGGTTATTAGAAGTGGCCGTGTGCCCTGGCAGCATGTTAACTCTACCTAATTATTTGCCACTTTCAATTTTATAAGACAACAACAGGTAATGGCTAAGAAAGAAGTGATTTACATCATGCTTAACATTGAAAGATTGGAAAAGTTGGCTTTTAGTGTAGCAGAAATTCCATTGGCAGTATGGCTAGGTGATTAATCTGCCCATTTCAACATTTCAGTTCAGCAAGTGTTTGAAACATTTTGCAGTTGGCAGATTTGAGCAGGTAGGGCACTGTTACGTCGGCGAGGTGTGGGAATTGCCTTTTGCTTACGAACGTTTAAACAGTAAAACAGAGGACTTTCTTAGCGGAGGCAAAAGTGAGACTGCTGTTAGTCATTCTATGATTTGCAAGCAGGTGTCCTTGCATGGTACTTGTAATGCCGCCATAGCGAATTTGGCGTGCTTTCTGTAGGGTACTCCCATCTCTTTGATTTACCCAGTATTTCAGATACTTTCAAATGGATGGTATGTGATGCTGAATAGTGAAAGCTTTTGCAGAATGAGGCCTAGAATTGCTTATATGATTTTGGTTTCTCAAATTGTACCTTGCTGTAGCCATGTGTTATATTCCCCCACACAAGAAATAAAGGTAGCAGAAATGTGGCCCCATATTGCTACTTCAAATGTAAAGCAGACTAAAGATGCTACTGTTTCAAAAACATGCAACTCTGACATCAGCCAGAGAGACCTATCACCTCAAACGAGCAAGGTTATCAGCAGAGATACAGTCCTTATTAAATACCAACTTCCCCAATCATTTTAGAGAGTTGGTGAGCAGAATTTTCAGTGTATCCAATACTGTGGGAATTGTGCCCTTTTTAAGGCTGTCAGGTCTGGATTTGTCAGCACCTTTCAGACTGTATTTAGAGTGATACCTTCAGCAATCCATTCATTCTTTTCGAGTGTCTTTGGTGGATTCCCGATAACTTTCGCATTGATTGGCAGCATTTTGCTGTTGTTTCAGATATGCAATGGCTGTCCCAATTCAACAAAGCAGAGTAATGGAGCTCCCATCAGCTCACGTGTGCTGTGATTGTATGAAACATGTTAGACCTGGCAGCTTTTTTGCGTGTCTTCCCTGTCTTCTTACCTTCTGACCTCCTGTTTTTATGGTATACTGGACTCTGTTGTTGCTGGTTTATTGTATATGCACATTTTACCAATGCTAATAAGTGCTAAAGTGCAAGTGCACCCTATATAAATTGTACTGTTGATTGGTTTAGCCATGATTGGCACATTTGTTTTACTGGTAGGTCCTTAGTAAAGTGCACAGGGCCTGTAAATCAAATGCTACTAGTGGGCCTGAAGCACTGATTGTGCTACTCACATAAGTAGCCCTTTAAACATGTCTGCAGTGTCTGTGTTTGCAGTCTTGCACTGCCAATTTGACCCGCCAAGTGTACCCACTTATCAGGCCCAAACTGTCCCTTTTACTACATGTAAGGCACCCCTAAGGTAGGCCCTAGGTAGCCCCAAGGGCAGGGTGCCGTGTATATTAAAGGCGGGACATGTACTGATGTGTTTTACATGTCCTAACAGTGAAATACTGCCAAACTTGTTTTTCACTGTTGCATGGCTTATATCTCTCATAGGTTAACATGGGGGCTGCCTTTAAATATCCTTAAAGTGTATTTTCCATTTTAGAGCAGATAGAAATTTGGAGTTTGGGGTCTCTGAACTCCCAATTCAAAAATACATATTTTAATGAAGTTGGTATTCAGATGGTTAGTTTGAAAATGCCACTTTTAGAAAGTGGGCATTTTCTTGCTTAAACCATTCTGTGACTCTGCCTGTTTGTGGATTCCCTGTCTGGGTCAGTTTGACAGTTGAGCTGTTTGCACCTCTCCTCTAGACAGTGACACAGTGGGAGCTGGGGTGTAGCCTGCATATCCTGATGGGCCATCTGAGCTAGTGTGGAGAGAGGAGTGGTCGCTTACACCTGAAATGACTGTGCCTGCCCTCACACAATACAGTCTCCAATCCCCTGGTGTGTGTCTGGGGCCTGGCCTGGGCAAGGCAGGCTCTTGTCAACAACATAGACTTTCCTTTGAATTAGGCCTACTTTAAAGGTAGAAAGGGGTATAAGTAGTGGACCCAAAACCCCAGACTTTTAGAATCTTTCTGGATCAAGAGGAGGAGGAGTACTACCCCTTTGCTGTGTTGCTTTGCTGGGTTGGCCTGCAGTTGCTGCTTCTGCCTGAAAAGAGAACAAAGGGTGAACTTTGCTGTGTATCCTGCTTGATAAAGTTATCCAAGGGCTTGGGGTAGAGCTTGCCTTCTGTTGGAAGTCTCAGTGACACCAAAGACTTCAGTTTATTTTGCCTACAGTACTGGGAACTGTATGTTTTGTGCTTTTCAGGAGGAAAAAGCAATGCGATGCTGACGCCACTGGCCTGCAATGTGACCTGCCGATCACACGGAGCCGCACTGCCCCACTTCGCCCCGCAACTCTGGTCTCACCTGGGCGCCCCGCACTCAGGTATCGCCTTGTTCACACCACAGCGTGGGCATCCCTGATGACCCCACTCCTGCTGACACCGGCACCACTGCCTTCTCCGTGGCCTGTGGACACCGCTCATGAGGTACACGAAGCACCATCCCGTCCCGCCTGCAGCCCCGGTCCACCAACCCCAGCACCCTCAACTCCAGTGTCGTCACCAGGCGTCCCTGCCTGCACTATGACCCGTGGACGTGCATGGAGCCCGTCGGGTGCCGCACCGCCGACTTGGGCCTCCCGACGACAGCACTTCATCAACGATGAGGCCGCTGCCTGCACCATGACCTGGTGACACTGCACGTCGCACCGCCCTGCTTCACACCGCTGCCCTGGTGTCACCAACGCCACTGGATGCTGTCACCGAGCCACTGCCTGCACTGTGACATGTGGGCACTGTATGTCACATTGTCCCACTTCGTACCTCAGCCCTGCCGCTATCCACGGCAGCACTCCTGATTTCACCAGCCCGGAATTCAATCTGCAACATGTGTGACTTCAAGGGCCTGATGACCCCCGCACCGACCTCCGTAACTGACACCACAACACCACTCTCCAGACCTCATCCCGAGGATCACGACGCCCTGCAATTCCAAAGGTACTGTTTGTGGGTCTTCCTGACACCGTAGCTGGCCTGCGATGCTGCAGCCGCCTGAACTGTTGGTTTTGTTGATCACAATTCCATAATAGCCCCAGGTGGCTATCGACTTCAAGGAACTGTCTTTTTAAGTAACTTTTGCAGAATTCATATACTTATTACTGGATGTTGGATTTTTATCGAATTTGGTCTTGTTTTATATAGATAAATATTGGCTATTTATTTATACTGGTGTGGTGTCCTTCTGTAGTGTTTTCACTGTGTTACTGTGTGTTATGTGCAAATGTTATACAAATTGCTTCTGAGATAAGCCTGACTGCTCGTGCAAGCTACCAAGGGGTTGAGCAGGGGTTATGTGAGTGGGTATCTCCCTTATCCTGACTAGAGTGGGGGTCCCTACTTGGACAGGGTGCAAACCAACTGACAACTAGAGACCCCATTTCTAACAATACAGTATTTAGGAATTTCACTACTTGAGGAACTTGAACTGAATTGGTCATTGACATTCTGACCAATACTGACCTGTGTGCAGCCAATTTTCCACTGCTTATGGTGCTTGTGGTACTTCTTTGAGTGTGCACCAAAGGCGTGTCTTGTTGTGCAGTGAAAGATCAAGTGAGATAAATAGTTTTTCCAGGTATAAGGAGCCCATTGGGGTGAGCTGTATTTCACCAAAGCGTACACCCTCCTCAGTTTCACAGGTAATGGGAAATAGAGACTGGTCTATCAGTGGCATGACAGGAACATATAGTGATCGGCAATGGGTCCTCCGGTTTAATGCGTGCCACGCTGTGCAGGCCACCGTGTCCATCTCAGATCTCAGTCGCCACAGAGATCGATAAAGTGCACAAGACAGTTTACAGGGCCAGATCAAGTCCTGCTCAGGCACAGCATTGAGTAAGTACTCTATGTGGTGAATCCAAAAGTGTGTAAACTGCAACTGTGAACAGTTGTAGTAAAGATCCATGTCTGGTGCTGCTAAACCCCCCAGTTTAAAGGACCCTAGTGATTTGGGTAGGCTCCATACTTCCTGAAAAAACTCTGGGCTGTCACTGTTGGGGCCATAAAAGGTTGATCAAGCAGAACACCTGAGAGCAGCACATACCTCCCTTCTGGGTCGCAAACCACCCCTCTAGTGCGCCAAGGGAGCCCCTTGCGTATAATGATAGCGACCCCACGAGCGTAACAGTAATAGGAAGCAATGTGGCACTCCCCCATCCACCCTGTTTGCAAGCGCAGTTTAGATTCGGAAGTGAGGTGAAGCTCTTGAAGCATGCAAATGTCAACAGCATGGCGGCGCAAATAAGCAGACTTCTGTTGCATCTTTCATGCATCATTTAACCCTCTAATCTTCCATGACACACATTTCAATGTAAAAGTATTGGAGTGTGGCATGCTATAGTCCCATCGTTTCCGTGTCGCTGCAGTGTTGGAATATAATAGGCACAGTCCATGCAGGAGTGCAGGAGAAAGGAAAAGGGACAGAACCAATAAAGTAACAGTAACATCCTATGTTCAGAACCCAAAAATTCCATCCACCACCCACGTCCGCACCCCAACCGGGCCAGACATCCATACCCCTCCCAGCAAGGAACCCACTGGGCTTATCAGTGTCCTCGGACTCATCCTTGGGGGCGCTTGAGAGGCCGATACATCCCATCCCAAGAAGTGATGGGTGGTCTCGCTGGCCACCGCTCAGAGGGTGACATAGGATCAGCGGTATCTGTCTTTGGTGGCCAGTCCCCCTTGCATTATTTAGTCATTATCGCTAAGATGTCCATTTTCATCAGCAGCTTGATCGGAATATCCACCATCTGGCCGCTTTGGGAGCGTTTTGACATACTTTGCAGCCAGCTTATGGTCTGTGATAGGGGAGGCCTCTGGCCCAAAGATCTGTGTGCCTGCTCCACCACAGTCCCACGGAAAGCACATCAGGGAACAGTGACTTCAACATGGCTTCTACATAGTCCTACATCTGGCCCATGGCAGTGGACTCAGGTATGCCCAGGATGCTAAGGGTATTCCTCTGGGAGCGAGCTTCAAGGTCTTCATTTTTATTACAGATAACCTCCAAAACCTTTTCCATTTGAAGGAGCTGTCCCGCAGAGGTGTGGTGTCCGTCGTCCAAGGCAGATCCAGTTGGTCAAGCCTTAAATCATGGTCATCCGCCTTGTCCTTGAGTCTATCCATACGGTCAGTAAGGTGGTCCAGTTTGGTATGATAAGGTCCAGAAACATGGCCTTGATCGAAGAGGGCTGCAGCCCCTCCTCCTGCGAGTCAGATACTACCTCCTCCGGCCCACCTATCGAGAGTTTCAGATTTCTTGCAGATGTCAAGCGATAACTTTGTCTGCTTCTGCCCTGATTTCCCCCTGCTGGCCTTTATTAAGCTGCACCAATAACGACAAGGATGATGGCCAAAACACCACTGCACAGCACCAGTTTATTCTGAGATGAAGGCTGGTGTGACAGCGCCCTTACTCACGAGTTCGCAAACATAGGAGGAGATCAAACCACCCAGTCTATAGACAAATAATTGCAGCTGCCTCCTCACCGCCCACGATTCCCACACCTGTCCTGGCCAGGGGTCCCGCAGGGATGACCAAATGCGTGGCCGGAGCCGCCTAGTGGTTCGTCAGGTCATCCTCCACCAGTGCCCGCACTCCTGGGACCACAAAAAGTTCAATATTGCTCTGCAAGAGAGAATAACCCTGGGATCAAGCCATCCAGCGAGGACCCAAGATTCCCAGCCCTACAGCAGTCGAATTTCAGGGCGTCCAGGATCGATGGACCCCCACCGCAGGCCGGGAGACTTTAACTAGCCTATCTATCGCTGGGGTAGAAGACGGCGGGGGAGGGGGAGCCAAATTCTGTCACAACTCAAAGGAAGGCAACCTGAGGGCACTGTTCTCTAGGCAACGATCTGCCTCCCTCAGCGCAGCTTCTTAGGGGCTAAACTCACCCATAGCACAGGCAGGATACGGGCAGTCCTCCATCTGGGCCGTAGCATGCAACCGGCCTCACCAGCATTGGGGCCTGCTCCAGGCCACAGGATCTCTCTGCAGGGGGTGACACAAACCAGTCCGCACAGCCCCCTACACCTGCACCGCCACACATGCACAGAGCAGCGCAGGGGCAAAGCCCAGGCCTTCACTCACAGTGCTTCACCTCCGGCCTCTGTGCAGTTGCCGCTGTCACTCCGGCTGGCCGGCCTCGCCCACTGGCAGGCCCATCCCCGTCACCATGCCCCACACATGTGTTCTTCTCTGGGGACACTGTCATCCCCCGCCGGCCAGTCAAGGATCAGCAGGTTAGTTTCCGTCTCTCCAGAATGTCATCAGGGAGGCTGTCACTACAGGCACGCTCCATACATCGCTCTGGTCTGAGGCATGCCAGTCGCCCGGCCCAACATGGGTGTGGAAGGTTCGAGAGGGCGGCAGCCCTTCTATGCACTATCCAGCTGTCCAAGATGGGTGACACTGCATTATCAGATGACGATGGCTCCAGGATCTGGGAGATTAAAAGGATTTGTTTCTCCCGACCTGTAGAGCCTCACCAAATGGCGGCCATAATCCAGTTAGGCCAAGCCCGCCCCAAACAGTCTGAAACTTAGGCACATGCCCACATCAGGTCTTTTTACGAAACAGAAATGTTTCTTATAAAAACACTGTACTGGCAAAGGGGCAACAGGGATGTCATTCTGGCCAGGATTCCATCCATGCTGCATACCATTTCATTGCTGACTTCAACCCTGTCTATACAACCAACCCAGGAGACAGCAGGCAGACCCACATCTTCCCTGTAATGGGGTGGGTGCTCCTCTCATGGACTAAGTACGGACAGATTGGGCTATCACCATTATGCTCCTGCTTAGGAGTTAGGAGTTAGGGGGTAGGTAAAATTCATCTATGTATGTTATTTTAATGTTGGGGCTGTTTATCTTCTTCTCACTGGTTACCTTCATTCTAATCATGTTACGTCTCATTGCCCTAATAATTGCAGCTCATATATTTTATCTTATGTTGTAGCCTTTTCAATAATTTAATTGAAAACCATCCTGCATCTTTTTCTTTGGCTTATGTGTGTGTGTATAACATATTTTGCTAATGAGAGAAAGTGGTGGGAATTGACGACCATGACTTCCCCTGAGAAGCCAGAGTGTCATGATTCAGACTGTCCAAATCACCTTTTCTTTCAGGTTTGGGTGAGGTGCTACTAGCTAGCCAAAAGGGTTGGGCCGACAGCTGCCAAGATGGTGTAGGATTGACTCAGTCACCTAAAAACTGTGGTGCTGGTGCCCCGAATCCAGCAGTCTTGTTCCATTAATGTGGGTCCTAGGACAGTATCTCCCTGTGCCCTCTCTGGTCTTATTTGAGTCTTCCCTCAGGTTTTAGTCAGTTTCTGTCTCTCTCAGTAACTTCACCTATTAAATGATCTTCTTCATCTTGTGAGGGACATATACACAGAAGATTACGAAAAGAGTTTACCTTCTAAAATGATTAGTCACATTTTCACATCAGATATCTTTTATAACTTTTCACACATACCCTGAGACCAGGAGACATTAGCCTTTCTTCTATTAAGTTCAGTTCAATTTATCTGAGCAATGATATTTACAGCTCTTCATAAAGAGTTTCTATTACCATGAAAACATAGTTGAGTGACACTGTTCACCACTTTGTAGACATTATTATTATTCGTAGATATTTTTAACTGTAAGTTCTTTCTTCTGAGGATCAGTGGAGATGCATCGGGTTGACCATGCACTAGGGGAAGATAAGGGAGGAAAGGCAGAATGAGAAATGATGCCCTGATTTAAAGTGGGGAGAGATGTGGTAATATAAGAGGAATGGCATGACAAGTTACAGGAGGATGTGCTGATTGGAGATGCTGCTCCATAAAAGAAGGAACAGAAACTGTTGAGTTGAAGAGAATGAGGAGCGACATATCGATAACACAGAGTATGTGCAGACCAGGGACGCTGCTTCCTCAAAGAACCAATGACAACTGTTGACTTGAGGAAAATGGAGAGCGACGTGTCGATAACTGAAAGTTTGTGTAGACTGTTCCCCCTAGGAACCAATGGATAACAACGACTCAAAAGAGGCAGAGGACAATTCAGCTTTTGAGGAGATTTGGCGATAGCACAGGACACTACTGTCACAGGGAGTTCAATATTGAAGTGCACAGAGAAATGCTTGTGCACTACAAATAATCCATCTGCAGGTTTACAAGATGTGTTGAGTTCAGATTCACAACTTTACAAAAAGGCGGCCATCTTTGAGTGTCTGCCTGAGGCTCTTTTTCCATAGCCAACTCCAATGATTTGTCATAGGGTATTTGTTCACAACTTTGTAATGCAAACAGTGACTCAATACATTCTTTCCATGACTCACTAGGGTAATGTGCATCTTATTCCTGACACTTTTGGAGTCTTTGGAATTGTAATGAAAAATCCTAACTTATGGTGAAGTCAGATTTTGAATTACAGTTTTAAAAATAATACTTTTAGAAAGTTGGCATGTTTTTGCCTTATCCATTTGGTGCATGCAGCCTTCCCTGCATGCAGTCTTTGGGTCACGATAGGTTGAAGTTGACAGTTGAGCTTTGCATATTCCTCCTAGATAGCCAGATACACTGAGGATCTTAGGTGTGACTGGATGAGCCACCACTGGCGGTATGGAAGGGAGGAGCTGGACCCCGCCACACTTACACTTGAAGAGCCTGCGTCCAGCCTCCACCAAGGGCTGCATACCCCCTGTTGTTAGTCTGGAGCCAGGCAAGGGAAGGCAGGGCATCTGTGCACTTCAAAGGACTGCCTCTAGAGCCTCCTCCCCACTTTGAAGACACAACTGGGTATACATATGATAACTGAGAGAACACCAGTTCAATACATTACAGAATTGGATATTCTGCCAAGAAGGACTGCTGTGCTGCTGCTGAAAGGACTGCTACTCTGCTTGACTGCTGCTCTGAAGGACTGCGGCCCTATTGCCTTGTTGCCTGGGTAAGAAGGACTGGACCTGCATCTTTTGAACTCAGAACCCACAGTGACCCCAAAGGCTAGTTGGATGGTCTCCGTATGTAAAGCCTTAGGGACACAAGAGGCTTCCAACAACCTTACATCTGCACCTGGACTCTGTCATCCATGGATCAACCCTTTCAAGTGGTGCCACCCCACTTCTGAACTCTTGGAAGTGGGCTTAATCTACCCTGCCAGCCTCTATGGATCATGTGGAACCAAAGCATCTCTGCTTCTGTGTGGATTGGATCCGTTGCATCTCTGCTGTAGCCCTCGGGACCGCAACTACGTGACACATCCTCAGCACAGGCCCTCACATCCCTCTGTAACGGCAGTCTCAACTAAAACACTGGATGCCGCCGCATAGCTTTGCAGCTCTTTGAATCTGCGCTCTGCATCCTTGCAGCCGAACTTCACAACACAAGCCCCCTCGATGGGATCCTTGCTGATGACATAAGTCCTCACATTGCAGCATTGCTGCATCTCAGAACCAATGCACCGCTTTAGCTGCATGATGCATCTTTGCCACGGATTCTCGCAACGCTTCCCAAGCCAGAATTGAATGTACTTAGTTCAGCTGGGCTAACTGGGTCCAATTAGCCAGTCGGCCTGAACTTGTGACTTAGTCCTAGTCTGGCGCGACCAGATATCTACAGTTGGCGATTTGTGCTTTTTGTACTATTTTCACTAAAATCTTTAGAATTGAAAATCTCCAGTTCTACTGATTGGGTTTGTGTCCATTTGGTCTTGTTTTATTAATTAAAGAAGGCTCTATGTTGCTAACCTGGTGTGGGATCCGTTTTTAGTGGTGTTGTCACTTTATTACTGTTTGACGTGTTGCAAAACAATTTTACACATTGCTCTAAGTTAAGCCTGACATTTCTGTGCCAAGCCACCAGAGGGTTGAGCACAAGTGAATATAGATTTGGCATGTACCTCACCCTGACAAGGACTGTGGTTGCTGCTGGATCAGGGCTCACACCCCCGCCAACCAACAACCCAGTTTCTTACAAGATGGAAATGAGGAGAGCGGCCAATGGGATTTACTTACTGAACTCATGAACTGAGAAGATGCACTCAAGATCACTCTAAATCCTGGTGGACATTTTAGAGGTTTCACGTTAAAATGAGGCCATGGACATTACCGCATTGCAGGTTATTTGAGATCCTACATGCAAATTGTTGTTTCTTGTTCCATTGCAATTCACACAGAGTTTGAGGCCCAAGAAGAAAGGTGTTATTTTTCTGTAAACTTTCACCTTACTTGGTAAAATTTCCAGTTTTTTCTTGAGGAGCGTGAAATATTTTGAAGCTGGTTACGGTGTAAGCAAATGGAGATTACAGTACTTGTTTGAAAGATAACTAGTCACGATCACATGAGCCCTAAGTGCATAAGAATAAAAAAAGATAATTTGAGTAAAATACTTTCTTTGCAGTTCACTAGTAAATGTTGAGGATGGTTTAGGAAAAAAAATTGCAGTGCAAAGCGAAAGTAGATTATGGCCACAAGCACATGCAGAGGTTCTCTTGCTTACCAGCTGAAGATGCCATCAAGTAACTTTAGTTTTCTCACCTCTGGTCATTTAGGATGAGTAAACTAGCAGATTTAGATTTTGCTTGTGGAGCTAGCATGTAGGTACTTTATGCTAGTGAGTTATTTCAGTTGTTCAGTTTCATTATGCCCTCCCCTTCTTGTAAACTTACTAATGGGGTGAAATGTTAGGGTTCACAAGGCGCTCAGGATTTAAATAGGCTAGGGATCTCAACAAAAGAGGGGTGCCTACACAAGGGTAATCACCCAACCCTCAAAAAGGTTCAAATGAACCTCAAACCTAATCACAACGATGTGCGGTACCTCTCAAATAGTATTAGAATTCCATAATGGCACGTACAATTTATACAGAAAAATCAATTTTGGTATAATTTCAATTTATCCAATCCAGTCCAAACGTTTATTGTCATTCATTAATGGTAATATAATTCAAACCAATTTTGGTATAATTTCAATTTGTTACAAACAATTCAAACATTTATTGTAATCCGCCATCATGTTATAATTTTAAGCTTGTAACCCGTCCATGCTTTTACAATTCAAGCCAACACGTGTTTCGTCACGGGACATTGTTTTCTCCCATCCCAAACGACTTCTTCAGGGCACTTAAATCCAGTTATCCATGTCTCGATTCTATCTTCCAGTAATAGTATTGAAGATCAGACTCCAATGGACTTCATTCGTGTATTATGGTACAGAAAACTCCGATGCGGATCTGAATATAACGGGCGGTTATCCAAAACAGCATTCGGTAATGAGAGACGCCGTAATGCGAGTACGCACAGCGCGTCGCTCACAGAACCCCGATGTGGATCTGAGTATAACGGGCGGAATCCTGAAACGGCATTCAATGATGAGAGACGCCGTGTTGCGAGAAGTCGTTTGGGATGGGAGAAAACAATGTCCCGTGACGAAACACGTGTTGGCCTCCCCTTCTTGTAACCCATCAACACGTTCCACGAGTATGTGGCAAAACTTCAACTGTGTATGCCAACATCCTGGCTAGAAAAGCCTAGACAATGCTTGCTAAGGGTTCCATTGAACTGGTACCAGAGGTGGAAAGGCACACATGATGTTACACCTGATTCTTCCTGATTGTGGCTCATCTTTGCAGTTTAGGAATTCATGTATTCTCACACCTCAACGACTGGCTGCTACAAGCAGGCTTGGTTGAATCTGGCGTGGGCTACTTGAAAATTACGGCTTTGTTGCTGTCCACCTTGACAGTGTCCTTCAGTGTGAGAAAATCCATGATTCTGATGTTGTGAGCTCTTGCCTTGGTTCTGGCCTGGATGGTTTTGAGACTTCTTGGCCTCTTTGTCTTCTGCATGCTACTGGTGCTTCATGTCCATTGGCACATGTGAGTTCTGCAATGAAACCTATTGCCTTCAATAGGCCCAGTACTGGGGACACCTCTCGGAGAGCATCCACATATTGGGAATAGCAGCCTGGGACCATCAGTTGTGGATGCTAGATGCCAATCTGACATGCAGCAGACCCTTATGCCAGTCTCACCCAGAACTGACATCCGTGACCACTACTTCTTATCTGGGCTGGGGAGGTTGACTGAATGAGGTGGTTATCAGAGGCAACTGGATTAGTTTAGTTTAGTTTATGAGTTTTATAATGCGCACAGCTACTCGACGGGGTTTCCCTGTGCACAGCAGAAGATAGGTAGGGTGTAGTGATCAGTTAATTTAAAAAAGCCAGGTCTTAAGGCCCTTACGAAAAGTCAGCAATGAATTACAATTCTTCAAAGGTTCTGGAAAGCATTCCACAGTTTAAGACCAAGGTAAGAAAAGGAGTCTCCTTTCATATGGGAAAGACGGGACCTTGGTACAGTGAACAAGGAAAGGCTGGAGGATCGAAGAGCACGTATGCACTGATATAGTTTCAGCAGTTCCTGAATGTAGTGTGGTCCCACGCCTTGTTTGATTTTGAACATATAACAGCGTGCCCTAAACGGAGGCTGATTTCGGTAGATGAAAGAGCAGTCTGGCAGACGCATTTGGAACTATTTGTTGGCAGTGAATTGTTGACTTATCAGCGCCTAGATAGGGTACATATCGGTAATCTAGTCTTGATAAAAACAGGGCTTGAATTATGGTCCTCTGGGCTGTAGGGGGAATTAGCCAGATGATCTTCTTTTGCCATCTGAGAACAGCAAAGCAGGTGGCAGTTACTTTAGTCAGCTGCTGTTTCATGGCCAACTTGTCATCAAACAAGAAACCCGGATTTGTCACTTTTGTGGATAGAGTAGGTAAGGCCCCTAGGGCTGATGGCCAGTGTCTAATACCCCATATAGAGGTGTTCTTACACAGAACAATGACATCCATTATATCCCCATTGAGCTTGAGGGAGGTCTTATTCATCCAGCCAGAAACTTTGCTCAAGCCCAGGTTCAAAGCTGAGGGATATTGGTTTTGGTTCAGTGACAGAGAAAAACATAATCTGCATTTCATTGGCATAAGACGAAAGGGTGAGCCCACAACTCTCTATTAAACTTGCTCGGGGGCGAACATAGATATTAAATAGAAGAGGACATAGAACAGAGACTTGAGGAACTCCTGAGGTCAAGCCTTTTGTCAAGATATATAGTCAGCCACAAAGACCTGAAACACTTAGTCTGTCAGAAAGTAAGCAAGCTACCTCAGGGCTGAACCTTCAAGACCCAGAGCCTCCAGTCTTTCTTCCAAGATTGAGTGGGGTACGGTGTCGAAAGCCGCACTCAAATCCAGCAGAATGAGTGCAGCAGTGCCACCAGCATCCAGATGTTGTCTTAAATGTTCCATAATGCCCAGCGGGCTGACTCTGTGCTGTGTCCCGCCCTGAAGCCAAACTTAACCAGGGTTAAGCAGTTTGTGTCCAGTAACCTAAGCCTGTGAGGTGTAAAGGGTCCAACAGATATCCATACTTAATAGATTGAAGAGCAGCTAAAAATGATGTAACATTGAAGAGAGGCCATTCACATAATTTAGTGTCAAGTTTACTCCCAGATGAAAAATGCCTATTCCCTTCCATATTAGGGTTCCCCACATTCGTGGTCAAGTCAACTTCCGGTTTCGAGGGATCACTAATTAGCTGTGTGTGAATCTTTTAAACTTTTAGAGTGAAAAAGGCAGCTAAATCATCACACTGGCTCTGCGAGAGTGGGAGAGCAGGAGAGGTATTACTAACATCTGCTAATTGTTTCACCATGTTGAAAAGGGTCTGTGGGCAGTTCTGGGCATTAATGATTTTTTTATTATGAAAGGTGGCATGAGCAGACGAACACTGAGGATGATATGCTTTTGGAGACTCACGATATTTGCTCTTTAGCCTCATATGAATATGATTTCCTCCAAAGTCCTTCTAATGCTTTGTAACGTCTCTTTTCAGAATTAAGAACATCCATAAACCAGAGAGCTGGAGGATGAATTCTGCCAGCACATTTAAAAGTGAATGTCAGGGAAACATTGATGGCCTCAGTGAGCCACAAATGGATCATATCCTGGTCCAAATCAGCCTGACGTAGTAAAGGAGGCTGATTGCTGAGTAATTGCTCAGTAGGTGTTGAGATGTTTAATTTGGACCACTTCCTGTATTTCAACTTGGAATTGAGACACATTGTAGATGGAGAAGAATAGGCAGTAAGTTTAAAAGGCACCTCATGGTGGTCAGACCAACAAAGTGGCAGAGGAGGTTGATTATCAAATCCTTTATTTTGCTAAAGATAGGGTCCAGAAGATGACCCGCCACATGGGTGGGCTCAGAGTTTAGAAGTACCAAATTGAGAACTCGTAAGTCCCCAATGAAAGAAATATTCATCTTATTTTGTACATCTTCTAAATGGAGATTAATATCCCAGAGTAGGATGAAATTTGTAGTTCTCAAAATATGAGGAAGCAGAAGGTCAGGTAGTGAGGTACACCACATTCCACAATACCCTGGGTGAAGGATAGATCAAAGCTCCTGAGGGCATGAGTTATGGGTAAGTGTAAAAATCAATGCTTCGAAATCTGGAGCAGGGAATTCTTCGATTCTACATATAAACTCTTTTTTTAAAAATAATAATGATGCCACCACCTTGTCTGCCCCTTATATCCATCCTAACTACAGCAACATTGACCCGGAGTGCAGCAATTATATCGGGTGTGGAATCTGCACGTAACTGCGTTTCAGTGATAAATACGGTATCTGGATTATAATCGCATAGAATATTTTAAAAATGTTGCTGGTGTTTGGGAAGCGAACGACAGTTAAAACTAAAAAATTGTCAGAGAGGCAAATATGCCTAACATCACTTTCTGTGGTTTGAACATAATTAGCCAGCAAGTGTGGTGGCGTAAAACTGGCATCCACATTGTAGGAATCGGTGCAAGCAAAATTACAACTGCAAATTAGAGGATTAGCCCAAAGGTTAATGACCTCCTAGCAGCTCGCATTGGGAGCTGGTTGCATTGATTTCAGTACGGATGCCAAATAGGCAATTACCTCTTGCTGTAATGCACCAGGGTTACTGGCCCCAGACGGAGCCAAACAGGTGCAGACGGGGTTACCTTTGGTGCGCCGCAGCACATGACTGCTGTGGGTAAAAAAAAATCTAGCTTACGAGTCAAGAATTTTCAATTCTATTAAGGACACGGAGGCGAGTATTATGCTTTCTCTTTCTTTTACTGAAACTCACAGCAGCCAATCAAATTACAATAAACGAAAAAACTACATATCCCATGGTGCTAAAGTCCAGTATCACCTGCACCAATCACTGTTCGTGACCTATCCCACAACCTGAATGAACTCAAACGTCACTTCCTCTTTCTTTGCGAAAATAAAACGATAACCTTGAAACTTCTGCATCGAAACGTCTTAAAGAACTGAAGAACTCAACACCTTCCATATTGGGAATAGCAGCCTGGGACCATCAGTTGTGGATGCTAGATGCCAATCTGACATGCAGCAGACCATTATGCCAGTCTCACCTAGAACTGACATCCGTGACCACTACTTCTTATCTGGGCTGTGGAGGTTGACTGAATAAGGTGGTTATCAGAGGCAACTGGATTCGTTTAGTTTAGTTTATGAGTTTTATAATGCACACAGCTACTCAATGGGGTTTCCCCGTGCACAGCAGAAGATAGGTAGGGTGTAGTGATTAGTTAATTTAAAAAAGCCAGGTCTTAAGGCCCTTACGAAAAGTCAGTAATGAATTACAATCCTTCAAAGGTTCTGGAAAGCATTCCATAGTTTAGGACCGAGGTAAGAAAAGGAGCGTCCTTTCATATGGGAAAGACGGGACCTTGGTACAGCGAACAAGGAAAGGCTGGAGGATCGAAGAGCACATATGCACTGATATAGTCTCAGCAGTTCCTGAATGTAGTGTGGTCCCACGCCTTGTTTGATCTTGAACATAAAACAGTGTGCCCTAAACGGAGGCTGATTTCGGTAGATGAAAGAGCAGTCTGGCAGACGCATTTGGAACTATTTGTTGGCAGTGAATTGTTGACTTATCAGCGCCTAGATAGGGTACATATCCATAATCTAGTCTTGATAAAAACAGGGCTTGAATTATGGTCCTCTGGGCTGTAGGGGGAATTAGCCAGATGATCTTCTTTTGCCATCTGAGAACAGCAAAGCAGGTGGCAGTTACTTTAGTCAGCTGCTGTTTCATGGCCAACTTGTCATCAAACAAGAAACCCGGATTTGTCACTTTTGTGGATAGAGTAGGTAAGGCTCCTAGGGCTGATGGCCAGTGTCTAATACCCCATATAGAGGTGTTCTTACACAGAACAATGACATCCATTATATCCCCATTGAGCTTGAGGGAGTTCTTATTCATCCAGCCAGAAACTTTGCTCAAGCCCAGGTTCAAAGCTGAAGGATATTGGTTTTGGTTCAGTGACAGAGGAAAAAATAATCTGCATTTCATTGGCATAAGACGAAAGGGTGAGCCCACAACTCTCTATTAAACTTGCTAGGGGGTGAACATAGATGTTAAATAGAAGAGGACATAGAACAGAGACTTGAGGAACTCCTGAGGTCAAGACTTTTGTCAAGATTTATAGTCAGCCACAAAGACCTGAAACACGTAGTCTGTCAGGAAGGAAGCAAGCTACCTCAGGGCTGAACCTTCAAGACCCAGAGCCTCTAGTCTTTCTTCCAAGATTGAGTGGGGTACGGTGTCGAAAGCCGCACTCAAATCCAGCAGAATGAGTGCAGCAGTGCCACCAGCATCCAGATGTTGTCTTAAATGTTCCATAATGCCCAGCGGGCTGACTCTGTGCTGTGTCCCGCCCTGAGGCCAAACTGCGATAGATGAAAAATAATTTGGCCTCAACAAAGGTGGTGAGATGAACATTAACATGCTTTTCTAAGACTTTGGAAAAGGTAGGTAACAGAGAGATAGGTCAGAAATTCGCTAAATCAGAGGAATCTAAGTTAGGTTTTTTCAGCAGTGGCAGAACCATGGCAGGTTTCCATTTCAAGGGCACAACCCCATCCCGTAAAGAGGCATTGAGGAACTCCATTACCAGGGTTAAGCAGTTTGTGTACAGTAACCTAAGCCTGTGAGGTGTAAAGGGTCCAACAGATATCCATACTTAATAGATTGAAGAGCAGCTAAAAATGATGTAACATTGAAGAGAGGCCATTCACATAATTTAGTGTCAAGTTTACTCCCAGATGAAAAATGGCTATTCCCTTCCATATTAGGGTTCCCCACATTCGTGGTCAAGTCAACTTCCGGTTTCGAGGGATCACTAATTAGCTGTGTGTGAATCTTTTCAACTTTTAGAGTGAAAAAGGCAGCTAAATCATCACACTGGCTCTGCGAGAGTGGGGGAGCAGGAGAGGTGTTACTAACATCTGCTATAGCCTTAGAACCCGCCGTAGCGGGCTCTACCGGCTATTAAAGGCCCGCTCCCACGTTAAATGCCCGAGCCGAAGGCGAGGGCATTTAACAAGGGAAAGGGCCTTTAATAGCCGGTAGAGCCCGCTACGGCGGGTTCTAAGGCTATTAGAACATTCTGCCACTCAGGGCAGAATGTTCTATTAAAAAAAACAAATTGCTCACGGAGCCCGAGGGGATTAAAATCCCCTTGGGCTCCGTGAGGCTTTGTTCACAGCTGTTCCTGTGAACAAAGCGAACATTGGAATGTTGGCGCTGCGGGCTTTTACCGGCCAGTAAAAGCCCGCAGCACTCCATTGTTTTCAATGGAGCTGCCAACGTTCGAATGTTTTAATAATTGTTTCACCATGTTGAAAAGGGTCTGTGGGCAGTTCTGGACATTAATGTTTTTTTTATTATGAAAGGTGGCATGAGCATATGAACACTGAGGATGATATGCTTTTGGAGACTCACGATATTTGCTCTTCTAACGCTTTGTAACGTCTCTTTTCAGAATTAAGAACATCCGTAAACCAGAGAGCTGGAGGATGAATTCTGCCAGCACATTTAAAAGTGAATGTCAGGGAAACATTGATGGCCTCAGTGAGCCACAAATGGATCATATCCTGGTCCAAATCAGCCTGATGTAGTAAGAGAGGCTGATTGCTGAGTAATTGCTCAGTAGGTGTTGAGATGTTTAATTTGGACCACTTCCTGTATTTCAACTTGGAATTGAGACACGTTGTAGATGGAGAAGAATAGGCAGTAAGTTTAAAAGGCACCTCATGGTGGTCAGACCAACAAAGTGGCAGAAGAGGTTGATTATCAAATCCTTTATTTTGCTAAAGATAGGGTCCAGAAGATGACCCGCCACATGGGTGGGCTCAGAGTTTAGAAGTACCAAACTGAGAACTCGTAAGTCCCCAATGAAAGAAATATTCATCTTATTTTGTACATCTTCTAAATGGAGATTAATATCCCCGAGTAGGATGAAATTTGTAGTTCTCAAAATATGAGGAAGCAGAAGGTCGGGTAGTGAGGTACACCACATTCCACCATACCCTGGGTGAAGGATAGATCAAAGCTCCTGAGGGCATGAGTTATGGGTAAGGGAAAGTGTAAAAATCACTGCTTCGAATTCTGGAGCAAGGAATTCTTCGATTCTACATATAAACTCTTTTTTTTAAAATAATAATGATGCCACCACCTTGTCTGCCCCTTATATCCATCCTAACTACAGCAAAATTGACCCGGAGTTCAGCAATTATATCGGGTGTGGAATCTGCATGTAACTAAATTTCAGTGATAAATACGTTATCTGGATTATAATCGCATAGAACATTTTAAAAATGTTGCTGGTGTTTGGGAAGCGAACGACAGTTAAAACTAAAACATTGTCAGAGAGGCTAATATTATGCCAAACATCACTTTCTGTGGTTTGAACATAATTAGCCAGCAAGTGTGGTGGCGTAAAACTGGCATCCACATTGTAGGAAACGGTGCAAGCAAAATTACAACTGCAAATTAGAGGATTAGCCCAAAGGTTAATGACCTCCTAGCAGCTCGCATTGGGAGCTGGTTGCATTGATTTCAGGACGGAAGCCAAATTGCCTCTTGTTGTAATGCACCAGGGTTACTGGACCCAGACGGACCCAAACAGGTACAGACGCGGTTACCTTTGGTGCGCCGCCGCACATGACTGCTGTGAGTCTGCTCCCCACCCATCTTAATAAGGCCATCTCATCGGGAGCTGGAGTGCTAACCCGCAAGTAACACCAAAAGATGGCTACCGCTGCGGGGCCAGGAGCAGCAACTGAACACGTACTAGTCTCTTTGGTCGGTGTGAAAAACAGGGTTTAAAGGCCCTGTTCCCCCGCCAGACATCCAAAGTATCCCCGCAAAAGTAAGAGGCCCCGGTTCCCTCCCAATTAAACGTTTTTTTTAAAAACACCTAAAACAGTAAGAACACTCTGGCAACACAGATGTCGCAGTGCAATACAGTATGATAGATCACATCACTAGATAAATATGGCAGTATGTAAAAAGCACAGCATCTACCTAGGTGCTGCGCGTCCACTCTCCGGCTATCTTAAACAAGGACTTCTTAATGGCGCAACTGACACCAAAAGATGGCCACTGCTGCAGGGCCAGGAGCAGCAACTCAACTGATCATGTGCTGGTCTCCAATAAAGTAGCTTTACCATTCAAACCTTCTGGACCTATACACCATCCATTTGGCCTTCAACTACTTTCTGCCTTCCATTAAGGGTAGGTCATGCCAGATTCTAATGTACAACACAACGGCTATGTGGTACTGCAACAGACAGGGCTGTGTGGTTTCCTGTGCCCTTTAGCTATGAGACTGACTTGTCAGGCATTTGATGGGTTGCTTGAATGTCAGGGGCTTCAAACTCAGCAGGTGTCATGCTGATTACAAGTGGCATCAGCTGCTGGAGGTGGTTTAGGGAATTTGTGCTCAGTAGGCTGTGCCCATAATAAAAGTTTTTGCTGCCACCAAGAACACGCACCACAGGATTTTCTGGGGCCACGCAAGTATTCCTTATGGATGTGCCTTTTGATGGCTCTCTGATTTTTTTTTTTTTTTAAACGTCTGATTCTGCCCAGGAGCGTCTAAAGGAAAACCATGTTGCAAACCAGTTGTTGGGTTGGTAGTCACCATCTTGTCAATTCCACCAATAATATCATAAATTGAAGGGCACTTGTGAGGCTTTGTTTATCACCAAAGGCAGCCTATGCAACAACCTGCATAGTCCATTCAGGGTTCCCGAAGACATGGTGGCATCGGAGGCAGTAGCCAGTATCAGGGACTGCATTTATCTTCCTCATCTCCTGACGCAACTTCAGTTGAACTGCTTTGATTCTCCCTTCTTTGGTCATTTGCGGCTGGTAAGGAGCAAGATCAATTATTCAACTAGGTTACCCTCACCTGCTCATATCTCCCCACCTCATATTCCTCCATTCTTACTCATATTTTAGCTTATCATGCCTCCGTCCTCACACAAAATTGAGTCTCTGTTGGCAAAGGGGACCATAGATCGATTCCTTCAAAGGTTCTGGAAAGCATTCCACAGTTTAGGACTGAGGTAAGAAAAGGAGCGTCCTTTCATATGGGAAAGACGGGACCTTGGTACAGTGAACAAGGAAAGGCTGGAGGATCGAAGAGCACGTATGCACTGATATAGTCTCAGCAGTTCCTGTTCGTCCTCTCCTTGGCCTCCCTGAGGGGCATATTTATACTTTTTGGTGCAAAACTGCACTAACGCAGTTTTGCACCAAATAGTTTAGCAGCAGTTTGTGCCATTCCTGAGCGCTAGCTAGGCACGATTTTTATGGAATGGCGCAAGCCGGTGCAAAGGGTGGGCTAGCATTAAAAAAAAAAAAAAAATGACGTTTGCCGGGTGGGGCTGGCAGTATGGGAGAAGGGGGGTTTGCACCAAAAAATTACGTTAGGCTGGTTAGAGTAAAAAAAAGATGACTCTAACCAGCCTAGTGTCATTTTCCGACGCAAAACCATCTATACCACATGACTCCTGTCTTAGAAAAGACAGGAGTCATGCGCATCACCCCAATGGCCAGCACAGGGGACCAGTGTCCTCTGGGAATGGCCATTGCACCCTGTGCCATGCAGGGGGCCCCAAGTTGGGTCCCCAATGGCACTTTAATTAATAAAACAAAAATTACTTACCTATACTTACCCTACTTACCTGGGATGGGGTCCCCCATCCTCCGGTGTCCCTCTGGTGTGGGGGGGGGTGTTCCTGGGGCTTGAGGAGGGCACCTGTGGACTCATTCCATGGTGTTTAACCATGGAAATGGGTCCACAGGTCCCTTAACGCCTGGTCTGACCCAGACGTTCAATAATGGTTCAAAGCTTGCTTGATTTAGCCCCTCCTCCCACCGGGTATCATTTTAGCACGGGGATAAATATGGGGCTATGGGGTCAGCACAATTTTTTAGATGGCGAACGCCTACCTTGCATCTCTTTGATGCAAGGTAGGTTCACGCATCTAAAAATGGTGCAAACTCCAATATTTTGACGTTGGACTGGTCTAACGTCAAAATATAAATATGGAGTTAGTTTTGTGCTGAATTTGCATCAACAAATTAAGCAAATTCGGCGCAAATGGGGTATAAATATGCCCCTTAGTGTTTACAAAGATAATGGCGGTGGTTCCAGCCTACCGTCACAGGTTGCGTATATATGTATTTCTGTACCTCGACCCATGACTGCTGAAAACGAGATTACCGCCACCAGCCATGGACTAACTGCAGATAGGAGTCACCTTGCGCTCCTCACTGAGATTCTCTATCAACAAGCTGAAGTCACAGCTGTAGCCAGCACAGAGGATTGTATTCATTTGAGCCATCTGGACACAGCGTCGTTCAAGGGCAGCTCTACAACAGGTCAGAGACATTCAGGTCATGTGTTCTTTCTCAGATTGTTCTGAGGCTTCTGGTGGTTCTTGCCTTTCACATTTTGCTGGTTCCCCATGCCTGTTGGCATAGGCGAGATCTGCAGTGGGAACTTCACCTCAGCACTGTGTTTGCCTGTCTGAAAACACCTGTATCTCTGATGAGGAAGTCTAGGAACGTCAGTGGTGGCTGGTAGATGCCAAGGTAGCCTGTGGTAGAAGGTTCTCTCTGTCTCACCCAGAGCTAACAATAGGAATTAATTCATTATCTCTTGGCTGGGGTGGTCACCTGCATACAGTGGACATTCAGGGCCTTTGGTCTCTAGGGGGGGAGAGGCATTGTGTTAGTCTTCGGAAGTGTGAGCCATCCAGCTGGCCCTGAAGGCCTTTCTCCCATCTGTCAAAGGAAAGTCCATTCACGTCCTAACAGGCAATGAACCCTTCATCTGGTATGGCATGGTGGTGTTGCAGCACTGAGGATGTTCTCAACTGACTTTGTCTAACAGTACACGAATGGCGTCTGAACCCAGAGGTGGTTAGAGTCCTTTCCTCTCAGTGGGGCATGCCTTGAGTCTCTTTTCTCCAGTGCATAAAATTCTCACTGACATGACCACTGCATGCTGGTGTTTCTACCTTAGTGCCTGATTTAGTTGGATGAGTTGGTCCGTTACAACAATGACGGGTATCCCATCCGCCAAAATATAAATCCAGTAGAATATAATGTGATTTATATTTCTGCAAACGTGATACCCATCACCATTATGTCGGAGTAACTCGTCTACCAAAACCTAAATCAGGCCCTTAGTGTTTCTGTAAAAAGTTTTTTCCCCTACAGTGGAGAATGATCAGTAAAGCTCAGACTCAGATCAACCTGATACCTACAGACTGAGCCAGGAAAGCATGGTACTCTGACCTGGTGAGTCTGAGCATTACCCCTCTCCTCATCTAACTGTTTAGGAGGACCTTCTGTCCCTGCAACAGGGCAGTGTTCTGCACCTAAATCTCTTCTGTTCAAACTCCACAATTTAAAATGGACATTGTAGAGGTTCTACATGCAGAAAGTTAAACCTTGGAACACAAAACTGGTCCTTATGCCAGCTGGCCTGTGTGTGCAAAACCTGACCTCATATTTCCTCAAACGCAGTCACCCTGTCATTGATTTTACATGTCGATTTCTAAATTGTGCTATCTCATGCACGTCTTTCAGCCATTGCCCATGTCTTGGCACCTTAAGAGTTTCTCAAAACCTCAGCATCCCCACTTGGGCTACTGATATGGCTTTTGACAGCCAACGTTGTACATGCTGGGTTATCTCTGGGAGCGCAGAGATATTGTGTAAAAGAGCTAGTCTAGCAGTAAAAGCTGGTGATATGTCCAACTTCCTGCATGATGTGTCCCATAGCTGTTTCCAGTAATTTGCCACTTTTTCACATTCCCATAAGAGATGCCCTATATCCCCTCAGCAGCAGCCCCAGCACTAGGAATGTGAGCACAGTTTGGCTGCGTGGACTCTCATCGGAGACCCGTGTAATTTGTGCACAACATTTTTTTTTTGTAAACAGAATTTCATCAATGCATTAAGAGTTCAGGCCAAATGAATAACGTACAAATAAATTTGACCGTTATTGCAAGTATTGTGGTTCAAACACAGACTTTGACACCAAGACAGTATTTGCAGTTTAGTTACAATATTCGATTATCTGCCCGGTACTTCTATCAACATAAAAACTCCCCATCCACTTCCTCCCCCCCAACTCAGGCCTCTAATAACGTTACTAAGCGTAATTTGAATAACAGTAAAAATCCCACCCAGCGACGAGTTCAAGTATGCATCCACGACTACATTTACCACCTCACCCCATTTAGTAATTAAGGATTTCTGGACCTAATCTTTCTCAGAATCTTGTGTCGACAGTTGGGAATTATCAGGGGAGTCATCTTCTGGTTCCTTCAAACAATCCACCAGGTGATCCCAAGTTCGGGCCTTGTCAATCAAGTCTCGTACCCTTCTTACCTCCCGAAGGAGCACTGCACTTTCGTATCCCACCCACAGAGCGAGGGCCTCTCACCATTTCTCTATGCGGGGACCTCTGGGGGTCTTCATTTGATTTCCTGTTTAGCCAGAATCAAGGCCAGGTCAACACATTAATAAGTTATTTTGTATTTGTTCGGGCGCGGGAAACCTCCTAATAAGCTTCTTATGGGTGTGCAAAGAATCGCCCTATGGGTGACTGTGTTAGTGCACTTACACTTTCCCAGAATTTCCGCAAAGCAGAGGAAGACCACACCACATGGAGCATTTCCATGCCATGCTCCATGCACCTAGGGCAACATGCCTCAGATGCCCTGAAACCCCTAATAATCTTAATCAGGGTAAGGGATGCCCTATGCAGGATGTAGAAGTTGATCAATTTAAATCTGGCATTTCTTGAAATAGAGTTTATGGTAGAAAGAATTGAGGCCTATTCTTCTTCCGCTATGGGTAGACCAATGTCTTCCTCCCATTTGAGATGCAGTTGCTCCAGTGGTGTTACTATGTCCGCTCGCAGTGCTTGGTGCACGGAAGTAACAGCCTTAATTTTTCCATTTGAATTGCAAAGGACTTGGCAGCATTGATGGGTAAAGGGCCTGCTGTGCCTGCTCTCCATTGGTTTTAAAGTGTTGCCACCACTGCTGTGTGTAATAAAAACTGTCCCAGTGGTAATTGAAATGTCTCTGCTAGATCCTCAAATGTTAGTAGTTCCCCTTCTCTATAGAGGCCTCCCACCCGGGTTATACCATACACGGTCATTCAATTACGCCATGTAGTGCCTCCCCCCAAGGTGATATCACCAATCCCTCAATGGGAGGTCCAGTGAACAAGGCGACTGGGTTCTGGTGCGCTGAAGACTGCGTTGTCAGCAGCGCCAGGCCACTTGTAAATCTGTGTATCCCCCTCGGATAGGCCGCCTCGTAGTCAGTAGGATCTAAAACAGGGTTCGGAAGCCCAGGGTTCCATTTGGAGCTTCTCCAGCAAAGTGTACACACAAGTTGATCAACTGGTTGAAACATTATAACTTGACTGCCAAGAAGTAAGCCACCCAAATCCGGAGCTGCAAGTCCACCATACAAAGTTGGCCATCTCAGTTTGACCATCACCACTCTGCACCTGCCAGTACCCCAGGTAAGTTCTATCAGTAGCGAGTCCATTTCCTGGAACTTCCTACAGGGGATAATAATGGGAATTACAGTATCCCTGAGAGCACCACTATTTTTCAAACAGCGATTCGTCCCACTACCGACAGGGGGAGAGATTTCCAGAAATCCTCACTAGGTTGGAGCACTCTGATGGCTGCTCCAACGTTGACATCTAGGATGTCCCAAGGTTCATGATAGCTTTTAACTTACAGGTATTTCAGCAATGCTCCTTCTAAGAGTCTCTGTAGATCTTGGGGCTGGGGCATGTCATGACAAATGGGGAACAGGTGTGATTTCTGCCAGTTGATGCAAAGGCCTGAAGTCGATCTAAAGCACTCCAGGAGGGATATTGCTCCCTGCAGGTCTATCTCCATGCCCCAGAGGAACAGGATCATATCATCTGCATACTGAGCGATCTGATTGGAGACAGCCTGACAGTCCAGTCCCCTGTAATGCGCACCTGAAAGCGTCCTGCTGGCCAGAAGTTCTCAGCCACTGCAAATAACACCAGAGACAACGACAGCCCTGTCTAGTTCCTCTCCCCACAATATAGTAGTCGAAAATAACCTTACCCATTCAGACCCTTGCTGTGGGCGCTGCGTAAGGTGGCCTGGTCCATTGGATGAATCCTAGACACAGTCACATGGTAGACATCACCCAGTAAAAATAATCCCATTGCAGACTATGGAATACGTTTTCGACATCACTAGCTGCGATAACTGCCCCATCCTTATCAGGAAAGGTGGACTCGAAGATAGGAGTTTTCTAATATTTATGGCAGTGTTGTGCCCCGGTATAAAACCGGTCTGGTCGGAGTGGATTAGCATCTGTGCATGATCTTGAAGTAACTATCTTTCAACTGTATTTCTCTAAATCCCCTGTCATGGTCTTCCAGTAGCATCCCCATTCTTCATCCTCAAAGGTTATTGTTACCACATTTCCCACCACGGTCTAAACTCATGAGACGTGGTGTGAGAAAAGGCATAAGAAGAGAATAAAGACCCAATATAGTATTCCCAAATTCTTTCCAAGTGTAAATGTACTGCTGGACGGGGATGGCACCACTACTTATGGCGCCCTCCTTCTGCTATGTTTTATGGCTTGTGTTAGTGGTGTGTATTTCCATATTTGAGTTTGTGAAAGATTTTATTCAGGGTGAAGTTCCAAAAAGGACTTGATCGACCCATCTGCAAGCAAATCCGCTACACAATGTATCTTACAGCCTTTCCATTCCTTCCAACTGACTTTTTCCCCACCTATTCTAGTTGATGCATCATACCAGTAAGGGGCTTTCAAAAGAAGATACTATGAGACTTCCTGCATTGCATGAGCCCTATGCCAGGCCTTGTGGGATGCCTGCAAAACTAGATTAGGTTCTCAAGCATTTGGTATTGACATAGTATACTAGATCACCAAATCCTCTCTTGACCTCAAAACGTGACGTTGGAACGGAGCCCACATTGGTGTTTTTCAGAACTTTTAATCATATACACTGAATGAGCCAGTTGATGGGTGTTGGTAATGTCCTGGTAGTGTAAAACTCCTAAATTCGTTTTTACACTGCTGTGAGGCTTGCTACTTTCATAGGATAGCAATGGTGCTACCCTCATATCCTGTCTGAGTGGTAGATCCTGATCTGAAAGGAGTAGCCAGGCCATATTTAGTATGGCCAGAATGGTGATACACATCCTACTTAATGGTGAAGTTGTATTTTGTATTACTATTTTAGAAATGCTACTTTTAGAAAGTGAGCAGTTCTCTATACCTAAATCCTTCTGTGCCTTCCAATACACGTCTGGCTAGGTTTAGTTGACAGATCCCTTGTGCATTCACTCAGACACACCCCAAACACAGGATACTCAGCCTCACTTGCATACATCTGCATTTTGAATGGGTCTTCCTGGGCTGGGAGGGTGGAGGGCTTGACACTTACATGTCAAAGGACAGTAGCCTGCCCTCACACAAAGGACTGCCACACCCTGTACTGCGACCCGGGCAGACAGGATGGAACTGAAAGGGAACCATGTGCACTTCTAAGCCACTCTTTGAAGTCTCCCCCACTTCAAAGGCTTATTTGGGTATTTAAACAGGGCCTCTGCCCCTAGCAACTCAGACACTTCTGAGGTAGACACTCTACCTGACAAGACACTTCCTGGAGAAGAGAACCTGAACCAGAACCTGCATCCTGCCAAGAAAAACTGCCTGGCTGCCCAAAGGACTCACCTGACTGCTTTCTGTGAAGAACTGCTGTCTTGCTGTTGCCCTGCTGCCTTGCTGTTCTCCGGCTGTTCTGAGAAGTGCTCTCCAAGGGCTTGGATAGAGCTTGCCTCCTGTTCCCTGAAGTCTTAGGACCAAAAAGACGTAATCTCTCCAAGAAGGACTCCTTGTGCGGGGAAAATTGACTCACAGCCTGCCGGAAATAACGCACAGCCTGCATTCACCGCACGCTGAACCGGAATGACGCAGCCCAACTTCGCAAAGAGAAGTTCGATTCAGCGCCAGCGTAGCAACCGGAAATTCGATGCACGGCCCACTGGATCGACGCACAGCTGAGCCGGAACGACGCAGCCCGACTTCCAGAGAGGAATCAACGCAGCGTCTGGCGTGCGGTAGAAATTTCCAGGCAACGCCCACCGGATTGATGCGGCCCCAGTGACTTCATCCTGTCAGCGCCAGAAATCCACGCATCATCCCCGGGGCGTCCAAAAACCCCGCAACCTGAAGAGGATCCACGACGAGCGCAGGAAATCGATGCACAGCCGTCCCTGCGTGAAAACTAAATGACGCATCGCCGTGTGCGGCCCGAGATATTGACACACATCCCCTTGTTTTCCACACATCTCCTCCTCTGCAGTTCTTTGCAGAGATTTTGAACGCGAACGAGGTATTTTGTGCTTGAAAAATACATTTATTGTTTTTAAAATACTAAAGACACTTTATATCACTTTTACAGTGATATCCCAACATTTAATCGTTTTGACCTGCATCTTATCAGATAAATAATATATATTTTTCTAAACACTGTGTGGTGTATTTGTTTGGTGTTATACTGTGTTATTGCATGATTTATAGCACAAATACTTTACACATTGTCTTCTAAGTTAAGCCTGACTGCTCTGTGCCAAGCTACCAGAAGGTAGGCACAGGATAATTTGGATTGTGTGTGACTTACCCTGACGAGAGTGAGGGTCCTTGCTTGGACAGGGGGTAACCTGACTGCCAACCAAAGACCCCATTTCTAACAATGGGCTACCCAGTTGTAGTCCATGTGTGGTAATCGCAGCCCTCCCATTTTTGTAGCACATGAAGCTTGGAACCTTTCAATCAGGTCTGTCCCCTCCCCATATGAACTTCCGATACTATTATCTATTAGTCTTGGAGTGGCCATAGGGATCAGTAAAGGTATCATTCTAAAAACATATTTGAATTTGGGCGCCACTGTAATTTTCACCACTTGCATCATCCCCCATAGCTAGAGGTTAAAATGATGCCACCTTTTAAAGTTCATGTTTGTCTTTTTGACTTGATATACCATCCTATTGACCCTTAGAGGTGCAAGCCCCTAGAGGCCACCCACTCACTCCACATACATCCACCACAGGGTGTGGACTTCGGAACAAGTTAATCTGGAAGCACTTATCACCCATATTTCTTTACATTCTCCCTACAATGCTGGGTCAAACACCCCCAGGGAGGATAAAGTGCGGGAGCTGGTTATGCCTATTTTAATTGCCAACACTCAAACTACTGGCAAATTGTGCTAGAAAAAGTGTTACTGTCAGTGTATGTGTGTAAGATAGAATGGGTGGTAGTGAGAGATCTAGTGTACGAGGTGGTATCCTCTATCTGGTGTCAGAGTGAGCTGTGGGAGTTTATGGATCTTGGGAATAAAGTAACAGGTTGAATAGACTGCAGCAGTAACATGTTTTTCGCTGAGCCCCCCTTTGGGTAATTTCTTATTGCTGTAATAGACATCTTCAAGTAATTTGACATTGCTTAGAGAGCATCCATTCAAGATGGGCTATTCATCAATTTGGACAGCAGTATAGGTTCCTTCCGTGCAGAAGTGTAGTTCCTTTATCACAGATGACATTTAACCTTCATTTCTTATTGGTTCCTGCCATCAAAGTTTTCATATGTGGATTCCTGCACATGTTGCCTAAAGGATGACAAAATAGATAATTTATGGTTAGCAAATAATATGGCTGACAGATGGCAAACAGATTTCATGCCTTGCATGTAAAATATGTTTACGATCTATACTGATATGTTTTTTTTATCAAACCTTAAACAGGTTTTCATTAGATTTATTGATATACAATATCATAGACAGTATAATTTGACAGTGTTGCCACATTTCCCTTGGTGATCTTTCCTCAGTTATCCTGCTATAAGTCTCGTGTTCAGAAATAATATTTGGGGGTATAGTAAGGGAATACGTGGAGGAGGTTAGTGCAGTTTGACCTCCGTTGGCATTTATAAACCAGATCAAACCTCAGGTGGGTACATAATTTGGCTTCCTCTTGATGATGTATGTCTTACGGTGTTCTTGATCAGGCATTGATATCAGTCGCAGCTCGCAGGCGTTAAAAGTGGCGGGCGGCATGCTGGGGAGCAGGGGGGCGGCAGGGGAAGGAAATATTAATTAAAAAAAATAATAATAATAATTAACTTACCTGAATGCCATGCTCTGCCGCCGCTCCTCTATCTCCTTAGCATGCTGCAGGCACAGGCTCCCAGCCTGCCCTGCAGCCAATCCTGATGCTGCTCAGAGCAGCATCAGGATTGGCTGGGAGCGCCCGGCCAGGCATATTGGGAGCCTGTAGAGCCTACCGCGCATGTGTGTTTGGCCGACCCGAGACGGCTGGCCAAACATACATGCGCTCTGAGTAGGAGTGCTGTGCACTCCCTCCCACACTTGTACCCCCGTGGCCCCACCCCTTAACAAGGAAATTATAGTAAACACTGTTTATTATGGTTTCCTTGTAAAGGTTTCTGCCGGGGGCGAGGCTCCTCCTCCCTAATGGATTCCTCACAAAGATTCCTAAATTTACCCTCTCTCTTTGCGTTCGGTTCCCCAGTGTACATTAGGGAAACTGGTTGTGGTAGTGAAGAATTTCTTGAAGTCAGTAGTGGTATAAAAAGTAATATATCCAAATATACATTAAGAAAACCAACAGGGTTGGCTTTTATATTATGCATGCACACAAGAGACACACAAAATACATGCACACATCCGTGCACAAGTTACAGATGCATGCACAAGTGCAGGCATATAGGTACTCATACCTACAGAACCAGTAGACATTTAAGGATCCATACACACAAATTCAATTACATACTCAATTTTAAGAATGTAGATAATCGCCTAGGGAAACAGCCTTCCGGAATGACCACTGTATTCATAATCACCTTTCTATTTTTATTTATTTAACTAGTGCATAGTATTCCTGAACCTCCTGGAACTTTAGGGTGATTCACAAGGAAACAGTACTAGGAGGAAAATAGAAGAATGTAGACCAATTTAAGCATATAGCAATAATAGAAAAAATTAAGTTTGATATTAGCAAAGGAGAAGCCAAAAGAATTTCAACAAATCAGAAAGTGGTTGCATAATGGCTTTCAATATTTCCTCTAAATAACAATAACGTGGGTTAAGGCTGATATCCTGCACTAATTTTAAACGTGGTCACTTGACCGACGAATTAACCTTTGGCCATTGAGAAAAATATTACTTGACAGCTAATGAATATGGAGAAGAACAGCAAACACCAAATGGACTTGAAATATCAAAAGCATTCTTTTTCCTAGGCTCTCAAAGGTTTCTCCATATCCTAATTGGGATACCGGCCCTTTCTATTATGTATTGATTCATTTTGTACCCACACCTACTGGCAAACATATTCTAGGTCCCACCAGAAACCTAATGCCTCCTTTTCAACTGTGAAATATATTCCCTCAGCTCCCCATTACAGCCTTAAATCATAAGCAGGCATGTCTAAACGTTCAACTCATTTTTGCAGAGATACATTGGTGGCATCAGCCATGATCACCGACCAGCCTTTGGTATCAAACTATTCGAATGCTAGTGCTGTTGCTATCTTATCCTTTAGTTTTCTAAATTTACACTCATGATCACTGTTAGAAATGGGGTATTTGGTTGGCAGTCAAGTTACCCCCCTGTCCAAGCAAGGACCATCACTCTAGTCAGGGTAAGTCATACACAATCCAAATTATCCTGTGCCCACCCTCTGGTAGCTTGGCACTGAGCAGTCAGGCTTAACTTAGAAGGCAATGTGTAAAGTATTTGTGCAATAAATCATATAATATCACCATATAGCACCACAAAAATACACCACACAGTGTTTAGAAAAAATAATAAGATTAATCTGGATAAATGCAGGCCAAAACGATCAAAGATGCAATAAGTAAATGTAGAGATATTACTGAAAAGTGATATAAAGGGGGTCATTCTGACCTCGGCGGTAAAAGGCTCTTACCGCCGGTCAGAAGACCGCCATTCTACCGCCGCGGCTGCGGTAAACCGCCACGTCATTCTGACCCACAACTGCCAAGCCGCCAAAAACCCGACATCCACGGAAGGCCGCCTCATCAGTGGTCAGCGATAAACTGGAGATGACCAAACCTCCACCGTCACGCCAACACAAACACGCCCATGCCAATACGACCCACAAATCCACGCGGCGGTCTTTCAACCGCGGTATTCCATTGGCCGTACACACCGCCGTGGTCAAAATACACACCCAGCTCCAAAACACAGCCACATTGGACAATTTGAAATACACACACCTGATACACATACAAACACCACTCCCACACATCCAATCAACTATAAAACACACACCCACATCACCCACAAACCCCCACTACTAGAAATTCGGAGAGAAGGCGAGAGAGAGAGCACAGCTATCGAAAACCCCAACACACACAGGAACACAACATCATCACCCACACTACATCCACGCACAAAACACCACACACCACCACACACACCACACTCATCACCACAAACACCACCCCACACCACCCCATGGCACCCCAAAGACACCCCAGGTTCTCGGACCAAGAACTCAGGGTCATGGTGGAGGAAATAATTAGGGTAGATCCCCAGCTATTCGGCACACAGGTGCAGCACACCACAATAGCCAGGAAGGCGGAGCTATGGCAAAGGATCGTCGACAGGGTCAACACTGTGGGACAGCATCCCAGAAACCGGGAAGACATCCGAAAGCGCTGGAACGACCTACGGGGGAAGGTGCGGTCGATGGTGTCAAGACACAACATCGCTGTGCAGAAGACTGGCGGCGGACCCCCACCCACTCCACCCGAATTCACAGCATGGGAGCAAGAGGTCTTGAACATCCTGCATCCTGAGGGCCTCGCTGGAGTAGGCGGAGGAATGGACTCCGGTAAGTCTAATCTCAACTACCTTACCCCCCCCAACCACCAGCATGCCAACCCACACCCCCACCCTCACCCCCCCAGCACACATCCTCCCTGCCAATGTCTCACCAGCACAACCCACCCAACACAACACCAATCCCTGAATGCCAACACAAACCATGGACACCCATCACCTAAGCATGACCACTGCACATACCCATCCCCCCCACAAACCACCCTCACAACTCCTCCCACAAGGGAATGCCAGCACTGGGGGACAAGGGCACCCCCAAATCGCACGCCATGGCACACACAGAAGCAATAACCATACTCTTTTACCCCTGCAGGGCCCGAACGCCAACACACCGGCCAGGAGGGTCCAGATTTGTCCATCCCGCCCCCAGAACAGGCCCCCAGTGATGACAGCAGCTCTGTCGACCTAGAACCTGATGACCAGTACGGACCATCGGGGACCTCTGGACAGTCGGTTCCCCACACACAGACACAGGCCACAGCAGACCCAACCCCTCTGGGAATACCAGCACAGCTCCCACCCAGCGGGCCCATGCCTCTGTCTCCAGGACGCGTCAATCAGCGGTGTGTCCGCCACTACAGGGCACCCAGGCTGACCCACCACCCCAACAACAACAGGGACCTGGGGGCAGTGGTAGTGGGCACACCGTCCAGGGGACAGAGGCCCGGGGAAACACGGGAACTGGGAGGGCTGCAGTGCGAGAGGGGGTGGACCGGCCCAGGGAACCCACTCTCCAAGAGGCCCTCACCACCATCATGGGAGCATACCACCACTCCCAGGAGACGATGGCGACGTTACTGGCCAGGTTCCAGGAGATCCAGGCACAGCAGGAGGAACGGTACATGGGGTTCAGAGACGAACTCAGGAACATAGGTTCCGCAATGGGGACCATTGTCCTGGCCCTCAACCAGATAGTCACCACATTGCGGGACCATGTGGCACCCCAAAGGGCCCCTGTCACTAGCCCGGACCACGAACAGCCTACCACCTAGGCCGGCGCTAGTGGACAGGAGGCCCCTACACAACGACAGGCCACCAGAACCCCACCTCCTGCTGAAGATCAACCACCCCGCAAGCGGAACCTGAGATCACACAAGAAGACAGAGTAGGATGCCAAGAACCCCGCCAGCATAAGATCCCCCCTGATGTCATCCCACTGTCCCACATTGTCACCCTGTCCAACCTTGAACCGCCCCTGCTCCATCCTTCCACAGGCATATGGACAATGCACCTGTGCGACTGAGAACTGGACTCTGCCATGGACATTACTCCACCCCCACCCATCACCGTTTTACTATCATGGACCCATATGCAGCACTTAAAATAAATCACCAATTGCACTTCAAAAATCAGGAGTCTGCTTGTATTCTTTACAAATGTATTACACATAACGGTGCAATAATGTTCAGTCACATTGTGATGACAACATACCAATGTCTATAAGCATTAGTCCATGGGCAAACAAAGCAGCAGTCACGCTGTGGGTCATACAGCTCTGAAAAGGGAAGGGAAAGTCAAAAATCAATTAAAAGGAACTGGGGGAAACACAGAAAGTAGAGATGCAGGAGGGCAGAAGTAAATGTAAAAAGGCGTGGGTGATTCTTACCTGTGTGCTACTGAAAATACTGTTGTATAACTGTGTCCCTGTTGTCCGTGTCGTCCCCGTCGTCTTCCTCCTCTTCACTCTCCACAGGCTCCACAGCTGCTACAACACCACCATCTGGACCATCCTCCTGCAGGAAAGGCACCTGGCGTCGCAATGCAAGATTGTGAAGCATACAGCAGGCCACGATGATATGACACACCTTCTTTGGTGAGTACATTAGGGATCCACCTGTCATATGCAGGCACCTAAACCTGGCCTTCAGGACCCCGAAGGTCCGTTCTATAATCCTCCTAGTTCGCCCATGTGCCTCATTGTAGCGTTCCTCTGCCCTGGTCCGGGGATTCCTCACTGGGGTCAATAGCCAAGGCAGGTTGGGGTAACCAGAGTCACCTATTAGCCACACACGGTGTCTCTGTAGCTGTTCCATCACATAAGGGATGCTGCTATTTCGCATGACATACGCGTCATGCACTGATCCAGGGAACTTGGCATTTAGATGGGAGATGTACTGGTCAGCCAAACAGACCACCTGGACATTCATCGAATGGTAATTTTTTCGATTTCTGTACACCTGCTCATCATCTTTTGGGGGTACTAAAGCCACATGGGTCCCATCAATGGCACCAATGATGTTGGGGATATGTCCAAGGGCATAGAAATCACCCTTCACAGTGGCCAAATCACCCTCCTCAGGGAAAACAATGTATCTCCACATGTATTTCATCAGGGCAGACAACACTCTGGACAAAACCTTAGAAAACATAGGCTGAGACATCCCTGATGACATGGCCACTGTTGTCTGAAAAGACCCACTTGCCAAAAAATGGAGTACTGACAGAACCTGCACCAGAGGGGAATCCCTGTGAGTTGGCGGATGGGGGACATCAGGTCAGGCTCCAGCTGGGCACACAGTTCATGTATAGTGGCTCGGTCAAGTCGGTATCGAAGTATAATATGTCGTTCTTCCATTGTCGACAGGTCCACCAGCGGTCGGTACCAGCGGTCGGTAGCGGGAGGATTCATCCTTCTCCTCGCAAGTCCCAGCGGACGGTGCCTAGGAAGGACAACATGGAGCACAGAGTCAAGCAACCCACAGGTACGTTCACCCAGCTTGCACAGTACACGAATCGCTATGCATTGAAAGGCTTGTATGAGTGGCAATGCAAGGCCTAGGCCTGTGTGACGAAGTAGCAATTAAGCCATGTGGGCCCTTGTAATGGCGGCTGCCTGACCTGAGAAGTGTGACAGTGGGATATGAGGTCAACGCGCTGGCGTGGCACACCGTGGCGGTAGGCGGTCGAAGACCGCAGTGCGAAGGCGCATTGGTTAACATTGAACCCTATGGGTCTCAGGAGCCAATGACGATGTGCGCTGGCGGTCGCGGTACGCACCGCGGCGGTACGCACCGCCGCGGGCGTGACCGCCATTTTCTATCTGCTTAACCACTTGAGACCTGACCATCCACAGGAGAGGACCTATACTGCAAGTGCTGCTGTGACCTCGGTCTGGAAGAGACAATGGCTGCTGCGACTGGGGAAAGGGCCCCTGCCTTCACTTCAGAAGAGTTGGAGAAACTTGTGGATGGGGTCCTGCCCCAGTATGCGCTACTCTACGGTCCTCCAGACCAACAGGTAAGTACACTGGGTGCACGTTGAATGGGCTATGCCTGGGTTGTGTATGGTGGATGTAAGATGGTGGGGTGGGGAGCGAATGAGGAGTGCAAGGCACGACAGATGAGAGCATGTGCCACATGGCAGGGTTGGGGAGGGGGGGCAATCACATCTAACATGCAGAAAAATGATGAAAATTCCTTTCCCACCCTGTACATGTCAAATAGGTCAGCGCCCATCAGGAAGTCGACATTTGGCGTGCCATCGCCAAGGAAGTCCAGGCCCTGGGGGTCCACAACAGATGGGGCACCCACTGCCGAAAGAGGTGGGAGGACATCCGCCGCGGGACCAGGAAGACCGCCGAGTCACTGCTGGGGATGGCCTCCCAACGTAGGAGGGGTGCCAGTCGTACCTTGACCCCCCTGATGTCCCAGATCCTGGCGGTGGCCTACCCCGATTTGGATGGGCGCGTGAGGACATCACAGCAGACACAAGGGGGTGAGTACCAGCACATTCTGCTATCTTTACACGCAGTGGAGGCGTCTGGGTGGGGGAGGAGGGCTGTGGGTGACATTAGGCCAGGGCGCTTTCTGTAGTGTAGTCCCCTCCTTTAGGCATGGCCCTGTGCCCCCGCCCCCCACCTCTGTAGGGTGCCAAGTACAGCAATCGATGCTCCAGCATCACCCATGTGCGCATTTGTTGTCCAGAGACCTGTTGGCCTAGTCACAAGTACTGAATAGTGTACCCCGATTGCGTGGCGTAGTGCATGAGGCTCCTGTGTCTGTCCTCTCCGCCAACGGTGTTGACAATGCATGCACTCAACCTGTTTTTATTTCTCCCCCCACCCTTTTTCTTTATCTTCTTGTGCATGTGTGCATTAGCATCATCAGGCGGAGGAGAATTGGCATCGGAGCACGAGGGAGCTGCAACTCACAAGGCCCCGGTGGGCCATGGTACAGACACCGAGGTCACCAGTGATACGGAGGGCGAGGGGAGCACCACAACGGGGACCCGTGGTGACACCAGCGACACCGACACGTCCTCGGAAGGGAGCTCCCTAGCGGTGGCGGCAACATCCAGGCCCCCGCCTCTACAGGTACAGCCGCCACCCAGCGCACCAGCTCTGCCCTCCCAGCAGCCCCTCAGCCTTCGCTCCGTGCCTGCTCGCCCAAGAAGGCGGGCATCTCCTTCGCCCCAGGCACCTCAGGCCCTGCCCCTGTTACCCCTGCTGCCCTCAGTGAGGAGGTCATTGACCTCCTACAGACCATCATTGTTGGGCAGTCTACCCTTTTGAATGCCATCCAGGGGGTAGAGAGGGAGGTGCATCGGAGCAATGCATACCTGGAGGGCATTCATTCGGGTCAGGCTGCCCATCAACGATCGTTCAATGCTCTGGCCTCAGCACTGACGGCAGCCATTGTCCCTGTTTCCAGCCTCCCTCTTCTAACTGCCTCCACCCTGTCTCTGTCTCCTGTTCCTCAGCCTATCCCATCCACACCATCAGACCAGCCTGCACACACCTCAACACCCAAGGGCAGCTCATCCAGACATAAGCACCACAGATCACACAAGCATTCACCCAAGCAACACCCAGATGCAGACATGCCAACAGTCACTACCACCTCTGTGTCCCCCTCCTCCTCGTCTCCCTCCTCCCTCCCTGTGACGTCTCCACTCACACCTGCATGCACACCACCATCAGCCAGTACTTCCATCACCAGCACACCCTCCAGTACAGTCCGCACACGTGCAGTCACCACCCCCACTGCCATTTACACGTCCCCTGTGTCCTCTCCCACTGTGTCTGTCACCCCCTCTTCCAAGACACACAAACACAGGCAGCCACCCACCCAACAGCCAACCACCGCACACCTGACTCTCCTACAACCACATCCTCTTCCTCCACTCCCATACCCACTACCCCTACCCTTTACATTGGTCCTAAAAAACTTTACTTCTCCAAACTTAACCTCTTTGCCCCACCTGACCCACCCCCTCCATCTGCTAAGAGTCCCAAGAGCACCTCAGCCACCACCAGCCCTGCTTCAAGTGTCACCATTGTGCACGGGTTTTGGAGTCCACCCTTTCCCAGCACTGATACATCGGCCAGCAGCAAGGGGACAGCCAGCCCCCCACCTGGAAAGAGGACCCCTAAAATCAAGGGCCGCCGCGAGAAGACTGACACGGCTGCCCCCAAGGAGCAAAGTCCTGGGCCGTCACCTGCCACAACATCCAGGGGAGGCAAGGGCCAGAGAGCCTCATCGAAGGAGGGCAAGGGCAGCAGGGCGGAGAAGTCAGCCAGCAGGGGCGCGGACCAGGAGGGCCCCACAAGCCCCATCCCGGGTGTGAGGGAGGACACCCACGGGCCCAGGACTCCGTCACAGAAGGGTCCAGCAACTGCACGGTCGGAGGGCGACTAAGCAGGGAGTCCTGGCCAGGTCTGGCTCCCTTGAATGACTGGACAAGCACCGCTGAAGAGGGCCCCGCCGTGCAGAAAGGTACCGCTGAAGAGGGCCCCGCCGTGCAGAAAGGCACCGCTGAAGAGGGCCCCGCCGTGCAGAAAGGCACCGCTGAAGAGGGCCCCGCCGTGCAGAAAGACACCGCTGAAGAGGGCCCCGCCGTGCAGAAAGACACCGCTGAAGAGGGCCCCGCCGTGCAGAAAGGCACCGCTGAAGAGGGCCCCGCCGTGCAGAAAGGCACCGCTCCGCTGGGCCCCGCCGTCCCAAGCACCGCTCCGCTGGGCCCCGCCGTCTCAAGCACCGCTCCGCTGGGCCCTTCCTGTCAAGCACCGCTCCGCTGGGCCCCGCCGTCTGAAGCACCGCTCTGCTGGGCCCTTCCTGTGAAGCACCGCTCCGCTGAGCCCCGCCGTCTCAAGCACCGCTCCGCTGGGCCCTTCCTGTCAAGCACCGCTCCGCTGGGCCCCGCCGTCTCAAGCACCGCTGGGCCCCGCCGTCTCAAGCACCGCTCCGCTGGGCCCCGCCGCCTCAAGCACCGCTCCGCGGGGCCCCGCCGTCTCAAGCACCGCTCCGCTGGGCCCTTCCTGTCAAGCACCGCTCCGCTGGGCCCCGCCGTCTCAAGCACCGCTCCGCTGGGCCCTTCCTGTCAAGCACCGCTGGCCCATTGACAGTGCCGGTTCTGTGTCGAGCTAGTGTTCACGCTGCACTCGGGGCACCCTGCCTCCTCCATTACCTGTGGAGTCTGTAATCCACCTGATGGCCTGTGTCTCTGCACTCCCCAGGATGGCACAGTGGGCAGACCACCCACTGTAGAGACTTGTGAGACTGTGGCTTTGCACTCCCCAGGATGGCACAGTGGGCAGACCACCCACTGTAGAGACTTGTGAGACTGTGGCTTTGCACTCCCCAGGATGGCACAGTGGGCATGGTGGACCCTTCGTGGATCTGGCGTCGTGGACTCATGTGGCTGAGGTGCCCCCCCTTCCCTTACCCCTGAGGTGCCTGTAGTTTTGTCATATGATGCCCCAGCAGTGTTCTCTCCAACGGACTCAGGTCTCCTGTGTGGGCTTTGCCCATGTGTTGATACACTTTGGCCCACGGACAGTGGAAATTTAAGTGACTGTGCAGGACTTATTGCCTATGTTTATCGGTTTCGCAATGTTCTTACTTGATTTTTTACAATTCATATTGCTATTTTACCATGACTTCAAAGAACCTCTTTTATACCTAAATTTTGTTTCTCACTTTAATTATGTCTTTGCATTATTCCGGGGGGTTTGGGTGGTGTCACTGTGACTTGGTGCTCTGCATTGGTGTGTAGATAGTTGGGGGGTGGGGGGGGTCGCATATGTGTGTGCCCGTAAGCTTTCCTCCTCCCCCCTCCCCTGTGTCGTAGGTGCAGTACTCACCGTTGTGGTCTGCGCCGGCGTTCGTACTCGTGGTAGATGAGCAGGTAGACAATAGCTGGTAGGATGTTTAATTCGGGTTCCATGCTGTTCTCCGTCCTCGTGGAGTGTGTATAGGTGAGCGTTTTCCCGTTCGTAGTCTGTTTCCGCCGTGTTTTTATCAGCGGGGCTCCCGCCCCGGAAAAGGTGGCGGATTGGTGAGTTGTGATAGTGTGGGCGGTACATTGTCTGCCGCCTGCCTGTTGGCGGTGACCGCCGCGCTGTTTGTGTGTCCCGCCGTGGCGGTCGGAGTGTTAAGGTGGCGGGCTGTGTTGGCGGTTCCCGCCAGGGTCAGAATTCCATTTTTTGGACCGCCTGCCTGTTGGCCGGTTGGCCGCCGCTTTATCACCGACCGCCAGGGTTGGAATGACCCCCAAAGTGTCTTAAGTCTTTTAGAAGCAAACAAAGTCTCTTTCAAGCAAAAAGTACCTGGTTCACGTGAAACATCTTTGCAGAGAACCGCAGAGGAGGAGATGCGTGGAAACAAAGGGTTGCGTGTCGATTTCTCGGGCCGCACATGGTGATGCGTCGTTTAGTTTTCACGCAGGCTGTGTGTCGATTTCCGGGGCTCGGTCGTGGATTCTCTTCGGGTTGCAAGGTTTTCAGACACCTCGGGGACGGTGCATGGATTTCCTGTGCTGGCAGGATGAAGTCACAGGAGCTGCGTCGATCCGGTGGGTGTTGTGACAAATGTTCTACTGCGCGGCAGGTGCTGCGTTGATTCCTCTCTGGAAGTCGGGCTGCGTAATTCCGGGTCAGCTGTGTGTTGATCCAGTGGACCGTGCATTGAATTTCCGGTTGCTACGCTGCCGCTGCGTCGATCTTCTTGTTGCAAAGTCGGGCTCCATCGTTCCAGTTCGGTGTGTGGTGAAATTTTCACTGCAGTGCAGGCTGTGCATTGTATTTGGCAGGCTGTCCGTCGAATTTTGCCACACAAGGAGTCCTTCTTGAAGAGATGAAGTCTTTTTGATCCCGAGACTTCAGGGAACAGGAGGCAAGCTTTATCCAAGCTATTGGAGAGCACTTCTTCACCTCAGCCAGGGAGCAGCAAGGCAGCAGTCCTTCACAGAAAGCAGTCAGGTGAGTCCTTTGGGCAGCCAGGCAGTTCTTCTTGGCAGGATGCAGGTTCTGGTTACAAGTTTCTTCTCCAGGAAGTGTCTGAGTTGGAAGGGGCAGAGGCCCTGTTTATATACCCAAATGTGCCTTTGAAGTGGGGGAGACTTCAAAGAGTGGTTTAGAAGTGCACCAGGTCCCCTTTCCGCTTAATCCTGTCTGCCAGGGTCCCAGTAGGGGGTGTGGCAGTCCTGTGTGTGAAGGCAGACCCTCCATCATCCCAGCCCAGGAAGACCCATTCAAAATGCAGATGTATGCAAGAGAGGCTGAGTATCCTGTGTTTGTGGTGTGTCTGAGTGAATGCACGAGGAGCTGTCAACTAAACCCAGCCAGACATGGATTGCAAGGCACAGAAAGATTTAAGTGCAGAGAAATGCTCACTTTCTATAAGTGGCATTTCTAAAATAGTAATATTAAATCCAGCTTCACCAGTGAGCAGGATTTTATATCACCATTCTGGCCATACTAGATATGACCTTCCTACTCCTTTCAGATCCGCAGCTACCACTCAAACAATGTATGAGGGCAGCCCCACTGCTAGCCTATGAAGGGAGCAGGCCTCATAGCAGTGTAAAAACAAATTTAGGAGTTTTACACTACCAGGACATGTAAACTACATAAGTACATTTCCTGCCTTTTGCCTACACAGCACCCTGCCCTATGGGTTACCTAGGGCATACCTTAGGGGTGTCTTATATGTAGAAAAAGGGGAGTTTTAGGATTGGAAAGTACTTTTAGATGCCAAGTCGAATTTGCAGTAAAACATACAGGCCTTGCAATGGCAGGCCTGAGACAAGGTTAAGGGGCTATTTCAGTAGGTTGCACAATCAGTGCTGCAGGCCCACCAGTAGCATTTAATCTACAGGCCCTGGGCACACATAGTGCACTCTACTAGGGACTTATAATTAAATTAAATAGTCTGATTGGGTAAGATCCAATGCTACCATGTTTAAATGGAGAGAGCATATGCCCTTTAGCACTGGTTAGCAGTGGTAAAGTGCTCAGAGTCTAAAAACCAGCAAAAACAGTATCTCAAAAGTGGAGGGAGGCAGGCAAAAAGTTAGGGGTGACCACCCTAAGGCTGTCAGGTCTAACATGTGTCCCCCCCAGCTGAAAGTGGGGAGAGCTACCCAACCTCCTGGGAGCTCTCATCGCTAAGGCAGAAGTATCTGGAGAAACCATCAGCGTTGGCGTGGTCAATCCCCGGGCGATGCTCCACTGTAAAGTCCATTCCCTGTAGGGAAATGGACGACCTCAAGAGTTTAGGATTTTTACCCCTCATCTGCATGAGCCATCTGAGGGGCCTGTGGTCTGTCTGAACCCGAAAGTGAGTCCCAAACAGGTTTGGTCTCAGCTTCTTCAGTGCCCAGACTACAGCAAATGCTTCTCTCTCAATAGCACTCCACCTCTGTTCCCTTGGTAATAGTCTTCTGCTAATAAAGACTACTGGTTGGTCTGAGCCCTCCTCATTTAGCTGTGCTAGAACAGCCCCTATGCCATGCTCTGAAGCGTCTGTCTGCACAATAAATTCCTGGGAGTAGTCAGGGGCCTTGAGCGCGGGGGCCGTGCACATGGCTTACTTCAGAGAATCAAAGGCTTTCTGACAAGCCTCTGTCCAATGCACCAACCTAGGTTGCTTTTTGGAAGTAAGTTCTGTCAAGGGTGACACAATGGTACCATAGCCCTTAACAAATCTGCGGTAGTATCCAGTGAGGCCTAAAAAGGCTCTTACTTCAGTCTGTGTTCTAGGTGGTTGCCAGGCCTTGATCGTTTCAATCTTGGCCTGGAGTGGCTGCACCTTGGCACCACCTACTAGGTGTCCCAAGTACACCATGGAACCCTGCCCAATCTGGCACTTACTAACCTTGATGGTCAGGCCTGCCTGTTCCAGGGCCTGAAGCACCTCCTTGAGGTGGAGCAGGTGTTCCTCCCAGCTGGAACTATGGACAGCTATGTCATCTAGGTAGGCTGCGCAGTAGGCATCCTTGCCAGCTAGGACCCCGTTAACCAACCGTTGGAAGGTAGCGGGGGCATTTTTCAACCCAAAGGGCATCACCCGGAACTGGTAATGGCCATCAGGTGTGGAAAATGCAGATCTCTCTTTAGCCCCCTCAGTCAGGGCGATCTGGCAGTACACTGATGTAAGATCAAATGTACTCAGGTCTGTCAACCAGCTCATTAGCTTGGGGGATGGGGTGAGCGTCAGTCCGTGTGACTGAGTTGAGACCCCAGTAGTCCACACAGAATCGGATTTCTGACTTCGTACCGGGGGCAGCAGCCTTAGAAACCAGCACCACAGAGCTGGCCCAGGGACTACTGGATTTCTCAATAACCCCTAAGGTCAACATTTTGGAGACCTCCTCCTTGATGCTGGCCTTTACCATATCCGACAACCTGTAAATGTTGTTCTTCACAGGGGGACTGTCTCCCTCGTCAATGTCATGGACACATAGGGGGTTATTACAACTTTGGAGGAGTGTTAATCCGTCCCAAAAGTGACGGTAAAGTGACGGATATACCACCAGCCGTATTACGAGTTCCATAGGATATAATGGACTCGTAATACGGCTGGTGGTAAATCCGTCACTTTTCCGTCACTTTTGGGACGGATTAACACCTCCTCCAAAGTTGGAATAACCCCCATAGATTGGTAAGTCCAGGAGTACGGGAAAACAGGGAGGAGAACTGCTCTAACAGCTCATAGCAGTCTCCTCTCTGGTTTAGAGTCAGGGAGTCAGAGAGAATGACACCCTTCACTGACCCATCACCTTCTTTGGCAGAGAGGAGGTCAGGGAGAGGTTCACTCTCCTCTTCCATTCTTTAAGGAAATGCCTCCTTGGCATGGTTACCCCCTAACTTTTTGCCTTTGCTGATGCTAAATTATGATTTGAAAGTGTGCTGGGACCCTGCTAACCAAGCCCCAGCACCAGTGTTCTTTCCCTAAACTGTACATTTGTCTCCACAATTGGCACAACCCTGGCACTCAGGTAAGTCCCTTGTAACTGGTACCCCTGGTACCAGGAGCCCTGATGCCAGGGAAGGTCTCTAAGGGCTGCAGCATGTCTTATGCCACCCTGGGGACCCCTCACACAGCACATGCACACTGCCTCACAGCTTGTGTGTGCTGGTGGGGGGAAAATGACTAAGTCAACATGGCACTCCCCTCAGAGTGCCATGCCAACCTCACTCTGCCTGTGGCATAGGTAAGTCACCCCTCTAGCAGGCCTTACAGCCCTAAGGCAGGGTGCACTATACCACAGGTGAGGGCATATGTTCATGAGCACTATGCCCCTACAGTGTCTAAGCAAAACCTTAGACATTGTAAGTGCAGGGTAGCCATAAGAGAATATGGTCTGGGAGTTTGTCAAACATGAACTCCACAGTTCCATAATGGCTACACTGAAAACTGGGAAGTTTGGTATCAAACGTCTCAGCACATAAATGCACACTGATGCCAGTGTGCAATTTATTGTAACATACAACCAGAGGGCATCTTAGAGATGCCCCCTGAATACCAATCCGACTTCTAGTGTAGGCTGACCAGTTTCTGCCAGCCTGCCACACACCAGACATGTTGCTGGCCACATGGGGAGAGTGCCTTTGTCACTCTGTAGCCAGGAACAAAGCCTGTACTGGGTGGAGGTGCTTCTCACCTCCCCCTGGAGGAACTGTAACTCCTGGCGGTGAGCCTCATAGGCACACCCCTTTTGTTACAGCGCCCCAGGGCATCCCAGCTAGTGGAGATGCCCACCCCTCCGGCCACTGCCCCCACTTTTGGTGGCAAGGCTGGAGGAGATAATGAGAAAAACAAGGAGGAGTCACCCACCAGTTAGGACAGCCCCTAAGGTGTCCTGAGCTGAGGTGACCCCTGCCTTGAGAAATCCTCCATCTTAAGTTTGGAGGATCCCCCCAATAGGATTAGGGATATGCCCCCCTCCCCACAGGGAGGAGACACAAAGAGGGTGTAGCCACCCTCAAGGACAGTAGCCATTGGCTACTGCCCTCCCAGACCTAAACACCCCCCTAAATTCAGTATTTAGGGCCTCCCAGATCCCAGGAAATCAGATCCATGCAACCTGAAGAAAGAAGAAGGACTGCTGACCTACAAGCCTGCAGAGAAGGAAGAAGACGACAACTGCTTTGGCCCCAGCCATACCAGCCTGTCTCCAACTTCGTAAACCTGCTCCAGTGACGCATTCAACAGTGATCAGCGACTTCAGAAGCCTCAGAGGACTGCCCTGGACTAAAGGACCAAGAAACTCCTGTGAACAGTGGCCCTGTTCAAAACCAGCTACTTCTTTGCAACAAAGAAGCAACTTTCAAAGACTGCACGTTTCCTGCCGGCTCGAGATCCAGAGAACAAACACCTCAGGGAGGACTCCCCGGCGACTGCGAGCCCGTGAGTAACCAGAGACGACCCCCCTGATTCCCCACAGCGATGCCTGCAGAGAGAATCCAGAGGCTCCCCCTGACTGCGACTGCGTGTAACAAGGGACCCGACGGCTGGAACCAACACTGCACCCGCAGCCCCCAGGACCTGAAGGAACCGAACTTCGATGCAGGAGTGACCCCCAGGCGACCCGCTGCCTAGCTCAGGTGGTGGCTGTACTGAGAAGCTCCCCGTTCCTGCCTGCACGGCTAGAGTGACCCCCAGATCCCTTCATTGTTTCCTACCTAAAACCCGACGCCTGCTTTGCACACCACACCCGGCCGCCCCTGTGCCACTGAGGGTGTGTTTTGTGTGCCTACTTGTGTCCCCCCCCAGTACTCTACAAAACCCCCCTGGTCTGCCCCCCGAGGACGCAGGTACTTACCTGCTGCCAGACTGGAACCGAAGCACCCCTGTTCTCCATAGGCGCCTATGTGTTTTTGGCACCTCTTTGACCTCTGCACCTGACCGGCTCTGAGCTGCTGGTGTGGTAACTTTGGGGTTGCCAACGGTGGGCTGCCTTTGCCCCAGAACTGAGACTTGTAAGTGTTTTACTTACCTCCTAATCTAACCTTTACTTACCTCCCGCAGGAACTGTTGATTTTTGCACTGTGTCCACTTTGAAAATAGCTTATTGCCACTTTTACAAAGACTGTATATGGTATTGCTTCTATTCAAAGTTCCTAAAGTATCTAAGTGAAGTACCCTACATTAAAAGTGTTTACTGTAAATCTTGATCCTATGGTTCTTAAAATAAACTAAGAAAAGGTATTTTTCTATATAAAAACCTATTGGCCTGGAGTAAGTCTTTGAGTGTGTGTTCCTCATATATTGCCTGTGTGTGTACAACAAATGCTTAACACTACCCTCTGATAAGCCTACTGCTCGACCACGCTACCAAAAAAGAGAGCATTAGAATTATCTAATTTTGCCACTATCTTACCTCTAAGGGGAACCCTTGGACTCTGTGCACACTATTTCTTACTTTGAAATAGTATATACAGAGACAACTTCCTACACATGCCCTCATCTGTGACCAGGAGCATACTGTCCTAAGACCTCTCAAAGTGAGGTTTGAGTCTGTTGTGGTCGCGGACCCTTAGGGGGTGCCTAGGGGTCCTGAGGTCAACTAGGTAAGTGGCCTCTCCCTTAAGCTCCTTAATCTCAAATGGGCCAGTCTAGCGCTCCTGGAGAGCCCTAGGCTCTACTGGCTCCATCACCCAAACCTTGTCTCCAGGTGAGAACTCAGACCCAGAGTGGTCTTCTGGTCATACCACTCCTTCATCCCCTCTTGTCTGGCCTCAAGGTTACTTTTGACCTGCTTCCAGAAGCGTTTGGTTTGGTTGTGGAGAGCCAGCATGTAGCTGACTACATCCTGGTGAGGTGTCTTGGGAGCTTCCTCCCAGCCCTCTTTAACTATGCTCAGTGGTCCCCTGACAGGGTGACCATAGAGAAGTTCAAAGGGGCTGAACCCCATCCCCTTCTGGGGCACATCCCTGTAAGCAAACAGCAGGCATGGTAAGAGGACGTCCCACTTACGCCTCATGGCTTCAGTCAGGCCATTAATCATGCCTTTAAGGGTCTTGTTGAATCTCTCAACAAGCCCATTGGATTGAAGATGGTAAGGGGTGGTAAATCGGTAGGTCATCCCACATGGACTTCATGTACGCAGACATGAAGTTTGTGCCCCTGTCAGACACAACTTCCTTAGGGAATACCACACAGGTGAATATTCCCAGCAGGGCTCTGGTCACCACCGGTGCAGCCACTGTTCTCAGAGGAATTGCCTCCGGATAGCGGGTAGCATGGTCCACCAAAACCAGGATAAACCTGTTTGCCCAAGGCAGTTTTGGGGTCCAAGGTTCCAACAATGTTGATGCCCACCCTTTCAATGGGGGTGCCAATGACAGGGAGTGGGATCAGGGGAGCCTTAAGCTTTTTCCCTGTCTTCCCACTAGCGTGGCAGGTGGGGCAAGCTCTGCAGAAATTATCTGAGGCTACCCTCATTCTGGGCCAATGGAAGTGGGTGACAAGCCTGCTAAAGGTCTTGTCTTGGCCCAGATGTCCTGCCAGGGGAATGTCTTCCGCCAGACCCAGTAGGAAGACCCGATAACACTGGCGGACCACCAGCACATGTGCTGCCCCAGGATCTGTAACCTTAGGCTCACTGTAAAGGAGATCATTCTCCCAGTAAATATGGTGAGTGCCAGAGGCGTCACCTGCTGCTTGGGATGTGGCCTGTTGCCTCAGACCCTCAAGGGTGGGGCATTCCTTCTGCGCCTTGTAGAATTCTGCCCTGGTTGGCCCACTCTCTACTTGCCAGCCAGCAAGTTCAGGTAGTACTGAGACGCGAAACATGTTGACCCATTCAACAGGGGGGTAGTGCAGCTCCCTCCCCTCCTTCTATAGTGTGATTTAGAGAGTGAATGAGCATTATCTCATTCCCCTCTCTCCTCTATGTTTTAACCTTGGCCAAGACCCTTCCTTGATCAATAAAATTATGGTGATGTGCTAGGTTTTGAGCCAATTTTAGGTTTATGTCTTTAGCTCTCCTATTCTTTGTGTGCGTTAGGTTGGCACTGTTTTCTATATCTCTTACCACGGCCCAGTAATATTGAGAAAAGATCTCTGGCAAAGAGCCCCCTGTATGGGGTGCCCAGCTGACATTGCAGCGCCGGTCTGACGAGGAGCAGGCCCTATGATGAAGCATGATATCCAATTGGATGTGTGAGGGCATTTGCTTCTAGCATTAGGATTGCCCTGTGGTCTTGTTGGAACAGTGTATTCACATTAGCTTGAATTATATTTGGGAGGCTGTACACTAGACCATTAATGTCCCTGCCCCTCTTTTTGTAGTATAATTAGCACAGCAGCTTAGCTGTGGGACCTTACTCTCCTAGTGTTTACAGATTCTTGGATCCCTGAGATGGATGACTTCCAGGGTCTAAGTTTTGATGACGACATGGTGTCTGCTATTTTACAGACTTCTTCCATTCTTGGTAGTGATGGATCTGGCCCCTCAGGGAGACTCAAGGAAGACTGGGATAAACTGTCTACCTTGAAACGGGATCTCATTAAAACCATTATGCATGGCACTATTATGACGGAATATCTTAGAGCCAACATCGTCCCGAATGGTTTACTTGTATCCAATATGCCTAGAATGTTCTTACAAGAGTTGATATTCAGTAAGGATTTGGCTCAGATTGCCTGGAAGTGTTAGAGGGACTGGCTAGTCCTTTTAATTAACACATCCAAACGGTTAGCTGGTTCCATAACTATCCAGATTAACCTGGTAGAAAGCACACTAAGAACAACTGTTTCATTGTCCGCATTTTAGAGTCGCCTAGCAGAAATTAATTCCGAATTAAATGAAAAAAAATAATTCTTGACTCAACAGAAGATTACCAAACTACAGAAGGATATTAATAAGTTTAGCAGAGAAAAGGTTTATCCGTATATCAAGGAAGATTTTGAGGCTGACACCCAGTCACGTTCCTCAGATGAGTCGGCTTCTTCTTTTAAGAAGTTGCGCAACTATAGTAGCAGTTCTTCCTCTGATGGTTGGAGCATTGCTGATAATATGCCACAACCATACTTCAATTTTGCACAGTTCCCTGTTAATCAACCTATAGCATGGCAACCGCCATACCTTTTTTATCAGCCTCGCCCTATGATGCCTTACATGCCTTTTTTAGGCCACGGCTGGGGCAGAGGAAGAGGCAGACGGAGAGGAAGAGGCAGAAACGTACATTGGGCCAATGAAGAACCCTAGATGGTGACCTGGAGCCAGGGAAAAAACCAGCCAGTGAGAATCTAGTGGTCAATTTATCCACTAGACTTCTCTCTCCTGACGAAACTAATGCCCTCAATAGAGGCCTAGATTTCGTGCCTACTCCCAATGAATACTTTTTTCGCCTCAACAGTGAACTTTTAAAAAATTTTTCAGAAAGATTTGGTTAAGATTTTTCTTCAAAAACCTGATGACCCCCATAAGGAGGACTCTGGACTGAAAAAAACATCTTCCTTTGTTCCGCCCTCATTAGCTATGGATTCTGAAGTACTCGCATTCGAAAAAGCAGTGATGTCTGATCTTAATAAATTACGACCCAAACACACCTTTGTTAACATTCCGACTAGAGAGAGGAATGCGTTGAATGTCTTGGCAGCTGATCAGACTATAGTGTTAAAGCCAGCAGATAAGGGTGAGGCTATAGTTGTGATGAATTCAAATGATTACAGAGAGGAATGTATTCGCCTCCTTAGTGACTCCACTTATTATGGCTTCATCGCAAGAGATCCCACAGAGAGATTACAGATCCAGATACAGAGCATAATTGAGGAGGCTCTCAGCAACTTGTGGATTTCCCAAAGAGAGGCTGAGTTTTTGGATACTGTCCACCCAGGTGTCCCGTACTTTTATTGTCTCCCTAAGATACACAAGGGGAGAGTGCCACCACCAGGATGCCTTGTAGTCTCAGGTATAGGATCTGTTTTAGAGCCCCTGTCCACTTTCTGTGATCATTTTTTGCAGCCCTTAGTTAGGAAATCCACGAGTTACCTCAAAGACACAAAAGACATCTTGAATTTGATTGAAACTATCAATTCCACAGTGGAAATCCATGCACTCATAACACTTGACGTTGAAGCCTTATATACCAATATACCCCAGGAGGCTATGTTTTCAATTTAAGGATCTATTTTTCCATCAGATACGTGGTACTTCGATGGGAAGTACCTTTGCCCCTAGTTTGGCCTGTTTGTACATGTATGATTTTGAAAAATGATACATAATGTCCTCCACCAATCCTTTCTGTGAGAACACAGATGTAGATTCCTTCACTATGTGGGTTAATAGCCTTGATCCCTTTTTGAAATTCACTTCCTCTGTCTCTTCCACCCAAACCCCTTTTTGGATCTGATGATCAGTATTGATAAGGGAAAATTGAAATCATGCACCTATCCTAAAACCACAGATCGTAACAGCTTGCTGCTCTATGAGAGTCATCATCCTAAAGCGTTACGTGACAATTTACCTTATGGACAGTTTTTGCGACTACGTCGCAATTGTAGCAAACGCCCAGTCATTCGAGACCCAAGCTAGTGATCTTCAGACTAAATTGCATGAACGACACTATCCTTGTCAAGTAGTGAATACTGCCCGCAAACGGCTAGGAAGAACAATAGAGACGCACTACTACAACTCCCAAGGAACCTGACACACGCTTGACCTGTGTTTCCACATACACTCCACTGTCTAAAACCATAAAGAAATTGATCAATAAGAGATGGTCCATCCTAGTGAGCGGAGGGGAATGTATTCCAAGACCCCTGTTTGCTTTTAAGAGGACAACTAATATTAAAGATATGGTGGTACATACCCGACCACCATTGAAGCATGTGGACTCAAAACAAACGACACTCTGGGAGCTTCCCCCTGTTTCTGGACATTTTCCATGTGGCAACTGCAATGTTTGCCCCCTTACCACACGTCTTAACTCTCTTGACCTGGAACCCATAGATACATGGCGACTTGTTAAACACACCAAATGCAACACTCACAATTGTATTTATATGATCACATGTCCCTCTGGCTTACACTACATAGGTATGACTACCAGAGCGGTTAAAATGAGGGTTAACGAACACCACAGTAACATCATATGCGGTTGTGCCACTACTAAACTAAGTGTCCACTTCTTGGAATTAAACCATAATTCTGATGACATGTGGTGGGTAGTCTTGGACTCCCCCAAGTACATAAGTAGTGATTCGAGGTCACTTTTTGAGAAAGAGCAACAATGGGTGTTTAAATTGGGGACACACGTCCATAGGTTAAATGATGATATCCTGTGGATGCATTTCGCCCATGTGCTCCCTCCCCTCCTTCTTTAGTGTGATTTAGAGAGTGAATGAGCATTATCTCATTCCCCTCTCTCCTCTATGTTTTAACCTTGGCCAAGACCCTTCCTTGATCAATAAAATGATGGTGATGTGCTAGGTTTTGAGCCAATTTTAGATTTATGTCTTTAGCTCTCCTATTCTTTGTGTGCCGTTAGTTTGGCACTGTTTTCTATATCTCTTACTACGGCACAGTAATATTGAGAAAAGATCTCTGGCAAGGAGCCCCCTGTATGGGGTGCCCAGCTGACATTGCAGCGCCGGTCTGACGAGGAGCAGGCCCTATGATGAAGCATGATATCCAATTGGATGTGTGAGGGCATTTGCTTCTAACATTAGGATTGCCCTGTGGTCTTGTTGGAACAGTGTAGACACAGTAGCTTGCTCAAGATCATTGCCTAACAGGCATGGCAGGACTACTGGTTCCACCCTGGGCACCATTGTAGGGGTACTGAAGGAACTCCTCAACACCAGCTACTTTCAAAGTACCAGAGACCTCCCCCCACTCAAAGGGAACCAGAGCCACCGGAAATGACTCTCTCGATTGTCAGCGACTATGACCTGGTGGAATGTATTAGGGACTATCTGCTCTGATGACACCAGCTGACTCTTGACAGTAGTCATATTGGCTTCTGTGTCACGCTGAGCCTTCATCCTTTGCTCATTAATGGTGACCCACTGCCTATACTTTGAAGTATTTGCAGGCATGTGAGCTTTAGGCACCATCTCTCTATCTCCCAGGGACACTAGGGATACCTCTGTCTGCCCCCCAAAGCTAACTGGGACTGTCTCCCCCCCGAGCGCTACACTAGCCAACCCAGGTGACTGTCCAGTGGTGGATTGTGCTCTCTTGGAACACTGGGAGTCGGTGTCCATGCTGGTAGCACTCTAAGCATTTGGAGATAAACTTCCCTAACTTTGTGTCAAAGAACCCTGGTTTCTTCCCAAATCTAAAAGAGGAATGGTTACCACCCCCACCTTGGGAATTATTTTGGGGACTTTTAGAGAACTCCTTATCTTTACGTTTTTCTCCCCCGTCTTTCTTCTGTTAGGAACCCTGACCCCCTTTGTGGGTGTCCCCCCCCAGATGCCTTCTTGGACACTCTGGTGCTAACCCAGAGATCCGCCTCCTCAGCAAGCTTCCTGGGATCAGTCAGCTTGCTATCTACTAAGTGCTGGAGCAACTCTGTAAAAGAAATACTGAGCATATGCTCTCTCAGAATCAAGTCATATAACCATTTGTAATCATCTGCTTTGCTGCCCTGCACCCATCCATTCAGTGTCTTATTGGAGAAATCATTACAATCTCCCCAAGTCTGTGTTGAAAGTTTGGTGCTGTCCCTGAACCTCTGACGGTATTTCTCAGGGGTCAACCCAAACTTGGCCAGTGAAGCGGCTTTCATGTGTGAGTAGTCATTTCTATTCTGTGGAGCTAGTGTAAGAAGTGTGTCTCTCCCCACTGCTGGTACATAAAACCACAAGGCCACCCCCCAGTGCTCCTTAGAGGTCCCATGGGCCCTTAGTGCACCTTCATAGGCAGCCAGCCACTTGTCAATGTCATCTCCCACCACAAAACCTGGCACCACATTCTTTGGTAGACAAACCTTTTTGTCTCCAACAGGTCCTGCATGTATGCTGCCACCATCACTGCTGGACTCAGACTATCTCGCCTTGATCTCTAGCTCCTTGAGACTTGGTTCATGAGCCAACAAAAAAATGTTTCTCAGCCAAGGCTCTCTCAGCTGCAGCGTCAGCTCTCTCGGCTTCAATCTGTTTGGCTGCTCTTTCAGCCTCAGCTTGCTTGGCTTGTCTCTCTGCTCTCTTTTCCTCCTGTTGAGCCTCCATTTTTAGCCTTGCCATCTGCAATTGAAACTCTCTGTTCTCTCTCCTTCCCTCTGCGGTCAGGCCTTGATCAGAGACACTGCTCCCTGGTTTGTCAGGGGGCACAATTGCAGTGGTAACATCATCCACTGATGGCAAAAAATCCTTTGGGGAGCCATCTTCTGGCTCCTTCTCCTCATTAACCTCCTCTGAATGGGCTCCTGCCCAGGCCCTCTGGGCCATTTGAAATTCCTCCTTTCTGGAGGCACCTTGGGTGGGTACTCCCATATTCCTGCAGCTGTTTGACAGTATATGTCTCCAACAGGGCCAGGTCAAAATCTCCTGTTGACATCACATGTTGAGTGAGGATTTTTGTCAAAAAAGTGTCAGGAAAAACGAAATTGCAGAAAAAGATAAAAATCAAGTTGACGTTCAACTGTGGGTAGGTAGTGAAATACTTAGCTACTGTATGTCACTGCACAAATACAAGTCCTATCCTCACCGCTGATCACCAATGTAAGAAATGGGGTCTTTGGTTGGCAGTCAGGTTACCCCCTGTCCAAGCAAGGACCCGCACTCTAGTCAGGGTAAGTCACACACAATCGAAATTATCCTGTGCCCACTCTCTGGTAGCTTGGCACTGAGCAGTCAAGCTTAACTTAGAAGGCAATGTGTAAAGTATTTGTGCAATAAATCATACATTACCACCATATATTACCACAAAAATAAACCCCACAGCGTTTAGAAAAATATATAATATTTATCTGGATAAATGCAGGTCAAAACAATCAAAGATGTAATAAGTGCATGTAGAGATGTTACCGAAAAGTGATATAAAGTGTCTTAAGTCTTTAAGAAGCAAACAAATTCTCTTTCAAGCACAAAGTACCTAGTTCGTGTTAAAAATCTCTGCAAAGAACCACAGAGGAGGAGATGCGTGGAAACAAAGGGGTGTGCATGGATTTCGCGGGCCATACACGGTGATGCGTCATTTAGTTTTCATGCAGGGACGGCTGTGCGTCAATTTCCGGCTCACTGTTGTGGATCCTCTTCAGGTTGTGGGGTTTTCAGACGCCCCGGGGAGGGTGCGTGGATTTCCTGCGCTGGCAGGATGAAGTCACAGGAGCTGCGTTGATCTGGAGGGCGTTGCGTCAAATTTTCTACTGCACGGCAGGCGCTGCGTCAATTCTTCTCTGGAAGTCGGCTTCGCGTTGATCCGGTGGGCCGGGCGTTGAATTTTCGGTCGCTACGTTGGTACTGCGTCGATCTTCTCGTTGCAAAGTCAGGCTGCGTCACCTTTTGTGTGTGCCATTTTCACTGCAGTGCAGGCTGTGCATCGTTTCTAGCAGGCTGTGGTTCGAATTTCGCTGCACAAGGAGTCCTTCTTGAAGAGATGAAGTCTTTTTGGTCCTGATACTTCAGGGAACAGGAGGCAAGCTCTTTCCAAGCCCTGGGAGAGCACTTCTTCACCTCAGCCAGAGAGCAGCAAGGCAGCAGGGCAACAGCAAGGCAGCAGTCCTTCACAGAAAGCAGTCAGGTGAGTCCTTTGGGCAGCCAGGCAGTTCTTGGCAGGATGCAGGTTCTGGTTACAAGTTTCTTCTCCAGGAAGTGTCTGAGTTTGAAGGGGCAGAGGCCCTGTTTATATACAGGATGCTTGTTTCTGGTCCAGGGAGGACCTGGCTTGGCAGTTCAGGCTGGACTGTTCCCATGAGGAACAGGTTCAAGACTGATTTGCATATGGCTGGGTCTAACCTGGGTTGGCGTGGCGAGCAAAAAAACGATGGATTAAACCCAGATCTTTGTGACTGGGGGTGAATGTTTGATTTGCTCTGCATTCCGTCCATCATCTATTCTTTTTGCATTTGTCGCCCCAAGTGAGAAGGGTATGCCCAGACGTGGGTCCCATGCTCACTGTGCCACTGGGTTCAAGGTAGCCTAGCTGATGAAACCGGTCCTAGGATGCTTGTTTCCGGTCCAGGGTGGACCTGGCTTGGCAGTTCGGGCTGGATTGTTCCCATGATGAACAGGGTCAAGACTGATTTGCATATGACTGGGTCCAACCTGGGGTGGCGTGGTGAGCAAAAAAACGATGGATTAAACCCAGATCTTTGTGACTGGGGGTGAATGTTTGATTTGCTCTGCATTCCGTCCATCATCTGTTCTTTTTGCATCTATGGGTTACCTAGGGCATCCGTTAGGGGTGTCTTATATGTAGAAAAAGGGGTGTTTTGGGCTTGGCAAGTACTTTTAAATGCCAAGTCGCATTGGCAGTGAAACTTGCAATGGCAGGCCTGAGACAAGGTTAAGGGTCTACGTGAGTGGGTGGCACAATCAGTGCTGCAGGCCCACTAGTAGCATTTATTCTACAGGCCCTGGACACACATAGTGCACTCTACTAGGGACTTATAAGTAAATTAAATAGTCCAATTGGGTAGGATCCAATGTTACCATGTTTAAAGGGAGAGAACATATGCCCTTTAGCACTGGTTAGCAGTGGTAAAGTGCACAGAGTCTAAAAACCAGCAAAAACAGTATCTAAAAAGTGGGGGGAGGCAGGCAAAAAGTTAGGGGTGACCACCCTAAGGCTGTCAGGTCTAACAATCACCCATCCATACAGACCTTGGGTTCTTCTTAAGAAAGCTCAGGAAAGTCACTGTTTTGCCACCAAATTTAGGAAGATACTTTAGGACCGTAGTCTGAAAACCCAAGAAATTATGACAACCCCTCATAGTCTTCCAGATTAGGTGCCTCATTATCACTTTTGCCAGATACTTTTTGAAGATATGTCTTCCTTACTGATTCTATAACTCACAGATTATATGCTTTGTACCGCTATTTTACTTTATTGATGCTGAAGCCATTCTACTCCACTTCAAAAAAATATAATATGCTTTTCCCGAAGAAGCCAAAAATAAAAATATAGCACTAAAAGTACATGACACTTTCAATATTTCTCGAAACTCAGTACATATAATTTTGGAATATGGCAAACATATGGCACCTTCTGATATATACTCATAACCCTAGATCCCTCACCTTTAGAATCTCCCCAGAAACCAGACTCAATCTGGAAGATTTCTCAGCATAACCCCTGCAAGTCAGTTGGTGGCATTGTGTGGCTCTGCGTTAACTCCGCTTCATCCAAAGTGATGGCTGAAGTTGTGTATAAGCCCTACCAAAGAGCTCCAACACTAACACCTTTCTTGACAATCCTTTGTATATCTTTTGCTAGTGTCTACTTCTTCTTGTCAGTCGACAATCCTTTTTCTCTTCCAAATTCTTTAGCATTATGCCATGAAAAATTCCCCTTTCCTAAAGCTACAGGTTTTCAGCCTTGTAGGAACAGTTGCAAAAAGATGTCTGTGACAGATTCTCACAAGGTGTGTCTCTGGTGTTTGGGGTCAAGCCATAACTGCAAGTTATGTGAGGACTGTGCCCTAATGAAGGAGATGTGGGACAGAGAAGCCAAACTGTACATTGATGAACACTGCAAGAAGTCACGTAAGGGTGCTCCTTTTCAAAAATGCAGATCTCTTTCTTCGATCAGAGCTAGTCCAGCAGCAAGTCATTGTCTTCAGGTAAGTTAAAATTCATAAGAAACCACAAAAAGTCCTAAAGGACCTCATCCCAACCTTACCACCCTCTTTCTGAGATGTCACAAGGACATCAAGGAGCCCTGCGGTCTTGCTTGCAGTCCCCTACTGAGGAGTCAATTCCACAGCTTATTCCAATGTTCTCTGATGTCACAAAGTCCTTCAGCAATGCCATAATAAAATAAGGCATCTAAGAGGTAGTGACCCACATCTTTGGTAACTTACCAGCTCCCTCTGGCATGCCTTTGGGCCCTATAGGTCTGTGGGGTTAGCCCTGGACACCGCCTGTGCCTCCTGAACCCACTGCAGGTTCTGCTCAGACACCGGAGCCAACTCCACTTCTGGCACCATCCACACTGGTCCCTGCTGCATTGACTCCGGCACTGATGCCACCAACACCGGAGGAGGATTCCAATCCTGTCTGACCTTGAACTGAATCCATTTTATCCAAGATAGTGCATCGCAACTGTTTGAGTGTGTCCTATTCCTGATCATTCCAACTGAGACAAAATAGCACCTTTGCCTAAAAGCTGATTCCCAGAACTCCAACAACTTTTTAGAACAGATTCTTACTAAAGCTTGACAGCTTTTGGTGATCATGGTGATGATGGGAACAAATTCTCCCCACAAAATGTTCACTGTTTTTATATGAAACACATCATTCGCCATGGTTGATGGGCGACCAAAGTCTTAGATTTACAACTGCCTTCTGTTGAGGGAAAAATCAGTGTTGTCATGGAACTGTTGCAACCAGGACAATCAACATCTGATCCAATACTGCTGTTCAACGTGGGTCTGACTGACACCCTCATGATCAGTTGGGCCAAGCCGTGCTCTTGCTCACCTGTAAACTGACAGGTGACACATCATCACAGATCCATACTTGCTGATCCTGTCTTCTTTTCACAACACCTACTGAGTGCCTGGTAGAACAGGTTTCTACTAACACAGTTTACACCAATTTGTTTCCTACTAACCCCCCCTGCCAGAAAGAGAGTCAAAAAGAATTGAGGCATATGGAAAGAGGGTGGTTTCTTCAACTAGCCCTGCTTCAGATCAGTCAATGCCATTTTTTGCTCAGAAGGTACTCCCATGAATAAAGGACATGGTTGCTAAGATCCTACCAGCAGTCCCAGGAGAATTTTGCTCAAATTTGGCTCAGACCATTGAAGGTGAATGTATGTCATCTAGTCAGGCCTGGATGCAGCCAAATGCTTAACCAGAACGTTTGGCATTAGCGTGGTGCTCTGGTGCTAAATCAGATTGACGGGCTTGCCAAGAGACATTCAGAAGTCACTTACAGATATGCCTTTTGATGAATCTCGCTCACTGGGCAAGAAGGCCTCCTCTGCCATCGAGCACTTTAAAGAGAGTAAAGCCACTATGTGGGTCTTGGTCTCCCCACACCGCCAGGATCCTGAACATCAGGGGGGTCATGGTGCGACGGGCACCCCTCCCACATTGGGAGGCCATCCCAAGCTGGGCCTCCGGTGTCTTCTTGCTCTAGCGGCGAATGTCCTCCCATCTCTTACGGCAGTGGGTGCTCCGTCTGTGGTAGACCACCAGGGTCCGGACGTCCTTGGCAATATCTTTTTTCTGGTGGGCGCTGACCTACATGAATTGTACAGGGGGAAAAGAAAAGTTATTACAAAATGCACCGTCACAGTCATTGGCCCCCATCCCTACCCTTGCCATGATGCACATGCACTCACCGTCGTTTCATGCACGCCTCAATCTCCCCCCCCCCCATCTTTCATCCACCCCACTCCACACAGGCATAGCCCATACAGCATGCTCCCAGTGTACTTACCTGTTTGTCTGGAGGACCGTAGAGTAGCGTGTACTGGGGGAGGACCCCATCCACGAGTTTCTCCAACTCCTCCGATGTGAAGGCAGGGGCCCTTTCCCCAGATGCATGAGCCATTGTCTCTTCCAGACCGAGGTCACAGCAGCACTTGCAGTGTAGGTCCTCTCCTGTCGAAGATCAGGTATCGAGTGATTGCACAGATAGAAAATCACGTGCGTACATTGTCATTGGGTCTTGGGACCCATAGGGTCCAATGTTAACCAATGCAGAATTGCGCCGTGGTCTTCGACCGCTTACCGCGACGGTGTACAACGCCAGCGCAGTTACCTCACATCCCATTGTCCCACTTTACAGGTCAGGCAGCTGCCATTTCAGGGGCCCACATGGCTTAATTCTTCACTGCGTCACACATACCTAGGCCTTGCCTCAACACTCATACAGGCTAAATTTCGGATTATGATTTGTGTTCTGTGTAAGCTGTGGGTAGGTACCTCTGAGTTGGTTGACTCTGTGCTCGCTGTTGTCCTTCATAGGCACCATCCGCTGGGACATGTGAGGAGATGGCGGCATCCTCCGGTGTACAGACCGCTGGTGGACCTGTCGACAATAGAGGAAAGACATGTGATCATCACCTACAGGCTTGATCGTGCCACAATCCTGGAACCTGTGCCCAGCTGGAGCCAGACCTGATGTCAGCTATCCGCCATCCCACAGGAATCCCCCCTCAAGTGCAGATGCTGTCAGTACTCCATTTCCTTGCAAGTGGTTCATTTCAAACAACAGTGGCCATAGCATCAGGGATGTCCCAGCCTATGTTTTCCAACGTGTTGTCCAGAGTGTTGTCTGCCCTGCTGAAACACATGCGGAGCTACATCGTTTTCCCTCAGGTGGAGGATTTGCCTACAGTGAAAGGTGACTTCTGTGCCCTGGGACATATCCCCAACATCATAGGTGCCATTGATGGGACAGATGTGGCTTTGGTACCCACCCCCGCAGGAGTGAACAGGTGTACAGAAACCGGAAGAGTTATCATTCCATGAATGTGCAGATGGTGTGTTTGGCAGACCAGTACATCTCCCATGTTAATGCCAAATTCCCTGACTCAGTGCATGACGCTTACATCCTGCGGAATAGCAGCATCCCTTATGTGATGGGGCAACTCCAGAGGCACCGTGTGTGGCTATTAGGTGAGCACCTGGAAGCAAGTCAGTGGGAATGGTTGTCTGGGTCTGGGGATATCCCTACAGGTTAGTGTGTGTCTAACAGTTGTCCCTCGCCATTTGCAGGTGACTCTGGTTACCCCAACCTGTCATGGCTACTGACCCCAGTGAGGAATCCCAGGACAAGGGCAGAGGAACGCTACAATGAGGCCCATGGGCGAGCACGGCGGATAATAGAGCGGGCCTTTGGCCCCTGAAGGCCAGGTTCAGGTGACTCCATATGACAGGTGGGTCCCTATTCTACTCACCAAAGAAGGTGTGCCAGATCATCGTGGCATGCTGTATGCTTCACAACTTAACTTTGCGACGACAGGTGCCTTTTCTGCAGGAGGATGGTCCAGATGGCGGTGTTGTTGCAGCTGTGGAGCCTGTGGACAGTGAAGACGAGGAAGCAGAAGAAGAGGACATCGACAACAGGAACTCAGTGATCCTGCAATATTTCCAGTGAGACACAGGTAAGAATACAAACCTGCCTACTACATGTACTTTAACACTACTACCTCTCTACTGTCTGTCGTTTTCACTCAGTGTATGGTCACTGAGTTGTCACTTTCCCTTACGATTTCTCAGATGTGGGTCCCACAGTGTGACATCTGCTTTGTTTCCTCATGGACTAGAGCTGTGTGACATAGGTATGTTGACATTAAATTTGAAAGAGCATTTTGACACTGTAATTGCTAATACACTATTTCAAAATCACAGACTCCAGATTGTACTGTGCTTCAAGGGTGTTTATTTAAGTGCTCAATATTGGAGAGGGTTGTAAAATGGTGAGGGGTGATGGTGGAGGAATGTCCATGGCAGAGGGCATAGGAAGTGGAGCTGGGGCAGTTTGAGGATGGACAGGGTGACAAAGTGGGACAGAAAGATGACATTCAGGGTGGTCTCATTTCTTGGCGGGGGTCTTGGCATCGTTCTCTGTCTTTTTCCTGGATCTCAGGGACCGTTTGCGGGGTGGTTCTCCCTCTGCAGGGGGTGGGGTGCTGGTGTGGTGGTCCTGTGGCGGTGCCTCCTGTCCACTAGCGCCGGCAGAGGTGGTGGCCAGTTCATCGTCCAGGCTAGTGTCAGGGGCTCCTTGTTGTGCCACAGTGTCCCTCCTGGTGTTGAGTACTTCCTTCAGGACCCCTACGATGGTGCCCAGGGTGGAATTGATGGATTTGAGTTCCTCCCTGAAGCCCAAATACTGTTCCTCCTGCAGGCGCTGGGTCTCCTGAAACGTGGCCAGTATCGTTGCCATCGTCTCCTGGGAGTGGTGGTAGGCTCCCATGATGTTGGAGAGGGCCTCATGGAGAGTGGGTTCCCTTGGCCTGTCCTCCCCCTGTCGCACAGCAGCCCTCCAAGTTCCCCTGTGTTCCTGGGCCTCTGTCCCCTGGACCGTGTGCCCACTACCACTGCCCCCAGGTCCCTGTTGTTGTTGGGGTGGTGGGTTAGCCTGGGTTCCCTGTAGTGGTGGACACACTGCTGATTGACGTGTCCTGGGGACAGAGGTATGGGCCCGCTGGGTGGGTGCTGTGCTGGTGTTTCCAGAGGGGGGAAGCTCTGTAGTGGCCTGTGACTGTGTCAGGGGAAACAACTGTCTTGAGGTCCCCAATGGGCCGGGCTGGTCTTCTAGATCCAGTTGGACAGAGCTGCTGTCATCACTGTGGGCCTATTCTGTTGGTGGTGTGGACATGTGTGGACCCTCCTGTGCGGTGACATTGGGTAGGGGTCCTGGAGGGGTATAAAATGATGTTTATTACATCTGTGTGTGCCATGGTGTGCAATAGGTGGGTGACTGTGTACCCCAGTGCTTGCATTCCTGTGTGGGACCTTGTGTGATGGTGGTTTAGGGGGGTGTATGGCTATGTGCAGTGGCTATGCTTTGGTGATGGGTGTCCATGCTTTGTTGTTGCATGCAGGGCTTGGTGTTAGGATGTGTGGTTTGTGATGTTGGGACATTTGTGAAGAGTTGGAGTGATGGGGGTGAGGGTGAGGGTGGGGGTATGTGATGGCATGCAGGTAGGGTGGGGGATGTAATAGTTAAGATTTGACTTACCAGAGTCCATTCCTCCATCTACTCTTGCGAGGCCCTCAGGATGCAGAATCGCCAAAACCTGCTCCACCCATGTTGTTAGTTATGGGGAGGAGGTGGGGGTCCGCCGCCAGTCCGCTGAACCGCAAGGTGGTGTCTTGAGACCACAGAATGCACCTTCCCCCGTAGGTCATTCCACCTCTTCCTGATGTCATCCCTATTTTTTGGGTGCTGTCCCACTGCGTTAACCCTGCCCACTATTCTGCGCCATAGCTCCATCTTCCTAGCTATGAGGTGTGCTGCACCTGTGATCCGAATAGCTGTGGCTCTACCCGGACGATTTCCTCCACCATGACCCTGAGCTCCTCCTCAGAGAACCTGGGGTGTCTTTGCCGTGCCATGGGGTAGTGTGGGTGATGTGTGGGGTGGTGTGTGTAGTGATAAGTGGGGTGATATTTAGTGGTGTGTTGTGTGAGGTGCGTGGAAGTTATGTGGGTGATGGTATTGTGTGCCTGTGGATGCTTGGTAGTTATTTGTGGTGTCTCTCTCTGGCCTTCTCTCGGTAATTGTGGTCGTAGGGGTTTGTGGGTGATGTGGGTGTGTGTTTTATATTGTAATGGGTGTGTGGGAGTGGTGTGTGTATGTGTATCAGATGTGTGTATTTTGAATTGTCCAATGTGGCTGTGTTTTGTAAAAGTGTGTGTATTTTGAGCGCGGAGGTGTGTACCGCCAATGAAATACAGCGGTTGAAAGACCACCGCGTGGATTCGTGTGTCGTTATAGTGTGGGCGTATTTCTGTTGGCGTGACGGTGGAGGTTTTTTTTCGCCAGTTTATCTTTGACCTTTGGTGTGGCGGACTTGTTTGGGTGTCTGAGTTTTGACGGATTCCGAGCTGTGGGTCATAATAGCTGTGGCGGATTCCCGCGGCCGTGGCAGTGTGTTGGCGGTCTTCTGCACGGCGGTAAGCGGCATTTACCGCCAATGTTGTAATGACCACCTATAACCCCAATGGTGAAAGAGTAAGCATCAGCCACTACAATAAAGAGTAGTTCGCAATAGGGGTGTTGCAGAATGAGGGCAGTGGTAAAGTCTTCTTTTAGAATAAAAATTACTTTTTCTTCTTCAAGACCCCAAGAGAATCATACATCTTTTGGGGTTAACATGGTGATAGGTTGGACTATGGCTGAAAATAATATTATGTGTATAGAAATTTGCAAATCTGAGTAATTGATATTCTTTTTTTACTGCTCTTAATGATGAGTACAATTTTGGAAGGGTGTGCGTGATTTCATAGAAATACAATTTCATGGCATTCGCTACTGAGAAACCTTTTCTCCTCAACAGTTTAATGGACATTTTCAGAATTAATGGCATTTACCTTTTCATAAAAATCAATTCACAGAATGTCTTTTTGTTAAAAATTGGCTTTGGCATGCTATTTTTTAAGGGGTCCTACTCAACCTTGTGGCAGGAGCCACAGGTCACCTTTTCATCGCACCAGCCGGTGCATATATTCTGGGCACTTCCTCCACTGCATGGGACGGTGCTATTTAGGCCCAACACTACGGGCCCCGCTCAACCTTGCAGCAGGAGCAGCATGTCACATCCTCTCTATTTGATACCAAAATTAATTTTAAATTGAAACTGCGGGCTCCTAACCCCCACAAAAATGGGTGTATATCCTCAGTTCACTCTCTATACCAGTCATACTTAAGGGATGTAGCCTGACAATCAGCAACAAGCACTAGGCTATTTGCTGCTAACAGGACACTTTCCAGGGTCATTTCTGATAAATGTTTGGCTCTAAGCTTCACCAATTCTATCTCCTCTAGAAATGACAACCCTGTTCCATTCGGAAAAGTGATTTGCCAGTTGGGGGTTCTACTTTCATGTCTGTCTCCTCCCTCTAGGTCTTCATTAGGGAACGATGCTGGGGACATTGAGGCAGCCTGATTGCCACTTCTGTCAGTTACTTCCTAGAATGTGGCTGGATTAAAATTCAAAATCGATCTACCAGGCTGGAACAATTTTTAGAGCAATTTGACATTTGCTTGTTGCAAGAAGCGTGGTCTCTGGCAGCTGTATTCAAACATGTTTTTTTTTTAAATTACTGGATTCATGCCTGGCGTGGTCCCGCTGGGAGACCAGCTGAAGGCCTCACAATTTGGATCAGATTCAGTCTGAATCCCTCAACAAGATAAATTCACACCAAATTCATGGACATCTTAGCTATACAAATGAAGGCGGGTACTTCCAGAACTATCGATATCTGTAACGTCTATGCCAGGGGAGTCAGAAGTGGAATTAAATCACCAACAGTCGTCCCAGCGCTTGAGGATTTTTTGGATAAAGACTACTGTGAAGTATATTTACTGATAGCAGGGGACTTTAATACCAAATTTGAATTTGATGATGCTAGCTTAGAATGGGCTGAGGATGAGAGATGGGGTACAACCCAACTTGGGTTAACCCCAATACTTAGGTGGATGGAGGCTGCCCTCCAGCTAAAAGCACTCTCTCTAGAATTTGGAGTAAGAGCAGTTAATGCGAGGACTAAATCAGATAGTGGTGGAGCCAATACCTTTGACAATTCTTTCCATAATAGATGTATTGACTATATCCTATTAGATCATCAGATTTGGCCCCAACTTATTGATATGGTTGTTAAAACTAGGGAAGAAAGCGTTCACAACCCGTTGTGTTTGACTGTGAAACCTATCCACTCTAGGTGAGGCAATGCTTTCCAATTTTCTGTGACTACCAGAGATGTTTATATCACAACTGACACACGTGTTTTAAATTGTCCCAAATAGTTGAGAAGACCGATCTTCCAGGTAGGATAATAATAGCCTCTTTGGGGGAATAGTAAGATATTTTACAGTTGCACCATGCAGGTCTAGTGGCACTACGGGCCGAGTAAAAATCTTGTTTAATAAGGAATGTAGATGTTCCCACTGACAGCTTGAAGATGTGTTAAGGTCCAGGGACATCTCCTTGATTCAGCTAGCAAAGAAGAACTATAAAATGGCCCAGGTACATGCAAAGAAGAATTAGGATGAAAGTAGGTGGCCTGAGCTTAGCTTGGCATGTTCCTCGAGGGATTCTACTAAATTTTGGCATCTTGTTAAGTGGGGCAGTAAGGGCTGCTCAGTCATACCGTAAAACCATATAGCTCCCTCTGCCTGGGTACAGCATTTTACAGCCCTTTAGTCTCAACCACAGTCTACCATTCTGTTTGAAGATGCAGGGGGAGCTATATGATCTATTGACCATCTTTATTCCATCCTTGAACCCCCCCTTTGTTATTCCAGATGCCAATACCTCAACCACACTAAATCTTATCTTTGAACTTTCTGATGTTATGCTAACTTTGGACAATATAACCAGAGGCAGGGCCCCAGGACCCAACGGCATCCCAGCTGATGTGTTTCTATGCCACAGGGACAACTGGTCTAGGTATATCCTTCTCCTGGCAAATGCCATTTCTTGAGGAGCCCGAATCCCTGCTTCTTAGAAGGGTACTGAACTCATTCCAGTATACAAGAAAGATGATAAATCCCCTCCAGGGAATTACAGACCAATCGGTTTTATTGACTGTTTGCAAAAAATCTTTGCAAGTTTCATACTTTGCAAGATTAATGATTGGATCATTGGCAATTATGTTTTGTCCCCCTTCGTAGAAAAACTTGTACCATGGAACAGGTTTTTCGCTGTTTACCAATATATTGGAGGGTGGTGGAGATTGGCTAAGACAGCGTGTATGCTGCCTTCGTCGATCTCAAATCGGCCATCCACCTGGTCCCCAGGAATAAACTATGGTGGTTTTTACGCGCTATGGGCATGCCATCGATTTGCTGGAATTACTAATTCGATGACACAAGGGCATTTGTGCCAGGCTTCGATGGGGTAACCAGGGAGAATCAACAGAACCTTTTTTCACTTGCTTGGAAACCCCAGGTTGACTTAATGACCACAGAACACAAGCAGATATTGGTGGTGAAAGAACACAGTTCTTCGTTCTCAAAACCTATTGCCCCTGTTGTTCAAATCTATGAAGCAAAGGTAATAAATTGTGTACTGTATGGCTCTGTGAATGTATCCTCACTAGCCCATTCTGATAATAAATGATTAAGAACCATTGCCCATCTCCCCAGCAGCACCCCCTTGGTACCGCTATTGTTTGATATAGGCATGAAACCAATGGCTGATGAAGTTAGACTTTGCCCAGTATTATTTTGTAGAAGGTTGTGGTCAGTACCTGAATTGTCACAGTATAGGCTGGCACTTAAATTAAAGAAGTGATTGAGGCCGATACCTCTAATTAAATCACTTGGCTCTCCCAAATAAATAAAGCATTTAATTAATATTGGCTTGCAATTGTTACTGGGCAATCCTCTGCTGGCAACAAGTTTGTCAGCACAGATGCTAAAAAAGCATTACTGGAGTTGGGCCAGGCAGATGGATCTACAGTTGGCTGTCACTTCACACTTAACTGTGAAATTGTTGGTTTTTAAATTTGAGCCCCTTCTTGGGCCTTATAGGGATGCCATTACAGTCCCTTTGGACCTCAAGTTATATTTTCAATTTAGAGTTGGTTCTCTTCTGTTGAAATCCTTTACCATCAAGTGAGCCCTAAATAATGATTTTCTGTGCCCGGTATGTAAGGCTCATTCTGAGTCAATTGGTCATGTCCTTTTTGCATGTCCAGCCTATGTTCCTGCCTGTAAACAATGGCTTACACCAGGCATGTAAGTTACTTGGAACTCAAAGCAGTCAGACTGAGCTCAGAATCCTCCAGACAGACTCTAAGCTTATCCATGCGTGTGTTGTTGCCAAGTTTTTGGGGTGGATCTGGGTCATTAGAACTATGGTGGTAGGCTTAACACTAATAATTAATTGCCTTATTTATAGCTTGTAATGAACCGTTGTAAAAGCGATTTATGAGTTTAATAAAGGCAGTAGGCCTAACACTGTGATCTACTTGTTGCTATTTGTTTTAATGATGCACTGACTCGCTTAACAACTAGTAATGAACTGTTGTAAAATTCATCTATGAGTAGCACCTGTATATCTTCCATTTAGGTTTTAATTATTGTTCTTTTATCTTTGAGTATTCCCTTACTGTTATGAATATATATGTGATCATCCAGAACCTTGTTTTAAATTTTTGTTGTTTGGCACTTTTGTGTATTTCAAGGTTGTGGTTTATAATGATATATTTATTTGATATATATTTTTGGTTTTATGTGCTTTTATGACTTAATTTTTCAAATAAAGCTTCATTTTGAAGGTGTAAATACGATTGCATTTCTTACTTTCAAAGACAGTTTTGTCAGGAGTATTTATTGCGGTGTTTTACTTCAGGGAATATTATTTTATATTTATATCTTTCACATTGTCAACAATTACTTTTTGGATGCTTCGTAAACACCATCAATCCCTACCTCCTAAAAACACCTCCCAAAACCTAAGCCTCATCCATCCCTCAAATCTAAAAAACTTCTTTCCCCTGTACTCCACCCCTTTCAGAAACCTGAAAACTCCTCAGTACACTTAAACTACACTCATCCCTGACTCCTGAACCACAACCCTCCCTGAACCCTAAAGGCCTTTTCTACCCCTAGATTCCACCCTTTTCTGAACCATTAAACCCTTCACTACCAGTAATTTCTATCCATTCTTGAACTCTAGAGGCCCTTTCTATGTCTAAACCCTACCCATACCTCATCCCTTAGAATCTCCTCACCACACCCAAACTTCACTCATTCCTAAATCCTAAAAAAACCTTCACTGCCCTTAAACACCATCCATTCATGAACCCTAAAACCTCCTCCCTACTCCTACACGCTACTAATCCTAGAGCCCTAAACACCCCTCCCTATAGCTAAACTGAATCCTTAAAACTCTGACCACCCTAAACTCCAACCAATCCTGGACCCTAAAAACTCTTCACCACCCCTAACCTCTGCCCATCACTGAACATTAAAAACCCTCACCACCCCTAATCTGCCCATCCATGAACCCTAAAACCTCTCACCACCCCTACACACCACCCATTCCTGATACTTAAAAAAAATCCCTAAACTCTCCCCATCCCTGAACTCTAAACCCCCCAAAAACCCACCCAAGTTTAATATAATTTTGAATTTTTCCTTAAAATGATCTTCCCTTTAAAATTTTCCTTCAATTTTCGATGTATTAGTATTTCCTTAAAATTATTTTTCCTTAAAATTGGTTTACCTTGATTTAGTTTCTTCAATGTGGTTTATCAGTTTTCTTTTTTTCATTAATCCACATACATTAATTTTGAAAATATGGAAACACATTTTATCTGGTCAAGGTGCACCAAAATTAAAGGAACTGGGTACCAGTTTGAGATGGTGAAGTGATTTGGGGCCTGATTTAGATATTGGCAGACGAGTTACTCCATCATAACAGTGATAGATATCCTGTCCGCCGAAATCTAAAGCCAGTTATATCTTATGGGAATTAGATTTCAGCAGATAGGATATCCATCATCACTGTAATGGAGTAACTCATCTGCCAATATCTAAATCAGGTCCTTAGTTGCCTATAGTCGATGCATGGCCTATGCTTCCCTCTGGAATTTATGGTCAAAGTTCATTGAAACTCTACTGGGAGATGTGAAATGATGTACGAAGCCTTACTTTGGATTTGCTTTCAAATAGTTCTGTAATATGTGATCTTCTACTTTCATGTGTATGGAACCATGGTATCATGAATAAAGTTAATGATACAGTCATATGTCTAGTGTCGTCATAATAGATTGGCTACCCTGGGACTGTACACTTTGTGAAATTTTCTAGAGGCCTCTTGAATCTTACATTTTTCTTCAAATATGTTGACCATTAAACATTTTAATGGAAGGGTATGAGAGAATCCACATTGAGGAAAACATGATTCAGGATATTAGTTAGAAGAGAATGGATTATTCTTGTTTTGCCAGGCAATGTGAAGACTGGGTTTCCTCCACAAGAGTAATACAAGAGCAAATGAGGAATTTTTAGGAAGCTCAAAAGATATTGCTGAAAACCAATGTTCCAGGGAGGAGTTTGTCAACATTCACCCCCTTCTGGGAGTGCTTCTTCTTCAATTCCTAAAGACCTCCTTAACTTGGGAAATCTGTGCTACTTATGAAATTCCCTCTCCATAAAGCACTCAGGGGGCTCACAATTAATCAGGGCTAACATTATGCATTGAAGATCTGATTCTACTGTATGTGATCCAGGGTTGTCACTTAGACTCAAGCATGGGCATTTCCAAACAGCAGTGGACAATTCCCAGTGACCTTTCTTTTCTTCCTACCTCACAAGGGATACAGCTTGTAGAATTTCTTCTCGAAAACCCTAATAAAATGTGGCCATTGCGGCTTCATGCCCCTTTAGGTGCCAGAAGACCCAGATAAGATGCTTGTTTGGTCTGTCTTTTGCCAAATGTAGTTTACATGAACCGTGGACCCTGATTGAAAATTAAAGGTTTGAGAGCTGCAAGAAAGTGGAGATTACACTGTGCTTGCTATAAATGTTATTCCCCCAGACTACATATTGAGCTTGATATTGAGCTTGATTTTGCAGGGGTAATATCAGACTCCTTGGAGGCTGTAGCTGGGTTGCCTTCTGGATCTGGGGATGAGGTTGGGGATCTAGATGTTACTAATTTATTATTTTTGTCCAAAAGGGTGGTTTCCTCTTGTCATGCAATCTCTAGATTTTCCTGATTTTTTTTTAATGGCCTAAGCCGTCCAATCACTCAGTCAAATGTTTTTATTTGGCAATATAGCCATGAAAAGATAAACACATCAGTAAACAGAGTATAAAGTAATGTGCAAAAAAGTGTAAAATATTTACTCTTCAGCCTAAACTTATTCTACATGAATAGAGATTTAAATTACAATTACTAAGCATAAAAATATAAGATAAATGTAATATCAATTCATATATGGTTTTTAACAATAACAATAAATAATCATTCTGAGATCTGCAATAAAACAATACCACAGAAACCTATATTAGGAATAAAAGCTGTTTGCTGAACATAACTAATGACTGCATGGCAAATGAGCTGCAATTCAAGGCACTGTAAAAATTGAAGACTTGTTCTAAAAGATCTGAAGTTATTCATGCAGAATAAGGGGTGTAGCAATTGAATCCTCCAATCTGTAAGTCAGGAGGCCGGATCTTCAGATTGGCAGAGAGGGCCATCCTCTTTAGCAAACTCTAAATCAGTCCTCTAATCTTTCTGGAGGCTCTTGTCCATTCATCTACACTTTAGCAGAGCCTGTGTTTATATGAAAGTTTCATGGTGCTCTGTCTTTCACTACAGCTCAGGTTGCCGTACAATTATATTACTAAAACTTAATTTTGATAAATACACAATCACAGAATAGCTCACCTTGAAAGAGGGGGTTGTTCTGTAGCATTATCTGTGAGGAAAAGCGAATAAATGTTAGGTGGTTGCAACAATAGTAATTATGAAAAATTACAAACACATTGTCTTTTTTTGCTTCAAACATTTTATCTATCTATCTATCTATCTATCTATCTATCTATCTATCTATCTATCTATCTATCTATCTATCGAAATTACTCAGTGGCAGTCACTAGTTATAGCGAGGATCGTGTTTGTATAGGAAATGCCTTTTTTGTTCTGCTAATTACTTTGGTGCTGTTTGATGAATCTCCAGATAACTTTCCAAAAAAGTTCTACTTTTTCACTAGTTTGCCCATGGGACGTTTCAGGGTGATCTGTCAAGTTTGGACCAGGGAAAAGGGGACGTGTTTGCCTCAATCATGATTTTATAGGAACTTTAGACGCAGCTACAGCCCAAACCGCTGAACAGATTTGCACTAAATTTGGCAGAAAGGTAGATCTTGGTTCACTATTTTGTGATTTGGTTTAAATCTGTTCAGTAGTTTTTGAGCAATAAATAATTAAAAACTTTGGATATCTAGGTAAGCAGATCTGGCAGATCTCCTGCTGAGATCTGATTGGCTGCCACCACATCAACTGGGAAGTGGTGGCAACTATCTTAGGACTCTGGACTCAGACCTGAGTCCTAAATAAAATTCCAAAACATTGGCATATGGGCTGTTTAGGGGTACCCAAGGCATAGGGTACAAAATTGAGTTTAAAAAAAATGTTGTTGCCAATTTGTGACAAAATATTAAATAAATAGGCTTGGCCCCCTCCCTAAACCTTAAAAGGTCCCGGGGACCCCATCCCCCATGGCCACCATTTTAACAAAAGGAGGGGCATGAGTCCCCACTTCTCAAGCCTAATAAGGCCTAATAAGGCCCCTGGCCCCCATCCCTAGGGTCAAAATGCTTTAAAAATTAGTAGGGGCCACACAGCCCACCTCCCCGAGCCTAAATGTCCCTGGGGACCCCATGACCTCGGTCAAGTAATTAATGAAGGAAAGGGGGTGCACGCCCCCCCTCTCTCAGCCTAATTAGGCTCGGGCCAAAATGTAAATAAAATGGGAGTGGGACTGCGTTGCCCCTATCCCTGAGCCTTAATAAGGCATTGAGGACCCCATTTTATGGGGCTTTGATTCTAATTAGAAAGGAAGGGTGGTCGTGCACCTCCTCTCTCTGCGTTTTTAAAGGCACCGGAGACCTCATCTGCCAGGACTGGCTCAATTACTGTGTTCAAGGGAGTCCCCTTTTTAATAAGAAAAGCCCCCTCTTTAAAAAAATATGTGTAACCCCACTTTTTTTTTTAATTTGGCCAGGGGGATTGGGTCCCAGGGCCTAATAAGACTTGGGGAGCAGAAGCTCCATGCACCCCCAATATATATTTTTAGGCGCCAACCCTACACAGCATCGCCAAAGGTTGCGTGCCTGGCATGCGGTTGGCAGCATGCGGGGATGGGTGCCTTCGGGTGGGTCAGCCATAGGGCCTGTGGAGAGTGGCCACAAGGCCTGGCTATAGGCTATGCTTAGTGAGTGGTAGGCATTACATTGTGGAAACAAAATAATACTTTACGTTAAAAAAACCTAAATAATCACTGAACAAAACAAATGTTAAAGTAACATTATAGTTAAGTGGAAGGTTCAGTAACAATATAACATTCTAAACTAAAAAAACAGAAATTCACCAGTTATAATTATAGTTATCTCAAGTAACTATAGCCCGTGCCCTAACGTAACTATATCTTGATGCCTACGTCATACACTATTAATTACCACACATAGTACATCACTCATTACATTTTGCATTTGTCTGATATCATTGCTAATATCACTACAACATTTGCAATTAAATTAGTGATGAGAATGTTGTGCATGGTGGGGCGCGAGTTATGTTGGGCACAGCCTCACTCGCAACTGTACCCGGCCTTCGCATCAAGTAAGGTTCACCACTACATTGCTCACGCAGCCAGCTTGGAACCAGGGAAGGGAACTTCAAAGACTTCAAAGGGAAGCCTCTAGAAATGTCTCCTACTTCAAGGAGTGCACCAGGTATAAATAATGGACACTCAGACCCAACTTTTCAGTACACATGTGACTCTGTTGATACTACAGAAGGACTGTTAAACTGCTGCCCTGCTACTCTGCTGCCTACCTACCTGCATCCCTGGTTGCTGTGAAGGTAGACTGGACCGGCACCCTTCATCCCAGGCTGAAGTGACTCTAAGCGTCAGCTGACTGACCTCCTGATCTGAGCTACAGGAACAGAACAAGCTCTAGAGGCTCAGTGCAACTGCCCAGTTGACCTGCTGTCTGGAACTGCAACAGGACCAGCAAATGGACCTGCCTGTGCCACTTTGGCCTCTGCTAGCCTCTGATGGAGTGAATTTGTAACCCTAAGAGGTGGCCGTAGGGTCCTGGACCCTTGGTGTAGCATCAGTTGAGCTCCTTTCTCAAGAAAAGGCAAAATCCTGAAGTTTTGGACTCTTTGCAACCGGTCCTGTTGGTGGCGAGATCTTGCTGTCCACGATGCCTGCCAATATAAAGATCTGGTGAACCGGACTCTTTGCGCCACAGTGACTGACACTGACACCCGCCAGTGTGAAATGTGAAACCTTTGCGATACAGTATTGACAGCTTGCTGAAACCGCCAACATTGAAGCTCTAGCAACAACTGTCCACGACCCTGACAGGATCTTCGCGCTACAGTGACGACTATCCTTGACCCTGGGCCTGCTCTTCTCGTTGCATTGACTACCATCTGCAACGCTCTCCCTGCTCCTCGTGGCCCCTTCCACCGCAAATGGATCTCTTCGCTCTGGACTTTGAAGGTAACTCTTTAAGCGGGACTTACCTGGTTCCTGGATCCATCGCGGTCAGCCTGTTTTTATGGCTTTCATCTGGTCTCGCACAACCAGGTAACCGCGCTTTTTGGCACAATACTTACCTAAAATCTTTAAATTTGCATATTTCCATTTTTACTGATTGGATTTTTGTTGTTTTGGTGTCAAATAATGTTTTTAATGCTGCTCTATTTTTCGAAACAGGTGTGGGATTTTTTTGTGGTCTGTTTTCACTTTATTATTGCTTGAAGTGCTGCATTAATACTTTACACATTGCCTCTAAATTAAGCCTGGCTGCTTTTGTGCTACCAGAGGGTTAAGCACTAATTAACTTGGGGTTTGCGTGTGACTTCACCCTGACAACGATTGTGGTTGCTGCTTAAGGAGGGTTTCACCATCCTCACCCCCAACCAGTAACCCAATGTCTTACAATAGTGCTATACAGAATTTTGATATTCATGATATTTGATCTCTATTAATAGCAACAAGATGTCACCCTCCAATGAATGCCATCTCTCTAAACTACCCTGTGTGAATCATCCATATGACTGAAGGTCTGAAGTGTTCAACAATGTTCACCCTATCTTCTTATGATTACACGAACTTCAAGAAGTTTAATTTTTCTATGTCTAGAGTCCACCAAGCAACTGGTGCCTCAGGGGCACACCACACCTCCTTGCCATCACCAAATCTAACCTGAGAAAAGCATAGGTATATCTATTAATAATATCAAGACCTCCAATATCCAGAAGACCTGTTCAATTGGGCAGCACCAAAACCACATGTCTCCCTCAACCACATGACATTTTATATCTAGCGGAGACGAGTCCCAACCTCTGTGCCAAGACAGAGACAGAAATATATTCTGTGTATGTATGTAACCTGGATTAATCAGTAGCAGGCTTAAAGCGCCTAAAATACAGCTCTAAATGATGTGTTTGCATTTTCTATAATTTTGCATAATTTTCTCGAAATTCCACGTAATAAAGCTTTAGCAAATTACACAAATTTCACACAACTTGTTAAAATTCAGGGGTGCTAACAAGCACCCTTGCTTTATTCCACTTTTGTGTTAATTTTTTTTGTGACACTAATGCCGTTTCCCACTACTACCTACCTCATCTGCCACAATTGGCAAAGCCAGTGTATTATCAGTGATTTTTAGTCTGTTTGAAAAGGCGTTTATTGGGGAGGCAACAGGTTCAAGTCCACCGCTCATTTAGTGAGTTCTACTGATAGAATATAGGGCCAGATGTAGGAAGCCTTTTGCGCGTCGCAAACTGCGAAAAACGCAGTTTGCGACGCGCAAAAGGCTTAACGCGATGCACAACCTCAAATTTTGAGTCGGTACCGACTCGCAATTTGAGGCTGCGACTCGCAAATAGGAAGGGGTGTTCCCTTCCTATTTGCGACCGCATCGCCATGCTGAGTTGCTTTGTGACCGCGAATGCGGTCGCAAACCAACTCGCAGTTACCATCCACTTGAAGTGGATGGTAACTCATTCGCAAAAGGGAAGGGGTCCCCATGGGACCCCTTCCCCTTTGTGAATGCCAAAAAAAATATTTTTTCAGAGTAGGCAGTGGTCCATAGGACCACTGCCTACTCTGAAAAAACCGAAACCAAATGGTTTCGGAAGTTTTTCTTTTTGCAGCTCGTTTTCCTTTAAGGAAAACGGGATGCAAAAAGAAAAAAAAAAAAAAAACTGCTTTATTAAAAAAGCAGTCACAGACATGGTGGTCTGCTGTCTCCAGCAGGCCACCATCCATGTGAGTGCATTGACTCGCTATGGGGTCGAAAACTGCGACCCACCTCTTTAATATTCCTGAGGTGGGTCTTTGCGACCCCATAGTGAGTCGCCGAAGGTGTCTGAGACACCTTTCTGCATTTCGTTTTGCGAGTTGCAATTTGCGAGTCGCTGTGACTCGCAAATTGCATGTCGCAAAAATAAACCTACCTACATCTGGCCCCTAGAGTCTTGTAAATTAAGTTCAGGGATCTTTAGCAAAGGTGGTCCTTTTGTGCTACTTCTTTTCCATACATGTGGCTGTTCAACATTGTGTACCTGTGTTTGCAATAAAAATCACAAACATCGGAATGAGTGCAGAGTAAAGACTGATCGCTGCTACCTTCAGTGCACCTGCCTGCCATTAAGTGACCTTACATGAGTACAGGCCTGTTTTGTTTTAGGTATGGGCTCTACTCACCTCTTCTAAATATTACCTAATACATAATATACACATTAAGAGGGGCTGTGGCCCAGCCAGCGTCTGGCATTACTTACTGGAACAGTGAGTCACCTTTTAATCAGCCCACAGCACAGCACAGCACAGCATACTTTGGTTAAGCAACTGATACATCCTCTTCACTCATTGCCTTGCTGACAGTGTCATTCACATTAGAATTCAACCCACAGACTACCCATTCGATAAATGGGATGTCTGTCATTTTGAGTGACACCATTTTTTCCATTTTACTGCATCGTTCTACTCCAGGACGAGGTGGCACCAAGACGCAGGGAATGAAATGTAGTTCCTCTCCAGCCACTACCGGTATGCAACACAAAAGGAAGCCCAAGCACTTTATTATATTGTGTACTAGCAGTGAGGCTAGAAAAAGCTATGTACCTCCACTGGAAGTTGTGGTATCTATCTGCACACTGTAGTGTGATGTCGGTTAGAATGTAGAATATAGAATATGAAATGTAGTGTGTGTGAGCCAGTGGTCAGTTGCTGCTGGCTGCTGATGGAAGAGGTAATTAATGCGCTTATAACTTATCTGGATCTTGCTTTTCTGTGTAACTACCTTGTTACACTGGCAACGAGCATGGGATATTTGGAGTGCAGTGGACAAAACGTCAACATCAGAAAGGTGTCTGGGCTATTTTTAGCACCTCAACATCAGAGAGGTGTCTGGGCTGTTTTTAGCTGTTTGTTTCGCAAGACAGTATAGGGGTGGCAGTTTGAGGATGGAGTGTCCCCTCGTGTGCGACATTGTGGGTGTTGCAGTGCTGGTAAACTGTACAACAGTGAAGAAGTGCTCCGGCTGTGTTCGCCGGTACTGGAGCGTGTCTGCATTGTGTGGCCTTGAGCAAACACAGTTGGAATGACGATGTAGGAAACAATCTCTGTGGCTATTGAAATAAAGAGGGAAGACAGTGGAATATGGGTAATCTCTGGAAGAAAGGTTTGCATCACGACATGCGGGTGGGCTTTTTGGGAAGTTGACAATTTTTCAAAGTTGGCCATAGCACCTGTATTCATGATAATAATGCAGAGTTGGAGTAGATGTCGGTTTCCCAGTCGGCGGTGTGCGGAGTTCGTCGTTTGTTGGATGAGCTCAAGCAGAGACTGTCTAGAGCAGTGACCAGCACACCTTCTGTCAGGCTACCTGCTCACGGACCTCCACCCCTTATCTGCCAGACGCCCCCACTTTTAAAGGACACATGGATCAACAGCCTCAACACCACCCACTCCATCTCCTCCAACAACGTAGACCAGAATGTCAGAAACTTGAACAATTGGATCACCAACTGTGCCAACAGCATTACTCACATTGGTAACAACACCCACAGACGGTCCACCAAGCAGGCTAGCTGGAACACTGAGGGCCTTAGAATTGCTAAGTGACATTGTAAACAACTGGAAATTAGATGGCGCACCAGTAAGGATACGACCAACAAGAGCTCCTTCACGACAGCCCTCAACCTTTACAACAGAGAGTTGAGAGAATAGAAGAAAAGGGCCTTAGCTTCACACATCGAATCATGCTCCAGTAACAGCAAATAAGTCTTCAGCATCATCAAAGACTTCTCCAATGTCTCAGCTGCAACAAACATTACCTCCTCACAGAAACTCTGTGACAACCTTGCAAACGTCTTCCACAACAAGATCACCAACATCTCCAGACACTTCAAACACCAGCACAAAGCCACCAACTTCTTCAAGCAGCACAAGGACCTCGCTACCACCACAGACATCCAACTAACTGGATGGAGCCAGGTCGCCCCACAGGACACAGCCTCCATCATGAACTCAGTTCACTCAGAGACTTCAACCGACCCATATCCTCACCACATCTTCATTCTAGGCAAAGCCAGAATCAGCCACATTCTCACCACCTCGTTCAACACCTCAGTTGCCACAGCCACCTTCCCTGAGGACTGGAAACATGCAGAAGTCAACACCATACTAAAGAAACCATTGTCAGACCCCAGCAAACACAACGACTACAGACCAATCTCCCTGCTCCTATTCCCAGCCAGGGTATTAGAAAAAAACATCAACCAACAACTCTCCTCACATGTGGAACAGAACCTCTGATTCAACTCCTCCAAAATCAGGATTCAGCAGCAACCACAGCACTGAGACAGCCCTCATTGCGGCTACCAAAGAAACCCCAGCCCTACTCGACAGAGGAGAGACTGGCTCTGATCCTCCTGGACCGCTTGGCAGCCTTCGATACAGTCTCCCACCACACAAGGCTGCACAACATAGGCATCCAAGGAGCTTTTCTCGGAAGGATCACCTCTGCCCTCACCAGAAGAGTGCAAGAAGTCAGCCTTCACGTCCGAACTCAAGGAAATCATCTGTGGAGTACCTCAAGGATCATGGCTAAGCTCCACTCTCTTCAATATTTATATGACTTCTCTGGCCAGCATTGTAAAAGCCTGCAGACTCAAAATTATATCCTACACCAATGACACTCACCTCATCCTCTCGCTCTCCAAAGACATCAACAACACAAAGACCAACTTCCACAACTGCATGGCGGATGTCGCCAACTGGATGAAGGACAACTGCCTGAAGCTTGACATGGAAAAGACAGAGGTAGTGATCTTTGGAAGAAAAAGCTCCCCATGGGATACACCCTGGTGGCTCTCACAACTTGGACCTACTCCTACCCCCGTTGACCACACTAGGAACCTAGGCATCATTCTGGACTGCAAGCCAACCATGACAACTAAGGTCAACTCTGTCTCCTGCTTCTTCATCCTCTGCATGCTTCCTAAGATACTGGAATGGCTATCCCAAAGCTCAAGACGCACCATCACTCAGGCCCTCGTCTCCAACCAACTGGATTACGGCAATGCTCTTTATGCAGGGATCACAACTTACTTCCTGCAGTGACTACAGACCATACAGAATGCCACAGCAAGACCCGTCCTGGATCTCCCTAGACAAAACCATTTCCCCCCTGCCTGAGAACGAGCTACCTTTTCTTCTTTGAACCTCCTCATCTCTTCCAGAATTCCGAAAGTCCCTGAAGACGTGGCTATACGGCTAATCAACTGGACCCTGCCAGTGCCTGGATACCCTTGCGGGTGACCAGAAGCTCTCTACAAATGTTCTTATTGATTGATTGATTCCTACAAACACTACAAATGCAGTCTTTCCAAGGCAGTAACAGACAAACATACTAAGCCTAGTCTAAAAGAAGCCTGTTTGGCGTGGTGAAAGGCACACCATTGGACTATTGGTGGGACTACGAATATGGGAGAAGACAGAAATCGAAGTGCAACCAACTAAGTATAGATACTGTGCTTATTTTGAATGTAATAGGCTGTGCAGTTTAGTGATTATATGTAGTAGGACAGTGCTCTTTTGAATGGAAAGGTGAAGTTTATTAAGCCTGTCTGTAACAATGACAGACACACCATTTGTTGCTCAGGTTGACTATACAGATTGGTGTGCACTTCTGTATTTTTGTTGCACAGTTTTACAATTTTACAGGTGCTAGGGGACAATCATTTACTGTGTAATCATTTTTGCTTTACAGTTTTGTGCTGTGATTTGCGGTGTGCAGCATGCAGAACGTTGAGCTTTCACCATTTTTCTTAAGCAGTCCTGGTGAACTTCCAGTGAGATGGAGAAAATGGAAGATGTTAGGGCACTATGAGACAACTCTGCTCTGCTGACCAGGCCCTCGCCAACGTCCCCCGTATCCGGAAAACCACAGCCGGAGGAAGATTCTACTCCCACATCGCCGACAAAACCTGGAACACACTCCCCATCCACCTCAGGCAGTCCCCCACTCTGTCACAATTCAGGAAGGACCTCTAGACCTGGCTCTTTGACTGATCCTCAGCTCCCCCTAAACCCCCCCTAGTGCCTTGAGACCCTCTAGGGTGAGTAGCCGCGCTTTACAAATCCATGATTGGTTGATTGATTGATTGATTGATTGTGGGGCGAATTTGAGTGAAGAACGTAAATATTCATTGTCTTGGTAGGGAAGGTCAGGACATTTTAGAAAATCTGTGAAAAACGAACTGCTGAAGAACAAAGACAATCAAATGAGTATGAAATGTGTGTTTTAAAACTTGATCGCCATTGTCAACCACAAATTAGTACCATCATCGAACGGTATAATTTTGGTCTACTAGATCAGGGAAAGAAGAGTCAATTGAAGATTTTATTACAGGTCTAAGAAAGATAGCATCCTCATGTACATTTGAAGCATCTGCAACAGAAGAATTAGAGATCAATTTGTTTTGAAATGCAGAAGGGATCAAATAAAGGAGAAAATATGGCTAAAGGATTAACCACCTTTAGAGGAAGTGCTTCTGGTAGCAAATAGAGTGGAGCACATGATGAACTCTAAGACAGAATTAAAGAATGCAAAAGATAAATTAAACCCACAGTCTAATGTTTGAAGAAATGTATGTAGTGAAGGGCAAAGAGGTTACGGGAGATGATCAGGCAAAAATCACAGGTAAATGGTTTTGCTGAGGTAGGAGTGGACATAGATCCAATACAAAGGGTTGTCCAGCATTGAATGGAGTTTGTCACAGCTGTGGATAAAAGGTCATTTTATTAAATGTTGCAGGAACAAGCTAAAAATAGCAAAATAAAGTAGTAAGGGAGGTCACTCACTAAACTGTATTTCAAGTTAAATAGTCAGGTGGGAAGTATCCCAGCAGGACAATGAAGATAGATGGTGTGGAACTAATCAGGAAGTTTCACTTGTGTTCTCATTTAACCATTATTTCAAATAAGACTTGCGTTCAATGGTAAGAGAAGAAAAACAAATTGCATGCTATGGATTTACGTCTTGGTGGTTATGGTGGGCAACCAAAAAGAATATTAGGATATTTTAATGCATGTATAGAGTTAGGCAACACAATCTTGATTGGGAACATCTACATCTCAAACAGAGGAGATGATTTGATTGGCTGGCCACATCAGCATATTTTGGGATTCACAGTCAAGCCCAATGTGGATCCTCAGATGCAAGTACAGGAAGTGGATTCAGGACAATTTGTTTATGTGTCATAGTTTCCATCATTATTTAGAGAGGATCTGGGGTGTTTGAAAGGTTATAAACACCATATAAGGCTAAGGAAACGGGCAAAGCTTTTGTTAGATAAAGTTAGATTCATCCTCGTAGGTGTTCAAGATTAGGTACATCATGAGTTCCAGAAGTTAATTGATCAGGATATAATAATACTTGTTGAGGCTACAGAGTGGTTGGCTCCAATAGTTTTGGTTAGTGGTGGCATTAGGCTTTGTGTGATCCTGAGAGTGCTCAATCATGTAGTCATACTTGACAGATTTCCCCTTCCAAATATCGATGAGATCATGTCTACCCTAGATGGGGCAAGATATTTTACCATACTTGACCTTACACCTGCATGCCATGAGGTTGAGTTAGACAAGAGTTCCCAGGCACTCACAGCTTTCATATTCCGATGGGGGCATTTAAGTTTAAAAGGATGCCATTTAGACTCATATGCTTTGCTTCTGTTTTTAAGAGAATAATGGCACCAGTGTTTATGGTAATTAAAGGAGTGAAGCTTTATCAGGATGATTTATTGATCTTCGGAACTAGTTTATGTGAACACAACATATGAGTGAGATTGGTGTTGAAAAGACTTTTGGAGCTGGGCTGACTTTGTAGAAAGAAGAGTGCAAGTTTGCTGTGCATGAGGTTAATTTGATCTTGGGAGAGGTGTAGTACCTAAAAAAGAGTTGTTCAACACCATAAAGAGACTGAGAGAACAATCTTCAAAAGAAGAGGTAGTTTTGTTTCTTGGTATGGTAGAATACTATAATACGTTTTTAGAAAATGTAGCTGAGAAATCAGTACATTTAAGGACTCTTCAAGGGAGGAATAATGAATTTAGAATGTCAGTATGAGTTTATGAATTTGAAAGAAGAGTTAAAAATGCAAAATCTACAAGCATTTATATCAGTAGCATTTAGGAGCAGAAAGTCCAACTTATTGTCACGGATGCAAGTACCGAAGGACTAAGAGCAATTTTGAAGTAGAGAAGGAATGATAAGGAGTGTTTGCTTGCCTACACCTCAAGATGTTTACATGGAGCAGAGATGAATTATTCTGTAGTTGAGGTAAAAGCACTAGCAATTTATTGGGCACTGAATACGTTTTTCAGCTTCATCTGGGGAACACGTTCAAGGTATGTACGGATCATAAACCGTTGAAAGAGATTTTCTGGAAGCAAAGTCTGGATCTTTTTTCTTCAAGTACTAGAAGTTGGGTTATTGTGTTATTAGAGATTGCTTTTGAAATAGAACATTTGCCTGGTATTGAAAATTTGTCTGTGGACTGTTTATCGTTCGTTCGTTCGTTCGTTAAACTTTATTTCGGCAAATATTGCCATAAAAGTCAAGACAAGAGATAAATACAACATACATATATACATTTCACAATTAAATATAAAATACAATACAAACAGTTGGCAGGAAATATATGGATGTCTCCATGATTCAGCAGTACCGCGTATAAAAATATAAATAACTATTTATAAATTAATTAAAAGCCAGAACTAAAAAAATTAATTAACTTGGATCGAAGAAACAGTGCATCGTATACCTTTACAAGGAAGGGGAAGAGCGGGCCACCTAACAAAATATTACAGTTTGTGACCAAGTCGTTTTCTGATAAGGTACACATTAAATAAAAATCTACTCATGCCAAACACCACTAATTGTGAAGTATTAGACTGAAATATGCGCTCTGCTTCTTTGTAGGATCTAACCCCCACATATTTACAAACGGGTTTGATCCAACAATCCCTTGGTTTCTTGTATACTGGGCAAAAGAAGAGTAGATGAACAACATCTTCTTTGGCCCCTAAAGTACAGAGAGTGCACAGTTCACAACCTTTTACCCCCCCAATTGCATGTGTAAGCATTAATCTGTAAGACCCCATACCTAAACTGTAGATATAGTGTTTTTGCCAGTGGAGGACCGACCTCGTCCAAAAATTGTTCGAATTTAGGTGTATCTTTTATGTTCAAAAAATTCAAAGTCAGAATACCAATCGATGAACTATGCAATAGCTCTCCGTTGACACAAGACCAAAAAGTGTCCTTTACATATTTCCTGTTACATGTTGTCATATTCTGAGGAACTTCCCATAGGTGTGATAAACCTAATCTCTCATACCACTTAGATACATATTTTAACCAAGGGGTATTCATATGACCATCTCTCTGAGTTAATTCAGTCAATCCACTCTTGTAATCACTCAACTCCGGGGTTACCCATAACCTGACCCAATACAGCAGTGGTCTTAATAATACTTGATAGTCTGCTTTTTTAAGATTAATATCAAGGAAAACAGGGACTAGAGGAGTTCTTGTCGGTATTTTAAGTAGCCTTCGTACAAAGTGGTTTTCCGTTTTTCCAAAGTTGTTATTGCAATAGTAGCCCCAGAGTTCAGCACCATAAAGGGCGGCCGATTGGGCCTTCGCTTTATATACTTCAAGTGCCGGTGAGATTGCTTTAGAATAACTAGCTCCGTGTACTTTTAAAATGGGCATTGAGTTTTGTTTAAGGGATAAGATGCTTTTATCCATCTGTCCTTTCCAGGACAGGTTACTATCCAGCATTAACCCCAAATAATTAAAACTCCCTACCTGTTCCAGTTTTTGGTTCTCCAAGGACAGATTATTCCTGAGGGATTTCTTGGGGTTTATGGACATATACTTAGTTTTGGTAGGATTTATTTCTAGCCCCTTCCCCACACAATACTTCTGGAAAGAATCCACCAAATTTTGCAAACCTCTCGGAGTTTGAGAAATAAGGATGGTATCATCGGCAAATAATAATGCCGTAACCGGCTCACCACCTAGCTTCGGGGAGTCATGTACACAATTCCTTAAATAGCTCGGAATATCATTAACATATAATGAGAAGAGTGTAGGTGCTAACACGCAACCTTGGCGCACACCACGGTCTACAGGTATGGCCCTTGAGGTTTCACCTTCTTTTCCCCATCTAATTTTTGCATAGTTCCCTGTGTGAAGCTTGATAAGTTCTTTAAGTCGTTCCCCAGGGACCGCCATGTTCCTTAATGTAATCCACAACAAATTGCGCGGAACAAGATCAAAGGCGGCCCTTAGATCCACGAATGCCACATAGAGACTACCCTTCCTTATGTTTATGTACTTCCAACAGATGCACATAAACCTAAACACCTGGTCAACCGTACTGATTTTTATTCTAAAACCAGCCTGATATTTGGTTAATATTTTGGTCTCTTCAATCCAATCTAAAAGCCTATTTAAAATGTGTCTGGCATATATCTTTTGAAAAATGTCTATTAAACTTATTGGGCGGTAATTACTTGGATCATAGCGATCACCTTTTTAAAAAATTGTTATGATTTCTGCCCCTTTCCATGAATCGGGGATCGGTGTGCCTGCCACAATGGAATTACTCAGGTAATTTATATAAGGCCCCCACACATCCACATCATATTTTAGTAGATCGCCGGGAATTTTATCAGGGCCTGGGGCTTTGCCCATTTTCACAGCTAATAAAGCCTTATTAGTTTCCTCTAAACTAAAAGTCCCCGAAGGGCAAACTCTCCTTTTTGTTAGTATAGAGCTTAGTGAAGGGATCACACCAAGTATTTTCATCTAGGAAAATATCCTTTGTTGATCTACCCTGCTTATTTCCCTTAGCGATTAAATTCCAGAACATGCTCTGATCCCGTAACTTAGCTGCATTCAAGTGATCCTCCCAAAAATTTTCATCCCATGCTTTTTTAGCTTGGGCCATAGTGTTTTTGTAGGCTAGTCTACCGCTTTTTATATCCAAACAATTCCCGGATTTTACTGCCTGGATCAGTCTTGATTTTGCTATTCGACAATCTTTATTATACCATGGGTTCGCTGTCTCAAGATGGTTCCTTATCCTATTACCATCTTTTTTATAGATTTTACTCAATAGTGGAGTTAGTGCATCTACCAGTTTAAGATGTAAATCAAGAACACCTTGTGTTCCCACTAATGCTGACTGTAAGTCTCCTACCGTTTCGGTAAATACATTGTAAATATTTATCAGCGTCTTTTCTGTTCCCAAGATATATGGCCATCTTAGAGCACGCCTGTTATTGGTTACCTCTAGCTCCGCGACCGTGGTATTTAATAGGGTCTCTTCTTCGGATCTAACAATAAATGATTGAGAGTCTAGCCATAGTTGGAGGGGGAAATGATCACTCTCCGTCCTATGGTCTATCTTGAAATCGGTTATTTGGTCCCATATATTCCGGGTAGCCATTACAAAATCTATATGTGACCTGGAATTTCCCTTAAAATAGGTTGGAGCTGCTGGTCTATCTGATCGGAATCGACCATTACAAGCCCTTAGATCATGTACCACAGTCAACTGTAAAATCTGTAAGGCGGCTTTTGTGCTTTTAGCTGAACTTGCAGATTCTAAGGGCAAGATATCATTAGCAGCATCTTGTTCATCAAGTAATTTTTCCAACCCCAAGACAGGCTCATATTTACAGTTAAAATCCCCACCAACTAACACCTTTGCATTATCTCCTAATGAATCTAAAAAGGAATCCAAGAGTTCTACCACCTCTGACTCCTTGTTAGATGGGGACGGTCTATTATATATATTTATTAAATGTATAGTTTCTTTCCCTCTTGTATCAATTTTAAGGCCTAGTAGGTCCGGAGAGGGGATGGATAACTGGGTGACATCTATTTCTAGAGTCACTTTAACCCAGATAACCAGTCCCCCTGAGGCTCTACCTCTAGTTGATGGAATAGCAAAGGAACAGTATGTTTTATACCCCAACCTATGGGGGGTTTCTACCATCCAAGTTTCCTGTAGGAATATGATATCATAATTCTCAATATAGGAACACCATACCACATCCTCAAGGTTCCTGGCTAAGCCAGCTATATTCCAAGATATCAGTCTAATATTTGTTTTCCCTTTTACACAGGGTGAATCTAATACTATAGGTAAGTTGTCTTTTTCTGTAACATCCTCCGGTTCAACTAAAGGATTTAACTCTTTGTCTTGATTATAGTCTTTACTAACGTCATTACCCTCCATAGTCACTGTGAGGCACTTATCGGGTACGCCCAAACTGATTACCTCACTCAAAATAGAATAAGGGGATTTAGTGCTGTTTACCAATTTAACTGTCCATGAATTTCTGGGGCTCGAAGGTACTATAAGTTTTGGTTCTAAATATTCTATACTGTGTTTTTGTTCCCAAGTCTGGGTATATACTAACATTTCTGTGATAGATTCCCCTGCTCGTGGGAGTCAATCGTTTTCATCCAAAGTACTCAGTACCGAAAATCTATTTTCAATTGAAGTATAAAAATTTGTGTTTCTTCTATTAGTCAAGAGTCTGTGTTTATTAGAAAATTCTGGTGTACTGGCTAAATGTCTATAAAAATAACCCAGAGGGTGCACACCCACGTCAGACTCCTCTACATCCAAAGAAGCTGCTCTAAGAAGAACATTCGCAACATGTTGAGGGTGCCTAAAATGAACAATTACACAATCCCCCTTACATTTTTTCCTCGCATTTCCGATCCATGGTACCCGTCTAGTAGACAGTATATGATCGGATAGATGTGGGGGGAAACCACAATTTTTGTTTAACCAAGCAACTGATTTCCGTTTGAGAGAATCATGTGATTCCTCACGGAAATTCATTGCTGTTGGGTCTAAGGGAGGAACATTCGAAAGGACTATGACATATGGTTCACAATCAGGTGGAAGATTAATATGATTTGGTCTGTTCACGGGAGTAGTGTACCTCGCAATATTAGATGCAGCTGCTTTCATATGAGAGGTACTATCCACCATACATGGTAGCTCCCTAGATTCTGGTAAACATGGCCTCTGTGCTACAACCAATTGTGCAGAGTTACTGAGTTGGACGGGTAGCTCAGACTGTTTCATAGTCTGTTCCTTACACATCTTATCTAAAAGATCACCCAACCTAGATACCTCCGTAGATAACAATTCAATTTTTTCCATAAGAGGTTTAGTCATATGGTCTAGTTTTTCCTCAAATAGCTTAGCGATGTAACCCAAGAGATCACAGTTCACATCGTCCTTATTAATTGTAATCTCGTTATTAGCTACATTACTTCTATGACCATATTCTATCGTTGGTTTAAGATGTGTGTTCCCCCGCTTATTTTGCGTTTTTCTGCAATTTCTAACAGCTCTCTTAGGAGGAGAGTGAGACAATGCAGACTCACTCGGGGGCTCCAATGGGTCTTGAATTGGTGGTTCTAGAACTAAGGGTAAAATGGCTGAGTTTTCCAAAGGGAAAGCTTCAATATTAAGGGGATCCACCATAATAGAACCGCTACCATCGTCTACAGAAGAAAAAAATTCTGAGGTGGACTCCTTCCCTAAGGATTTCCTTCTATCAATGTTTATCTTGCTCACCATTTTAACCAAGTAATTATCCAGGGTGGAAATATTTTTAGCCATTCTACACCACCCTCACGTATATAACAACCACTACTAGTATTGATAAAATACTCGATGGACTGTCTAATTTTATAGCCCTGCCCTACACAGAGCTTTTATATCGTAACAAAGTATAGGGCACCTACATATATCAGCAATAACACAGAACAAGTGTATATGACCCAGAAGACACAATAACTCAATTAAATGGAGCCCAAGTATACAGCTTACTAAAGCGTTATCGGATTCAATAGAAGCAATTAACAGCTTAGCGAATTGGCCCAACCCGACCCCTTCCGGCCCCCTAACGGCCCTAACGGCCACATAACGGCCCGCCCTTTGCCCGGGCTTAGTCCTGCGTAGTCCCGCTCAGCCAGGGGCAGGATCAGTTTGATAGCGCCTTCGGGCGCGCAAAATGCGTTGGCTCCGCTTCCGGGGTGCAAGGGGACCTGGGTAATGTAGTCCCGTCCTGTCCCGTCAAATGCTCCCCCCACACAGCGGTCGCGATGTCAGGCGACGGCGGGGGGGAGACGTGGAGGCCAGCAGAAGGGACAGCACCCCTGAAGACCACAGGGGCACACAGGTATGCAGCACGATGCGGGCGTAGGTAAATTACGGTATCAATAAGTCAGCGGCACCGAGGGCAGGGATTCTCAACTTGGTTTTCCGGCCGCTGGCCGCTGCAGAGGAATGTTTGGATGTGTCCCCGCTGCCTCTTTTCGAGCCGGGCTGTACAGTCACGCTCAGGATAGCCCCGCCCTTTCCTCTGCACACCTTCTCCTGACAGGTCCTCAATGTTTCTTTCCACCGGGCTATGGTTTGGGAGCTGGTTATTCAATTCACTGACAGCCAGTCGCCGGCCTGCCGTCCAAGAGGCAACTTTTCACAAATCAGAAAGTTGGTGAGTCCTGTTCTAGAATCTATGGGGAGCTGCGAATTTTCTACCACTCAGCATTCCGCTCGGTCAACCGATAAAAATGATGTCTCGCTTGTATGGATGGGCCAAAGTAAGTAAGTACCAGTGCTGATGCTGGCTCGGGCGGCCTCGGTCCCTTCTCTACCGGGCGGCGGCTCTTCTCAGCAGCAAGCAAGGCCCCTTCACCCAGGGGACTCTGAAATGGCTTACCGCGCTAGTGGACCAGCTCCCCTGCAACCGGGGCGATCCGCGATCTCGTGGTCCTGCTTCCAAAGGCTGCAGAACTCTGATGAAAATGGAAGCTGGTGGGCCGACAAAAACTGCCCCTTCGCTCCCGGGGTGGTCCACGATCCCGCGTCGCAGCCCTGTAGATCGATCTTGCGGGTCCGCGATGGGGGGCGACCCTCCGGCAGGGAGCGGTATCTAGCGACGGGGGCAAAAACGTTTCTCTGTCCCCCTGCAGCACAGTCAGTTGTCTCCAAATGGAGGGCTGGTAAACTGCTGTGTACTGGAGCCACACTCCGGGCAGAGATGTAGAAGTTGGAGGCAGACTGTTTTGGAACGCAGAGCCCCGCCCCCTGCAAGCCACACCCGGTCGGACCACTTACGCAGGAGTCCGCGGGGGCTGCTGCTGCCTTGAGGGAGCGGGCGAAGAGGATCGCTTCCTCGGAGCTTCCTTGGAGCCTCGGAGCTGGGCGTCTCCTCGCCTGTCCCTCCTGCTGTTCCTGCGAAGCATCTCCTCAGTTGCCACTCCTGCAAGGAACTGACGGACTCACTGATGGACTCGTCTCGGTCGCGTCTACCGTGGTGCTTGCGCTGTCCACGGCATCCCCAGCAGGGCACAGTCGCGGGCGCCGGGGAGAGCACAGGTGCCGGCGTTTCCCCCGCGTCTGACGCTTGGCGGCTCGACGGCAGCTCAAAGTGCTGCTTCCGGGTCAGTGCTCACGCTTCCCGGTCTGTCCCACCTCGAGGCAGTTTATTTTTGCCTCACTGTCGGAGTCCACCCGTCAGGCGTACCGTCTAGCATGGGAGGAATTTTTCCTGTCAGGGACTGTTTATCTCATTTGGTGCCTGAGGCAGATGAAAGGGGGATGGTGGAGGAGTTTGTGGATGTGAATATTAATCTGTGTGAGATTATTTGGGTCTGTTGACTGAGGATGTTTGGAATGAGGAATTGTTTGAGATAATAAAAGCTGTTCAGCCTAGTTATTTGAGGCTACTGTCTAAGTAGTGGTTTCAATAAGAGATGAGTTATCAGAGGAATGCTATTGTGGGAAACAAGTTTGATTCCTCCCTCCAACTTGATACCTAGACTCATCTCTGTTGCACATCAGGGTCACATGAGTATAGTCAAAATTAATAAAAGGTTAAGGGTGAGTTTCTGGTGGCCTAGGATGGATTTGGGTGTTGAACGAGAGGTGAGAGAATGTGTAGAATGCAAAGGTAGTGATAAAGTATTAGTGCATTCCCAAATGCCAATGGTTTGACAGAAATTACCAGTTCACCCTTGACAGAAGATTGTCATTAATGTTGGAGGTCCTTTGAGAGGTAAACATCAAACACCTTATTTGTTAGTTTTAATGGATTTATATTCCAGATGGGTGGAAATTGCATCTGTGAAGGATGTAACATCGTCCAGAGTTATCAAGTTTCTGGAGGTGGGGAGTGTTATTTAAAAGAGAGACTTTCCCAGAGTCAGTTCTCTCAGATAATGGACCGCAGTTCTACTGAAAGAGTGTGGAACAGCTTTTTGATTCCTGTGGGATTGCTCACAAAAGGTGTTCTATCTATCATCCAGAAAGTAGTAGAAAGTTTCAATGAAACAATAAAAGAGAGCATTCAATTGTGAAAAGTCAATTCTTTGGATTAGGAGTGAGAATCACGGCTTATCCATGTCACTACATACTTCCACAGGAAAATCTCCTTTTGAGTTATTTAAAGGAAGGGCTGTAGGAAAGTACCATCTTGCCTGGCATGTTACCCCCATTTTTCACTGTATATATGTTGTTTTAGTTGTATGTGTCACTGGGACCCTGTTCACCAGGGCCCCAGTGCTCATAAGTGTGCCTGAATGTGTTACCTGTGTAGTGACTAACTGTCTCACTGAGGCTCTGCTAATCAGAACCTCAGTGGTTATGCTCTCTCATTTCTTTCTAAATTGTCACTAACAGGCTAGTGACCAATTTTACCAATTTACATTGGCTTACTGGAACACCCTTATAATTCCCTAGTATATGGTACTGAGGTACCCAGGGTATTGGGGTTCCAGTAGATCCCTATGGGCTGCAGCATTTCTTTTGCCACCCATAGGGAGCTCTGACAATTCTTACACAGGCCTGCCACTGCAGCCTGAGTGAAATAACGTCCACGTTATTTCACAGCCATTTTACACTGCACTTAAGTAACTTATAAGTCACCTATATGTCTAACCTTTACCTGGTAAAGGTTAGGTGCAAAGTTACTTAGTGTGAGGGCACCCTGGCACTAGCAAAGGTGCCCCCACATTGTTCAGGGCCAATTCCCTGAACTTTGTGAGTGCGGGGACACCATCACACGTGTGCACTACATATAGGTCACTACCTATATGTAGCTTCACAATGGTAACTCCGAATATGGCCATGTAACATGTCTAAGATCATGGAATTGCCCCCTCTATGCCATCCTGGCATTGTTGGCACAATTCCATGATCCCAGTGGTCTGTAGCACAGACCCTGGTACTGCCAAACTGCCTTTCCTGGGGTTTCACTGCAGCTGCTGCTGCTGCCAACCCCTCAGACAGGTTTCTGCCCTCCTGGGGTCAAGCCAGGCTTGTCCCAGGATGGCAGAACAAAGGACTTCCTCTGAGAGAGGGTGTTACACCCTCTCCCTTTGGAAAATGGTGTGAAGGCAGGGGAGGAGTAGCCTCCCCCAGCCTCTGGAAATGCTTTCTTGGGCACAGATGTGCCCAATTCTGCATAAGCCAGTCTACACCGGTTCAGGGGACCCCTTAGCCCTGCTCTGGCGTGAAACTGGACAAAGGAAAGGGGAGTGATCACTCCCCTGACCTGCACCTCCCCTGGGAGGTGTCCAGAGCTCCTCCAGTGTGCTCCAGACCTCTGCCATCTTGGAAACAGAGGTGCTGCTGGCACACTGGACTGCTCTGAGTGGCCAGTGCCACCAGGTGACGTCAGAGACTCCTTGTGATAGGCTCCTTCAGGTGTTGCTAGCCTATCCTCTCTCCTAGGTAGCCAAACCCTCTTTTCTGGCTATTTAGGGTCTCTGTCTCTGGGGAAACTTTAGATAACGAATGCAAGAGCTCATCCGAGTTCCTCTGCATCTCTCTCTTCACCTTCTGCCAAGGAATCGACTGCTGACCGCGCTGGAAGCCTGCAACACTGCAACAAAGTAGCAAAGACGACTACTGCAACTCTGTAACGCTGATCCTGCCGCCTTCTCGACTGTTTTCCTGGTGGTGCATGCTGTGGGGGTAGTCTGCCTCCTCTCTGCACTAGAAGCTCCGAAGAAATCTCCCGTGGGTCGACGGAATCTTCCCCCTGCAACCGCAGGCACCAAAAAGCTGCATTACCGGTCCCTTGGGTCTCCTCTCAGCACGACGAGCGAGGTCCCTCGAATCCAGCAACTCTGTCCAAGTGACTCCCACAGTCCAGTGACTCTTCAGTCCAAGTTTGGTGGAGGTAAGTCCTTGCCTCACCTCGCTAGACTGCATTGCTGGGAACCGCAACTTTTGCAGCTACTCCGGCCCCTGTGCACTTCCGGCGGAAATCCTTTGTGCACAGCCAAGCCTGGGTCCACGGCACTCTAACCTGCATTGCACGACCTTCTAAGTTGGTCTCCGGCGACGTGGGACTCCTTTGTGTAACTTCGGGTGAGCACTGTTTCACGCATCCTCGTAGTGCCTGTTTCTGGCACTTCTCCGGGTGCTACCTGCTGCTAAGAGGGCTCCTTGTCTTGCTCGACGTCCCCTCTACCTCCTGGTCCAATTTGCGACCTCCTGGTCCCTCCTGGCCCACAGCAGCATCCAAAAACGCTAACTGCACAATTTGCAGCTAGCAAGGCTTGTTGGCGTTCTTTCGGCGGGAAAACACTTCTGCACGACTCTCCACGGCGAGAGGGATCCGTCCACTAAAGGGGAAGTCTCTAGCCCTTTTCGTTCCTGCAGAAACCTCAGCTTCTTCTGTCCAGTAGAAGCTTCTTTGCACCCACAGCTGGCATTTCCTGGGCATATGCCCATCTCCGACTTGCTTGTGACTTTTGGACTTGGTCCCCTTGTTCCACAGGTACCCTAGATTGGAAATCCATAGTTGTTGCATGGTTGGTTTGTGTCTTTCCTGCATTATTCCTCTAACACGACTTCTTTGTCCTTAGGGAAACTTTAGTGCACTTTGCCCTCACTTTTCAGGGTCTTGGGGAGGGCTAATTTTCTAACTCTCACTATTTTCTAATAGTCCCAGCGACCCTCTACAAGGTCACATAGGTTTGGGGTCCATTCGTGGTTCGCATTCCACTTTTGGAGTATATGGTTTGTGTTGCCCCTATCCCTATGTGTCCCCATTGCATCCTATTGTAACTATACATTGTTTGCACTGTTTTCTAAGACTATACTGCATATTTTTGCTATTGTGTATATATATCTTGTGTATATTTCCTATCCTCTCACTGAGGGTACACTCTAAGATACTTTGGCATATTGTCATAAAAATAAAGTACCTTTATTTTTAGTATAACTGTGTATTGTGTTTTCTTATGGTATTGTGCAAGTGACACTTGTGGTACTGTAGTAGCTTCACACGTCTCCTAGTTCAGCCTAAGCTGCTCTGCTAAGCTACCATTATCTATCAGCCTAAGCTGCTAGACACCCTATACACTAATAAGGGATAACTGGGCCTGGTGCAAGGTGCAAGTACCCCTTGGTACTCACTACAAGCCAGTCCAGCCTCCTACATTGGTTGTGCAGCAGTGGGATAAGTGCTTTGAGACTACTTACCACTCTTGTCATTGTACTTTTCATAAGAGAAAAATATACAAAACAAGGTCAGTGTATATACACATAGCCAAAAAGTTTTGCATTTCCTCTTTTCACTCTTTTCTAAGTGCTGAAAAGTACTTCTAACTTTCTAAAAAGTTCTAAAAAGTTTTTAAAGTTTTTTTCTCTGTCTTTCTATAAGCTCTGACAAACTTTTTTCTCTTTTTCTATCACTTTAACTCTCTCTAAAATGTCTGGCACAGGCCAAAATGTTGACCTGTCTAAGATTGCATATGATCACCTTAGCTGGAAAGGAGCAAGGAGTCTCTGCATAGAGAGAGGTTTGAGTGTAGGGAAGAATCCTTCCTTGGAACTGTTACTTAATATGCTTAGAGAACAGGATAAGGCCAAAAGTGCCCCATCTGTTGAAAAAGTAGCTAATGGTTCTCAATCTGATCCAGGGACTCCCCCAGGTAAAGGTTCAGGAAAGAAACTTCTTAGCCTTACCATTACAAGACAGTCTAGCATAGTTGGTACTGAGGTGGAGTCACATCATACAGATGATGTGCTCTCACATTACACTGTCAGCCAAGCTGTTAGGGTGCCCTCTGTAAGGGACAGGTCTCCTTCTGTTCATTCCCATCATACCTCTGTATCTAGAAATGTCCCTCCCACCATCCCTGATGACAGATTGTTAGAAAGGGAACTCAAGAAGTTGAGGGTGGAACAAACCAGACTGAAACTTGAAAAGCAACAGCTGGATTTGGATAGACAGTCTTTAGAATTAGAGAAGGAAAGACAGAAGTTGGGTTTAGAAACCCATGGTGGCAGCAGCAGTATTCCCCATAGTCATCCTGCAAAAGAGCATGATTCCAGGAATCTGCACAAGATAGTTCCCCCTTATAAGGAGGGGGATGACATTAACAAGTGGTTTGCTGCACTTGAGAGGGCCTGTGTTGTACAGGATGTCCCTCAAAGGCAGTGGGCTGCTATCCTATGGCTATCATTTAGTGGAAAAGGTAGGGATAGGCTCCTTACTGTGAAAGAAAGTGATGCCAATAACTTTACAGTACTTAAGAATGCACTCCTGGATGGTTATGGCTTAACCACTGAACAATACAGGATTAAGTTCAGAGAGACCAAAAAGGAGTCTTCACAAGACTGGGTTGATTTCATTGACCATTCAGTGAAGGCCTTGGAGGGGTGGTTACATGGCAGTAAAGTTACTGATTATGACAGCCTGTATAACTTGATCCTGAGAGAGCATATTCTTAATAATTGTGTGTCTGATTTGTTGCACCAGTACTTGGTGGACTCTGATCTGACCTCTCCCCAAGAATTGGGAAAGAAGGCAGACAAATGGGTCAGAACAAGGGTGAACAGAAAAGTTCATACAGGGGGTGACAAAGATGGCAACAAAAAGAAGGATGGTAAGTCTTCTGACAAGGGTGGGGACAAATCTAAAAATGAGTCTTCATCAGGCCCACAAAAACACTCTGGTGGGGGTGGTGGGTCCAAATCCTCCTTTAATCAAAACAAAGAAAAGAAACCATGGTGCTATTTATGTAAAGTAAAAGGCCATTGGACAACAGATCCCAGTAGTCCAAAGAAAAGCACCAAGCCTCCTACCACTACAACCCCTACTGCTACACCTAGTGTCCCTACTAATAGCAGTGGTGGTGGGAGCAAACCTACTAATAGCCAATCCAAGGGAGTAGCTGGGCTCACTATTGGTAACTTAGTTGGGGTTGGCCTTGTTAGGGAGGCCACAGAGGCTGTGTTGGTCTCTGAGGGGGCTATTGATTTAGCCACCTTAGTTGCTTGTCCCCTTAATATGGATAAGTACAAGCAGCTACCCCTAATAAATGGTGTTGAGGTTCAGGCCTACAGGGACACTGGAGCCAGTGTGACTATGGTCATAGAGAAACTGGTCCACCCTGAACAACACCTACTTGGTCACCAGTACCAAGTAACCGATGCTCACAACAACACACTTAGCCACCCCATGGCTGTTGTTAATCTCAACTGGGGGGGGGGGGTTACTGGTCCAAAGAAAGTTGTGGGAGCCACAGATTTACCTGTAGACTGTCTACTAGGAAATGATTTGGAGACATCAGCTTGGTCAGATGTGGAGTTGGAGGCCCATGCAGCAATGCTGGGCATCCCAGGGCATATTTTTGCTTTAACCAGGGCTCAGGCCAAAAAGCAAAAAGGACAGGGAAGCTTGGATCCTGGAACAATGGACCAAGTGCTCCCTAAAGCTAGGGCTAGTAGAAGCAAACCACTTCCTACTATCCCTCCCTCTACAGTGGATTCAACTTCTGAGGAAGAAGAATTCCCTCCCTGTGCAGAACCTACACCAGAGGAGCTTGAAGCAGACACTGCTGAGCTTTTGGGTGAAGGGGGGCCTGCCAGGGAGGAGCTGAGTGTGGCACAGCAAACCTGTCCCACATTAGAGGTTCTAAGACAGCAATCTGTCAAACAGGCTAATGGGGATGTCAGTGACTCTCACAGAGTTTACTGGGAGGACAACCTCTTGTACACTGAGCATAGGGATCCTAAACCTGGAGCTGCCAGGAGATTAGTGATTCCTCAGGAGTACAGAAAGTTCCTCCTAACTCTGGCCCACGACATTCCCCAAGCTGGGCATCTGGGACAAATGAAAACTTGGGACAGACTTGTTCCCTTGTTTCATTGGCCTAGGATGTCTGAGGACACAAAAGATTTTTGTAAGTCCTGTGAAACCTGTCAAGCCAGTGGCAAGACAGGTGGCACCCCAAAGGCACCCCTTATTCCACTGCCTGTGGTTGGGGTTCCCTTTGAAAGGGTAGGGGTTGACATAGTTGGCCCCCTTGACCCTCCTACTGCTTCAGGCAATAGATTCATCTTGGTGGTAGTGGACCATGCCACAAGATATCCTGAAGCTATTCCTTTAAGGACCACTACAGCTCCTGCAGTGGCAAAGGCCCTCCTGGGAATGTTTTCGGGGGTGGGCTTCCCAAAGGAAGTAGTATCAGACAGGGGAAGCAATTTCATTTCTGCATACTTAAAGGCCATGTGGAAGGAGTGTGGTGTAACTTACAAGTTCACTACACCCTATCATCCACAAACAAATGGACTGGTGGAGAGATTTAATAAAACTCTCAAAGGCATGATTATGGGTCTCCCTGAAAAACTCCGCAGGAGATGGGATATCCTGTTACCATGCCTCCTTTTTGCCTACAGGGAGGTACCCCAGAAAGGAGTGGGCTTCAGCCCCTTTGAACTTCTTTTTGGACACCCTGTTAGGGGTCCACTCACACTTGTAAAGGAGGGTTGGGAACAACCTTTAAAAGCTCCTAAGCAGGATATTGTGGACTATGTACTTGGCCTCAGATCAAGGATGGCTGAGTACATGAAAAAGGCCAGCAAAAATCTTCAGGCCAGCCAAGAGCTCCAGAAGCAATGGCATGATCAGAAGGCTGTTTTGGTTCAGTACCAACCAAGGCAGAAAGTGTGGGTCTTGGAGCCTGTGGCCCCAAGAGCACTCCAAGATAAATGGAGTGGTCCCCACACAATTGTTGAGAAAAAGGGTGAAGTCACCTATTTAGTTGACTTAGGCACTGCAAGGAGTCCCCTTAGGGTACTCCATGTAAACCGCCTGAAACCCTACTATGACAGGGCTGATCTCACCCTGCTCATGGCAACTGATGAGGGACAGGAAGAAGACAGTGATCCTCTACCTGATCTCTTCTCTTCCACAGAACAAGATGCTCTTGTGGAAGGTGTAGTTTTGGCTGATTGTCTTACTGCTGAGCAGAAAGACCATTGCATAAATCTCCTAGATCAATTCTCTGAACTCTTCTATACTGTGCCAGGTACCACTTCTTGGTGTGAGCACACTATAGATTCTGGAGACAGTTTACCTGTCAAAAGTAAGATCTATAGGCAGCCTGACCATGTCAGGGACTGCATAAAGCAAGAGGTGCAGAAAATGTTAGAACTAGGAGTGGTTGAGCACTCTGAAAGTCCATGGGCTTCTCCAGTGGTACTTGTACCAAAACCCCATTCCAAAGATGGAAAGAAGGAAATGCGGTTTTGTGTAGACTATAGAGGTCTCAACTTGGTAACCAAAACTGATGCTCACCCTATACCCAGGGCAGATGAGCTCATAGATACACTGGCATCTGCCAAGTATCTAAGCACTTTTGACTTGACAGCAGGGTATTGGCAGATCAAATTGTCAGAAGATGCTAAACCTAAAACTGCATTTTCAACCATTGGAGGCCATTACCAGTTTACTGTAAAGCCTTTTGGTTTGAAAAATGCACCTGCCACTTTTCAAAGGTTGGTGAACACAGTCCTGCAAGGGCTGGAAGCTTTCAGTGCAGCATATTTGGACGATATAGCTGTCTTTAGCTCCAGCTGGGATGATCACCTGGTCCACCTATGGAAAGTTTTGGGGTCCCTGCAAAAGGCAGGCCTCACTATCAAGGCTTCAAAGTGCCAGATAGGGCAGGGTAAGGTGGTTTATCTGGGACACCTTGTTGGTGGGGAACAGATTGCACCACTTCAGGGGAAAATCCAAACAATTATTGATTGGGTTCCCCCTACCACTCAGACTCAGGTGAGAGCCTTCCTAGGCCTCACTGGGTATTACAGGAGGTTCATTAAGAACTATGGCTCCATTGCAGCCCCTCTTAATGACCTCACATCCAAGAAAATGCCTAAAAGGGTATTATGGACAGCAAACTGTCAGAAAGCTTTTGAGGAGCTGAAGCAGGCCATGTGCTCTGCACCTGTCCTGAAAAGCCCTTGTTACTCTAAAATATTCTATGTCCAAACTGATGCATCTGAATTAGGAGTAGGGGCAGTCCTATCACAACTTAATTCTGAGGGCCAGGATCAACCTGTTGCTTTTATTAGTAGGAGGTTGACCCCTAGAGAAAAGCGTTGGTCTGCCATAGAGAGGGAGGCCTTTGCTGTGGTCTGGGCTCTGAAGAAGTTGAGGCCATACTTGTTTGGCACTCACTTCATTGTTCAGACAGACCACAAACCTCTACTTTGGCTAAAACAAATGAAAGGTGAAAATCCTAAATTGTTGAGGTGGTCCATATCCCTACAGGGAATGGACTATACAGTGGAACATAGACCTGGGAGTAGCCACTCCAATGCAGATGGACTCTCCAGATATTTCCACTTAGACAATGAAGACTCATCAGGTCGTGGCTAGTCTTATTGTCCTTCGTTTGGGGGGGGATGTGTAGGAAAGTACCATCTTGCCTGGCATGTTACCCCCATTTTTCACTGTATATATGTTGTTTTAGTTGTATGTGTCACTGGGACCCTGTTCACCAGGGCCCCAGTGCTCATAAGTGTGCCTGAATGTGTTACCTGTGTAGTGACTAACTGTCTCACTGAGGCTCTGCTAATCAGAACCTCAGTGGTTATGCTCTCTCATTTCTTTCTAAATTGTCAGTAACAGGCTAGTGACCAATTTTACCAATTTACATTGGCTTACTGGAACACCCTTATAATTCCCTAGTATATGGTACTGAGGTACCCAGGGTATTGGGGTTCCAGGAGATCCCTATGGGCTGCAGCATTTCTTTTGCCACCCATAGGGAGCTCTGACAATTCTTACACAGGCCTGCCACTGCAGCCTGAGTGAAATAACGTCCACGTTATTTCACAGCCATTTTACACTGCACTTAAGTAACTTATAAGTCACCTATATGTCTAACCTTTACCTGGTAAAGGTTAGGTGCAAAGTTACTTAGTGTGAGGGCACCCTGGCACTAGCCAAGGTGCCCCCACATTGTTCAGGGCCAATTCCCTGAACTTTGTGAGTGCGGGGACACCATCACACGCGTGCACTACATATAGGTCACTACCTATATGTAGCTTCACAATGGTAACTCCGAATATGGCCATGTAACATGTCTAAGATCATGGAATTGCCCCCTCTATGCCATCCTGGCATTGTTGGCACAATTCCATTATCCCAGTGGTCTGTAGCACAGACCCTGGTACTGCCAAACTGCCTTTCCTGGGGTTTCACTGCAGCTGCTGCTGCTGCCAACCCCTCAGACAGGTTTCTGCCCTCCTGGGGTCAAGCCAGGCTTGTCCCAGGATGGAAGAACAAAGGACTTCCTCTGAGAGAGGGTGTTACACCCTCTCCCTTTGGAAAATGGTGTGAAGGCAGGGGAGGAGTAGCCTCCCCCAGCCTCTGGAAATGCTTTCTTGGGCACAGATGTGCCCAATTCTGCATAAGCCAGTCTACACCGGTTCAGGGGACCCCTTAGCCCTGCTCTGGCGCGAAACTGGACAAAGGAAAGGGGAGTGAGCACTCCCCTGACCTGCACCTCCCCTGGGAGGTGTCCAGAGCTCCTCCAGTGTGCTCCAGACCTCTGCCATCTTGGAAACAGAGGTGCTGCTGGCACACTGGACTGCTCTGAGTGGCCAGTGCAACCAGGTGACGTCAGAGACTCCTTGTGATAGGCTCCTTCAGGTGTTGCTAGCCTATCCTCTCTCCTAGGTAGCCAAACCCTCTTTTCTGGCTATTTAGGGTCTCTGTCTCTGGGGAAACTTTAGATAACGAATGCAAGAGCTCATCCGAGTTCCTCTGCATCTCTCTCTTCACCTTCTGCCAAGGAATTGACTGCTGACCGCGCTGGAAGCCTGCAACACTGCAACAAAGTAGCAAAGGCGACTACTGCAACTCTGTCACACTGATCCTGCCGCCTTCTCGACTGTTTTCCTGGTGGTGCATGCTGTGGGGGTAGTCTGCCTCCTCTCTGCACTAGAAGCTCCGAAGAAATCTCCCGTGGGTCGACGGAATCTTCCCCCTGCAACCGCAGGCACCAAAAAGCTGCATTACCGGTCCCTTGGGTCTCCTCTCAGCACGACGAGCGAGGTCCCTCGAATCCAGCAACTCTGTCCAAGTGACTCCCACAGTCCAGTGACTCTTCAGTCCAAGTTTGGTGGAGGTAAGTCCTTGCCTCACCTCGCTAGACTGCATTGCTGGGAACCGCAACTTTTGCAGCTACTCCGGCCCCTGTGCACTTCCGGTGGAAATCCTTTGTGCACAGCCAAGCCTGGGTCCACGGCACCCTAACCTGCATTGCACGACTTTCTAAGTTGGTCTCCGGCGACGTGGGACTCCTTTGTGTAACTTCGGATGAGCACCGTTTCAGGCATCCTCATAGTGCCTGTTTCTGGCACTTCTCCGGGTGCTACCTGCTACTAAGAGGGCTCCTTGTCTTGCTCGACGTCCCCTCTACCTCCTGGTCCAATTTGCGACCTTTTGGTCCCTCCTGGCCCACAGCAGCATCCAAAAACGCTAACTGCACAATTTGCAGCTAGCAAGGCTTGTTGGCGTTCTTTCGGCGGGAAAACACTTCTGCACAACTCTCCACGGCGAGAGGGATCCGTCCACCAAAGGGGAAGTCTCTAGCCCTTTTCGTTCCTGCAGAAACCTCAGCTTCTTCTGTCCAGTAGAAGCTTCTTTGCACCCACAGCTTCCATTTCCTGGGCATATGCCCATCTCCGACTTGCTTGTGACTTTTGGACTTGGTCCCCTTGTTCCACAGGTACCCTAGATTGGAAATCCATAGTTGTTTCATTGTTGGTTTGTGTCTTTCCTGCATTATTCCTCTAACACAACTTCTTTGTCCTTAGGGGAACTTTAGTGCACTTTGCACTCACTTTTCAGGGTCTTGGGGAGGGCTAATTTTCTAACTCTCACTATTTTCTAATAGTCCCAGCGACCCTCTACAAGGTCAGATAGGTTTGGGGTCCATTCGTGGTTCGCATTCCACTTTTGGAGTATATGGTTTGTGTTGCCCCTATCCCTATGTGTCCCCATTGCATCCTATTGTAACTATACATTGTTTGCACTGTTTTCTAAGACTATACTGCATATTTTTGCTATTGTGTATATATATCTTGTGTATATTTCCTATCCTCTCACTGAGGGTACACTCTAAGATACTTTGGCATATTGTCATAAAAATAAAGTACCTTTATTTTTAGTATAACTGTGTATTGTGTTTTCTTATGGTATTGTGCAAGTGACACTTGTGGTACTGTAGTAGCTTCACACGTCTCCTAGTTCAGCCTAAGCTGCTCTGCTAAGCTACCATTATCTATCAGCCTAAGCTGCTAGACACCCTATACACTAATAAGGGATAACTGGGCCTGGTGCAAGGTGCAAGTACCCCTTGGTACTCACTACAAGCCAGTCCAGCCTCCTACAAGGGCTCCCCACAAATTGTTATTTCCTGGTGGGATGAATTGTGACAAAAGTGTAACATTTCATGGGACAAGCTATTGGAGAGATCGAGAAATTGTGCTGTGGAGGAAAAGGAAGGTGAATTTTGACAAAAGTAAATGTTTGAAGCGGACGAGGTTAAAGTGGGAGACTCAGTATGAATAAGACCTCCTGTGGGATGTGTGCCCTGGTCTAAGTTCACTAAAGCGTTAAGAGTGGTAAAGTGTTTGAAAAATGCTATCAGAACAGAAGATTGGAGAATGTGGAATAAGAGTTGTGTTAAATTCTGGTGAGGGTTCAAATGAGGAGGAGTCAACCGAGGGTAGTACAAAATCTTCTGAGGAGAAAGAGGAGAGTGAGCCTTTTAATGAAGAGGCCACAAAATGCAGGAAAATTGATCCTAAAAGTAAGCGTTCAGAGTATTTCAAACACTATGGGACATATTGCCCCCAGCACCACCTTAGTCCCTCCTTAGTGTCAATTCTTTTATGCTAAGGTAGTGCTTAAGTGGCTTTTTTGCTGCACCATATTTACAAAGTGGTGCAATACTTGCTTTGCGCCACTTTCTAACCCCTTGTGCCACATTAAGCCTGCGCCTGGTATAATGTGTGCAAGGGGGAGTTCTGGTGCGAGGAGGCCCCCAAAAATAAAACATGAAATTTAAAGATTTCACAGCAACATTTTTGCCGTTGTTTTTAACACCTGCTCAGAGCAGGCGTTAAAATGACGCTCCCATAGTAACCTATAGACCTTCTTGCACTTTGCTGCAATAGCATAAACGTTTTGACGCTAGTGTAGCAAAGCGTCACAATAGCATCAAAAAGTTTGACGCTATTGTGCTAATGACCGCCATGGTGTGCTGTACTATAATTACGGCGCAACCATGGTGTTGTTTGGTGCCAGTAGGGGGGCGCATGTTCGTTGATTCCATAACATGTTGTAGATTGAACCAAATATCAACTAATGTATTAGACTTAGGGGCATATTTACAAGCCCCTAATGCCACCAGAGCGTCACTTTTTGTGGCGCTCTGGTGACGCTGTGCACTCTGCCGTATTTTGGCGCAGCTCTGCGATGCACTACTTTTTGTAAATATGCCCCTTAGGGCCTGATTTAGATCTTGGCGGACAAGGTTACTCTGTCACAAATGGTGCAGGCATCCCATCCGCCGTATTATGATTTAATTATATCCTATGGAAATTGTAATACGACTGACAGAATAACCATCATATTTGTGACAGAGTGACCTCTCCGACAAGATCTAAATCAGGCCCTTAGACTTGTGTAAGTTTGATAAGTGTATTTACTCTCTAGGATTCAAATGTATTGTATTTATGCATTGTAGTTGTTAGTTGTTGGGTTGTTAAAGGAGGGAGAAGTGTGGTATTTATCTGTACGCTGTAGTGTAGTGTGTTGTAAGTTACATTGTAGAATATAGAATGTAGGATATGCAATATAGTATGTGTGAGCCAGTGGTCAGTTGTGGAGCAGCGCAGATTTCACTGCAACCCCTGACATCACAATCATGACCCCTATGTACTTAAACCTGACATATAATATACGTTTTCATATTATACTAATGGAAAATTGTGCACTCAAATTCAGAAATAAACTGCATTCACTGTTGTGTTAGGAAAACTACATTCAGTGTGCCTTAACCTTATTAAATGAAGTGTAATCATTGAGTGTACTTTCATAACTATCCTCATGTTATTTGAATGTATTTGCATCAGAAACAAGAAAATGTATGTGATGTATGCACTAATAAACTAATGTTTATAGTTTAGTGTTGAAATGCATTTCCTAACCATACTTAAGCTCATGTATTAGCAAAGCTTGCATTTATTTTAACTGTAAAATAAAGGTGGTCATTACAACCCTGGCGGTCGGTGTTAAAGTGGCGGTAAAACCGCCAACAGGCCGGCGGTAAAAAAATTGAATCACGACCGTGGCTGAAACCGCCAACATAGACAGCCACTTTAACACTCCGACGGCCACGGCGGTACAAACAAACACTGCGGCGGTAACCGCCAACAGACAGGCAGAACACAATGTACCGCCCACAGTATTACAACAGTCCAATCCGCCACCTTTTCCGGGGCGGATTCACCGCGAACAAAAACATGGCGGAAACAGGATTTGGAAGGGAAAACACTCACCTCCACACACCCCACGAGGAACAAGGACGCCATGGAACCGGAACTCCAGATACTCCCTGCCTTTGTCTTCCTGCTCCTCTACCAGGAGCATGAACGCCGGCGGTGAAGACCACGGTGAGTACTGCACCTACGACACAGGGGAGTGGGAGGGAAAAGAGAGTGACACACACACGCAACACCCACACCCCCACCCTCACTCACTACAACACACACACTTCATGATACATTACAGTTACCCCCCCCAAGCCCTCCGGAAGAATGCAAAGACAGAAGGAAATGATTTGAACGTTTGTAATAGATTAAAATCCAGTACTCAAAAAATATATATACACTATAAACAAATATATACACCAAGAATATAAGTCCAAGGTATTGCACCATAAAAGTCCGTGGACCACTAGGCCCAAAATGCAAGGGCGAGGCCCACACAAGATTCACGATCAAAACAGAGAGAACACTGCAGGGGTATCAGATAGAAATACAACAGGCACCTCAGGAGGAAAGGAAGGGGGGGCACCTCAGCCGGATGGGTGCACAACCCCAGATCCACAAGGGTGCTCCATGCCCACTGCTGTATCCTGGGGAGTGCAAAGCCACAGTCTCACAAGTCTCTCCAGTGAGTGGTTTGCCCACTGCTTTATCCTGGGGAGTGCAAAGCCACAGTCTCACAAGTCTCTCCAGTGGGTGGTTTGCCCACTGCTTTATCCTGGGGAGTGCAAAGCCACAGTCTCACAAGTCTCTCCAGTGGGTGGTTTGCCCACTGCTTTATCCTCGGGAGTGCAAAGCCACAGTCTCACAAGTCACTCCAGTGGGTGGTTTGCCCCACTGTTCAATCCTGGGGAGTACAAAACCACAGTCTCACAAGTCTCTCCAGTGGGTGGTTTGCCCACTGCTTTATCCTGGGGAGTGCAAAGCCACAGTCTCTGTAGTGGATAACAGTTTCCACTGGTTCTGGAGGGGGCTTCGTGCCCAGAGTGCTTCATCCTGGCAAGGACAGAGGTAGTGGATGCCTTTCTCCACTGGTTCTGGAGGGGGCTTTGTGCCCAGAGTGCTTCATCCTGCCAAGGACTGAGGTAGTGGATGTCTTTCTCCACTGGTTCTGGAGGGGGCTTTGTGCCCAGAGTGCTTCATCCTGCCAAGGACAGAGGTAGTGGATGCCTTTCTCCACTGGTTCTGGAGGGGGCTTTGTGCCCAGAGTGCTTCATCCTGCCAAGGAATGAGGTAGTGGATGTCTTTAACCACTGCTTCTGGAGGGGGCTTTGTGCCCAGACTGCTTCTTCCTGCTCGTGGTGGCCTCAGTAGCATCAGAGCTGTTGGCGCTCATTGGTCTGCGGGGCTGGTGGCGGCGGTGTCCTTGGCAGCGTACTGGTGGCGGCGGTGTCCTGTGAAGCTGTGCTGATGGCGGCAGTGTCCTGTGAAGCAGTGCTTGTGGCGGCGGTGTCCATGGCAGCCGTGCTGGTGGCGGCGGTGTCCTTGAAACGGGGCTTGTGGCGGCGGTGTCCATGGTAGTGGCGCTGGTGGCGGCGGTGTCCTGTGAAGAGGTACTTGTGGCTGCGGTTTCCTTGACAGTGGTGCTGGTGGCGGCGGTGTCCTGTGAAGCAGTGCTTGTGGCGCCGGTGTCCTGTGAAGCGGTGCTTGTGGCGGGGGTGTCCTGTGAAGCGTTGCTTGTGGGGGAGGTGTCCTTGGCAGCGGTGCTGGTGGTGGCGGTGTCCTGTGAAGCGGGGCTGGTGGCGGCGGTGTCCTTGGCAGCGGTGCTTGTGGCGGCGGTGTCCTTGGCAGCGGTGCTGGTGGTGGTCTTGTCCGCTGTGCAGGTTTTCGTCGACTTGCCTGTCTTTCTGTGCCCCTTCCCTACCATGGATGGTGGCGCAGCTGTCTTCCCACTCCCAACTGTACTCCTGGGAGGGCCTTTGGTGGTAGATGTTTTGCCTTTCTCCCGCCGGGCAGTGGGCAACTTTTTATGCTTCTGCGGTGGGGGACTGTCCGTGGTCTGGCTCCTTGGCACCCTGGCTACCCTGCTGCTTGGCGCACTCCAGAAGCCGGTTACTGCTGGCACCACTGTTCCCGCTGATGTTGTGGCTGAGGTGCTGGTTTGGGACCTGGAAAGGCGGGCCCTAGGGGACTGAAGGGATGGGGGAGGTGAGTGGAAGAGGTCAAGGTTGGACAGGAAAAGTTTTTTGGACACACTGGGACGGGTAGATGGAAGGGGTTTGGGAGTGGAGGAAGAGGTAGTGGTTGTAGGAAGTGTACGTTTGCTGACTTTGGGTGAAGGTGCATGGGCTGGAGGCTGTCATGAGGTGGATGGCTGTTGGGTGGGTGTGTGGCTGCGTTTGTGTACCTTGGGAGGTGGGCTCACAGACACACTGGGAGAGGACACAGGGGATGTGTGAATGGTAGTGGGGGTGGTGAGTGCAAGTGAGCGGGGTGTGGTGATGGGTGTGCTGGTGATGGACGTAGTGGCTGAAGATGTAGTGCATGCAGGTGTGAGTGGAGACGAGACAGGGAGGGAGGAGGGAGACGAGGAGGAGGGGGACACAGTGGAGGCAGTGGATGTTGGTATGTGTGCATGGGTATGATGCTTGTGTGAGTGCCTGTGGGATGAGTGGTGCTTATGTTTGCCAGAGCTTCCCTTGTGTGTTTTGAGGTGGGTGCATACTGGTCTGATGGTGTGCTTGGGATAAGCTGAGGTACAGGTGTTTGGGTCTGAGTGGAGGAAGTTGGAGGGGGGAGGCTGGACACAGGGACAATGGCTGAGACAGTACTGAGGCCAGAGTCTGAAAAGCTCGCTGTTGGGTTGCCTGACCAGAATGAATGCCCTCCAGGTATGCATTGGTCTGTTGCAACTGCCTCTCTACTCCCTGGATGGCATTCAAAATGGTAGACTGCCCAACAGTGAGGAACCTGAGGAGGTCAATGGCCTCCTCACTGAGGGCAGCAGGGCTGGCAGGGGCAGGGGCTGAGGTGCCTGGGGCGAAGGAGATGCCAACCCTCCTGGGTGAGCGGCCACGGGGCACACGCTGAGGGGCTGCTGGGAGGGCGGTGCTGGTGGGGGGGTGGCGGCTGTACCTGTAGATGCAGGGGGCACAGATGGGCCTGCAACCGCAAGGGAGCTCCCATCAGAGGAGGAGTCTGTGTCGCTGGTCTCAGCTCCTGTCCCCGCCGTGGAGCTCCCCTCACCCTCCGTCCCACTGGTGGCTTCAGACTTTGTTGTGTCGCCCTCCAGGGCCCTGTGGAATGCAGCTCCCTCCTGCTCTGGTGCCACTGCTCCTCCGCCTGATGATGCTAATGCACCCAAGAACAGGGAGACCACAAAAAGGGGGGGGAAGACAGAAGAAAGACATGTTTAGTGCATGCAATACCGCTACCGTTGGCATACAATACAGACACAGAAGCCCCCTGCACTACGCTGTGCACTTTGAGTTCCCTAATTAATCACAGGGACATGGGGTACAAAGCCTATGCCCGATTGCTGCACACATGGAAGTCACAGGAGCCTGACTAGGTGTAGTTGGCTCTGAGCACAGGTGGGGTGGGGTGCCACATGGCCTGCCTTACGAAGGGACCTTGCCTACCAAACTAGCCCGGGCCTAGGGGAACCCACCGCCCACCTCCCCTACCCAGACACCTCCAATGTGCGCTGAATCAGCTGAATGAGAGTGTACTCACCCCCTTGTGACTGCTGTGATGCCCTCAAGCGCCCATCAAACTCCGGATACGCCACCGCCAGGATCCAGAACATAAGGGGGGTCATGGTGAGACAGGCACCCCTCCCACATTTGGAGGCCATCCCCAGCTGGGCCTCCGCCGTCTTCTTGCTCCAGCGGTGAATGTCCTCCCTTCTTTTCCGGCAGTGTGTGCTCTGTCTGTGGTGGACCCCCAGGGTCCGGACTTCCTTGGCGATGGCACGCCAAATATCCTTCTTCTGGTGGGCGCTGACCTACAGGAATAGTACAGGGGAAAAGTAGAAGATATAACTGTCCTCACCGTCACAGTCATAGGCCCGCATCCCTACCCTTGCCATGACGCACTTGCACTCACCGTCGTTTCATGCACGCCTCATTATCCCCCCTCTATCTTCCATCCACACCACTCCACACAGGCATTGCCCATTCGGCATGCTCACAGTGTACTTACCTGTTTGTCTGGAGGACCGTAGAGTAGCGTGTACTGGGGGAGGACCCCATCCACTAGTTTCTCCAACTCCTCTGTGGTGAAGGCAGGGGCCCTTTTCCCAGACACATGAACCATTGTCTCTTCCAGACTGAGGTCGCAGCAGCACTTGCAGTGTAGGTCCTCTCCTGTCGAAGATCAGGTATCAAGTGAGTGAACAGACAGAAAATGGCGGTGATGTCCGCGGCGGTGCGTACCGTCACCGCCGGCGTACATCGTAATTGGCTCCTGGGACCCATAGGGTCCAATGCAGGATTGTGCCACGGTCTTCGACCGCCTACCGCGGCGGTGTACAATGCCAGCGCACTTACCTCATACCCCCTTGTCCCACATTACAGGTCAGGCAGCCGCCATTTCAGGGGGCCACATGGCATTAATTTTAAATGTGTCACACATATCTAGGCCTTGCATACACACTAATACAGGCACATAGCGGATTAGAAAAATTGTGGAATAAAGTTGTGTTTTCGTACCTCAGTGTTGGCTGACTCTCTGCTTGCTGTTCTCCTCCATAGAGCACGTCCGCTGGGGCAGGTGAGGAGATGGCGGCATCCTCCGGTGTACAGACCACTAGTGGACCTGTCGACAATGGAGGAGCGACATGTAATTGTCACCTACAGACTGGACCGTGCCACAATCCAGGAACTGTGTGCCCAGTTGGAGCCAGACCTGATGTCAGCTATCCGCCATCCCACAGGGATCCCCCCTCTAGTGCAGGTCCTGTCAGTACTCCATTTCCTGGCAAGTGGGTCTTTTCAAACAACAGTGGCCATAGCATCAGGGATGTCCCAGCCTATGTTCTCAAACGTGTTGTCCAGGGTGTTGTCTGCCCTGCTGAAACACATGCGCAGCTACATCGTTTTCCCTCAGGTGGAGGATTCGCCTACAGTGAAAGGTGACTTCTATGCCCTGGAACATATACCCAGCATCATAGGTGCCATTGATGGGACACATGTGGCCCTGGTCCCCCCCGCAGGAGTGAACAGGTGTACAGAAACCAGAAGAGTTACCATTCTATGAATGTGCAGATGGTGTGTTTGGCCGACCAAGACATCTCCTATGTGAATGCCAAGTTTCCAGGCTCAGTGCATGACGCTTACATTCTGAGGAATAGCAGCATCCCTTATGTGATGGGGCAACTCCAGAGGCACCGAGTGTAGCTATTAGGTGAGGACATGGACCCTATACAGTGTGACTAGGTGTCTGGGGATGTCCCTAAGAGGTACTATGTGTCTAACAGTTGTCCCTCGACATTTGCAGGTGACTCTGGTTATCCCAACCTGTCATGGCTACTGACCCCAGTGAAGAATCCCAGTACAAGGGTAGAGGAACGCTACAATGAGGCCCATGGGCGAACTAGGAGGGTTATAGAGAGGACCTTCGGCCTCCTGAAGGCCAGGTTCCGGTGCCTCCATATGACAGGTGGTTCCCTATTATACTCACCAAAGAAGGTGTGCCAGATCATCGTGGCCTGATGTATGCTTCCCAACTTGGCTTTGCGACAACAGGTGCCTTTTCTGCAGGAGGATGGTCCAGATGGAGGTGAGGTGGCAGCTGTGGAGCCTGTGGACAGTGAAGACGAGGAAGCAGAAGAAGAGGATATCGACAACAGAAACACAGTGATTTATCAATACTTCCAGTGAGACACAGGTAAGAAGACATCACTGTTAAGTGCTAAATATTGGAGGGTGGTGAAAATGGTCAAGGGTGATGGTGGAGGAATGTCCATGGCAGAGTCCAGTCTATTAGTCTCACAGGTGCATTGTCCAAAGGGGCATAGTAAGTGGAGCTGGGGCAGTTGATGGATGGACAGGGTAACAAAGTGGGACAGAAGGATGACAATCAGGGTGGTCTCATTTTTTGGCGGGGGTCTTGGCATTGTTCTCTGTCTTTGTCCTGGATCTCAGGGACTGTTTGCAGGGTGGTTCTCCATCTGCGGGGGTGGGGTGCTGGTGTCGTGGTCCTGTGGCGGTGCCTCCTGTCCACTAGCGCCGGCGGAGGTGGTGGGCAGTTCATCGTCCAGGCTAGTGTCAGGGGCCCCATCTTGTGCCACAGTGTCCCTCCTGGTGTTGACAAGTTACTTCAGCATCCCTACAATGGTGCCCAGGGTGGAATTGATGGCTTTGAGTTCCTCCCTGAACCCCAAATACTGTTCCTCCTGCAGCTGCTGGGTCTCCTGAAACTTGGCCAGTACTGTTGACATTGTCTCCTGGGAATGGTGGTGGCCTCCCATGATGTTGGAGAGGGCCTCATGGAGAGTGGGTTCCCTGGGCCTGTCCTCCCCCTGTCGCACAGCAGCCCGCCCAGTTCCCCTGTGTTCCTGGGCCTCTGTCCCCTGAACGGTGTGCCCACTGCCACTGCCCCCAGGGCCCTAATGTTGTTGAGGTGGTGGATTTTACTGGGTTCCCTGTAGTGCTGGACACACTGCTGCTTGACGTTTCCTGGGGACAGAGGTGTGGGCCCGCTGGGTGGGTGATGTGCTGGTGTTTCCAGAGGGGGGGGGATCTGTTGTGGCTTGTGCCAGTGTGAGGGGAACCAACTGTCCCGAGGTCCCAGATGGGCCGGAATGGTCATCTAGATCCAGTTGGACAGAGGTGCTGTCAACACTGTGGGCCTCTTCTGTGGGTGGAGTGGACATGTCTGGCACCTCCTGTCCGGTGATGTTGGGTAGGGGTCCTGCAGGGGTGTAAAGGCATGATTATTGCATCTGTGTGTGCCATGGTGTGCAATGGGTGGGTGACCCTGTACCCCAGTGCTTGCATTCTTGGGTAGGACCTTGTGTGCTAAATGTTTAGGAGTGTGTGTGGGCATGTGCAGTGGCCATGCATTGGTGATGGGTGTCCATGCTTTGGTGTTTTGCATGCAGGGCTTGGTGTTGGGACAGGTGGGTTGGGATAGAGGGACATATGTGAGGAGTTGGAGTGATGGGGGTGAGGGTGGGGGTATGTGATAGCATGCAGGTAGGGTGGGGGATGAAGTAGTGAAAGATTTGCCTTACCAGAGTCCATTCCTCCAGCTACTCCTGCGAGGCCCTCAGGATGCAGTATAGCCAAGACCTGCTCCTCCCATGTTGTTAGTTGTGGGGGAGGAGGTGGGGGTCCGCCGCCATTCCTCTGAACCACGATGTGGTATCTTGAGACCACGGAACACACCTTCCCCAGTAGGTCGTTCTACCTCTTCCTGATGTCATCCCGTGTTCTTGGGTGCTGTCACACTGCGTTGACCCTGTCCACGATTCTGCGCCATAGCTCCATCTTCCTAGCTATGGTGTTGTGCTGCACCTGTGATCTGAATAGCTGTAGCTCTACCCGGATGATTTCCTCCAACATGACCTCAAGCTCCTCCTCAGAGAACCTGGGGTGTCTTTGCGGTGCCATGGGGTGGTGTGGGTGATGTGTAGGGTGGTGTGTGTTGTGATGTGTGGGGTGATGTTTAGGGGTGTGTGGTGTTTTGTGCGTGGGTGTTGTGTGAGTGATGGTGTTGAGTGCCTGTGGATACTAGTTTGTAGATGGTGGTGTCTCTCTCTGGCCTTCAGTCGCAATTGTGGTTGTAAGGGTTTGTGTGTGATGTGAGTGTGTGTTTTAGATTGTATTGGGTGTGTGGGAGTTGTGTGTATGTGTATCAGGTGTGTGTATTTGGGATTGTCCAATGTGGTTGTGTTTTGTAAATATGTGTGTATTTTGAGCGTGGCGGTGTGTACTGCCAATGGAATACCGCGGTTGAAAGACTGCCGCGTGGATTCGTGGGTGGTGATAGTGTGGGCGTATTCCTGTTGGCGTGACAGTGGAGGTTTTGTTATCGCCAGTTTATCACTGACCTTTGGTGTGGCGGACTTTTGTGGGTGTCTAAATTTTGGCGGATTCTGAGCTGTGGGTCGTAATAGCTGTGGCGGAATTCCACGGCCGCGGCGGTGTGTTAGAGGTCTTCTGCTCGGCGGTAAGCGGCATTTACCGCCAATGTTGTAATGACCCCCAAAGTCTTCTTTGAATTGATACAACTGACATTTATATAAATGTAGAAACTAATATGTGCACATTATAATGTGGAATTAAGTGTGTACTATTATATAGCATTTTTACATTGACCTGACTAGGCCTGAATTTCTTTTAACATGAGAAACTGTTTTTCAATTTTCTGCTGACCTGTCATTTCATTGCAGGTGCATTCACACAAAATGTTAGTTTGGAAATAGATGTGCTATTGTTTTACTAATAGAGAGTCTGAGAAAAGAACCCAGGAAAAAGAATGTGAAGAAACCAAGCATGAAATGGCTGTCCCTTATTCATACATGCTGAAAACTATGCCTAGAGGACTAAGGACAGCAACGTTCTCAGGACTGCTCTGGGAGAGAAAAAAGATGTAACAAGTTACACTGTGTGACAGGAGAATACAATGTAGGCTGTGATGGCATGATTGGAGGATGTCTAACTGAATTTTGTGGCATTAACTAGGGCTTTCACTGATTGACTTTAGGCAGACTTTTCCCTGGATTTTGAAAGGTACAGACCTCCGACTTTCCCCTTTGTCCCCCATGCTTTTGTGGTTTAGGCTTAAACTTAACTCTCAAAGAAGACTTGACCGAGCTTCTGAAATGCTGACACACCTTCCTCTACACCTTTCTTTACACCTTTCCATTCATTTTTGCCTTATTTCTGCTCCTGACCTTTTCATCCTTATGTTTTTTTCTAGCCATTTTTTCCTTTTTTCAAAACTTTTTGCTCTTATAGAATTTCCCTATTGACCCATAGACTAATTTAGCTAGGTGATTTTAGCGTGCACTCATGAGAAATTACCAGAGATTATTTTCTGAGCACCAAATTTAGTTATTGATATTTTGTATTTTTGTTTTGTCATTTTTTGTTTGTTTTACACTAATGTGTTTACATTTTGCAGAAGATGTGGCTACCTAATTGCTATTCTGTATTTTTATATCATGTTTTTGAGATTTGTTTAAATTAATCAAAGTGTTAATTTGTAATGAAACTCTGAACTTTATGTCCAATTCGGGTCTTTATTGAGTGGCCAAATTGGTTACAGCGTAAGTTAATGACGACTGATTGTTACCTGATTTCCTAGTCAGCCCCTTGGAGGGAAATAAATAGACTCTTGCCACAAGATTAGAGCATACAAATGCTCCATCAGTTGCTGCTGGTTTCTGATGGATGAGATCCTTACAATAAATGCTCTTGTAACATACCTGGATTTTGCTTTGCTTTTCTGTGCAACCACCTCGTTTCAGAAGGGTCCCTGCAGCAACATAATTTATGGTGTTCAGCAATGGAGCTGCATTTTTGATGCACTCCCATGATGAAAGCCATTCTGATTGTTCTTATATCACTGCCTGTCTTCTGAGAGATCAGCAAGAAACAGTGTGTACTCTTAAAACCACTTGTGTGAAATGTGTGTTCTGTACTTATATTTTGTGTAGTGTCACTTGTTTAGGGATGGCAGTGCTGACAGCTCTCACCTACTGATGTCTGCTTAATGCCTATCATCCTGAATCACCTTCTGTAAGTTTTCCTCTCTCTGGTTCAACATTTGTGTAAAAATGATAGTTGACTGTCCTTTCCAGTGTTGAACTTCCTGGCAGCCCCAGTCTTAGTAATTAGAGTTGAGTTGCCCACTGCAATGAATTAAGAGACAGGCATCAAGGCCTTCATGTATGGGGATTTGGCGCAGTGCAGCTAGCTGCCCTATGTCAAGGTGAAAGGGCAGGGTTGCACCGTATTTATGCATTCATGCCCTTTCCTCCTGCACCGATTTTGTAGTTTGCACCATCAGGGCGTCACAAAAAGTAACGCCCCGGCAGCGCAATGCGCTCATAAATATGCACCCCACCCCCGAGTGCCTTCAACCCTCCTTCTTCAAGTTGCCTGGAGATGGTTGCTGATATGTGAAATTAACTGCAGTGAAGGCAGTTTGGTTGGACCTGGGCCCTTTGCAGAGAAATAAGAGCTCAGAAATGTTTATTATAAAGGTACTTTGACATCAATGTACTTTTTGTGGAAATAAATAAAAAAGACTCCACTCCACTACCATGGGCAATTAGCTGTTTGAGTTGTTTATTAGTATTACATAAAGACCTAGCAGTTGTGTTATTCTGTGTGATTTACGTGTTAATTGTTTAGTTTGTCTTGTACTGTCCAATTATGATGAGTTATCATCACTCATCACTCGACGATTGAGAACCACTAGTGTTATTCATGTTTGGGGTGACGTTTGCTCAGTTTTGGCACCACACCCACAAGCATAAAAAACGTATTGCGGCCCTGTATTGTACAGGGCCATCTAAATAATGTCCTTTAATGTCTCTACAGGTATTACTTTGATGATACCACAGAAGAAAGGTGTAATGTAATTTACCATTTAGCGTGCTAAGTACATGCGTACACAATTGATATTTCTACAAGGAGTGGAACAATGGAGTCATCCTTGGTCCTGAAGATGAGCCTAGTGGTAAGGCTTTGAAACATATAGACCAGGAAGGCAGGTACATTGCATACTCCACTTCCACATAACCCCTCTTTGAATCATACCGCCACTAGGAGATCTATTAAAGTATTGGAACTGCTAGGAGACAGGTAATTTGAACTTTTCCGAGACCGCACCGCTCCTATTCTTTACGTGAATCACATTCACAATACCAGTACTCCCACGTATTTTGTAGGTCGCGGCATGCCCTGTTCCGTAGCGGAACGGGAGGAACCCAATGATGAAGCATGCCACCAACGGGTAACCCTGGTGAGTGAGGGTTTTTTTAAGGGGAAAATCTTTCTTTCCATGTTCATCTTGTGGGGACTCCCCTCCTGCTCGGTCTTTATGTAATGCTACTTAGTTCACAAGGAGGGTAGACCCAGCAAGGCATCCTCCTTCTCCCCCCTTTTTTGCCTTTGATTTATTTGTTATCTTGGCCCAGTGATTTTACTTTTATTTAACTAATGTTTTATATGCTGTAGCCTTTAAAAAGTTGCTCATACTTTTGCATTCATACTGTTATCTCCCTTACATCCGCCACATAATAAAATACTCTGTCATCGATTATTGTAAATATTAATAATCTCTACACTCATATAGCACGCACTTCAACAAACCAAGTTATCTCTGTAATCTAGAAAATGCTTTGCAGTCTGCTGGCACTCATTTGATGACCTTCAGCAAGATCAGTTTCTGAGTGAGCATACAGAATGTTATTTTTTTTTTTTTTTTACTATTTATGATTATCAGTTTACGTTATTTCGTCTATGAGTATGAATACCATAACTGTGCATTAATACTAAATTGTCTAGTTCTACAAACTACCCAAATTATTAGTGCTTATGTGGTTAACGTTGGAAGTAGGAAAATACTGGTCGGGCCAAGTAGATTAAAATCTGCGATTTCTGCAATAGATGCTTAGAAGGACAGAGCTATGTTTTTCTCAGAAATCTTTCTAGCCAAATCAGAAATAAAGAACTAGTGCTTATTTGCTGAGCACAGCTCATCCGGCTGCTTGCAATTTATCAAAACTAACATGCATCTTGGAAAATTACCGCTGAACTGTGGCCTATGGTTGTTCCCATGGGAGTAATCTGTTGGTCCGTAATTGGGTCCCTAAAGGATGTGAATCAGAGTGTTTTAACTTGGGCTAAATGTATAGTGTAATGTGCTTGAAAGCATTGATAGGAAGTTGATTGTTTACCTTCTTTGCGACAAGACTATTGACATTATTGATAAACCTGGCTCACATGCGCCGTGCCACTGCAGATTACAGAAACTGATAATCGAGTACACAGTGTACCTCAAGCATAACACAGGTGCACACTTGTAATCCTCAAACATCCCTGGACATTTTCTATTTTTACGGACGCCTTCCTTACTTCCATCTTTAGGCTGATAGCTTTCTGTAGTCTCCTTGTAGTAACTTTAAAGGCATCCAGTAGTGGCACCTTGGAGTTTGGACCATTCCTCTGAAGCCAATGCAAATGAGATACTGTGGGGTTCCACCCTGCTAGTGGTAGCGTTTATAAAGATGTACAAATAGATTATTTTGGTTTTCACAGGTAATCTTACTCTGTTTTCACTTGTATGCATAGGACTTTTGCCTAGGAGCAGAGAATGTGCAGGAAAGTATCATAGCAGCAGTCTTGTAGTTAAGGGATCCTGCTCAGGGATGTAGCTATCAATGGTGCAGTAGGTCAAGCAGCACTGGGGCCCAAGGGTGTGAGGTGCCTAATGCACTCAGAATGTGGTTACCTTTTACTGTCCATCCAGTATTAACAGGTTCATTCGTTTACTAGCATGTGGACCGGTGGCACCTTTATTATACCACTGATCCTGCTTCCTGCCTGCAAGGCCGGTGTTAGTATTCGCTGCTGTCCAAAAGCATTCAGGGAACATAGGAATGCGTGATAAAAAGGGGGCATCTGTCTACCAGTGCTGCTTTCTATCCGGGAAGATATGGCCGAGGTCAGCCGCCTCAAGTTGTTTCCAGAATAGATGCCAATGGGCAATATATGGTGTCTTGTAAAGTGTTCCATCAAACTTTTACCAGCTTTGCTTTGCTCTAAATGGCGCGAACGATTTAAGCTTTGCTCTCAGTGGCTTGATATCAGCCAATCCTCTGAAGTGAAAGCACTGAAAAAATGTGACTGCTTGTAGAATGTACTCGTGCATTTCATGGAAAATCCTGACTGCAAACTTTGCAGAAAGATGTCCTAAGATCCATTGCCACGAGAGGGTGAAATGTCCTATTCTTTGGACGCATCCTCAGGCTGTATAATGTGTGTGGGCGAGAGGCCAATGGCAGCCAGTTTAGTTGATAGTGAGGTTCTGGGGGCTACGACTACTGATGAGACAATCCACGAAGTGTATTGGGAAGCCCGAGCTGGCATGTCGAAGGTGGTATTTGTATGCTGGACGTAAAAATATTTTTTTCCCGTTGGGAAAACAGAAGACATTATAATCATCTGTCTTTTGTACCTTTAACTTTTGACGCACTTCACTGTACAGAGCCACCTATAACCGCAAATCTTTGGTACATCATCATTTTGACTGTTTGTTAGCCATGCTTTTTTTGGAAAGCACACAGTTTTGATGATTTCGAGACAGTACACAATTTTGTATTTAATAATTTAACAGCTATAATTTCTTTGCCAAGATTAACCTTCAGTTTAGTTAGAAGATGCACATTTCACTGTAGTTTCTGGAGCATTTTTGTTTCGTTGCTCTTATCAATTTTGTAATATTTGTATTGTATTATATATAATATATACTTTTAAAAAGGTTTCAAGCGCTCAGTTGTAATATTCCAATACATCAATCTAACCCTAACCACTACATAATGATAGTAAACCAGTTGGTCGTCTATTTTGCACTTTCGCTGTCCTACCAGAAGTCTACCACTTACTACATCTCAGTCGAATTTGGGAATTTTCCTGCACAATTGAACATTGTTACATAACATGCTTAATTTGAGCTGAAAGTTTCTGTAAGCAGGTTGAGTCGATAAACCAAATGGATAAGTCGATCTAAGGTGTGGCTTGAACAGGCTCGAACCTGGATCCCTTCAGCAAGAGGAAGTCAGTCCAGCCTGCAGAATGTAGGTGTCATATGATTGGGTCTAGAGTTAATGCCTAACCTCCTGCAAGCAAAGGTATGTAGCCTGTGGTCTGTGCAAAGGTTACCTGGGAAAACCCACAGACATTTGTAACAATCGAACCAAGTGCTTCTAATGGATCTAGAAAAAGTTCCAAACAGTTGATTAGTTGTTGGAATCTATGAAGGAACCATGTATAAGGACGACGTTTGTTTACTTAGATTATTCAGTACTCCGGAAATAAAGCTGTCCCTATGGATTTCCAGCTGTGTAACTTTAGGTAGGATTGAGATTCGATACCTCATAAGTAGAATACACTGCACACCCTGGAGAGCTTCTTCAGGACACTCTTAGATCATAGGTATACCCAGCTCTGTCCTCATGTAAACAGAGTGAAGTATAGCTCCAAGACGCATGCACCACGCCAAAATCCTTCCCACAAACACCACTCAAATGAACAACACTCTACTAAACATGCATTCAGAATGAAGTAGCTGGTTACGTGACCATCTGGAAAGCACCTTCAACCCTGCAAATGGTAGGAAGGTGCTATGTAAATTAGAATCCAATACAAAGCAAGATACCAGTGTTTACTGGTTGAGGGGAAGCTGCAAGTCTCTTGCCTTGTAAATATCTTTAGATAGAAAAGGGAGTGAGCTATAATAGTAATAGTGCAGCGGAAGACTTTTCAAGACATAACCAGTGTTATGTTTAATGCTAAACCATATTTTGTTCAGTACTTAAATGGCCATTCTTAATACTTGTAATAGTTTATTGATACATGTGACATGCACATAGAGAGGGATTCCCAATGAGTGGTTTAGGATGCATGTCAAGAGTCTCTGTGTATGTGGTTGCTTCTTACCATCTAAAAAGGTCCCAAATTAAGGATCCGCACACTGGTCCCTCCAATTGTTTTGGGCTTTGCGTCTGAGGGTGCAGAAAGGGTTGAGTAAGAAACTGACGGTGCACAGGGGTGGCGCTAATATGCCGCTCTGCTCTGTCACTTCCGGGGCAGAACAAGGCCAAAGCACACTCACACTGCATCACCTAATGCTGCATGAAAGCACTGCTATAAAATGTTTCCTGTCTGGCACCTTGGGAATATTCTGATGGTGATGCACCTGCAATTAGATAAAGTATTCACCAGAAAGAGGGTTACTGAAGGTAAGTAACTGCTTTGTATGCATCCCCATTTCGTAAGGCAGAGACAAAGTAGTCCCGTGACGTCCAGCAAAGCAATTGCTACAGTACACAACAAAACAGTTTTCCACAGAGCAGTCCTGCGCATGGAAGGAAACATAGAGCAAGCATTGATAGTGGTTGATGCCAAAGCAGCACGCAATATATCCTTCAGTGCTGAGAACCACTGGCCTATACCCGCATCACTCTCAGTGAAAGTTGTGCTGCCATGATCAGATCAAGTCCTGTTCTCTGCATAAGCCCTGTGCAGCTGCTACTCAGGACTTGAGCTTTCCTGCCCACTGAATCTTTACTTACTTCCATGCATTGCCCGAGAACAAAGGATGTGTACTTATAGGTGTCATGCCTCTTTGACGGGCAGCGCTTTTAGATGGTAGCACACATAGGCAAGGCAGTTTTGTCCTTTGCATGGATCCTGGTGCACAGAAGCTTGATAAGGCAGCACGCAAGGGTCCATGTGCCGCCTGGCAAGTGTGGTTGCAGAGGGCTTCAGATATCACATTTAGGTAGGATGCTGGTGGTTGTCTTCATTGCTATAGTGAGAGGCCTTTTGTCTGTCCTCACTTCATCAACTGAACCGCAGGGACAGTCTCCCGCCGCCATGTTAGGGCGGCTGCAGCCGCAGCAACTGGGAACGTGACTCCAGAAACTAGTGCGTTGTTGTTAAGACTATCCTCCTCCTCCTCTTCATCTCCTCCTTGTACGATACAGACTCACTGCAAAGCATGCTGTGACCCAGTTGCCAGTTGTAACAGTGTTGGTTATGGTCCAGATCGAAAATTAGAAGTGAAGCTGTCATCCTAGCCAAAGTGCCGTTCGCAATTTAGAGCGGTTTATACACGTTAGGAAACGGGTACCACTGATGACAGGCCTGATGCACGTGTAAGGATGGGTAGGACAAAATTATATAACAGGTCGTCGTTGCACCTGGAATTACTCATACGCAGGCTTATGCTTAAAAATGTACTTTTTCTAAATTCTCCTGGACACGGAAAACTACAAATAATATAGAGTTCTGTGTGTATGCCTAATCCAGAATATACAACTGCCATCTTTTCATGCGTTTAAGGTGCCTTTTCTTATTTTTTTCGCAACTTAGTTTATTTCCTGTGAAACAACTGTCTTTTACAACTCCTTTGAAAATTGTATTTTTCACGTAATTTTTTCACACTTTCTCCAGACTTTCGTGGGACCAGCAGTATGTGGCAAAACCGATGTGCTCATTCGCAAAGGAAGTTAGTAAAACACCAACAAAACTAGAACTTTGTGGTTGAGAACCACCTTCCCTATAGACAACCCCACCCATCACTTCCCTTGAGATGCTTGGCTCCCAGCTTTCTTTGTTGCACATACATCACACTACTGGATTACACCCAGTCAACGACGGGCTTTTAGGCGTAATATCTAATAAATCCGGATTCATTCAAAGAGTATTTGCAATTAACTCCATATTCAACCTTTTTGTGCCTAAATAAAAGATAGGTGTGCAGAATGCTTTGTGCATGAGGTGCAGCGTGTTCTCTTGGCAGTTCTGGGATTCTTTCAGATGATGTTTAGGTTAATTTAGCGCCGCTTCTGCTGCAGTTAGTAATTTATGATCTGGAAAACCTGCATAACTTAAATGAGTCCAAACGTGTTACATTCCGAGAGTGACTTCTTCTCAGAAATGCACCACATAGTTTCACCTTAGGCAAGGTATCTCTTGATTTACGAACAAATAATTAAACTATGTCATGGTTGATGTTTGATCTTTTCCTTTCACACAGCTCGTTATTCTACAGAGGAATTTTGATTTATGATGTACATTATGGATGTCAGTTGGGTTTCGATTGATTCAGCAACATATATTGAGGTAAAATTATGTTTTGTACGCTACACAGAGGCCCCTGCATGTTCATGTATCGAGAAACCATGAGGCACCAATTCAACTCATACCTAGCTGGACCCTGTCAATCTTGGCATTGCAACCATGTTGCTAATGGAAGGCAGTTAAAAAATGGCGGCAGAACCACGGCGGGCTAATGGTTTTCTGGTGCATGAAAATTTGTATCTTCCCACCCCAGTGTTCAAATGGATTGATGGTTTCTTTTGGCCGATGGGCTCAGTGGCGGGAAAGAATTTGCCAACAGCGTGATCATAATACTGCTGAGGTCCAATGGCCTCTGCCAAGAGATCATAGTCTCTGTCTGAAAATGTTTCGATGCATATTGTTGCTTCTGGTGTAACTGTGCGCTGAACTACACCGGACACTGCTAGCACTGCCAGTGATTTTGTGAAGATGGTATTTTTCAGTGCGATGTCTGTCTATGCTGAATGACTTTGTTATCATGTCTGCACCGCCATTAATTTATGCACCCTTTTCTTGCTTCACTGCGTTGCACCACCTCTTTCTTAATATGCCTTTTAATTACTCATTTACGCAAAAAGGAGAAAATCTGCACCTATAGAAGTACTCCTTGCATGAATGCAAATGTACAACTTTTTAGAATTGACAAACATTGACAGTAGTAGGATTGGAAATCTCTGCCAGTCTCTGGCTTCCAGACATACCACTGGCGATCAAATACCTAAAAGGTGATGGGACAAATGCTTTCAGTCTAACCACTGGCAATCTCTCGGGATAGCATTCCAAACCATAATTTTTCACCCATTATCTTACTCTAGACAGAGCGACTTAGCATTCAGCTGACTGAGTAAATGCAGACATAGTAGTAGAGGACTTTATTGCCTTTACTCAGCACACCAAATTTAACAATGTCTGCCAGCCCAGCGGGCATCTCTATACATTGGCAGGGACCACCATCCTGGCTTTTCTGGTCAGTGTAGAAAGGTTCAACGGACGGCTCCGTCAAGCATGATGGCTGGCCATTAAACTTTTACAAAGCTTTTTATTTAAAAAACTCCCAAAGCAGGAGTTTGTTTGTTTTAAAAAAATCATGAAACAAATAATGACCTTGTCACCTGTTTTATCACATTCTGTGGGGTTACTTTTTCTGTTTTTCCTGTATCTGTTTTACAGGCAGTTATGAAAAAAAGCCATCTGACAATCCACTCCAAATAGGATGGACGGTTGGATGGCATACTTCTGACGACTCCTAGTCCATTTGGCCATCAAAGGAAGTTTTACACTATCAGAGTAAAGCTCTGATGGCGTACAACTTGTGGTCTGTCCCACTGAAAATCGGGCGGGAGCATCTTGAGTTTAGTAGATAGGGTATTCTATCGCCATTGAAACAGAGTACCTGTCGCCAAATTTTAAACCATTCATAGAGGCCTACCTAATGCAAATCAGTACTGACCCTGCTCCTCATTGGAACAGCCCCTCCAGAACTACAGTCACCTCACACATTCAGCCTGGGGCCCACTGTTTTTTTAATTTAGGAAATTGGAGATTCACACCCCCGAATCACGTTAAGTTACGCCCTGGCTGTCATTCACATTTTTCTTCCACCCACCACAGTATAGGCCAACGAGCCAGCACATTCAGTACTTTGGTGTCTTCGGGGGGAGTGATCCCATTTTGTCTGTACACAACGCAACCCCTTTCAGTTCCAGAGAATGGTGGGACAAAGCGTCCTTTAAAAAAAAAAAAAAATCTTTTATTTTATTTTTTTGCATGGGCTCAGCAGCTCCTGGAACACTGCTGTTGAGCTCCTGCTACTGATTCTATGTCAGGAGCAGAGGCTTCGGATTATGCTTCTCTTTCTATGCTGAACTTTTCACAGCAGCCAACAAACTTTAAGAAAAACAAAAAACGACATATCCCATCAGCACTAGTAGTCCTAGCATGCCCAATCCCAGGAATGCTCTCTCTATTAATGTCACTGACTCTAAAGTCCTTCCTCTTTCTTTCCTCTGCGCAGCCGAAGATAAGTGCTTACATCTTCATGTATTTTTATTGCTGTTTTCAGTGCGTTTTGATTCCTTGGGCCCGTGGAGCGGGAGCGGGACTGGGGCTTAGTGGCGTTCTATAAAGGGTTTTCCTTTATTATAAATCTGGTACACACGCTCTTGCGCTTGACCCGGTTCCGTTTGTGGGTCTGGTTTGCATTGTATTGCTTCGCGCTTCCCAGCAGCATCGGAGCATATTTTCCATAGCTCTTATTTCTGGGGAGCGCGTAGTTTTCCAATCTTGATGTTTGTACTGGCCTCCAACGGAGGCCAGAAGAATGCTGCATAGAGGACTCTGTCCTCTTTCTATGTTGACGGTCCCGCATGCGCCGATGTCGATTTCTGATTTTCTTCATCAGAGATCGGCGTTCATGCTGCACGTCCACAAATAATACCCAGTTGTGCCCCCAGAACGCCAGACGGGGCGCAAAAATGGATTAGGGCTTGCCCCAGGGGATTTGCAGCAGGTGCTCTCGCCACACTTAATTTCCGGGCCTTGAGCGACTGTGTCTTTGAATATAATTAGGAGTTTTTTCTCCATTTTCTGCCTATTGGGGTTGTTTTTCCCTCCCCTTGAACTCCTCTTTTTCCCTCTTGCTATGGTGTATTTCGCAGAAGAGGATGATTATTATCAGGAGGTGCCCTTCAAACATCAGATGGAGGAGAGATTGGTGCAGGCCCTGGGCCATCATGTACAGGACTCAGTAAATCAGGCCCTGATTAAGGCCTTAAAACCTTTTACACAGCCCTTGGTAAGATTTGGGCAAAGAGAGTTAATGGGACGCCTGTCCTCTGAGCCATTGACTAGAGATCCTCAAACAATGATAGGGCCCTGTCTCTGAGAGCACCTTTGGGGTCCTTTTCCTCAGCTAAGCTATTTTCTCAAATGGCGACTGCGGTCCTTAAGGACCACAGATATGGGCATGGGACCGCGATGGATGCTGAATCTTTCACAATTCCAACAGTACCTTTCACAGAGGAGTTCCATTCATCTGCTTCACACTCTTCTGATTCAGATCACGATCTAGCAGAGCCCCAACAGTCAGGCAAAAGTAAAAGCAAGTCCCATCACGATGCAAAGGAGGTGGTAACGCAAAATAATTTATTTTTCAAACCCCCAAACATTATTCATCCCAGGTCTACTGAGTGGGTGCTATGTGTTGAGGTAGCACAGTATGTGCAGGAAAGATTGAGCAAGGGTTTTGATAAAGACGTGTGCAGTACTTTGCGTACCAAATGTCCTCTCCCCTCATTATTGGGTAAAGTGGCGGATACCCCAGAACTAGACCCCAGTGTGGCTATGTTTCTAAAGAAATTTGCCAAGGACCCCAAGGAGGGCCTGGATGAAGCCTGGAAAGGTTGCCAGGGAAAACATCTTGACCTTTCGGGACCCATTACGAAGATCTTGGAACTAGCTGTTCATGCTAAAGAAGCCAACATGCCGTTGGACCCTGAGGCAATACTTGAATGGGCTCAGAGAGCTGTTTGCCTATTAGAAAACGCTAACTCTGCCATGTCCAAAGAATGACAGAAGTCCTTTTGGATGCGTATAGAACCTAAACTGGCAGAACTCGCCCCCACAGAACCTGGATCTTTGGCCAATGGCCTTCTTTTTGGGGATAAGTTTGTTAAGGACCTGGGAAATATGTGTCCACTTTTTCAGCATTGGATAAAGCTCAAACCTCGATGAGGAGAATGTTTAGTGATAACCTTTTTACAAGGGCCGGACTCTATTAAGGTCGGGCGTCAGGCAGAGGATTCTATCAGACCTCTCCCAACTACGGCCAGAGAGGCAGAGGATATTATCAAGCTACCTCAGGATTCTGTCCAACCATATCCAGAAGAGGTTGTGGTCGTAGCTTCAGAGGCGGTGGATGATGTGCTGACAACAGCTCAGACACTTAGGCTTCAGGCAAGAATAACCCCCTTTGCAGCAGTGATTCTTAGGGGGAGGTTAAAGTATCATGTTCACGCTTGGGTGCACTGTAGGAAGTTGGCTCTGTATATACTATCTCAAAGTAAGAGATAGTGTGCACAGAGTCCAAGGGTTCTCTTTAGAGGTAAGATAGTGGCAAAATTAGATAATTATAATGCTCTATTTGGTGGTAGTGTGGTTGAGTAGTAGGTTTATCAGAGGGTAGTGTTAAGCATTTGTTGTACATTGTTGTACAAATACAGGCAATACATGAGGAACACACACTCAAAGACTTAACTCCAGGCCAATAGTTTTTATTTAGAAAAATATATTTTCTTAATTTATTTAAGAACCACAAGATTCAAGATTTGAAGTAAATACATAAAATGCAAGGTACTCCACACAGGTAAGTAAGGAACTTTGAATTAGAGCAGTAACATACACAGTTTTAGTTAAAATGACAATAAGCTATTTTAAAAGTGGACACTGCAAAAATCAACAGTTCCTGGGGGAGGTAAGTATTGGTTAGTTTTTCAGGTAAGTAAGGCACTTACAGGTTCAAGTTCCTGAGCATAGGCAGCCCACCGTTCAAGGCAACCCCAAAGTCACCGCACCAGCAACACAGGGCCGGTCAGGTTCAGAGGTCAAAGGAGGGCCTAAAATACATAGGCTCCTATGAAGAACAGGGGTGCTTCGGTTCCGGTCTGCCAACAGGTAAGTACCTGCGTCTTCGGAGGGCAGACCAGGGGGATTTTAGAGAGCACTGGGGGGACACAAGTAGGCACACAAAACACACCCTCAGTGGCACAGGGACGGCCGGGTGCAGTGTGCAAAGCAGGCGTCGGGTTGTCAATAGGAATCAATGGAGGGACCAGTGGGTCATTCTAGCGGTGCAGGCAGGGCACGGGGGGGGGCTTCTCGGGCCAGCCACCGACTGGACTAGGCAGAGGGTCGCCTGATGGTCACTCCTGCACTGGAGTTCGGTTCCTTCTGATCCTGAGGGCAGTGCTTGGTCCAGGCGTCGGGTTCCTTGTTTCTGTCAGTCGCGGTCAGGGGGATCCTCTGGATTCTCTCTGCATGCGTTGCTGTGGGGATCCAGGAGGGTCATCTCAGGTTACTCATGAGGCCGCAGCCGCCGGGGAGTCCTCCCTGTAGTGTTGGTTCTCTGGAGTTCGAGCCGGGGGTGTCGGGTGCAGAGGGTGAAGTCTCACGCTTCCGGGGGGAAGAGTGAAGTCTTTAAAAGTTGCAAGAAAGTTGCAAAGTTGTTGCTGTTTTTGAACAGTGCCGCTGTTCACAGGAGTTTCTTGGTCCTTCGGGTTCAGGGCAGTTCTCTGAGGCTTCAGAGGTCGCTGGTCCCTGTCGGATGCATCTCTGTGCAGGTTCTTTGAGTCTGGAGACAGACCGGTAGGGCTGGGGCCAAGTCAGTTGTCGTCTCCGTCGTTTCTGCAGGGCTTTCAGGTCAGCAGTCCTTCTTGTTGTTGTAGGTTGCAGGAATCTGATTTCCTTGGTTCTGGGGTGCCCCTAAATACTAGATTTAGAGGTGTGTTTAGGTCAGGAGGGCAGTAGCCAATGACTACTGTCCTGGAGGGTGGCTACATCCTCTTTGTGCCTCCTCCCTGAGGGGAGGGGGCACATCCCTAATACTATTGGGGGAATCCTCCAATCTCAAGATGTAGGATTTCTAAAGGCAGGGGTCACCTCCGCTCAGGACACCTTAGGGGCTGTCCTGACTGGTGGGTGACTCCTCCTTGTTTTTCTCATTATCTCCTCCACTAGCTGGGATGCCCTGGGGTTCTGTAACAAAAGGCATGAGCCTTTGAGGCTCACCGCCAGGTGTTACAGTTCCTGCAGGGGGAGGTGAGAAGCACCTCCACCCAGTACAGGCTTTGTTCCTGGCCACAGAGTGACAAAGGCACTCTCCCCATTTGGCCAGAAACTCGTCTGGTTGTGGCAGGCTGGGAGAAACTGGTCAGCCTAGCACTAAGAGTCGGACTGGTATTCAGGGGCATCTCTAAGATGCCCTCTGGGTGCATTTTACAATAAACCCCACACTGGCATCAGTGTGAATCTATTGTGCTGAGAAGTTTGATACCAAACTTCCCAGATTTAAGTGTAGCCATTATGGAACTGTGGAGTTCTTATTTGACAAACTCCCAGACCATATACTATTTATGGCTACCCTGCACTTACAATGTCTAAGGTTTTGCGTCAACACTGTAGGGGCATAGTGCTCATGCACATATGCCCTCACCTGTGGTATAGTGCACCCTGTCTAGGGCTGGAGGGCCTGCTAGAGGGGTGACTTACCTATGCCACAGGCAGTGTGAGGTGGGCATGGCATGTCGACTTAATCATTTTCTCCCCACCAGCACACACAGGCTGTGAGGCAGTGTGCATGTGCTGAGTTAGGGGTCCCCATGGTGGCATAAGACATGCTGCAGCCTTTAGAGACCTTCTGTGGCAACAGGGCCCTTGGTACCAGGGGTACCATTTACAAGGGACTTATCTGGGTGCCAGGGCTGTGCCAATTGTGGGAACAAAGGTACAGTTTATGGAAAGATTACTGGTGCTGGGGGCCTGGTTAGCAGGGTCCCAGCACACTTTCAATCATAACTGGCATCAACAAAAAGGCAAAAAGTCAGGGGGTAACCATGCCAAGGAGGCATTTCCTTACATGCACTTATCCCAGGACCCTTGGATTCTGCAAACAGTGTAGGGTTACAGACTTTTTATTCCACTCCCATACAAAATATTCCACCCCTTCCTCTCCATTTTTCCCAAACAGAAAGCTCTTTCATAGATGAGGAGATAGTAGCACTCTTGGGCAGGCAAGCAATAGTCGAATCCCAACCCCATCCAACAGGTTTTGTCAGTACAATATTTTTGGTTCAGAAAAAAGGCAGAGGCTTTTGCCTGGTGCTAAATCTAAAGGACTTCAATTCATGGATAGTGTACCATCACTTCAAGATGGAGGGTATCCATCTCTTAAGAGACCTCTTACAAGAAGGGGATTGGTTAGTGCGTCAGGATCTCAAAGACGCCTACCTCACGGGCTGATATTTTCTCTGCACCGCTGATTTCTTCAATTTTGTTGGAGAGACCAATTGTACTAAATCACTCTCATTTGGTCTGTCGTCGGCTCCTTGATGCTTCACCAAGTTGCTACGCCCTGTGGCACAGTTTCATCGAGAACGAGGTGTCCATCTCATTATCTATCTCAACGATATACTAATCCTGGTGCAGCCCAGGGATTTGGTTCTAAATCACCTGGGTTGGGGGATCCAGACTCTTGAAGATCTCGGGTTCTTGATCAACAGCGAAAAGGCTATACCTTCCCCTTGCAATGTATAGAATTCTTAGGCTTTTAGGTGGATTCCATTCTGGTGCAACTAAAGTTACCTCTGACGAAACGATCAAGCGAGAGTTACAGAGAGCCCTTACCTCTCAGACTATATCATTAAGGACTTTAGCTCGCCTGGTAGGACTTCTTGCCTCTTTTATCCAGGCAATCTTCCCGGGGCCTTTACATTATCGAGCCCTCCAACGTCTGAAAATTATGCACCACCAAAAGGGTCTGACTTACTCAGAACAAATTCTGTTGTCAGAGGAGGCCAAATCGGAGCTTACTTGGTGGCTGGACCACATGGATGCGTGGAACGGCAAAGCCATCTTAGCATCCTTACCGGAAGTAGTGATGGAGTCGGATGCCAGTCAGTGGGGCTGGGGAGCTCTTTGCGGGGCAGTGGAAACGGGAGGTCGTTGGTCCTCAGAGGAGCGGACTGTTCACATCAACTGCTTAGAGCTTCTAGCAGGAGTTTTCGCAATTCGCTCCCTTTCCCCGCTAAAAGCCAGTTGCTGTATTCTGTTGCAGATGGACAACATTTCAGCAGTGAGGTATATAAATCACCTGGGTGGGACCAGGTCTCACATTCTGGCGGAAATCGCCAAGGAGTTCTGTCATTTTTGTCTCCATCATCAAATCTCAGTGACAGCGGAGTATATTCCGGGTCGCTTCAATGTGGTAGTGGACTGGAACTCTAGATTTCTGAACGGTGGAAGTGATTGGAACCTGCATCAATCAATATTTCAAAGTCTGATCAATCAGTGGAGGTTATGCTTGATAGACCTGTTTGCATCCCAACTAAACTACCAACTTCCACAATTTTTCAGTTGGAGACCGGTTCCAATAGCAGTGAGCTCGGATGCTTTGCCTCAGGACCTCCCTTAAGATTTCCCTCTGTGTTAGACTTGGCATCCTTGGCGTGGTCTCCCCTAACTTTTTGCCTCTGTTTCCCAGGTTATTGATGTGTGCTGGACTTTGTTTTTGCTGTTTTTGTTACTCTGGGCACTTTACCACTGCTATCCAGTGCTAAAGTGCAAGTGCTCCTATACAAAATTTGTATGTAATTGGTTCATCCATGATTGGCATATTTGATTTACTGGTAGGTCCCTAGTATAGTGCACTAGAGGTGCCCAGGGCCTGTAAATCAAATGCTACTAGTGGGCCTGCAGCACTGGTTGTGCCACCCACAATAGTAGCTCTGTAAACATGGCTCAGACCTGCCACTGCAGTGTCTGTGTGTGCAGTTTTAAACTACCAATTCGACTTGGCAAGTGTACCCACTTGCCAGGCCTAAACCTTCCCTTTTCATACATGTAAGACACCCCTAAGGTAGGCCCTAGGTAGCCCCATGGACACGGTGCAGTGTATGGTTAAGGTAGGACATATACTAATGTGTTTTATATGTCCTAACAGTGAAATACTGTTAAGTTTGTTTTTCACTGTTGCAAGGCCTATCCATCTCATAGGTTACAGGAGGGCTGCATTTAAATATGATTAAAGCATATATTCCCTTTGGGAGCAGATAGACGTGGAGTTTGGGGTCTCTGAGCTCACAATGTAAAATACGTCTTTTAGTAAAGTTGATTTTAGGATTGTGTGTTTGAAAATGCCACTTTAGGAAAGTGAGCATTTTCTTGCTTAAACCATTCTGTGACTCTGCCTGTTTGTGGATTCCCTGTCTGGGTCAGTTTGACAGTTGGGCTCTTTGCACCTCTCTATGGACAGTGACACAAATGGAGCTGGGATGTAGCTTGCATATCCTGATGAGCCAGCTGTGCTAGGAGGGAGGGGATGAGTGGTCACTCACACTTGAAAGGGCTGTGCCTGTCCTCACACAATGCAGTCTCCAACCCCTGGTGTGTGTCTGGGGCGTGGCCTGGGCAAGGCAGAATTTCACAAACAAGAGAGACTTTTCTTTAAAGTAAGCCTACTTCAAAGGGCAAAATAGGTGTAAGCAGGGCACCCAAAACCACACACTTTAGATTACTTCTGGAACTCAAGAGGAACCTCTGCCTGGAGAAGAGCTGAGGAATAAGAGCTGCCCTGCCTGTGACTGTGCTTTGGGGAGCTATCCTGCTGTAGCTGCTTCTGCCTGGTGAAAAGGGACAAAGACTGGACTTTGTTGTGCATTCCTGATTGTGAAGAAATCTCCAAGAGCTTGTCCTGAGCTTGCCTCCTGTTGTTGAAGTCTGAGGGCCATCAAAGACTTCCCCTGCCAGCACCTGGACTCTCTGCTGAGACTCCTGCCCTGCCAAGTGGTGCCCTATCCAGTTCCTGGGGCCTTGACAGGTGAAGCTGGCAGACCAAACCTAAAAATCAACGCACCGACCGCCGTGCGAGAAAATTTGCCGATGCAACCTCCGAGAGCGGCTGAAGAAACGACTCGCCGCTGGCTCTGCAGCTGAAATCGACGCAGCGCTTGCAGCATGGCTGGGAGATCAATGCACGCGGCTGCAGAAACGATGTGCTGCAACCCTGACGGAGGCTGGTATGGTCGCAACTCACACAGCGCGATTTTGCTATCACCATGCAGCAGGATTTTCAACGCAAACCTTGCTGGGTGTGGAAAAACGACACAACTACTGCGCGGACCCTGGTGCTGCCCAGGTCGACGCATCGCTCCCCTGCAGGGAGGAAAAACGATGCACGCCGGTCTGAACGGAGAAGGAGAAACAATGCACAAGCTTTCTTGCAAGTGAGAAATTGACGCACCGCCTACCTTTTTCAACGCACACTCGCCCGTGCGTGTTATTTTAACATGACCCAGGTACTTTTCAATGCTAACAGGGTTTTATCTGTTTGCTTTTTAATTAATAACTTGACTTGTGTAAGGTGGATTTTTGTCGTTTTGGCCTTGTTTTGTTTAGATAAATATTTTCTATTTTTCTAAACATGTGTTGTGTCATTTTGTAGTGTTTTCATTAAGTTACTGTGTGTGTTGGTACAAATACTTTACACCTAGCACTCTGAAGTTAAGCCTGCCTGCTTGTGCCAAGCTACCAACTAGAGTGAGGGTCCTTGCTTTGACAGGGGGTGACCTGACTGCCAACCAAAGAGCCCATTTCTAACACTCTGTTTTCTATAATTCAGAGGGTTCTCTCGCAAGACAAGAAGCAAGTAGCGGAGATCATATCAGTGACCCCTCTCTGGAAAGCTCAGTTATGGTTTCCAGTAGCGATGTCACTTTCATGTGCTCTGCTGTTTCAGATTCCATCGTTACCTTCGTTACTCCTGGACCCGTTGGGTCTTCCTCACCATCTGGTAATTCAGGGGCAGTTAATTCTCATGACTTTCCGGAAACATTGGCAAATGCTGGGCATTTCGAGAGACGCTATGTTCTTCCTTTCCCAATCGTGGGCTCCCTCCACCCATAAATAATATGAGGCTTCCTGGAAGCGATGGGTGGATTGGTGCAGTGAATTAAGTTTTGATCCCAAGGGGGCCAAAATTACCATGATTGCTAATTTTCTGTCGGGGCTGGCGTCTCAGGGTCTTGCATATAGGACCATTAATAATTTCAGGTTAGCCATTTTGGCAGGACACCCTCATCTTGAGGGTAAGCCAGTTGGACAACACCCTTTGATATCTAAACTCTTAAGGGGTATTAGGATGGTCAAACCCCCTCAACCCAGATATTCCACTTTATGTGATGTGGATGTCATTATGCGTTTTCTCAATTCCTGGCCGTGTAATGAGGATCTTTCTCCGAAACAAATTTAGGCCAAGCTTACTATACTTTTATGTCTTATATCTTGTAGGCGCGTTTCTGATGTGTGAGCTCTGGATTTGACAGGTAGAGTATTTACTCCAATTGGAGTTTCATTCATGGTTTCTAGATGTTCTAAAACCTCAACCAGATGTATTTCCTATCCGTCTTTTTTCCACAATCAAAAATGATGTGTGGTACAGTGTTTGAAAGCTTATGAAAGTTGTACACGTGAGAATCGCAGAGATGTGGGAGGACAATTGCTAATTTCATTACAAAAAACGTTCAATCCAGGGTCATCAGCCACTATGGCTAGATGGTTTATGGGGGAAGCTGGCATAGACACTACCATATTTGGAGCTCATTGTGTTCGAGGAGCCATGGGATCCAAGTCATCCAAGAGTTTCTTAAAGTTGATTGGTTGCTGTGAAAAGTTCAGTAAAGAAAAAGAAGCATAATCCTCGCCTCTGTGTCCTTAATATAATTGAAAATTTTTGACGCATTAGTGAGAATTATTTTTATTGTTTATTTTGCAGACAGCGTGTCTCTCTTGTGTCTAAGAGAATATGCTCGCAATGAACAGGACACTGTTGAAACGCTGCCTGCAATTTCCATTGAGGCAGCTTGGTGTCACTATAGTTGGCCTGCATTTATGTGAGTTGTGGGTGGAGAAGCTCTGCTCACCAGTACACTTGCTGACAACACATCCGTCACATTAGAAGTGAACACAAAGTTTGAAAAAGAAGGTTGAACAGATGCTATACATGTACTGTCAAAGGTTTGAAATTTTATTTTGGATCATTCTTAAGTTTAACAACGTGAATGTTATCTTCCTGTGATTCGTTAGAACCAGTGTTTTCAGAATACATAATTTACGTTACTTGGTGCATCTTGCTATAGTTTTCACCAGACGGCAAGGTAATTAGTAATGAATTGGTCACGCTTTTGCTTCAGGGTGGTATGGAATTGAATCCAGTCTTAAATTATTACATCATTAATCCAAAGGCTTTAAATTATTTGATGTTTTAAAGTGAAAGGAAGCACCAGTTTTTGTCAGGCCATTAGTTCACATTTTAAGATTGATTCTGCAAAGGCCCACACATAATACATAGAACTTAATATAACCATCTGTACTTATTTTTGACATGGCATTTGCTATGCTAATGACCAGTCAGGAACACATTTCAAAGTGCTTTGTTCTTTTGTTTTACTGTTTTATTTATGTACTGATAGGAAGAACAAGCATTGGGCAAAGCCAGTAGGTTTCACCTATGCTAAATTAATTGGCTTTGGCTACTCACCTGTTAGGGTCTCAAGGCACTTGGGGGGAGGGTGAGCCTCACCCGAAGAGCCACGTCTTGAGGTTCTTCCTGACGATGGTGAGCGATGGGCTTTGTCTGAGGTTTAGGGCAGGTTTTTTCAGCTCTTTGCTGCGATGCAGGTTAAGGATCGTCCTCCGGTGGTGGTTTTTCAAATGTGAGGGATAGTGGCCAGTTGAGGGGAGAGGAGAGATCTGGCAGGGTGTGGCAGAAGATGCAGTGGTTCAGGCATGCTGGTCCAACGTTATGTGTGGCTTTGTACGTGTAGGTGAGTAGCTTGAAGGTGATTTGTTTTTCTATTGGGAACCAGTGGAGGGTCCACAGGTGCTGGGAGATATGTTCTTGGCATGGTAGGTTAAGGACAAGTCTAGCAGCGGCGTACTGGATGAGTTGCGGCTTTTTGATGTTTCTCGTTGTGGTGCCAGCGTAGAGAGTGTTGCTGTAGTCAAACTTGCTTGTGACTAAGGTGTGGGTGACTGTCCTGCGGCAGTCTGCTGGGATCTATTTGAACATTTTCCGGAATTGGCAGAGAGTGCGCCAGCAGGAGGAGGTGACTGAGTTTACCTGTTGGGTCATAGATAGGGAGGAGTTGAGGATGATGTCTAGGTTGCAGGCATGTTCAATCAGTGAAGGTGGGGTGCTCAGACATATGGACCACCACAAGTCGTCCCATGCTGAGGTGGCGTTTCTGAAGATGATGAGCTCTGTCTTGTCAGAGTTGAGCTTGAGGGGGCTTTCTCTCATCCAGGTGGCGTTGGCTTCGATTCCCGAGTGGAAATTCCTTTTGACCATGTCCGGGTCTTCGGTGAGGGAAATGATGAGTTGTGTGTCATCTGCGTATGACACAATGTTCATTCCGTGGCTTCTGATGATGGCTATGAGTGGGGTCATGTATATGTTAAAAAGAGTTGGACTCAGAGAGGATCCCTGGCGAACTCCGCAGCTGACTCCTGTGGGTTTAGATGTGTAATGTGACCCTCTGAGTCCTTCCGGAGAGGAAGGAGTGGATCCATTTCAAGGCTGTTCCGAAGTCGTGGAGTCTGGTGCACAGTGTGCTTTAGGAAACTGCATTGGAGGCCCCTGAGAGGTCGAGCAGTATGAGTGCTGCGGTGTGGCCGTGGTCTAGAAGTGATCGGATGTCATGGGTGGCTGCAACAAGAGCTGTCACCTTGCTTTGGTTGCTGCGGAACCCGGACTGGGAGCTGTGCAGGTCCAGAGATTTGCCTACCTCAATGAAATTTCGTAGTTGTGTGTTGATGGCTTTCCCCAGTACTTTGGCCGGGTAGGGTAGCAGCGAAATGGGGCAGACGTTTTTTGGTTCTGATGGATCGGCCAGTGGTTTCTTCATGAGGGGGCATACTTCGCCATGTTTCCAGTCTTCGAGGAAGGTGCCAGTGTTAATGGAGCACTTTATTGGGTTCCGGTGCTCGGGGGATGGATGTGCTTGCTCTGACATACACGTGGTGTGGAAAAGAGTCCGTGGGTGCTCCATAGTGGGTGCTGTTCATGATGCTTTCTGTTTCCTCCGTGGTGAGCTTTAACCAGCTGTGGATGGTCTGGGTGGGTACTGGGGGGGTAGGTCGGTCGTGGGTTCTGGTGCTGGGTTGGTTTTCTGGGAGGAACCTGTTGTAGATGTCTTGAATCTTGCAGTGGAAGAAAGTGGCGAGTTTGTCGCAGAGGGCTTGCGACAGGTGATGCTGGTGGCTTCGGGGGGGAGTTGTGAACTCGGGTATGACTGAGAAAAGTTCCTTTGTGTTGTGTGTGGAAGAGCTGATGCGTTCCCAGGGTGCATTCTTTCTTGCGTTCTTGATGTGTCGGCGGTGGATGGTGGTTGCAGCTCTGAAGGAGGCGAGGTCTTTGCTGGTTTAGCTATTCCTCCATTTTTTCTCTAGGCACCTGTGGGTGCGATTGGATTCTTGGAGTTCGGTGGTGAACCAGCTGGCTTTCTTTGGTATGCGCTTGGCTGATGTCAGACAGAGGGGGACTAGAGTGTTGGCACATTCAGTGATCTATGCGTTGAGATTGAGTTCTTCGTTGTTGCCGTGATCGGAGGGAGGCGGGAGGGATTTGGCGAGAGTTGTGGTGAGATGCTTGATGGGTCTTTCATTCCATTTCCTGTGGGGTGGTGCCTGGGGGTGTGGATGCGGCTACTGGGTGCTGTGATGGTGAAGTGTATGCAGCGGTTGTCATTCCATTCTGGGTTGGAGATGGTTTCGATGGTAATTCAGTTGTTTGAGGTAAAGATGTGGTCTAGTGTGTGTCCTGCGATGTGCATGGGTGCGACGATCAGATGTTTGAGGCTGACGGTGGTGAGGCTGTTGAGTAGAGCAGTGGTGTTTGGATTGTTTCAGTCTTCGAGGTTGAAGTTCAGGTCGCCAAAGAGGAGGTAATCATCAGATGCCAGGGCCTGGGGGGTGGCAATGTCTACAATGTTGTCGATGAATGCTGGGTGGGAGCCCAGTGGTCTGTAGACCAGAGTGCCGCAGATGGAGTAGTTGTGATCGGTGTGGACCAGGAAGTGAAGGTGTTCCATAGTGGTACATTGTTCTTCTGAGTTGGCCTTGATACGTAGTGGGGACTTTTGAACAATGGCGAGTCCTCTGCCAGGGTGGGAGGGCCAGCCCCTCCTTAGGATGCTGTATCCGTCCGGGATGGCGATGGCGATGGTGATCAAACAAACACAAATGATGGACGGAATGAAGAACAAATCAAACATTCACCCTCAGTCACAGATCTGGGTTTAATCCATCAATTTCTTTGCTCACCATGCCATCCCAGTTTGGACTCTGCCATATGCAAATCAGTCTTGACCCTGTTCCCCATGGGAACAGTCCAGCCCGAACTGCCAAGCCAGGTCCTCACTGGATCGGAAACAAGCATCCTGGGACCGGTTTCAGGATATCACCCTTCATCAGCCAGGCTAGCTTGAATCCAGTGGCACAGATGGCGATGGTGATGTCCGAGGTGGGGTTGGTCTTTTACAAGTTGTATAGAATTTGAGCTGCTGTGCAACATGACTTAAAGTTAAAAAAAGTGCTATGATGCAGTGAATGGTGGCTGTGTCATAGAATATATATTTTTTTACTTTAAGCCGTGACAGCAGTTGAATTTCTATGCAAACATGTAAAACAAATTGACAAAACCAATAGATTTCGCATAAGCGAAACCTTTTAGCTTTGCTAATGCTTGTTACAAATATGAGTAATATTGGTTATGCGCAAACTCTTCACCTAGAGTTTAACTAAGGAGCTAGTTTATAATAGGGGTTTACAAAGTTGATGCAGCTTGGTTTGTGCAAGCGTTGCGCAAGTGAAACCTAAAAATGGAGTTCAGAGGTACAAATGAACCACACTTTTGAGAAAATACCATTACAGTAAGTGGTTTATAGCCTCTCTGATTGCTAATGGTAGTCCAGAAATGATGATCTGCCTTTAATAATTAGAAATATCCTCAGTTGGTTACCATTGAGGGGTTTGCCACATGCCCTGCTGCCAACCCCCTGCCACACAAGGGTGGTGCAGGCTTGGCACGCATGCAGGGGTTAGGTGCAGGGTGACTGGATTGAGGTAAGGTAATTAAATATTACTTTATGTTAAAAAAAACAGGAATTTAGTGAAAAAACAAAGGTTACAGGACTTTATAAGTAGGAAATAGAATTAAAAAACCTTACAAATTCACTGAAAAAACAGCTAATTACCCCTCATATTACATCACTCATGACATTTTCTGTGACATCATTGATAATATCACTGCAACATTTTCAATAAAAGTATTGAGGAGAAAACTGTGCATGGTGGGGGGTGCAAGTTATAGTTATCTTAGGACAGGAGATCTAGTTTCTTGAAATAAGTATAGCTGGTGAAGTTCAATGGTTTTCAATGTGTAAAATCTAAACTTAACTATAACGACCATGTAACCTTTGTCTTTCTCAGTGAATATATATGTTCATTGAGAAAAACAAAGGTTACAGGGCCGTTATAGTTAAGTTTAGATATATACTCGTACAAAACCATAGAAATTCAGCCGTTTTAGTTAGAGTTATTGCAGGTAACTATAACTCGTGCCCTAAGGTAACTATAACTTGTGCCCCGCCATAAACTTGTGTGGTTAATTAAAACGATTGCAATAAGAAAAGCATATATTGTTAAATTACAGCCATCTTTAAAACTGAGATTTACATTTATCTTGTACCAAATTTAAAATATTGCTTTGGTATGATAAAAGCGTGCAAGACTATAAAATACCATATAAGCAGCAAGAAACAATGTACAAAATCAGCAATTTTTAAGGTCTTTCTGCGGATAGCAAAAACAGAACCAGTGAAAGATGATTTATCAAAATAAAGACTGAAAATAACAGAGAGAAAAATATTTCTGTGATCAGGAGGCTTTAAGGCTATGAGGTTCTATGTAGACTGCAAAAGTGCAAAATTGGCAGCGTTTAAGCACTTAATACAGGTGGCTGCGCACATTGCGTTGAGGGGCAACATTTACGTTCTAGTTAAGTGTGCAAGTTAGCAGTTAATAAAACAGTTTCTCTATTCTGTAAGCCATTATGTTTCCCTGGGTACTATGACATCCTTGGTTCTAGTTTTCGGCTGAGATCCATCAATGTCTGTCAATCACTGATCTATTCAACTCAGCGTTGTTCCCAATGTTTTAGTTTCTTTTCAGCAGTGCTTAAGAATCGTACATACCAGCAGTGTATCTGAATTTCGCTGCCCCCAAAAGATGCTTTTACTGCCTACCTGAATGATCTTATTCCAATGGCATTAAAGAGGGGCTTTAATAATGATCTATGCTCAGGTGTAAGTTTATCACATATGCACAGAAAGTGGATTATATCCTCTCTCCCTGCCCTACACAGGCGGCAGGTGAGTTCTGATTGTGGTCGTTTCCATGGTGGTAAGTGGAGGAGGGATGGGAGGATGCTGAGTTGGCACCATAAGAGTTTTTCTCTAGTTGCTTTAGAAGACCATACACCTAGATAAGGTAGCGGAACCACCCTAGGGTAGCTGCGCAGAGTACACCATCCCTGCGCCCTCCCCGACAGAAGTGCTTTGTCCTCTGCCAAGAAGAACCTTTTAACCTCATGCAGTCTCCCACCCTGCCACAGTTCAGGAAGGACCTCAAGACCTGGCTCTTCTACTGATCCTCAGCGGCCCCCTACATCTCCCATCGCCTTCAGACCCTCACGGTTGAGTAGCCGCGCTTTACAAATCCCTGATTGGTTAATTTGATTGATTAACTGTTTTGTTGACAAGTTGATTAAAGCTATGGTATTGCTCTAAGGCCTCCCAGGGATCACGTAGGCCTAGCTGATATATTGACTCTTGCAGGTAAGCCTTAGCTGCGCTGCTTTTTTTTTTTACTGCAGTTCATCCATAGGTAAGCGTTCAAAGAGTCAGGCTTAGCTCTCTTGATCTTGAACCAGCTTTTTATATAAGCGCCTGTGCATGCAAAATGTTGCGTCTGCATACCGAATTCCAGCCTTATTTGTGCCTTAGAGGTGTATTTTGGTAAGATAAAAATCAATCTCATTGCTACTGTTACCATGCTTTCCAGTGTGCTTGCGTCCCTAAAACTCATACTTTCACTTCCATAGGTACTGGTAGGAATGAGTTTTTCCTTTATTATCTGGATCAGCGGAGTTAAGCTTGGGCCAGCAGTTTTGTTCTTAAGATTTTTTAATGCCACTGCTGTTGTGGTTCCTCTTCTTTTTAATGCCTCTGCTAGCGCAGGTGTTTTAATTAGATTTATTGATGAGTGTTTATGTATTTTGAATAATGAGTTTATGTAGAAAATGTAATAACGTAGAAAAAATGCACGCATTTGAAAATGTGACCTTGAAGAATGGCCACCAATGTTCATGAAATGTACTAATTAATGATTAATACTTATGAAATATCGAATATGTACTAGACTAATGCAGTAATATGTCATATTAAGGGTTATGAAGTATGTTTTGGCACCTGACACTGCCTATGGCATAGATAAGCCACCCCTCTAGCAGGCCTTACAGCCCTAAGGCAGGGTGCACTATACCATAGGTGAGGGCATAGGTGCATGAGCACTATGCCCCTACAGTGTCTAAGCAAAACGTTAGACATTGTAAGTGCAGGGTAGCCATAAGAGTATATGGTCTGGGAGTCTGTCAAACACGAACTCCACAGCACCATAATGGCTACACTGAAAACTGGGAAGTTTGGTATCAAACTTCTCAGCACAATAAATGCACACTGATGCCAGTGTACATTTTATTGTGAAATACACCCCAGAGGGCATCTTAGAGATGCCCCCTGAAAACATACCCAACTTCCAGTGTGGGCTGACTAGTTTTACCAGCCTGCCACACACCAGACATGTTGCTGGCCACATGGGGAGAGTGCCTTTGTCACTCTGTGGCTAGTGACAAAGTCTGTACTGGGTGGATGTGCTTCTCACCTCCCCCTGCATGAACTGTAACACCTGGTGGTGAGCCTCAAAGGCTCACCCCCGTTGTTATAGCACCCCAGGGCACTCCAGCTAGAGGAGATGCCCGCCCCCTCCGGCCATAGCCCCACTTTTGGCGGCAAGGCCGGAGGAGATAATGAGAAAAACAAGAAGGAGTCACTGGCCAGTCAGGACAGCCCCTAAGGTGTCCTGAGCTGAGGTGACTCTGACTTTTAGAAATCCTCCATCTTGCAGATGGAGGATTCCCCCAATAGGATATGGGATGTGCCCCCCTCCCCTCCGGGAGGAGGCACAAAGAGGGTGTAGCCACCCTCAGGGCTAGTAGCTATTGGCTACTAACCCCCCAGACCTAAACACACCCCTAAATTGAGTATTTAGGGGCTCCCAGAACCTAGCAAGATAGATTCCTGCAACCTAAGACGAAGAAGGACTGCTGACCTGAAAGCCCTGCAGAGAAGATGGAGACACCAACTGCTTTGGCCCCAGCTCTACCGGCCTGTCTCCCCACTTCAAGAAAAACTGCAGCAGCGACGCGTTCCACAGGGTCCAGCGACCTCTGAAGCCTCAGAGGACTACCCTGCATCTAAAAGGACCAAGAACTCCAGAGGACAGCGGCTCTGCTCCAAAGAAGAAACATCTTTGCAACAAAGAAGCAACTTTTAAAGACCACACGTTTCCCGCCGGAAGCGTGAGACTTTGCACTCTGCACCCGACGCCCCCGGCTCCACCTGCGGAGAAACAACGCTACAGGGAGGACTCCCTGGTGACTGTGACCCTGTGAGTAGCCAGAGTTGTCCCCTCTGAGCCCCCCCAGCGACGCCTGCAGAGGGAATCCAGAGGCTCCCCCTGACCGCGACTGGCTGCTTCCAAGAACCCGAAGCCTAGTTAAGACACTGCACCCGCAGCCCCCAGGACCTGAAGGATCCGACCTCCAGTACAGAAGCGACCCCAAGGTGGCCCTCTCCCTTGCCCAGGTGGTGGCTACCCCGAGGAGCCCCCCCCCCCTTGCCTGCCTGCTTCGCTGAAGAGACCCCTGGGTCTCCCATTGAAACCTATTGCCAACCCGACGCCCGTGTGCACTCTGCACCCGGCCGCCCCCGTGCCGATGAGGGTGTACTTTTTGTGCTGACTTGTGTCCCCCCCCGGTGCCCTACAAAACCCCCCTGGTCTGCCCTCTGAAGTCGCGGGTACCTACCTGCTGGCAGACTGGAACCGGGGCACCCCCTTCTCCATTGAAGCCTATGCGTTTTGGGCACCACTTTGACCTCTGCACCTGACCGGCCCTGAGCTGCTGGTGTGGTAACTTTGGGGTTGCCCTGAACCCCCAATGGTGGGCTACCTTGGACCCAACTTTGAACCCTGTAGGTGGTTTACTTACCTGCAAAACTAACAAACACTTACGTCCCCCAGGAACTGTTGAAAATTGCACTGTCTAGTTTTAAAATAGCTTATTGCAATTTTTGTGAAAACTGTACATGCTATTTTGCTGATTCAAAGTTCCTAAGTTACCTAAGTGAAATACCTTTCATTTGAAGTATTACTTGTAAATCTTGAACCTGTGGTTCTTAAAATAAACTAAGAAAATATATTGTTCTATACAAAAACCTGTTGGCCTGGAATTGTCTTTGAGTGTGTGTTCCTCATTTATTGCCTGTGTGTGTACAACAAATGCTTAACACTACCCTCTGATAAGCCTACTGCTCGACCACACTACCACAAAATAGAGCATTAGAATTATCTCTTTTTGCCACTATCTTATCTCTAAGGGGAACCCTTGGACTCTGTGCATGCTATTTCATTCTTTGAAATAGTACATACAGAGCCAACTTCCTACACTACGCCCCAGCACCAGTGTTCTTTACCTAAAACTGTACCTTTGTTCCCACAATTGGCACAGCCCTGGCACACAGATAAGTCCCTTGTAAATGGTACCCCTGGTACCAAGGGCCCTGTGTCCAGGAAAAGTCTCTAAGGGCTGCAGCATGTATTATGCAACACTGGGGACCCCTCACTCAGCACATGCACACTGCCTCACAGCTTGTGTGTGCTGGTGGGGAGAAAAAGACTAAGGGGGTCATTACAACATTGGCAGTAAAAGCCACTTACGCCATGCAGAAGACCGGCAACACACCGCCGCAGCAGCGGAATTCCGCCACAGCAATTACAACCCACAGCTCGGAATCCGCCAAAATTTAGACACCCACACAAGTCCGCCACACCAAAGGTCAGTGATAAACTGGCGATACCAAATCCTCCACTGTCATGCCAACAGGAATACTCCCACACTATCTCGACCCACGAATCAACGCGGCGGTCTTTCAACCGCGGTATTCCATTGGCGGTACACACCGCCGCGCTCAAAATACACACACTCTTACAAAACACAGCTACATTGGACAATTTGAAATACACACACCTGATACACATACACACACCACTCCCACACACCCAATACAATATAAAACACACACCCACATCACCCACAAACCCCTACGACAACAATTCCGACAGAAGGCCAGAGAGACACCACAATCCACAAACAAGAATCCACAGGCACACAACACCATCACCCACATAACATCCAGACACCTCACACAACACACCACTAAATATCATCCCACACATCACAACACACACCACCCCACACATCACCCACACCACCCCATGGCACGGCAAAGACACCCCATGTTCTCTGAGGAGGAGGTCAGGGTCATGGTGGAGGAAATCATCCGGGTAGAGCCACAGCTATTCGGATCACAGGTGCAGCACACCTCCATAGCTAGGAAGATGGAGCTATGGCGAAGAATAGTGGACAGGGTCAACACAGTGGGACAGCACCCAAGAAATAGGGATGACACCAGGAAGAGGTGGAACGACCTACGGGGGAAGGTGCGTTCCGTGGTCTCAAGACACCACCTTGCGGTTCAGAGGACTGGCGGCGGACTCCCACCTACTCCCCCACAACTAACAACATGGGAGGAGCAAGTCTTGGATATTCTGCATCCTGAGGGCCTCGCAGGAGTAGCTGGAGGAATGGACTCTGGTAAGGCAAATCTTTACTACTATATCCCCCACCCTACCTGCATGCCATCACATACCCCCACCCTCGCCCTCACCCCCATCACTCCAGCTCCTCACAAATGTCACAATATCACAAACCACACATCCCAACACCAAGCCCTGCATGCAACAACAAAGCATGGACACCCATCACCAATGCATGTCCACTACACAGACCCATACACCTACCTAAACCATCATCACACAAGGTCCCACACAGGAATGCAAGCACTGGGGTACACGGTCACCCACCCATTGCACACCATGGCACACAAAGATGCAATAATCATGTTTTTACACCCCTGCAGGACCCCTACCCAACGTCACCGCACAGGAGGGTCCAGACATGTCCTACTATCAACAGAAGAGGCCCACAGTGATGACAGCAGCTCTGTCCAACTGGATCTAGATGACCAGCCTGGCCCATCTGGGACCTCGGGACAGCGGTTCCTATCACACAGTCACAGGCCACCACAGAGCTTCCCCCCTCTGGAAACACCAGCACAGCACCCACCCAGCGGGCCCATACCTCTGTCCCCAGGACACGTCAAGCAGCAGTGTGTCCACCACTACAGGGAACCCAGGCTAACCCACCAACCCAACAACAACAGGGACCTGGGGGCAGTGGCAGTGGGCACACCGTTCAGGGGACAGAGGCCCATGGAAACAGGGGAACTGGGAGGGCAGCAGTGCGACAGGGGGAGGACAGGCCCAGAGAACCCACTCTCACAAGGCCCTCTCCAACATCATGGGAGCCTACCATCATTCCCAGGAGACGATGGCAACGGTACTGGCCAAGTTTCAGGAGACCCACGGGCTGCAGGAGGAACAGTATTTGGGCTTCAGGGCGGAACTCAGATCCATCAATTCCACCCTGGGCACCATCGTAGGGGTGCTGAAGGAAGTCCTCAACACCAGGAGGGACACTGTGGCACAACAAGGGGCCCCTGACACTAGCCTGGACGATGAACTGCCCACCACCTCCGCCGGCGCTAGTGGACAGGAGGCACTGCCACAGGACCACCACACCAGCACCCCACCACCTGCAGAGGGAGAACCACCCCGCAAACGGTCCCTGAGATCCAGGACAAAGACGGAGAACAATGCCAAGACCCCCGCCAATAAATGAGACCACCCTGAATGTCATCCTTTTGTCCCACATTGTCACCCTGTCCATCCTCAAACTGCCCCAGCTCCACTTCCTATGTCCCTTTGAACAATGAACCTGTGAGACTAATAGACTGGACTCTGCCTTGGACATTCCTCCACCATCACCCCTCACCATTTTACAACCCTCTCCAATATTGAGCACTTAAATAAACACCAAAAAGCACAAAACAATCAGGAGTCTGTCTGTAATTTCGAATTAGTGTATTAGCAATTACAGTGGCAAAATGCTCTTTCAAATGTAATGTCAACATACCTATGTCACTCAGCTCTAGTCCATGAGGAAACAAAGCAGATGTCACACAGTGGGACCCACATCTGTGAAATCGTAAGGGAAAGTGACAACTCAGTGACCATACACTGGGTGAAAAGGACAGACAGTAGAGAGGTAGTAGTGTTAAAGTACGTGTAGTAGGCAGGTTTGTCTTCTTACCTGTGTCTCACTGGAAGTATTACAGGATCACAGAGTTCCTGTTGTCGTTGTCCTCTTCTTCTGCTTCCTCATCTTCACTGTCCACAGGCTCCACAGCTGCCACAACACCTCCATCTGGACCATCCTCCTGCAGAAAAGGCACCTGTTGTCGCAAAGCCAAGTTGTGGAGCATACAGAAGGCCACGATGATATGGCACACCTTCTTTGGTGAGTAGAATAGGGAACCACCTGTCATATGGAGGCACCGGAACCTGGCCTTCAGGAGGCCGAAGGTCCGCTCTATAATCCTCCTAGTTCGCCCATGGGCCTCATTGTAGCGTTCCTCTGCCCTTGTCCTGGGATTCCTCACTGCGGTCAGTAGCCATGACAGGTTGGGGTAACCAGAGTCACCTGCAAATGGCGAGGGACAACTGTTAGACACACACTAACTCTTAGGGATATCCCCAGACAACTATTCCCACTGATTTGGTTCCAGGTGCTCACCTAGTAGCCACACATGTTGCCCCATCACATAAGGGATGCTGCTATTCTGCAGGATGTAAGCGTCATGCACTGAGCCAGGGAATTTGGCATTAACATGGAAGATGTACTGGTCGGCCAAACACACCATCTGCACATTCATCGAATGGTAACTCTTCCGGTTTCTGTACACCTGTTCACTCCTGCGTGGGGGGGACCAAGGCCACATTTGTCCCATCAATGGCACCTATGATGTTGGGGATATGTCCCAGGGCATAGAAGTCACCTTTCACTGTAGGCAAATCCTCCACCTGAGGGAAAACGATGTAGCTCTGCATGTGTTTCAGCAGGGCAGACAACACTCTGGACAACACGTTGGAAAACATAGGCTGGGACATCCCTGACGCAATGGCCACTGTAGTTTGAAAAGACCCACTTGCAAGGAAATGGAGTACTGACAGCACCTGCACTTGAGGGGGGATTCCTGTGGGTTGGCGGATAGCTGACATCAGGTCTGGCTTCAACTGGGCACACAGTTCCAGGATTGTGGCACGATCAAGCCTGTAGGTGATGATTACGTCTTTCCTCCATTGTCGACAGGTGCACCAGCGGCCTGTACACCGGAGGATGCCGCCATCTCCTCACATGTCCCAGCGGACGGTGCTTATGGAGGACAACAGCGAGCACAGAGTCAACCAACTCAGAGGTACGTCAACACAGCTAACTCAGAAAAATATTCATAACCCGAAATTTCCCTGTATGAGTGTTGAGCCAAGGCCTAGGTATGTGTGACGCAGTTAAAAATAAAGCCATGTGGGCCTCTGAACTGGCGGCTTTCTGACCTGTAAAGTGGGACAATGGGATGTGAGGTAACTGCGCTAGCGCTGTAGACCGTCGCGGTATGCGGTCTAAGACCGCAGCGCAATTCTGCATTGGTTAACATTGGACCCTATGGGTCCCAGGAGCCAATGACGATGTACGCCGGCGGTAACGGTACGCACCGCCACAGACGTGACCGCCATTTTCTATCTGTTCAATCACTCGATACCTGATCTTCGACAGGAGAGGACCTACACTGCAAGTGCTGCTTTGACCTCAGTCTGGAAGAGACAATGGCTCGTGCGTCTGAGGAAAGGGCCCCTGCCTTTACCACGGAGGAGTTGGAGAAACTCGTGGATGGGGTCCTCCCCCAGTACACGCTACTCTACGGTCCTCCAGACAAACAGGTAAGTACACTGGGAGCATGCTGTATGGGCAATGCCTGTGTGGAGTGGTGTGGATGAAAGATAGGGGGGGGAGAATGATGCGTGCATGAAACAACGGTGAGTGCATGTGCCACTTGGCAAGAGTAGGGATGCGGGCCAATGACTGTGACGGTGCAGTTGGTAATAACTTCTCTTTTCCCCCTGTACAATTCCTGTAGGTCAGTGCCCACCAGAAGAAGGATATTTGGTGTGCCATCGCCAAGGACGTTCGGACCCTAGGGGTCTACTACAGACGGAGCACCCACTGCCGTAAAAGATGGGAGGACATTTGCAGCTGGAGCAAGAAGACGGCGGAGGCCCAGCTGGGGATGGCCTCCCAACGTGGGAGGGGTGCCCGTCGCACCATGACCCCCCTGATGTTCAGGATCCTGGCGGTGGTATATCCAGAGTTGGATGGGCGCTTGAGGCCATCACAGCAGCAACAAGGGGGTGAGTACACCCTCATTCTGCAGATTCCGCGCGCAGTGGAGGTGTCTGGGTGGGGGAGGTGGGTTGTGGGTTTCCCTAGGCCAGGGCGAGTTTGCCAGTTAAGTCCCCTTTTTCAGGCAGACCCTGTGGCACCCCACCCCACCCCACCTGTGTACAGTGCCAACTACACCTAGTCAGGCTCCTGTGACATCCATGTGTGCAGATTTTGGCCATAGCCTTGTAGGCCATGTCCCAGGGATTGAATAGTGGACCCAAAGTGCGCGGCGTAGTGCTGGCGCCTTCTGTGTCTGTCATGTCCGCCAACGGTAGCGGTAATGCATGCACTCAACATGTCTTTCTTCTGTCTCCCCCCACCTTTTTTTGGTCTCCCTGTACCTGTGTGCATTAGCATCATCAGGCGGAGGAGCAGTGGCACAGGTGCAGGAGGGAGCTGCATCCCACATGACCCTGGAGGGCGACACTACCGAGTCTGATTTCAACAGTGGGACGGAGGGCGAGGGGAGCTCCACGGCGGGGACAGGAGCTGACACCAGTGATATGGACTCGTCCTCTGATGGGAGTTCCCTTGTGGTGGCGGGCCCATCTGTGCCCAGCTGCCAACCCCCCTCCAGCACCGCCCTTCCAGCAGCCCCTCAGCCTTTGCCCCGTGCCTGCTCACCCAGGAGGGTGGGCATCTCCTTCGCCCAGGCACCTCAAGCCCTGCCCCAGTCCCCCCTGCTGCCATTGACCTCCTCAGGTCCCTCACTGTTGGGCAGTCTACCATTTTAATTGCCATCCAGGGTATAGAGAGGCAGTTGCAACAAACCAATGCATTCCTGGAGGGCATTCGTTCTGGTCAGGCAGCCCTTCAGCGAGCATTTCAGACCCTGGCCTCAGCACTGATGGTAGCCATTGTCCCTGTCTCTAGCCTCCCCCCTCCAACTTCCTCCACCCAGACCCACACCCCTGTACCTCAGCCTATCCCAAGCACACCATCAGACCAGCATGCACACACCTCAACACACAAAGGAAGCCTCAGGCAAACATGAGCACCACACATCCCACAGGCACTCACGCAAGCATCACACACATGCAGACAAACCAACATCCACTGCCTCCACTGTGTCCCCCTCCTCCTCGTCTCCCTCCTCCCTCGCAGTCTCGTCTCCACTCACACCTGCATGCACTACATCTTCAGCCACTACGTCCATCACCAGCACACCCACCATCACACCCCGCTCACGTGTAGTCACCACCCCCACTACCATTCACACATCCCCTGTGTCCTCTTCCAGTGTGTCTGTGAGCCCACCTCCCAAGGTACACAAACGCAGCCACACACCCACCCAACAGCCATCCATCTCACGACAGCTTCCAGCGCATGCACCTTCACCCAAAGTCAGTAAACGGACACCTCCTACAACCACAACCTCTTCCTCCACTCCCAAACCCCCTCCATCTACCCGTCCCAGTGTTCCAAAGAAACTTTTCCTGGCCACCCTTGACCTCTTTCCCTCACCTCCCCCACCCCGTCAGTCTCCTAGGGCCGTCTCTCCAGGTCCCAACCTAGCACCTCAGCCACAACATCGGCGGGACCAGTGGTGCCAGTAGTCACCGGATTATGGAGTGCACCAGGCAGCAGGGCAGCCAGTGTGGCAAGGAGCCACAGCACGGACAGTCCCCCACCTGTCAAGCATCAAAAGTTGGCCAGTACCCGGCGGGAGAGGGGGAAGACACCAGCCACCAAAGCCGCTTCCAGGGGTACAGGTGGGAGTATGGAGTCAGCTGCGACACCTTCCAAGGTGGGGAAGGGGCACAAGAAAACTGGCAAGTCTGGGAAGATCAGCATGGCGGAGAAGACCGCCATCAGCCCCGCTGCCCAGGAGGCGACTGCCAGCAGCCACACTGCCCAGGAGACAACCCCCAGCAGCACCACTGCCCCAGACAGGACCGCCAGCAGCAGCCCTGCTGCCCAGGAAGCGACCGCCAGCAGCACCGCTGCCCCTGACAGGACCGCCAGCAGCAGCCCCGCTGCCCAGGAAGCGACCGCCAGCAGCCACGCTGCCACAGACAGGACCGCCAGCAGCTGAATCGCTGACAAAGACACCGCTGCCACAAGCACTGCTGCCAAAAACACCGCCGCCACAAGCACCACTGCCAAGGACACCGCCGCAACAAGCACCGCTACCAAGGACACCGCCGCAACAAGCACCGCAGGCCCATGAGCGCCAAAAGCTCTGATGCTACTGAGGCCTCCACGAGCAGGATAAAGCACTCTGGGCAAAAGGCCCCCTCCAGAACCAGTGGAGAAAGGCAACCACTACCTCTGTCCTTGGCAGGATGAAGCACTCTGGGCACAAGGCCCCCTCCAGAACCAGTGGCGAAAGACATCCATTACCTCTGTCCTTGGCAGGATGAAGCACTCTGGGCACAAGGCCCCCTCCAGAACCAGTGGAGAAAGGCATCCACTAGCTCAGTCCTTGGCAGGATGAAGCACTCTGGGCACAAGGCCCCCTCCAGAACCAGTGGAGAAAGGCATCCACTACCTCTGTCCTTGGCAGGATGAAGCACTCTGGGCACAAGGCCCCCTCCAGAACCAGTGGAGAAAGACATCCACTACCTCTGTCCTTGGCAGGATGAAGCACTCTGGGCACAAGGCCCCCTCCAGAACAAGTGGAGAAAGACATCCACTTGAGAGACTGTGGATTGAACAGTGGGCAAACCACCCACTGTAGAGACTTGAGAGACTGTGGCTTTGCACTCCCCAGGATTGAACAGTGGGCAAACCACCCACTGTAGAGACTTGAGAGACTGTGGCTTTGCACTCTCCAGGATTGAACAGTGGCCATGGGACTCCCTCGTGGATTTGGCGTGTGCACTCAACTGGCTGAGGTGCCCACCATTTCCCTTTCCCCTAAGGTGCCTGTTTCATTTCTATCTGATGCCCCTGCAGTGTTCTCTCCGTCTTGTTCGGGTATCTTGTGTGGGCCTTGCCCATGCATTTTGGACCCAGTGGTCCATGGACTGAAATGGTGTAATACCTTGGACTTATATTATTGGTGTATACATTTGTTAATAGTGTATGTATATTTTTTTAATACTGAATTTTAATATATTGCAATCGTTCACCTCATTTCCTTTTGTCTTTGCATTCTTCCGGGGGGGTTGGGGTGTGTAACTGTAATGTATCATGCTGTATTAGTGTGTGTGTTGTCGTGGGTGAGGGTGGGGGTTGGGGTGTTGCGTGTGTGTGTCACTGTTTTTCCCTCCCCTGTGTCGTAGGTGCAGTACTCACCGTGGACTTCGCCGCCGGCGTGCGTGCTCCTGGTAGAGGAGCAGGAAGATAAAGGCTGGTAAAATGTGGAGCTCCCGTTCCATGGCGTCCTGGTTCCTCGTGGGGTGTGTAGAGGTGAGTGTTTTCCCTTCAAAGTCCTGTTTCCACCGTGTTTTGGTTTGCGGTGAATCCGCCCCGGAAAAGGTGGCGGATTGGTAGGTTGTGATACTGTGGGTGGTACATTGTCCTCCGCCTGTCTGTTGGCGGTGACCACCATGCTGTTTGTTTGTACCGCCGTGGCGGTCGGAGTGTTAAAGTGGCTGTCTATGTTGGCGGTTTCCGCCACAGTCGTAATTCCATTTTTTTACCGCCGGCCTGTTGGCGGTCTTACCGCCGCTTTAACACCGACCGCCAGGGTTGTAATGACCACGTAAGTGTCGACATCGCACTCCCCTCAGAGTGCCACGCCCACAACCTACTGCCTGTGGCATAGGTAAGTCACCCCTCTAGGAGGCCTTACAGCCCTAAGGCAGGGTGCACTATACCACAGGTGAGGGCACAGCTGCATGAGCACTATGCCCCTACAGTGTCTAAGCCAATTCTTAGACATTGTAAGTGCAGGGTAGCCATAAGAGTATGTGGTCTGGGAGTTTGTCAAACACAAACTCCACAATTCCATAATGGCTACACTGAATACTTGGAAGTTTGGTATCAAACTTCTCAGCACAAGAAATCCACACTGATGCCATATATTGAGAAATGCACTTAGAGGGCATCTTAGAGATGCCCCCTGCATGACAGCCCACCTGCTAGTGCTAGGCTGACCGGTCTCTGGCAGCCTGCCATTTCCAGACTAGCTTCTCGCCACATGGGGTGAGTGCCTTTGTGCACTCTGCGACCGGGAACAAAGCCTGTCCTGGGTGAAGGTGCCCCACACCTCTCCCTGCAGGAACTGTAACACCTGGAGGTAAGCCTCAAAGGCTCAACCCTGGTGTTACAACACCCCAGGGCACTCCAGCTAGTGGAGATGCCCGCCCCCAGGACACAGCTCCCACTTTTGGCGGCAAGTCCAGAGGAGTTAATGAGCAAAACAAGGAGGAGTCACCCTCCAGCCAGGCCAGCCCCTAAGGTGTCCAGAGCAGAGGTGACCTCTTCCTTAGAAAATCCTCCATCTTGCTTTGGAGGATTTAGCCCAATAGGATTAGGGATGTGCCCCCCTCCCCAAAGGGAGGAGGCACAAGGAGGATGTAGCCACCCTCAGGGACAGTAGCCATCAGCTACTGCCCTTCAGCCCTGAACACATCCCTACATCTAGTATTTAGGGGCAACCCTAAACCCAGGAAATCAGATTCCTGATGACCTAACAAGAAGAAGGACTGCTGACCTGAAGACCCGGCAGAGAAGAAGGAGATGAAAACTGCTTTGGCCCCAGCCCTACCAGCCTGTCTCCAGATTCAAAGAACCTGCAACAGCGACACAACCAGAGGGCGCAGCTACCTCTGCCAACTCAGAGGACTGCCCTGCAAACCCAAAGGACTCAGAAACTCCTGTGGAGAGCAGCTCTGTCCAAAGCAACAAAGAAGAAACCATCTTTAAAAGGACTCCCACCTCACTCCTGAAGCGTGAGACCCCAACACTCTGCACCCGACGCCCCCGTCCCGTGTACAGAGGAACCAACACCGCAGAAAGGACCCCCAGGCGACTCCAATGACGTGTCCACCCTGAGACGACCTCCCTGCACCCCCACGACAACGCCTGCAGAGAGAATCCAGAGGACCCCCATGAGCGTGACTGCCCAGTAACAAAGAACCCGATGCCTGGAAGAAGCACTGCACCCGCAGCACCCAGGCCCGAGAGGAACTAGCTACTGGTGCAGGTGACCAGCAGGTGCCCCCGCATCTTTGCTCAGTTGGTGGCTGGCCCGAGAAGCCCCTCTGTGCCGTGCGTGCATCACCAGAGTGACCCCCGGGTCCCTCTATTGATTCCATAACAAAACCTGACGCCCCTGTGCCACTGAGGGTGTATTTTGTGTGCCTGTTTGGGTGCTCTACAAAACCCCCCGGGTCTGCTCCCCAAGGACGCAGGTACTTATCTGCTAGCAGACTGGAACTGGAGCACCCATAGTCTCCATAGGTGCCTATGTTATTTGGGCGCCTTTTTGACCTCTGCACCTGACCGGTGCTATGTTGCTGGTGCTGGGTGTTTGGGGTTGACTTGAACCCCCAAAGGTGGGCTGCCTATGCCCCGGAGACTGAACTTGTAAGTGCTTTACTTACCTGACAAATTAATCTTTACTTACCTCCCCCAGGAAGTGTTGAATTTTGTAGTGTGTCCACTTTTAAAATAGCTTATTCCCTTTTTATACTAAACTGTGTACATTACTGTTTTCATTCAAAGTTCTATATTTGCCTATGCCGAGTACCTTACAATGTATGTACTTACTTGAAATCTGAATCTTGTGGTTCTAAAATAAATTAAGAAAAAAATATTTTTCTATATAAAAACGTATTGGCCTGAAGTTAAGTCTTTGAGTGTGTGTTCCCATTTATTGACTGTGAGTGTACAACAAATGCTTAACACTACCCTCTGATAAGCCTAACTGCTCGACCACACTACCACAAATAGAGCATTAGTATTATCTATTATTTCCACTATCAACCTTGAAGGAGAACCCCTGGACTCTGTGCACACTATCTCTCACTTTGAGGTAGTATATAAAGGGCCAACTTCCTACAATTAGTTTTGTGTGAATTGGAGTTTAGGAGGACAAGCCGCAAGACTTTGTCAGCCGCAGTACGTGTGAGTGTGACGTCATTGGAGCCGCGCTGGGATAGGTCGGTTAGTGAGAAGGGTCGCACATGGATTGGCAGTCATCCGAGGGAGGCAATTGGTTAAGAAACTTAGGTGAAAAGAATCTTGGGATTAAAAGTAATTTACTGATTTGAATTTGAACAAACAAAAAGTAGAGAAAATGAAGTTTTTCAAAGCGTTGAGAAGTGCCCTAAGGGGAGATATGTATATTACAGCGAGTGTAGGCGAGCCTACACCACCATAGAATATATCGGCTTACATTGTAATGGAAGAGAGAGGTGTCTCGCCATGTCTTTGGCTAAAGCAATGGTGCAAATTGACAGAGAAAGGCAGGACCTTAACATTTCCTACAAATGGGAAGTTCAATTTGAGGGGTCTGGAGCATTTATGGATGGTGCTATATGAATCGAAGCCCCTTCTGAGACCAGCACAATTTGAGGCACAAGCGGTTTGGGAGTTGGTAGCCAGACAGCAACAGCAATTGAAATTCGGGAGAAAGATGAGAAAGGCAGAAAAGACTTTAGCGGAGGCTAAATGGGATTGGGATCAGAAGGTATGGAGAACAGAGACTTTGCAAGGGATTAAGTTATTTCAAGCAATTACGCAAGAGACTGAGAAGGAAGGAAGGAAAGCGACTAGGAAGACCAATAGAAGTCCGTCCGAGAGTAAGGGAGCTAGAAAGTCTTCAAGAGTAGAGGAAGATTCGGCGATGATGAATTCCTTACACAGTTATTGAGAGATCGACCACTACCATACACAATACATGAGAGTGGTCCGAGCACTAGTGCTGATCCGACAGCCCCGACTCAGGTTAATGGTACAGCGAGTCCGGTGCAGGTTAATGCTACCCTGACACAGAATGAGGCGCAAGGTGGCCCTCATGTGCCAACTACTCCTGTAGTGCAGACTCAGATGCAGCCGCCACAGATACAGAGAATATATCCTGATGTCCCTTTTTTAGAAACGACTTTGAACTTAGTTGTGCCCACAGAACGAGTGGTTCCGAGACCAATACTGGTCCAGACTGAGCAGACTCCGATTTTGTTGCCCCAAGTGCAGCCACAGGTAATGGCGATATTTATGCCAATGACAGGGACAGAGTCAGACATGACTCGGATGATGAATCAGAATATGGGAGTTACTCTCCCACAGAGTGTAGGTGCTAGAGCAGCCCTTGATGCAATATCGCTACCGATTACTGTCGGTCCAGCGGTACCATTATTTGCACAAAAGAAACCAACTGTGAGTGAACAGTGAGCAATGGCCCAGAGTCTAATGAGGGGAAGACATAATGAACAAGTTCAGGTAGTCTCTCCCGTGGGTCAGACTTTTGACAGATCCAGGTTATTGCTAGATCTTAGTCCACTTGTTGCACTTCCAGATGCTGTGACAGGACCAAGTGTTAACCAGAGCTTGAAATTATTGACACCGCAGACTCTGCATGCAGTTGCACAGCAGGTGCCCCCAGTCCAAGCGAGTAACATTTCGTTACAGGGACTGACAGCTGAGCAATTGACTGAATGGTTAGATAAGTTCAATACCCCACAGAGTGCCCCTAAAGGAGAGGAGTATTTGAATTGTGCCAGGCTAACCATGGAAGTGGGTGAACTCATTGAGGGAATGATGGGGTGAATAGGTTAGAATTGTACACAGAAGCAGAGTTGAGATATTTGTTCCCAAAGATTACCAGAGTAGTGAGCAAGGTTAATCGGAGATTAGCAGACTTGGCAGAGAAATACGGCAAAGAGATTGACAAAACATTTGAAAAGGAGCTACAGATTAGATTTCAAGGTGAAAGATTTTGAACACATGAGGTCAGCCGGAATGAAGGCACACCTTAAAGATTTACTGCAGAGTGCTTAGACCTGGAGAGCATTAGACAAATGGTAAGGCAGATGTGTAAAGAAAAGAGACAAGAGAAACAGGGATTCTTTGGAGCTGACTGAAAATGTGCAGCCGGATAAAGATCCAGTAAAGATTTTGCCAATGAGGGAAATGCCAGGGGGAAAGTTTGTTCACGTCCCTTGGAGCAGAAGTGACATTCTATCATTTACAAATGATTATCCAAAATTGAAAGAAAAGCCCGTAGAGTGGTATCAGCATACAGACAGGTTTGTGAAACTTGCGAAGTGTTTGTGGGAGGACTTGAACTCCTTACTAGAGATAGTGGTTCCAGCGGACTTGTGGGTCGAGTGTAAGAGGAGTGTAGACTGGTCAACAAGTGAACCAGAGAGAGATAAGAATACAGGTGCACCGTCTCTTGAGGTAATGAAATCAAGAATTTCAGCCAAGAATATTGATTGGCAGAGGATTGACAGGGGAGCTCAGGAAGCGAAAGAGTTGATAGATGCGTACTATGAGAGACTGTTGCAGGCATTCAAGCATTACAATGGTACAGAAACAATTGAGACAAAAGACATGCTACATTTTGTGTTCAGATTTGTGGAAGGATTGCGACCTGAAATTAGCCAGATGATTAGGAATCATTTGATTTGCTGGCAATCAAAGCCGATTCATGAGGTGTTGCAGTACGCAAAATACTGTAGTGATGAGATTTAGTTGAAGCAGAAAAAGTTGAAAGAGAAAGCAATTGAAATGCAGATTAAAGCAGCTCAAACAGGAGTGCCAGGAAATTTTGTGCAGCAGTTGCCACAGCAGCAGGGACATACCATGTTTCAGCCCCAGATGAGAGGTAGAGGTCGTGGAGGCAGTATGAAAAGTGCTCCGGATTTGAGTGCCGTAGTTGTTCAGAATGATGTGCAGGGAATGAAGAATCTATTGCTGTGTCACATTTGCAGAGCGGTGGGACATTGGAAACAGGAGTGTCCGATGATGGTGCAGGAAGGTGTTGTTCAGCAGAGTAATGACATCAATTCATTTCAGAATGTGAGCGGACCGAGGCTAAGGGGCCCTAATCAAAATTATCAGAATAATGTGAATCAAATGCTACATTTTCAGCCCAGGCAGCAGGTGCAAATGCCCTCTGCACAAGTAACACGGTTGCAGCTGATGCAGCAGCAGGTTCCCATGGTATCTAGACACCAAATGCAAATACCTCAAGCCCCTATGGAGCAGCAACAGATGATGCTTTCACAGGTCAGAGCCAAGACAGAAATAGTAACACAGTGCATCAATTCCTGTTACACAGTGAGGATGGATTAAATGGTGAATGGATGAGTGACAGTTCGGATGCGGAGCCATGTGTGCTTGCAACTGCTTTTGAAGTTGATCAGAGAGGACCCTATGTGAGGGTAAAAGTTCTGGATCACAGAGTTTCATTCTTGGTGGACACAGGAGCTACATGCTCTACAGTGAGAAGTGCAGAGGTTCTGAATTTGCCCCTTTCAGGTAGAACAGTTCAGGTTGTGGGGATAGCAAACCAGTATTTGACAAACCCAATTACAGAACCAGTTCAAGTTGAGATTGGCAATTTTTAGGGATTGCATAAGTTTGTAGTTTGCCATTAAAGTCCGGTATCCCTACTGGGAAGAGACTTGCTGTGTAAAACAAAATGTTTGATTACTTGCTCAAATGATGGAATTGAGATTCAGACAAATAGTGATGATGAGGAAGACCAAGCCCCAGAAACAAAGAGTGAAACTACAAATGAGGAGTACCCTTTGATTGAGTTTTTCCCGATGTTCATAGTGAAAGAGCTTGTTAGACTTTTCATCCTTGGTGTGGTCTCCTTTAACTTTTTGCCTCTGTTTCCCAGGTTGTTGATGTGTGCTGGACTCTGTTTGTGCTGTTTTTGTTATTCTGGGCACTTTACCCCTGCTAACCAGTGCTAAAGTGCAAGTGCTCCTATACAAAATGTGTATGTAATTGGTTCATCCATGATTGGCATATTTGATTTACTAGTAAGTCCCTAGTACAGTGCACTAGAGGTGCCCATGGCCTGTAAATCAAATGCTACCAGTGGCCTGCAGCACTGGTTGTGCCACCCACCTATGTAGCTCTGTAATCATGTCTCAGACCTGCCATTGCAGTGTCTGTGTGTGCAGTTTTTAACTGTAAATTCGACTTGGCAAGTGTACCCTCTTGCCAGGTCTAAACCTTCCCTTTTCTTACATGTAAGGCACCCCTAAGGTAGGCCCTAGGTAGCCCCGAGGGCAGGGTGCAGTGTATGTTTAGGGTAGGACATATAGTAATGTGTTTTATTTGTCCTACCAGTGAACTATTGCTAAATTTGTTTTCACTGTTTCAAGGCCTGTCCCTCTCATAGGTTAACATGGGGGCTACCTTTAAATCTGATTAAAGTGTAGATTACCTTTGGGAACGGATAGACATGCGGAGTTTGGGGTGTCTGAGCTCACAATGTAAAAATACATCTTTTAGTAAAGTTGATTTTAAGATTGTGTGTTTGAAAATGCCACATTTACAAAGTGAGCATTTTCTTGCTTAAACCATTTCTGTGACTCTGCCTGTTTGTGGATTCCCTGTCTGGGTCAGTTTGACTGTTGGGCTGGTTGCACCTCTCACTAGACAGTGACACAAAGGGAGCTGGGGTGTAGTCTGCAATTACTGATGAGCCATCTGTGCTAGGAGGGTGGGGAGGAGTGGTAACTCACACCTGATAGGGTTGTGCCTGCCCTCACACAATGCAGCCTCCAACCCCCTGGGGTGTGTCTGGGGCCTGGCCTGGGCAAGGCAGGATTTCAAAAACAAGAGAGACTTTGCTTTGAAGTAGGCCTACTTCAAAGGGAGAAATGGGTATAAGAAGGGCACCCAAGACTTTAGAACACTTCTGGAAACGAAGAGGAACCTCTGCCTGGAGAGCCTGGAGAGCTGAGGAAGAAGAGCTGCCCTGCCTGTGACTGTGCTTTGTGGAGCTATCCTGCAGTTGCTGCTTCTGCCTGTGAAAGATAACAAAGACTGGACTTTGAGTTGCCTTCCTTCTTGTGAAGATCTCCAAGGGCTTGATTTAGAGCTTGCCTCCTGTTATATGAAGTCTCAGGGGCAGCAAAGACTTCTGTCTGCCAGCACCTGGAGTCTCTGGAGAGACTCCTACTCTGCCAAGTGGTGCCCATCCAGTTCCTGGGACCCTGAAAGGAGAAGCTGGCAGCCCAAGCGTGAGAAATCCATGCACAGACCGCCGTGCAGGGAAAAGATCGACACAACTCCGAGCTGCGGCTGAAAAATCGACACTCCGCCGGCTTCGCGGGTGAAAATCGACACTCGCCTGCAACGCGACGCGAAGATCAATGCCTGGGGTTGGAGAAACGACACAGAGCATCACTGGCGGAGGCTGGTAAGATCGCGACCCGCGCTGCGTGGTTTGCGGACCATGGTGCGGCTGAATTTCTGACGCAAACACCACTGGGCATGTAAAAACTACGCAAGGCCTGCCCAGACTCGAGAGTGCTGACCGGATTGACACATCGCTTTCCTGAGGAGAGAAGAAATGACACACGCCGGCCAGACTAAAGGAAAAACGGCGCAAGGTCTCGCTGGTGAGTGATATCGGCGCATCACAAGCCCTTTTGACGCACACTCGCCCATGCAGGTTTTTTTTTGACACACCCAAGGTACATTTTCATGCTAACAGCGTTAGTGTGTGTTTAAAATTACATGAAGACTCTTTTTGCATTTTTAGTGATAACTTGACTTGTGTATTGTGGATTTTGTTGTTTTGTTCGTGTTTTGTTTAGATAAATATTTTTTATTTTTCTAAACCTGTGTTGTGTCATTTTGTTTGTATTTTCATTAAGTTACTGTGTGTGTTGGTACAAATACTTTACACCTAGCACTCTGAAGTTAAGCCTACTGCTCGTGCTAAGCTACCAAGGGGGGTAGGCAGGGGTTAGCTGAGGGTGATTCTCTTTTACCCTTACTAGAGTGAGGGTCCTTGCTTGGACAGGGGGTAACCTGACTGCCACCCAAAGACCCCATTTCTAACAGAGCTCCATCCTGATGTGCAGGGAACAGTACAAGAGAAGGTGTGGGATTTGACAGGAAAAGAAGTAGGTCTGATTAAGGGAGGGGACCCAGTTAAAGTTACCATAAAACCGAATGCAGTTTTTCCCCAACTTCCGCAGTACCACATGCCACAAGATGTTCTGATGAATGTGGCTCAGATAGTTGCAGAGTTTGTGAAGCAGGGAGTTCTGAAGGAAGTGTTGAGCAGTCCATGTAACTCACCGATAATGGGTTTGAAGAAGCCCTCTGGGAAGGTTCGTATTGTTCAGGATTTGAGAAAAATAAATGAGATTGTGGTTAAATGTTGTCCTGTAGTGCTAAATCCAGCTGTGATACTATTGCAGAGTCGATGTGATGCAGAATGGTTCACGATCATTAATTTGTCACAAGCGTTCTTTTCTGTGCCTCTTCATGAGGATAGCCAATTTCTCTTTTGTTTCAAATTTCTGGATCCAGTCTATTGCTGGTGCAGAATTCCTCAAGGGTATTCAGAGTCACCTTCCTTATTCAATCAGACCTTGAAAAAGAATTTGGAGTCATTTGAATTGCCTTTCCGATCAACTCTGGTGCTGTACATTGATGACTTACTGATCGTGTCCAGGACAAGGGATGAGTGCAAGCATGATAAGATTGCCCTGTTAAACCACTTGGGAGAGAATGGCCATAAATTGTCTTCACTGAAGTTGCAGTACTGTCAGAAAGTAGTGAAGTATTTGGGTCACCAGATTGAGAAAAGTTCGAGGAAGATATCCATAGAAAGGATTACAATGATATTGCAGATAGGTCACCCAACCACAAAGAGAGATGTCAGGATGTTCCTGGGAATGGTGGGCTATTGTCGTCAATGGATCCAACATTTTTCAGTCATTTCAAAACCATTGCAGAAGCTGACTCATAAGGAAGTCACCGATCCCATAGTATTAGACCAGGATGAGATGAAAGCATTCACTGAGTTGAGAGAGAGATTGTGCAGAGCTCCAGCGTTGGGTATGCCTGTTGCACTTAACCTTTCACAACGTTTTGTCATGAGCGTGATGCATGTTCATTGACACAAGTCCATGGAGGTGCACATCGCCCAGTAGCATATTTTTCCGCTACTTTGGACCCAGTTTCAGCAGACTTACCGATTTATTTGTGTGCGGTTGCCACAGTTGGTCAAAGTCTTTCACAGTGTGAAAGGCGTGGTGGTGAGATATCCTCTGACTGTAATGGTCCCTCACTCTATTGAGATTTTACGGACAAGGATGAAAACACAGTACTTGACTGGTGCTAGGTTGACTAGATTTGAAACTAGTATTTTGGGGTCACCGAACGTGACACTGAAAAGATGTACAGTGCTGATCCCAGGAACCTTACTTCCGAGTGAAAATGCTGAAATTGAGAAAGGGGAAGATGTTGAACATGAAGTAACTGATTTGTGCACAAAACCGAGACCTGGGATTAGAGATACCAGATTGGAAGACAATGACCAAATTATCTTTGTTGATGGTTCTTGTCTGAGAGACAATACATGGACACTGAGAGCAGGCTATGCTGTTTGCACAATTACAGGTACCTTGGAAGCCTCCTGGATTTGAGGAGTGTATTCTGCTCAGGTAGCAGAACTGGTCGCTCTTTCTAGAGCTGCCATGGTTCTGCTCAGCTGAGAGTTACCGTCAATACGCATAGCTAGTATGGATTTGGAATAGTTCATGATTTTGGTCAATTGTGGTCACAAAGAGGGTTCCTGACCTCTTCTGGTTCACCAGTGAGAAATGGTAAGAGAATTAAAGAATTGCAAATACGCAATACAAATGCCTGAAATGATTGCCATGGTGAAATGCAGTGCACATCTAAAGTCACAGGACTATGGGGGTCATTCCCCGGGGCGGTGCTCCTGAGGGCATTCTGACCGCGGCGGTATGGCCGCGGTCAGAACCGGAAAACCGGCGGTGTCCCGCCGGTTTTCCGCTGCCCTGAGGAATCAAGCTGCGCCGCCATGGGGGATTCCGACCCCCTCACCGCCATCCTGTTCCTGGCGGTTTCGACTGCCAGGAACAGGATGGCGGTGAGGGGTGTCGTGGGCCCCCGTAAGAGGGCCCCACTTTGAATTTCAGTGTCTGCTTAGCAGACACTGAAATTCGCGACGGGTGCTACTGCACCTGTCGCACACCTTCCACTCCGCCGGCTCCATTCGGAGCCGGCTTCCTCGTGGAAGGGTGTTTCCCACTGGGCTGGCGGGCGGCCTTTTGGCGGTCACCCGCCAGCCCAGTGGGAAACCCAGAATGACCGCCGCGGTCTTTTGACCGCGGGACGGTCTTCTGGCGGTCCCAGCCAAGCCGGCGGCTACCGCCGCCGGCCGGGGTCAGAATGACCCCCTATGTGTCTTTGGGAAATGGATATGCGGATCAAGTCGCAAGGTTTTGCGCATTGAGCTGTATATCGTTCAAAGACAAGTGGGAGCTGTTACCTGATGAAGACGAAACTTATACAAGCTACGCATTGAAAGTAATTGACACTTTGGAAGAATTAAAATCTTTGTAGAATAATGTTGACAGGGAGGAAAAGTGTTCATGGAGCAAATTGAAATGTGTTCAAAGACAAGATGAATTGTGGGTTTCTGAGGAGGGTCAATTGGTTTTGCCAAATAGCCTGTTGTCTCAAATGGGAAGGTACTATTATGGGCAAGCACATATCGGGAGGGATGCCATGGTTTGTCTGTTCAAACATGATTGGTTCAACCCAAAGTTTAGACAAGTTGCTGAAGCAGTTTGCCATTGTTGTGTCATTTGTCAACAGTTAAATGCGGGGAAAGGGACAGTGGTTAATTTGAGCCACATTTGAAGAGCAGGAGGTCCATTCAGCAGAATGCAAATGGATTTCATTGAGATGCCTGTGTTCGGAGGTTTGAGATATGTGTTGATGATTGTATGCATCTTTAGTCACTGGATTGAAGCGTACCCTACACAAAGAAATTATAGTCTCACAGTGGCGAAACTATTGCTTAGGGAACTGATACCACGTTTCGGGTTTCGAATCTCTTTAGATTCAGATAGGGGAAGTCACTTCAATAAAGAAGTAATTAAATTACTGTGCGCAGCATTGAACATTGAGCAGAAGTTGCGTTGTAGTTACCACCCTGAAGCATCAGGACTAGTGGAACAGATGAATGCTACCTTGGAGTCAAGAGTTGCAAAGATTTGTGTGCAGCTACGAATTTAAAGTGGCCCAATGCATTGCCTTTATTACTGATGTCAATGAGCAACACACCTGACAGGAAGACAGGATTGTCGCCCCATGAGATCCTCATGGGCAGAGCATTGACATTACCAGCAGTGCCAGCAAATGCACTTGTCAACATTACTGGTGATATGGTGTTAGATTACTGCAAGGGTGTAGCTGATGTAGTTGCTCTTTTTCTCAGCAGATGGAGGCCACCACACTGCCACCGATCCATGACCCAGGGCACAACCTAAGAGCTCGGGAATGGGTTGTCATCCGCAAGCATGTGAGAAAGACGTGTTTAGAGCCGCGTTGGAAAGGACCCTAACAAGTGGTCCTGACGACTACTACAGCTGTGAAGTGTGCTGGGATCCCAAACTGGATTCACGCAAGTCACAAGAATAAAATGGCATGTCCACTGGATCATGAAGAAGCGTTGTTGAGAGTACCAACAACAGTGAGACAAGTCTCAAGGCCGGAAACTGAGACCAGATCTGAGCTTGTTGAGGACGGTTCAGTCACTCCTGTGAGGGACGAGGGTGGAGACATCCAGGCGGGTGACGGAGAGCCTATCTCAACTGAAGGGGCAAAAGAGCCTAGTCAGAGGAGGGATTTCCCAGAAGCAGATGATCTTGAAAGACAACCAGAACAATTGCCAGACCCAGAAGGGGAAGGCGTTGAGGTGGATCAAAGTCAAAGCGATCTGACTCCTCCTGAACCGGTTGCAGGTCCGTCAAGAGAAAACACCAAAGAACAAGGAAAAAGTTCAAGTTCAGTCTTGAAGAGAATACTGACAGAGGGCCCACTGAAAGTGGTAAGTGGCCGGAATCGCAAGTGGAGAAATTGAAAGAGGTGGTTGTCGAACCAACAATAGAGGAAGAAGTAGATACCACAAGGAAAGAAGATCTAAGTGAAGGAGAGCTGAATGGTGATCAAAAACTGAAGAGCAAGAGAATAGCAAGTTGAAAATACGCAGGTCCTGAATGGGCGTATGCAACTACAAACGAATGGCAGCAAGAGTTTTTTTTCTTTTTGTTTTGATAGAGAAGTTCTGGGTCAATATTTTCAGGTGACGTGAAGAAAACTAATGAACTGAACCAGTGAAACAATCTGAGAGAAAAAAAAAAAAGAAAAGAGTCTGCTGAAAGTAACCAGAAGAGACATTGATAACCTGATTTGACTCTTGAAACCTAATTTTGACAGAGCTGCTAACCGATTTTTTTCAAGGAAAAGGGTTCCTGGGAGCGAAACTGAACTGCTGAAAGAAGAATTGTCTATTTTTGATTTTTGCTGCAAGTTTTTCTAAATTCCTTCTGCTTTCTGATTCTTTACAGATCATGAGTAACCTTAGTCAACAAGGTAGAGGTGCCAGGTGCTGTAAATATATGAGCATTGGTTTGGCAATGATGTGTGGGATATTGTTTGTGGTGTTGATTGTGGGTATGTCTGATCCTGATACTGGAGGAGCCAACCATACTTCTGCTTTTGAGACGACTACTACACTAACGGCATTAGAGAAGTTTAAGTTAGATGAGAAATATTTGCACGATTATACTAATGCAGAAGGAGAACTTTCTTCTAACGTTTTCTATAACTTAATGAGTGAGTATGTTGAAACAATGGATGCGAAAAATTGTTTTGTGTTTACGCAGATTCCTTCATCAGTGGAGGAAGGAGTCACATAGCATAGTTTACCTCTAACCTATGGGATAAGTTGTAGTCTGTTACTAACAAGATTTTATAACCAGGAGTACATCCAGTACTTCTATTCGAATCATGATCTTATGTTTTCATTTGTTCCTATAATTAGATATTTGAGTAAAGTAGCTAAGGATAATGGCATAGTACTAGTTAGAGGGTTATTTGAACCTACATTGACGTTTGGCACAGCTTATGCACACCGCAACAACCTGACTTGCTTGCTTACACCTTTAGAGAAGAACTTTTTAGATCACACAGATGATAGAAGAAAAGTGTTAAAGGAGAAATTAGAAAAAAGGCTTAGAGAAAAGGACTTGCAAGAATGATTATTCTTATAGTGCAATTAAAACGCAAGGGAAATTAGCTTTAGATGCACAACACGTAGGGAAGCTTTGTATATATAGCCCTAAATCGCACACTGACTCTTTATTTGTGGGTACGAGTGAATGCAGGCATGTGTTTTTGTTTCAGATTAAATTCACTTTTATGTTGAATGGACAGGACCCTGCAATTCGAGGGATTTATTATATTTGTGCACTTAATGCTCATTACCGTCTTCCAAGAGGATGGTATGGGACATGTTATTTGGGGATAGTTTTCCCAAATATTTATCAAATGGAGGATTTGAAAAAGTTTCCGTAAGTGAGATAGGGCCAGATGTAGCAATCTACAATTTTGCGACTTGCAAATTGCGAGTCAGACTGACTCGCAATTTGCAACTCTCAAAATTGTATGCAGAAACGTGTCTCAGACACCTTCTGCGACTCGCTATGGGGTCGCAAAGACCCACCTCATGAATATTAATGAGGTGGGTCGCATTTTGAGACCCCATAGCGAGTCCATGCACTCACAGGGATGGTGGCCTGCTGAAGACAGCAGACCTCCATGTCTGTGACTGCTTTTTTAATAAAGTAGTTTTTTTTTTTCTTTTTGCAGCCCGTTTTCCTTAAAGTAAAACGAGTTGCAAAAATAAAAACTTCCGAAACCATTTGGTTTTGTGTTTTTCCAGAGTAGGCAGTGGTCCATAGGACCACTGCCTGCTCTGAAAAAACATTTTTTTTCGGCATTCACAAAGAGGAAGGGGTCCCTTTTGCGAATGAGTTACCACCCACTTCAAGTGGGTGGTAACTGCGAGTTGGTTTGCGACCGCATTCGCGGTCACAAAGCAACTCAGCATGGAGATGCGGTCGCAAATAGGAAGGGAACACCCCTTCCTATTTGCGAGTCGCATCCTCAAATTGCGAGTCGGTACTGACTCGCAATTTGAGGTTGTGCATCGCGTTCGGCCTTTTGCATGCCGCAAACTGCGTTTTTCGCAGTTTGCGACATGCAAAAGGCTTCCTACATCTGGCCCTGAATTCCTTCATAAAAGACAGAGGATGGAGTCCTCTTCTGCGATAGTGTGAGATATATTTGGAGCGGTGATTCTTTCAGTGGGAGTCATTCTGAATTTGATTAAGAATCGAAAGTTGTCTACTGTTGCGGATAACATGCTGACAAATTTTTCAGGGGCCATACTCCTGATAGATACTGAATTAGCTGCTGATAGAGCTATGACTCTTCAAAATCGTCTTGCTTTAGACATTCTTTTAGCAAAGGATGGCGCAGTCTGTAGAATGATTAATTCTAGGCATTGTTGTCCGGATATATCCAATGATAGTAAAGAGATAAGAGATTTACTAATCTGACTAATGCAAGTGCTGATTTGAAAGAATTGAAAGAACCAGGTGTTTGGGAAACAGTTGGCAAAGGGTTTGCTTCAGTGGGAAATTGGCTCAGCAGCATTTGGAATGGGGTACTATTGAAAATATTACAGGGAATATTGATTGTTGTGGTTTGTCTATTGGGGACATGGGGATTATGCAAATTGTGGAAAAGGATTACATTGAAAAGGTCTAAGAATAATCAGAGGAGGGAAGAAAAGAAAAGGGAAACATTTTACAGGGAAAATTCAAGGGGAAAGCAAAATTATGAAGAAATTGAATTGTAGGAGTTTCAGCTGATGTGTAATTTGTGGGTAATAGTTAGTGTGATGACATATTTAGTCATAAGAGAAGGGATTGCTAGCACAGGTGTTTTAATTAGAGTTATTGATGAGTGTTTATGTATTTTGAATAATGAGTTTATGTAGAAAATGTAATAACATAGAAAAATAATGCACACATTTGAAAATGTGACCTCGAAGAATGGCCACCAATGTTCACGAAATGTACTAATTAATAACTAATACTTATGAAATATCGAATATGTACTAGACTAATGCAGTAATATGTCATATTAAGGGTTATGAAGATTGTTTTAGCTTTATAAATTGTAGGCCTTAACTTAGCAAGTGTCTTGGCCTATTTTACCAGGCCTCCTGCAGAAGCTGTATTTCTTAGTGTTTAATAAAAATGCTGACCAAGTGGATTAAACTGTGAAATGCTTATTGGTTTGTTATATGTGTCTAACGAAAGCTTTTTGTGAGAACCCACTTCTAGGAGATGATGTCCTTGCTACTGCAACATTTTTATGTGTAATGTGTGTGAGACTGACTTTCCCAGGACAAGAACAATGAAGATATTGACTGGAGTTGAAGCTGCAACAATATTGTTACCTGACGAGCCAGATTATGAGAATGTCGTAAACTGAACCAATCAACTGTATGTGAACAGAGTAATATTAGAATTCATAGATTTGGCATAGAAATATTATCGGACAAAGTATGGACATGCGATTAACTGACCAATAGGGAATTAGGGGATAGTTTAGGTGACCTTGATATAGCAATGTCGCAGAGGGAGGCAATTCAGATAATTATTTTCGACATTCTGAGCGAAGACAGCCATTTGCCCTTATTTTTTCCTGACCGAAAGGTTATCTTCTTCTTATGGGTCCTTACCAGAGACATGTTTATTTTTAATACTAAATGACTTTGCCCATACTTTTGTGACAGACCTGATGCCTTGCTGATCGACTGATGTCCTGACGACAAAGACTGATTCTGCTTGCTGATCCATACTGAGGATAGGTATAATGAGCTAAACTGTGATTATTATGCACTTTTGCTTTTTCTTTCTAGGTACCAACTATGCTGTTTTGGTAGAACCATAGTTAGATGTTTTTCCAAATTTGTGTTACTAAAATGTTTTGCATGAAGTCCAACATGCTGATGCTAATCTGATGTTAGTTAAGGGCCCTCACAAATGACTGACGATCACAGGGACTAATGTTTGATGAATTACCTTGCTGAATTCCATGTATGTTATAAGTTTGTGGCAGCTGACTCTACTACTGATTTGCACTGTAACCTTAGAATGTGTCGTAGTTAAAGCTTTGATTAGATTGCATTTCTTCCGCTGCTTTGGACAACCAGTGTTTTTTTTGTATGTGTTTCATTTGATATTAAGATTAATCTACATGACTTTAGCATTATTAATATAGGGAAATAAACATTCTAAACTTTTACTAAGGGTGTGTTTATTCATGACTGAAAGGTCATGGTGCATGATATTTACTAACTCCACTGATTATTGATTTTGTTGATTACTAATGATTGTTGATTATTGTGTATTGATTATTGATTATGTATTGGAACTATGGTAAGAACTTCTATATTGCGAGTCAAAAGGTTCATCGACCCATTTGCGTCCTCTTGTAAGTATACTTATTAAGGTCTGACGCGCTAACACTGTTCTGAGCCATAAACGTACATTTGCTGTCTATTATGACCCCCAGAAATGGCCCAAGTACTGTTTTAACAATTGAAGTAGAACTTTTTCTGATGTTTTGCCTGCACAGCGATTGCTTGAATAGCGGGGAGCTATCAACGTGGTTCCCATGTCATACGGGAAATGTGGCAAACAGCATCTGCAGTGTAGTAAACGTGCTCCTGTCCTTCACTGACGTAAGCTGCACACATACAGGTGCCTTTTCACAATGTGTTCTATTCTAGTTGTCTATGATGTGCATGCATTCCGACATGTCAGTTTCATGCCATCTCTTCTCTTTGTCCCGCTCACACAGCCTCCGCAAGCAGAACCATGAGGCACGCAAAGTTTGCAGACAAAGGGCCAGATGTAGGAAGAAAACATTTTGCGAGGTGCAAATTGCAAGTACCAGCGACTCGCAATATGCTCCTCACAAAATGGTATGCAGAAAGGTGTCTCAGACACCTTCTGCGACTCGCTATGGGGTCGCAAAGACCCACCTCATAAATATTTATGAGGTGGGTCGCAGTTTGCGACCCCATAGCGAGTCTAGGCACTCACGGGGATGGTGGCCTGCTGGAGACAGCAGACCACCATGTCCGTGACTGCTTTTGAATAAAGCAGTTTTTTTTCTTTCTTTATGCAGCCCGTTTTCCTTAAAGGAAAACGAGCTGCAAATAGAAAAAATACCGAAACCTTTTTGTTTCGTTTTTTTTCAGAGTAGGCAGTGGTCCATAGGACCACTGCCTGCTCTGAAAAAATATTTTTGTTTGCATTCACAAAGGGGAAGGGGTCCCATGGGGACCCCTTCCCGTTTGCGAATGAGTTACCATCCACTTGAACTGCGAGTTGATTTGCGACCGCTTTTGCGGTCACAAATCAACTCTACATCGCGATGCGGTCGCAAATAGGAAGGACACACCCCTTCCTATTTGCGAGTCGGAAACCCATTTTGCGAGTCGGTACCGACTCACAAAATGTGTTTCTGCATCGCGTTGGCGTTTTGCGCCTCGCAAATGGCGTTTTTCGCCGTTTGCGAGGCGCAAAAGGCTACCTACATCTGGCCCTAAATACCTTTATATCCCTAAAATCACGATTGTGTGTTTTTCTCTTCTGCTTCCGGGTCAAGGGAAACAGAGAAACACAAGCGCTTCTAAATTTTATTTCTAGCCATTGTCTCCACTTCCAGGAACACAGACCGGAAAATGCGTGTGGCATTGGCAGTAAAGCTGGGGGAACCAACTGCACCTCCACCGCTCACACCTTTGAATTTGTCTCCCCTACCGCCCAGCCCGGGAGTCCTCAACAATTAAGGCAATCTGATTCCAGTAGTAAGTTCTCTTCCCACCATTCACAGCACTATTCAGAACAGTTGCCCTCACCTATCCTGATATGCGCAGGAGCCTTTGACTACATCCCCATTCGAAACGGGCCTCCCAACATCTGTGGCAGAACAAGACACACGCATGCAGTTTAATGAATATAGCGACCATTGACACTTTTTTTCACCTTGCTTATATTTGAATTCAACAGTTTTAAATGCAACATGCATCTCATCGTGGTGCTTTGTGGGATCTGCAGTGCTCTTTTAATTTCCCTGGTCACATTGCAAATAACAGGTCAGTGTGTTGTTTTAATGCCCTCGCTCACTTATATTTTCATATTTTTTTGTATTGTTTAATTTACCCATCTTTACTGTGGTGATGGTTTTATGATCTAGCTCTACATCTGCACTGAGCTTCTAATAGCACGATGTTCTTTTCGCATTAACAACTTCATACTTTTGGATTAACTCCAGCGACAACACAAGCCCTTCTTTTGCTCTTTTTCGTGCTGATCCTTTCAAAGCAGAAGCGTAATGCTCTCTCTACACCAATAGCTCCACACCTTTGCGCTTTTCTAGTGACCGCACTCCATTTGGTTGTGAACGTTGCATGGCAGCATTGCTTTATTAATTATCTTTTCTGTTTCTCTTTTCATATTTTGCTTCTGTCCAGACTGAGCTACCACGTTAAGGGCTCCTATGGCATGGCTTCACCATGCCTTTCTGTGGTTGCCTTCTGTTTTCCTATTTCTTTTTATAGTTTGCCCTTGACTTTACTTTATATTATCTTCTATAACCAGTGTTTTTTATTTATTTATATTTTCTTTTTTTTGGTTTACACATTTATTCATTTATGAGCTTTCTCATGCAGATGCTGTGACACGACCTTAAACCTTGGTTTATCCTTTTAAAGTAATTTCGTAATTGACATACAGCTTTCAGGCTTGATTTACTTTGTGTGCCATGTGATCCAATATCGTGTTGAGAAAGTTAATTCACTATGTAAGTATTCTGATTATTTTCTTCCAGAATCCTTGATGTTAACAGCAATACTTGTTTATATTGGATTTTCTTGAATAATTAATTTGGCATTGTTATGTTCACATATGTGCACAGATGTCTTATGGGACTAAGAAGAATGTTTTACATTTATTCTTTTGAAAATAAGAAGAGTAAGTTTCAAGTGCATACCGCAATTATTCCATCGGTTTGAGAATGTTTCATTGTTTTTCCTATATCACACATCTTTCCTCACTAGTTAGTCTTATCTTTTTGTGGATCTCTGCACCGTTGCATGTTAGGTCAGCACTGCTTTTTAGTTTTCACCTATACAGCCCCTGTGCTGTGCTTGGGAAATCTATTTTATGTAATGTAAATCATAAAAGGGGCTTTCATCCAGCCCTTGCTTTTCATTGGTGTATGTGCTTGCCACACAAAAAAAGTGGTATTAATCCCATAGGGGAAACCTATTGCTTTTACCAATGCTTGTTCCATTAGGAGCCAGCAAATACATTGTCCCATCGCTGCCCAATAGTACAATTTAAAGTCAGGAAGGCCCAACCTCCCCATTTAATTAATCCAATGGATCTCCTTACTCTTTCATTTCCCCATTAAACGCTGCCAATGGTTGAGTCTAGCCGATGTGTAGTCCTCTGACACTATTCAAACTATAACCTATATTGAAGCAGTAGCATTATGCTTTGGAGAATTATCAGAGTATAAATTGAATACCAACAAAAGCTATGTAATTTGATTAAGAAGATCTTCTGAAACAATGTGTACCTCAAATGTGCCACGTTGAGCGATGTAATATGGTAAAAATGAATATTTTTCCAAAGTTTCAATTTGTTTTGAGAAATATCACTTCTTGTCCTCAATTCATTTTTTAGGTTGCACCATTACTGCCACTACAATATTAACACCACCACCATTACCCCCAACATCATCCAACCATTACTACCACCACCATTAAACCTACAAACATCAACTTGCACCTCCTCTACTACTGTTACCAGAACCACCATTATTACCACCACACTTCCTCTATCACCATCATCAGTGTCACTTTCATTACTATCACTATCACCACTATCGCCAACACTACCACTGTTATCACTACCACTTCTGCTACCATTGTCACCACCACTATCTCCATTATCAATACCACTATCACACCGTTACCAGTATTACCACAAGTACTACTCTTACCACAACCAAAGATACCACAACTATCATCATCATTGCTACTACTACTATCACTACTACCACAGCACCACCATCCTTATCACTATCAACTGCATCACGACTACTACTGCAAACATTATCACCACCATCAATGCTACTACCACCATCACTACGATCATTAATATCACCATCCAACACCTACACTACCACCACCACAAAGTTTTCATCTTTCTGTTTGTAATTTTGACACTGTTAGAAAAATTATGATGTGAGCTTGCATGTGACATTATGTGGCTTTGCCAATGCTTATTTCTATTTGAAACCAACGTTGGACTGTGTTCAGAACTAACTACCTCAATTTTTGACGTTTTGGGTATAGCTTTCTTGTGTTGACCGGTCCTACTGAGTTGACCACACCACAGTCTTCTCCAGATCACACTATTGTTCTGAGCTACAGGTTTGAAAAACACTGCTCTAAACACAATGCAAAGATTGGTACCATAACCTACCTTGTTTAAGATAAACAGCCACTCCTAAAATGATGAGCAGTATAAGAGTTTTGATGGCAAGGGAAGAGTAGAGCAGAATGCCATACAGAGAACTGTCATTTCCTGATTTGAACTTGAAAAAGTAGACGGCTCCCTCAGCTTTTCCATGGTTGTTTGAGGCGATGCACGTGTATTTTCCATCCTGGTCTAAGTAGTGCAACTCAGTTACTTGATGGACATAGCTTGTCTTTGCAACCGGAGTGTGGTTCTTGTGTCGAGGATTAATCCAAAGCAAAGATGGGACTGGCTCGCCTTCCGCTGTGCAGCGTGCACTGTAGCCATGATTGACATCAAACGCAACCGTGATATTGAGAATCCTGGGCGGAGCTAGACAATTCAAAACAAAGGTACATCCAGTGTAATGTATGTTTATATATCATTCATTAATACAATTGTGAATATCTCCAGGTGATGAATGCACAAATAAGTAACAACGTAACAAGCAAGTGTGACATATATTATGTGAGGATGATGGGGTAGATTTTTGTGCATGCACAGTTGAATTTTTACTCTTAAATTCTCCTAGGTCTATTCTTAGTCTTGGAAGATTGCTTCATTCTTTAGGAGAACTGTTGCTTTTCATTTTCCTATATGCCCCATCAATGTCATACATATATTATTTAATGAGCGGGCTCATAGTTCGATCTTCAGGTACTTCCAGAGCTATGTTTAATATTGTTTAATTCTACATGTTTAAATGTTTCCATGGCTGTGCTAAAAAAAATTTGTTTAACTTTTCGGGAAGCTATTTAAATAAAGTATAAGCAGTCTCCTAGAGTGCAGGCTTCTGAGGTTCAATGAGGCTGGGTCAGACTGGGATAAACCTGTAGGTCCTCCCATGCTCTTACTCATTAGACAAGCTGTTTTAGTGATAATCACTACAGAGGAGAGATATTCAGAGATGAAAGGCTCTGTGATAAGATGTGGTAAGTAACAGAAATGGATGAAACCAACACTTCATCTTTTGAGGGATGGCCAGGCCTAATGTGTGATGTCACATGGACTACACTGCCTTCCACCACATCACAGACAAAAAAGGTAGGAAGGTTACTTCTATTGCTGACAACGCATGTTTCACCTTCATCTAGATCTGTACAGGTAACTGGTGGAGATGCAGGTCCTACAGCTCCAACTCTCCCTATCTTTCCTACCTTCTTAGGGTTACTGCATCACAAAAAGAACCTGGGGGGAGAAAGGTGCTGCATGAGCAAATTTCATCATTTAACCTATTTTGGTCTTCAAAGATCCAATTGAAGAAGAAAAAAGTTGGATACTACTGCACTTCACCCCATCCCCTTAATCAAGCAACAACACCCCAAAACCTTTCCATGCCTTCTCTGGAGCACATAAATGTGTTCCTCTGCAACCAGTGAACACCAGAGGACACCATAGGGCATGTGGCCGTGCTTGTGCAACAGTTGTTGTCACTCTGACAGAGTTGCTGCTGCAACAGAGGAGGGAATGCCCAGAAGGAGATAGGTGAGGGTGCCAATTGTATAAATATAATTTATTAAATGTGGAGGGAAGGATACACTCATAGCGTGTGGAAGGATGAGTGTCATCTGCACAGCAACAGATGGAGATATCAAAGTCTGTCAGTAAATTTCCTAGTATCTGTATTTAAAAATTGGAACAACTGGAGATCTGATGAACGCATGTAAAAACCACACATATCATAAGCAGAGGGTTGTGTTATAAATAAGTATGTTACACAATGAAGGTTAAATTGAAGAGAACTTTTTAATGGCCACAATCATCAACAACAACTACATCAACGTTGCCCCAACATTCTACATTCCAGAAGTGAACAAATATTGAAAAGACGAGACAGGGAGATCCAGCAGCTCAAACAAATATCCCTACCCTCTTCCTCATGATCAGTAGCCCTGAAGATGTGAACCTCTATCTGGATGGCAGTGGTGTCTGTACTGTGACATGACCAAATAGTAACCTGATGGGTCTGCAAAAGACTGAAATGATAAATGCATGATTTGTGGTAACTTTTGGGGTGGTAGAGGAGTCAAGAGCTGGGAGTTGCAAGCATAACAGAGTGCAATTAGGAGCTGCTATTATGTGGACAGGGAGTTGCATGTCACTGGCACGCTCCGTGGCATGCTCGATTGCATTCTTTTGTGGTGAGCATGCGACTAGGGATCAGAAGATAGCCAGGAATCTCACCCTGCCATCGCTATAGCTGCCGGCAGTCCTTTTCATCTCCTGTAACATGTGGAACTGCAGGAAGCAACAGCAGTAGGAGGCAGGTGCAAGGTTTTGCCATATCTTCCCCCTGAGGGTTCCCTGAATGTCCCCTAGCTGCCTCCAGCTCTTCTAGTGGATTTAATGGCTTTATTGACTCTAGTTTCTATAGTATACCATTAGGCCCAACTTCGCAGCTACTCTGCTTCTCTGGCCTTTTGTTAAATGTATGCAGCCTCAGACTTTAATGCAATAAACCCTTCTTACTATATCTTCTCTGCTGGTTCATGTGATGACACCCAAAACTTCTATCACACTTTCCTGAGGAGCTAGTAGCTTCTATGTGCTTCTGAGCTAGCCCCATGCTTCAGCTATCAATGTGAAGCTCAGAAACTCTCCCAAAAGGTGTATTTTGCAAAGGGCTCCTCTTTCATGCTTGAAGCTTCCCTCCACCATACATTGTGACTGACCTGCTCCTCCTACCTTTAGCGTAGGAGCCAGTTGTGAGGTGCATGTCAAATGGGTGACCTACGGTTTTGGTGATTTTGTGGTATGTTTGTCTGCACTCAGATGTCGCTAGCCTTCAGGAGGCTTTCCCACAATTACTTTTTAACCTCTCACATTTCCCATCCTTCTCCTACGCTGCAGTCTCATCTTCTCGGCGGGGATCAAAAGGCATAAAAAGGCAACCATTGAGGTAAAAGACGATTCCCATGTTCTTATACTATTTAGGAGATCATTCCTGGTGGCTAAGTAATCAGTCTGGTGTTCCCTTGGCTGGAAGTACTGATACTGTGTGCATCAGGCATTCCATTGGGGAGAGAAATACCTCTGGTTATAAGTTAATGGAGAGTCATTGTTTCCACATGTTTTGATTTCTTACAGGAATGTTTGCTCCCCGGGTGACAGAGAGAAGCTCCATATCTGCAGTGTTCCCATATATCTTGGAATTCTTATGCAGCGCTCGTAAAGTGGTCTTTAATGTATGCTCTTATGGCCCCTAACAAATGAACTAATGCAAGAGGTACCACGTTTATAACACTTATGGCGAGGATGACTGAGATAAGGAGAATGTACAGGTCTTTAACCCCGGATTGGGTACTTGTTGGAAACTGGCCTCTCTGAAGGGTCACCCCAAACGTTTTGCCTTGCTTCTCTTCTTTTTCTGGCCTCATTTTTGCTGGCTATAGGACTCTGGACAGTTTACCACTGCTAACCAGTGCTAAAGTGCATGTGCCCTCTCCCTAAACACATGGTAACATTGGCTCATACCCAATTGGCATATTTAATTTACTTGTAAGTCCCTAGTAAAGTGCACTACATGTGCCCAGGGCCTGTAAATTAAATGCTACTAGCGGGCCTGCAGCACTGATTGTACCACCCACATAAGTATCCCCTTAACCTTGTCTCAGGCCTGCCATTGCAAGGCCTGTGAGTGCAGCTTCACTGCCCCTTCGACCTGGCATCTAAAAGTACTTGCCAAGCCTTAAACTCCCCTTTTTCTACAGATAAGTCACCCCTAAGGTAGTCCCTAGGTAACCCATAGGGCAGGGTGCTATGTAAGTTAAAGGTAGGACATGTACATATGTGTTTTATGTGTCCTGGTAGAGGAAAACACCTAAATTAATTTTCCACTACGGTGAGGCCTGCTCCTTTCATAGCCTAGTATTAGGACTGCCCTCATATACTTTTTTAAGTGGTAGATTCTGATCTGAATGGGGTAAACAGGTCATATTTAATATGGGCAGAATGGTAATAGAGAATCATGCTTATTGGTGAGGTTGGATTTAATATTACTATTCTATAAATGGCACTTTTAGAAAGTGAGAATTTCTCTGCACTTAAAACCATCTGTGCCTTACAGCCTGTCTCCAATCAACATCTGATCTGTGCTGGTTGAAAGCTCCCTTGTGCATTTCACCCAGACAACCACAAACGCAGGACACATCTGCATACTGAATGGATCTTCCTGGGCTGGAAGGGTGGAGGGCCCAACACTTACATTTCAAAGGCCAGTGACCTGCCCCCACACAATGGACTGCTAAACCCCATACTGGAACCCTGGCAGACAAGGTCGAACTAAAAGGGTGAACTTTTGCACTTCAAAGCCACTCTTTGAAGTCTCCCCCAATTCAAAGGCATTTTGGGGTATGTAAACTGGGTCTCTGACCCCACCAACTCAGACACTTCTGGACCTACACCTGCACCCTGTCAAGAGGAACTGCCTGGCTGCCCAAAGTACTCATCTGGACTGCTTTCCTGAGAAGGACAGCTGCCTTGCTGTTGCCCTGCTGCCCTGCTGGCCTCTGACTGCACTGGATTGAAATTGCCTCCTGTTTTCTGAAGTCTCAGGGCCAAAAAGACTAAGGGCCAGATGTAGCAAAGGGTTTTACCCATTCTGTGTCTATGTGAAAATGTGTTCGTACATATGGCCCTTCTGGAAACTCCTTGTGCGTAGAAAAACGATGCACCGCTTGCTGAAATCGACACAAAGCCTGTCTTGAGACCGAGAAATCGCCGCACAGCCAACCGGAACGACGCAGCCCCGACTTCCCAACTGGAAATTCAACGCAACGCTTGCCTTGTGATGGAAAATTCAACGCATCGCCTACCGGATCGATGCAGTGCCTGTGACTTCTTCCATCATGTCAAGGATTTTCCCTGCATCGTCCCTGGGCATCAAAATATCCCGCACTGAAGTGAGAAACCAAGACTGCGCTATGAAAAATGAAGCAAGCTCCTTGCAGTGTGTAAAGAAATGACGCATCATCTGTGCCTGGTCAGAAAATTCAACACACACCCTGTTTTTCCACGCATCTCCTCCTCTGCAGTCTCTGTGTGTCGTTATTTTTGACGCAATACCATGTACTGCGAGTAACAAAAAGACAACTGTTTATTTTTAAGGATTAAGGGCCTGATTACGACCTTGGAGAGGGGATTACTCTGTCCCAAATGTGACGGATATCCCATCCGCCATTTTACAGGTTCCATAGGATATATGGAAGTTGTAATACGGTGGGCGGGATATCTGTTCAGGACGGAGTAATCCCCTCCGCCAAGGTCATAATCAGGCCCTAAGACTTTTAAACTTTTAAACCTTTTAAAAGTGATATTTAAACTTGTGCTTATTGGATCTTTGTCGTTTTTACCTAATTTTATTCAGATAAATATTCTCTATTTTACTAAACCTGCGTGGTGTATTTTTATGGTGTTTTCACTGTGTTACTGTATGATTTATTGCACAAATATTGTACACATTGCCTTTTAAGTTAAGCTACCAGAGGGTGGGCGTAGCATAATTTGTGTGTGACTTACCCTGACTAGGATTGTGGTCCCTTCTTAGACAAGGGTGTATACCTCTGCTATATAGAGACCCCCATTTCTAACAGTAATTTTCCTTATTTTAACATGAAAAGAAGAATGGGTAACTTTACAGCCTTGAACAATGAGTCACATCTGGAGGGAATGAGCTAGAAGCAACAGTGATTGGCCAAATTCAAACAGTTTCTGTTACCAGAGTGACAAGTGAACAGATCTACAACATACCCTCTGGAAAAGAAGCAGTCTTGTAGGCCAACCCAATAAAGAGAGAGTCCCAATATTGACTTCTCTGAGCAGCGGCCAAATGAGGAACTCCAGGGCTGTTCTAAAGAATGATGCAGGAAGTCCTGCAACTTTATTTCATGTTGAAGGAAGCAAGGGCTGCACTGGATAAAGAATGTTGCAGTAAAAGATTCTAACAATAACTGATGTCTAGAATACATCCATGCTACAAACAATTATTACGATTCCAACAGAAACAACATCCATTATAACTGATAGCCAACATAGTACAGGGAGGGCTACCAGAAACAGAAGAACATTCATTATTTACACCTTTTTAAACCTATTTGCTATTTGAAATGTTCTTTCAAGTTCACCATTTTGCATACTTTTTTCATTACATCTTGTTATGGTGATATCTCCACCAGTGCCATTGGGTACTGCAGGTGAATGAGTGAACATGACAATGAGTCAATGGTTGGATGACTGGATGGATCAATTAATCAATCAATAATATTTATAAAGCGCGCTACTCACCCGTGAGGGTCTCAAGGCGCTAGGGGGTGGTGGTTTTACTGCTGCTCAAAGAGCCAGGTCTTTAGCTGCCTCCGGAAGGCGAGGTGGTCCTGGGTGGTCCTGAGGTTGGCGGGGAGGGAGTTCCATGTCTTGGCCGCCAGGTAGGAGAAGGATTTCCCACCTGCCGTGGTGCGGCGGATGCGAGGGACGGCGGCGAGTGCGTGGCTGGTGGAGCGAAGTTGACGGATGGGCATGTAGAAACTGAGGCGACGGTTGAGGTATTCGGGTCCCTTGTTGTGGAGGGCCTTGTGTGCATGGGTGAGGAGCCTGAAGGTGATCCTTTTGTTGACGGGTAGCCAGTGCAGGTGTCTCAGGTGGGCGGAGATGTGGCTGTGGTGGGGTATGTCGAGGATGAGGCGTGCCGAGGCGTTTTGTATTCGCTGAAGACGTTTCTGGAGTTTTACGGTGATTCCTGCGTATAGGGTGTTTCCGTAGTCTAGTCGGCTTGTGACGAGGGCGTGGGTCACAGTTTTTCTGAGCATGCGGAGAGTGAGGAACAGGAAGACGAGACGGCGTTGACTTGTTTGGTCATGGTGAGAAGCGGGTCCAGGATGAATCCGAGGTTGCGTGCGTGGTCTGAGGGGGTTGGTGCGGTGCCCAGGGCCGTGGGCCACCAAGAATTGTCCCAGGCGGACGGGGTGTTCCCGAGGATGAGGACTTCCGTTTTATCTGAGTTCAGCTTCAGGCGGCTGAGTTTCATCCATTCTGCGATGTCTTTCATTCCGTCCTGCAGGTTGGTCTTGGCGGTGGTAGGGTCCTTGGTTAGGGAAAGTATCAGCTGGGTGTCGTCGGCGTAGGAGATGATGTTGATGTTGTGTTTGCGTGCAATGTCGGCGAGGGGGCTCATGTAGACATTGAAGAGAGTCGGGCTGAGCGAGGAGCCATGTGGGACGCCGCAGATGATCTCGGTGGGATCCGAGCGGAACGGCGGGAGGTAGACTCTTTGGGAGCGGTTAGAGAGAAAAGAGGCGATCCAGTCCAGGGCCTGTCCTTGGATACCGGTGGAGCGGAGGCGGGATATTAAGGTGCGGTGGCAGACAGTGTCGAAGGCAGCCGAGAGGTCGAGGAGGATGAGGGCGGCTGTTTCTTCGTTGTCCAGCAGAGTTCTGATGTTATCGGTGACTGCGATGAGAGTGGTTTCCGTGCTGTGGTTGGCTCGGAATCCAGACTGGGAGGGGTCAAGCAGGTTGTTGTCTTCGAGGAATTTGGTCAGTTGCTTGTTGACGGTCTTCTCGATGACTTTGGCAGGGAAGGGGAGGAGCGAGATGGGGCGGAAGCTCTTCAGGTCGCTGGGGTCCGCCGTAGGTTTCTTCAGGAGAGCGTTGACTTCCGCGTGTTTCCAGCTCTCGGGGTAGGTGGCAGATGCAAACGAGCTGTTGATGATGGTCTGGAGATGGGGGGCGATGATCGTCGGCTTTGTTGAAGATGAAATGGGGGCAAGGGTCCGAGGGGGCACCGGAGTGGATGGTGTTCATGGTAGTTTTGGTCTCTTCCGCGCTGATGTGTGTCCAGGCGTTGAGGGTGATGGCTGGTGCTGTGGGTTCTGTGGTGGTTGGCTGGGTCTGTGGACCGAAGCTGTCGTATAGGTTGGTGATCTTTCGATGGAAGAAGGTAGCGAAGGAGCTGCAGAGTTCTTGTGAGGGCGTGATGGAGTTGGAGCTGGCGTTGGGATTGGAGAGCTCTTTGACGATGTTGAAGAGTTCCTTGCTGTTGTGAGTGTTCTTGTCCAGTCTGTCTTTGAAGGATGTTCTTTTGGTGGCGCGGATCAGCTGATGTTGTTCGCGGGTGGCGATTTTGAGGGCAGACATGTTTTCTACGGTGTGGTCTTTACGCCAGGTTTTCTCGAGGATACAGCAGTTTTTTTTGGATTCCTTGAGGGCGTCTGTGAACCATTGAGGTTTCCTGGTGTTGGTCTGTCTTGGGAGGCGTCTGAGGGGTGCGAGGTTGTCAGCGCAGTTGGTGATCCATTGTGTGAGGCTGAGGGCTGCGTTGTTGGCATCGGTGGTGATGGTAGGTTGGTTGTGGCTGAGAGTGGAGAGTAGCTGCTCAGTGGAGATTTTGTTCCAATGTCTGCGTGAGATGGGTTGTGTGCGAAGGTGGAGAGTCTTGCGTCTGAAGGTGAAGTGGACACATCTGTGGTCAGTCCAGTGTATTACGGAGGAGTGGCTGAAGGATACGTGGTTGCTGGCGGAGAAGATGGGGTCGAGCGTGTGTCCGGCGATGTGGGTGGGGGTGTTCACCAGTTGCTTGAGACCGAGGTTGTCGAGAAGGGTGGTGGTGTTGGTGTCGTTGTTCTGCTCCAGGTGGAAGTTGAGGTCTCCGAGGAGGATGTAGTCCGGCGAGGCTAGGGCGTGCGGGGAGATGAAGTCTGTGATGGATTCGCTGAAGAGAGCGCATGGTCCAGGGGGTCTGTAGATGAGAGTTCCTCTGAGGGTGGTCCTGGGGTCGGTGTGGATCTGGAAGTGCATGTGTTCGGCGGCGAGGGGGGTGTCTTCGGTGGAGGTGGTGACGTTGATGGAGTTCTTGAATATGATGGCGAGTCCTCCTCCGACTTGGTTGGTGCGGTCTCTCCTGGCGATCTTGTAGCCGTCGGGGATGGCTATGGCGATGTCGGGGACCGAGGAGGCGTTCATCCAGGTCCCAGTGATGAAGGCGACGTCCGGTGCGGTAGAGTCCAGGAGGTCCCATAGTTCAATGGCGTGCTTGTGGACGGAGCGTGCGTTGATGAGGATGCATTTCAGGTGGTTATTGGTGCGTGGGCTGGCGGGCGGGGTGCAGTCGCGGTGGAAGGTATGCTTGCAGGTAAGACATGCGAAGGGTCCATGAGTGCGTTTCGGGTTGGCTTGGAAGCATGTTGTAGAACGTCCCGGGTTGAGTGCGTGGAGGGAGGCGGGGTCCTAGCGGTGCTGCGGGGTTTGGGAGTGCTGGGGGCCAGGGGTCGTGGCGCTGGGGGCGGTCCAGGCGCAGACGGGCTTGCCTTTGGCGCGCCAGCGGCGCGCCCGCACAGCGGCCACCATAAGAGGGAGGAGGGGGGGAGGAGGGGTCAGCCGGGGGCGGGAGGCGGGAGGGGGGGCGACGAAAGGGAGCAGGGGGGGCGGGACCGCAAGGGGGTGGCGGCGGGAAAGCAGAGGGCGGGGGCGGGGGTCAGATAGAAGGGAAAGAAGAGAAGGAAGGGAAAGTGTGAAAAAGAGGAAAAACCACAGGAGAAGGAGGCGAAAAACGAGGAGCAAGGGCAAGAGGGGAAGCGAAGAAGAATGGACGAGAGAGAGAGCGGAGAAGGAGGAGGAAAAATGGACTACAGAGGAAGAGCAGAATACTAAAGAAATGGACACCAGAGGAAGAGCTGAACACTAAGGAAATGGACTAGAGAGGAAGAGCAGAACACTAAGGAAATGGACACCAGAGGAAGAGCAGTAAAAGAAGGAAAATGGAGTGCAGAGGGAGAGCAGAAAGCGAAGGAAAATGGAGTGCAGAGGGAGAGCAGAAAACGAAGGAAAATGGAGTGCAGAGGGAGAGCAGAAAACAAAGGAAAATGGAGTGCAGAGGGAGAGCAGAAAGTGAAGGAGAATGGGCTACAGAGGAAGAGGTGAAAACGAAGGAAATGGACACCAGAGGAAGGGCAGAAAACGAAGGAAAATGGAGTGCAGAGGGAGAGCAGAAAGCGAAGGAAAATGGAGTGCAGAGGGAGAGCAGGAAACAAAGGAAAATGGAGTGCAGAGGGAGAGCAGAAAACGAAGGAAAATGGAGTGCAGAGGGAGAGCAGAAAACGAAGGAGAATGGGCTACAGAGGAAGAGGTGAAAACGAAGGAAATGGACACCAGAGGAAGGGCAGAAAACGAAGGAAAATGGAGTGCAGAGGGAGAGCAGAAAACGAAGGAAAATGGAGTGCAGAGGGAGAGCAGAAAACGAAGGAAAATGGACAGAGAGAGGACAACAGAGGTACGAAGAGAATTTGGAAGAGAGAGAGCTCAGAAGACAGAGGTGAGTAACGAGGGGCTGGACAGGGGGGAGCGCAGGGAGTACTTACGGTTTGCTAGGAGGTGGCAGGAGCCTGGGCAGGTGGAGCTGCAGCGGCGGGGGAAGCAACCTACCCTAGGGTGAGTCTGCATATGGGTGGGTAGATCAGTAGGTCACTATGAATAGATGAAGTTTTTGCAGTTACTGGGAAAGGGCAGAGTCTAGGATAATATCAGTGTGGTGTGGGACAAATGCGGTATATGGAGCCAATGTGGTGTGCATGGAGGCAAAGCAATTTGTATTGGTGCTGGGGAAATGTCATGAGAAACTGTAGTCTTTGCAGGGGCAGTGTGTGAGGCCTGATGTGCAGGGCCTTGGTGATGTATGAAGTCTTGGATGTTTTGTGGGTGTGAGTCCCACCTCCCCAACACACACACACTCCACAGGCACACTTTGGGCAGGTATAGGCAGGTATGCTTCCCTGGGAAGAGGAGCAGGCCCTGTGGAGAGATGGACTACATTGGGTCAGCTGCCAAAAGATTCCAGAATGTCAGGGGCTTAGCTTTTACTGATGCGGTAGGTTCAGTGGCCCTGGGGCCCAACGGTCTGAAGAGTCCATCAAAACCTGATTATTGTTGTATTTTATAATTCAAACAACAGCCTGGGGGTTCAATTCCTTCGTTGCTCTTGTTCCAATGACATACTGGCTATGCTACTGCAGAATATTTGATTGCCTTCTTGCCATCAGAGGCCACTGCTTTTGCATGACTAAGCAAGGACAGGAGTCATAGGTGTCAAGCACCAAGGCCAGGGCCGCTCTCAGTTGGGGCGTGGGCAGGATTCCTTAGCAGGGGCACCAGGTTTTGGAACCACCTTCTTGTTCACGTCAGTGCTTGCTTTTATTTAAGGCCTGGTCACAGCAGTGAGGGAGCCTTCTCATGGCCTAGGTAAGAACATTTGGCCTTGAGTGACTGAGGTTCTCACTGCCAAACACTGAGACATCTAAAGTGAAGAATGTGAATAATATAGGGCCTGATTCACAAAGATAAATCACACTTTTGAGTAAGTTTACCATTTTCCGGTATTCACAAACTCCGAGTGCAAGTTACTAATGTATTAAAAGAAAAGTGTAAGTCCAGCACTGCATATGGCCAACCACTGGCACTGCAACACTCTCCCATAGACAATAATGGAGGTTGCAGTACCAGTGGTTGGCCATGTGTAGTGCAAACATACAGTTTTTGAATTCCAAAAACTAGTAAACTTACTCGAAGTGCAATTTGTAAATCAGGCCAATAGAGTGCAGATTCCTTTCACACTACTGCATCAATGAAATGTCAATATTCCGATGTGCAGGTAAAACCCCATAGATCCTGAATGACAGAGTGTATCAGTGACTTACAATTGTGGGGTGATAAATATGTGATTGGGGCTTAAAATAACTAATAGCCAAGGCCCCGACCTTTGCCTTCACTCATGCTCTAAAAATAGTGTAAGCTTTGCAAGATAGGGAAAGAAAGGAGCTCTTTTACTTAGTTTCAGGAAGGATCTTTTGGTTCCTCTTTCAACAATGTGTATTATTTAAGTTGAGGAAGAAGTTTGCATAATAATGCTTTTGCAGTACACCAGGTGTTGCTTTACACATCATTGCTGAAATCCTTGTAATATATGTGAGTGTGTTGCGGAAAACTATCTGCTAAATATTTGGGGATACTCAAAAAGTTGAGGATGCTCAGAGCTAACAGACCCACTCACCACAACCGAACTGTATAATACTTTCATCGAAAGTGCTACAATCCCAAGGGTCCCAAGTCTATGAATAAGGATGTTAATTTACTATTGTTTAACTGTAGTTTTGTTCACCTAAGTTACGTCTATGTGCTTATAATAGATGACCACCTGGACCACCTTTTATGAATAAAGAAAATCGGTCAAGTCAAGGTGTCTCTAAAATATCATACATTGTATAACTGAGGAACCATGAGCCATGGTGGCAAGTTGTTCTGATGTCTTTGAATATGGACACCAAGGGCGTTTGGGGTGCAAAAGACTGCGTTACTCTCCAAAATGAGGCTAATATTCACATCATGCACAAAAGGAAGAAATAGGTCTGTCACTGACTCATACTCAAAGCCACTGGAAATATAGACAGTGGAGGAGCAATTTATGCAGCACAGGTGACTTAATTATGTGGCAGGAAAAGGCACACTATGCAGCTAAAGCAGCACATTTTGTAATAGTATTACTTCATTTTTACACGTTAATACTGTCTGGGTAAAGGTTCCAACCTCTTTAGTACCAGATTAACACCCAAAGACAGAAATAAGAAACTGAAAAGTGACCGTCAGCTTTTACGAATGTCCTCCTGCTGTGCAGCAACACATCCTGCTGCGTTTTCTGATCAATTTAGCTAGAAATAATTTTGTTTGTTGAAATCTACAGATTATGTAGCACGTGATGTATTATTTGGCAAAAGCAGCAAATCCATAATTATGTGAAAACTGCCGCAGCTGCAAAATTGCATAATACCAGTAACCCTACCCATAGTACCAGCTTTGTGAACAAGGAAGCACTCTGCTCAGTAGTGGGCCTTGAAGGTAAAAATATACCTTTTAATTTTTATCATGCAAGACACTTGAAGAGTGTAGGTCATTCCAAAGCTACTTAGAATATGAAGTTCAAAATATTATTTGTACATATCTAGTAAGACTCCTGTTGGGAAACACATTTAGGGGCATATTTATGAGCCCCGAGCGCCACCTTGTGCTAAATTTACGCATTTATTTAGACGCAAATGTGGCGTTAAGGTGGCATTTCTCACGCACCATATTTAGAAAGTGGCACAATGCTTGCATTGTACCACTTTGTAACACCTTGCTCCACATTATGCCTGCGCCATGCATTATGTATGCAAAGGGGGCATTCTGGTGCTGGGGGGCTGTAAAAATGGGGCAAGGGAATCTACAAGATTCCTTTGGCCCATTTTTATCAGCATTTTTTAATGACTGCTAAGTGCAGGCGTTAAAAAGAGGCTCCCACTGATTACAATAGGTCTCTGGGTGCTCTGCGCCATCATTTGTGATGTTAGTCCTACAAAGCGCCAGACTAGCGTCAGAAATTATGACGCTAGTCACCCTAACTACCGCCATGATGCACCGTATTATAAATACGGCGCTACCATGGGGCGTTAGGGGGGCGCTAAGGGACGCCAGAAAAGTGGTGCTGCACTAGGCACGACTTTTCATAAATATGCCCCTAATTTTTTACTCCCAAAAAATATAATTTACTCAATTAGAGAGTGTGGTAACTTTTAAAAAATCTCCCTTGGGCCTTGAACACAAAGCTGCAAAGTCACAGCATAACAGTGATGATTGCATTTCCATTTTTTTGCCTCTTACCCACTAGATTCAGTCTTGTTCCAGTTTTAGTCTCATATTTGTCGTGACGATCTGTGGAGAGCTCAATGCGGCAAAAGTATCTGTCTTCGTCGCTCCACGTCAGACTGTCAATCCTGATGGAGGCATTGTTGGTCCTGGGATTGCCCAGCAGCTTGAACTTGTTCTTGAAGCTGAGTGTTGTCTTGCAGGAGTCGTGGGAGCTGTGAGTGACGCACTTGAAGATAACTGTGCCGTTGTATGGCTCCTTGATCCTCCAGATGACGGCCATCGAGCCGTTGTAGTTCTTGTGCGGGTGAGTGAATGTGCACAACAATGTCGCCATTTTACCCACGACTCCTGTTACCTCTTGTGGGACCAGAAAAGACCAGCCATTCGCCTCAGCACCTAAGGACAATATAGCAGGGTTAGTGCATTCCTCTAAACAAAGCACATCACCTCAGTTTTATCACTGACACGAAGAGGCTGGATCGATTGTAGTTTTAACACAGTCCCTATTAAGAAAATCCAACTTCTCACCTTACTAATTTTTGGAGAGTTGGTTCACCATTTAGCCTCTTCTGTACACCCTTAAAAATTAAATGAAACAATTAAAGGAGGCACTTGAGTCTTTCAAACATTGAGTGGCTGTCACCCAGTATTAACTGTGAGTATCTGGGATGTATGCAATAACCAGGCTGAATACAGGAAGGAGCAGACTTACTATGCTTTCGCACAACACAGCAAAGCAACTTGCTGTGGCGTGTTGCATGAAAAAGAGAGCAGAAATGCTTAATCTTTACAGAGATATGGAGCATTTCTGCTCGGCCTTGCACTAGCGCACTGTTTCTGTCTAGCACCAACGCAGGTCACCTTGCACCACAGTGCAAGAGTGCCTGCAATACAAGCAGTATTGTTTTTGTGCTCTGTGTACTGCTTTGCTTTACTTTGTATTTACTAAAACCATGCAAAGCTACACAAAGTGGTTTTGCAAAGATCGGTAAAATGCCCAAAAACATTTTATGTTGGCGCTGCAAAACAAAACATTGAGGCAAAATCATAGTAGATACAAACCAAAGTGTCAACTCTGTGTGTCAGGGATCTATGCAGTAACCAGGCCAGGCATATATACACTGAGTAATGACTCTGCATGCTGGGTATGAATACATTACCCAAGCCTAGGATGTACTGACTGTCCATGCTGGGGATTTATGCACAACAAAGGCCAGGGACATACACACAGAATATTGACTCTACGTGCTTTGACCTATCTGAGGTACAGAGGGCTTTGGGGAGTGTAGCAGAGGCAAGGCACCTGGTCCAGAGGAGGTCCCAGTGGATGTGTTCATGGAGTGTCAGGCCCTATGGGCACCTGTCCTCATGAATATCTTCAACACCATTGCAAGTGGTGGGCCCCCGACTACATGGCAAGAGTCAATAGTTATCCAAATATATAAAAAGGGGGAAAAGTCACAACCTAAGAACTACAGACTCACACTCCTATGTGATTCGACCGCCAAAGTTATGGGCAGGATCTGTCCCTTCCTGCACAAAAACAATCCTGCATGCAACGCAAGCACCCTTGCACCACAGTGCAAGGGTGCCTACGTTGGTTCTAGGCTGCCAGAAGGGTGCCAGTGCAGGGGATAAGGCAAATATGCACCACATTGCCTTAAATACAACACACTCCTGCCCTTTTCCTGTCATGCAGTTCAAAGCAGCAGGGTGACTTTCTGCGCTGCACTGCATGTCATTCTCGTAAATAGGCCCCTAGTGCTGAATATGCATGCTGTGGGCCCACACAATGACAATCCACCACAAATTGAAGAAATAGGAGTCACTGCACGACTGCAAATATTTTCTCTACTGGGGGAAGCACAACTTCAGAATTAAGCATGATAATCAGAGGTTAATTTGAGCCCGTGCTTGCCAGTGGGGTTGGGGGGTACCAGCACTTATTTTTTGGGGGACAGCCCTTATTTTTCCTCCTCAGGCATTTACTACGAGCAAAAGACAGTAATGGGAAATAAGGAGGAAGAGAGAGACGTAAAAGTGTCAAAAGGGAGAAAGCAGAAAGCTGCAAGAGTGAGATGAAGTGGCAGGGGTGGCAATAGATTAAAGAGGCCCAAGATGCCTTCAGGGTAACATTGCCTCAGTATTCTATGGTCACACATTTAATTACAGCAGCGGCGAGTTTCAGAGGAAAGCTTTGAGCACTGGCACATTGCTATTTACAAATTAACCACTGATGCTAATTCTCAAGTAGCTTCATCTATGGGTTCTGGCACTCACGTAAAGTTCTGGACACAGTGGGTATTAACATACTGGCAGACAGTTTTGTCATATTTTTAGATTTGTCTCGAGGTTTTGAGCAATAACCAGCAGAAACAAGGTTTTGGTCCTTAACTCATAATTCCCCGAATTCAAAAGACTGCCAAGGGAGACTTTTCTAAAGAAGAATGGTAGTGCGTGGTATTACAAGGGGTGGCTCCTTCGCTATGGTGAAGGAGTGTCACCCCGCTGCCTGAGCCAGAAGCAGAAAAATAAAACAATAGTTTACTATTGTTTTATTTTTCTGTTTCTAGCTCAGCCAACAGCATATGAAGGGAGGGACGGGGCTGGGCCACAGGAAGTGGGAGGCGAGTGCACCTTAGTGTGTATGTGTGTTTGGCCGTCTGTCTGCGGCCGTCAAACACACATGCACACTTAGGTTTCTCCGGCTTGGTTGTGCTTAACACCTGGGCTGGAGAAACTGCACAGACCCCAGGGCTGTGTCTAAGCAGCAGTTATAGGATTGCTGGGGATCCAGTGCTGGTGCTAGGAGAAGAGGAGCGTGAGGCAGCAGGAGGTGGCAGGGATGGAGGCCAGGTAAATGCTTTTTTTTTTTTTCTTGTCTCCCCTCCTCTCCCCCCCACTGCATTATGCGGTGCCCGCCGCTGGGTATTAAACAGGTGCAGAAGTGCCATGATGTTTGCATTTATCTCGAGAGGGGAAACGCGTGGGTAGCCAGACGACTAAACTTGATTTCCATTCCGGAGAGTTACCAGGAAATTGAGAATCACCACCAACAAAAGTGTTTAACCATTAAAGGTCTTAAAAACATATTTCATCTTCTGTTTAACTGGCTTTGCTCTATAAAATATTCTGCCAACACCAGAAAAACAGCTCTTCTAAAAAAAGACAACATACAGTGTGAAATTCTGTCTTATTTAGTTCAGTGGTACTCAGAACAAGCAAGTCTGTGTTTGACGCATGCGCACTGAGGGGAGTGCACACCACTCCCCTCATTGCTTGTCATCCCTGTGGCCCTGCCCTTTAAAAATACACATTGTTTATTATCGTTTTTATTTTTTAATTTGCAGCTGCTGCTGCTGACGGGAAGGGGGGATGGGGGTGGGGAGTGGTGGTGCTCCCCCAGCCATAGCGGAGGGACCGCCGATGGTTTTGATCCAAAACAGGACATTTATAATTTAGCAAAACAGTAATGAATGGCGCAAACTGTTTGTGGACTGCCTGTACTGCTATGATAACACGAAGCATGCTAATTTAGGGCCTGATGTACTAGTTCTACAATCACCTGTGAATTGTGATTTTGCAAACAGACTTAACATAGTACATACGAAAATAGCTTTGCAATTTGTGATTATTTTTTGATACAAGACTCTTCATACACCTGTCCCTAAGTGTTCTAGTTTTCAACATATAGAAGGTAGATTAACTTTGAGACAAATCTCGTTTGCTGTTTACCTTGATATACCAGCACTAAACAATTGTGCAAAGTGAATCTACTCCATTTTATGCCCCACAGAAGTATTGTGTGTAATTTGGCTCATAGGTTGTCTTTCCTCCCATACTCAAATAAATACAAGGGGAAGATTTACTAAATCTTTGCACCAGGTTTGTGTCACAAAAGTGATGCAAACCAGTGTGAAGTATTGTATTTGGATTTACTCTGGAAAGGCGTCCTACAGTAATGCAAAGTAGGGTTATGTGCTACTTTGTGCTAACTTGCATCCAGGCGGAGTACTACGGGTGGTACATTGGCATTCTGATGCAGCCACCCGTGTTTTTTTATCCAAATTCCTATCTACTAACATTGGCAACCAGAGCCTTGCATTAAAAATAAATTAAGTCTCCTTGAGTCAGGCATACGTTTCCAACCTTATATGTGTGCTGTACTGCATAGCGCACATAGATAATTGGAAAAGTTAACTATGTTTAGAAGTGGTGTTTTGTACTGGAAGGGTATTCTAATACATAGGCTATGCTAAACATCACACACACACCCTCGCACTTTGATGCAGGGGTGTGCGTGCATGGTAGCCTAAGGTACACCCACACAGTAGGAGAGAGCAGCAGCACCGTATCTTAGTAGATATGGTGCTATTTCTGCTGTCTCGCTTTTACGCAAAGCAGTGCAGCAACTTTATCCCTCACTGCCAGCACCAATTCAAACATTGGAGTAATATATAATATTTAGTATTTTCAGTTGTGAAATTTACTTACTAATGTATGAAAACTGACAAAGCAAACATTTAACAAACTTTGTGGGTGTTCCAATATCCTCCTCACCCAGGAAAGAGATTTACTCCAGGATTTGATTGATGTAAATATCCAATCATTGCAGGGTGGGAAAGGTTGGGATAGGAGTTAGTGAATGTTCACAAACAGACATGTTTATGAGCATTCAAATGTACAAGTCAACCAACAAATAATCCACCCATTTCCCTTCTTGTGGGCGGAATTTACTCCCTCTAAATAGTATTCAACCATGGAGTAATAGCAAGTGAAAGTAAATGGACATGAACCTCCAAGGTCAACTTTTGTGAATTTCTGAGATAGATCTGGCAATAAATAGTCATAAAACTACTTCCGAATTGAAAATGCCTTTTTGAATCAACCGAAAATGTTGGATACGCCTTCTCACCCTTACTGTCCATTTCATAACAACCTGTAAAAAGTTAGTTTGCCACAAAAGTTTTGATTTGGAGTCTGTATATATTGAAACGGTAAGGGAAAGAAAAGGTGATACATTGTGGATATATACTGTAATGCTCTCTGAGATTATTGTGGTCACACCTAATAGACTTCCGAAGGCTGAAAAGGATACTGACCATTTAAGAGAAACAAAAAACTGCATTGTCAGGCCCGGAAAACAGGCTCTGTCATTCACTGCAATGCAGAACAAGAATTTGCAATGCAACAGGCCTCGCATTTGCTCGAGTTTGAGCTATTAGCATTGTAAACTCTTAACCAGGCTTTTCCTGACACATAAATTGAAAGAAAAAAACAAGCGCAATTGCACTATGTAAAACTCAGCGCGATCGCGCTGCGTGGAAAATAAACAGATAAAGTAGTGCAGAAATCAGGCCGAAAATATGGATCCTCGTATGTTTTCAGTACTTGGCCGGTGTGCTCCAGGAGGGCTAAACACCGGAAAAGGCATGAGGTATGCATATCTTTCACTAATTAAATCAAGCAGATTTTAAAAGGCAAGGCCACGAACCAATGAAAATGGTGGCCGTAACGTGGGCATGGTTAAAAGCCCAAAGAGAGATTACAACAGGGACGGAGCGCTTGTGCGCTCAACCCTAAAAAGGAATAATGGTAAGATACGGCATGGACTGTTGTGTCAAGGCCTCAACACGCAGCATAAGTTGAGGGACAAAGGGATAGACATAGGACGGATGACAAATGTTCAAATATGAAGTGATGTGTAGGGAGACGAATGAGTGTAATGGATAACACTGAAAAGAATTAATTGATGTTTTCTGTTGTGAATAAGTTATTGTTTTCAATGCTTTAAGGGAAATAAGAAAATATGAGTGTACATGCATTTTTTATAAAAATTGGTCAAAACTATGAATGAAAGGTGGTATGAAGAAGCGTTAAAATATAATTAAGCAATGTGGGTGAGCCTATGTCTAGTAAGTATAGGTAAAGGGTGGTCATTTACTAAAGAGACACATGAGTTCATAGGTTAGAGCGACATTTTAGTTTCCTTTGGTGAGATGAGACTGGGAAGAAGGACTTCGTCTGCATTGATCCCTGGTCTGTCTGTCGTGACTCACACATGACAATGGTTTGACTGTGTGTGCGCCTGTGTGTGTTTTTACCATGGTTATGACTCATATAAGACATTCCTTACAATTCTTTAAATGTAAAATGTTGTGCTGTGAGATGTCAAAACTAACACTTAAAGGGTGAGAAGCTTTGCAGAGTACTGTAAATATTTAATCCCGGAGCAGGATAAAAGATGGGACCTGGTGAAAATGACTGCTGCAAAATATGACTGTGAGGCGTGGAAACCTCTTCGGCAAATGGAGTGGTGAGCAAGCATCCTTTGAAATGCAGGTAAATGTCATGATGATGGGACAAAAGAAACAGCTACCATAAGATTCTTCGTGGATGGATCAGTTTTCATATGAGACAAAAGCTAGGGTTGTCTTTCTAAAATCATTGCTTAATGATAGGAGAGCAAAAGTTTTATAATGAAAGTAGAGATGGGCCTCGAAGAAGAAACTAACAAACTTGCTGTAGATAGCAAATCTATGAAGTCAGCATAGGAGAGAGAGACATGCAATCCCCCATGAAGACAAATGGAAACATTAGAATATTATTGCACGTTATCCCACCATAACCCCCTACATAGTCTTTAACACAGAGTTTATTTGAGAAAATAACGAGAAAGATACTGGCATCGGAAAAGACAAACCCCCCAAAGTCTGAACAATAAGCTCTGTGCGCCTGATTCACAAACACATTTGTAAATTTACTCCTATGGTTTTATACTTCTACTTGGAGATCTCTAAAAGAATTCCAGGAGTACTCATGTGAAATCGAGACAGGTACGGTACAGTTGTATATGCGTAATTATATATGGTGCACAGCCTCGCTTGAGTAAATGCTTACCAAAAGTGCATTTGAGTATGCTAACTTTTGATCCCTGGGACAATATTTTGCTCGGTTGAGAAAACCATTCCCCTGCTCCCCATCAGGTTTGGAGACTTCATCCCCCAAGTCCCACCATGTATTAGCATTTACTCCTGCTTTTGCAAAGGGTACATTTCCAGCCATATCCTGAGAAGAAACGAACCACAGAAAATCTGTGAATACTCACACTCGCTTGAGGGTGTTCACCACATTTTCATGGTCCACTCACTCTGGTTCCCACACTAGTCCTTCCACTACTCCTGCATACAGTTGCATGTGAGTAAATTGATCTGAGTGCAAATGTACATTTTCTGACTTGCAAAATTCAACTTACACAGGTAAAATCACGCCGCTAGCACACGTAAATTGCCCATAGATGTGCAAATGGATTTATGAATTGTGTACGGCATGAGTAAACACACCCTTGGCTGTACAGCAATCTCTTAAAACATATCCCAATCCTGTTCCACTCTTTGCAGGCCAGTATCAAGGTTTACAATCTGCACTTTCGGAGTAGCATATATTTTTCTGCACTAGGCAAGTGCCTATTCAGGCCATTGGCTGACTAAAACTAAAATATGGAATTGAATTTAAATGTGTGCAGAACAGCAGGTTGCAGCGTTGCATTACTCACCATGCCTGAAGATACAGGATGCCAATGTTATGAAGACAATCAGCCCTCTCATTCTGTTGACCTTGCGATCAGAGAGCAAAGATACTCTCCCTGTCACCAATTTCTGCAACTCCACGATGATCCTCCGCCAGGAAGATAGTTCTTTTAAAAGGATGGTAAACCCCAAGTGCCAAAGGGCGTCTGTGGAAGTGGCAGCATTTAGAAAGGCGCCCAGTGTATTACTAACACATTTGTGGTTTGCTCACGAGGATGGGTGTCTGACAACATAAATCCTCACCACAGAGGGAAGGCAGAGTGAATAATGCTTTCCTCCTATTTAAAAAAAACACAGAAATTGGAGAAGTTCATACGGTAACAATGAGACCTGCAAATTGAATGAACTAAATAGACCTAAAGTAGGATTGTTGTTTCATTACCTATGTATGTGCAACATGTATAATGTTTAATTTTAAATTGCCAACCCACATGGAGACCTTGAGGCAAACCTCTTAGAATAGAAACAGAAAACAAACTAGAAGGCGAACAATACGTTGCAGAAGAGGGTGGTACATAGTGCATGACAAGGGCAATACTCAGTAACATTCGAAAGCACATTAGTGGAGAACTATATTAACTAAGAGTTCTTGTTTAGTAAGGCAGTGGCAACATTTTCTGTGCTGTCCTGTGGTGTGTGAAAGGCAAAATGCAACACAATACTTTATCTCCTAAGAGTGGCCTACTGCTAGTGGCATTCCCTGCACTGGCCACACACAGCCTGCTTCGTAAGGCACACATTCTCGCACTGCGGTACATGGGCGAGTGTGTGCTGTCTACTGTGGGATTTGTAGTGGGAGCATACCGTTCCTTTATAAATTCCTTGGTGTGGAGAAACACAGACGTTTACCAAGCACTGGGTGTATTCTATGCACGGCAGCACACTTCCAATGTGCTGGTTTCTGAAAGAGAGTAACACATTCCACATTGTGTGTGCCTGCTTTCATTAGGTATTAGTTCTTGATGAAAGCACAGTCTAATTATCTTAGTTGATCAGGCTTTACATTGAAACTTCGGGGTGTTTGTCCTGAGCCACCCGCGCGTTATTTGCTTTAAGAAAAGTGCATGCTGGTTGAGCAAAACACATTCCATGCTTAATAGTAAATGATTGCTGCAATTCCGTGCTGCTTGGCATCTTCTAGCATCGGCGTATAGTCTCATGTTTTCTGTACTTGGTCACTGCGCTCGAGGAGGGCTAGCCACCGGAAAAGACATGACGTATGCTTGCCTTCGACTAATGAAAGCAAGCAGATTTTATAAGGCAAGCCCACGAACCAATAAAAAAACACTGACGTGAAGTTGACAGGGCTCTGAGCCCTTTTCTAAATACAAAAGCGTCTCGCTGCGATACACATGAGTGAGCGCATGCAACGCAGGCTCGACTCTAAAAATGAAGCATCCATTTAAAGTCAGATGAATCATATTTTATGTGTTGCACTTCTTACAACACGTTTTCTGCTTCTAAGCACAGACAATGCTATGTGTCACTATTGCCCAAATTAATGTTACTCAGCTTACTCACCTCGGAGGGATGGATGCCTGAGCCCATCCCTGAGACAGGATTCAAACTCATGTTTTTCGGATCACTATGGTTCAATCAGCTGAGAGCTCTACTCACTCGGCTCTTCTATAGACTTAATAAAGCGAAATTCTCATGACTGATGTGTAAATACCATTGCACATATAAGAACATAAAGCAGTAGAAAAAACTAAGGGGCATATTTAAAAGTCCCTAGCAGCCTAATTATTTTTACGTTAAGGCGGCACTAAAGTGGCTTTTTCCACACGCCATATTTACAAAGTGGCATAATGCATGCACTGTGCCTCTTTGTAAACCCTTGTTCCATATTATGCCTGTGCCAGGCACACTGTATGCAAAGGAAGTGTTCTGGCACTAGGAGAACTGCAAAAATGGCGCAGTGAAATTTAACAGATTTTACTGCATCATCTTTGGCATAATTTTTAACGCCTGCTCAGAGCAGGCGTTTAAATGATACTTCCATCGAAACGTATGGGCCTCCTTGCACTTTGCTACACTAAAGCCAAATTCTGGACGCTAGTGCAGCAAAGCGCCATAAAAGCATAAAAGTTCTGATGCTATTGTGCTAACGACCGTCATGGTGCACGTATCATAAATACAGTGCTAACACAGTATCGTTAGGTGCCGGTAGGGAGGCAGAAAAAGCGCATCAAGTCTGATGCACCACTTTTTCTTAAATATGGGCCTAAATCACTAAATAGATGTAAGTAAAACATAAGGGCAAATTTACAAGCCGCTAGCACCATCTGCGCTGCCCTAGCAGCATTTTATTTTGTGCTAAGGTCGCATTAAGGAAGCTTTTCTCCCGCACCGTGTTTACAAAGTGGTGCAATGCTTGCATTGAACCACTTTGTAATCCCTTGCTTCACATCAGACCTGCACCAGGAATAATGTAGGCATGGGGGAGATCTGACAGAGGGAGGCTGTAAAAATGGCGCAGTGAAATTGACAACATTTCACTGTGCCATTTTTTCTGTCATTTTTAACACCTGCTCAGGGCAGGCGTTAAAATGGCACACCCTTTTAATTAATGGGCCTCCATGTGCTATGCTGCACTAGAGTCAACATTTTTGACACTAGTGCAGCAAAACAACACAATAGTGTCAGACATGTTGACACTATTGTCCTAATGATCCTCAAAGTGGGCCGTATTGTAAATGCGGCGGATCCATGGTGTTGTTAGGTGGGTCAGGGGCGACGCAAGAAAAGTGGTGCATCAAGACCGATTCACCACTTTCTTGTAAATATGCCCCTAAGTGCTCTATGATTGATACTTGACTTCAATGGGATAACAATCAGTAATTCTGGCCAAGTTCTTATGAAGAGATACAAAGCTAAACATTGTTTACTCTCTGTTACCAGGTTCCTAACCTTGCTATGTGAAGAAAAATAGAAACATAAAAACCGCAAAGGAAATAAGTGGGGTACAGAAACAATCAAGCCCTGTGAGTGCAAGTGTCTGGCATTTGAACATAGTAGTTGCCACCTCTATTTGTCCTTTGGTTCACCTGGCACTGTCCAAGTCCCCTGGGCTTGTGGGTTATTAAATCACTGGCCCTGTTTACTTTCTGTGGTTGAAGCCTTTTCCCTTCCACTACAACTTCAGCCGTAAGCAGAAGGTCATTGAGGTGAAAACAGTAGGACATGGGGTAAACATTATGATGTCTTCGGTGGTTAAGGCATCTTAAACTCACTCTTCTATCTATTTCTTTGTGGTATATTGATGAACATGTCAACACCTCTTCAAACCTTAGGGCCACATTATGAATGTAGTGATCCTAGGACCGCCACACTTGTGGTCACAGTGGGACCACCGCCCTCCAGGTGGTCCCACTGCCACATTATAACTGTGGTGGGCGGACCTGCCAGGGGACCACCGTCCCTGCCAAGAACATGGTTCCCGATGGGCTAACGGTGGTCTGAGGTGTGCTCAGCCACGGCAGTGCTGAACTCAGTGCTGCCAGGCTGATTGCAACTCAGCTTTCCGCTAGCCTTTCCATGGCGGAGACCCTGCCATGGAAAGGCTGGCAGAAAGACAGTGCTGGGGGCCACAGGAGGGCGCACTGTCTGCATGAGAATGGACTGGGTATGTGTTTCTGAAGAACATGATGCACTGAAACTCTAATGTAGCATCGGAACTGCGATACTATGCAAGTGATGTAGATACTTTATGAAACAGAGGAGTTGCTATTGGATAACTGAAGGATGACGAATAGGCTTGCAAAAAAATCAGGAAGTATTTAAACGACTTTTTGATGAAACCAATACTGGTGAGTCAGACACTGCAACTTCAAAGAGAAAAGTGAGCTGTTCACCAATTAAAAGGAATAAAGATCTGGAAGTAGTATGAATTAAGGAATTTAATAAATGGTGGGAAAAGGCAACGTCACAGAATTATATTGAAGTGGCTAGGGTGCCACGTGATCTCAGAATCTTTGTGCTAACCACTTTGAGGGACATGGATCTGGACTTACTGCAACAATGGCAGCATGACACGGTCAAATGCTCCATGAAATTAATGAAAACTCTGATAATCCATGCTGAACGTAAATTAGGGCAGCTAGCAAAACAGAGAAAATACATTGAGGATATATTAGAACCTGATAGAGAGAGACGAGATAAAAAAAAATCATCAGTGATATGGAATCAAAGATAGAAAACATGAAGAGGAATTACAACCTAAAAAAGCCAAAAGAATTGACCTGGGAGAATCTATACCTTTACTAAGACATTTGACACCCTTTATAATAAGGTATGGGAGAAGAGGATGTCACTATCTAGCCTGGATAGTTCGGGGCAAGTTCAGAGGTTGAGAACTGTTTGATGGGGGGATTAAAATTGGATTTCTTAGGAGAAATGCAACTCCTTCAAATGCAGAGAAGGGACAAGGGCAGAAGGGAACAGGACGAAGCAATTCCAAGCACAAGTATACAAGAAGACCTAAAAGGAAAAGGAAGAGGCAGTAGGAAAAACAAAAACAAATAACATTGATGGACGAGAATGTTGTCATAAGTCTGTCCACTAAAAGGTTGGAAAAATATCAAGTAAGTCACTGGCCCTGCTGAATAAAAGTATAATATTTGTCCCCATGAATAGGATGAACTTACCAAATGCCAGAATTAGTCTGTATAAATTCTGTCATAAACTCAAATTGAAAAAGCACTTTGAATCAAAACTAAAGAAGAGCGGTATCTCTGTAACCCAACCACGGATCTCAACAATCATAATGAATGAAGTTGAAAACCTAAGAACACTAGTGAGTCTGGAACAAGGGCCACTAGGGAGCTTTACCACATTAGAGATGGATAATCTACCAGCAAAAGCTTTTTGTGATCTAGCTGGACTCAACACTTACTGTACCCCAACAAGTGATTTTAGATAATGGTGGAAGAACTAACGAGAATTGCTGTAAATTAAGGAAATGCCATTGAAGGATCTAAGAGGAGGTATAAGGCTTATGTGAATAAAGAAGATTGGAGAGCCCTGAAAGAGCTGCAAGACGATTCAAAGATCATTATCAAGCCCTCCAACAAAGGAAGTAATATTGTTGTAATGGATTGCACTAAGTACATTAAAGATGCAGTGAGATAGCTCAGGGATAAGGACAACTACCAATTGCTGAGTGAAAATCCCACAGAAGAGTATGCCACAGAGCACTGTTCAAATTTGCAAGAGTGGCATGACTGCCATACCACCACCCCCACCCAGCTAACGTAATTTTCCATGATGTTAGCCCACCTTTTGCGCCCGATTGCGCCATTCCATAAATTTGGCGTTCGGCTAGTGTCCTGGAATGCCGGAAACCATCGCTATACTTTATGACGCAAAAATGCGTTTCCACAGTTTTGCGCGAAAAGTATAAATCTGGGCCTTTGTGTCTTCAGATAAGTATAACTGTAGAATTTCGATAGTTTTGTGCATGTAAAATCTTAACTGCATTATAATGACCCTCTACCCTTAGTTTTTAGTGAATTTGTAAGTTTTTAAAAAAAATTCTATTTCCTAACTATAATGTCCCTGTAACCTTTGTTTTTTCAGGAATTTCCAATGTTTTTTAAAGTTGAGTAATATTAGATTACCTTATGTTAATCCAACCCTCTGCCCTGCACGGTGGGGTTTGGCACCAGGTCCTGACCAGTGGCCAGGCCCTGACCAGTGGCCAGGCCCTTCAGCCCAAACCCCCATTGGCATCCAACCCTGCACCATGTACCGCCTATAGTCGTGCACGGCAGGAATTGTCCGGAGAGCCTGGTCCCCACCCAGGCCACCAAGAGTAAACATTTATAGACCCAGGAGCCAGCAAGGATTCATTCATCTCCAGTGAATATTTCAGAGTGTTTTTCAACATGGAATTGTAGAGAAAAAACCCTTGGTTTACCCTGGATAAGTTCAAGAAGTTGAAAGGATTTGCCCTTTACAGAACCGGAGTTTCAACTGGGGCACCTACTATGTGTATATTTGTAGGTGCTTTCCATTGAGGTTTAATTTCTATGAAATGAGCATCGGTGGCAGACTAGCTCCTCACCTGCTTATTTATCCAAGAGGAGTCCACAGATTTGCGCAAAATATATACTCAACTGGAGTACTTTCTACTGACTAATTAGTAAATGCTCCCTTCATTGGATAAATGTAAAGTGCACATTCTATGCTACCACTGCATAAAGTACCATGAGGTAATGCCTCCATTGACCATGTCTGGTGTACATTTTGCAATGTGACTGCTCCTCGAGTGTCCTGCTACTGAAATATGTGCTAACATCAATCCTCGTGTAGAGTGGACGATGATTCGACAAAGAGTTGAATGCCCACCAAAAAAGGGTACTTCCTATAACTCAGATGAAGTAAGTGCTTTTTTGTTTGTGGAGATGTGCTCACATTCCTCTACATCACAAATGCTTGGGGGGCATTTTGGTAAGCTGTCCATCAAGCTGGAAAAAGGCAGGAAGATCGATGCATACCACTAATATCTACAGAGCATGGAGGTCATTTTGCACATTTGCAGACTGGTAGTAATTAAAGGAATGAAGGATGGAATCTGGTCTCAAAAACGCAGGACAGGATTCCGCTTGTCACAGGCATCGACCTTATAGTTCTGTATTGGCCTAGCCCCGGGGAGGTGGCAGTCCCCGGGTCACATATCGACCATGGGGTGGGGGGCTGCATCTGCCTCCTCCTCATAGTTTATATTAACATATGCCCTTGGGACATGGCCCACTCAGGTGCTGAAATACAAACAAGTGCGGGAGACAGCGCTTGTTTTTTAAACAAAATGAAAGCAAAAATGCTTTTTGGCCCTGGCATGGTCCCTGGGGGGGACGCCAGCATCAGGCCTATGGGGTCAGGGTATGTGTGCCCTGACCCCTTTTCTTATTATTTAACAGCTTTTTTTGGGACTTGGCTGAGTCCCAAAATGCCTGGTTTGCAGCCAATTAGATAGCATGGGACTGTTGAGTTTGCAGAGGATAATCACCCCTAGATATCCATATTTCTTTTTCTTTTAATATCTCAAAAACTACTGAACGGGTTTACACCAAATAACAAAAAAAGTTATTTCGGGCCAAGAGCTACCTTTCTGCCAAATTTGGTGTAATTCATCAAATGGAGCCAGTTATTTGCAAAACAAAAAACTCTTTTGTATGGAAACCAGGTCGTAAATATAACTATAACTGGCAGAATTTATTAGGACAAAAAGGAACTGCTGGGACAGCAAGGATATGGATGTTAAGTTCAAAGACATAGAACAGTGATTTATGAGGAGAGAATACAAGGACCGTGATGTACACAAGGCGAAAAGAGAGCGAGAGGGATAACACGTGCACACACTCTTGTAAATAAAACTGATGATATGGTTAAAGAGGAAGAAGAAACAATCAGTTTCATCTTAACATATAGCAAAGCGAATCATAAAATTTTGAATATTTTAAACACACATTGGCATATAATATAGAGAGACCCGGATATTGAATTACGAGTAGGAGCGTGACCAAGTGTGATCTACAAGGAGATTCCGTCCCTGAAAGATCAATTGGTAAAGAGTCATTTTGAACTCCCACAAACATCGAGTTGGCTAACAATACTCAATAAAGGTTTCATCTGTTGCAATAAATTCAAGGCATGCCGATGTAATAAATATAAAATTATGGCCGGTCAAGGAAGAGAGATCCCCATTTTGGATAGAATTACATGCAATACAACATTTCTAGTGTATGTAATAGTGTGCCTCCGCGGGTTGAGATACGTGGGGAGCACCATCTGTCCATTAAAAAAGCGGATATTAGAGCATATCAGGGCGGTACAAAATGGGGATCTAAACTATGGCATGAAAAAACATCTTAGAAGCTACAATCGGGCTGACTGGGTACATATGAGATATTTTGGTATAGCCACAATAAAAAATCAAGAGAGAGGGGGAGACCGAGCATGGTTGGAATCCAAATTCATTATCAGACTCAAAACTAAGATTCCGTATGGGATCAATAGGGACTAATAATTGTATTGCCATTTATAAGATGAGCAGATTGGATTATGGTTGCTCTGTAAAAGAACTAGATGATACGGATGCAATATACATATGGTGAGATAAAGATGGTATAAGGGTACTATACCCAGAATCGGATCCCCATATGTCTTATGAAGGAACACTTAAGAGAAATACTACGAGTCGATATCTGGTAAAGTACTAATAGAAATCTCACTAGAGATGTTGGCAATCTTGAGATTGCATGAATAAATTCCTGTTTATATTGGTTAATTTATGGTACATATATTATGGAGTGGGTGATGAGTTTAGAATGTATTTTTAGTTACACTAATTAGTGTTTGTGTATATAGTCTGGGTGATTGTTTTTGTTTTTATTGTTCTCTTATTTGATGTAACTACATATCCCACAATACAACATAATGGCATTGGATGGGAAACGATATAAAAGGGAAACCAATGATGTGCTCATTAACCGTGAACAAGACCTTATTGGTAAAAATGCGTTGGGTGTTCTGTTCTGTGAAATTATTAAACATAAGACGGTTGGAATCCCTGGAGTGCCGCGTTTGACTTGTCTGTCATTGTTGAAAAAAGAGAACTCTGGGCTGGGTAGTTCCCAAGTTTAGGTGGAGAGCAGCTCCAGTAAGGAGCTACTCAGAGTTCTCTCTTGTGGTGTGCATAATTTATGTGTCACTCTAATCCCTGAAAGGGTGTTGTTTTGACAGGCCCTGCAGCCAACCACCTATAAGCATCCAACCTTGCATCATGCACGTCCTTCGTCTGTGCGCAGCATGGGTTACCCGTAAGTCTTTGCTTGCAGCCAGTCCCTGTGGCCAACCCTACTCTACACACAGCCCTTTGGCCTTGCGTGGAAGGAGTTGGCCACAGCCTATCTCTCTAGGTGTGAGAATAGCTGATAGAGGGTGTACCTCGGGGTAACAGTGGCTGTGAGAGTGTTTGACTGGGTGTGCGAGTGCATACATCAGTGTTTTAGTTGGTGCGTCAGTGTATGTGCAGGTCTGTGAGTAGGGGTGTCAGTGGGTCTGTGGGTGGATGTGTGAGAGTCTGAGTGGGCGTGTGAGGGTCTGACTGGGGATGTGACTGGGTGCACGAGGGTCTGAGTGCATCCGTGAGTGGGTGCGTAAGTGCCTGAGTGGGGTGTGTGTGGGAGAAAGATTTTGAGAGTGAGAGGGAGACAGAGGCCCATATAATTATATTTTGTACGTTTTCACTGCTTTTGCATAAAAAAGACGCAAATGCGGCACAAAAAAAGTATACGTTTTTTAGGCTATGATGTATGATATACTTAGAATGAGATATTTATGCACAATTTTAATAGAAAAATGTATTTGTCATTTTAAAAGAGATCACCTTTAATATGACCCTTATACATATTTACTTTAAAAAACAAAGAGGGAAACTAGTCCAGCTGGTGTGTGACCTTCACCCGGAGCTTTTTTTAATAACTTTTCTTTTTTAGCCCTTTATGTGCTATCAGGGACCACAGGGGAAGCCTCAAGACCTTCCCTACGGTCCCCTTGCATCAGCAAGCACAATGCTGCTTTAAGGGAGGTGATGGTCCCCAGGGCTGTGGGGAAGGCCAATGGGCCTCCCCATTCCATTAATTATTTTTGCCAGGCCATAGGGGCCAGGCGCAAACCTTGATGAAATTCTTTAACAATAAACTTTGTACCCCTGGGGGGGGGGGAGTCCCTCTGGGATCCCACCACCAGAACTAAGGAGTCAGGGTGACTATACACTGGCCCCATTTCTTTTTTTAAAAACTTTTTTTGCTGAAGCCGAGTCCCAACATGGCTGACAATACTTCCTTGTTGAAGTGTTGTCAGCGAATCAGATCTCAGCACAAGATTTGGGGCGGTAGTTGGGGGGGGTCATGAATCCTTTGCGTTCATAGATATACAAATTTGGATTTTCCTTAATTTCTCTAAAACTACTGAACAGATTTACACCAAATAACAAGAAGGGCTCTTTCTGGACCAAGAGCTACCTTTCTGCCAAATTTGGTGTAATTCCATCCAGAGATTTTGGCGCTGTTCAAAATCCCAACTGAAAAATGAATGGGGAAAACGTGTTGGTCCCGACTTTACTGACTGACCCGAAACTTTCCAGACAGCAGCTGAAGTGAGCATGCAAGTTTTTTGGGAAAATGTTGTGCAGATTTGTCTAGCGATGCCAAAGATATTAGCAAAACAAAAAACTCTTTTTGCTTTTTCTACACTAGGTCCTAAGTATAAATACCTAGGTTTTATATATATATATATATATATATATATATATATATATATATATATATATATATATAACTGTATATATATATGTGTGTGTGTGTGTGTGTGTATAAAAAAAGTATTGTTACAAATAATTTATACATTTATAGAATGGTATATAGTACATATTAGTAATTTAATTCATTTCTTTATAAAATATCTGTAACCGTATTGGCACGGTGGAATCATTGGGACACAAGTGTGCTATATATAAGGGTTTTATTAGCAGGTTTTTGTAGGTTACAGTCAAGGTAGATTTGAGTCTATCTTCTCCGGACGTGGATAGGGTGGGTTTATCTCTTGTAGTATGTTCTTCACTCTTCTCTTTTGTCTCCTCGTCTTACAGGTGTCCCCGGGAAGCGTATGTGGAGAGAACAGAACAACAGAGGTAAGTGGTCAGGGTTTTGTCCCTCAGTAAGACTTATTATTCTCTCTTCCTGTCTCTTTTCTTGGTGAGCTTCCTTTGCTTTCTCTTGCTTAGGGTCTTGTCTTCTCTGATACTCTTTCTCTGGGTTTTTCTCTTTAACTGTGCTTTCTAGGCTATTCTTTTTCTCTCTTTCGTCTTTTCTTTTTTCTTCTTATCTGGGTCTATGTATTGTCTACCTTCTTCTGTGGCTGTAGGATCATGCGCTCGGTGCCTAAATAGGGCTACTGTACTTTGGTGTGCTTTAGTGATAGTGCTCCCCAGTTCTTCCCCCCCCTCTCCCTCTCCCCCCTTTCCTTCCAGTGTCCTTATTTGTGAATCCCCCTTCTTTATCTCACCCAACCCCCCTCCCCCTTCTCACTCTTTCTCTCTCTCTCTCCGTTCGGGCAGTGGCCCACGCACCTGGAACTGCCACGCTTCTCCAGAAGCGTGGCGGGGCGCTGCACTCCATCCTCCCGGTTGCCTGCTGTCAGGGATCCCGTCGGATGCCTTGAACTTCTCTCTGCGCCGAACCTGGGTGCCCCGTCTCCCTCACTTCTTCCTCCTCCACCGCCTGTATGTTCTGATACCAGGGTATTTGACACCTTGGAGGCATCAGTCAGCAAAACAAAGGGCTTACGGAAATCTGGGCAACATAACACTGGTTCTGAAGTGAGTGCCGTCTTTAGGCTATCAAAGCTACGTAATTCAGACAACGTAGGCGGACCAAGGGTATTCGGATACGCCTTCTGTAATAGGTTAGTAAGGGGTTCTGCCACCGTGGAGAAATGGGGAATAAAGCGCCTATAATAGCCACTCAAACTTAAAAAAGCCCTAATGTCTTTTTTTTTCATTGGGAAAGTCATTTGTATGATTGCTTCTATTTTCTCCACTTGTGGGCTAATCCGACCACCCCCTACTACATAACCCAGGTATTTGATACTGGTCTGTCCTAATTGACATTTCTCCGGGTTTGCGGTTAACTGGGCTTTTCTCAGGGGTCGCAGAATGGATGCGACATGTATTCATCCCACATTTTGCTATATATAACAATATCATCAAGATAGGCCGCAGCACATTGCCAATATGGCTGTACAATTTCATCCATGAGTCTTTGGAAGGTGGCAGGGGCTCCGTGGAGCCCAAAGGGAAGGACAGTGAATTGGTATAATCCTGAAGGGGTGGCAAATGCAGTTTTCTCTTTGTCCTCCATTTTCAAGGGGATTTGCCAATATCCCTTCGTAAGATCCAGTGTGCATAAATATCTGGCTTGGCCCAATCTCTCAATTAGTTCATCAATTCGAGGCATGGGATAGGCATCAAAGTGGGTTAAGTTATTGACCCCCCTATAGTCAACACAAAACCTGGTACTACCGTCCGGTTTGGGTACCAATACAACCAGCGAGCACCAAGGACTGGCTGAGGGTTCTATAATACCAGCTGCTAACATGGTCTGGACTTCTTCTTCTAGAATCTTTTGTTTGGTTTCTGGGATGCGATATGGCCTCTGTCAGGATACTTTATTTATTTTGAGCCGAATGGGATGTTGGAGTAGGGTGGTTCTCCCAGGGTACTTAGAGAAGACATCCTGATTTACATCTACTAAGTGGACTAGCTGCTTATGACAAGTTCCTGTGAGAGTGGGATTGATCCAAGGTGTGGCCTGGTTGGAAAAATCTTGAGTAGGGAGGAAGGGATATGGGATGTCTTCAGGAACATCATGGGTGATGTAATGGACTGACTGCCCACCGGTGGGGTCTAACCATTTTTTAAGAAGATTGATGTGGTATATCTGCTCCCTTCCACTGCTTTGGGGTATGGCCAATTTGTATGTGGTGGGGTTTATTTGTGCAATAACGTCAAATGGGCCCTGCCAACGAGCCAATAATTTGTTTTCAGTGCTAGGGAGTAAGACCAGTGCTTTATCTCCTACAGCTAAAGTACGAACTACGCTTCTGGCATTATACACTTGCTTCTGCTTGGTCTGCGCTTCAGGTAAAGCAGTGTGGGCTTCTTCCCATACTGTATGAAGATTCTCTCTTAAGTCTTGTGTATAGGTTAAGAGGTCCTTTATTTCCTCCTCAGTATCTTCCCACTGTTCGGCTAACATATCCAGCAGTGTTCGTGGCTGTTGGCCGAATAACATTTCAAAAGGGCAATGTCCTAGGGAAGCCTGTACGTGGGTACGGATAGCATATAAAACTAAAGGTAGTTTTTTTTCCCAGTCTTTACCTGCCTCCGATATGCTTTTTACTTAGAAGGGACTTAATGGTCTTATTGTATCTTTCCACTGTGGGTGATATACCGAAGTACGGATTTGCTTCACCCCTAGCGATCGACATTCCTCAGTCATCAGCCTAGACATGAAAGGGGTCCCTTGGTCCGTCAATATTTCTTTCAGGAAGCCCACCCTCGAAAAGAACTCTATCATTGCCTGGGAAATGGCTTTGGTGTGCATACTGGGTATGGGAATGGCTTCCGGATACCGGGTGGCATAATCCACCAATACTAAGACGTATTGCAAGCCCCGAATGGAGGGGGTGAGAGGACAAATGATATCCATCCCAACTCTAGTAAATGGAACATCTACAACCGGAAGCGGTTGGAGGGGAACGGGTTTATGTGGAGAGGGGTTATAAAGTTGACATTTGGGACACTCGGAACAATGTTTGCGAATTTCTCCAAAAAACCCAGGCCAATAAAATCGTCTGAGCACTGCTTCCTCGGTTTTCTCCCTCCCCAAATGTCCTTCCCCGTTGTCCCCATGGGCTAAATGTAACACCTGTTGACGGTGACTTCTAGGTACGACTAACTGTAATTCTTTTTCTACATTTGCGGTGGGTCGCTGGTATAATAGGTTATTATGAATCAGGAATCTGGGACCTACCCCTTGTGCTGCCGTGGATACTGCCTGCTGCCATGTGTTTTTCAAAGTGAGATCCTCATTCTGATTCCGTCGGAAGTCACCTGTAATCGTACAGACTGTCCCAGTAACTATGTGACCTTCTTGTGGGAGAGGGTTCTGTGCATAATATCGTCTTTGTTCCCGTTTCTGTCTCTTACTGAGGATAACCTGTGCTTCTTTGGGCTCCTCCTTATCCAATCCACTGGGTGCCTCCTTCCACCAGGTTCTCAAAAGAGGTTCTTGCCTGGCTTTCTCTAATAGAGAGGGAAAATCCTCATAATCAGTACCCAGGATTATGTCCTCGTCCAATCGGGACAGTACCCCAACCCGTAGGGTCTCGTTTTTTTCCCTCCACTTCAATCTTATGGTGGCCAGTGGGTAATACCATTGATCGCCATGCACACAGGCGATTAGGACCTGTGTTCCAGCTTCCTCTTGACCAGGCAATACCAGATCCCTCCTGATCACGCTCTGGCTACACCCGGAGTGAATTAGGGCTGTTCTTTCCACCTCATTGATGATTATGGGGAGGGTATATTTTGTTTTTTCCCCTCCAGACCAGAACACTCTCCCTCTGGTCACCCCAATCTCCATGGGTTCTTCTGTGTCTTTTTTATGGGGGCAAAACCGGGCGATATGTCCCCACTCTGAGCAGTTATAGCACTGAAGTCCGGTGCCTGAGTATCCGGAATTCACCAGGGCAGCTGGTTGGGAGCGGTCAGGGCCATGGATTAACACTGGCTGATGGGTGGTATTTATAGTCATGACCGGTCGAACAGGATGTGGAGGGGCTCGACTAACAGTAGCCGGAAGTCTGGACCCCTATGATAGGTGCAGGCAAGTTCTACTGCTGTTTCATTACTGAGCCCGGGATGTTGTCTTACCCAGTTTCGTGTGGTAGATGGTAAGGCATCCAAGTATTGTTCTAAAACTACAACGTCAAACATTTCTTCTCTGGTTTTCTCTGTGGGATGTAACCACCTTACCGCTGCATGCTGGACTCTATAATATAAGGTGCGAGGGTTCTCCTGATGCTGCCATTTCACTTGTCGGAACCTGGTGCGGTAACTTTCACTATCTAACCCAACTCTTTCTAAAATGTTTTTCTTGATTTCCCTGTAGGATAGGGTACCACTGGGATTAATGGCCTGGTAAGTTGACTGCAAGTGGCCGGTGAGTAGGGGGCGATATACTGGCCCCATTTGTCCTCAGGCCAATTAGCTGTGCTGGCGACTCTCTCAAAGTTCGTGAAGAAAGAATCTGGGTCCTACTGGTCCTGATAACGTTGCAGCACACTACTTGGTACATTGGGGTGTACTTTTGTATGGGAGATGGTGTCCATAAGCTTCCCCAGAGCTGTTTCATGCACCAGCTGGTTGTTAGCCATAATTGTTGCTTGGCTCTTAAGAGCTGTTTGCAACCCCTCATGCTCCTCTTTGGCTTCTTTCATTTGTTGCTCCCAAATTAACTGGAGGTGGCACTGCCCCTCTGCCAACTGTGCTATTACGTTAGTCATTTATGCCTTCTCTTCCATGGCGGCGGTTGCTCAAAATCCCACTTCTGACACCACTTGTAACCGTATTGGCACAGTGGAATCATTGGGACACAAGTGTGCTATATATAAGGGTTTTATTAGCAGGTTTTTGTAGGTTACAGTCAAGGTAGATTTGAGTCTATCTTCTCCGGACGTGGATAGGGGTTATCTCTTGTAGTCTGTTCTTCACTCTTCTCTTTTGTCTCCTCGTCTTACAGGTGTCCCCGGGAGGCGTATGTGGAGAGAACAGAACAACAGAGGTAAGTGGTCAGGGTTTTGTCCCTCTGGAAGACTTATTATTCTCTCTTCCTGTCTCTTTTCTTGGTGAGCTTCCTTTGCTTTCTCTTCCTCTGGGTTTTTCTCTTTAACTGTGTTTTCTAGGCTATTCTTTTTCTCTCTTTCGTCTTTTCCTTTTTCTTCTTATCTGGGTCTATGCATTGTCTACCTTCTTCCGTGGCTGTAGGATCATGCGCTCGGTGCCTTGGGTGATAACTATAGGGCTACTATACTTTGGTGTGCTTTAGTGATAGTGGTCCCCAGTTCTCCCCCCCTCTCTCTCCTTCCCCCCCTTTCCTTCCAGTGCCCTTATTTGTGAATCCCCCTTCTTTTATCACCCACCCCCCCTCCCCTTTCTCACTCTTTCTCTCTCTCTCTCTCTCTCTTCGGGCAGTGGCCCACGCACCTGGAACTGCCACGCTTCTCCAGAAGCGTGGCGGGGCGCAGCACTCCGTCCTCCCAGTTGCCTGCTGTCAGGGATCCCGTCGGATGCCTTGAACTTCTCTCTGCGCCGTACGTGGGTTCCCTGTCTCCAAACTCCGCTCGAGGTTTCAACTTCTGTCTTCCTCGTCTGCTTGGGTTTCACCCTCCTCCTCCTGCTCCTCGGTCCCGTCACTTCTTCCTCCTCCACCGCCTGTATGTTCTGATACCGGGGTATTTGACCTCCCGGCATCCCGCGCCCATAATCCAGTCCACCAATCACGGGACGGGAGGCAGGCAAGGTCAGGATCACAAGTGGCAGCGCCAGCACTAGTCCCGTCCATGTGCAGGCGATCTGAAGCCGGCCCGTCACAATATCATAATCACTTCTTTGCATTCTTTTTTTCCAATTAAGTTAAAAAATATTATTTTTATACATTCATTTTGAACATCAAATTATACTTACTTATATTTGCAACTCTTTAAGTAATTAAATTTAACAGCATTTCCTATGGTATTTTTTTTAAGTTCCTAATTCCGTTTTTTTCTATCGGAGGGTGTTGCACTACCATGGGTTGGCCTTGTGTGGTGCTAGATGTGTTATGTTTTCTTCAGTGTTAACCTACACTTGTAAGTTAGGATTCCCTCGTTTTTTAGGGGGGAGACATGTAAGTTACACCTTTTGAGTAACTTACACTCAGAAGACTGACTCACAAATGTAAACGTACATGTTTGTGTAAGTTTACTATTTTTTTCTCTATTCACAACTAAAAGGTATTGTAAGTTTACAACTGCAGAGACTCTGTAGTTGGGACTGAGAAATCTGCACATAAAAAAATAGGGCAGGCCAATCTTTTATTATGCATAGTTCTCTGCATCAACTGCAGATTCTCCACAGTCATAAACTTACCATTAACTCGTAGCTTTTGAATACAAAAAAATAGTGAATTTGCACAAATGTGTACGTTTGCCTTTGTGAAGCAGGCCAAAATTATCTAAGTAGCCAAAAAAAGTGAAGTTACTTAAAAGTGTAAGAGTAAATTACACATGTAAATGTACGCACAAGTGTAAGTTACCTTTGTGAATAGCCATTGCCAGTTTTGGTCAACACTTAGCGAATAAAAAAATGCATTGATTTAAAAATTCAAAGTTTTAAAAAAACAATTATTATTGGAAAGGTGGGACCCTAGCCAATTTAATAAACACATCCTAGTTAGGTCTTAGTGCAAGTCTCAGTGAAACTCTGTTCAACCCCTGGACGTTGTGGCACGAGCAACAGGCAATCTCCCAGAAAAATGTGTCTTATCATCTAGGAGTACCAACAATATTAAAGTCAAATAAACAACACAAGAAAATTCCCAATTCAGAAAAATAAAAAAATATATATATGGGAAAAGACATCAAAAGGAACAAAACTGGAATAATGAAACCGTATTATGAAGTTTTATTGCAAAAAGCACCTTGAAAAAGTAAAGTGCCAATGTAAAATTTCAGTTCACTACTGACCACCACCTCTAGTTGATTTCATGCCATACATGATTGGGGCGGGGTTAAGTATGCAAAGTGTGCCACCTCAGTCAAATAATTTCCCTTCTCTCTTTGTCTACTTTTTGATGTCAAAAGTTTCCATTGGGGTCATGGACCAAGCCTAAAACATGTAAGAGTCACATGAAATTGGATATCTTGCTGTCAAACTCCCATAGAAGCCTTTGGGTTTAGCACTAAAACCTCTGAGTAGGACAGAGCTCTATTTTGCAGCCACTAGGATGGGTTTCACCATGTCACAGTCTAAACTTTTACTTTTGGGCTAGTAATTTTTTTGATTCTCAACATTCACCAGCCAGGCAATGTTGGAACCTCTAGCTAGGCAGGGCTCCACAGTGCTGGCTATCTCTACTATGACATCATGCTGAACCAGTTTTCCGACTGTCTAAAATGTGCAAAGCAGAAAAACTTCAACTTCCCTTCAACTCCCTGTTCGACTCCTTCGACGGTAGAAAAAAGACTAAGGGCCCAATTTTGAGGTTGACAGGCTGCCGCGGAGCTGGCGGTCCTCCCCTCGGGCTGATTGCGATGTTTCCACTGGGCTGACCGGTGCAAACCTCTGAAATCGAAGGTTTCCACGGGTCAGCCCACCAAAACCATACGGCGGCATTGGCCTCACCTCCTCATGGAGACGAGACCAATGCCGTCGCACAGAAGGTGCTCCAGCAACCTTGGAATAGGCACCATATGACGAAGCAGACAGTGTGCATTCCGAGGGTGCTAGGCAGGAGGGCTGCTGCATTGCCCCCAAAATGGTTATGGGCAGCGCAGGGGCCCCCTGTGGCCCCCAGCACTGGCTTTCAGCCAGCCTTTTCATGCCGGAATTCCCGCCATAAAAAGGCTGGCAGAAACTGGACTCATGATCAGCACGGCTGTGCTGAACTCAGCGCCTCCTTGGCTGACCAGACTCTGACCACTGCCACCCCACTGGGAACCATGCTCCTGACGGTGGTCCAACCACCATCTCGTGTGCAGCAGTCTATAGCCCCCAGACCCGTGATGAGGCCCTTAAGCCTTATTTAGGGTTTGACAGAGGGGTACCTCATCACGTATGTAACAAATATCCTGTCTTCCCTGGCAGAGTAGAAATGTGGCTATAACACATTTGTAATATGGCAGAAGGGATGCCCATCATAACCTAACCATCAAACTCTTAATTAGCGATAAGTCCCACTTTTCTCCATCTGGGGAAAGAGCGCTTGCTGGTCTTCAGGTTCTCAGGGCAGGCATCTAGGTAACATATCTTTCTCAGGCCAGGTCAACAGGAAGGTCCAGTGATCTGTGGTCAGCTGGGACCTCTTGGGGTGAGGGATCCGTCTGCTTTTTTTGTCCGTGATGCAGGCAAAAAGGAGGTCAGGCAACTGATCCGTAGAAAGCAGTTTCAGTCCTAGGGTGTCTGCAGGAGTCAAGAGTCCTTTGGTGCTTTTTGTTCAGCAGGGCCTTCTTGCTCCAGATATTGTCTTCCTGGTCCTGGAGTGTTCTGAGGAGGTGGTGGTCAGGTGCCACTCTGATCTTGTCACTAGCCAGTGATTGGAAATTGGAGACCATATACTACTTGCCCCATTTTTCATCTTAAAGTAAAAATGAAGTGTGAAGGCTTTCTTTTTGTTCTGTTGATTGTTCCTATCTTTCTCTCAGATGGCTATTCCCTGTCAATTAGCCAGTTAACCACACACCTGTAATCCAGGACCCAGAGGCCAAGAGATTATCATTGTTAACTCAATCCAGGAATGTGTGTATTGAGCCTCTGAAGCTGAAATGAGTGTCAAAACTGATTGTAGTCTCATTGTGGCCCAGGCACCAAACAGTACATTTTTATGAAGCTACTTTGCCTCTAAAGGTATCAGAAATCTACCTTTAACATGAAACTAGATTTTTAAAGCTGAGAGGAAAATAACTTTGAAACTACCATTTTCCCATGCAAAGATACACATTCCGCATTGTAGTTATATCTCAGCCTGTTCATGGAGACAGCAGCAGAACCTACACAGGGAAAACTTCTTTTGGATTTTTAGCCATTGTGAGGGCAGACTAGTTCCAAAATGCAGTGCTTTTAACTACAGCTATGTCAAGAGCACAATGGTCCTCCTGACAGTCACATATTTTTGTCATATATGTGGATGCTGTAAATACACACTGCAGCCCACACATGAAATTTAAATTTCATATTATTTCAACAATTCCCGCACCATCATCCATGGCCTTATATGAAAGTTAAATACCAAGTAGGTAAATCCAATGTACAGTACATATCTTAGGGTAATAGAGGTGTTATACCAATATTTAGGAGTTACATAGTGGAGAGAGTCCCAAGGCCATCAAAATGACACAGGACAAAATATAGGGACCACAACAAAAATGATGTCCTTTCATACACATAGTAATAGTAAACAACAATATTGCTTGTAGCAAAAAGTAATAACACACAAGAATCATTACTACAAATATAGGAATTCCTGTGCTATCAGGAATGAAAGACATAATTATATGACATAGCGGCTCACATACAATGGCTTTCTGAATGGCTCAGCAGAGGATGGCTACATTAACTAGGGTTGTTGGAGGCCTGGGTAAGTAGGGGAGAATTGGCTGCTGGTTTCTTGGATCATAACGGAATGTGCCAGGAGACAATATATTCACTCATCTGCAGCTCTTAGGGGATGGTCCAGACTCATTCATTACACTACTCAGTCTTTTGTATATACCCCTATGATTCCCCTGACTGTTTCCCAAAGGGATCAGGAATTCACACTGCCTCTGATTTGACCATGTGAACTAACCTGGGTGAACAACCTATTTGCAGACTGGCATGTCATTCCCATAGCATAGTTGATGGCGGATTAGGGTCTTTCCTTGACACAATTTCTTGCCCACTCTTTCCAACAGAAATGGGGAATGGGGTCTCAGAACCTCAAACTCAAGTATTACACCAATTCCTCTTTACAATGGGAAATGTTCAGTACTCTATCTGTTGTCTTTAAAAATCCTTGTTGGGGAATTTAGGATCCTGTTGACATGTGGGAGACAGGTGGGAGCAGAGTTTAAATAATCCCTTCACTGATAAGGACTGGGCAATAATTTGATGTACACAAGACTGGTTTCTCATAATCTGAGATTTAAATATACTGAATTCAACCTTAGCATAGGACATATATGACACTGAAACATCTGAACCTTATCAGAGGCTTTAACAAAACAGCCTGCCATACTGCAATATTGTTGATTCTGGTTTCTTCAAAATGGTATCATTGTACCACTCTGTTCAAATATATCGGAAGGGATAGATGGTCTGTCTTGGTAGTCTACTCACAGCTACATTGGGCATCTCAATCTCCCCCTCCCTTATATAAATGGTGTAAGAATTTAAACCTTTAGGCTGATAGAGAAAGTAAGGTAGTACAAGCTATGGAAAGAAAAATGTCCTAGAAACCCCATTGATTTCATTCATATCTGAAAATCCTGATACATTTGTTCTCACATCATCACAGGAAGCTTTTTCTACATATGATGTGCTACAAAATTCTTTCCAGGCTCCTCTATTTCTTTGTCAATCTGACTATTTTCCCCCAAGAAGCTTCTTTCCAGATCTAGATCAGCTACTGGGTGTCCTGTTTTGGAACGCAGGCAGACACTGGGTAGCCCTCTGTAAACTGAAACACCCAGTCACTCTCAGAGGCCTCAGTGCCCCATACTTCCAAACGTACTATCTAGTGGACCAACTTCAAGAGGTAGTCGTTGGTTGGCAGATGAGAACACTTTTGAGACCTCCGCTGACTCTGGCTATCTTCCCACATATGTGCTTTGACAGTTCCTTCTACCCCACCATCAATCCCCACTACATGTGGTCCCTCTTAGGCTGGATAGCCTGGAAATGTCTCCTCAAAATCTTCTGCCTGACTAGCAGTGCTAAATACTGCAACCCAAATAATCCACTGTCAGGCTTCCCCAGCACAACAGGCCCCGTCACAACGGATCAGCTGGTAGAATGGCAAACCCATGGGATCGAAACAGTGGGACACTTCTTTCGGGATGGTCAACTTCTGACATTTGACCAGCTGCAACAAGATTACACCATCCCCCCGGGGCAATTTCTTATATACGGGCAGCTCCTGGCCTCCATGCATGCAAAATGGGGACCCTTCACAGAGGAACCACCCCAGCACAAAGTCATACACACCCTGTACCTAATGGGCCATGGACATCATCTCATTACATGGATCTACAAACCCATCAGAGCTTATGTAGACATTCTACTAACTCACCAGCGGCAGAGCTTGGAAAAGGACGTAGGGAGACCATTCCACAACTTGGAATGGTCCAGAGCACTGGAATCCTTCGCATTGGTGTCTAGAAACGCACAATTCAAACATATCAAATACATGATTTTACACAGAGCCTTCCTGACCCCCGCCTGTCTTAGTAAACTTTTCCAGATGGCTCACTTAACCTGTCCCCACTGCACCATTGCAGAGGCAGACCTACAATACATGTTCTGGTCCTGCCCAGCGCTTGAACCTACTGGAAAGATATTCATAACATATTAGCCACAGTCACTGAGATTGACACACTTAAAACGTGGGCGGCCACAGCATTGGGACTCTTCCCCTGCCGTAAGCATCATAAAGTAAGGGCCCTCTTCACCAACCTGGCACTCCTGCTGGCCAAATGTCTGTTAGCCATGTACTGGAAAGCCTCACCCCTGCCTATGCTGGCTCAATGGCACGCCACACTTAACCAATGGGGAGAGGTGGAAGCTCTGCGGTACACTGGGAATAAGCCTGTCACATATGGAGATGCCCCATAGCAGCGGTTTGGGAGACCATACTCCTACAATTCAAAGAGCTAACAGCAGAGAACTCTGCACACACCTCCCCTCCACGTCATCTCTTAGACGCTCCAGACTCCAGAACTAATTACTGCTACCCCTCCCCACTACACCCCCTAACAGGCACTCCTCCTTAGCAGGTGAGACAACCTCCATATCCTCCTTCTCTACTGCTTTCATGGGTCTCTCGGTACTTTACACAATGGAACTTAGGAATCTTGCCCGCCATCAGTTCACAGTTAATACCCCCTTTTCCTACCCAGTTTTGAACATTTGTCCTCCCTTCACACTCCACTCAAGCTTGTATGGCATACACACTTGCACACTATTTAGTTTTGCTGTACTCGTGGATCAAATTATGTCCACAAGGCTACGTGGATGTATACTATATAACCCAATAAATAGATCTGAAAATAAAAAAGATGCACTACGAATGTTCATTATCTCTTCTGGACCCATTTCACCAAAGACACTTGTTTTAGTTGTTTTCAGGTTAATTTGATATATATATATATCTGTACAGCATGACATTTATATCTCAACATTTCTGTCAGAGATTGGGTTATTGGTTGACTAGGGTGTGAGCCGGAGTCAAGCAGCAACCACAATTCTTGTCAGGGTGACGCACAAGCCAACCCCAAATTAACCTGTGCTCAATGGTCTGGGAGCTTGGCACAGAGCAGTCAGGCAATATGTAAAGTATTTATGCAGCATTTCAGACATTAATAAAGTGAAAACACAACACAAGAAAAATCCCACACCAATTAAAAAAATAAAGTAAATTTTAATAAATAAATCATGACTAAAACAACAGATTTCCACTCATCAGTAGAATTGGACATATTAGAGGTTTGTGGCTGGCAAAAGGTTTATTTTGCCAGGCCAAAATGACATTTTAAACCTGACTGCAATTGCAGGCCTGAGACATGATTAAAGGGCTACCTAAGTGGGTGGCACTAGCAGTGCTGAAGGCCCACTGGTAGCATTTAATTTACAGGCCCTGGGCCCATGTAGTGCCACTTATACTAGGAATGTCCAAGTAAAGTCAATAGCCCAATTCACAGTAAGCCAATTCCACTATGTTTTAAGGAGAGAGCAGAATCACTTTAGCACTGGTTTGCAGCTGTAAAGTGTGCAGAGTCCCAAAGCCAGCAAAAGCAAAGAGAGCGGCCAAGGGCGAAAATTAAGGGAGAACCACACCAAGGATTCCAGAAGGGTAGTGCCTGTCTTCTTTACCACAGGCACGGGCATACTGTACTTGCCTTCTTTAAGTCTCCCTCCAAAATATTTTATTCTAACCTGATATTTGCACTACATCTTGTGTTGTTTCTCCAAAACAACCTTATAGAAATTGGTGGCAGCTTCCTGGCAGTGGCAATCTTTCTCAAAACACCTTGAACAACTTCCCCCTGAGTGCTTTGAGAGGTCGTGTATTAAGACCATAATCTGGTTCCAGTGGGACTCCTTCCAGTGACATAATGCAAAATGATGGGGCATCCCTGCAGAATGTGATGAGGAGCCCGAGAGTCTTCCATACCTCACAGATACCCATTCAACCTAGGCTGAATGAGGCCCCTTGAAGGTTTGGGGGACTCTGAAGTGTTGGGGGACCCCTTGAACTGCAGGAGCAGGACATGTGTTACGCTCCTGGGTGCCTCAAGATTGGCCAGAGTTTTAAGTGCCATGAGAATTGCCTCCTTGATGAGCTCATTAGCTCTTTCAACTTGCCTATTACTCTGTGGATGATATGGTAAGAACTTAGGCCCTCATTATGACTTTGACGGTTTCTGGGCAAGACCGCTGTGCAGAATACCACCACCATACTGTCAGTGCTGGAGGTACAGTGACTGCCGTATTGCAAGTCACAAAGTGAAAAACGCTCAAATACTGCACAAATCCAATACTGCGAGGCCAACCAATGGCAAAAGGTTGCCTGTCAGATCATCAGCCACGCTGGCACCCTTCCGTGTGCCCAATTACGTGTCAGTTCTCTGCCCAGCGGTTCATACATGGTGGAACACCATTGGTGGTGCGCACCGCCACGGTACAAAAAGGCACCGTCAACAATAGGCAACACCACATTGGACAGTTCGAATACCCCATACCTGACACACATACACAAACCACACGCACCTGCTCACGGCACTATAAAGCACCCCCCTACACATGCACAATCCCTTGCAATTTCAATGAACACCACACATCAAGATGAGCCATTCACACAGATCCCATACTCCACAGGCAACCTTAAACTGCCAACTCAGCACACAATACACAACTGAACGTATTGCACTAGGCACACATCACACCAACACCACAACCCACCTGCACCTGCACCCACATCCAAACACCCCCACCCCATCATCCACCCCACACTGCACCCTACACCCCCCCTACACCGTGGCACCTCAAAAGCACCCACGATTCACTGACAATGAGTTGAGGGTCATGGTAGATGAAGTCCACAGGGTAGACAGGTTCTACGGGAGCGCGACTAGGGTAGGTGTATCCACCCGCAACCAGGCATCCACAATTTGGTATGCGCATCTGGCTGTAGGCCCGCGTGATCCCAGGAAGCCCTTACTCTAAATGGGAGGGGCGACGAATAGGAACAGAATTTATGGCCACAATGGACTATTGTAAGTGACTGACGTTATCTAATGTTTTGACTGTCAGTTCTGATTTATAATTAGCCAATTTAGCTTACAGTTGGAGGAGTTTCGTTTACACTAGGTCCTGAGGAAGAGTCATTGGATCCATATGGACTGCTGAGACGCGAAACATGTCGACCCAATACAGAGGTGGGGTCCTGTAGTTTCCTGACCCCCCACTATGAGATATACAGTTAGAGAGTGGTTGAGCATTACCTCTGTTTCACTCTTTTGTTGAGTATTTTAATCTTGGCCTCTACCCTACATTAATAGAATAAAGTCAAAAGGAGACAGGGTTCAGAGCCAATTTTAGATTCTTTCTTTATCTAACCCTCCTCGGTGTCTTCCCCCTTTATCTACCTGAGGGCGAGAGCGGCATCATCGAGAAGATCTCCGGCAAAGAGCCCCCCATTGGGTGGCTCCCGTCAGACATTGCAGCGCCAGTCTGACGAGGAGCTTGTCCGATGATGAAGCAGGACACCCAATTGGGTGTGTGAGGACTCGTGCTCCTGAGTTATGGGACCCTAGAGCACTCATCCTGCAGTCCCCTGGCTTTCTTAGGAACAGTGTATTACGTTACTATTAAACTTGCATTGGAGGATATACACTGGACCTTTATTCCTCCCAATCCCCCCTTTCTTTGACGTCCACAGGGTAGAGCCACACCTGTTGGCCAGGAAAACTGAGTTATGGCAGAGGATCATTGACAGGGTCAACTCAGTGGGCACACATCCATGCATGAGGGAGGACATAAGACAGAGGTGGAATGACCTACGGGGGAAGGTGCGTTCCATGGCGTCCAGGAACCAGATCATCCTAAACAAAACTGGCGGTGGGCCCCACACAACTCATCCCCCTGAGTTAACATTCTGCGAGGAGAAGGTCTTGGACATCATGCATCCAGAGTGGGATCGACGCTGGTAAGTCAACAATACCTCCCAGGCACCAACCACTCCTGCCCAGCATGCCTTCCCACCACCCATCACTCCACAATCCACCCCATCCCACACTCATGCACCCTCGCAGGCACCCCACACTTCTCGCATGCATGTCACACCACTCCACTGCCAATATCCCTACACAACCAGCCCAAATGCACGGATACCTAGCACAATGCCAAACACCACAACTCCCACAATGCATCACTCCCTACACATCAAAATATCACAGTCCCACCTCACAGTGGAACATCTGCATGGTAAACCACACCAACTGGTTGCCTCAACTGCATCCCAAAACATGGCAATGACAGCAATGCTATCCACTATCCTCAACCCTCAATAGCACATTGTAACAATGGCACAATCCGCATCCCCCAAACACTGTCTGCATTACTGCAGCTGTCATTGCCATCACTGGAAAGCAAGTCAGGCCACACCATGCATCACACCATGTGGACAACAAGTACATCTCCAAAATGGAACTCTCTCACACAAGTGTCTCACAAGTGTCAAGTGTCAATAGCCAGGGAAGGTTGGGATAGCCAGAGTCACCTGTGTGCACAGAGGTAGGACCCATGTCAAGACCTGGAGGGAGATAGGGGACGGTGTGAAGAGAGTTGGGTGTACAGGGGCACACATACAAATGGATACATACCGATAAGCCAGGCCTGGTCTCTCTGTAGTTGTGCAATCATGTGTTGGACGTTGCTGTCCATAGAATGAAGGAGTCATGCACAGAACCAGGAAACTTGGCCGTCACTTGGGAGATACATTGGTCAGCGAGACACACCACCTGCACATTGATAGAATACAAGTTTTTTCAGTTCCTGATCACTTGCTCATTCATCCCGGGTGGCACCAAGGGAATGTGTGTGCCATCTGTGGCCCGATCACATAAGGGACATGCAAAATCTACACGTTGGGTGAACCTGATATAGCAGGGCAGGAGTCTTAGCAGGGCACGTAGTACATCCTCAAGACTTTACTGAACATTGCCTGTGACATCCCTGCTACCAAGCACACTGTAATCTGGAATGAGCCTGTGGTTAGAAAGTGGAGGTCTGACAACACCTGTACTGTGAGAGGGATGGCATTGGGATGATGTATGGCAGGCAATAGATCAGTCTCCAACTGGGTCACCAGCTCCATGATGTTCTGACTGTTCAGACGATACATCTGAATGAAGTGTCGCTCTTCCAGTGTGGCAAGGCCCACTAGGGGCCGGTACACAAGAGCATGTCTCATCCTCAACATTGCACTGTGTCTTTAAATAGGAGAGGGAAAAGTCACAAGAAGCTTCATTGACAGTGTGGACACAGTACAGTTGTGCAATATTGACATTATGTCACCCATGATGCACCTAACATTCTGCCACTATTCAGGAGATATATGTAAAATGGCAGCCGCCTGTCCTGAAGCACAGGACAGGTGGAAGTGATCTCATACCGCGGACGTCAGACGTCATGGCCGTAGACGGTCGCAACTTCTGTGCCAATTCTCATTCGTTAACATGGTTGTCTATGGGAGACTGGAGCAAATGGTGATCTGCGCCGGTGGTGATGGTGATGTCCGTGGCAGCCGTGACCACCATTTCATGTGGCACTGCTCATTTGACTCCTGACACTCCTGCACACAAGACCTGCATTGCGTGTGCTGCTGTGTTCTGACTCTTGTAATCAAGATGCCGTGACCTGCAGGCGATAGGGCCCCAGCCCTCACCCAGGAGGAGCTAGAGAAGCTAGTGGATAGGGACCTGTATGGACAGGTGTATGGGGCACCAGAGGAGCAGGTGAGTCAAATGTCTCCGTCCTGACTGATAGTAATGTGTTTAGGGATGAAAGGCTTTAAGATGTGGCAGATAGTGTGGATGCATGGAGATGGTTGAGGAGTCAGACCGTAAGTGGTGTTGTCGTAGTTTGGACTCTTGCTCTGAGCAAGACTGCTGGTCTCAGGATGACAGTACTTTCGTTTGTAGGTGACTAAGGGGGTCATTACAACCCTGGCGGCCGGCGGTAAGTTGGCGGTAACACCGCCAACAGGCTGGCGGTATTCCGCCAGCAATTATGACCGTGGCGGAAAAGCCACGGCCATACCGCCAGCCCCTCCACTTTCCCGCCAGGATTGCGCCTGGCGGTCATAATCCCCAGGGCAGCGGTGCATGCACCGCTGCCCTGGGGATTATGAGTCCCCGACCGCCAGCCTGTCCGTGGCAGTACACACCGCCATTGAAAGGCTGGCAGTAAGGGGACTTGAGATGCCCCTGGGGGCCCCTGCACTGCCCATGCAGTTGGCATGGGCAGTGCAGGGGCCCCCAGGCATAGCCACGTCGCGCATTTCACTGCCCGAATTTCGGGCAGAGAAATGCGCGACGAGTGCTACTGCACCCGCTGCACATCAGCATTGCCGCTGTCTCTATTATGAGCCGGCAGCAATGTTGATGTGACATTTCCACTGGGCCAACGGACGGTAACACTGTTACCGTCCGCTGGCCCAGCGGAAATGTCATAATAGGGAGCCAGAAATACCGCCGGCAAAGGCAGTATTCTGTCTCCCGCGGCCTCGGCGGTCTTTTTCAAAGACCGCCGAGGTCGTAATGACCCCCTAAGTCTCTTCCTACAACTAGTTGTAACTGTTGTCCAAACCCTACCGGCTTACTAGCAGTACCTCACCAGAAACACAATAGTAAAAGGTGATTTGTAGCAGTCGCTTACGCATGGACTCAAAGTACGATATCTCAGGGTTGTTGTGGTTAAACGGAGATTACCCTTTTCTCACAGATTTATTATGTCTCATACAAACAAAGGCAATAACACAGATGCAGTGAAGTTATATTAGTTTTTATTCAACATAACTGCAATTTGTGATAAGTTGCATGAACTGCAATGATTAGGATAATGAATATACCAAGCAACAATATTGTGAAGAAGAGTCATTGTTATAAAGACCCCCACCATTGTGCAATATATGAAAGAAATATATGTATATGTAAAAGATGGAATAAGCCCTAGTACCCTAAGGAGAATAGGTCTAACCTCCTACCTAAAGGAGAGCTGGGTTTGTTAAACCTAATCTGCCAAAGTCGTGTCCATGAGAGGAGCCCCCAACCCTCGTTACCTTGGAGTGAGGTCTCTATCTCAGACTCCGCAGGGACACGAAGACTGGGTCAGCGTCAAGATGACTGCAGCATTGGTATCAGCGATGGTGGCGATGCCCTCTGGTCGGAATCCCTCTGATTATCTATCTAAAGTGTGTTGTATTTATACAGATCTACAAGGTCCCCTGACATAAGTGTTATTCATAACAATAGATAACAGGCATGCTTGGGACGGCAATTAATATCAACAATCCCTCGAAAGTATAGAGAGGGAAAATCCCTAAGTGTGAATACCTACTGTATGTTTGTCTTTTGTGCTTGATCTTGACGCCTTGGCGCAGTGACACTGATAATAGAACCCATAACAAGTGGCCTTACTATAAACAAGGCCGCCATCTTAAAGGAAATAAATAATTAAATGGACTAAGACAGAGCAAGCTAAGTATGTTAAAATTAACTGGGTGACGGGGGCACAAGTTTACAAGCCTACTGCTAAGCTAACTCCTGTTATCCCGTTAAAACAAACTAGGATTCACTACAGTGTGAAGAACTGTGAGTGTGGGTGAGATGTGAGAGATGTGTGAAGTCCACTGCTGTATGTGTGGTGCCACTCTACATGACTTTCTCCTTCTGTCTGTGTCACTCATCCAGGTCAGCGTCCATCAGAAGAAGGGGATTTGGCAGGCCATTGCCAGGCAAGAGCGGACCCAGGGGGTCCATGCCCAGCAGAGCACCCACTGCAGAAAGATTTGGGAGGACCTGAGACGCTGGGCCCGGAAGACCGTGGAGGCCCAGCTCGGGATGACCTCCCAGCAAAGGAGGGGTGCCCGTCGGACCCTAACCCACCTAATGGCCCGCATTTTGGCAGTGGCCTATCCTGAGGTAGATGAGTGCCTGAGGGCAGCACAGCAGCCACAAGGGGGTAAGTACAGTACACACTCTCACCTCGTACTGTGTTGCTTAGTTGGGTTTGGGTTGAGTACTGGTGGGTAACTGTTGCGTAGAAACTAGAATGATGCCTATCCACTACGATTATCAGCCACCCTGGCAGGATTGGTATCACAGATGTACGGCTATACCATGCAGACAGTGATTTATGAGGGCAATTACTTCAAATGTGTAATATGTGTGGTCACCCTCAAACTAGGTTTGGGACCCAGATCCTGGCTATGTCATCAGTATACCTGAGGTGTCAGGGCATTGTGATCAGTATTTGCCTACCACTGTGCCAGGGGATATCAGTGAGAGCTCAATCTGCTGGCATGTACTGTATATGTAGTGAGGCAGAGTGGTCCAGGATGTCACAGTGCTAATTGTCCATGGCTTAGTAGGCATGCTACCTATCCGTGCAGTATTCAGTTGATTAAGGAGAACAGGAATTGTTTACCTAAACGCCCATGTGTATTTGCCAAGTGCTGTGCAAGTGTGACTAGTATGACTCACCTCAAGTACATGGGTGCAATTGTACCACCATCAGCAATTGACATCAGCATAGCTGTAGTTTCCCCCATGGTGTCCCACTGTTGTAGCATGTATAGGTGAGGGCCTGGTGTGAAATGGCATGGCAGCAGATGATGATGTTGTTACTCTTTGTGACTGTTGTGCTGGCATTGACCCATTGCACCATGTCTCTCTCCCTCCTACCCTCCCACCCTCACTCCCTTTCCTTCTCTGTCTTTGTGTGCATCAGCATCATCTGGTGAAGGAGAAGGGGAACCTGCAATTGGGGTAGCTGCAGCCCACGGGACCCAGGAGGCTGAATCCAGCGGAGCAGAGGGGACTAGTGGGACAGAGGATGAAGGGAGTGCCACGCGGCAGACAGGATCAACAAAACCATTGTCAGATTCCTGCTCTGATGGCGGCTCCCTGGTGGTGGCTGACCCATCTAGAACCACCCCAGCACCATCCTCATCCACCCCCCCCCCTTTCCAACACCACCCTCCCTGTAGCTCCCCACCCAGTTGCCTGTGCCCACTCACCCAGGAGAGTGGGCATCTCCTTTGCTGCAGGCACCTCTGCCCCTGACCTTGTCAGCCCTATAGCTCTCAATGAGGAGGCTATTTACCTCCTGAGGTACATCTCTGTGGGACAGTCAACCATTGTGAGTGCCATCCAGGGACTGGCATTTCAGATGCAGCAGGCCAATGCATTCCTGGAAGGCTTACCCAGTGCCCTGACTGGCCTGCAGAGATTGTTTCCGGCTCTGGCCTCCTCATTGAAGGCAGCCAGTGTCCCTTCTTCTTCCGCCCCCACTCCCCTACCTGTTCCCATTCCCACATCTCTCTCTCCTCACCCATCCAAGGCTCACTTTCTGACCCACATGCATCCACATCAACAGACAAGGTACACAAGGACAAAAATAAGCACAACAAACGCCACCGCCCCCATGTACGCACACAACATTCAGATGCAGACATGACAACATCCATTCCCCACAACAACTCCCACACCACCTCCCCCCTCACAGGCACTACACCACTCTCACCTGCACTCACCATCTCATCAGTCCCAGATCCTGCCACATGAGCCCTCACTGCCAACATCACCACAATATCAGACCTGCATACATACACCACATGCACACTCAGCACAACTGTGAACACACCCACATCAACACACCCACCCTACCTGCAGACACCACCACAACATATACTCACACATCTCCCCTGGAATCTCCCTGCATCTCCTTCCCTGTCCTCTTATTACATCTAAACGCCCACACTCACCCATCCAACAGTCACACAGCACACACTGTGGCATCCTTGCACGTACCTGCACCCAAATCACCTACACATACACAGCTCTCAACCACTCCATCTAACTCCACTCCCATACCTTTCTGCCATGACCATCCCTGTGCCCCCAAAAAACATTCCCTGCGAGACTTTTCCATGTTCCCTGCCAATGACCTAGTCCCTGCCGCCCCAAGCACCATGTTACCCTCCCACACCCCTGCCTTCCACCTCCCGGTCCTCCCCTAGTGGTAGCCTTGCCCATCCCCTGCTTAAGACATCCACCCCCACCAAGTCCACAGTCCCCCCTCCCAAAACCAAAGACAGACCCACTTCCCCAAACACAAAGTCAAAGGCCACCCCCCCCCCCAAACTCAAGCAGTCCCCTCCAAGGCTGGACCCAAGAAGCCCCCCTCCAAGGGGAAACCCAAGGACCCCCCTCCAAAGCCAGACCCAAGGACCCCTCTCCAAGTCCAAAACCCCACTACCGCCCCCCTCACCCCTGAGGTACCTGCTTGCCCCATTGATGCCCCTGCCCAGTGGAGGCCAGCAGTTTGCAGCCAGGAGTCAAGTTGGGGCCTTATTCTGTGTTGTTGGGGCACAATAGATGGTTTTGGACTGACCCTTGGGTCTCATTGTGCATAGTTGTTCCTTGTTTTAAGTTATATATGATATATGCACCACTGCACCATTGGCGTTGATGGAGACAACCTTGTCCTGGCTTTCCTTCCACATGTATGTGTTGTGAATATGTGATTTGGAGTGTGTGTATTTGTGTGGGTGTGTTGGTACGGGTGTTTGTTTGCGTGTGTGTGTGTGTAGGCGTGGCTTGCCGTCTGTGTGTGTTGGGTGTGTGTTCTAATCTTGTTTCCTTCGATGTGTGCTAGGTAGGTGTACTTACAGGTGGTGTCTTTGTCGCTGGTCCTGGAGTTCAATAGCCAGGAGAAGCATTGGGAAGACTTGCAATTTGCGTGCCATGGCACCTATGGATGTGCCTGTGTTCCTGAAGGTGAGTGTTCCCTTTTCAGTGCATCATTTCCGCCAAGGTTCTCATGGCTGTGCGAGCGCCCTGGAAATCCTGGCAGTGTGCAGCCTCATAATAGGACTGTGGGAAACAGCCTCACCGCCGGCCTGGATATGCCTACCACCGGCCGCAGCGGTTAGTCCACAATGGCGGTTCTGGCGGCAACTTGGCTGTGTTCTGTTGGTTCCATCCCCATGCTCATGATATGCTGGTCCGCACCGCGAGGACCATGGCAGTGAGTCCGCCACCTCCACCGTGGCGGTCATCGGACCACCAGCCTCACAATGAGGGCCTTAATATGCTCAATATAATTCATCTTGAGAAAAATTACTAGTTCTTAGGAGATACACTGGACTCCATTATCTTTCCCTAACTAACTGGGGAACCCTCCATTAGAGATGCCTTGCTTGAGGAAATCACTCACTAACCAAATGTCACTTTTATCTTTTTGCTAAATCCACCAGTACAATGGCACAGCATACCTGGTGACAGAGCATTCAGTGATTCAATAAAGTCTATACTAACTTTCATCCATGGCTCTTCCAGTAACTCAACAAATGTCATGAGACATTTCCAAATTTTAATGTTTGCACTGATGCACATAGCACATCTTATAACTTAAACATCCATATCCCGGAATTTTGATAGCCACCTTGTAGAACTTTTTAGGATAGTTTGTTCACTCACTATCCCAGGGAACATGGCACTACCAAGGCATCACCATGAACTGCAATCTCATTTTCATTTGTGATTTTCTATCACTTTCCAAAAAGTCTGTAAACACATACCCAGCACTTTGTCTTGAGGGCACCCACAACACTGTATTCCTTCATTCTTTTCATTACTTCATCAGCCTCTGAGAATTCTAACCACTCTTTCCTGGCAACAGCTCTCTATACATCATTGTTATCAGACAAGCATGCCACAGGCATTGATGGCGAGGAGCTCCAGGGCTTTCCGCTTGGCAAATCAGCATGGTCAGGCCATTTGGTGAGTCAATGAAAACGGTTTGACTTTAAACTTTGAGACAGTTTCTACCTAGAACTTCTCTTTAACACTTTGCAGAAAGTTCCCAAATTTTGAAATCTTGCAGTTTCATGGTTCCTTTAGGGGTAAGCAAGGGTCCAGTAGCACCAGCCAATGGTTCAGAGGCTCTGGAATGCCTCCTGGGGGCTAGGACACATTCTCCCCCAGTGCACCTGTGCAGTCCAGGACAATCCAGTTGCAACTGCTCAGCAGGGGGTAATCCTTTCTTTGACTTTGCAGGTGAGTTCTTCTATCTCTGTTATACCTGTTGCTGATTAGGGGATCCACCGATTTTCCTTTGAGTCATGCTCAGTCCTTTCTTTGTGGAGCCTTGTGAGTGCAATAGGTGCAGTCTTTCAGAGTGCAGGCCTTCTATGGTGCAGTCCAGGGGACAAGAAGGGCCGTCCTTCCTCTTCTGTTGTTCCAGGCAGTGATCTGAGAGGCTCCTGCTTCTTTTCCACACGTATCCTCCTTTCTGGGGTGCTATAAGGGTGGAATACCCTAACCAATAGGGGTAAAGCTACCACCTTCTGCTATGACAACTTCCTATATATTTGACCCAGAATGCACTGTTCTCCCAAAACTCGAATCTCTCCTTGGAATGTGTGTCTGTGTAATCCAACCTGAATGTGGGGCTGACAACTGACTACACTCCCCTGCCAGCCCCTCTCCTCATCCTGTTAGGATGGATCTCGTCCGATTGGGTATCAAGGAAGTAGGGACTGGGTCCTATGACATCTGTTTTCCTGCCTTTGAAGTCCAGCTTATCTCCCCAGCTCCTTCATCTCCCTGACTTCTCCGAGAAGCAAATCTCCCCCCACCAAATGCCTGTATTGATGTAGCTCCAGGCATCTTCATACCTACTCAGGGAGCAGCTTAGGGGCAGCTTTGTTCAGGCTGTCGAAGGCTGACCAATCAGAAGAGGATACAACAGGCTGTTTTAGGTAACCTCAGGATAGTAAATTCTAAAATTAATTTCCTATAATAGTAATATTGATTCCAACTTTGGCAAGTTTCTAGGTCTAATGTGACAATTAATCTGATACTTTGGCTGGTATTGTTAGCCAGCTCTATTTCAAAGATAGACTTTATTCAAATTAATAAAGCCTTCTCTATGTTTGCCTGTGGGGCTAGCAGCACTACAATAGGGAATAACGGCTTTGGGTGTTTTTCCTTATTAGAACAAATAAAACATATGTTATATTGTCCCTTCTGTTTATAACAATGTACCCTACCATTGGGGCACAGAGGGCAGACTTTAGGGTAATGAAAAGGTAGTTTTGGACTTTGGAAGTAATTTTAATTCCAAAGTCGAATTTGGACATAGTTTTATTTTAGAACCAGCTTGCAAGGTAGGGCTTGCTTTAAAATGACACCAGACACCACAGCAGTGCACACTTAAGCTGTCAGAGTCACCAGATCTTCGGGGTCTGCACACGTTCCCAACACTTCCACCACTGAACAGCTCCAAGACTCTAATAGATAAATCACAGAGGCTAAGAGAGTTCAAGAGGGGAAGAGGGGATTAGGAAGGGAAACAGCTGGGAAGGAGACCTGTATTAAGAAAAAGGTTAGAACACACAATATGAAAATTATATCTCCTGAAATCAATACTAGACTATAGTTCTAAGCATAGTAATTCTGAAAACATGAACAATCTAAGAATTAAGTTTAAAATTACTAAGTTTCAAGATGTCCGGATACCTGTAAGGGAATCAAGATGGATTAAATGAAAACTTTCTTATCAAGTACTTTCCTTTACATGAGAATCAGAAAAACATTTTGACTAAATTTTAAACCAGTCATATAAATCCTTTTTTGAGAATGCATACTAGGACCATACAATATTGCATCTAGAAACTCTGATCTTCTGTGTACTCTTAAAATGTTTCAACACAAATTGCGCATATTGTAGATTTATATATATATATATATATATATATATATATATATATATATATATATATATATAGTAAACACGATAAAAGGATTGTGCACCATGAATAACACAATATGGATTCAGTAAAATAAATCACATAACTTGACAACTCTAATATTACATGATAAATATCGTAGAATAGTGGCATACAATAAACAACATGAATTAAACTCGAGGAGAGAATCGTGCATCTTGCAGATTCGAGTGTCACCATGTAAAATGCCAAGAAATTGTAGTACGCAATGAATATCAAAGTCAAATCATCATTAAACGAATCGTGCGTCGTGCTGATTCGTAAACCACGATGTAAATGCCAAGAAATAACAGCTCACAATGAATAACAAGATCAAAGTACAATTAAACGAATCGCGCGTCTTTTGCCGATTCTTAAGCCACCATGTAAATGTAGAGAAATGGTAGCGCGCAATGAACAACAAAGTTAAAACACCATAAAACGAATTGCGCATCTTGCCGATTCTTAAGCCACCATGCAAATGTCAAGCAATGATAGCGTGCAATGAATAACAAGATAAAATTATTATGAAACGAATTGCGCGTCTTGCTGATTCGCAAGCCACCCTGCAAATGTCACAAACACTCAAGCGCATATTTCACACGTGCAAAGTACTCTGTCAAATCATAAAAGAATTAGGCCCAGGAACATGAGAGTTCTCGGTAACGGCGTCGGGAGGCCAGCCCAACCACCGTCTTACTGCCCAGAACAAGGATCTCCAAATGAAGAATGAAAGTCAGATGTCTGGAAGATCAAATAGGCCACCAGGACAGGAGCTCAGGAAGTAGCTGCTGCTCTGCACCGGGACCTCTGAATAGTGAGCACTTGGAGCTGGGTTGGCTCCTTTTTATAGAGTCTTGGCCCAGCTCACAACCACACCCAGGCATGTTGCAGGGAAAGTCTCTAGAAGGCCCTGGAAAGGGACCACACCCTAACACACTCTGAAAGCCTGCAGCAATACATTGCAAATGAACAGCATTTGTAAGCACATTAAAAATAAGTCTTCAGGATTGAACTCTGCAATGCAAAAGGTTAAACAACAACATATCAGCACAATGCATAAATTACTTTGTTTTGAGAGTGCTGGGTTTTTGCATTCTAGTCGCCAATAGAGCGCGCACTACCCTGGTGTTGACAGTACTCCCCTCTCCCAGACGTGCTCTAGGGCCTGGTTTGCCTGGATTAAGACGATGAAAGCGTCTCACAAGTACTGGAGCATGAACATCAGATGCGGAAACCCATGAGTTACTTTCAGGACCATAACCTTTCCATGGGATTAAGTACCATAGATTACGCCCTCGTAAAGGGACCAGGGTAGTTTAGAATCCAACACTTTCTTAACTTCATATTCTTCTTCTCCCTGTACTAGAACAGGAGCTGGATGAGGGTGGACCTGTTGGACTCCCCTTTTCAATAGGGGAGTGTGGAACACTGGATGAATAAGGATCTGGGCAATTGTAGTTTGTAGGTTACCGGATTGATTTGCTGAAGGACTGTGTAAGGACCTTTAAATTTGGGATTAAACATGTACTTCTTCTTGAAGTCTATATGTTTTGTTGAAAAAAACACTTTGTCACCTGGTTGATATTGCAGTCCCTCACAATGTTTCTTGTCATAATGCCTTTTGTATTTTAGTTTGGCTTTTTCTAAATGCTGTTGAATCCATTTCTGGGTTTGATGCAAATGCTGAATGGTTTCTGACACAGCTAGAGTAAGAGAACTTTCTTGAGGAATTGTGATGGGCAGGGTGTCAGGATGATAGCCACATAAACCAAAAAAGGGTGTAACGCCAATAGATGTGTGGAATGAGTTATTGTAAGCTAACTCAGCTAACCAAAGCATAGATGTCCAAGAATGAAGTGCCTTTTCAGCATAGGCATGTAGGTATTGTTTCAAAGTCTGCTTTAGTCTCTCGGTTTGACCATCTGTTTGAGGATGGTGACTAGTACATAGAGTAGATGTCACTTGGAGTGTTTTACACCATGTCTTCCAGAAATTGGAGGCAAATTGTGACCCCCGATCGGAGAGGATAACTTTTGGCAGTCCATGATAACGAACCACTCTGTTCAGTAAAATAGTTGCCAGTTCACTAGAAGTGGGCAATTTTTTACAAGCAATGAAATGCCCATATTTCGTTAGACTATCTACTACCATCAGAATTACTGAATGCTGTTGAACCACTGGCAGACCGGTAATAAAGTCTAAAGAAATGTGCTCTCATGGACGACTTGGGGTTGGAAGTGGATGTAACAACCCTTTTGGTTTTGAATGACTTGTTTTAATGCGAGCACAAACTTCGCAGTTGTTTACCATTGCTTTTACATCTTTTGTTAGGGTAGACCACCAAAAATAGCGTTGGATCAGTTCAAGAGTTTTAGGAGTACCTGGGTGACCTGCCGTCGGTATAACATGCAACCAATGAAACACTATCTTGCGAAGTTTGGTAGTGGGTACGAACAAATGAGCGTCATGAAAGGGTAGTCCTTGCTTGATTAACCTTTTGGGATCTGCTTGGGCCCATGTTTGCCATTTTTCAACAGTGAAAGAGTTGTGAATTTCTTCAAAGAAATCTTCAGTTTTTATGATACATAGGGGCATATTTATACTCTGTTTGCGCCGGATTTGCGTCGTTTTTTTTTACGCAAATCCGACGTAAAGCTAACTCCATATTTATACTTTGGCGTTAGACCCGTCTAGCGGCAAAGATCTTGCCGTTTGCGTCATTTTTTAGCATGGACACCTACCTTGCATTAATGAGATGCAAGGTAGGCGTTCCCTTCTAAAAAATGACTCTAAGGCATGTGCGCCTTATTTAAACTCCCGTGCAAAAATGACGCACGGGAGTGGGCGGGTAAAAAAAATGACATCCAGCCGCTTTTGCGTCATTTTTTAACGCCTGGTCAGGGCAGGCGTTAAGGGACCTGTGGGCTCGGAAGGAACCCTCCCATGCCCCCAGGGACACCCCCTGCCACTGTTGCCCACCCCAGGAGGACGCCCAAGGATGGAGGGACCCATCCCAGGGAACTTAAGGTAAGTTCAGGTAAGTATTTTTTTTTTTTTCGTGGCATAGGGGGGCCTGATGTGTGCCCCCCTACATGCCACTATGCCCAATGACCATGCCCAGGGGACATAAGTCCCCTGGGCATGGTCATTGGGCAAGGGGGCATGACTCCTGTCTGTGCTAAGACAGGAGTCATTTCAATGGGGATTGGGAGTAAAAAATAATTGTGCAAATCGGGTTGAGGCGAAAATTTTGCCTCAGACCTGACTTGCCCCATTTTTTGACGCCCAAGCTCCATTTTCCCCTACGCCGGCGCTGCCTGGTGTGAGTCATTTTTTTTGACGCACACCAGTCAGCTCCACCGTCTAACGTCATTCAATAAATAAGGCGCCCGCATGGCGCTTTGGAATGGCGTTAAAATTTTTGACGCACAACTGCGTTGGCGCAGTTGTGCGTCAAAAAGTATAAATATGGCCCATAGAACCTTGTCAGGAGCAATGATAGCTCTGGAGGCTTGAAATGCAGGCAACGTGGTAGACTTTTGACGGGACAAGGCATCAGCTTTGCGATTATCTTTACCAGGCTGGAAGGTTACTACAAAATCAAATTTGGCAAAAAACAGCATCTAGCGTAATTGCCGAGGGGTCAAAAGTCTGGCGGCACTCATGAATTGAAGATTACGATGATCAGTATATACTGTGACAGTGTATTTGGCACCCAACAAATTATGTCTCCATTCTTTAAAGGCGTCACGAATCGCCAGAAGCTCTTTTTCAGCAATGACATAGTTCTGTTCGGCTTCGTTCAACTTCCGAGACATATAAGCTACAGGATGAAGTTGACCAGTGTCTTTATTTCATTGTGATAAGACGGCTCCTACTGATACATCTGAAGCATCAGCATCCACTATGAAAAGTCGATTCACATCAGGATGAGTCAAGACTGGGGCAGTGGAGAAAGCTTTCTTCAAAGTCGAGAAGGTTTGATCAGCTTCTGGGGACCATATAAACTTTTCTTTTTTTCTTAGTAGCTTAGTGATTGGAGCCACTGTCTGGGAGAAATGATTTATGAATCTCCGGTAAAAATTTGCAAACCCCAGGAAACATTGTACATCACGATCAGTCTTTGGGGTGGGCCAATCAGATACAGCTTTTACTTACTTTTCTGCCATCACCATCCCTTGAGGGGTAAGAATAACCACTAAAACCTCAACTGTGGTAACATGAAAGTCACACTTGGTTAGCTTGCAATATAAATGGTGCTTTCGAAGGGCTGCAAGAATTTTCTTGACATGTTGGACATGTTCGTTTTCATTGTCAGAGTAGATCAAAATGTCATTGATGTAGACTATGGCAAATATGTCGAGGTACTCTCTAAGAACGTCATTCAAGAAAAATTGAAATGCTGCTGGAGCATTACACAGACCAAAAGGCATGACGGTGTATTAAAAAAGGTCATATCTTGTCTTGAACGCTGTTTTCCATTCGTCACACTCTCTCATTCTGACCAAATGATAAGTACCTCGAAGGTCAAGCTTCGTGTAGATTTTTGCTCTCTTTACTTGTTCCAATAATACCGGAATAAGGGGTAAAGGATATTTATTCTTGATGGTGACTTTGTTCAAACCCCTATAGTCGATGCAAGTTCGAAGTTCTCCATTAGATTTTGCAACAAAAAACAAAGGTGAAGCTGCAGGAGACTTAGAGGGGCGAATGAAGCCATTCTCCAAAAATTGATCTAGGTATTTTCGTAAATGTTGATTTTCATGTTCTGACAGGGCATATACACGACAGTTGGGAAGTATCGCACCTGGGGCTAGATCAATTTGACAGTCATAAGATCTATGAGGAGGTAGAGTCTCTGCTCCTTTCTCATCAAATACATCTTTGTAAGATGAATACTGTTTGGGCAGCTGAATTTCTTTCTCCGTGGCAGTAGCTATGTCAGAGTTACAAACTTTTGATACTTGAATCTTTTGGAGACATTTTTCGTTACATAGCGCAGATGAGAACACGATTTTACGTTCTGCCAAATTGATCTCTGGATTGTGATGAGTTAACCATGGCAAGCCGAGGATAATCCCACATTGGGGAGCATGGATCACGTCAAGAATGATTTTCTCTTTATGTTTCTTTCTTTGATTCTTATCTTCACAAATCATCGACAAGGGGATAGTCTGAAGAGTTACTAGACCTACAGTCAAGAGTTTTCCATCGACTGCCTAGATGATTTCTGGGGTCTTCTTTTCAATACATGGGATTCCCCCATGCACAAACCAATTGGACATCAACAAAGTTCCCAGTAGCCCCAGAATTGACTAGAGCTTTTTTGAAAAAGATCTTTTTCTTGACCTGAACTCTTATTTCCAGTTTAAGATGTCTAGATTGTGAAGGCTCCACAGTGACACCCAAGAGCAACCCTTCTCTGCATCTCGGGTGTTTTAGTTTTCCAACTCGACTGGTGCATTGGCTGCGACCTTCTGAACTGGACCTTGCTTGTTTGATTGGACAATCTTTGGCAAAATGACCCTTCCGCCCACAATAAAGACATTGTCCATTTTTTCTGCGTAGGTCCTTTTCAACTTTGGTCAAAGGTCTGCTGATGGTTCCAATTTCCATTGGTTCCGGCCTTCCCTCTTTCGGAGTTCTTGAGTCTCTGTTATCATGAACATCAATGAATATTTTTCAATCTTGTTGCGCGTTCCTTTACGTTCTGCTAAACGATGATCAAGCCTCAAGACAAGGTTTATTAATTCTTGACAGTCTGTAGGTTGTGGGTCGATTTGCGCTAAGATATCTTTTAGTTCCTCTTTGAGTCCCTTGTAAAACAAGACCGCTTGTTTTTCTTCAGGCCAGGATGTCTCGGCAACCAACTGGTTAAAGTTGGCTAAATACGACACTAGGTATTGATTCCCTTGGCGTAAATCTAATAATTCGCGATCTGCTGACTGTGTTACAGTTCTACGATCAAAAACTCTCTCAAACCCACAAACAACATTTTTCCAGTTGTACAACAAGGGACTATTTTTACGCACAAGAGGAATTGCCCAAGTAGCTGCATCCCCAGCCAAATATGATAACAAGAAAGCTACTTTGGACTAGGCATCGGGGAAAGTATGTGGTCTGCAGGTGAAGTGTAGTCCCACTTGAACCAGGAAAGATTGCTCTTTCAAAGGGCCACCAGAGAAAAGTTCTGGGGGAGCTAAAGGAAATGCGGAAGGGACATTTAGGGAAATGTTTGTCGGATTACTTCCAGAAGCCTGAGAAGAAGTACCTGGCCAGGACACACCTGTGGGACTTTGTTCCTTCTTCTCTACCTTATCTTGCAACTGACTCACTCTCTCAGCTAAGCTAGTTGTCAATTCTTTGGATGATACCACCTCTACCTGGAGCTGGGTGATGGCCTTGACTAACTCGTTGAGCGTGGCCATGCTGAGAACCTACACAAACCAGGTGGATAATAATTCATGGGTTCAATATTTTGTCAGAGTCACCATATCCTCGGGGTCTGTGCATGTTCCCAACACGTCCACCCCTGAACAGCTCCAAGACTCTGATAGATAAATCACAGAGGCTAAGAGAGTTCAAGAGGGGAAGAGGGGATTAGGAAAGGAAACAGCTGGGAAGGAGACCTGAAGTAAGAAAAAGGTTAGAACACACAATATGAAAATTATATCTCCTGAAATCAATACTAGGCTATGATTCTAAGCATAGTCATTCTGAAAACATGAACAATCTAAGAATTAAGTTTAAAATGACTAAGTTTCAATATGGCCGGATACCTGTAAGGGAATCAAGATGGATTAAATGAAAACTTTCTTATCAAGTACTTTCCTTTACATGAGAATCAGAAAAACATTCTGACTAAATTTTAAACCGGTCATATAAATCCTTTTTTGAGAATGCATACTAGGACCATACAATATTGCATCTAGAAACTCTGATCTTCTGTGTACTCTTAAAATGTTTCAACACAAATTGCGCATATTGTAGATTTATATATATATATATATGTATATATATATATATATAGTAAACACCATAAAAGGATTGTGCATCATGAATAACACAATATGGATTCAGGAAAACAAATCACATAGCTTGTCAACTCAAATATTACATGATAAATATCTTAGAATAGTGGCATACAATAAACAACATGTATTAAACTCGAGAGAATCGTGCGTCTTGCCGATTCGAGTGTCACCATGTAAAATGCCAAGAAATGGTAGTACGCAATGAATATCAAAGTCAAATCATCATTAAACGAATTGTGCGTCTTGCCGATTCGTAAACCACAATGTAAATGCCAAGAAATAACAGCTCACAATGAATAACAAGATCAAAGTACAATGAAACGAATCGCGCGTCTTTTGCCGATTCTTAAACCACCATGTAAATGTCAAGAAATGGTAGCGCGCAATGAACAACAAAGTTAAAACATCATAAAACGAATCGCGCGTCTTGCCGATTCTTAAGCCACCATGCAAATGTCAAGAAATGATAGCGTGCAATGAATAACAAGATTAAATTATCATGACATGAATCGCGCGTCTTGCCAATTCGCAAGTCACCCTGCAAATGTCACAAACACTCAAGCGCATATTTCACATGCGCAAAGTACTCTGTCAAATCATAAAAGAATTAGGCCCAAGAACATGAGAGTTTTTGATAACGGCGTCGGGAGGCCAGCCCAACCACCGTCTTACCGCCCAGAACAAGGATCTCCAAATGAAGAATGAAAGTCAGATGTCTGGAAGATCAAATAGACCACTGGGACAGGAGCTCAGGAAGTAGCTAATGCTCTGCACCGGGACCTCTGAATAGTGAGCACTTGGAGCTGGGTTGGCTCCTTTTTATAGAGTCTTGGCCCAGCCCACAACCACATCCAGGCATGTTACAGGGAAAGTCTCTAGAAGGCCCTGGAAAGGGACCACACACTAACACACTCTGGAAGCCTGCAGCAATACATTGCACATGAACAGCATTTGTAAGCACATTAAAAATAAGTCTTCAGGATTGAACTCTGCAATGCAAAAGGTTAAACAACAACATATCAGCACAATGCATAAATTATGTTGTTTTGAGAGTGCTGGGTTTTTGCATTCTAGTCGCCAATAGAGCGCGTACTGCCCTGGTGTTGACATAAGGGCATAAAGGGGGTCATTATGAACATGGCAGTAAACACCGTCGTCCGCCGTGGTGACGGTGAACAGAAGCCTGTCATTGGCGGTGAACAGAAACCCGCCATATAAAGATGCCAAAAACAGAACCCGCTAAAATTTCTGTTTGCACCAGGCAACGCCAGGGCCTTGCCTGCAGAAAGGCTGCACTTCCCATCCTGCCACCGCCAAGCACACAAATCCCCCACCCCACAAATAATGATGCACAAATTACTGTGGCGGTTAGTGGATGCCGAATGACCATTGGTGGTACAGACTGCCACGGCCAGCAATGGGACCCAACAGCAAGAAATGCACACATTGCCAAGTTTGAAACCCACACACCTGACACACATCCACAACACCATAAATCACTCACATACACACCCCACAATACTTTGAAACGCCAATAGGATAAGCCAGACTGACAACAGTACACACAAACACTGAACACCACAACACACACCATGGCACACCCTAAGCACCCTCGCTTCACAGAAAGGGAGCTAAGAACAATGGTGGATGAGTTACTCAAGGTCGAGCCACAAACCTTCGGGGCACAGGTCCAGCACACACCCATCGCCTGGGAGATGGAGTTATGGCAGACCATAGTGAACAAGGTCAACACAGTGGGAAACCATCCACGCACGAGGGATGACATCCGCAGGAGATGGAACGACCTGCGCGGGAAGGTGAGGTCCATGGCATCAAGGCACCACATTGCTGTACAGAAGACTGGTGGAGGACCCCCACCTACACCCCCGAATACACCGCCTGGGAGGAAAAGGTACTGGCCATCCTGTACCCTGAGGGCCTCCCTGGAGGAATGGACTTGGGTAAGTCATCTACAATTACCCCATTTCCACCACACGTTGAATGCATGCACCACCTCACCCCTCCAACTACCAGCAGGATCACACCCCACCCTGGTCTCAATTGCCACATCCAGTCACCTTGCATTCCCACAAACACACCAACAGGCCCACATCCCTCCCCCTGTGCACAGCCACCCACCCCTGCAAGGTATCACAATGGCACTGCACCACCCACAATGCACCACCACATCCCATGAAAAATGCAATGGCAACCCCACAAAAGGTCCCTGCATGGCCCAACAGGGGAATAAACTGCACAAAATAGGCCAGAGTTGCGCACCCTCATCTGAATTAGTCAATGTAACATATATGCCCATTCCCCCCTACAGGCACCACCACCCATGCCACTCTGAAGGAAAGGACAAGGAGTGCGAGCACCCCACATGGAGAAAGAGGCACCTCTCGGGACGCTGGAGAGGGAACTGTGGACACCGAGGAGTACCCTGGTCCATCACACAGTCCTGGACTGTCACCCCCCAGCAGCCCCACCCAGGACACCTCTGACACCCCTACCACCAAGGCAACAACATCTGCACATGCCAATCGATCCCACACCAGTGTATCCAGGCCACAGACTGGTGGAACACAGGTACAGAGGCCACAGTCTCCACCTACCAACAGGCAGGATGACGATGACCCCAGTAAAAGTGGTACCGTTAGACCTGTGCAGGGGACACAGGCAAAGGGGACTAGGCCCAGTGGGAGGGCATCAGTGGCCCAGGGGGAGGTCAAAGGATGGATGCTGCAGCCCAGGAGGTGATCTCAGAGGTCCTGGGAGCATACCACCATACACAAGGCAGGATGGGCTAGATCATGGCCACCCTGGAGCAGAGTCAAAGGCTGCAGATAGCCCAACATCAAGAGACCATGCAGCAGTGGAAACAACTCAATGCCACCATGGCCACTATTGCAGGGGTGCTCCAGCACCACAACCCAACCCAGCCTGAGACCCCCAGAAACCAGGAAGCCCCCTACCACTGCCCAGAACACTGAACAGCCATCAACATCAGCAGCAGTTAGTGGACTGGTGTCACTGTCTGAGGACACACAGGAAACCAGCACCCCTACCCGTACAGCCCAGCACCAGACACTCAAACGGTCCTTCAGACCCAGATATGGCACTGGCACATCTGCCAAGACCAAGGCCCCCACAAAGAAGTGACTTTGACATGAACTGTCTCCCAAGTGTGTCACTGTGCCACCATCCTCACTGGCCAATAGCAAACCAACAACTTGCAAGGTACAGATGGACCAATGCCCACTGCTACCAATCGTTGAGACCATGTAGCCAGTATGGACATCCACCATCAGCTCACTCCCTATCACCGTAATGAGCACTAATGCATCCTTGACAACAATTAAAAAACACATGTACACCAATTTCAATGTCCCCTGTCATTTTGTTGATTCAATTGTAAGTGTGAATGTATTTGCCAGTAAATATAAAAATCATACCTTTATTGCAGGAAGGCACCCCACGCACAAAATTGTTTGGAGTGAACAGAAATGTACACCATGTTGGTTATCATGTCACATGGCACCTGAAATTCATGTAAAAGTATCAATGGCTACAGACCCCACAACCCCATAGTGAATAAGTCAGACTGACATTATGCAGTGCAGACAACATCATCAGTGAACAGTACTTCATAGCCACTGGAAGTATAGGTGGATCAGTTGGTTCCTGGAGTGAACATCATCCCCCTCTTCATCATCACCATCACTCTCATCCCCTCTCAGAGGAAGCTTGTCTGGATATACACCACCCTCCTCCTCCAGTAGGGGGATAGATTTCCTCAGGGCCATAGCACAGGGATCCCCCAGGGAGATGGAGGCAACAGAATCTAGCCTCCAGGAGACCTATAGTGCGCTCCATCACCCTTCTAGTACGTTCATGGGCCTCATTTTAATTCTTCTCAGCATCAGTTCTAGGATTCGTCACTGGTGTCAGGAGCCAATGCATGTTGGGGTAGCCAGAATAACCTGCAAAAGTGGATGAAACAGGACTGTAACTAACTACCCTCAGTTGCAGACAGCCTGACTGTCAGCTATGTACAGTAAAAGTGTCAAACGCACTCACCTATGATCCATCCTCGGTCCCCTCGTAGTTGTTCCATCATGTGTGGCACAAATGAATCATGGACTGATCCAGGGAACATGGCATTTGCATGTGAAATGTACTGGTCTGCAGTACACACCAATTGAATGTTCATGGAGTGGAAGTTCTTCCTGTTTCTGTACACGTGTTTACTTACTCTTGGGGGGATGGGGGCTATGTGGGGGCCACTGATGGCAACTATCACATGGGTAATGTTGGCAAAGGCATACATTTCTGACTTGATGGCAGGTAGTTAAGCACTTTAGGGAAACTTCACATATGTCTGCAGGTGTTGTACAAATGCATCCAGAAATCTGGACAGGATAAGGCAAAACATTGGCTGTGGAAACCTTACACCCATGCCCACTGTCACCTGAAATGAGCCTGTGACCAGGAAATGGAGTACAGAGAGCACCTGCACTTCAGTAGGGATGGCATACTGATTCCAATTTGCTGGTCTCAGTACAGGATCCAGTAATACACAAATATTATGGATATAATGTGGATAGTAGCACAAGTGAGTCTGTAATTGATAATGATGTGAGGTTCCACCATGGTCTTCAAATCAACAAGAGGTCTGTACACAGATGGGGCCCTCCCTCGCCATATAGATCTGTACCTAGGTGGAGTGGAGAACACATGTGAGGGACTCAAATTCATTTGCACAACCTGTTGTGAATTAAACACTGGTGTCCAACATGTAGGTTACACATAAACAGTGTAAGATGTACAACTGGAGTGACATTTCTTAAGTGATATGTTTGGACTGTTGTGGTGAGTAAATTGTCATTTGTGCATGCGAATGAGGGCTGGGATCCACAGGACCTGCATGGGACCCATGACCTAAAAATATCTGCGTAGTATTTGCAAAATGGCAGCCCCCTGTCATCCAGATTTGTAGCAGTGGAAGAGACCTCATACTGCTAGCGGTTGTTGTAATGGCGTAAGGCATTGTTCACCACCGTGCACCCATTCATTGGGTAACATGGAAGTCGATGGAGAATATGGGCTTATCATGATAGCCGGTGGCGGTGACAGTGGACACCGCCGTGGCGCTTACGCCATATCGTCACCCCAGGTTCACTTGACTCCTGGATTCCGTGCATGCAATTACTCCACTGAGTGTGCTGCTGTGTCCTGACTCTGGTCCCTGAAATGGTGTGAGTCACAGGGGAATGGTCCCTGGCCTTCACCGTGGAGGTGCTAGACAAGCTGGCGGTGGCATATCCAAACTTGGATGGGCGCTTGAAGGCTGCACAGCAGACACAAGGGGGGGTGAGTACTGAGACTAACTTAGGCCTCTTTGATGGATGTCTGAGGGTGCTGTAGTATGTATGCTGTCGAATGGCATGGACTCTGACTGGTGTCTTATAGCAATACAGCCACCATGGGCAATTAGATGATAAGGGGCAGGTCTGCAGTTCCTCCGGTCCTTCTGTAATGTGGGAAATGGTTGTATTCTAGGGTTGTGGCCACTAGTCAGGGGCATAGGCATGACTATAGGTGTAGGTGCTGCATGTTGGTGTATTAGCTGGGTGGGAGTATGAGTGAACCAAATATGTACTTCCATTCCGGTGTTAATATTTTTCTCTCCTGTTTTGTCTCCCCACCCCTGTACTCTTGTGTTGTCTATGTACATCAGCATCATCTGGCAAGGGAGCAGTGGCACCGGTGAGTGGGGATGCAGCGGCACAAGGTTCCAAGGAGGCAAAGTCTACTGACGCCAAGGGGACAGTGGGTTGGAGGGCAAGGGGAGTACCATGGGGGAGGCAACTACCACTGGAGGTAGTGACTCTGATACCTCCTCCGATGGGAGCTCCCTGGTGGTGGTGGACCCTGGTTGGCCCACCCATTATTTGACATCATCCGCCACCCCCATTCCATCACCTCCCTCCCAGTTGCACCCCACCCAGTTGCCCGTGCCCGCTCACCTAGAAGGGTGGGCGTCTCCTTCGCCCCAGGCACCTCAACCCCGGCCCCAGTCAGCCCTGCTGCCCTCACTGAGGAAGCTATTGACCTCCTGAGGACCATCTCTGTAGAGCAGACAACCATTGTGAATGCCATCCAGGGGCTAGCATCTCAGAAGCAGCAGTGCAATGCATACCTGGAAGGCATTCACAGTGCCATGTCTGGCCTACAAAGATCTTTTCAGGCTCTGGCCTCCTTTTTGACGGCAGCCGGTGTCCCTGGTCTTTCCGTTCCCCCTCCAACCACCTCCACCCCTTCCAGCACCCCACTCCCTTCACCCATGCCAAGCACACGTTCAGACAGCCATGCACACACCGCAACACACACAAAACATACAGAGAAACACAAGCACCACACGTCACACCACAGGCATATACACAGCCAACATACAAAGGCACACACAACAACATCAACTTCCCCCACTGTGTCCACCTCTTCTGCCTCCCTGTCTGTCACCTCTACATGCACGCTCACAAGCACTGCACCCTCATTCACTATTGCTGGCCCCATTCTTGCAGTCACCGCAACATCAGACATCCAGTCATGCACCCCAGACACCACGCCTGCACTCACCACAACGACTTTGAGTAACACTTGCAGCACACTCACCAAACTTGCAGACAGCCAGACAACATCCATTTACACGGGCAGCCTGTCTTGTCCCACTGTGTCTACCTCCCCTCCTCCCATTACACTCAGACGTCCCCAGGCACCCACCCAACACACATCCACTACACCTCAGCATACTGTACAGACACCTGCATCCACGTCACACACACCTATTCCTCTAACAACCACTCCCTCTACCTCCACTCCCACACCTTCCTCCAGGTCCACTAAAAAACTCTTCCTGTCCCGTCTAGACCTTTTTGAACCCACTGGTCCACCCCATCTCGTCCCTAAACGTGCACACCTCTTTACCCTGTCCACTCCTTCCATGTCTAAGTCCGCCCCTGTCGAACCTTCCCATTCCTGTGCACCTTCCCCAGTGAGCAAGAGGCCTCCTGCTGGCCCTGGTCCATCTGCCATCCCCGGTCCAAGCCCTCTCCCCCACCTTTCAAGGCTAAAACCAAACCCCCTCCACCTCCCAAACGGAAGCCCAAACCCCCCCCTCCCAGATGTAAGTCCCCACCCGCCACCCTCTGCCCCTGTTCCCTGAGGTGCCTGGCTGCTCCATTGATGTCCCTTTATGGTGGAGTACCATGTGCACATGTGGGAGTCAAGTTTGGGCCATTTGGGCTCATCAGCCTTTTTTGATTTTGACTGGCCAATGGCCTCATTTGGACAATCTGTTACAGAACCTGTAATAAAGTTTGTGTGGCCAGTGTTGGTGTTGGCACACTCAGGATACGTGGTTCATTATTTCATTGTGGGGAGGGTGTTGTGCACATGTGTGTACTTTGGGCAGGTTGTCTTGGCCTTGTGTCGGGTAAGTACCTCTTGCTCAGGTGTGTATGGCTTGTGATGTTGTGAGGGGTTGTGGGTGCGTTGCGGGGTGGGTGGAGTGGGTGGGTATGTAACTGTGCCCTTTCTTCCCTTGTTTAGTAGGCTGCGGAACTTATTGTTGTCGTCTTCGTCGGCGGTCACAGTTCTGGAGGTATATGACAAGGAGCAGCACTGGCATGTTTCCAATTCTCTCTCCATGTCTTCTTCGGCGTGTTTTGTGTGCCTCTAGTGAATGTTTCTTTTTATTTGGTTCATTTCCCCCTGGCTTTGAGTGGCGGTGGTTCCCACCCGGAACTGACGGTGGTCTAGTGCTTCTTTATTTGTTGGGCAGGTAGGGCCTTTCCGTCGGTCTGTGGGCGGCCTCTTCCATCGTTGTCGACACTCCTCTGCTGGTGGTAAGTGTTTTTCAGGCTGCCTGTTTTTCATGTGCTTCTTTATTTGGCGGTCCAGTGTGCCAGCCTGTTGGCGGTAGTTACCGCCACCGCCGGCGGTGCGGTCTTTCCTGCTGTGTTCATAATGAGGGCCAAAGTCTACTGGAGTCTCTAAACCTACATGCCGTACCATACACTAAGGACTTACAGGCAGGTTGTCTTTGCCAATTAAAATTATGCTAATAAATGTATACCTTTAGGCGATAGAACACAGGCCGTGGGCCTGGTAAGCAGAGCCCAGGGCACTTTCGGAGTCAGTAACCACCAGCATCAGTCGAAAAATGGGAGTGATCAGAGCAAGAAGAATGACTTTCCTGCAGCCGATATATTCACCCTCATAATTGTAGATACAACCTTATTCAAGTTAGGGATGGTTGGAAAGTGGATGATTGATAAGGGCAGGTAAGTACCTACACCTAGCAATAGACCACTAACACCACCTAGCTCCAGTTAGGTCTCAATAAATTAAACCCAGCTCAACCCTTGGTAGCTTGGCAATGAGCGACAAGGCTTAACTGAGGAGACAAGTGTGTAAAGCATTTAATAATCACAAAACAGTAAATAAGGAAAACACAAAACACAATAAAAATCCAACAACAATTTATAAAAATAGATTACATTTTTAGAATGACACCTAAATGATTAAAATCAGATAAAGGGAACTGGAGATATAAATTTTTCAAGAATTAGGTGGTCATTACAACCCTGGCGGACGGTGTTAAAGCGGCGGTAAGACCGCCGACAGGCCGGCGGAAATTTATTTGGAATTACGACCATGGCGGAAACCGCCAACAAAGACAGCCACTTTAACACTCCGACCGCCACGGCGGTACAAACAAACAGCTCGCCGGTCACCGCCAACAGGCAGGCGGAGGACAATGTACCGCCCACACTATTATGACAGGCCAATCCGCCACCTTTTCCGGGGCGGATTCACCGCGGATAAAAACACGGTGGAAACAGAAATTTTGAAGGGAAAACGATCACCTCTACACACTCCACAAGGAAGTAGGACACCATGGACCCGGAACTCCAAATCCTACCTGCGATAGTCTTCCTGCTCCTGTACCAGGAGCACCAACGCCGGCGGCGAAGACCACAGTGAGTACTGCACCTATGACACAGGGGAGGAGGAGGGAAAAAACAGGGACACACACATGCAGTACGCAACACCCCCACCCCCACCCTCACCCACTACAACACACACACTAATACATATCTAAACATTATAGTTACACCCCCCAAGCCCCCCACCGGAAGAATGGAAAGACAAAAGGAAATGAGTGTAACCATTGTAATATATCAAAGTGCAGTAAGCAAAAATATACATATATACACTATTAACAACATATACACCAAGAATAGTAGTCAAGGTATTGCACCATTCATAGTCCGTGGACCACTGGGCCCAAAATGCATGGGCGCGCCCCACACACGATACCAGATCAAAACAGAGAGAACACTGCAGGGGCATCAGATAGAAATACAACAGGCACCTCAGGGGGAAGGGAAGGGGGGGCACCTCAGCCGGATGAGTGCACGACGCCAGATCAACGAGGGGGCTTCATGCCCATTGATGTATCCTGGGGAGTGCAAAGCCACAGTCTCTCAAGTCTCTACAGTGGGTGTTTTGCCCACTGCTGCATCCTGGGGAGTGCAAAGCCACAGTCTCTCAAGTCTCTACAGTGGGTGGGTTGCCCACTGCTGCATCCTGGGGAGTGCAAAGCCACAGTCTCTCAAGTCTCTACAGTGGGTGGTTTGCCCACTGCTGCATCCTGGGGAGTGCAAAGCTACAGTCTCTCAAGTGGATAACAGTCTCCACAGGTTCTGGAGGGGGACTGGTGCCAAGAGTACTTCATCCTCTGAAGGACAGACGGAGTGTATGCAGGTCTCCACTGGTTCTGGAGGGGGACTGGTGCCCAGAGTGCTTCATCCTGGGAAGGACAGACGGAGTGTATGCATGTCTCCACTGGTTCTGGAGGGAGACTGGTGCCCAGAGTGCTTCATCCTGGGAAGGACAGAGGTAGTGGATGCATGTCTCCACTGGTTCTGGAGGGGGACTGGTGCCCAGAGTGCTTCATCCTGTGAAGGACAGACGGAGTGGATGCATGTCTCCACTGGTTCTGGAGGGGGACTGGTGCCCAGAGTGCTTCATCCTGGGAAGGACAGAGGTAGTGGATGCATGTCTCCACTGGTTCTGGAAGGGGACTGGTGCCCAGAGTGCTTCATCCTGGGAAGGACAGAGGTAGTGGATGCATGTCTCCACTGGTTCTGGAAGGGGACTGCTGCCCAGAATGCATCACTCACCCCATGACAGTCCCTGTTGCGTCAGTGCCCCTGCTGCTCATGGGCTAGCGGTGCTTGAGTTGGCGGTGCCCTGTTCAGCGGTGCTTGCCCTGTTCAGCAGTGCTTGAGTTGGCGGTGCTTGCCCTGTTCAGCGGTGCTTGAGTTGGCGGTGCTTGCCCTGTTCAGCGGTGCTTGAGTTGGTGGTGCTTGCCCTGTTCAGCGGTGCTTGCCCTGTTCAGCGCTGCTTGAGTTGGCGGTGCTTGCCCTGTTCAGCGGTGCTAGAGTTGGCGGGGCTTGCCCTGTTCAGCGGTGCTTGAGTTGGCAGTCCTTCATTGCCCAGCTGGGCTGGGGCTGGCGGTCCTTCATTGCCCAGCTGGGCTGTGGCTGGCGGGGCCCTCCTCGGCAGCTGGGCTGTGGCTGGCGGGGCGCTCCTGGGCAGCGACGATGGGGCTGGCAGTGGCCTCCTGGGCAGCGACGATGAGGCTGGCAGGGCCCTCCTGGGCAGCGGGGATGATGGCGGTCTTCTCTGCCGTGCTGCTCCTCCCAGAATTGTCGGGTTTCTTGTGGCACTTCCCCACCTTGGGAGGAGTCACAGCTGAGTCCTCACTCCCACCGGGACCCTTGGGAGCAACTTGGGTGGCTGGAATCTTCCCCTCTCCCGCCGGGCACTGGCCAACTTCTGGTGCTTCACGGGGTGACTGGCTGTGCTGTGGCTCTGTGCCACACTGGCTGTCCTGGTGGTCGGTGCACTCCACATACCTGTGACAACAGGCACCACTGGTCTTGGAGATGTTGTGGCTGAGGTGCTAGTTCGGGACCTATGAGTTGGACGGGTGGGGGGAATAGGTCAAGGCTGGACAGGAAAAGATTTTGGGACACACTGGGACAGGTAGCTGGAGGGGGTTTGGGAGTGGAGGAAGAGGTGGTGGTTGTAGGAGGTGTACGTTTTGTGGCTTTGGGTGCAGGTGCATGCGCTGGAGGCTGTCGTGAGGTGGATGGCTGTTGGGTGGGTGTGTGCCTGCGTTTGTGTATCTTGGGAGGGGGCGTCACAGACACACTGGGAGAGGAGACAGGGGACATGTGTATGGTAGTGGGGGTGGTGACTGCACGTGAGCGGTGTGCTGATGGGTGTGCTGGTGAGGGACGTAGTGGCTGTAGAGGTAGTGCATGCAGGTGTGAGTGTAGACGAGACTGGGAGGGAGGAGGGAGACGACGAGGAGGGGGACACAGTGGAGGCAGTGGATGTTGGTGTGTCTGTATGTGTGTGATGCTTGCGTGAGTGCCTGTGGGATGTGTGGTGCTTATGTTTGCCTGAGCTTCCCTTGTGTGTTGACATGTGTGCATGCTGGTCTGATGGTGTGCTTGGGATAGGCAGAGGTACAGGGGATAGGGTCTGGGTGGAGGAAGTTGGAGGGGGAAGGCTAGACACAGGGACAATGGCTGCCATCAGTGCTGAGGCCAGAGCTTGAAAGGCTCGGTGAAGGGCCACCTGACCAGAATGAATGCCCTCCAGGAATGCATTAGTTTGTTGCAACTGCCTTTCTACACCCTGGATGGCATTCAAAATGGTAGACTGCCCAACAGAGAGTGACCTGAGGAGGTCAATGGCCTCCTCACTGAGGGCAGCAGGGGTGACTGGGGCAGGGCCTGAGGTGCCTTGGGCGAAGGTGATGCCCACCCTCCTGGGTGAGCTGGCACGGGGCTGCTGGGAGGGCGGTGCTGGTAGGGGGGGTGGCAGCTGTACCTGTAGATGCAGGGGGCACAGATGTTGCCGCGACCACAAGGGAGCTCCCATCAGAGGACGAGTCCGTGTCGCTGGTTTCAGCTCCTGTCCCCGCCGTGGTGCTTCCCTCGCCCTCCGTCCCACTGGTGAATTCTGAGTCCGTAGTGTGGCCCTCCATGGCCATGTGGGATGCAGCTCCCTTGTGCTCCGGTGCCACTGCTCCTCCGCCTGATGATGCTAATGCACACAAGAACAGGGAGACCACAAAAAGTGGGGGGAAACAGAAGAAAGACATGTTGAGTGCATGGATTATCGCTACTGTTGGTGGACAAGACAGACACAGAAGCCCCCTGCACTACGTCGCGTTCTTGGGCTCTACAGTGCAATTCATGGGAAATGGCCTACAAGGCTATGGACGACATCTGCACACATAGATGCCACAGGTGCATGAATAGCTGTACTTGGCACTCTACAGAGATGGGGTGGGGGGGCCACAGGGGCCATGCCTTACGGAGGGGCCTAGCCTACGGAACTCGCCCTGGCCTAGGGAAACCCCCAGCCCTCCTCCCCCACCCAGACACCTCCACTGCGCGCAAAGTCAGCTGAATGAGAGTGTACTCACCCCCTTGTGTCTGCTGTGATGCCCTCAAGCACCCATCCAACTCCGGGTAGGCCACCGCCAGGATCCTGAACATCAGGGGGGTCATGGTTCGACGGACACCCCTCCCACGTTGGGAGGCCATCCCCAGATGAGCCTCCACCGTCTTCTTGCTCCAGCGGCGAATGTCCTCAGATCTTTTCCAGCAGTGGGTGCTCCGTCTGTGGTGGACCCCCAGGGTCCGGATGTCCTTTGCGATGGCACGCCAAATATCCTTCTTCTGGTGGGCGCTGACCTACATGAAATGTACAGGGGAAGAAGAGAAGTCATTACCAACTGCGCCGTCAAAGTGAGTGGCCCCCATCCCTACCCTTGCCGTGTGGCACATGCACCCACCGTCTTTCATGCATGCAGAACTCTGCCCCCTTCCTTCTTACAACCAGCCCTCTCCACACAGGCATAGCCCATACAACATGCTCCCTGTGTACTTACCTGCTGGTCTGGAGGACCGTAGAGTAGCGTGTTCTGGGGGAGGACCCCATTGACGAGCTTCTCCAACTCCTCCGATGTGAAGGCAGGGGCCCTTTCCCCAGACGCACGAGCCGTTGTCTTTTCCAGACCGAGGTCACAGTAGCAGTTGCAGTGTAGGTCCTCTCCTGTCGAAGATCAGGTATCGAGTGATTATACAGATAGAAAATGGCGGTCACGTCCGCGGCAGTGCGTACCATCACCGCCGGCGTACATCGTCATTGGCTCCTGGGACCCATAGGGTCCAATGTTAACCAGTGCAGCATTGCGCCGCGGTCTTCGACCGCCTACCGCGACGGTGTACAACGCCAGCGCAGTTACCTCACATCCCATTGTCCCACTTTAGAGGTCAGGCAGCCGCCATTTCAGGGGCCCACATGGCCTAATTTCCAAATGCGTCACACATACCTAGGTCTAGTCTCAACACACATACAGGCAACATTTTGTGTATGATTGGTGTTCTGTGTAGACTGTGGGTACATACCTCTGAGTTGTTTGACTCTGTGGTCGCTGTTGTCCTTCATAGGCACCGTCCGCTGGGACATGTGAGGAGATGGCGGAATCCTCTGGTGTACCGACCGCTGGTGGACCTGTCGACAATGTACGAAAGAAATTTGATTATCACCTACAGGTTTGTCCGTGCCACAATCCAGGAACTGTGTACACAGTTGGAGCCTGACTTGATGTCAGCAATCCGCCATCCCACAGGAATCCCCCCTCAAGTGCAGGTGCTATCAGTGCTCCATTTCCTTGCAAGTGGGTCTTTTCAAACAACTGTGGCCATGGCATCAGGGATGTCCAAGCCTATGTTTTCCAACGTATTGTCCAGAGTGTTGTCTGCCCTTCTGAAACACATGCATAGCTACATCGTTTTCCCTCAGGTGGAGGATTTGCCTACAGTGAATGGTGACTTCTATACCCTTGGACATATCCCCAACATCATAGGTGCCATTGATGGGACCCATGTGGCTTTGGTCCCCCCCCCACAGGAGTGAGCAAGTGTACAGAAACCGGAAGAGTTATCATTCCATGAATGTACAGATGGTATGTTTGGCAGACCAGTACATCTCCCATGTGAATGCCATGTTCCCTGGCTCAGTGCATGACGCCTACATCCTGCGGAATAGCAGCATCCCTTATGTGATGGGTCAACTCCAGAGGCATTGTGTGTGGCTATTAGGTGACTTTGGTTACCCCAACCTGTCATGGCTACTGACCCCAGTGAGGAATCCCAGGGCAGAGGAACGCTACAATGAGGCCCAGGGGCGAACTAGGAGGGGGATCGAGCGGACCTTAGGCCTCCTGAAGGCCAGGTTCCGGTGCCTCCATATGACAGGTGCACCTATATGACAGGTGGATCCCTATTCTACTCACCAAAGAAGGTGTGCCAGATCATCGTGGCCTGCTATATGCTTCATAACTTGGCATTGCGACGACAGGTTCCTTTTCTGCAGGAGGATGGTCCAGATGGCGGTGTTGTTGCAGCTGTGAAGCCTGTGGACAGTGAAGACGAGGAAGCAGAGGAAGAAGACATGAACAACAGGGACTCAGTGATCCAGCAATATTTCCAGTGAGACACAGGTAAGAGTACAGACCTGCCTACTACATGTACTTTAACACTACTACCTCTCTACTGTCTGTCTTTTTCACCCAGTGTATGGTCACTGAGTTGTCACTTTCTCTTACGATTTCACAGATGTGGGTCCCACTGTGTGACATCTGCTTAGATTCCTCATGGACTAGAGCTGTGTGACATAGGTATGTTGACATTACAATTGAAAGAGCATTTTGTCACTGTAATTGCTAATACACTATTTCGAAATCACAGACAGACTCCAGATCTTTTGGTGCTTTAGGTGTGTTTATTTAAATATAATATATTGGAGGGGGAAGTTAAATGGTGAGGGGTGATGGCGGAGGAGTGTCCATGGCAGAGTCCAGTCTATTAGTCTCACAGGTGCATTGCCCAGATGGGCATAGGAAGTGGAGCTGGGGCAGTTTCAATATGGACAGGGTAACAAAGTGGGACAGTGGGATGACAATCAGGTTGGTCTCATTTCTTGGCGGGGGTCTTGGCATCGTGCTCTGTCTTGTTCCTGGATCTCAGGGACCGTTTGCACGGTGGTTCTCCGTCTGCAGGGGGTGGGGTGCTGGTGTGGTGGTCCTGTGGCTGTGCCTCCTGTCCACTAGCGCCGGCGGAGGTGATGGGCAGTTCATCATCCATGCTAGTGTCAGGGGCCCCTTGTAGTGCCACAGTGTACCTCCTGGTGTTGAGTACTTCCTTCAGCACCCCTATGATGGTGCCCAGGGTGGAGCTGATGGTTCTGAGTTCCTCCCTGAACCCCAAATACTGTTCCTCCTGCAGGCGCTGGGTCTCCTAAAACTTGGACAGTACCGTTGCCATCGTCTCCTGGGAGTGGTGGTATGCTCCCATGATGGAGAAGAGGGCCTCGTGGAGAGTGGGTTCCCTTGGCCTGTCCGCCCCCTGTCACACAGCAGCCCTCCCAGTTCCTCTGTGTTCCTGGGCCTCCGTCCCCTGGACCGTGTGCCCACTGCCACTGCCCCCAGGTCCCTGGTGTTGTTAGGGTGGTGGGTTATCCTGGGTTCCCTGTAGTGGTGGACACACAGCTGATTGATGTGTCCTGGGGACGGAGGTATGGGCTGCTGGGTGGGTGCTGTGCTGGTGTTTCCAGAGGGGGGAAGGTCTGTGGTGGCCTGTGCGTGTGTGAGGGGAACCGACTGTCCTGAGGCCCACGATGGTCCAGGCTGGTCATCTAGATCCAGTTGGACAGAGGTGCTGTCATCACTGTGGGCCTCTTCTGTGGGTGGAGTGGACATGTCTGGACACTCCTGTCTGGTGACGTTGGGTGGTGGTCCTGCAGGGGTGGAAAGGCATGATTATTGCATCTGTGTGTGGCATGGTGTAAAATGGATGGGTGACCGTGTACCCCAGTGCTGGCATTCCTGTGTGTGAGCTTGTGTGATGATGGTTTAGGGGGGTGTATGGGTATGTGCAGTGGGCATGCTTTAGTGATGGGTGTCCATGCGTTGTTGTTGCATGCAGGGCTTGGTGTTGGGATGTGTGGTTTGTGATAATGGTACATTTGTGAAGAGTTGGAGTGATAGGGGTGAGGGCGAGGGTGGGGGTATGTGATGGCATGCAGGTAGGGTGGGGGATGTAATAGTTAAGATTTGACTTACCAGAGTCCATTCCTTCACCAACTTCTGCGAGGCCCTCAGGATGCAGAATCGCCAAGACCTGCTCCTCCCATGTTGTTAGTTGTGGCAGAGGAGGTGGGGTTCCGCCGCCAGTCCGCTGAACCGCCTGGTGGTGTCTTGAGACCACAGAACGCACTTTCCCCCGCATGTCGTTCCACCTTTTCCTGATGTCCTCCCGATTTCTTGGGTGTTGTCCCACTGCGTTGACCCTGTCGACTATTCTTCGCCATAGCTCCATCTTCCTTGCAATTGAGGTGTGCTGCACCTGGGATCCAAATAGCTGTGGCCCTACCCGGACGATTTCCTCCACCATGACCCTGTGCTCCTCCTCCGAGAACCTGGGCTGTCTTTGCCGTGCCATGGTGTGGTGTAGGTGATGTGTGGGATGGTGTGTGTGGTGATGGTGTTGTGTGCCTGTGGATGCTAGTTTGTTGATGGTGGTGTCTCTCTCTGGCCTTTGGTCGTGAATTGTGGTCGTAGGGGTTTGTGGGTGATGTGGGTGTGTGTTTTATATTGTATTGGGTGTGTGGTAGTTGTGTGTGTATGTGTATCAGGTGTGTGTATTTCAAATTGTCCAATGTGGCTGTGTTTTGTAAGAGTGTGTGTATTTTGAGCGCGGCGGTGTGTACAGCCAATGGAATACCGCGGTTGAAAGACCGCGGCGTGGATTCGTGTATCGTGATAGTGTGGGCGTATTTCTGTTGGCGTGACGGTGGAGGTTTTGTTATCGGCAGTTTATCACTGACCTTTGGTGTGGCGGACTTGTGTGGGTGTCTGAATTTTGTCGGATTCCGAGATGTGGGTCATAATAGCTGTGGCGGAATTCCGCGGCTGGTCTTCTGCACGACGGTAAGTGGCTTTTACCGCCAATGTTGTAATGACCCCCTTAATGTTTTCTAGAGAGCGTAGAAGCAATTAGCGCTCAAAAGTTTAAAAAGGTCACACTGGACAGATACAAAGTCCAGAGTTCAGGCCACCCATAAGGTAACACTGTTACACTTACATTCAGATGTATTTCTTGATTCTGGAAAGTGGTCCACTGCACCAACCAAGGGTTCAGAGGCTCTGGTTTCTTGGACTACAACTCCCACAATGCACCTCTTTAACATATGGAGTTGCTCCAAACATCTCCTAACTTCTGGATCTTCTACCAGAGATCCTTTTTGGGTCCTTGAAGTAGTCACATCTTGATCCAAGATTCCAGATGCTCTGAGTTGCTCCTTGGGAGTTGGGACTACAATTCCCAGAATGCTCCCCGGTCAGACTACTCAAATGGCTACTGGACCCTTGTCAGCTGAGCTCTGCTTGCTGGACTTGATGCAGGGGACTCTGGGTAGCTCCTTTGTACCTGTAGCAAACAGTGAGTCCCTTCCTGAAGCAGTAGAAGACAGGCATAGTCCTTTTAGTGGTGAAGCACAAGTGTGCAGCTGGTGCAGTCCTTCAGAGTGCAGTGTCCAGGTGCAGGTTAGGGGTCCAGCAGGGTAGTCCTTTTTCTTCTTTGTCTTAATGCTTGTAGGGATCTGAGGTGTGGGTGCAGCTCTGCTATATTTATCCTTGCTCCTGGGGTGGAAAGCAGGGGGGGCCTGACTGTCCAATCACAGGCAGGCTCCTTCCCCCATTGATGACCACTTCCTGGGCAGTGTGACAAAAATCAATCCCAGGGAGCAACATTCTTCAAAAATCCAAAATGGTTAAAACAGAGTTTTGGAGGTTAGATCTGGCTGAGTCCACCCTCTGGTGTGGCTAAAAGTCTTAAACATACCCCTCTCCTAATCTAATCAGGAGGACATCTAATTGTCTGGGGTTGCAGGAAACGGGGGAGGTCCTGAGTTGCTCCAAATGTCCTTCCCCGCTTTTGAAGACCAGTTTGGCTGCTCTCCCCCATCCTGCTTACCCATCGTCTGAGGCAGATCTCCTCCGCCAGGCACATTCTTTTTGTTCAGCCCAGGCCACTTCACACATCATCAAGGCAGCCTGGCTAGGCTGCCAGAAGCTGGCCAATCAGTGAAGGGCATTACAGAGCTGCAGTTGGCAACTTTCAGGTAGAATTTTAAAACTCTTTTCCTGAACTTGTTAAATTAAATCCAACAATGGCAAGTTGTGGGATTCATTATAACAATTAATTTGATTTCAAACTCAAGGTATCTCTCACTGATGGGGACTTTGTTAATTAAAATAATGGGGGTCATTACGACCTCGGCGGTCTTTTTTCAAGACTGCCGTGCGGAAGACCGCCTGTGCAGGCGGTTTGCCGCTCAGCCTATTATGACTGTTGGCAGCTCTCCGTCCCTTTACGGACGGAGAGCCGCCAACAGCCATACTGGTGGGAGGCGGGGAAGTGGAGGTTGCTCCACCTCCACCGCCACGCCAACAGAACACCGCCCAGCGAATCACGTCCTGTGATTCGCCGTGGCGGTATTCTGTTGGTGGAGCTGCCCCCATGGCTCCCGTCCCCTCCCGGAGGATCAATGGAACAGGTAAGTCGATCATCTGTTAGAGGAGGGGGATGGGGGGGTGTTGAGTGTTGTGTGCGTGCATGGGAGGGTATGTGTGTGTATGTAGAGGGGGTGTGTGAGTGCGTGTATGCTTGCGGGGGTGTTGTGTGTATGGGAATGAGTGCAGGTATGTCTGTATGGATGTGTGCGTGTATGTTTGAATGTGGGTGTGTGTGTCTCACTGTGTGTGTAGATGTTGGCATGTATGTCGGGGTGTGTGCGTGTGTGTGTTGGTGGTGCCTGCATGCGTGTCGGGTGTGTGTGTGAGTTATGTGATGTTGGGGGTCAGGGTTGGGGTGGGGAGGGGTGCCCTGCCACCTTTGGGGGGTGGCATGGGTGGTGGGGGGTGTAGGGGGAGGGAGTCGGGGTGGGGGAGACCCCTATCAGTACCAGGGAAGGAATTCCCTGGCACTGATAGTGCTTACCGCCATGGATTTCATGGCGGTTCAAACCGCTGAAAATCCACGGCGGTAAGCCGGGTCCAAATACTGCAGGCGGTATAGTGACGGCCGCCGGGCTGGAGACCCAGGTCTCCAACCCGGCAGTCGTCTCCGCCCTGGCGGGTGGAACGGAGAACCGGCGGATGACCATGGCGGTAACCGCCATGGTCATAATTCCCCAAGGTAAGACCGCCAGCCTGTTGGCGGTTTTACTGCCGGTTCTCCGCCATCCGCCAGGGTCTTAATGACCCCCAAAGTCTCCCACACTTTTAGCCTATGGAGGCTTTTTTATAAGGTCCCTGCTTATAGTTACATGGCACACAACCCTAGGAACACTTAGGGCACACCTTAGGGGTGACGTATATGTAAACATAAGGTAGTTTAAGACTTTAGAAGTACTTTTAATTCTAAAGTTGAATTTGCGTATGACTTTAGTTTAAAAGCAGCCAGCAAGATAGGCCTGCCTTTATACAGGGGTCCCCAAACCTACATGCCCTACCATATACTAGGGACTTATAGGTAGGTTGATACTGCCAATTATAATTAGCCTAATTAGCCTAATTTGCATACACAGAGCACAGGCCCTGGGACTTGTTAGCAGTACCCAGGGCACCATCAGAGTCGGGAAACACCAGCAAAAAGTGAAAAATTGGGGGGAAAGGTTAGGGGGCCTCTGCAATCAGTCCTGTTTCTGCACAGGGATTTTATGGTATATAAAAGAGGGACATTTCCTCATTTTGTTTCCTTCTTAGTTCTCTTATTCCTGATAAGAGCATCTAACCCTGGCAGGTCACAGCAGCACCTGCTACCACCTTACACTCTATTCCCCATTCTAAATCCCATCTCTAGTTGCCAGGCAGCAATTAAACTACCCAGCTACAATCCCCTAAACACAACATATCTCCCCCCTTACAATACCCTTAACTAAAACACAATATGTGTGAATACTAACATTAAAATGAACATTACTCCTCCACATTCTTTTCAAATAATTACATATGTACACATTATTTACTACCACATACTTTAATCAGTGACATAATCCTTTAGGTATTCTGTTTTTTTGACCACCCTATTTTCCATCGCCGTTCCCCTACTTAGTTATTTTGTTCCTGATAAGATACGAGCATCCAGCCCTGGCAGATCACAGCAGCAACTGCTACCACCTTACACTCTATTCCCCATTCTAAATTCCATCCCCAGTTGCCAGGCAGCAATTAAACTACCCAGCTACAATCCCCTAAATACAACAGTAAACACCTATGATTGGTCACATATCATCTCGCCCATGCTTTGAATGATCAAATGCTGCCCAGCATTCTCAAAGTTGTGAATGGATTCAGGCAGAGCTTGGTATTGGTAATAAAAATTGTATCTTTCCGTGATGATCCCTCATGATAGTTTAAAAATATGACTGCATAATGTTTTTGCTTCACTGAAAACATCCCATTCAAATTCTCCTTCTTCCTTTTCAGTTGTGCTATGTGGCCAATAATCACCTTCCCTCCAAACCCAGATAATCGTAATCACCCGCGCCATCTATGTCTTCCGGATGTTTTTCAAGGGATGTGATGGGCCAGCCATACTGGCTGAAGATTGTCTGCAGTATGAGGTGCATACATATTTCTCAATGTAAAATGAAGGAAGGAAGAACATTTTTTTGTTGGAAAGGTCAGTTCAAAATTACTGCGGGATCATGCATTATAAATACAAAAGTGTACAAGCAAATTAGGTTGAACAGAGCACCGATATGCTGTAAGTGGAGTTCAGAATGAATGTGTCATGCATGAGACATTCTTTGGCTCCCTTGTGTGGCCAACAATTGAATATGATGCCTCAGGCTAGTTGCAGGAGTATGGTTCGCCTCGAGGAGCTAGTCGGAGTCAGTGACAGCTCAGTAATGGGCCAGACAGGGTGGAGCAAAGACATGAAGCCTTGTGTCAGATGTAGTCGAAGCCCACCTACTTTACAGTCCTGAGGCGGCAAACAGGAAGCACAGTGTAGCAGGCTCCCTCGTGTAGGCAGGCAGGAAGAAATACTCCAGGCAGACCTTCAGCTCATTGAGTAAGAGGGTTATTCTTCAAATAAAAGAACCCACTAGTACATTTATCCGTATAATCCAAGAGATCAGAAGTGACTGACAAGCCCAGAACCAACAAACTAGAACCCAACCACATTCCAGGAACAGAACCCCTCTGGCAACATCAGAGTAGTAAACAAGCATTGGTAAAGGGAAAGAACAAAGCTCATTACGTTCTTAGGCCCACATTTATACTTTTTTTTGCGCCGCATTTGTGTAATTTTTTTACGCAAAAGCGGTGCAAACTTACAAAATATAATTGTATTTTATCTTTGCGCTGCTTTTGCGTCCAAAAATGACGCAAATGCGGCACCAAAAAGATATAAGTATGTAACTTGGGCCCATATTTATACTTTTTTTGCGCCTTATTTGCGTCATTTTTTTACACAAAAGCAGTGCAAACTTACAAAATATACTTGTATTTTATGTTTGCGCCGCTTTTGCGTCAAAAAGCGGGACAAATGCGGCGCTAAAAAAGTATAAATATGGGCCTTAGTACTTTAGACACAGACGTGGCAAGCGCAGAAGCGGACAAATGCTCCGACCCACCTCCTGAGCGCTGCAGACATTGGGCCACCGTACATCACGCTAATAAAGGATGTGGCTGGCGCACACTGCGCACGCTCCACTCCAGGTAGCTGGATTTGGCTCTCGTGCTGTTTGCCAATTTGGGCAATGAAGTGACAAGCCAAGCGTTAATGCAAACATGTTTATTCTACACCAAGGAGCGCAAACAGCTGACATTCCAACTGTCAGAATGTTCACGGCATTCATCAACACGGTGCGGTAGGAGGTTTCTGCATATACACCACACTGAGGAGGGACAAGGCAAGCAACGTGAAGGAACACACAGATCAATGGTGCAATGCTTAGATTATGGTTTCTATACAATAACAACGAGATACAGCCTACAACGGTGCACAAATATACATGTGTTTGGGAAATACTGCTGATTACATTTTTATGAATGCTACACAACATCTGATGCCAATATACGGGGAGACAAAACTAGAGATGGAACCTGTCCAAGTCACTCTCATATAATAGCCAACATATCTGAGCAACCGCTGCCTTCTGGGATTGTGGGGAAAGGCCCACAATCCGGCCATGCACTCACACGGATGCCCAAAACTACATCACGAAAGAGAACACAGCATGGTTTCATTTATACGTTTATACGTTTTCCACTCTATGTTACTTTTGTACTATGATAGTTATCATAATGAAAGTGATGTACAGCAACACACCCACAGAATGTGAAAGAATGAACTGGAAATGGATGGCGAATAGACTTTGCATGCCCAAGGCCGGGCACCAACAAAGGCAAAGACTGCAATGAAAGACCTCAGCAAAATCTGACTGTTACAGCACATTTGGCCCACGGATTTCTGCCTTGGCCAGGTTGGCAAAACAGGAGTCCTATCTGCATACACAGGGACATTTTAAAGTTTTCGGCGTCTCCGGGCCAAACCTAATTGGGGACCCCCTGTACTGAGCAACTCTGAATTTATTGTCTGTTGTCAACTAATCCACGCCCTCTGTAACTATGGTCGGATCATTGGCCACCCACTTCCTTGGCCAGCTTCCATTTGGGCCCATTCCTGGAACAAACAGTCTCTCTGTCTGACTAAGCTGTAAGACTATACGTGTCAATACATTAGCTGCATTTGGACTGGCCTCACGTTTTCAGCTGTGCAACCAGAGGGTGTGTTTTAATGTTGACTGCACTCGTGCCTCAGCTTTATGAGGAACAGGGACTCTCATTCAGGTGGCACTTGCCTATGATAGCACCAACCCAGCAATGGCACTAGATGGACAGTGCAGTCATGGAGGGAGCATATGATGGCACTCTACGCTGCACTTTGACCCGTGGCCTGTGATAGAGCGTTCCGTCCTAATAAATTACCTGTATTTGGACGCTCTTGGGTCGATGAATCTTTTGACCAAGTGGGGCTCTCTTCACCCGAGATTAGTCAATTTAATCAAATCAATAATCAATAACGAACATAAGCAATGCCCTGATCAACATAACACTTCACAATTAATCCAGAAAACATTTCGGCGAACCATGACCTTTCGGCCATGAATAACCACACCAGTTCATTCAAAGTTAATGAATTTATTTCCCTATATTAACAAAGCTAGCACGATATAAATGTGTCTCAACACCAAATGATATATGTAAATGAACATTAATAGCTGTCCATAACGGCGAAAAAGATGCAATCTATGCAGCATTTGAATAACAATGCATTCGATAATAGCAACGCAAACCACTAAAACTATAATCTGTAATGGGCTAATTGCATACATTAGTCAGCATAACAAGGTCTCAAATTGCATCGTGCAACAAATGAATCCTCATCTAACCTCAAATTAGCATCTGCATGTGGGACTTCATGCAAAAAACAATTTAGCAACATTGATTTGGAAAACTCTTAACTAGGGCTCTTATCAAAAATCAGCAGTTGGTTACCTAAAAAGAAACACAATGCAATTGTACATTTTCCTTTCATATTTACCAAATTCAATCAGCATTCAAGGAAGTCTTCGTCTCACAGGTACCGGTTTCGATCAGCATGGGACGGGGGCATAGGGGGCAGGGTGGACGGGGCAATTGCCTCACAGCGGCAAGATAAAAGGACAAAACTACTACTTTATGCAAAGGGGCAAATCGAAGTTAAAGTCTCTAGGGCGAGAATTACTTAAAGTCTCTTTCTCTCGATTAGAGAAAGCATCAAAGTCTCATTCAAAATGGCGTCGAACATCAATTGGCATCGTAGAAGATGGCAAAATGACGAGGTCGGCAAGATGGGCCATAATGGCTGCAATGGGCGATAATGTCCTCCATGGGTGCAGTAGGTAATGGCCAATGGCTAATGGCTACTTTCTTCTTGTGCACCAGGTTTAAATAATCAACTGTTCAAATCCAGTAGGGTCTTCCATTGGAGGGTTCATAGGTTGGCTTCAAATTGTCCAATCAAAAACAACAATTCACAAGCTTCTACCTAGGCATACATTATCCTTGGAGTCGGGAACGTAAGTTGCAACATATTTTACCAATTAACTCACTTTCAGAGCTTCCATTGTCTGCACCTGCAGATTGACCTTGGAGCAAAGAAGAAGATGCCAGGCTGGCACGAAACCTTAAAGATAAGCATGTGAACCGATCTCACTGGAAAAGTACAGCTTCAAGCAGGAATACACGTTTTATTAGCACATTAGAAAAACACGAGCATCTAAACCGTGAGACAAGGCAACTAGGCCGAAGCCTCCACTAAAGTTATGCTAAGTTAAAACATTTCAAACAAGCAAATCATGGCACACGTTTACGGTTATGTCAGATTAGTACAATTCTAATACATCACGTTATATAAAGCACGCTTATAAATGTTGGCGAACTACTCTGAGGGCACATTTGTCCCCGTACAATCTTTATTAGTTTGGTTAAAGTCACACTTGATTATTGCGGCACTACGTTTATGCACTAATAAATGTAAAACCTTCGTTTCTGCGTCATTAATCCCTCCTCTGATGACTATTTGTCATCACACAAAACTATTCCCACAAATTTTATTCCATTAAAATTCTGTCAGTTCTCTTTGCCTTTTAGTTCCCCTTGTTCTTGCCTTGTATTCTTCTGCCATTCTATTCATCATTTTCTCTTCCTTCCTTCTCTTAATTCTTGCCATGATCATTAGTATTCCCCTTTTTATTCCCCAAATCCCAAAGATGCAAATTAGTACTATTAGTATTCCCTGTATTATTTTTAGTAATATTCCATTCCAAATGCCACCAAGCCAATTTCCCACTGAAGCAACTCCCTTTCCAACCTTCTCCCAAACTCCTGGTTCTTTCAATTCCTTCAAGTCTGCACTCTCTTTTGTTAGATTTGCAAGCATTGTTTTAATCTTCACACTGTTGTCTGGTATATACGTGCAACAGTGACGCGCACCAAGCATTTTGCAAACGCCGCCATCCTTTGCTAAAAGAATGTCTAGGGCAAGCCTGTTTTGAAGAGTCATAGCTCTTTCTGCTGCAAGCTCAGCATCCATCAGGATTATAGCACCTGAAAACTTTGTCAACATGTTATCCACTATGGTAGACAACTTTCTTATTTTGATGGAATTCAACACAACTCCCAATGAAGGAATCATGGCTCCAAATATATCTCCTACCACAGCAGCTGCAGTCTCTCTTTTCTGGATACGATGAGATCCAGACGTCTTTGGAATCACTGATAGGTCATCCAGTTGATAAACCTTTGGGAACACTATACCCAAATAACATTTCCCCCACCATCCCTTTGGAAGACGATAATAGGCATTATGCCCACAAATGTAATATACACCAGGTATGACAGGGTCAAGTCCGTTCAGCATGAATGTCCATTTGGCCTTAAAGATAAACGTATGTTTACATTCACTCGCTCCCACGAAAATGTTATCATAATAAGATTCACCACGATATATAAAAAATTTCCCTACATGCCAAGCGTCTAAAGCTATTTTCCCTTGTGTTTTTATTGCGGCAAAAGCATAATTATCTACTGAAGTCCTCTTACTTAGCTCTTTTTCTAATTTCGCATTCATTTGTGCCCTTCTATCATCTGTGCGATCTAAAAAGCTTATTTCTACTGCAGAGAGCGAGCAGGTAAGGTTTTCCCTATGAGCGTGAGCTGTTTCAAAAGGTTGCATTGGCTCGAAAAATTCCCTCATTATTTTACCATCCCAATCTTTAGCAATCTGGCTTAGTTGCGTTATTATAGGAACATATGCAAAGGTAACATCATAATTTGAATAAAAATACTGTATGTTAGTTTGACCATAAAATCTAGAAGTTACTAAACTACATGTAATCCCATATGTAAGAGGCATGTGGTGATAAGTCACCCCTTCCGTTACCGATGTCGGTATCTGTGTACACACATAACAATCTTTTGCATCCATAGTCTCAACATATTCTGTTAGTAGGCGATAGAAAACATTATACGAAAGTTCCTTCTTATCATGCAAGTGTCTCTCATCTAATTCTAGTCTTTTCAATGCGGTTAGTTCAGTGACAGTAACAGGAGCAGAAGTAGAAGCATCAATTTTCTCATTCTCACCCTTACCACCCGTTGCAAGCACTATTGCCATTATTATTAGTACACATGCAGTTATCAAGCCTATACACGCATATTTACAATATTTCACTCTACTGTTTTGTGTAGCGTACTTAGTCATGATCTGTATAGAATCAGAGAGCTAGAAGCACCTATAAAGAAATGATTTAGCAATTAGTTACAAAGCTGAACGAGCGCAATGTTCACACAGTTTTCTTCAGGAGCCCAGTCACTTATCGGTTAGCAGCATTTGTCTCAATTCGGCAATAACTCAGTCTTTTATCAGTTAGCAACGTTGTCTCAAATCGGGTTTAAGAGTCAATCAGGTTATCAAAGTCTTATCAAGTTAGCAAATGTCTCATCCGGTTTAGCAATGTCTCAGCTGGTTGTATCACGTTAGATTATAGCAAGCAATGTAATTTATCACCCTTTCAATCAATAGTGTCCATAAAACTTTTCTTTTCTATTGGTATCTCTTCTTCTTCGTTCTCGAGGCTAAGAGATACAAATTCGTCGGTCCAATCGTCATTGACTACATATGCCCATTCTGGACCGGAATATCTCCTGTTTGGTATCCTTTTCCTTTTCAATTTTGCATCTCTCTTTGATTCTGCCTCACTGGTACTTTCCTCTTTGGCCAAGTCTTTTTCTTCACTTGATGTTGGTACCACGACAGACACTTCCTTTCTTTTCTCTTTCACTCTTGGCCCTTCACCGTCGTTCAACGTTTCTCTAGTCCTTACTTTTACTGGTGATATACTTGGTCTTCTCTTTGCACTGTGTCCACTTGATGGACCTGCGATCTCTTCTGAGGAAGTTTGAACAGTTTCGTTCTGTTCTGCCTTGTCCCCTCCTTCTGGGGAGTCAATCAGGTTTTCCTTTTCTTTTTCTGTACCGTCTGCTTCTGGGAAAGCCCTCCTCTGATCAGGCTCTCCTGCTTCTTCACCTCTTTCGAGCCCTTTGTCACCGTTACTTTTTTCAGGCTCTTTGTCACTTTCAGCTGCTTCAGGCTCTTTGTTACCTTCAGCTGCTTCGTCGCTGTCTGAGGTTTCTCCTTGGTCTTCCCCAAGTGAATCGGTTGTTTCGTCCTCAGAGAATATTTCTCTCTCCTCTATTTCTGCCTGTTCGCTTCTAGTTCTGTTTTTCTCTGTCTCAGCGCTTGGCACTTTGTTATCAGGTACTGGCAGTTTCAGCGCTTCAACTTCCTCATCTGTGGGACACAACACTTTCTTTGTATGACTGGCGTGGATCCAGTTGGGAACTCCCGCACACTTCACAGCGGTAGTGGTCGTCAGGATCACTTGGAAAGGGCCTTTCCAACGGGGTTCCAGACACGACTTCCTCACGTGCTTCTTTATCACGACCCAGTCACCTGCTTTCAGTGTGTGTCCTGGACCTTGGATCGGTGACAAGGTGGTTGCTTCCACCTGGTGAGAGAAAGAGCGAACCACGTCAGCCAGACCTTTGCAGTAGTCTAACACCATATCATCTGTAATATTCAAAAGCGCGTTTGCGGGAACTGCAGGAAGTCTCATGGCCCTGCCCATGAGAATTTTGTGCGGGGACAATCCAGTCTTTCTGTCAGGGGTGTTTCTCATTGACATTAACACCAAAGGCAATGCGTCAGGCCATTTCAAATTTGTCGATGCACATATTTTCGCCATTCTTGATTTCAGTGTACCATTCATTTGTTCCACCAGTCCTGAGGCTTCAGGGCGATAGCTACAATGCAGTTTTTGCTCAATGTTCAGCGCTGCGCAAAGTAACTTTATCACCTCGTTATTGAAGTGACTTCCTCTATCTGATTCTAAAATGATCGGGAATCCGAAACGTGGTATCAACTCCCTCAACAATAGTTTTGCGACTGTAAGGCTGTCATTTCTACGTGTGGGGTATGCTTCAATCCAGTGACTAAAAATGCACACAATCACCAACACATACTTCAGACCTCCATGCACAGGCATCTCAATAAAGTCCATCTGCATTCTGCTGAACGGGCCACCCGCCCTGCCAATGTGGCTCACGTTCACAACTGTTCCCTTTCCTGGGTTCATCTGTTGACAAATGACACAACGATGGCAAACTGCTTCTGCAACTTGACGGAATCTGGGGTTAAACCAATCAGTTTTGAACAATCTTATCATGGCATCTCTCCCTAGGTGAGCCTGCCCATGATAGAACCGCGCTAGCTGCGATAAGAGACTATTTGGTAAAACAAATTTTCCTTCATTTGAAACCCATAACTCATCTGGTCTCCTTGTACATTGTGACTTAATCCAGGAAACTCTTTCATCCTCCCTGACGCTATTCTGTAATGCTTTTAGTTCATCCATTGTATCCACGACCTTCAAGGCAAATGCTTCAGCTGGTTCGAGTTCTGGTTCACTTATCAAATTCCATTCATCCCTGAGCAATATATAGTTCAAGGCACAAAATCTTGCGACTTGATCCGCATATGCATTTCCCAGGGAAACATAGTCCTGTCCTTTTGTATGAGCACTACACTTTACCACTGCAATTTCGGCTGGCATCTGAATGGCATGTAACAATTCCCTTATTCTCTCCCCGTTTTTCACTGGGGACCCTGAAGAGGTCAGGAAACCTCTCTGTGACCATAGTTGCCCAAAGTCGTGCACAATTCCAAACCCGTACTGACTGTCAGTGTAAATGGTAACCTTCATCAATGTAGACAGTTGGCATGCTCTTGTAAGGGCTACAAGCTCTGCTACTTGTGCGGAATAGACTCCTTGAAGCCAGGATGCTTCCAAGACACCTGTTACAGTACATACAGCATATCCTGCTTTCAAAATTCCCAACCCATCTCTTAAACATGAACCATCAACAAAAATAATATGGTCATTTTCATCAAGCTTAGTATCCCTAATATCAGGTCGGGGTTTTGTGCAAAATTCAGTCACCTGAAGGCAGTCATGCTCGACGTCTTCAGCGTTCTCAATTTCAGCATTTTCACCGGGAAGCAAGGTTGCTGGATTCAACGTAGTGCACCTTTTCAGCTGCACATTCGGTGAGCCCAGAATTATTGTTTCATACCTTGTGAGTCTTGCTCCAGTCATGTGTTGCATTCGGGAGCGGGTCAAAAGTATCTCAACTGAGTGAGGGACCATGACTGTTAATGGGTGTCCCATCACTATTCCTTCACTCTGAGTGAGGCTGATATCAACTGCTGCTACGGCGCGCAAACACCCTGGCAGTGCTGCTGCGACCGGATCCAAAGTAGCTGAAAAATACGCTACTGGTCTGTTTATGCCACCATGGGCTTGGGTCAAGACAGACAAAGAACATGCATCACGTTCATGACAAAACAATGTGAAAGGCTTTGTGTAATCAGGCATACCTAAAGCTGGAGCCCTGCACATGCATTCTTTCAATTCAATAAAAGCATCCATCTCATCTCCTTTCAGCTCAATTTCATCCAAGGCATCCTTCTGGGTCAGTTTCAGTAAAGGCTTTGCTAGAGTTGAAAAGTTGGGAATCCACTGGCGACAGTAGCTCACCATCCCCAAAAACTTCCTCACCTCCCTCCTCGTCTTTGGTGGACTCATTTGAAGTACACTTGTTATTCTTTCCTTCATTATTCTCCGTGACCCTTTCTCTATTTGATGACCCAAGTATTTTACTTTCTTCTGACAGAACTGCAACTTTGAAGGAGACACCTTGTGTCCATTCCTTCCCAAATGGTTCAGTAGAGCAATGGTGTCGGCTGTGCAGCCACTTTCTGTCTTAGATGCAATCAGTAAGTCATCGATGTACTGTACTAGGGTTGACTCAAATGGCAATTCTAACGCTTCCAAGTCTTTCTTTAGAATCTGATTGAAAATTGACGGTGACTCCGAAAACCCTTGAGGAATTCGACACCAACTGTAAACTCTGTCTAAGAATTTGAAACAAAAGAGAAATTGGCTGTCCTCATGAAGAGGCACCGAAAAGAATGCTTGTGACAAGTCAATGACTGAGAACCACTCGGCCTCGCAAGGGACTTGAAACATTATCACAGCTGGATTCGGTACTACAGGGCAGCATTTAATTATGATGTCATTTATTTTCCTCAAGTCCTGCACGATTCGGACCTTTCCACTCGGCTTTATTAGTCCCATGATTGGTGAATTACATGGACTGCTTAACACTTCTTTCAGTACTCCCTGTTTTACAAACTCGTCAATGAGTTGGGCGACTTTCATGAGGGTGTCTTGTGCCATGTGGTATTGTGGGGTCTGGGGAAAGGTTACATTGGGTTTTACGGTCACTTTCACTGGTTCCACTCCTTTCACCAATCCCACCTCTTTTCCTGTCATATCCCACACTTCCTTTCCGACTGTTTCCCGTAATTCAGCTGGAATATCTGCTTCAGTTATCATCGGAAAAAGGTTAATCAGAGGATATTCTTCATCGACAGTTTCCATCTAATCCCCTTCTACACTGTCCTCTTCTTCCCCATCACTGCTCGTCTGAATTCTAATTCCATCGTTCGAACACATAATCGAACATCCCAATTTGCACAATAGGTCTCTCCCTAAAAGTGCTATCGGGCTTGAGTCACATACCACAAAATTATGTAACCCTTGATAGTTACCAATTCTGACTTGTACTGGATCTGTGATTGGGTTCGTCAGGTGCCTGTTTGCTACTCCCACTACTTGAACTGTTCTCCCTGAGAGTGGCAAATTTGGTACTTCAATGCTCCTAACAGTTGAACGTGTGGCTCCTGTGTCAACCAAGAATGAAACACGATGACCCATAACTCTTTCCTCCACATATGGACCCTTTTGATCAACTTCCAAGGATGCTGCAAGCACACAATTTCCCTCCTCATCTGAACTTTCACTCTCCCATACATTGTTTATTCTATTCTCACTGTGTAATGGGAACTGTTGTACTGTGCCATTTGTACTCATCACCTGACCCGAGACCTGTGGAGGAACCATCACTTGCTGCTGACTCACTGGTGCCAAAGGTATTTGCATTTGCTGATTAGGTACCATGGGAAACTGCTGTTGCATTGGCTGCATTTGCGTCATCTGCATACGGGGCATCTGCATCTGCTGCGGCTGCATGGGCTGTAATCCCTGCAGCTGATTTATGGTCAGAAAATTTGGGTTTGGACCTCTCATTTTCGGTCCCCTCATTGTCTGGAATGCATTGACATCATTGTTTTGCTGACCAACACCTGCACCTTCCTGCACCACCATCGGGCACTCGCGTTTCCAATGCCCGACGATTCCGCACACGTGACACGGCATCACCCTTTTCATTGCCTGCACACCATTCGGAATTGCAACAGTGTTCAAATCCGGACCATTACTCCCAAAGCCTCCTCTGCCTCTGCTTCTCGCCTGTGGCTGAAACACCATATTTCCCTGCGGCTGCGGCTGCGGTATCTGCTGTGGGAACCCTTGCAACCCTTGCAGACCTGTCTGAGCTGCTTTAAGTTGCATCACCATCACTTTCTCTTTCAACCTTTTCTGTTTCACTTCAATTTCGTCGCTACAGTATTTCGCATAATTCAACACCTCATCAATAGGTTTCGACTGCCAACAAATCAAATGCGTCTTTATCATCTGACTTATCTCTGGTCTCAGCCCTTCCACAAATCTAAACACAAAATGAAGCATGTCCTTCGCCTCTATTGTTTCCGTGCCACTGTAGTTCTTGAACGCCTTCAACAACCTCTCATAGTAACCATGAATCGACTCTTTAGCCTCTTGGGCAGTTCGATCAATCTTCTGCCAATCCACATTTTTCGCGGCAACCTTCGTCTTCAAATGCTCAATCACCTTATAGTACAAGCTCATTACCATAGGTGATGGTGCACCCGTATCCCTGTCTCTCTCTGGTTCACTTGTCGGCCAACCTACAGCCCTTTTGCAGTCTTCCCACAAATCTGCCGGAACCACAATCTCAAAGAGGGTGTTCAGGTCTTCCCAAAGACATTTTGCAAGCTTCACAAACCTATCAGTCTGTTGATACCATTCAATCGGTTTCTCTCTCAGTTTGGGAAAATCATCCGTAAAAGACTGAATGTCGCTTCTGTGCCACGGTACATGTATTAATTTTCCCCCTGCTGTCTCCCTCATTGGCAACATGGTTATTGCATCACTACTCTGTGATCTTTTCTCGTTGTGCTCTGGGACACTGTTTTTCCTCTTTTCCTTTTTCTTTGCCCATCTGCTTTCCCATTTGTCTAAGCACCTCCACACTTGTGCACTCTGCAGCAATTCTCTAAGGTGCGTTTTCATGCCTGCTGACCTCATGTGTTCAAAGTCTGTGGTCCTGAAATCCAATCTATAGCTCCTGCTCAAGTGTTTTGTCTTGTCTATCTCAACCCCGTTTTTGTCAGCTATTTCTTGCAACCTTCTATGTACCTTGTTCACTTCTCTCGTAATCCTAGGACATAGATACCTCAGCTCTTCTTCCGAGTAGGACTCTAACCTATTCAAACCCATAGTCCCTTCCACCAATTCTTCTGCTTCCATGTTCAACCTGACCTTATTCAGATAGTCTTCTCCCTTCCCACTGGCTGAGCTTTGTGTGGAATTCAGACTGTTGAACCACTGTGTCAGCTGTTGCGCATTCAACCCCATCAGTGTAGCATTCACATCGACTGCCATTGATGGTTGCGGCAACTTTTCAGTGTTCGATGATAGCGGTATCATCAGTGGGGGACTCGACCTCACCACTGTTGACTGAGCACATATGGGACTAAACTCCATCAAGGACCCAGATCCAGTTGGCTGAGCCGCTATCGGAGTTGTCTCTGGAGTGTTTTCTATGCACCTCCTTTCCGTCCCACTCTGCACCATTGATCCTTGACCGCTCATACCTGAGTTAGGCTGAATGTACAAAGGTACCGGTGGACCTACAGTAATGGGTAGGGATATCGCATCTGGGTTCTGTCCATTCCCCAGGTTCTGAGGCATGTTCATTCCCACACTATGGGTCATCATTGCCGGCATGCCCGTCTGACTCCCCGTCATCTGAGCATGTGCGGTTCCCCCCTGCATCTGCTTTTGAGGCATCAAAAACTGGGTTGATTCAGCTTGTGCCAATGTTGGGTTGCGACCATTCTGTACTCCCATTACGGTTGGATTTAGAATCATTCCCGTACTGTTGTCACTGCTGTAGTACCTTGGGACCTGCGGCTGATAATTTTCTGCTGTTTTCAATATAGGCACATCTGGATATATTCTCCTAACCTGCGGTATCTGCGGGGTGAACAATAAACTCGGGTCCTTAGATCCCGATGGCGTTTCTGAACTCGGAGTTTCATTATTCTGTACCGGTGCCGGAGGGGCAGAACTGGTACTTGGACCTTGTTCACTCTCTACATAAGGTGGTGGACGGTCGTTCAGCAATTGCATGATGAACTCCTCATCCTCTGACTCATCTTCTCTCCTTAACTTTTCCTCGTCCTCTCTATCTTTGGAACACCTCCTGTTTGTCTTACAGGTAGCTTTCTTGCCTGTCGCCTCTTCTTCCTTAGCAATTGCGGGAAACAATTTTATCCCCTGCAATATATCTGACCTCCACACCTTCTGTGCATTATCCCACCTAGCGTCCGCTAGTGCCTTTTCTACCTTTCTTATCCTGGTCTCGAACTTCTTTTGCTGTTGCTGTCTAGCCATTAGTTCCCAAATCGCTAGAGCCTCAAACTGTGCTGGCCTTGGAGGTACCTTCATGTCGTACATCGCAAATCTCAAATTCTCTAGGATCCTTATATTGAATGTCCCATGGATCGGGAACGCTACGCTCCCATGTCTCTCTGTCAGCTTGTGCCATTGCTTTAGCCAAAGGCACGGAGCTACCCCCCTTTCCTCCATTACAATGTAAGCTGGTGTACCTTCGGGTGGCGTCTCCTCTCCTATGCTCGCTTTAATGTAAGACTCCCCCTTCATCGCACTCTTTAATGCTTTAAAAAATTTCATTTTCTCGTCTTTTATTTCACAAAGTTTGTAATCAATAAGTGACTTTAATTCCCGGAATACTCTTCGCTTGCCTTTCCCCTTCCAATCGAGCCCCACGGACTGCGTCCAATCCGTGCGCGACCCTTCTCTGCAACCAACCTATCCCAGCGCGGCTCCTAGTGACGTCACACTCACACACACTGCGGCTGACAAAGCCTCGCGGCTTGTCCTCCTTCACTCCGCTCCTCTCGTAACAACTTCTGGCATGTATCGCGAGCAACCAAATAATAATAAAACAGATCTGTCGGTTTACTACAGGAAGGGTAACACAATCGCTTCAGGACCTTAGGGATTTTTCACTAGCCTCGGCAGTTATTCCATCTTTCTCGGTCCCCACTTTCGCAAGGAAATCTGACCCGCAGACTCTGCTCTCAACTTGTCAATGATCTATTCTAGTGCACTTAGAATTTGTCAAAGCCCGAAGTCGAAGTTTTCTTTCACTCCCTTAACACACGTACCGACTCGTTGACCACGCCCGGTCAACCTATTAAACCGACCAGACCACAACATAAAACAAGTGTCTCATACACTTTTCAACATACTCCGGAGTCTCTTGACCTCGCAGGGCCCGTCTCAACAACAACAACCACGTGGACCTTTTTCTGCACAAAGCGCCACATGCACATGAAGTTCGACGACTTCCCTACTCTCACACTCGGAGTCGCACCTCCGCTATTCTCTAAAATCCTCGCAACCTTTTCAAACAATCTGCGGCAATAAGCTGTGCAAGCGCAAAACCCTGACTTCACTTATACCGTCACTAGTACCGCCAACTCCGATTTCACACCTCCATTCTCTCCATTCGCAAGCTCCGAGATCCCGGGAAAGTCGCGGGGGACTTAGGGCATCATCATTCTCTCAATCTGTTTTACCCAAGAAAAATAAAATTCAACACCATATACCTCTCGAGTGGGGTCTCAAAGAGCGCAACCGTTACCTCTCGAGCGGGGTCCCAAAGGGCGAAACCGTTACCTCTCGAGTGGGGTCCCAAAGGGCGAAACCGTTACCTCTCGAGTGGGGTCCCAAAGGGCGAAACCGTCCTCTGCTACCATCTACTGATAGAGCGTTCCGTCCTAATAAATGACCTGTATTTGGACGCTCTTGGGTCGATGAATCTTTTGACCAAGTGGGGCTCTCTTCACCCGAGATTAGTCAATTTAATCAAATCAATAATCAATAACGAACATAAGCAATGCCCTGATCAACATAACACTTCACAATTAATCCAGAAAACATTTCGGCGAACCATGACCTTTCGGCCATGAATAACCACACCAGTTCATTCAAAGTTAATGAATTTATTTCCCTATATTAACAAAGCTAGCACGATATAAATGTGTCTCAACACCAAATGATATATGTAAATGAACATTAATAGCTGTCCATAACGGCGAAAAAGATGCAATCTATGCAGCATTTGAATAACAATGCATTCGATAATAGCAACGCAAACCACTAAAACTATAATCTGTAATGGGCTAATTGCATACATTAGTCAGCATAACAAGGTCTCAAATTGCATCGTGCAACAAATGAATCCTCATCTAACCTCAAATTAGCATCTGCATGTGGGACTTCATGCAAAAAACAATTTAGCAACATTGATTTGGAAAACTCTTAACTAGGGCTCTTATCAAAAATCAGCAGTTGGTTACCTAAAAAGAAACACAATGCAATTGTACATTTTCCTTTCATATTTACCAAATTCAATCAGCATTCAAGGAAGTCTTCGTCTCACAGGTACCGGTTTCGATCAGTATGGGACGGGGCATAGGGGGCAGGGTGGACGGGGCAATTGCCTCACAGCGGCAAGATAAAAGGACAAAACTACTACTTTATGCAAAGGGGCAAATCGAAGTTAAAGTCTCTAGGGCGAGAATTACTTAAAGTCTCTTTCTCTCGATTAGAGAAAGCATCAAAGTCTCATTCAAAATGGCGTCGAACATCAATTGGCATCGTAGAAGATGGCAAAATGACGAGGTCGGCAAGATGGGCCATAATGGCTGCAATGGGCGATAATGTCCTCCATGGGTGCAGTAGGTAATGGCCAATGGCTAATGGCTACTTTCTTCTTGTGCACCAGGTTTAAATAATCAACAGTTCAAATCCAGTAGGGTCTTCCATTGGAGGGTTCATAGGTTGGCTTCAAATTGTCCAATCAAAAACAACAATTCACAAGCTTCTACCTAGGCATACATTATCCTTGGAGTCGGGAACGTAAGTTGCAACATATTTTACCAATTAACTCACTTTCAGAGCTTCCATTGTCTGCACCTGCAGATTGACCTTGGAGCAAAGAAGAAGATGCCAGGCTGGCACAAAACCTTAAAGATAAGCATGTGAACCGATCTCACTGGAAAAGTACAGCTTCAAGCAGGAATACACGTTTTATTAGCACATTAGAAAAACACGAGCATCTAAACCGTGAGACAAGGCAACTAGGCCGAAGCCTCCACTAAAGTTATGCTAAGTTAAAACATTTCAAACAAGCAAATCATGGCACACGTTTACGGTTATGTCAGATTAGTACAATTCTAATACATCACGTTATATAAAGCACGCTTATAAATGTTGGCGAACTACTCTGAGGGCACATTTGTCCCCGTGCAATCTTTATTAGTTCGGTTAAAGTCACACTTGATTATTGCGGCACTACGTTTATGCACTAATAAATGTAAAACCTTTGTTTCTGCGTCATCACCTGCCTGCCCTCGAGTCCTGCCTTGGTAAAGTGGTCCCCAGCTGGAATGGGCCAGAAAAGCAGGGAGACTAGTTATCCAACTAAGCCTTGTGTGGTGTAGTTACTCTGTCAGCACCATTCAGGCATACAGTACCGATGGGTGCTTTTGTTTGGTGCACTGCCTGAGCTGCGTGAGACTTATTTTCAGAGTAAGGCAGTACTATGCTGTGATAGCAGCGGTCTGGCAGCAGCTCTACAAGGTGGATGGCAGAGGAAGGCTTTGATGGCCCTGAGACTTCAAAACAGGAGGCAATCTCAGTCCAAGCTCTTGGAGATCCTTTACAACCAGCAATATACCACAAAGCCCAGTCTTTGTTCTCTTTCAGACAGAAGCAGCAACTGCAGGCCAACGCAGCAAAGCACAGTGACAGGCAAAGGGGCAGTACTCCTCCTCCAGCTCTTCTCCTTGGCAGAGATTCCTCTTGGTTCCAGAAGTAATTTGAAAATCTGGGCTGTTGGGTTCCCTACTTATACCCCTTTCTGCCTTTGAAGTAGTCAAACTTCAAAGGAAAGTCTCTGTTGTTCACAACATCCTGCCTTGCCCAGGCCTGGCTCTAGACTCACACCAGGGGTTTGGAGACTGCATTGTGTGGGGGCAGGCACAACCCATTCAGGTGTAAGTGACCACTCCTCCCTTCACTCTAGCCCGATGGCCCATCAGGATATGCAGTCTACACCCCAGCTCCCTTTGTGTCACTGTCTAGTTGAGATTCACAAACAGCCCAGCTGTCAGTCTGACCCAGACAGGGAATACACAAGAAGGCAGAGTCACAGAATGGTTTAAGCAAGAAAAATGTCCACTCTCTGAATGTGGCATTTTCAAACAGACAATTTAAAAACCAACTTTAATCCTCAGATCTCAATATCATGATCCCAGACCCACAGAGATGTGTCTCTGAGAAGAGCCTGCAACAGTCAAATCAGTATGAAATGCAGTCCGTGATGGAGTAGTGGCAGGGAGCACACCATAGCATCTCAGCCATTTAATTATAGCAATATGCAAAGCTCACTTCAAGTGCTACTGCAATATTACATTTGAACAGGGTGGCTATTTTAGGACTACAGTATGCAGAGTGCACAGGCCCTTCCTACTGTATCTGACACATGACCTGCATTACCCATGTCTACATCAGTTATTCACAACAGGACTACTTCACAGGGCTGCAAATACATCTGCTGTCCAATTAAATGCCTGAAAAGCAAGTAAAAAAAAGAGGTGGAGCCAAAGCCCTGGGGCCCTGCTTTAATGGCTGCGTTATTTGACCTTCAGGGTGGCGAGGTCCCAAGACTTACAGGAAACAGTTAAAAATATGTAACTTTGCAAAGCACTTAGGGCCATATGTAGGAACACTTTTTCCCATAGACACAGAATGGGTAAAAACCTTTGCTACATCTGGCCCTTACTGACAACCTAATAATTCAATGTGGAATCAGTGCTTTTACTCTTATAAAGAGAAAGTACTTTCAATCACACACAGGTACTCATTAAGACATTGGCCGCAAATGCCGCCTACTGTCGCGGCGACGGCCACCAATAGACCGTCGCTGCGGCTAGCATCCATCTGCCAAATTATGAACACAGCCGGATTTCTGCCACAAGAAGGGCAGAAATCCGGCTGTGACCATATTGCTGGATGGTGTTAAGATGGCACTGCTGCCACCAGCAGATCCACGCTAGTAGATCGCCACCGGCCGTATTATGAATAATAATAATGATACGGCCTGGTGGTGTTCTACCGGCGGGCGCTGCTGGCGGTAGCAGCGCCCCATCCCGTCCCCTGCCGGAAGACCCCCTGGATGCAGGTAATTTGGGTTTCTGACAGGGGAGGGGGCTGGGGTGTGTTGTGTGTGTGAGTGTGTGCATGAATGTCTGAGTGTGTGCGTGAATGCAAATGTGTGTGTAGTGTTGTTTGCGTGGGTGTATGCATGTGTGAGAATGCGTGTATGAATGGAAATGTGAATGCGTGTCTGCGTGTCAGTGCATGTCAGTGTGAATGTGTGTATGGATGTGTGTGAGAATGTATGGATGCATGTGAGTGAGTGCGTGTATACCTGTGTGAGGGAGTGTGTGTATGCGTGGTGCGTGTTTGCGAGTGTGCGTGAAGGGGGATGTCAGAGTTCAAAATGTAAGACCCCTTCCTATTGTGTGTGTCAGACCTCATAATGGTAAGCTCATTACATGGTATTTTCTCAAAGAGATCACAAACTAAAAGCCCTCTCTATAGTATTTTCCATAGGGCGACACCATGCGGATTCCCTTCGTGCGGTTTTTGACACCAGGTCTGAGTCAACAATGTCTCTAGCAGTAGCAGTCAATGGAACTACTTCGGAGTCGGGCTAATACAACTGCTGCGGAAAGAAATATCACCACAAAAGACCATCGACAAAGGAGAGGAGCCAAAACTGCTCATCCAATAACGCTGTTTATGTTTCTTCGTGATTGCATGAGCTCTGGTAGTAGAAAATCAGGTTTAATTACAACTTTACCCATTGAAAGTGTGACCATCTCTGGCCTCTCCTGAACACAAAATCAGTCTAAAAAGATTTCACATTATTCAACAGTGTACATCCTCTTTCTGTCTTCTTTGTCACAAAATGTACAATTTAAAACTTCTTCCTATTGTGTTTGTGCCATGGGTGATAATGTAAAACCTCTTCCTATTGTACTTGTCAGAAAGTTCACAATCTAAAACCTCTTCCTACTGCAGCTGTCACAGGGTTAGACAATGCAAAGTCCCTTCCACAGGGTCTAGGGAACTACGTCATAGAGGGGCTAACACAGCAGCTGCCAAATTACAAACCTGCAAAGAAAATCAGCAACAGGGCGGAGGCAAAGGTCCTGTCTCTGTCCTGTTGTTCAGATCCTTTTTTGTGATCACCTGAGCCCTGACAGACAGCTAGCTGCCTTCCAAACCTAAAAGGATTCTGAAAGCCGTGTGGGGATTAAAGGTGTGATGGTCAGCACATGAAAACGCATTAAACTTTACAACCTGGGTTTAGAGATAGATTATGTCAGAAGGTAAAAAGTTGATAGGCTGTTTTTATACAGCGCTATATACTCTTGTTGTTCAAACTTCTGATCACTGCTATAGACGGGTGCTACTATTAAAGAATTAAGTGGCACTCAATTTGCAGATCTCCGACTCGTTAAATGGTAAATTGCCTGCTTGGGTTTTGAGCTAGTGACCTCTACTACACAGCAGATGTTACCGATTGACAATAAATACTTTTGGGCTTGAAAGCAAGGGAAGCACTAATTGCAAAATTGACAATTATGCAAACAGATTGTTAAAATCTATCTAAAGGCAAACTAGAGAATATAAAACAATGCAGACCACTAAAATGATTTCTATGCAAGCACGAAGATCAAAAGATAAATGTCAAACAGAGCTGTGGAAAATAAAGTAAACACTGAGGTGAGAAGCTGGCTTCCGCTTATTTTTTTTGCTAGCGCCTTTATCCCTGCAACAAGGGCCCAGAAAACCATTAATAAATGTTCCACTACATTACCCCCTTGTGGAAATGAGAAATTCTAAACTGTATATATCCAAATATAAATTCAAAGGAAGTGAATGCAAATAAAATGTAAACACACATAACGTTAACCCCTTCGCTGCCAGGCCTTTTCCCCCTCAGGTGCCAGGCCTTTTTTTGGGTATTTGGGGCAGTTCACGCTTAGGCCCTCATAACTTATTGTCCACATAAGCTACCCACGCCAAATTTGCGTCCTTTTTTTCCCAACATCCTAGGGATTCTAGAGCTACCTAAAGTTTGTGGGTTCCCCTGAACGAGACCAAGACAACTTCGTTTTTTCTCAAAAAAATGGGAAAAAAGGGCTGCAGAAGAATGCTCGTGGCTTTTTCCCTGAAAACGGCATCAACAAAGAATTTGCAGTGCTAAAAATCACCATCTTCCCAGATTTCAGGAACAGGCAGACTTGAATCAGAAAACCACAGTTTTCAACACAATTTTGGCATTTTACTGGGACATACCCCATTTTTACTATTTTTTGTGTTTTTAGCCTCCTTCCAGTTAGTGACAGAAACGGGTGTGAAAACAATGATGGATCCAGGACAGCTAAACAATTCTGAAAAGGAGACAAAATTCTGAATTCAGTAAGGGTTTTTTTATGTAGATAGTTTAAGGTTTTCCCACAGAAAGTAACAGCTAAAATAAAAAAGTATTGAAATTGAGGTAAAAAAAGAGCCATTTTTCTTTTATAACTTTTTCCAGCTATGGCAGATTTTTGAAAGCAATATTCTGTTACGTCTTCTGGATTCTTCTGGTTGCGGGGATATATAGGGCTTGTAGGTTCACCAAGAACCCTAGGTACCCAGAGCCAATAAAGGGGCTGCACCTTGCAATGGGTTTTCATTGTATACCGGGTATACAGCAAATAATTTGATGAAATATAAAAAGTGAAAAATAGGTATCAAGAAAATATTTGTTTTTCCAAAATGGGCACAAGATAAGATGTTGAGAAGCAGTGGTTATTTGCACATCTCTGAATTCCAGGGTCCCCATACTAGCATGTGAATTACAGGTCATTTCTCAAATAGACGTCTTTTTTCACACTGTCTTACATTTGGAAGGAAAAATGTAGAGAAAAACAAGGGGCCATAACACTTGTTCTGCTACTCTGCATTCCTCCAAGTCTCCCGATAAAAATAATACCTCACTTGTGTGAGTAGGCCTAATGACCGTGACAGAAAACGCAACATGGACACATCACATTTTTACATTGAATCTGATGTGTTTTTCGGAAAGTGTCTAGCTGTGGATTTTGGCCTGTAGCTCAGCCAGCACCTAGAGAAATCTACCAAACCTGTGCATTTTTTAAAACTAGACACCTAGGGAAATCCAGGATGGGGTGACTTGTAGGGCTCTAACCATGTTTTCTTACCCAGAATCCTTTGCAAACCTTCAAATTTAGCAGAAAAAACACTTTTTACTCACATTTCGTTGATAGAAAGTTCTGGAATCTGAGAGGAACCACAAATTTCCCTCCGCCCAGCATTCCGCCAAGTCTCCTGATAAAAATGGTACCTCACTTGTGTGGGTAGCCTAGTGCCAGCGACAGGGAATGCCCCAAAACACAACATGGACACATCTCATTTTCTGAAAGAAGACTGACCTCTGTTTTACAAAGTGCCTAGCTGTGGATTTTGGCCTCTAGCTCAGCTGGCACCTAGGGAAACCTAGCAAGCCTCTATATTTTTTTATTTAAACTAGACACCTATGGGAATTCAGAATGGGGTGACTTGTGTGGCTCTCACAAGGTTCTGTTACCCAGAATCTTTGCAAACCTCAAAATTTGGTTAAAAAAACAACACTTTTTTCTCACATTTCAGTGATGGAATGTTCTGGAATCTGAGGGAGCCACAAACTTCCACCTACCCAGTGTTCCCCCAGGACTCCTCATAAAAATGGTACCTCACTTGTGTGGGTAGGCCTAGTGCCTGCGACAGAAAATGCCCCAAAGCACAACATGGACACATCAAATTTTTTCCAAGAAAAACTGAGCTGTTTTTTGCAAAGTGCCTAGCGGTGGATTTTGGCCTGTAGCTCATCCAGCACCTAGGGAAATGTTAAACTTTTCATCCTTGGCGTGGTCTCCCTTAACCTTTTGCCTCTGTTCCCCAGGTTGTTGATGTGTGCTGGACTCCGATTTTACTGTCTTTGTTACTCAGGGCACTTTACCACTGCTAACCAGTGCTAAAGTGCAAGTGCTCCTTTACAAAATGTGTATGTAATTGGCTTATCCATGATTAGCATATTTGATTCACTAGTAGGTCCCTAGTAAAGTGCACTAGAGGTGCCAGGGCCTGTAAATCAAATGCTACTAGTGGGCCTTCATCACTGGTTGTGTCACCCACATTAGTAGCTCTGTAATCATGCCTCAGACCTGCCACTGAAGTGTCTGTGTGTGCAGTTGTTAACTGTAAATTCGACTTGGCAAGTGTACCCACTTGCCAGGCCTAAACCTTTCCTTTTCTTACATGTCAGACACCCCTAAGGTAGGCCCTAGGTAGCCCCAAGGGCAGGGTGCAGTGTACGGTTAAGGTAGGACATATAGTAATGTTTTTTTTTAATGTCCTGACAGTGAAATATTGCTAAATTTGTTTTTCACTGTTGCAAGGCCTGTCCCTCGCATAGGTTAACATGGGGGATACCTTTAAATATGATTAAAGTGTAGATTCCCTTTGGGAGCGGATGGACATGTGGAGTTTGGGGTCTCTGAGCTCACAATTTAAAAATATATCTTTTAGTAAAGTTGATTTTAAGATTGTGTGTTTGAAAATGCCACTTTTTCTGTGACTCTGCCTGTTTGTGGATTCCCTGTCTGGGTCAGTTTGACAGTTGGGCTGGTTGCACATCACACTAGACAGTGACACAAAGGGAGCTGGGGTGTAGCCTGCATATCCTGATGAGCCACCTGTGCTAGGAGGGAGGGGAGAAGTGGTCACTCACACCTGAAAGGGCTGTGCCTGTCATCACACAATGCAGTCTCCAACCCCCTGGTCAGTGTCTGGGGCCTGGCCTGGGCAAGGCAGGATTTCAAATTCAAGAGAGACTTTACTGTGAAGTAGGCCTACTTCAAAGGAGAAATTGGGTATAAGAAGATCACCCAAAACCACAGACTTTAGATCACTTCTGGACATCAAGAGGATCCTCTGCTTGGAGAAGAGCTGAAGAGCTGAGGAGAAGTGCTGTCCTGCCTGTGACTGTGCTTTGTGGAGCTCTCCTGCAGTTGCTGCTTCTACCTGTGCAAGGGACAAAGACTGGACTTTGTGGTATATTCCTGCTTGAGAAGGACTCTCCAAGGGCTTGGACTGAACTTGACCCCTGTTCTGAAGTCTCAGGGCCATCAAAGACTTCCCTTACCAGCACCTGGACTCTCTGTTGAGACTCCTGCCCTGACAAGTGGTGCCCTATCCAGTCCCTGAGCCCTTGAAAGGAAAAGCTGGTCACAAACTTCCTCCTACACAGCGTTCCCCCAGGTCTTCTGATAAAAATGGTACCTCACTTGTGTGGGTAGACCCAGTGCCCGCGTTAGGAAATGCCCCAAAACACAACATGGACACATCAACATGATCTGTTACAAAACAACCTGTTTTTGCAGGGGGGGAACCCGTGTTTTTGGTCCCAGGTGCTGCGGTTATCTAGGGAAACCTACCAAACCCACACATTTTTAAAACTAGAAACCCAGAGGAGTCCAGGGAGGTGTGGCTTGTGTGGATCCCCCAACATTTTCTTACCCAGACTCCTCTGCAAACTTCAAATATAACTAAACAAATCACATTTTCAACAATTTTTCTTTGTAGTATCTCTGTGCCGGTACAAATTTCCTACCACCCAATGTTCCCCCTGGTCTGCCGATAAAAATGATACCTCACTTGTGTGGGTGGCCCAGGTGCCTGCAACAGGAAAAGGCCGAAAACATGTAGAGATTGAGGGGATGGCAGAGCGAGTTGTAAAAGCACCATTTTTTCTTTTATACATTTTTAGGCTGACTCTGCTTTGGGGAACCACACTTTATTTAGGAGACTGAGGGGAACGCTAGGTGGCAGGAAATATGTGCCAGTGCGGTGATCCTACGAAGAAAAGTGAGGAAAATATGCTTTTCTAAGCAAATTTTGAGTTTTGCAGAGGAGTCTGGGTAAGAAAATGTTGGGGGATCCCAACAAACCACACCTCCCTGGACTCCTCTGGGTGTCTAGTTTAAAAAAATGTCTGTGTTTGGTAGGTTTCCCTAGATGACCTCCGCACCCGGGACCAAAAACGCAGGTGTGCCCCCTCCCCCCCCCAGAAAAACAGGTAGTGTTGCAATAGATCATTTTGATGTGTCAATGTCCTTCTGTGATGTTCCAAACACTAAAATTGTGAAAAGAAATGCACGTAGGTTATGTTAATAAGATCCCTCACCCACCAACCAAGTTGGTGGCATTCTTCATCATCGGGGTCACCTAGCATGTCACGGGTGTGCTGCAACAGGTTTTGTCATTTTTACCACAGTGGAGCAGGTTTTGTCATTTTTACCACACATACTGGTTGGATTTGGCACGAGGGTGAGTGATGGTTCAGTAGATCGAGTTTTATTAACAAGAAATTTCACAAAAATGAAATTCACTGTTAATAACTGAAAGGCCAAAAAACCGAACCAATGACTTACAGCTCGTGAGCTGTAAAGCTGTGACAAGGCACCAATCGCTTTACAGTCCATTCACACACCTTTCATACAAGACATGCACAATACCATTCACGCCGCCAGCCGCGGGCCCAGCACATTATAACCCTTGCATCAAAAGACAGCGCCATTCAAGAGCCCATCACTTTATTACGCCCACATGGCCTGATACAGCAATCACACCAGCTGATGGGAGTGTGTGGACTGGCGTTTAGCTGGCAGTGTGTTGCAGTGGCCAATAGCAAGTCACTATTTACACCGCCAGCCAAGCGCCACTCCATATGCACCGCCATCACTTTGTTTTACAACAAAGAAACCACTAATTAGAAATAAGTACAAAACTACAAACACAAATGCTCTAACTAAATACATGACAGTAATATGAACCGTGAAACTGAACATATGAAAATATAAAACAGGCAGTTTAGTTCACTGTAGTTCCTAATAATGTTTTTGAGTGTGATAACTCTTGAAACAGCTACCCACACACAGCCCAGGCTTTGAAGGACAATCAGGGCAGTACATCCTAGTCACCTTCTGGATTTTATGTGGGCCGTGGGAGGAATGTGCTCAGCCATATGGTGAACTTTCAATCTAGCCACATCCTCCACCACTGCTTCTCTAGGAACTCTTGCCTGTTCCAGCACAACAAGGTTCACTTTGAGAGACTCCTGAAAATTTCACAAATGTCATCCTTGACTTTGGAGAACTATTCTTGAACACAACAAAAGCATTAAAAGTTGCCAAGGGGAACAGGTGAACCGCTAATTTCTTATACCAAACATAAGCTTTACGAGCAGCAGTGTAAGGTTCCAACCTCTGATCTAATCTATCAACACCACCCATGTGCTTATTGTAGTCTAAAATGCACACAGGTTTGCGCACTTCAGCAGCTTGACCCCAAACAGCCACAGTTGAATTACACTCATCATGTATGGTACTTAGCATTTAGACATCCCTTCTGTCTGCAAATTTCAGAGCTAGCTCATCATTCCGCTCGCCACTGCACTGTCCCCTCTCAAGTTTTTTTACAGACAAGTTCCCTTGGATAGCCTTTCCGGTTAGAGCGGATTGTGCCACAAGAAACAGTGTCCACTCAGAACAATTCCTTGAACAACTGCACTCGAGTGTAGACGTTATCTATATACAAATGGTGACCTTTGTTAAACAGTCGTCTACCACGTTCACACACAATTCTCTCACTAACTCCAAAAGTGGGCGGACAACCAGGGGGATCAATACGGTAATCCCTACTGGTGTAGACCCGGAAATTATAAACATATCCTGTACTACTTTCAGACAGTATATAGAATTTAATTCCATATCGTGCCCTCTTGCTAGGAATGTACTGCCTAAATGACCCTTGAAGAAGACCAAAGACTCATCTAGAGAAATTTCTTTGCCTGGAACATAGCCCTCTGAAAAACGATCTACAAAATGATCAAGGACAGGTCTAATCTTAAAAAGAGGGTTAGAATCAGGGTGATCTCGTGGCAAGGTTAAAGCATTATCAACCAAATGCAGCATCCTCATACAGGTTATGACTCACGAATGCAGGAAATATAGCAGTTGCCATCAAGGGACTAGTAGACCAATATGAAGACAGTGATGGCTTCCTTATCAGTCCCATCAAAAAAGCTAAACCCAATAACTTTTTCAACTCTTCCAGATCTGTGGGAATCCATTGGCTAGCTCTAGAGTGTGGCCTAAGTCTGGCAGCATTGTCCCTCAAATACTGCTCCGCATACAAATTAGTCGGCTCAACAATCTCTTCCAAAAGCATATCGTCCATAAACAACTGAAAGAAATGGACAAGCAAAAAGTTTACCATATTCACTCTACACCCTGGGAGACCAGTAAAGGCAGACAACTTTGGCTGCTCCAGAGTTCAGGTCTTCCAATTGGAAGCCTTTCAGCCGCTGGCCGCTGCGCAATTGGCACAATAGTGTCCTCCTCTAAAACAGGCACTTCATCAGCCCTGAGAGTGGCTTGATCATCAGACGATTCCTCTCTGACAGAACATTTACTTCCAGAATCTTGCACTCCCTTCAAAGCCTCAAAAGCAGAGTCAGTCTCATAATCATGGTCAGAAGACGATTTAAAAAGCAGAGCAACAACCTGCTGAGCGGCCATCCTAAGGCTAGCCATGAACCTTCCTACGAAAAGTAACTGGACAAATACACCATCAACAACCGGCACTGTGTAAGATAAGTAATAAACAAAGTGTGGCTTTATCACTAAGGGTTATAAAATCAAAAACTATATCACTCACTTGCCTGAAAAGGCTAGACTCACCAGCAGCTACTCTGCACAGCCACAGCAATTGCTAGTGCAGGTGTTTTTAATAAGAATTATGAATGAGTGTTCATGTATTTTGAATAATAAGTTCATGTAGAAAATGAAATAACGTACAAAAATAATGCAAGCATTTGAAAATGTGACCACAAAGAATGGCCATCAATGTTAATGCAGCATACTAATCAATGATTAAATAGTATGAAATGTTGGATATATGTTAGACTAATGCAGTAATATGTAACATTGAGAGTTATGAAGTATGCTTTAGCTTTATTAATTGTAGGCCTTAACTTAGCGAGTGTCTTGGCCTATATTTGCCAGGCCTCATCCAGAAGCTGTATTTATTAGAGTTAAATAAAAATGCTGACCAGGTGAAATAAACTGTGAAATGTCTATTGTATTGTTCAAATGTGCTCATAACGGAAGCTTTTCTTGGGAACCGACTGCTACGAGATTATGTTTTTTTTTAATGCAACAATTTATGTGTAATGTGTGTGAGACTGACTTTCCCAGGACAAGAACAATGAAGATACTGACTAGAGTAGAAGCTGCAACAATATTGTTACCTGACAAGCTCGATGATGAGGGTATCGCAAGACGAACCAATCAACAATATGAGAACAGAGAAATAGAATTCATAGATTTGGTAAAGTAGTTTTATTGGACAGAGTGTGAACATACGATTAACTGACCAATAGGGAATTAGGGGATAGTTTAGGTGACTTTGATATAACAACACCACAGAGAGAGAAGATTCAGACAATTCATTTCGACATTCTGAGAGAAGACAGATCATTCTGTCATTCTGATATTCTGGCTCATTGGGCTCATATTCCCTGACTGAGAGCCTGATGCCTTGCTGATCGACTGAGGTCCTGAGGACGAAGACTGATTCTGCTTTGCTGACCCATAACGAGGATAGGTATACCCTGAAATGTGATTATTATGCATATTTTCTTTTCCTTTCAAGGTACCAACTGCGCTGTTTTGTTTATGACTCTATCATAGTTAGATGTTTTCCAAATTGGTGTTATTAAATTGTTTTGCATGAAGCCCAACATGCTGATGCTAATCTCATGTTATTTGAGGATACTGACATACGACAATAGAGACTAATGCTTGATGGATTTCTCTGCTTAACTTCATGTATTTCATCTCACTGACACAGCTGACTCTACTATTGATTTGCACCGTAACTTTAGAATGTGTTGTAGTTCAAGCTTTGATTAGATTGCGTTTCTTCCGCCACTTTGACCAACCAGTGTTGTTTCTATATGTGTTTCATATGATTTTGAGATTAATCTACATGACTTTAGCATTGTCAATATAGGGAAATAAACATTCTAAACTTTTACTAAAGGTGTGGTTAATCATGACTGAATGGTCATGGGGCCTGATAATTACTGACTCCATTGATTATTGATTTTATTAATTACTAATGATTGTTGATTATTGTGTATTGATTATTGATTTATGTACTGGAGCTATTGTGAGAACTTCTTAATTGCGAGTCAAAGGTTCATCGACCTATTCGCGTCCCCTTGTAAGTTTACTTATTAAGGTCTGATGCGCTAACACAATCACCAATGGTATACCACTAAAAAGAAAATTACACATAAGACAACACAAATATTATCATGCACTAATCTAAAGACAATTTCACACACAATCCTGCATTCAGTACACCACTTACAAAGTGTCATTCATGCACGACAACAATGGTCAAATCTTTTTTACTTACCTAAAACATGCAACTACGCAAACCACAGGTCAATCACTGCCAAAACCTCAACGAGCCACAGCAAAGGAAGCAAAAGCTTTGAACTAGAACAAAAAGGAGAAATAAACTTTTATAATCACAAATGCACCTACTTCCAATTGACTAACACTCTGCCACCAAACATTTAGAAATTTTCCTTGTTGTCTAGTGGTGTCAACCCCCCTTGGGGGGCAGGTGGGTCTAAAAAAATTAAGCCGATGCCACCATTACTCCGCTGAATCCCTTGCCCAAGGGGCCGCCCCCCACACAAACAAAATAAAACTAAAAAAAATCCCTGGTGCCTTGGTTGCTTCTGCCCAACAGTGCTTTGCCCCCTTTGGCGGTGACCCTTGCCAAAGGGAGTGCCCCCCAACACAAAAAAACTAAGGAAAGAAAAAAAAAACATGGTGTCTTGGTGGCCTTTGCCCCCCCACCCCCGGAGGTGGATGGGCCTAAAACATATAGGCCGATCTGTCCCAAATGGGGGCAGAAATGGCATAAAATATATTGTCCCCTTTGGGGGGTGACCTTTGCCCAAGGAGCCACCCCCCACACAAAGCACACACACACACACAAGATCCCTGGCGCTAAGTGGATTCTGCCCCCTTTGGAGGCAGAGGGGCCTAAAAAAAATATGGCCAAGGGGGCAGAACTGCCCAATAGTGCTTTGTCCCCTGTGGGGGGTGACCCTTGCCCAAAGGGCCACCCCCCCACAAAAAACAAATCAATCCCTGGCTTCTGCCCCCCCTTGGGGCAGAACAGCCTAAAAATCATGGGCTGATCTGCCCCCAAGGGGGCAGAAACGGCGATAGAAACATTGGCCCCCCAGGGGGAGCGACTCTTGCCCCAGGGAAGCGACTCTTGCCCAAGGCGAAGCTCCCTGACATGAAAATTAAATAAAATAAACACATCCCTGGTGTCTAGTGGGCATTCCTGCTGGCCGATAGCATCGCGATTGGGCAGCAGGAATGCTGAAAGAGACATTGAGGGAAAGAAAAACCTTTCCCCTGATGCCTCTTTTTTAGCAAATCAACCCCCCCCCCCGGCCCGAGGAGAAACTCACCTCCTCTTCCCACATTGCTCTGGAAACAAATGGCGATCGCGCGCTGACGTCATTAGAGGGGGGAAGAAAGGTAAGTGATTCCCCTTCCAGCCCTGCCCTGGGGGGCTGAGGGGAGGCCCGAGGACCAGACCCAGGACGTAATGGCTACATCCGTGGCACCTCAACGCCGCGCCACCGTCCATAGCGACCAAGTGGTTAAGATACAAATTATCAATAGGGAAAAAATAGCAAGAAAAAGTTTAAGGTGTTATGAAGAGACAAACCAAATACCATAAAAAAGCTAATTGAGCATAGTTCCAAGTATTGACATATTTACTCTTTAACATGGTATATTATCATCACTGAACACTATTTTTTAACTGAATTCATTCTGCAAAGTAATGGGATTTTGGTGTTCTTAACTTATTTCAACATGCATTTAATTTCCTTATCCCACAAACAATTTCACGGGGTTGTGAATTGGAAAGGGCTATGTGGATCTGTTCCCTAATTGTCATATTGCACCTACAGATTTGCCAGGTCCTACTTAGTCTTAAGTCCTCATGTAGAGTGGAACAGGCATCCGCAGGTCTCTAGGTCAGTTGAGTCTATGGCCTTTGCTGCAGAGGGCACCAGTATCCTCACAATGCTCACGGTCTGGCCTCTGCCACTGTCAGCCCATCAGGATCAACGATCCCAGCGGAGACGTAGGTAGGGTTGTAATGTGGCGGTCAGATCACCACAACAGTGGCGGTCTCGAGACCCCCAGACTCGTAATGAAGCCCTATGTCCTAAACAATTTGTTTACTTTTTAAAAATGAAAAATAATTATCCTAGATGCGCAGGATTTTCTTTGGGGGGAGAGGGTATTGAGCAAGTTCTTTGCACCTGCATGTTGATCCTCGAAAAGGAAATCTAGTAGTGGTCACTATGGGCTGGCATCCCACTGGTGAAACCAGCTGAGGCTTCACAGCTGTAAAACATGCAGTTCCCCCTCATCTAATGATTCCTAGCAGTTTGGTTCTTCCACCAAACTATAAATGAAAACCTTAGACATAATAAGCACAGTAATCACTCACAGAAGGCGGATATCACATTATACATTCATGGACAATATTACTGATTACAGTCTTGGCCAACGCAGTGCAATCATAAGAGTCCAAATATCACTGATTCAAGAACACAACCAAAAGGGAAAGCAATGAAGGAAGTGTGGAAAATAGAGAAAAAAAAACAAAAGCCTATTTTCATAATCTGTACCTTGTTAAAGATTTTGAGCATTTATATTTTTGTCCATCATTCGCAATGTGGAGAATGTAGTTATACTTTTGATTATATACGTTTACACTGACATTGTGCTATTGCCATTTGAAACACATTTCTTATGACATGTAAAAGTGTTTTCCTGACCCATATTAACTAGGCCTCAATTTGTGTCTCATAGCCATGTTCAAAATAGATGTCTCCCCTCTGCACATTTTGTTATTGCTGCAGCACACAGAGTCACATTTCTTTATTTCCGTGGACATTCTCCTTGCTGTTCTTGAAGAAATCTTTCTAGCTTGGTTACAAAATTATATCTTATGTCTAGGTCCTTTTCGCTAATGCACTGTGCCCTATTCATTAATGAAAGTTTGCTGTATTTCATGTATCTAGTTTGTCCTACCAGCTCCAGATGACATTAGCATCCAGTGGGCTGAATTAATATTCATGTAGTGGGAAAGCACTTAGGTGCTAAGGCAATATGACGTTTACCAAAACTGTGCTCTGATTTGCTAACAACATGATACTTTTTCTCACACCATAATGAATATGCACTTATTCTGCTGATCAAGAAGTCAATTACTAAATGGGTCCTTACTTCATTGTATTTTTGATGTGGTGGGAGGTGGCTTATCTCGAGGACACACTACCTCATGAAATTGAGGTTAAACACCGTCTCCAATTCATCAACCCATTGGGGTTCTGTTGATGTAATGTTCTGGGGGGGCAAAACTTTAGGCTTCCCTCTGCCCACAACATCCCATAAATCTAAATTGCAGGGAACCCATATCATACAATGTATGTATACATATATATAAATTTGTATACATATTTGTATAATATATATCTGTGCACATAGTAATATATATATATATACACACGTGTGTGTGTGTTTGTAGGTATGTATAGTACAAGGCACAAATCAACCTTTAAGACAAGGGAGGGCATAAATCATGAATACATCTGCATCACAACCATCCCTCGAAAACTGCATCCGCACACATTTTCATGTAGATCCCTTAAAACCAGAGACACCAACGTGACAAAGTCCCACTCAAATGCTCTACAAAGGTAAATGTTCTGGACGACTCAAAGGATACGAGCCTGTGAAATAGCATCAGAGGAGGTGCAGAACATGTCATCAGATTGGCTATTACATCTGCCTTTACTATCATTTCATGGGAATGTACCTCTTTCTAAATCAACTACTCCATAGTTGCGCTAGTTCCTGTGGTGTGAGCTAACGTTCTACAGACACTTAGGGTCACTCACTTCCTTCAACAAAGCTAAACTTTGAATTGGTACTGCACCAGTTACTTGTGTATTATTCCCTATAGCCCTAATATGGTCTTTTACTGCTATATAGGTCATATTGATTTCCCTCTCATTAGCATGCTGCGACTTATGCAATGCTAGGCACTCCTGCTGGACTCCTTTCCCTGGTGCCTCATGCCAACCTTGTAGGATATGTTGCTGTGTTAAACTGCCATTCACTGTTCCCTCAGTCTGCAACATCACAGTCTACCTCCATGTGGCCACCCACCATAGAAGTGTATGTACCTGCTCACCCTCCCTGTGAGTGTATTCATCCATGTCCTATCCTGCCTTAACGGCCATCTTCATATTTTCCTCTCTATGTTTAGTAGCCTCGTACATTAATATTGGTGCCCTAATAATCCTTACCCCACACTGAGGTGCTGCAGCCCATGTCACATCCCCTACACCATTTGTCTTGTCTATTTCATGTATCTCATCCTTTTCACTGACATCTGCAGCCAATAGTATCCCAACATCATCATCCATGGTCACAGAATGAATGAATGAAAGAGAACCTAGAAAAGTTGTGTCCTGGCACTAGCATGAATATTGTCCTTTTCTAAGGAAGTCTACATTCTCCATTCTTCTAACTATGTGACTGGTGGTACTTTTGAACTTCAGTGGTCTACATGGAGCGAAAGACTGAAATGTCTGAGATGACATGGCATTAGGTGCAAGGCAGGGGCTAACGAGGCTAATCATGCATGGCGCATTGTGGCATGTCGACCTGAGCTTAATTACTACAGTCAGCTCAGTCGTTGAGCTGAGATACTTTTTTGCAGGTGGAACTTGATTTAGAACACTTGACATTGATGCACACGAAGGCCACTGAGGCAGTCACAAACAAAATGTCACAGCACCTTGCCATGGTAGCATTTGGACATGATGTGAGTAGACCTGTCCAGCTAGTACACAATCAAAGATGGCATAACTCTATCATGCTGAATTACCCGAGTCAGCTCAGTCATTGAGCTGAGATATTTTTTTGCCAGTGGAGCGTGATTTAGAATGCTTGACATTGATGCACATGAAGGTCACTGAAGCAGTCAGAAATAAAATGGCACAGCATTTTGCATGGTAGCCACTGGACATGATGAGATTAGATCTGTGCAGCTAGCACACCATCAAGGATGGCATAACTCTGTCGTGCAGTTACAGATAGTGGGAGGTACTGCAGGAGTAGCCTGAGCCTTATCTTCTCTCAAGCAGTTCCTTGTTAAGTAGGTGTAGCAAGACCTGAGCTCCGAGTTTGAAAGCAACTTGCTCCTCGCATACTTTCGATTACACCTTGTAGCATAAACAATAGGGTTGTACTTTAATTCGCTTCAGTTTGAAGTAATGCTACATTCATTTAAATTATAGGTACATGAACAAGGATAGCGTGATGTTCACTTTTGAAAAAGCTTTAGTATTGGACCCATGATTGTTCTGTACTTTTATGGGAGTCTTGCACCTGAATGAGGGGTCATTCATTTAGCTCCCAACTGCGACCGGGACCAATGCCACAGCAGAGGGTGGTGCAGCGATGGAAAGTGGAAATGTAGCCCAGTCTGTAGAGTGTCGGCAGATGAAAATACCGTTCATCTTCAAAATACACACTAGGGACAGCTTCACTCATTTCCACGCGCAGCAAAGCACTTAAAATACTCACTCTCGCCAAAAGTGAATTTTCATGAGCGGAAGTGGAAGTGGTCATTACTTCATCTTCCCTTTCCTCGTCATTCTCTGTATCTATGTGGATGACCCAACCATGAAGACAGGCATCTTGTGTTTTTTCTACACAGTACAAGTGGGCGAGCCTGCCCCAAGAAGTTTTGTTTTTCGTGAGGCAGTGATAGTGTATGGGAGCTACTATAAAGGTTCCTTTTTCCTGAAGTGGGATGAACATATGTTGTAACGTTTCTCTTTATTTTTGTTCTAGCAGGAGACCCTGTTGTGTGGGGCCATTTCTTTAAACTGGTCACTGGGTCTGGGGATGCTGGCCTCTATATTTACTGGGCCATCCAGTGTGTGGATGCAGCCTCCTATGACCTGATGTCTTCCTGCTTCTTGGGCCCTGCTTTATGCAAGGCTGGATGACTACTTGTTCCTGTTCTGCACATATTCTCATTATTCACCAACTCTGTGTTTCTTGGAAGGTAGAGATTATTACCTCCTTTGCGGTGGTTCTGAAACCCACATAGGTTTTGGCTATTCTCTTGTGTTGCTTATGGGTCTGGCAACACACCTATCTTTTCTGAAGTCAGATGAGAGCCATTTTGAATTGGTGCAGTACCTGGCAATGTAACTACAAAGTGATCAGTGCTATTGATTCCATAGAGAGTGATGTTGCGGGTGTTCCCACCTTTAGGGCCTCATTCTGCTGCCCGCCAAACTTGTTAGGTCAGAAGACCGCCACTCCGGTCTTCTGCCCGCTGGCCCAGCGGGATACTACCCATAACATTAACGCCGGCTCACAATGGAGCCGGCGGCAATGTTGCAGTACGTTGGGTGCAACAGTACCCGTTGTGCTTTTCACTGCCTGTAATTAAGGCAGTGAAAAGCACGATGGGGCTGTCCATGGGGACCTCTGCGCTGCCCATGCCAAGTGCTTAGTCAGTGCAGGGGACCCCATGGGGCCTCCGGCACCCTGTCTTTGCCAGCTTTGGCGGCGGTCCGACCACCACTGCGAGTATGGAGATCCTAGAACCTCCAGACTCATAATCAGGGCCTTAGTGTCTAACTGGGTAGAATTTGTGTGGCCATTTGTGTTTTCATTTCCGGAAGTCCTTATAGGTCCATGCTCTTTGGATCCCCCTGTTCTGCCATTCCACTAAAAATAAAAACACTAATCCCACCTTCTCACTCCCTGAATATTTTTAAAGCTCTTCCATCACATCACTGATAAATGGCTCTTAGAAAGCCAGGGAGGGTCATAAGCAATAATGCGAGGAAGTAAGAATCTGAGTAATGAAGAATATTAGTAATCCAAAGTTGATTTAGAATCAACCTCTTTTCACAGTTCCAGAATTGATGAATTAAAGTGCCAGAGTGCCTCCATTCTTCAGATCTATTTAGGCAAATAGTAATCACACTCACCACATCTTAACACCTTCCGCTCATCAGACGGCTGGGAGCCGTCCAATGACATGGTGGGAGTGTGCGTAGGACGGCTCCCAGCCATCCTGGCACCCACCCACGAGAGAAGCGCTGGCGTTCTTGTTGTGAGTCACCCCTCTTAACCCCCCACCAGGGATCCAGGGATGGTAGCGGCATCATGCTGATGTCATAAGAAGTTTCGGGGGACGCATTTGAGGCCATTTGCTTCCAGGGTGTCGGAGGTGAAACAGGTATGTTTCTCCTCAAGGAGGCAGTTAGGCGAGAACAAAAAAGCATTGGGAAAGGAAAGAGTTTTCCGTTCTACTGATGTCTCTTTGGAGTACATTCCTGCTGCACAATCAAGCATGGGGTGCAATCATGTAGCAGGAATGCCCATTAAACACCAGGGATTTTGTTTTGGGAATATGTGGTTAATGTGGGAAGCTGCCCCTTGGGCAACGGTCGCTCCCCTTCAGGGGTGACTATTTTGGCTGTTTCTGCCCCCCTGGGGGGCAGATTGGCCATATGCATTTATGCCCATCTGCCCCAAAGGGGGCAGAGGCCATTAGAAACCAAGGCTTCCATTTTGCCCTATATTGTTGTTGTGGGGAGCGACCTCGTGGGCAAGGGTTGGTTCCGTTTAGCAGGTGATTATTTTGGCTGTTTCTGTTCCCTTTGGGGGCAGATCGGCCATATATCATTAGGACCATCTGCCCCCAAAGGAGTCAGAAGCTACTAGACAACAGGGATTTAAATTTTGGACAATACTGTTGTTGTGGGGAGCGGCCCCTTGGCCAGAGTCGCTCTCCTTTTTGGGTTGAACGTTTTGGCTGTTTCTGCTCCCTGTGGGGGCAGACTGGCCATATGTTATTAGACCCATCTGCTCCCAAGGAAAGCAGAAGCCAGTAGACACCAGGGATTTATTTATATAGTGATTTTGTTGTTTTGGGTAGTGACTCCCTGTACAAGGGTCGCTCCCCTTTTGGGAATGAATGTTTTGGCCATTTCTGCCCCTGTTGGGGGTAGATTGGCCATATGTTTATGCCCATATTCCCCCCAGGGAAAGTTCATGTGTGTGTGAACTGGAGTTTGGCTGACAGTCTGCGTATACTGGCATTTGGCTGATTGTGTGTTTACTGGCATTTGACTATTGGAGTGTGTGGACGTGCACTTGGCTTGGCTGGCGGTGTGTGTAGACTGGAACATTATTTGCATTTGAGACTGTAATGTTTTATTTCTCATTTTTATTTTAGTGCAAAGCCGTTGATTCTTTTGCTGTGACTCCTGCTTGCAGTTTCAGAACTGGTAGTATGCATGTGTTTAGTAAGAAAAGCTTTTTTGTACTGTTTGCTCCAAAGGAGTATCATTGCCATGCATGAATTAGTTTTTTGTAAATGGTGTAATAATAGCAGAATATTTAGCTTATGTTTTATTGTGTGTGAAATACCCCTTGGATGTGTGCAGGATGAGTATTGTGTTGTCATTTGTAACTTTATTTTGTTTTTCCTTTTTAGGTGGATATCGTTGGTCCTAGCTGTGTCTGCGCAGAGTAGGTGCTGGTGAGTCTATCTGACTCAGGCAAGTGAGTGGTATCATTTTTCAGTATATAGGTGTTTATGATAAAGCCACACTTTGGGCCTGATTTCAATCTTGGCGGTTTTACCGCCAAGCTGTTTTGACGGTGGGCCTGAGAAGACTGTCAAGTCGGCGGTGTCCCGCCCACCGATGTATTGTGGCTGAGGCCAAGACCGCCACAATGGAGTGCTCTTTCTAGCCGTGATCTGGCTGGTTCCTGCCACCTGTATTTAGATGTTATAGTTAGACAGGCGGTGTCCTGCTGACGGTTTGCTGATGGAGGGAGGACTTTTCTGGACCTACCGGAAAATGGCAGTGACTATGGAATAGAGGTAAGTCACACACACACACACTCTACCCTTCACATATGCACTCCCTGTATCACACACAACACAACCAACACAACACACTCATCTACACACATGCACATCATGTCAGCGACTGCCACATAACAACACTCAACTGAATTCTGCATGCAGCAACACAACACACAACACAACACAACATACACAACAACATCCATGCCATATGCAAGTGGCACACATACTGACACAGCCACATCACCCACTAAATCTCCATCCACCTGACCCAACCAATTGCATCACACACACATATACACATACTGACTTACACACACAACTTGAAGCAGAACATGACAGGTCCCCTTGCAATGTGCACACATCGGCACAGTTGACAAGTGTGAATGTACCATCATTGTGATGTCAGCATTCATTTGCCAATGAATACTGTCACCATAATGACAGTTGTATATGTGTGCAATATGTGCTGTGTCCCCATCCGTTTCTGACCCACCCGTATCCCTGACATATGCATGTTACAGTAATTAAAAAAAAAAATACTGTGACATGTCTATGTCTGTGGTTGCCCAAAGCCCATGTGCAGTGACCCCCCAACATATACAGCCAAAGTGAGTTGTCTCCTTCGTGTCCAGCAATGGGGGGGTCGTGTTTTCTCTGTGGTTCCATGGTAGCAGTGACAAAGGGTCCTGTCCAGTCATGTCCAGCCAGAAACTGAAGTTGAAGTGGGAGAAAATGTGAGTTTTCACCCCTTTTCCCCAAAATCCGCCAAGTCAGAAGTGAAGGTTAGACCACCACATTTTGCTTGGCTGTAAGGCACATACAAATCTGCTCAGCAGTAAGTGTGGCTAGATTCCTGCTGTCAGCCACTCTTTCCTATGATGACATTGCAGCAGGTGGGACTCCTTGCCGGAGTCGGCGGGACTCGGGCAAGTTATCGTCTATAGGACAGCCAACATCTAATTCTAGTGGGTGGACCGTCATGTTGGCGGATGTGTTTTCAGTCTGAAAACTGACAGCGGGACGGTTACTGCCAACATCTAAATCAAGCCCTTTGTTTGTTAATTATTTTACACAGTGTTGGTTGTTGTTGACTTATTTGTCAAGTAACTTATAATAATAAGGATTCTGCTAGCTGCAGGATTATCGCTCAGCAGGTTGTTAGAATGCTTTTTGATTCTTCTTCTGACCATGATTATGAGAATGACTATGCATCTGAAGTAGAGGAGGAAGTGCAAGATTCTGGCAGTGAATTTTCTGTCCGAGAGGAATCATCTAATGATGAAACCACTCTCAGTGCGGACGAAGTGCTGAACAGTATTTGAGGGACAACAGTGCCAGACTTAATTAAGCCTTGCTCTAGAGCTACCCGATGTACTCCCACAAATCTGGATGAGTTGAAAAAGTACTTGGGTTCACCTTTTTTGATGGGCTTGATAAGGAAGCTGTTGCTCTCTTCATATTGGTCTACCAGTCCCTTGATGGCAATGGCCATATTTTCTGTAATTGTGAGTTGTGATCGATATTTGTTTCTGCTTTGGATGCTGCATTTTGTTGATAATGCTTCAGCATTGCAACAAGATCACCCTGATTGTGACCTTCTTTTTAAGATTTGACTTGTACTTGATCAGTTTATAGATCAATTTTCAGAGAAATATGTTCCAAGGAAAGGAATGGATGTGGATGAGTCTTTGGTTCTGTTCAAGGGCTGTTCAAGGGCTGTTTGGGTTTTAGTCAGGAAATTGCTAGCAAGAGGCCACGTTATGGAATTTAGATATATATGCTACATATGTCTGTACTTTCAGAATGACACTGGTAAGGACCCCCCTGGTTGTCTGTCCACTTTTGGAGTTAGTAAGAGAATTGTGTAGGAACTCGATAGATGGCTTTTTAACAAAGGTCACCATTTATACATAGATAATTTCTACACTGGTGTGCAATTGTTCAGGAAATTGTTCAAAGTGGACACTGGTGCTCACAGCACAGTCTGCTATAGCCATGAATGTTATCCAAAGGAGCTTGTTCGTAAAAAACTTGAGAGGGGACAGTGCAGGGCCTTGCGTAGTGATGAACTGCTAGCTGGGATATTTACAGACAGGAGAGGTGCCTAGATGCTGACTACTACCCATGAGGAAAGTACTTCACCTGTGACTGTTTGGGGTCAAGTTGCAGTGTGCAAACTTGTGTGCATTTCAGACTACATTAAGCACATGGGTAGATCAGATGTTGGAACCTTACACTGCTGTTTGTAAGGCTTACATTTGGTGTAAGAAGTTGGCTATCAATTTGTTTAATCTAGCAACCTTCAATGTGTTTGTTGTGTTTAAAGAATGTTGTCCCAAGTCAAAGATGACATTTGTTCAGTTTCAGCAGTCTGTGATAGGCAGCCTTGTTGTAGTGGAACAAGCAAGTGTTTCTAGAGTTCGAGTGGTGGAGATGTGGCTAGATTGTAAGATCACAACTTTGCTGATTACTTTCCTCCCACGCCCAAAACAAAATGAATCCCTATAAGAGATGTAGAATCTGTCTGAAAAGAAGCATGCAGAAAGAGAGTTGTATGCACTGCCCCAAATGTCCTTCTAAACCTGGGCTGTTTGTGTCTGCATGTTTTACATTGTATCACATGCAGCAGAGTTTTTAGGAGCAACCGTGAGCATAAAAGTGAACTGACCGCTCTGTATCATTTGATATTTTTTGTTCAGTTTCACAGTAGGCATTAGTTTGATGTCTTTAGTTAGAGCTGTTGTGCAAGTTAGCTACTATTTTTATAGGGAGTCTTGGCGGAATGCAGGGTGGAAGGAAATTTGTGGTTCCCCGTGAATTCCAGAACTTTCCACCACAGAAATATGAGGAAAGTGTGTTTTTTGTCAGAGCTGGAGGTTTGCAAGGGATTCTGGGTAACAAAATGTGTCGAGAGCCACGCAAGTCAGCCCACCCTGGATTCCACTAGGTGTATAGTTTTAAAAAATGTACAAGTTGACTAGGTTTCCCTAGCGGGCAGCTAAGTTAGGGTCCAAAATCTAGAGCTACCCACAGTGGGAAAACAGGGTCAGTTTTGAGTGGAAAAATGTGCAGCATCCATGTTGCATTTTGGGCCATTTCCTGTCATGGGTTCTAGGTCTACCCACAAATGTGAGTTACCATTTTTTTGGGGAGACTTGGGGAAATGACGGGTGGAAGGAATTTTGTGACTCCGCACAGATTCTATAATTTTCCATCTCAGAAATGTGGCAAAAATATGTTTTTTGTAAAGGTTTCAGGTTAGCAAGGGACTCTGGGTAACAAAAGGTGGTGAGAGCCATGCAAGTCAGCCTGCCCTGTATACCCCTAGGTGTATAGTTTAAAAAAATGTACAGGTTGGCTAGGTTTTCCTAAGTGGCAGCTGAGCTGGGGTCCAAAATTTAGAGCTACCCACATTGAGAAAAGAGGGTCAGTTTTGGGTTATTCTAAAAATACAGTTCTTTCGAGAAGCAACATCTCTCCATCACCTCAAGTGTAAATGACTGCAGGCAGCCAGCACATCCCCTGGTGCAATAGCTGAAGCCCTTGGGTTAGCAATAACCATATCTAACAAAAACGTTGCTGTACCTCCACCATTGTAATTGAGAACAAATGACACCTTCTTGTATTCATGTGGACAAAGTCTGAAAGTCTTTAACTAAAGAATATGATGCATAGACAGCAAAAATCCCTGGCCTAACGTACAGAGTGAATCCAGCATAGGCTCTCTTTAAAGCACTTTCAGCCTTTTCTATCTTCAATAGAGAAGGCTTACTCATCAGATTTGACAAGAGTGTATCAATGACAAGCTATTGCGGAAATTCTATATCCACCTGGTGACGGGGTTGTCTCCTCATAAATATCAGAACTGAAGATCAATCAGGATCGTTAGATTTCCTTTTAAGAAGATTGTGGATGGCCTGGACAAGAGAACCTGAGAGTCATCAGACCCTTATGAATGCTGGCAAGGTGTAGAAAACAAACGTATATGGCTGTTGAAGGTCTCAAACAAGGATGTCAGAGTTGTATGAAGAGAACTCTGAGATATAGGGGAAAAACTGGGAACCCTAGTAGAAAATCTTTTCACTCCATATATATATTTGCCATCAGGACTGGAAGGAAAAAAATGTTTTTTCCTGTGAAATTGTTTTCCCATGTTTGTCTTCTTCAGCTTGGTAGCCATATGAGAAGACACAGGAAGAAAAATATTTTAGGGGAAAAGCATCTTATATACGTATTCCATGAAATTGCCCAAATCACAACCACCAAAGCAACTCTATCTTTTGCTATGTTTTTCAAGAAAGGCAAAGCCAGGACACACCTCTCTGATATCCCCCCCCTTTTTTTCATGGAGTGTGCTCTACACCACCCTGGGCTAGCTCTAATAACACAAGATGGGGTAAGAAACGAATGAGCTTATATTCAAGGGTCATACGGGCTGCTTGTTGTACTACTGTTGTGTTTCAAGAGGCATTGTAGACTAATGAAATAGCTGTAGTCACTGTAGTCAGATAAACAAAAGGAAGAAAGAAAGAAAGAGAAAAGGAAACAAAGAAAAAGAAAAAAGGAGGGAAAGAAAGAAAAAGAAACACAATAAAGGAGAAAAAGAAAGAAAGTACGAAAGAAAGAAAGAAAACAAAGAAGTAAATAAAGAAAAAAGAAAGAATGAAAGAACTGAAGTAACTCTGCAATGAACATTATTTTAGTTCAGTCAAAAGATCTTGGCTAACACACATCTCAAAAGCAAATGTGCCCTGATATTGGCTGCCAGTCCTTTACAAGAAAGAAAGAAAAAAAGATAGACCACAAAAGTTAGACCACACTCATGAGCTTATATTCAGAGATCATGTGAGCAGCTGCTTGTACTACTGCTGTGCTTCAAAGACTCTGTTTTGCACAAGTATTTCAGACTAGTGGAATAGCAGTCGTCCGACAAACAAGCGACAACAGCATTGACAGGAGACAGGAACTGATAAAGAATGCACCTTTACCTCAAGAGCGTCCTGCTATAACATCAGGCTCTAAGCAGAAAGGCAACAGTAAAGTAATTACAAAGTTAAAAATAAAAACACTAGCATCGAAGGGAACTACCTTGAGTTCAGATGTTCTCATTATAAGAGAGCAACATGCAGTCACTCCAAGTGAAGTTAATCAGTGGCTTAAGTAGGGTGAACCACTGCCCTATTCTATATGCTAGTAGTGGGTGAAAGCAAAATGTGAATGACACAACAACAGACCAAAGGATAAAGAGAGGTAACTGAAAATCCCTTAAAGTAACACCATATCTAAATACAGGCCACTGCACTGCCTAAGAAAACCAAGTGCATCTGCCCTAAGCAAGCGACGACGGCACTGCTTAAGTAATGTCATAACAATTATGTAATTAAGCCTCCACTTCACTACTGACACAAACCAACAGGGAGGCTCCTGCACTGCTGACATAAAGTGAAAACATTTGTGTAAAAGAGCAGATCCTTGCAACGCGGAAGCAAAGCAAAAACACTTAGCAATGCACTGCCAATTACAGAGGAAACACTCGAGCTGAAGAATCAAAAGCCCTGCGTCCAACCACATACTTTACAAGAGGGGCACTGCACAGTGTACAAAACAACCACTTAGCCAACACGATACTGGCCAGCCGCACAGTAACAAATAAGGAGATTGCCCAAAATTCTGCTCTGGTCTCCCACAACAGTGGGAGAAAAAAAGCAGGGAACCGTGCACTGCATCTCTACTCATTGATAAAAAAAATCTGTATCTATAAACAAGGAAAATGCACATTTTCCTAAAAGACTCATGAAGGAGACCAAGGTGAGTGAGCACAAAAACGCAGCAAGTGGGATGACAAGAGGCGGGCTTTGGGATGGAATCCACAGACATGGAAAAAAGCCTGAGGAGTGTGTGACGCTAATAGACGGGCATAGCATTAATGCAAATGTAAGTACTGGGACAAGGAGGGAGAGGATGTAATGAACAGTACTTAATGGTTTGCTACTTTATTAAGGCTGTCTGCTGTATTCATTTTCCTCTGTATCAATTTTAGAGTTTTGTTACTAAGCATTGTAATATTATAGAACCACGTTTGCCTGACCTGGAGTGAACTTTTTCCTAAAAATACTATGATTACATGATTAGGTTTCAATTGCTTGAATAACCAACGGAGAAACGTATATTCAGCTGCGGTTTCGACAAAAGAAAGAGAGAGAAAGAAATGATGAAGAAAACAGTAAAAAAAGCAGTCAAAAAATAAAGCCAAGTTTGACAATGTCGCAGTTCCCACACCACATTTGGGACCCTTTACTCATGTGCCTCTCTATTCTCCGGTCGGAGTTATGATGTGTTGTCGAATATAAATAAATTAGCTTTAGTTTGCACTGAACGCTACATCAAGAACTCCTGATGCATTAGGGTTGAAGCAGATATCTTTCTGGGATTGTTGGTGTTCAGAATCTGGAAATGGTAAAAGGACTATGGCGCCAATTTTAGTGATGACGTGGCCAGCCCTGTTCTAGTGCCGATTGAAAAGACTGATATAAATTACATTAGAATTAAGAGCAAAGTAGTTTTGAAAATGTCACAAAATACCTTGATGAAGTAGCTTTATTATAGAAGCTGTTCTATGAAATGGTATGTGAAGCCAGTCACATAAAATGCTGCTAAAGCCACAGGTATTTGGCTTCCTCTGCAGTCCCACTTTGAATCTAGTTACGCCCTGGTGCAGCCAAACTCTCTTGTATGGTTTCTGTCCAGTTTAAGCATGTTGACGCTATGAAAGGGGAAGTAAAGAATCATTGGTTCATCTTACTACTGAAAGTGCCTGGCTAGTTCCACCCATTTCATCACTTATCCATGTATGTATGATTGCAATCATGCATCTATCATCCACCGATTGACTGATTCTTGCATTCACCCACTAGATCATTCACAATCCCTCAAAAACGATGAAGAGGCACAATTCACACATATTTCAGACCTTGATGAGGAAACTGCCACTTTTGAAAAACATTTAAAATACTTTTTCAGATACATATCAAGGGATGCATTGCCTAACAGAGCTCTGGCCCTTTAAGACAGAACTGGCAGGTACCATTACCTACTTTCTGAATGTGGCAAGAAGTAAGACAAGCATTGTCAAAGCCAAGAGGTCTCACCTATGTGAGATCTATAGACTTTGTTGAACTGGAGTGGCATTGTGTGGCATGGAGTGGGGACGCATTGTGTGGCGTGGAGTGGAATAATGTTGCATAGAGTGGAATTGTGTGGAATGTGATTGTATGGAGTGGAGTAGAATTGTGTGGAGTGGAATGGTGTGTTGTGGAGTGGAATTGTGTGGAGTGGAATGGAATTGTGTGGAGTGGAACTGTGTAGCTTTTAATTGTGTATAATGGAGTGGAGTTGTATGGAGTGTAAGTGTGTGTAGCGGAACTGTGTGGCTTTGAATTGTGTGGAATAGAGTGGAATTGTGTGGGGTGGAACTGTGTGGCTTCTAATTGTGTGGAGTTGTGAGTAGAGTGGAATTGCATGGCATGGAATTGTGTGGCATGGATTGGAACTGTGTGGTGTGAAGTCAAATTAATTTTTCTAGATGATTTAAACCCATCAAGGGGTTAAAGCTGTGCTTTTGTTTTGAAGTCCTTGTTTTCGGGTGTATTAGTTCAACTGCAACATCTGAAGTAGACTAGGTCTACAACTCCCAGAATTAATTAGAATTAAAACTAAGCTCTTGGAATGTAGCACTGTGCCCTTCATGACATTAAACAAACTGATAAGCTTAGTTTTTAACTAGTAATAAACTGCATTTACATATGGCCCACCTGTTTTATTTCTACGTTTACCTGTGGATTTGAAAGCTGGGAGATACAAGTTAGAGGTTACCTCATTAAAAACGCATGACTACTGTTAGCACTTCTGACCTTATTTGGTTTTTTATTTTTAATTTATAAGGGGATGCATTAGAGGTTCGATGGACCTTTTGACTGCGCTTAGAGTAACTCCCGCTATAAGGCTCAAATTCAATACAAATCAAGAACAATATCAATCAATAGTATCAATAATCTTTGGAGTCAGTAATTCCACACACCATGACCCATTTGGACATGAATAACCATACCTTTCTTGTAAAAGACAGAGGGGGTCATTCCGACCGCCGGGGCCGGGGATGCGGGAGCACCGCCAACAGGCTGGCGGTGCTCCTCAGGACATTCTGACCGCGGCGGTTCCGCCGCAGTCAGAACAGGAAAACCTGCGGTCTCCCGCCGGTTTTCCGCTGTCCTGCAGAATCCTCCATGGCGGCGCAGCTTGCTGCGCCGCCATGGGGATTCTGACACCCCATACCGCCATCCTGTTCCTGTCGGGTCGCCCGCCAGGAACAGGATGGCGGTATGGGGTGTTGTGGGGCCCCTGGCATGGGCACTGCAGGGGCCCCCGTAAGAGGGCCCCACTTTGTATTTCAGTGTCTGCTTTGCAGACACTGAAATACGCGACGGGTGCCACTGCACCCGTCGCACATACCCACTCCGCCGGCTCCATTCGGAGCCGGCTTCCTCGTGGGGAGGGGTTTCCCGCTGGGCTGGCGGGCGGCCTTCTGGCGGTCGCCCGCCAGCCCAGCGGGAAAGCCAGAATGGCCTCCGCGGTCTTTCGATCGCGGAGCGGCCATATGGTGGCTCCCTCCAGGAGGGCGGCTCCCGCCGCCCGCGGGGGTCAGAATGACCCCCAGAATGTTTATTTCCCTACATTAACAATGCTAATATTTAGAATCTGCAAAGAAACAACATCACATACCAAAACAAAGTCTGCCAACTTAACATACACCATGGCACAGACAGAGGGCAGTACAACATACCCTGAGCCCAGGTCCTTCCCATTACAATGGGCAGGCATCTGGTGGTATTTCACAAATCTATTGATACTAATAATAGGGTGGTTAATGGAGAATTGGCGCTCACTTTAGGATAGTGTATAACATATCCTTATAGATTAATTTTATTTCCAGATGGCGGTGCTAATACAAGGTACCTCCCCATAAATTACATTGTAACATTGATATATACGATCAAATTCAGTCCCAACGAATTCCAAATATTCTTCTTTATTTCTTCTTATTATTTGTGCTCCAGCCAAGCCAAGACGTGTTTCATCTGGGGTGTGTTGCCCAACGACTTCCTCAGGGCTTTCTAAGGCTGTAAACAATACATAATGTAAATTTTTTTTAAAACAATGTCCAAAATAATTATATGTACCACCAACCAACTTCGTGCAGTCTAATTCATCATTTTATATATACCCTAGGTGGAGACCAAGCGTTAGATATTTTTAAGTGTTACCATTTGTCCTTAAACTTGTAGTTTGAAACCTCCATTTGTGTCTTATCTCTACTTAATGCATATTTCCATTCTAACTCCCTCACCCCAGTGTGTAATGCATGCACACACAAGTGAACTTCCAACCCTTTAATTGTAAATCCTTATAGGCATATCCGTAAAAAGTCTCTGTAATATAGCCAACCATTCTACCTGTCTTTTAAATATTAGGTTTCCTTTCCAGTACTCCTCATTAAGATGGCTGCCTCTGTGGTATCCAATTTGATATTGCTTATTTACTCCTGTGTATAATGATATCATATTTATTATTTAATAGGTCTGCTAATATTTATTCTTCTTTTTCAACATATAATTGTCTATATATTCTCTCCTACTAATCTTGCTTACCTTCTATACTTTTATTCTTGAATTATCTCCCCTGTTATGGATGCTTCTTTCCAAGAAAACCAAAGCATATCCTGTAAATAAGATATAGGCGGTCATTTTGAACACAGCAGGATTTTCCGCCGTGTTCAGGCTGGCGGTCTTTCCATCTACCGCCAGCCTCCTGGAAAACCCGCCGGCTGTATAATGTTTCCCTGCCAGGCCGGCGGGCGGAGACAGTGTCTCTGTCCGCCAGCCTGGCGGGGAACATGGCCGCAACATTGAGGACGGCTCCATGAGGAGCCGCCGCCAATGTTGATGTGATAAATCGGGCAGTGACATGCAAGACGGGGGCCTGCACGGGGGCCCCGGCACTGCCCATGGAAAGTCGGCACCCCCTCCGCCAGCCTTTTCCTGGCGGGATATCCCACCAGGAAAAGGCTGGCGGCATTTGAAACATTATCCGCCTAGCACACAGGGGAGGGGGGAGCAAAAAGAGAGTGACACATACACGCAACACCCCCACCCCCAACACCATACACACAAACAGATGCAGTAACATTACATATACACCCACTACCCCACAGGAATAATGCAAGGACAAAAGGAAGTGATTAAAGTGAGTGTAATAAGATAATAATCCAGGAAATCGTACTCAAAATTGAAAACAGTATTTACAGATATACAAATGGAGAGACACTGCCTAGTCCATAATGTGTGTGGGCCACAGGGCCACATCACATAGGCCAAGGCCCCACCTTACTCCTGCGACAACATGGAGAGAACACCGCTCGGGCATCAGGTCGAAAATACACAGGTACCTCAGGGGGACGGGGAATGGGGGTGCACTTCAGCCAGAAGATGGGACAACGCCACTTACCCTGGAGGGGGCTAAATGCCCACTGCTTGGTCCTGGGGAATGCAAAGCACAGTCTCTCAAGTGGATGGGTTGCCTACTGCTTGTTCCTGGGGAGTGCAAAGCCACAGTCTCTCTAGTGGGTGGGTTGCCCACTGCCTGGTTCTGGGGAGTGCAAAGCACAGTCTCTCAAATGGGTGGGTTGCCCACTGCTTGGTCCTGGGGAGTGCAAAGCCACAGTCTCTCTAGTGGGTGGGTTGCCCACTGCCTGGTTCTGGGGAGTGCAAAGCCACAGTCTCTCAAGTGGGTGGGTCGTCCAATGCTTGGTCCTGGGGAGTGCAAAGCCACAGTCTCTCTAGTGGGTTGTTTGCCCACTGCCTGGTTCTGGGGAGTGCAAAGCCACAGTCTCTCAAGTGGGTGGGTTGCCCACCGGTTCTGGAGGGGGCATAGTGCCCAGTGTGCTTCATCCTGGCAAGGATGCAATGAGTGGATGCCTTCTTCCACTGGTTCTGGAGGGGGCCTTGTGCCCAGTGTGCTTCATCCTGGCAAGGATGCGGTGAGTGGATGCCTTCTTCCACTGGTTCTGGAGGGGGCCTTGTGCCCAGTGTGCTTCATCCTGCCAAGGATGCGGTGAGTGGATGCCTCCTTCCACTGGTCTGGAGGCGGCTTTGTGCCCAGTGTGCTTCATCCTGGCAAGGATGCAGTGAGTGGATGCCTTCTTCCACGGGTTCTGGAGGGGGCCTTGTGTCCTGTGATGCAGATCTTGAGGAGTGCAAGGTCACAGTCTCTCACCTGCATATCAGACCCACAAGATTTATAGTGGGCAGGATGCATAACACTCCATGGAGGCAGTACTACAGTCCATCCGCCGGCGGCGACGGCTGCACAGTGGTGGCAGTGCCGGTGCTGGTGCTGCCAGTGGTGGGGGGATGCTCCAGCCCTTCCCCTGAAGCCTCAGACGGCTGCCCACTGGGGCTGCTGCTACTGGCAGTGGTGCTGGTGGCAGTGCTGATGGCGGTGCAGGTGTCGGTGCTGCCAGTGGTGGGGGGAGGTTCCAGCCCTTCCTCTGAAGCCTCAGATGGCTGAACCGCCACAGTTGGTGTTGGGCACTCGGATTCTGTCAAAGCACCAGGCCTCTTGTCCCTCCTGCCTGTAGGGGCAGGCTCTTTGCCTTTGCCATATGGTGGTGCCACCTTGCCCTTGCTGTGTGGTGATGCCACCTTGCCCTTGCCGTATGGTGGTGCCACCCTGCCTTCCCCTTGTAAGCTGGTGGTACCTCCTTGCCCTTGGCAGCTGGTGGTACATCCTTGCCCTTCCCCTTGTAAGCTGGTGGTGCCTCCTTACCCTTGGCAGCTGATGGTACATCCTTGCTCTTTCCCTTGGCAGCTGGTGCAGGCACACTGCCAGTGCTGATGGCTGACTCCTTGGAGCCTCTCACACCTGCAGTAGCTGCCGAAACTACAGTGGCCGTCGACTCGGTGGCTGAGGTGCTGGCCTGGGTTCTGCCCACCCTGGCTCAATGTGAAGGATGGGGGAGGGGGAGGGTGGAGGTCAATGGCAGAAAGGAAAAGCTTCTTAGGGACACTGGGGCGGGAAGAGGGTGAAGGTTTGGGAGTGGAGGAAGAGGGAGTGGTTGTAGGAGTCTGTCTGCTGGTTTTGGGTGCAGGTGCATGGGCTGGATGCTGTTGTGAGGTGGATGGCTGTTGGGTGTCTGAGTGCTTGCGTTTGGGTACTTTTGGAGGAGGGGGCACAGACACAGTGGGAGAGGACACAGGGGACGTGTGCATGGATGTGGGGGTGGTGACTGCCAGTGAGGGGCGTGGAGTGATAGGTGTGATGGGGATGGAGGTAGTGGGTGAGGATGTAGTGCATGCAGGTGTGAGTGGAGACGCTAGTGGGAGGGAGGTGGACGGCGAGGAGGAGGGGGACACAGTGGAGGCAGTGGATGTTGGTATGTCAGCATCTGGATGGTGTTTGTGTGAGTGCCTGTGGGAGGATGTGTGGTGGTTGTGTTTGCCTGAGCCACTCCTGTGTGCTGTCTTGGGTGCATGCTGGTCTGAATGTGTGCTTGGGATCGGTTGGGGTTGAGGGGAATGGGACTGGGTAGAGGAAGTTGGAGGGGGGAGGCTAAAGACAAGGACAATGGCTGCCATCATGGAGGAGGCCAGAGCCTGGATTGATCACGGTTGGGCTGCCATGCCAGTGTGAATGCCCTCCAGGAATGCATTTGTCTGTTGCATTTGGGCTGCCAGCCTCTGGATGGCATTCACAATGGTTGACTGCCCAACAGAGATGGATCGCAGGAGGTCAATAGCCTCCTCATTCAGGGCTGCAGGGCTAACTGGGGCAGGGCCTGAGGTGCCTGGGGCAAAGGAGAAGCCCACCCTCCTGGGTGAGCGGGCAAGGGAAACTCGCTGAGGGCCTCCTGGGAGGGCGGTGCTGGTACAGGGGTGGCGGCTGTACCTGTAGTTGGGGTGGCCACAGAGCTGTCCGCCACCACTAGGGAGCTTCCATCGGAGGAGGTATCACTTTCAGAACTGTCCCCTTCTGTCTCTGCCGTGGTGCTCCCCTTGCCCTCCGTCCCACTGGTGCCCTCTCCATCGGTGGATTCAGCCTCATGGGCCATGTGGAATGCAGCTCCCTCTGTTGCTGGTGCCTCTGCTCCTCCGCCAGATGATGCTAATGCACAGAAGGACAGGGTGACAAAACAAAAAGGGGAGGGGGAAAGAGAGGACACACTTGGTCAATGGCAGCAACAACACCACAGTTGGCGTACACAACACAGGGGACAGCCCTACGCACTAGGCAATGCACTAACAGTCACAATGCTAGTTACCAGGCCATGGACAGGAATACCTAACGCCAGTTGCAGCATACCTGAGACCCACAAACCCCTGCCCAGTTGTGGATGCCCACTAGCTTGTTTGGAGGTGGAGTTCATTAGCCCCTGCCCAACATGGAACCTACCCTGCAATGTCCGGCCTGGCCTAGGGGCACCCACAGGTCCACAGTAGATTATTGGGAAACTGAGCTCACCCCCTTGTGGCTGCTGTGATGCCCTCCCGCGCCCATCCAGCTCTGGATAGGCCACCGCCAGTATGCGGGCCATCAGGGGGATCAGGGTTCGACAGGCACCCCTTCCTCGTTGGGTGGCCATCCCTAGCTGGGCCTCCACCGTCTTCCTTGCCCAGCGTCTTAGGTCCTCCCACCGTTTCCGACAGTGGGTGCTCCGTCTGCCGTAGATCCTCAGGGTCCGCACATCCTTGGCAATGCCACGCCATATACCCTTTTTTTGATGGGCGCTGACCTGCAGAGGAAATACACATTGAAAAAGGGTATCAGATGTCCCGCCTGGCCTATTACACTCATGGGCCACCATATCTCTCCCATCCCCTTACGCACATACATTGCCCACCATACATGCAGCACGCTGCCCAGGACCCCTCAATTACCCCCCCCTTATACAGGACCTTCACATACAGCACTCCATGCATTCATACCCCATGCATTATGATCACAGTATACTCACCAGTTGGTCTGGAGGCCCATACATCATTCGGTACTAGGGTAGGACCCCATCCACCAGTCTCTCCAACTCCACAGAGGTGAAGGCAGGGGCCATTTCCCCAGTGACTCGAGCCGTGATCGCTTCCAGACACAGGTCACAGCAGCACTTGCAGTGTAGGTCCTCTCCTGTTGAAGGTCAGGTAGCAAGTGAGTGAACAGATTGAAAATGGCGGTCGCATCTGCAGCGGTGCGTACCGTCACCGCCGGCGTACATCACCATTGGCTACTGTAACCCATAGGACCTATTAGGAGTTGCACGGTGGTACTCGATCACCTCCCGCAACGGCGCATAACGTCAGCAGCATTACCTCATCTCCACATGTCCCTCCTAACAGGACAGACGGGCGCCATTTCGGGGGGGAATACCATGGCACCTAACTGCGTCATAGCATACATAGACACATTTTGGGGATACACATCAAGATACTGTTTCCGCCACTTGTACGTTAAGGAAACGTTGAAAACTGACCAGCTGCGCATCGTTTTGCCCTTTAGACTACAACCGCTGTGGATCAATAGGAGATGGAGGCATCCCCCCTGTACAGGCCCCTGGTGGACTTGGCAACAATGGAGAACAGGCACATTATCCTCACCTACAGACTTGATAGGGCCACAATCCAAGAGCTGTGTACCCAATTGGAGCCAGACCTGATCTCGGCTATCCGTCACCCCACTGGGAACCCCCCTCTTGTGCAAAACCTATCGGTGCTCTATTTCTTGGCAACTGGCTCCTTCCAAGTGACAGTGGGCTTGGCAGCAGGAATGTCTCAGCCAATGTTCTCTATAGTGCTGACCAGAGTGTTGTCTCCCCTAGGTGGAGGATTTGGCCACAGTAAAAGCTGATTTCTATGCAATGGGACATATCCCCAACATAATTGGGGCAATAGATGGTACACATATTGCATTTGTCCCCGCCCCCCGGAGAAATGAACAGGTTTTCAGAAATTGAAAGAGATTTCACTCTATGAATGTTCAGATACTGTGCCTGGCGGACCAGTACATCTCCCATGTGAATGCAAAGTATCCTGGGTTTGTGCATGATGCCTTTATCCTGAGGAATAGCAGAATCCCATATGTGATGGCTCAACTCCAGAGGTACAGGGTGTGGCTAATAGGTGAGCCCTGGTTCCCACCCAGTGGGTGTTGCTGTATGGGTATGGGGTTGGCCCTAAGGGTTAGTGTCTGGCTAACTTGGAATTTGCAGCCTCCTGAAGGCCAGGTTCAGGTGCCTCTGCTACTCACCAAGAAAGTCTACCAGATCATTGTGGCATGTTGCATGTTACACAACCTTGCCTTATGTCGCCAGGTGCCTTTTCTGCAGGAGGATGATGCTGGAGATGGACATGTGGCAGTGGTGGAGCCTGTGGACAGTGACAAAGAGGAGCTAGAGGAAGAAGATGTGGACAATAGAACAGCTATCATTCGAAAGTACTTCTAGTGACATACAGGTAGGACACTGTAACTTCACCTTCCATTGCATTTTTGGTTTGTAATTTTCCACTGGCAGGCTGATATTCGCACTACTATTGCCACTTACTGCACCCTTTGACATGTCTATTTACAGATATCTGTGCCCCACTCTGGCTTCTGGTATACTGACTGCAGCAAACTACAGGTCATACCTATGTAAACATTACTGTACAGTTGAATTGCAATGTTTAAAACTTGTTAAACTAATACATATTTAAATAACTTGACATACTCCATACTTGTATTTTTTCCAAGGGTGTTTATTTGAGTGCTAATAAGTAGAGGGGGATGTGCAATGGGCTGGGGGGTGGTGGAGGAGAGTCCAGGATAGAGTCCAGTCTATTTGTCTCACAGGTGCATTGTCCAAGGGGGCATAGGAAGTGGAGCAATGGCAGTTGAAGGTAGACAGGGTGACAGAGTGGGACACAAGGGTGACATTCAGGAGAGTCCTATTTCCTGGCGGGGGTCTTGGCAGTGTTCTCTGGCTTGTGCCTGGATCGCATGGACAGTTTGCGGGTTGGTTCTCCTTCTGCAGGTGGAGGGGTGCTGGTGGCCTGTTGTTCCTGTGGTGGGGTCTCCTGTCCACTAGCGTCAGCAGAGGTGGAAGGCTGTTTATCGGTGTGGCTAGTATCAGGGGCCCGTTGATGTGCCACTGCCTCTCTCATGGTGTGGACCATGTCTACCAGCACCCCTGGTGTGGATATCCCTCAGGTCCTCCCTGATCCCCAGATACAGTCCCTCCTGCTGAATCTGCTGGGTCTCCTGCAACTTTGCCAGTATCTGGCCCATCGTCTCCTGGGAATGGTGGTATGCTCCCAGGATGTTGGTGAGTGCCTCGTGGAGAGTCGTTTCCATGGGCCTGTCCTCCCCCTGTCGTACAGCAGTCCTCCCAGCTTCCCTGTTGTCCTGTGTCTCTGTCCCCTGAACCATGTGCCCACTACCACTGACCGCAGGTCCCTGATCGTCCTGTGTTCATGGGGTGTCCTGGGGTCCCTGTAATGGCGGACACACTGCTGATTGACGTGCCCTGGGGACAGAGGTATGGGCCCGCTGGGTGGGTAATGTGGTGGTGTTTCCCGAGGGCAGAGGGTCGGTGGTGGTATGGGACTGTGCTTGGGTAATCGACTGTCCAGAGGTCCCTGATGGGCCAGGTTGGTCATCGTGATCCAGGCGTGCAGAGCTGCTTTCATCAATGTGGGCCTCTTCTGTGGGGGGACTGGATGTTGCTGGCACCTCCTCTCTGGTGACGTTGTATGGGGGAAGTGGGGATGTAAATGCAGTGTTGTTGTTTCTGCATGTGACATGTTGTGCATGGGTGTGTTGCCCTGTATGGTTGTTATTGCCCTGACAGCTTTGCCTTGTGTGAGTATTTATTTGGTGGGCGAGGTGATTCTCTCTAGTGTGCATGCTTTAGTGATGGGTGTCTATGCATGTCTGTGATGGGGGACCATGCATTGGTGTTGCATGCAGGGCTTGGTATTGGGATGGGTGGGTTGTGATGGTGGGGGTGTGTGGGTAGTGGTGGAGTGATGGGAGTGAGGGTGAGGGTGGGGGTATGCGATGGCATTCAGGTAGGGGGGTGATAGTAATAGGGATTTGACATACCAGAGTCCATTCCTCCTGCTACTCATGCCAGGCTCTCAGGATGCAGTATTGACAAGACTTGCTCCTCCCATATTGTTAGTTGTGGGGGAGGAGGAGGGGGTCCACCGCCAGTCCTCTGTACAGCTATCGGGTGTCTTGCAACCACGGAACGCACCTTCCCCCGTAGGTCGTTCCACCTGTCATCCCTTGTTCTTTGGTGCTGTTCCATGGCGTCGACCCTGTCCATGATCCTCCACCATAGCTCACTCTTCCTAGCAATGGATGTCTGCTGCACATGTGATCCGAATATCTGTGGCTCTACCCGGATGATTTCCTCCACCATGAGCCATAGCTCCTCCTTACCTTAGCGGTATGTACCTCCAATGGTTTACCGCGGTTGAATGTTCGCCACGGTGATCCGTGGGTCATAATGCGGTGGGCGTAGTTCTGTTGGCGTTGCGGTGTGGGTTTTGCTACCGCCAGTTTATCACTGACCTTTGGGCTGGCGGACTTATGTATGTGGCTGAATTGTGACGGGTTGCTATGTGTGTGTCATAATATGGGTAGCGGTAATCCGCCGTGGTGGCGGTATGTTGGTGGCAGTCAGCATGGCGGTAAGTGTGATTTACTGCCAATGTAATAATGAGGGTCTATGTATTGTTTACATAATTAGAAAGCCCTGAGGAAGTCGTGGGGCAGCACACCCCAGATGAAACACGTGTTGGCTTGGCTGGAGCACAAAGAATAAGAAGAAATAATGAAGAATATATGGAATTCGTTGGGACTGAATTTGATTGTATATATATATATATATATATATATATATATATATATATTATATATACAGTAGGACGTGTGCTATAAGTACATATATGTCACAAACCTGTGTGGCACAGGCACACTGGCCTGCAATGAGGCAACCCATTGTCAGCCACTAACAGATCTTACAAGATCAATGTCAATACACAATGTGAAGGTAGAAGGAATGGATTCAGGATGACATGTGACAAGGCCACGTGGTCACATACATGAGACCATTTTACCAACATACCACAGCTAGCAAGTTTATTGTGTATCTCAGATTTTTGCCCACCCTCTGTCCAGGCAGTTTGGGCAAATGACTAATACACCCAAAATCTGTGACCAAAATTACCTGGATCAATCAATGTCCACTTCACATGTCACACAGCTACCTGCCAATAACACGACTTCAAAATGCCCACATGAGGATGGCATGGTGAAGGCAGTTGGAAGAAAGAATGATATATAAGGGGTTTAGGCAGGTAAAGGCATACATAAGGCAAGGCCCAAACCTAATGACAGTGGAGTGTGACTGACCCAAACAAAGAAGATCAACAAGAGAGACACATTTTCAAGTCTGACTTAGCCAGCCAGCCATCCTTGGCTGTATGATGCATAGCATGAGATGCCTTGTCTCCTGAAAACAGAGATGCCTTTCTCAACACACCCTGACCCCTACAGTTCCCCATACAGTCACAGTAATCACATAACATCACATACTTACACTCAAGTAGTGATTGATGAGATCTGCCCACAGGTCTCCATCTTCATCCTTATCACTGTCATCCTCACTTGGCATTTCAGGAGGCTCAACCAGTGGCACAGCTGACTCCCACTCATCTGGAATATATGGGATATTTCGCCTCAGGGCGATGTTGTGGAGCATGCAGCAGGCCACAATGATCTTACACACTTTTCCGGGTGAATAGACGAGGGTTCCACCTGTCTTGTCAATGCTACGAAATCTGGCTTTCAGGAGCCCAAAAGTTCACTCATGACACACTGGGGGTTATTCTAACTTTGGAGGAGTGTTAATCCGTCCCAAAAGTGACGGTAAAGTGACGGATATACCACCAGCCTTTTTACGAGTTCCATAGGATATAATGGACTCGTAATACGGCTGGTGGTAAATCTGTCACTTTTCCGTCACTTTTGGGACGGATTAACACCTCCTCCAAAGTTAGAATAACCCCCACTGTGTCCTTCCATGAGGCTCGTTGAAGCAGACCTCCCCTGGCGTAGTTGGGTTCTTCACCGGTGTCAACAACCATGGAGTGTTTGTGCATGCAGAGTCCTCTATAAGGGAATTGGACATATGTGCAATCCTTAAGTCCCAAGCAGCATCTCACTATCAGAAGACATAGCATATAAACGCACATGACATATGTGACTTACCAACCAGGCAGGCCCTCTCTAGGTACAGTCATGTCATCAGCTGTGAAATAGTGCTGTCCCACACGATGAAGGCATCATGAAATGAACCCAGATAATGGGCACAGACCTGGGAAATGTAGAGGTCTGCCAAACAAACAACTTGGACATTGATGGAATGGTAGATCTTCCTGCTCCGATGTGGTGGAACCAAGGCTACATGTGTACCAATGGGTCCCACCACAAGTGAGATGTGTGCCAATCCAGAGAAGTCAGCCTTCACATGGGGAAATTCCTCTCGTTGAGGAAACTGGATGTAGCTGGCCAGGTGTTGCTGAGAGTACATCCTTCAAGACCAAACCGAACATGGACTGGGACATCCCAGCAGATAGGGCCACTGTATTTTTGAAGGACCTTGTGGCCAGGAAGTGCAACACTGCCATGACTTGAGTGATTGGTGGTCTGCCTTTTGGATGACTGATGGCTGGCATCAGATCTGCCTACAACGGACAATAAAGATCCACTATTGTCTGCCTATCCAGGTGATAGATCTGGATGATATGTCTGTCCTCCATGGCCTGGAGATCTGCCAGTGGACGGTACACAGGAGTTTGTCTGATCCTTCCCCTCCCAGGGTAACTATGTGGGACAAAAGTAGAGTATGCCGTCATTCAATGTGTCTCTTGCAAGGTAAATCATACATGTCATTTACGAACAGTGAACTGGCATGGGAGTAGCAGAGGACATGATACACAGTACATATTACCACTCACAATTACACTTAAGTGCCACGTTTGCCCCTTTCTTTTCCACATATGTGTACACATCATCTATCTGGACAGCAACAATGTGTGCATGTAACTTGCTGCTCGGACTGTGATTCAATGCCCCAAATCCTAAATTTCCCATCAGGGAGGGGGTGGGGGCTGTGTCCCTCATCATGTTGTTATATGTGCTTGACGTTATACCAATATGATTACAAAATCGAATGACCTACATGACAGGACAAGGCCAGCACTCAAGAATCCCCTGAACAACATATTCGCAATTGTGACGCATCAGAAATAGCCAATAATAGCATTGTATGCCTGTAAAATCGCGGGTGCCTGACCTACTCCACTGGACATGAACCGCCCTTGACCACCGGCAGAATTCATCATAGCGGTAGGCGGATGTTACCATGGCTGACACAGCCATAGGTCAACATTGTTGGCTGGGGCGGTCTTGGGCCAATGGCTGTGTCCCCCGGCAGTGATGGTCATGTATGTGATGGACATGACCGCCATTGTCTTCTGAATCCCTCACTTGACTATGACACTGACTATGACTATGACACTGTTGCCAGCAAGACCTCTCCTACCTGAGCTAATGTATACCACCTCTGGGAGCAATCATTCCACGTCCAACTGTTGTACAGTCATTTTAGTAATGTTTCTAGGCACATTATTTTAGCAACTAGGCCTCCCGCCTGTGCTCTTTATCCCAGTTACAATTTATTCTGCTTTATTTTTATTGTTTCAGAATTAGCCACATTCGTGATGCTGTTTTATTTTCTTATCTAGTTCTTTCGCCTAGGAAAGCATTGCGTTTCTTAGCAAGACATTCTTTTCACTTTGTGCTTTCCTCAAGGCCGCAGTGAGATAGGGTTGCCAGCAAAGTGGTACACTTCGTCTCCGACATTCATATTAAACATATACATCCTTACGTGGTGATATTTTCTCAGAACATCAGCTGTTTTATAATGAAAACACTTCTTTGTTCCATGCATCTTAGAGGGAGATTCCAGCAAGATGACCACGACCGCATGCTGATTGACTTTGCTACAGCTGCTTGCTGAGACTACCGGTTTCCTGGTCTACATGGGGATGGTGTCTCTATAGCCAATAGGCTTCCTTGCTCAGGTATGGGGGAATGATGTCTTCCCAAGGGGGAATCCTAAAGGGTGGATTAGGGCTTATCACACTCTGCTCTAACATAGCTGAGGTAGGAACAACATATATTACGCTTAGTGACAATATGGTGGGACTTTTCCTGTGTTTCTCTTATCTTGTCAACATTTTGCTTCCAGCGTGTTTCATCATTCTAACTATTGCAATTCATGTCATTTTATCTAAGACACAGCTAATTCAATAAATCTTATTGAACCATTTTCTGCCTCTGTTTGTCTTTGCATGTGTGAGACTAATGTAATTGAGAGAAAAGGATGAGATCTGATCCACCTCGATTTCTCTGAGAAGTCATTCTTGTCATGCGCTCAGTTGCCACAGATCATCCCTGCTCTTGGTTAGAGATGAGGCGCTGCTAGTTGGCTGGGAACGGATTAGGCCGACAGTTGTCACATGGTGTGGGATTGGACTCAGTTCCTCGCAATTCAGGTGGGACTGCCGCCTGAATCCAGCAGCCTGCCACCCAAACCAGCAGCCTCATTGGGATAATGAAAGCCCATGCAACACACCAGGTGATAGGGCCGCTGTCTTCTCGCTGGAGGAGTTGGAGAAGCATATGGAGGAGGGCCTACCCCTGTATAGATGGCTCTATGGTGTACCAGAGGACTAGGTGAATGCTGCTTGTGCACACTTTTCTCAGTAATTCTGCATATCTTACCTTTAGATTGCCTAGAGTTTGGTCCAGTTTGTGAGACTGTGGAATCAAAGCTCTGTATGAGCTGTCAGTGTGCATCAATGGGTGAGTCAATGGGCAGGTAGTGTGTCCTGAGACAATGTGGGGAAGCATCTGGCCACTGGACCTCGGGTCAAGACACCACTGACACAGAGGGACCCAGTGGCCTGGGGGATGAGGGGAGTCCCACGGGGGAGACCGGATCTGCATCGACAACCACGTATTCCTCCTCCATTGGTCACTCCCTATTGGTGGCAGACCCATCGAGGACCACACAACACCATCCTTGCCTGCCACCCTCATTCTATCACCGCCCTCTCTGTTGCTCCCCACCCAGTTGTTCGTGCCCTCTCACCAAAGAGAGTGGGAGTCTCCTTTGATACAGGCACCTCTGCCCCAGCCCCTGTTACCCCTGCTGCCCTCAGTGAGGAGGTTATTGACCTTCTGAGAAACATCTCTGTGGTCAGTCTGCCATCGTGAATGCCATCCAGAGACTGGCAACCCAAGTCCAGCAGACCAATATGTTTCTGGAGGGCATTCAAAGTGCAATAACTGTCCTACAGAGGTATTTTCAGTCTTCACACTGATGGCAGGCAGTCACCCCTTGTCATCCATCTCCCCACCTTCCTCTACCCAGTCCAAATCCTCCCTTTCTTGACCTAGCCAAAGTTCCCAGACAGACTCTCATGCATCCACCTCATTAGACAAAGGTAGCACACATAAACACAAGCACCACAAGACACACTGGCACACACACATACAACATCCACCCGCAGGCACAGCAACAGTCATGGCCTGCCCTGACACTACCACCCCCAGCATCACGCACACAACATCTACCATCCCTACAGTCACCATGTCAACATTCACTTATACACCCACCACACCCATCCTACCCGCAGCCACCACCCCAGCAGACCCTCAGACATCCACCCCAGTCACCATACCCGCAGACACCACAACTACCAACACACCTATATGCAGCACATCCAGCATACCTGCAGTCACCATGCCAACAGACACCCACCCACCACGGCATCCCCCAGCACCTCTAACCCCCCTCAGCCCAAGACACATAAATGCCCTTAATCGCCCACCCAACAGACACCCCCACACACAAGCATACCTCCCACAAGCACACACCCAAGACACCCACTGCTACACATCAGACAACCACTCCCTCAACCTGCAAATCCCAAACCCCTCCTGATGACCATCCCTGTGTGTCAAAGAAACGTTTCCTGTGTGATCTTGGCCTTACCCCTGCTCATCCCCTATTCTACACCCAAAAAGACTACAACACTCTCCAAGGCCATCACGTCCACATCCAAGGCCTCCCCTTCCCCCTTGAAAGCACCCATGCCTCTCCCCCACCAAGAAGAAGCCCACCCCTCCCAAGATGGAGCCCCCCTCACAAGCCCAAACCCAAACCCCCCACCCCCTGGGTAGTCCATGAGGTGCCTGCCTACCCACTTGATGCCCCTTCCTGTGGAGGTTACATGGCAGACAGGAGTCAAGTAGGGGCCCAACACTGTGTCATTTGGGTGTCCAGAATGGACTGGCCTATGGCTGTGGACTTATGGACTGGTCAAATAATAAACCCAACCAGTTATTAGTTTGTTGGGTACACCTTTGTCCTGTAATACCTTTTCTAGCTTTCTGTTGTTCATGAGTGACTTTGATTGTGTGCTTGTAGTTGTGTGTGTTTGTGCCTGCCTGCTGCTCCATGTGGTGTTGTTTGCATTATGTGAGTTTGTGTGCAGTGTCTCCTAAGAGAAGGGCTTCTGTTGTGTGATGGGCATGTGTGTGTGTAGAAGCAATGTTGGTGTCATGGAATTGTGTTGATTTTGTCATAGTAAGTATTTCTTTGTGTGATGTGCCATGTGGGCATGTATGGTGTTGGACTTGTCCCCCTGGAATGGCTATTGAATACATGTGTATCATCTTGAGTTTTCTTATTGCAGGTATGGAGTGTGTTCAGTTGTTCTGGATTGCTTTGCATTTGGGTGTGCATGTGTCCATTTAGGAGTATGTTCCTTGCTGCTGGTTTATGTAGGGATATGTCCCATGGAGTGGGAGTTGTGTATGCTTTGTTGACTTGCCCTTCCCCATTGTGTAGCTGTACATGACAATTGTTTTTGGTATTGCTTGTCCCTGAGATCCATGTATGGCCATTTCCTGTGCGCATGTGGTTTGAGGGCCTTATTCAGCTTGATATGTGTCCCAGTGCACCCTCCTTCCATGGGGTCCTGATGCTCCCATTCCAGCTGTGCAGGTTTTGTTGTCATGGTGCGCTTTGTCCATTTGTCGCTCTGTGTATTGTAAATGCCATTGTGTTTCCATTGTGGTGTGATGTGTGAGTCCATTGCAGGGTTGTTTCATGGTGGTGTTGTATGTATTCCATGACATGTCAATTAATTTGTGTGTTATATGTGAAGACAGTCTCTGGCCAGTGTTGGGTGTGAGTGTGTGTATGTTATTTGTATATGTGCAGTTGTTGTTGCAGTGTGTATGAATGTTGTGTGCCTGAGCTGTGTGGCCATGTGTAATTGTGTAGGGTTCCCATGAATTGTGTGTGTGCTTGCCAAGGTGTGCATATTGTGTCTGTATGTGTCCATGTATGTCAGTGAGTGTGTGTTATATGAGTAGTGTAGTTACTGCTAGTGGTGTACCACACCTTTGATGTGTTTCCCGGAGCAGCGTGCTGTTTTTAAAGGGTTAATGTTACAGGTAGGTGTGTTTACTTACGGTTGCCGTTCTCCATGGCAGCGTTGATTTCATTATCTTCCGGCAAGCAGGAGCAGTGGCATGATGTTTTTGAAGGGCTCCATGGCATCGCCGGACATGTGTAGCTGTCTGCAGGTGAGTGTCTCCCTTTCTTGTGTCTGTTCCCGCCAGCTTCTACGTGGTGGTTGGAATGCCGCGGTCACATTGGTGGTGTGCAACCTGAGTAATGGGTCCTATTTGTGCTTCCTGGTGACCACAGCAGTCTGTGCTGCCTAGCAGAGGTGGCGGACCGCTGGCTGTTTTCTGTCTGTACGACTGCCAGTCCCGTAATACAGCAATTCACTCCACCAGGCCATTGGCGGTCGGACCGCCAACCTGGTGGCCCTCGGACCGCCCAACCTGTAATCAGTCCCCAAGTGTCTTCTAAATAATTTTGCTGTGGACCCAATTTGTCATTTTCTGTAAAGTATACCGATTGTATAATTGATTTGTAGAACTCATCCATACTCTCAGAAGACAGAAAAAAACAATGCTGTAATTCTTACTGCAGTTTACTGTTCGACATGAAATCCTCACCTAAGGATGTTTTTTGTATTTTTCACCAATATGCCTGGGAAATGTGAAAAAAGCATGCTTGAATTTGTGTCAGGGTAAAGTTGAGTAATAATATCAATCCTTTATAATTCTAAATCAATTATAATTCCCTTTGTCCTGTTATTTACAGTTTTGGATTTTATGACTCATAAAAACTCAATGTAAGTTAAAGATTGATTGTCAGAAAGTAAGCTGTATAGTTATGGAACAGCGGTATTATTAATTTGGCATGAATAGTGTAAATTTGGGTGAATAGATGGAGTGTAGTACCATCCATCATCCAAATTTCAGTATTCTCCAGGTTTACTAAGTTATGCATTGTACTGAAGTGTAGTATGCATTTGATGGTGTTCTCATTGCCAGTAGGAAAGGTTCATTATTAAAAGTAACTGTTAGTTTGGGGGAATGTTAATATCTGAGTAGGTCTGGGATGTAATCTTATGGGATTATTTGCCTGTATTTGCCTCTGAGCCATTCTACTGAAATTGGGTTTGTGGGCAAACTGCTAGCAACATGCATGAAGATGTTTTGGACTATCCCGTTTAAAACTTAGCAATAGAGCTCACTGGATGTGGCTGCAAGTGTTATAATGTGTTGAATGGATTCTCTCACTTCAATCTCCATTGAAGAGGCAGAGTGGTTATGCTCTGCGGTCTTTTCTACAGTGTCACCCAGAGTAACCGCTCTATCTTTGCAATGGGATGAAAAATACTCAACAAACTTCCAATGACTCCTGGGCTCAGATAATCTCTCCTTACAATAAATGTATCCATCATGTTTCAACAGCCTGTTTCCTTTTCTTGGTAGGAGGTATCTCACTTTTTTTGCATGTTAATGTTATACAAATGTTCTTTTTTGTTTCTTCACTAAAATCTGTCTGTTTGGAAAAAAGAGATATTGTTAATTTGTGATCTCACATGTCCTGAGTATGTCGTAGGTTTTGTCTACATTCTACATTTTCTATTATTTTTTATAGTTAAAAAAGGGTGAATGGTAACTTGCAATGTTCCAAAAGTAGGATATGTGTCAAAGGTGATGAGTGAAGATAGTCTTCTTCTGTGAAAGAAATTAATTTAAAAAATATATATTTGTTCTGTTTTGATTGTTAGTGGTGTATTAGGTTGCTGTAAAGTAAGATTATATTTAGATGTTGTGGGACCAGGCCCTTTCTGCATGGTCATGCCCAGACTTTTTGTCTTTTCCCTCCACTTATTGCTGAATTTGTTTTTGTTGGCTTTATGATTCTGGGCACTTTACCACTGCTAACCAATCGTAGGGGCATGTGCTCTTTCCCTAAAACATGTTACAATTGGCTTGTCCACAATTGGCATATTTAATTTACTTATAAGTCTGTTGTAAAGAGCACTACATGTAAAGTAAATGCTACCGGTGGTCCTGCAGCACTGATTGTGACACCCACTTCAGTAGCCCTTTAAACATGGCTCAGGTCTGCAATTGCATAGGCAGAGCAGAGCCTATGTGTGCATTTTTGAACTGCCATGCCAAACTGGTCAGTTAATTCTCTTTCCAGACCCAAACCTTACTTTTGAATACATGTGTCACCCCTAAGGTAGGTCCTAGACAGCCCCAAGGGCAGAGCGCAGTGTATTTAAAAAGTTGGATGTGTACTTTTCAGCTTTACATGTCCAGGTAGTGAAAAACGTTTAAGTTAATTTTTTACTGCCACAAGGCCTATCTGGGCCCAATTAATATTGGGATTGCCTTATTACATCATATAAGTATAATTTCCTGGATATTTCAAGTTTGGTGTCTCTGTGCTCACAATTTAAAGTCAAAGCTTATGGTGAAATTGGATTTTAAATTGCAAGTATGAAAATTCCACTTTTAGAAAGTTGGCATTTTCCTACTTTGACTATTCTGTACCCCTGCCTGTCTCTGAATACATGTCTGGGCGTGTGACAGCTGGGTTCTTGTGCCTTTTGTATCGTTTTGATCTTCTTTTGTTGGTTAAATTAAGATCTATAATTCTAAATTGGTGTGGATTATTTTTGTGTGGTGTTTTCATTGCTTTACTGTTTTAAGTGTTGCACAAAAACATAACTCATTGCCTCCTAAGTTATGCCTTCTCTGTGCCAAGCTACCAGAGGGTGAGCAAAGGTTAATTTATTGTGTGTAACTGACTTACCCTGACTGGGATTGTTGTTCCTGCTTTCATAGGGTACATGTCAACCAGAAACCCAATTTCTGACATTTGTATGGCTATTTAGCACTGTTTTCAAAAGAGTGGGGTGCTCTTCTCAGCTAACCACTGACAGAAAATGGTGGACTGCACCTTGTATGTTTTATAGGGTATTCAAATATTTACAACAATATATGTGTAGGAAACTGTTTTTTCTATTTTAAATCGTGACTAAATGTATAATTCTTTTTTTGTGAAAAAATAAAGCATTTTTTACCTTCTTCACAGTGTGTGAGGGTGATTTTGGTTGGGGGCAAGGGACATTGTTTATGTTGAAATGAAAGACAGACTATTTAAAAAAACTTTTTATTATTAAGATTGTTTTATTATTGCGGAAGGTGGGGGAAGATGGCAGCTGTGTGAGATGTCCAGGAGGTACTCTCCTTTGCTCCGGATCTTCACCCTGATTCCCGACTCCGGCTCTGGGCCTTCTCGCGGCTACAGGGTTGCAATGTTACAATGGTGACTGTAGCACAGACATGACTCTTCTTTTCAGGATTACTACGCTAACTGACCTGGACTGGCAGCTGCCGAAAGGCGTATCGTCTGCCTGGTGAGGTTGTTTAGGCTCACCGGTGCGCTTGTTAGCATTTCTGATACATTGTTTAATGGCTCACCGTAGAAGATATAGGCGGTCATTAGAACATTGGCGGTAAAAGCCGTATACCGCCGTGCAGAAGACCGCCAACACACCGCCACAGCCGCGGATTTCCGCCACAGCTATTATGACCCACATTTCGGAATCTGCCAAAATTCAGACACCCACACAAGTCCGCCACACCAAAGGCCAGTGATAAACTGGCGAAAACAAAACCTCCACCGTCACGCCAACAGAAATACGCCCACACTATCACGACACACGAATCCACGCGGCGGTCTTTCAACCGCGGTATTCCATTGGCGGTACACACCGCCGCGCTAAAAATACACACACACATACAAAACACTACCACATTGGACAATTCGAAATACACACACCTGATACACATACACACACCACTACCACACACCCATTACAATATAAAACACACACCCACATCACCCACAAACCCCCACGACCAAAAATTCCAAAAGAAGGCCAGAGAGAGACAGCACCAGCAAGAACAACAGGCACACAACACCATCACCCACAGAACTTCCATGCACCTCACACAATACACCACTACATATCAGCACACTTATCACCACACAATCCACCCCACACATCACCTACACCACCCCATGGCACGGCAAAGACACCCCAGGTTCTTGGAGGAGGAGCTCAGGGTCATGGTGGAGGAAATTGTCCGGGTAGAGCCACAGCTATTCGGAGCACAGGAGCAGCACACCTCAATTGCAAGAAGATGGAGCTATGGCGAAGAATAGTGGACAGGGTCAACGCAGTGGGACAGCACCCAAGAAATCGGGAGGACATCAGGAAGAGGTGGAATGACCTACGGGGGAAGGTGCGTTCCGTGGTCCCAAGACACCACCAGGTGGTTCAGCGGACTGGCGGCGGACCCCCACCTCCTCACCCACAACTAACAACATGGGAGGAGCAGGTCTTGGCGATTCTGCATCCTGAGGGCCTCGCAGGAGTAGGTGGAGGAATGGACTCTGGTAAGACAAATCTTAATTATTACATCCCCCACCCTACCTGCATGCTATCACATACCCCCACCCTCACCCCCAGCACCCCAACTCCTCACATATGTCCCAACATCACAAACCACCCATCCCAACACCAAGCCTTGCATGCAACAACAAAGCATGGACACCCATCCCTAAAGCATGCCCACTGCACATACCCATACAACCCCCTATACCATCACCACACAAGGTCCCACACAGGAATGCAAGCACTGGGGTACACGGTCACCCACCCATTGCACACCATGACACATACAGATGTAATAACCATCCTTTTATACCCCTGCAGGACCCCTACCCAACGTCACCGGACAGGAGGATCCACACAGGTCCACACCACCAACAGAAGAGGCCCACAGTGATGACAGCACCTCTGTCCAACTGGATCTAGATGACCAGCCCGGCCCATCGGGGACCTCAGGACAGTCGGTTCCCCTCACACTGGCACAGGCCACCACAGACCTTCCCCCTCTAGAAACACCAGCACAGCAATCACCCAGCGGGCCCATACCTCCGTCCCCAGGACACGTCAATCAGCAGTGTGTCCACCACTACAGGGAACCCAGGATAACCCACCACCCCAACAACAACAGGGACCTGGGGGCAGTGGTAGTGGGCACACGGTCCAGGGGACGGAGGCCCAGGAACACAGGGGAACTGGGAGGGCTGCTGTGCGATAGGGGGCGGATAGGCCAAGGGAACCCACTCTCCACGAGGCCCTCTCCTCCATCATGGGAGCCTACCACCACTCCCAGGAGACGATGGCAACAGTACTGGCCAAGTTTCAGGAGACCCAGCGCCTGCAGGAGGAACAGTATATGTGTTTCAGGGAGGAACTCAGAACCATCAGCTCAACCCTGGGCACCATCGTAGGGGTGCTGAAGGAAGTACTCAACACCAGGAGGGACACTGTGGCACTACAAGGGGCCCCTGACACTAGCCTGGACGATGATCTGCCCACCACCTCCGCCGGCGCTAGTAGACAGGACGCCCCGCCACAGGACCACAACACCAGCACCCCACCCCCTGCAGAGGGAGAACCACCCCGCAAACGGTTCCTGAGAGCCAGGACAAAGACAGAGCACGATTCCAAGACCCCCGCCAAGAAATGAGACCACCCTGATTGTCATCCTACTGTCCCACTTTGTCACCCTGTCCATCCTTAAACTACCCCAGCTCCACTTCCTATGCCCATTTGGGCAATGCACCTGTGAGACTAATAGACTGGACTCTGCTATGGACATTCCTCCGCCATCACCCCTCACCATTTCACTACCCCCTCCAATATTGAGCACTTAAATAAACACACTTAAAGCACAAAACAATCTGGAGTCTGTCTGTGATTTCGAAATAGTGTATTAGCAATTACAGTGACAAAATGCTCTTTCAATTGTAATGTCAACATACCTATTTCACACAGCTCTAGTCCATGAGGAATCTAAGCAGATGTCACACAGTGGGACCCACATCTGTGAAATCGTAAGGGAAAGTGACAACTCAGTGACCATACACTGGGTGAAAAAGACAGACAGTAGAGAGGTAGTAGTGTTAAAGGACATGTAGTAGGCAGGTATGTACTCTTACCTGTGTCTCACTGGAAATATTGCTGGATCACTGAGTCCCTGTTGTTCATGTCTTCTTCCTCTGCTTCCTCGTCTTCACTGTCCACAGGCTTCACAGCTGCAACAACACCGCCATCTGGACCATCCTCCTGCAGAAAAGGCACCTGTCGTCGCAATGCCAAGTTATGAAGCATACAGCAGGCCACGATGATCTGGCACACCTTCTTTGGTGAATAGAATAGGGATCCACCTGTCATATGGAGGCACCGGAACCTGGCCTTCAGGAGGCCTAAGGTCCGCTCGATCCCCCTCCTAGTTCGCCCCTGGGCCTCATTGTAGCGTTCCTCTGCCCTTGTCCTGGGATTCCTCACTGGGGTCAGTAGCCATGACAAGTTGGGGTAACCAAAGTCACCTGCAAATGGTGAGGGACAACAGTTAGACACACACTAACCTGTAGGGATAACCTCAGACCCATACAACCATTCCCACTCACCTGCCTCCAGGTGCTCACCTAATAGCCACACACGGTGCCTCTGGAGTTGACCCATCACATAAGGGATGCTGCTATTCCGCAGGATGTAGGCGTCATGCACTGAGCCAGGAAACTTGGCATTCACATGGGAGATGTACTGGTCTGCCAAACATACCATCTGTACATTCATAGAATGATAACTCTTCCGGTTTCTGTACACCTGTTCACTCCTGTGGGGGGGGACCAAAGCTGCATGGGTCCCATCAATGGCACCTATGATGTTGGGGATATGTCCCAGGGCATAGAAATCACCTTTCACTGTAGGCAAATCCTCCACCTGAGGGAAAACGATATAGCTCCACATGTGTTTCAGAAGGGCAGACAACACTCTGGACAATACATTGAAAAACATAGGCTGGGACATCCCTGATGCTATGGCCACTGTTGTTTGAAATGACCCACTTGCAAGGAAATGGAGCACTGACAGCACCTGCACTTGTAGGGGGATTCCTGTGGGATGGCGAGTTGCTGACATCAGGTCTGGCTCCAACTGGGTACACAGTTCCTGGATTGTGGCACGGTCAAGCCTGTATGTGATAATCACATGTCGCTCCTCCATTGTCGAGAGGTCCACCAACGGTCGGTACACCGGAGGATGCCGCCATCTCCTCACATGTCCCAGCGGACGGTGCCTATGAAGGACAACAGCTAGCACAAAGTCAAACAACTCAGAGGTACGTATCCACAGTTTACCCAGAACACCAATCATACACAAAAGGTGGCCTGTATGTGTGTTGAGTCTAGGCCTAGGTATGTGTGACACAGTTGGAAATGAAGCAATGTGGGCCCCTGAAATGGTGGCTGCCTGACCTCTAAAGTGGGACATCAAGATGTGAAGTAACTGCGCTGGCGTCGTACACCATTGCGGTAGGCGGTCGAAGACCGCGGCGCAATGCTGCATTGGCTGACATTGGACCCTATGGGTCCCAGGAGTCAATGACGATGTATGCCGGTGGTGACGGTACGCACCGCCGTGGACGTGACCGCCATTTTCTATCTGTTCAATCACTCGATATCTGATCTTCGACAGGAGAGGACCTACACTGCAAGTGCTGCTGTGACCTCGGTCTGGAAGAGACAATGGCTCGAGTGTCTGGGGAAAGGGCCCCTGCCTTCACATCGGAGGAGTTGGAGAAGCTCGTGGATGGGGTCCTCCCCCAGTAAATGCTACTCTACGGTCCTCCAGACAAACAGCTATGTACACAGGGAGCATGTTGTATGGGCTATGACTGTGTGGAGAGGGCTGGATGTAAGATGGAAGGGGGGAGAGTGCTGCGTGCATGAAAGACGGTGAATGCATGTGCCACATGGCAAGGGTAGGGATGGGGGCCAATCACTTTGACGGTGCAGTTGGTAATAACTTCTCTTTTTCCCCTGTACATTTCATGTAGGTCAGCGCCCACCAGAAAAAATATATTTGGCGTGCCATGTCCAAGGACGTCCGGACCCTGGGGGTCTACCACAGACGGAGCACCCACTGCCGTAAAAGATGGGAGGACATTCGCCGCTGGAATAAGAAGACGGCGGAGGCTCAGCTGGGGGTGACCTCCCAACGTGGGAGGGGTGCCCGTCGCACCATGACCCACCTGATGTTCCGGATCCTGGCGGTGGCCTACCCGGAGTTGGATGGGTGCTTGAGGACATCACAGCAGCCACAAGGGGGTGAGTACAGTCTCATTCTGCTGACTTTGCGCGCAGTGGAGGGGTCTGGGTGGGGGAGGTGGGCTGTGGGTTTCCCTAGGCCTGGGCGAGTTCCGTAGGCAAGGCCCCTCCGTAAGGCAGCCCACCTCTATAGAGTGCCAAGTACACCTACTCATGCCCCTGTGTCATCTATGTGTGCAGATGTCGTCCATAGCCTTGTAGGCCATTTCCCAGGAATTGAACAGTGGAGCCCAAGAGCACGGCGTAGTGCAGGGGGCTTCTGTGTCTGTTGTGTCTGCCAACGGTAGCGGTAATGCATGCACTCAACATGCCTCTCTTCTGTCTTCCCCCCCTTTTTGTGGTCTCCCTGTTCTTGTGTGCATAAGCATCATCAGGCAGAGGAGCAGTGGCACCGGAGCACGAGGGAACTGCATCCCACATGGCCCTGGAGGGCGACACTACGGAGTCTGAATTCACCAGTGGGACGGAGGGTGAGGGGAGCTCCACGGCAGGGACAGGAGCGGAGACCAGCGACACGGACTCGTCCTCTGATGGGAGCTCCCTTGTGGTGGCGGCAACATCTGTGCCCCCCGCATCTACAGGTACAGCCGCCACCCCCCTACCAGCACCGCCCTCCCAGCAGCCCCTCAGCCTTTGCCCCGTGCCCACTCACCCAGGAGGATGGGCATCACCTTTGCCCCAGTTACCTCAGGCCCTGCCCCAGTCACCCCTGCTGCCCTCAGTGAGGAGGCCATTGACCTCCTCGGGTCCCTCACTGTTGGGCAGTCTACCATTTTGAATGCCATCCAGGGTGTAGAGAGGCAGTTGCAACAAACAACTGCATTCCTGGAGGGCATTCATTCTGGTCATGCGGTCCTTCAGCGAGCTTTTCAGACTCTGGCCTCAGCACTGATGGCAGCCAATGTCCCCGTCTCTAGCCTCCCCCTTCCAACTTCCTCCAACCCGACCCAATCCCCTGTACTTCAGCCTATCGCAATCACACCTACAGACCAAAATGCTCACACGTCAACACCCAAGGGTAGCTCAGGCAAACATAAACACCACACATCCCACAGGCATTCACGCAAGCATCACACACATGCAGACACACCAACATCCACTGCCTCCACTGTGTCCCCCTCTTCCTCGTCTCCCTCCTCCCTCCCAGTCTTGTCTACACAAACACCTGCATGCACTACATCTGCAGCCACTACGTCCCTCTCCAGCACACCCACCACCACACCCCGCTCACGTGCAATCACCACCCCACTACCGTTCACACGTCCCCTGTGTCCTCTCCCAGTGTGTCTGTGACGCCCCCTCCCAAGATACACAAACGCAGGCACACACCCACCCAACAGCCATCCACCTCACGACAGCCTCCAGCGCATGCACCTTCACCCAAAGTCACCAAACGTACACCTCCTACAACCACCACCTCTTCCTCCACTCCCAAACCCCTCCAGCTACCCGTCCCAGTGTGTCCAAAAAACGTTTCCTGTCCACCCTTGACCTCTTTCCCACACCTCCCCCACCCCTTTCCATCTCATAGGTCCCGAACTAGCACCTGAGCCACAACATCTCCGGGACCAGTGGTGCCTGTAGTCACCGGAATCTGGAGTGCACCGGCCACCAGGGCAGCCAGTCTGGCACTGAGCCACAGCACAGACAGTCCCCCACCTGTGAAGCATCAGAAGTTGGCCAGTGCCCGGCGGGAGAGGGGGAAGACTCCAGCCACCAAAGCCACACCCAGGGGTACAGGTGGGAGTGTGGAGTCAGCTGTGACACCTTCCAAGGTGGGGAAGGGCCACAAGAAACCCGGCAAGTCTGGGAAGAGCAGCACAGCGGAGAAGACCGCCATCATCCCCGATGCCCAGGAGGCCACCACCATCCCAGCTGCCCAGGAGGCCACCGCCAGCACCATCCCAGCTGCCCAGGAGGCCACCCGCAGCACCAGCCCAGCTGGGCCATGAAGGACCGCCAGCACTAGCCCGCTGGGCTATGAAAGACCGCCAGCAGTAGCCCCGCTGGACCATGAAGGACCGCCAGCACTAGCCCCGCTGGGCCATGAAGGACCGCCAGCACTAGCCCCGCTGGGCCATGAAGGACCGCCAGCAAAAGCCCCGCTGGGCCATGAAGGACCGCCAGCAAAAGCCCTGCTGGGCCATGAAGGACCACCAGCACTAGCCCCGCTTGGCCATGAAGGACCGCCAGCAAAAGCCCCACTGGGCCATGAAGGACCGCCAGCAGCTGAGACCCTGCAATGGAGACCGCCATCTCAAGCACCGCTGAACAGGGCACCGCTGCCTCAAGCACCACTGAACAGGGCACCGCCATCTCAAGCACCACTGCACAGGACACCGCAATCTCAAGCACCGCTGCACAGGGCACCGCCATCTCAAGCACCGCTGCACAGGGCACCGCCATCTCAAGCACAGCTGAACAGGGCACCGCCATCTCATGCACCGCTGCACAGGGCACCGCCATCTCAATCACCGCTGCACAGGGCACCGCCATCTCAAGCACCGCTGAACAGGGCACCGCCATCTCAAGCACCGCTGGCCCATGAGCGGCAAGGGCACTGACGCAACTGAGTCCGTCACGGGGTGAATGATGCACTCTGGGCACCATGCCCCCTCCAGAACCAGTGGAGAGATAAATCCACTACCTCAGTCCTTGGCAGGATGAAGCACTCTGGGCACAAAGCCCCCTCCAGAACCAGTGGAGAGATACATCCACTACCTCAGTCCTTGGCAGGAGAAGCACTCTGGGCACAAAGCCCCCTCCAGAACCAGTGGAGAGATACATCCACTCCCTCTGCCCTTAGCAGGATGAAGCCCTCTGGGCACAAAGCCCCCTCCAGAACCAGTGGAGAAAGGCATCCACTCCCTCTGCCCTTAGCAGGATGAAGCCCTCTGGGCACCATGCCCCCTCCAGAACCAGTGGAGAAAGGCATCCACTCCCTCTGTCCTTAGCAGGATGAAGCACTCTGGGCACAAAGCCCCCTCCAGAACCAGTGGAGAAAGGCATCCACTCCCTCTGTCCTTAGCAGGATGAAGCACTCTGGGCACAAAGCCCCCTCCAGAACCAGTGGAGAAAGGCATCCACTCACTCTGTCCTTTGCAGGATGAAGCACTCTGGGCACAAAGCCCCCTCCAGAACCAGTGGAGAGAAACATCCACTCCCTCTGTCCTTAGCAGATGAAGCACTCTGGGCACAAAGCCCCCTCCAGAACCAGTGGAGACTGTTATCCACTTGTGAGACTGTGGCTGTGCACTCCCCAGGATTGAACAGTGGGCAAACCACCCACTTGTGAGACTTGAGAGACTGTGGCTTTGCACTCTCCAGGATTGAACAGTGGGCAAACCACCCACTGTAGAGACTTGTGAGACTGTGGCTTTGCACTCCCAAGGATTGAACAGTGGGCAAATCACCCACTGTAGAGACTTGTGAAACTGTGGCTTTGCACTCGCCAGGATTGAACAGTGGGCAAACCACCCACTTGTGAGACTTGAGAGACTGTGGCTTTGCACTCCCCAGGATTGAACAGTGGGCAACCCACCCACTGTAGAGACTTGTGAGACTGTGGCTTTGCACTCCCCAGGATTGAACAGTGGGCATGTGGCCCCCTCGTGAATTTGGCGTCGTGCACTCAAGCGGCTGAGGTGCCCCCCCTTTCCTTCCCAGAGGTGCCTGTTTAGTTGCAGTTTCTGGAGTGTTCTCTCTGTCATGGTCGGGGATCTTGTGTGGGCCTCACCCATACCGTGTGGTACCAGTGTTCCACAGACTTTCTTAGAGCACTTCCTGGACTACTATGCTTGGTATACATTATGTACATGGTGAATATATATATTTCTGCCTACTTGCTTTTAATATATTACAATGGTTACACTTATTTTCTATTCTCTTTGCATTCTTCCAGGCGGCTTGTGGGGTGTAACTGTGATGTATTGATATGCATTAGTGTGTGTGTTGTAGTGGGTGAGGGTGGGGGTGGGGGTGTTGCATGTGTGTGTCACTGTTTTTTCCCTCCCCTGTGTCGTAGGTGCAGTACTCACCGTGGTCTTCGCCGCCGGCGTTCGTGCTCCTGGTAGAGGAGCAGGAAGACTATTGCAGGGAGAATTTGGAGTTCCGGGTCCGTGGCATCCTCGTTCCTCTTGGAGTGTGTAGAGGTGAGCGTTTTCCCTTCAGGATTCCTGTTTCCGCCGTGTTTTTATCCGCGGTGAATCCGCCCCGGAAAAGGTGGCGGATTGGCCTGTCATAATAGTGTGGGCGGTACATTGTCTCCCGTCTGTCTGTTGGCGGTGACCGACAAGCTGTTTGTTTGTACCACCGTGGCGGTCGGAGTGTCAAAGTGGCTGTCTTTGTTGGCGGTTTCCGCCACGGTCGTAATTCCAAATTTTTTACCGCCACTTCAACACCGACCGTCAGGGTTGTAATGACCACCATAATGTATTGATGCCGGCGAGAGGATGAAAAGCAGCGGTGACTGTGAGTGAGATGAAGTGAGAGCAGACCCGTGGTAGTGGCGGTAGTTCTAAAGAGATGAAGGCGGCAAGACCAGACTTGCAGGGCTCGATGCCCGAAAAGGTGAAGGCAAAACCAAAACAGAACGAAGCGGTGAATGTGAAACAGGCGGTTATGCCGGATGGCAAAGTATTTAAAGCAAAAGCCACAGCAGAATGTGCTTCACTCACCTGAAATGGAACGATAGGTGGCAGTATTGGGCAGCGCTGAGAGCGCAGATGTAACTATAGAAAGCGTGAATGAGAAAGAGAAGGCAGAGACAACTGTGCAACTTTTTCAAAAGGCAAACAGCCCCTTTACCCCCGCCCCACCTTCTGACTCTGCTGGATTCTCAGCTTTTGAAATAAATAAAGAGCAGGAGGAAGAGTTAGGGATCAAGGTCCCCCAGGAATTCGGGCCTTTACCGGGGTCGGGTGTGGACGAAGGAGTAATAGCAAGGGACAGGGAAATAGTGATGAAGATGAAGACGTAGACTTTGATGGAGGTAAAGTTCGGGCTTGGAAAACCTCGTTGTCAGAAGCAGGTTTGGAGAGGACCACCCCTGGGGAAGCTAAGAGCTCTGAAGAGGGGAAGGGGTTAGAGCAGTCTGATAGTATAGAGGTTAATACCATGAGAAAGCAGAAAAAAAGAACTCTCACACTGATTTGCCCGGATGTCAACACTCGACTAAGACCTCTAAGGGCTTACATTGGAACTACTCCTCTAACCCAGGCCTATAAGCCTCAAACTTTCTCCCTAGCTCTGTAGGAGCAACAGGATTGGTCTCGCTGGAAACAATTCATCAGAGTATTATGGAACACAGGGAAGAAACAAAGGCAGAAAGTCGCAGAACACAAGCAGCATGCTGAAAACTGCAAGGTGCTATCCAGCGGGTATCAAAAACGTGCTCCGAGTTTGAGGAACGGATAGGAGAGGCCGACTCTCGGATATCCAAGTTTGAGGACGATGCAGCTGCACGATCAGGAACTGGGGACGCACTGAACGCCCAGCTGAAGGACACCCAGTGGAAACTTGCAGACCTTGAGGATAGGCTGCGGCGTAATAACCTGTGAGTATTAGGCATTCCAGAAGGTATAGAAGGCGCAGATTTGCGCGCATTCATGGTGAATCTTTTACAGGAGGCTTTCCCATAATTGAGTCAGTGGGACTGGGAGAGGGAGGTTCAGAGAGCTCACAGATTCCCCTTCAATTTTAAAATGCAATCAAATACCAGGGGGCCAATCCTAGGGCGATGCATATATGCCTCCATAACTTCCAGGCAAGGCAGGTTTTATATGACCTTGCTCGACCGGATCGCAAGCGCACTGCCAAGGACTGTAATTTCTTTGTTAGACTGGATTTCTGCCATGCGACAGTAGAGAAGACGTGGAGGCTGCGTCAACTAATTACTCCCTTGCAGGAAAAAGGGGCCCAGGTATTTTTGATGAACCCAGCAAAACTGAAGGTGGTGTTTAACAATATGACTTCATACTTTCTATCCGAGATCAAAGCTAAGGAGTTCCTTGACTCATTATAGTGTTGCTGTGTGATACTGGGGTGCATCTCATCTTATGCAGAGAGGTCGGTGGAGGGAGGAAGGAGCGGGGGTGGGAGGGGGCGGGGAGGACGGCTCTCTCCCACTGCTTCCCACTCCTTCAATATGAGTTTGGTTACTGCATCATTACACGTTTTAAGGTGGGCGGGGTGTGGGTTTGGAGCAAGGTGGATCATGAATCCATCACGTACGGGAGCAGGCGGGTCCTCTGACCTTAGTAAACTGGTGGGAGGTGGTGGGCTGGCTCTAGAGTAGAGGGGTTCATGGATGAGGGATGGTGGGGGGGGTGAGGATGGTGTGGGAGCCAGCAAGAGTAAAGGCAAGGATTACCATCAAAAGCATGTAAATGGGCAGGGGGACTTGATGGGCATGATGAAGGAAGAGTTCAGCATACGGCAAGGGCAGATGTTTAGTAGGGTAAAATCGTCTAGAAAAGCTACTGTGATGTCAATGGAGTGTAGATGCCTAAAAATGAAACAATGTCCCACAGTTTGAGAATATGCTCCATGAATATCTGCGGGCTCAATAACCCCCAAAAGAGGAGAAAAGGGGCACTAGGGCTAAAATGAACTCAAGCAGATCTTTTTTGTATACAAGAGACTCATATTTCTTGGGAAAGGCGGGGGCTTCTGAAAGAACTAGGGTTGATACCCCTAGTCTGAACACAACAGACGGTGACAACACTGGGGTGGCAATTATGGCAACAAATTCCTGCTGTAATGTAGGTCGCTCTCTAGTGGATAATCGAACTTTCATGAGGCCGAAGTATTCGGTACCTGAACTCTGAATTGACATCATGGCCACTGCCGCTGGTAATATGTGGAGATTTGAACATCCACTTGGAGGTTGTGAAAATCCTGGGCAATCAGGAGTGTTACCAGGGTCGTAAGCTCAAGTATGGAGGGCTATCAGGAGACTAGTTGGGGGTCATGGGCTGGTGGATGTCTGGGAGAGACTTAAGGCCCCAGATCTTGGCTATACATATTATTCTTCTCTACACTCTAAACTAGTACGGCTAGACTATTTCTTTATCATGGCTAAAGCAGTTACGGAAGCAAGGATAGATCTTCTTCCCAGGCTTCTATCGGATAACAATCCGCTAGTTTTAACTGTACTGATAAGTGGATTTGTGAAACCACGGCGTTCTTGGTCATTCAATAAGAAGTTGTTAGTCGAATCTGGCTATGTAGAACATATGAAGGCTTGGATGAATTTTTTTTACAAGATAACAGAGACACGGCGGTGACAGGAATGATATGGGACGCATTATAAGCTGGGATTAGAAGGGAGACCTTGTGCTACAACTTACATTTGCAGAAGGTAAGGGAGAGAGAGGTTAGGAGCCTGCATTTAGAACTCATCCAGGCAGAAAGAAATTAATGCAGAGTGTAATAAAAATGGAGGATATCAGCACAGCGCAGGCTCAGCTATCCGTCCTGAAGGCTAAAGCGAACCAACACTTGAATAAAGCAGTAGCCGCCAGCTATCAGAGTTATAAGACAGAAAGCTACAAATATGGAGAGACCACTGGCCAAGTTCTTGCTAGGCGAATAAGGCAAAAAATGATGAACACGGGCATAGAGGTCATCATGGATACACAGGGGCGGAAATGTGAAAAGCCTGAGGAGATCTTGGAAGGTTTTAGGGTTTTTTATCAAAAGCTAAATACGGATGATACAGAATATTCTGCTGGTGCACAGAGAGAGGCCATAGAATGTTTGAGAGGATTGAGATCAACTAGGCTCTCTCAAGAAGATCAAGTTACATTGTATGCGCCCATTCAATTGGAAGAAGTATTTGAAGCAGCAATGTCTTTAACCTCAGGGAAAGCCTCAGGCCCAGACATCCTACCACTTGAGTTTTATAAGACATTCTATAAAGAACAAAGGAGGGAGTTGCTAGAAACTTTTCGCAAGGTGCAACTAGGCTAGATCCCGTTTTGTTGGGAAACTGTCAGCATTATAGTGTTTAAAAAGAAAGATAAGCCACCTCACTCTCCCGGATCACACAGACCAATAGCCTTGTTAAACAGTGATGGAAGATATATGCTAAGATTTTAGCAGCTAGGCTAGCAAGAGTTATCCCTTTGCTAGTCTGCTAGAGGCAGCATGGCTTTTATACCCGGCAGGGGGACAGTTGACCACATCAGAAGGAAACTCCCTATTTGAGCTTGCGGAGATGCACCAGACACCACTTGACCTGATGCTACTAGATGCCGAGAAGGTGTTTGATTGTGTTTCAGGGTCTTTGTATGGGAGACCCAGAGATGGAAGGGGATTGGGGAAGGCTATTTTACTGCTATTAGGGCCATGTATAAGGCTCCCAAAGCTCGGGTACATCTGGGAGGGTTTGAGTCAAGCTTTATATCTATTACTAGAGGCACCAGATAGGGGTGCCTGTGATCTTCGTTGATTGCACTATATATAGATCTGTTTTTAATTAAATGGGAGAGGAGTAGCAACATCAACCCAGTGGTCTATCATAGGGAAAAATATAAGGCTGATGATGTAGCGGTGACCACAACTGACCCTGAGGGAGCTATCTAGGAAATTGAAGGGCTGGCTAAAAACTTTGGGCTATATTCTGGCTATAAACTGAATGAGTATAAGATATATACTCAGCCCACACCTTTACTAGAGACAAGCGGGTTGTGACGGATGCAGTATATCTGGGGATTAGAATTATTGCTACAGTAAGGAGCTCGTGGCCCCCTTGTTGAGCAAAGTGAAGAGATAGAATGCATTATTTATATTTATCACTCTTGGGCCGATGCTATGTTTTAAAAATGAATGTTTTACCAAAGGTATTGTGTTTGTTCCGGTCGATTCCTTTAGAGATTGCAAAACGCTGGTTATGGAAGCTAGAGGCAATTGGCAGCAATTTCTTGTGGGGTTGTGCCAAGCCCTGAAGAGCTCTGAAATATATGATCCTTCTAAAATGTCGAGGTAGCTGGGCAGTTCCCAATTTCATGGTATATTACTATGCTTGCTGCCTTCAACATATGGATATGTTAATAACTGGAGATACAATAGTGTGGATGCAAGCAGAGTATCCCTCCCTGTATGAAATGTTGTTAGGCTCTGAGGCAAAAGTCTAGTTGTTGAAATATGTGGAACCCAGCTATTTTAAAAGGGTAAGATTGAAACCTTTATGAGCTGCGTATAAGGTTTTGGTGCAGTTAAAATTATGGACTGGGATGGGCAGGATTAAATTGTATACTCCACTGTGCTCCTCATCACTCCCTTTTCTATTTTTAGGGATCCTATTTTAGATATCTGGCGACATCAAGGGGTAGTGAGGATTGGGGATTTATACGCAAATTCTGAGTGTAAGTCATTTTCGGAGCTTCAGGCACAGTATGGCTTACCCAAGAACCACTTTTTTAAAATTCTTACAAATTCGAGATTTTCTCCATCATCATAACAATATTTCTCTGATGGATAAGATGTTATTAATAGAGGCTGTTAGTCGTAGGGAGAGGATAGGCACATTGTATAATCTATTGGTAGATGCTCAACAGGATGATTTAGTGATAGAGAATGACAGATGGGGTACCCGAGTGGGCAGAGAGGGGGGCGTGGTTGGAGGAATCTTTAGAGTTAGAGGGAAAAAAACCTTCCTCTCTGCTAGTTTGAAAACCCAGCATTACAAGACGCTATTTAATATGTATTATATACCAGCGAAAATTGGCAAATGGGGAGGCTCTGATGGGAAATATAATTGGTGTGGGAGGCCAGAAGCTGAGATTATGCATATGTTTTTCACTTGCCCCAAATTGAAATTATTGCTCTGTGAAGTAGAATTGTTTATTAAGGATGTAATTGGAGGAAGGGTTAATCTTACACCTACTCTATTATTACTAGGGGTGATGGACCTGCTGGAAAAGACTGGTTATATTAAAAAAAAAAAAACTTTATATGGCTATGGCAATACTTCGATTACGTATAACCTCAGACTGGATTAAAAAGGACCCTCCGACATTTGAAATCTGGAGGGCAAGACTGCTGGCTTTTCACGGTATGGAGCTGAGCTTATACAGACTTAAAGGCTATAAGAAGAGGCGCTGGGGGAAAGTGTCTGGGCACCATTGACTAAATGGGTTGAAGAGATTAGCATATAAAATAGAGCTCTTTTGTATTGGAATAATTATGCTGAACGTATTATATTCCCTACCGTGAATGATGATTTATTAATGTATTGTGACGTGTGTATTCCTTGCCTAAATAAAAAGAAATAAAAGATTGTTTCATTATACTACTTTAAGTATCTTTAGAAATGTATATTTGTGTAGTATTTTACTGTGTCGCTATTTTTTATGTTTATCCATACCCTTCATTTTCCGGACAAAAAAAAGTGTGTGGTAACTGTTGGCATTGTAGTGGTGTGCGTGGTAATGGTACTTATAGTGTACCTCTATGTAAGTTTGTGATAATGACATGCATGGTAAAGCCTTGTGTGCTAGTGGTATATGGGTGGTAAAGACTGCGTGGTATAGGCATGAGTATTAAGGCCCATATTTATACTTTTTGACGCTAAACTGCGCTAACGCAGTTTAGCGTCAAAAAATTTAGCGCCGTCTAACGCCATTCTGAAGCGCCATGCGGGCGCCGTATTTATGGAATGGCGTTAGCCGGCGCTAGCAGACCGGCGCTGCCTGGTGTGCGTGGAAAAAAAACACGTAGACCAGGCAGCGCCGGCGTAGGGGGAAAATGGCGTTAGGGCGTCTTAAAATGGGGCAAGTCAGGTTGAGGCAAAAAAATCGCCTCAACCCGATTTGCGCCATTATTTTCGACGCCCAGACGCCATTTAAATGACTCCTGTCTTAGTAAAGACAGGAGTCATGCCCCCTTGCCCAATGGCCATGCCCAGGGGACTTATGTCCCCTGGGCATGGTCATTGGGCATAGTGGCATGTAGGGGGGCACAAATAAGGCCCCCCTATGCCACCCAAAAAAATTAAAAAATATAAAAAATTATACTTACCTGAACTTACCTGAATGTCCCTGGGGTGGGTCCCTCCATCCTTGGGTGTCCTCCTGGGGTGGGCAGGGGTGGCAGGGGGGGTCCCTGGGGGCAGGGGAGGGCACCTGTGGGCTCATTATGAGCCCACAGGCCCCTTAACGCCTACTCTGACCCAGGCGTTAAATAGTGGCGCAAATGCGGGGTTTTTTGACCCGCCAACTCCCGGGCGTGATTTTTGCCCGGGAGTATAAATACGACGCATTTGCGTCGCCGTCATTTTTTTAGACGGGAACGCCTTCCTTGCATCTCATTAACGCAAGGAAGGCGTTCACGCAAAAAAATTACGCTATTTGCCCATACTTTGGCGCTAGACGCGTCTAACGCCAAAGTATAAATATGGCGTTAGTTTTGCGCCGAATTTGCGTCGAAAAAAACGACGCTAATTCGGCGCAAACGGAGTATAAATACGGGCCTAAATGCATGCGTTTTTCTGTCATAAATCCCTCTCCAGCGACACACTATTCTCCATAAACGTTTCTAAGTCTGAAGGTAGACTTTCCATAGGTATGAAACTGGTCCCTGTATCCAACTGGCAACCCATAATGGTCTGCTTTGAGTTTTGTGTTTGACCTGGTCACATGTGATCAGATAACAGCCATTGGCACTTTGGGATTTTTGGAGCTATTTTTTATTCAAACTTTAATAACTCATATCTCTACTTATTGGATTTTGTCATTTCAATATTATTTTATTTCTTAAAAATGTACCCTGTTTTGTAAATTGAGTTGGGAGTGCTGCATAAACCATTTACCTATTGGCTCTAAGTTAATTCTGACTGTTTTGTGCCAAGTTACCAGAAGGTTAAGGATAGATTTATTTAGGCCCATATTCATAGGGAATTAGCAAAGGGCAGTGCCGGATGTCCTCTTGCAGTGCTGCCCTGGGTGTTGCGGCGTGGAAAAAACCCACTGCAACTCCCATGGAATGCCTACCTAGTGCAGAGTAAGAAAAATCAGTGACTTGCACTGCTTTGTCTTACTCCATATCTGTGAGTCCATGCAAAGCCACTCAAAGTGGCTTTGTGTGGCCTCAAAGATATGGTTGAGAGGCTTGCGCCATGGTATAGTCCATAAAAGTGACGCTCCGGTGGCACAAGCCTCTCATAAATATGCCCTTAGTGGCTTTAGTGGTCCGCCCGGATAAGGATTGTGATTACTATTTGAAGTGGATTCTAAACCCCCAACTAATACTCCGATTGCTTACATTTAGCAGCACTTTTTCCTTTTATGATTACATAGTCTATCTGCTTTTAGAGTTGGAATTTGCAGTTTCTGCAGTCCCTACGTGTGAAAATGCATTTTGTGCTGCCTATGGAATGATTTATTGCCTCCTCATTAACTTTGCCCTTGGTTATGATGGCATACTCATATGTTTACTTGTTCATGCTTTATTTGTACAATTGGTAGACAGATTTCTCTTTCCTGGTATCAACAAATGGCAACTACAAATCACACCCTTCCAGGAAATCCTGACTCACAACAATTACTGAATTACATATTGAGTCTGTGTAAAAGAATGCATGTGTATGGAAAGACATGAGAAGTAACTGAGACAAATGGATTTTTTCTACTATTCATCATAAAAGTTCAAAAGAAACATCAATCCACATAACCACAACATAACTGTGGTGAAGGGGTTCTGTATGTAACCTACATATACATTTATAGAGGGTGAGACTACACTCAGGTGCTCATTCCGAGTTTTGTAGGAACTGAACCGCCACGCCGATGCTGGTCTTGTGAACCGCCAAATAACGAGTAAGGTGGTGAACTCCATGCAATACAGACAACTCACCGCCAGCACCGCCACCACCAAACAGCAGCATCCGCCGGCAGAAGACAACTTCAGGCAGGCAGCAGTCAATGTCCCGCCCTCCATATTCCGAGTAACCACTCCGCCAGGATATCCGGTGGGGCCTTACAGCTATGAAAAACCTGGCAGAAACAGAAAGTATAAAAGGAAACACCTACCTCCAGGCACAGAGACGCCACCACCATGGCAAGTGAACTGCTAGTCTTCCCAGCGTTGTATCTCGCCATACACCTTCAGGACCACTGACGAAGACGACAACCGTAAGTATACCTAGCACAGAGGTGAGGGAAATGGCAGTGATACACTCCCACACAGAACACACATTCCCCACACACACAGTGAAGGCCGCACACACAACATACGTCAATGCCAAATACCCAATATACACACAAAGTCATGCAGATCCGTGCCAGACATACATCACACCATACAACACCACCGACACACCCCATAGCCACACAACGACAACGACTCCAAAAACACCTCAACACTGGCATAGACGGGCACGTTGTGCGTCACCACACCTATACACACACACTATGAACTCCATGTAGCAATGGCACACAATCAATAGCTGTGAACACACATCCAAACAATCATACAGGTGGCACAACATGTACAATCAAGGAAACACACTTATGGAGCACTAGACACACAGACGCACACAACACCCATACAAACACACAAACAAGCAGACACACACATCACAACATCCCCATGGCCCAAACCATCTACCAAGCGCATGCAACAACACAGACACAATCGACACACGGACCACACACACCTTTGCACAGCAGTAAGCTTTGGCGACACACAACGAATACTCCTCATGCACACTGGCAATATCCCATACATATCATGTGCATGCTACACACCTGATCAGTCATGACATGTCAATGTGCACACACATACATTGTCAAACACCACCCAACATGTGGGACAAAGGAGGATGTCCTGACCTGTCGTCCTGGAGCTTCGTACAACCGCCCATACAGGCGTAGGAACCCTTCCACAAATTTCTCCAGCTCCTCTGTTGAGAAGGCTGGGGCACTTTCCCCTGAAGTGCGTGCCATCATTGCTCCAAGAGACAAGACACACCAGCACACAAAGTGGAGGTCTGTTTATACCTAATGCCAGGAGTTAAGTAAGCTGTCCCACACAAAATGGCGGTTACGACCACAGCGGTCATGACCGTCACCGCCGGCGGTGATCGTCATTGGTCCCAGTCTCCCATTGACATCCATGTTAACCAATAAGGAGCTCCACTGCGGTTCTGACCGTACTCCGCTATGACGGATTCCGCCGGTGGAACAAGGTCACTTCCAGCAGTCCAATACATGCCGGACACGTGGATGCCATTTTAGTCTGTGACATTACTGTCCTGAGTTTACACAGCGAAGCTACCTGCATATGGTCACAAATACATTCTTCAGGTCTGACATGGTGAATATAGACACATGTAGTGCATGTCTAGTGACATTTCCACACTTGTCACTATTCCCACAGGAATTATGTGCCATCGTCTGGCTAGGTACGGAGGGTGTAGTAATGTGTATTCCCACAACATGGCAGGCAAGTAGCATGACTATTACCTAGTGACTGTCGTGTGTCATACTGAATAGCCAACATTGTGGGAGATTCACAGATTGTTGTTTGTGTCCCCGCACAGATTTGGCCACAATGGAGTGGTGAGGAATGCACCAATTTATCGGCCACTCGTAGATCTTGAAACCATGGAAGAGCGCCACATCATCATGACCTATCGACTAAACCGTTTGTGCATCAAGAAACTGGTCGTTCAGTTGAAGCCAGACCTCCTGCCGGGTTTGAGGAGTCCCCATGTCATCTCTCCAACAGTCCAGGTGTTGTCAGTCCTGCATTTCCTGATGAGTGGCTCTTTGCAGGTTACAGTGGGACTGGCTGCAGGGTCTTCGCAGCCCAAGTTCTATATGGTGCCACAGGATGTGCTGGCTCCCCTACTCAAGCATGTGCACAGGTACATTAGGTTCCCACTACCTCCAGATTTTCCCACTGTAAAAAGCAACCTTCTACAGCATCTCAAATGTCCCACATGTAATTGGGGCCATTAATTGGACTCACATTGCCCTGGTACCTCCGAGGATCAATGAACAGGTCTACAGAAACAGGTCAGGTACATATTCACTCAATGTACAAGTGGTGTATCTTGCAGACCAATACATTACACATGTGAACACTAAATTCCCTGGATCAGTATATGATTCCTACACCATGAGGAACAGCAGTGTCCCTGCAATGATTTCACAGCTACAGGGAGAAAGGGCCTGACTCATAGGTATGTGTACTGGTCTCCATGTCAGACGTTTATACCCCTCATGACACAGTCAGCACTCCGCCTAGCAATGTTACCTATGGTCATGTTTCCTTTTCCACACAGGTGACTCCGGATCCCCCAACCTGCCCTGGCTCCTGACACCTGTGAGACATCCAACTACATTAGGGGAGAACAGGTACAATGAGGCACATGGCCGGACGAGGCGTGTGATTGAACTGACTTTCAGTCTGTTGAAAGTCAGATATTGTTGTCTTCATGTGTCTGGTGGTGCCCTACAGTACAATCCAGGGAAAATCTGAAAGATCATTATTCCATGCTGCATGCTCCATAATCTGGCCCTCAGAAGGCACATCCCACTTTTGGAGGAAGGGGACATTAATGCTAGAGCAGTATTTGTGGCTTGTGACTCTGATGCTGAGGGAGAGGCTGACGAGGATGAGGCACGTGACAACAGGACTGACATGATTGATCACTACTTTTCTTGATGTACAGGTATGTCTGCATTGCATATCATCTGCACATGGGAGATGTATTGCTGAAGCCAATCTGTAGTCAGTATTTGCATGCATCAAGGTATGTGTGGGGACTAAAGCCTTACATATTGGTTGACGACCTTGAAGGGTAGGTGACTCACCATGAGAGGTAGTAGAAATGCACAGCTGCTAAGTTCATTTGTGGAATGGTAGTGCCATTGAGGTACAGCCTTCTAGTAGTACTAAAAGTTTAGGGTCCTCAGGCTGGCTTTTTGGGGATATGCTACGGGGACTTATCAGTCTTGTCCTGCTGGGTAGGCATGTCATGCATTGGCATCTGCTGTGTGTCAAGTACCTGTTCCTGACTACTCAGGGAGTTGTGCAATTGAGGATGTTACCTATGTTTCATCTTTCCTGTCCCACACATGTGTGAATGCCAATGCAGACCCTTAATTATGGTGGAACCTAGCTGCTGGGACACTCATCCTGAGTTTGTGTTCAACTGCTATTGATGTATGACTGTGGATTACATTCCTTACAACATTGTACCTCATTCCATTAATGTATCACTCTTCAGGTGACATATCTGTTTGCAGTCTGCTTTCTGATTTGCTTGTTGGCATAGTTGACAGTAGATTTTAAAACAATATGGATGTACTTACACACCTGCTGGAGTATCCCACTACATCAGTAACTTAGACATTTTTGTTGCATAGACATGTGTATTTTTTTGTTGTTCTGTGACATATTCGGCAATACTAACAATAAAGAGACATGCACCATGACTTGTGATGATAGGTGTTTATTTAGTGTAGAATTTCACAGTCCAGAGGCGTGGGGTAGTGTATCAGGTGATGATCAGAGGATGTGCTCCAACTGTTAGGTTCAGAAGTCCTGTGTCCGTTTGCCTCCGAATGATGTGACCTTGGTATTGGACAGCCAATAGGGTGTAACAGTGGTACACAAGGGTAACATATCAGAAGAGGGATCACTTCCTGGTGGGGGGATTGGTCTTGGCCTGAGGTCCTGCAGGATGTCTGGATGGGCGACCTCTTTTACTGGGGGGTTCCTCAGCTGCAGGGGTAGAGGTGCTGGTGTCCTGTGGGTCCTCCTGCTGTGCCTCCATTCCTGTAGCAGGTGCTGATGTTGAGGGCAGTGCTGTTGACTGAATACTGGATGGGGCCTGCTGTTGGGTGGAGAATGTCCGCAGGATGCAGTTGAGTTCCTTGAACTTCCCTATTATGGAGGCCATGGTGGCATTGTGTGCCACTGCTGCCTGGCCTCCTGGTGGTATTCCTCTTGCAGCCTTTGTGTGTCCTGCAAGGTGGTGAGTATCTGGCCCAACTGGTCCTGCGTTTGCTGGTAGGCTCCCAGGACCCTGGAGATGGCCTCCTGGCCAGTCTTGTCCTGTACCTGCCTCGTCCCTTGTCCCACGATTGGCCTCCCACTGGCCCTTGCCCCCTGTGCCTGTGCCCCTGGTGCAGTGTGTCCCCTCTGAGTGACACGAGGACTGTCATTGTCTTGGGTTTGCACCATTGACTATTGCCCCTGTCCTGTGGGGCACACTGATGATTGTTGTGACCTTGGGCCACAGGTATGGGAAGGTGAGCTCTGCTGTGCACTGGCTGCCACAGGGGAGGTGGTTTGAGTTGTGGGCAGTGTGAGGCTGGTGGTGGTGGACTGACCTCTCATACCTGATGGGCCAAGTTTGTTGTCCGAATCAAGACTTGCAAGTGAATCCTCCCCTACTGGTGCTGCATCCAGGCCTGGACTTCCTGTCAATGGGCTCCTCTGCTGTGTGTCAGTACTTGGGAGACCTGTGTAATAAGAAGTATTGTGTCAGGTGATGGTACTGTAGCTGTGACACAAATGGTTGTATTCCCTCATTCACTGTATTTGCAGGGCAGTGATGGCATTGACAGTTTCTAGTCCACTGCTTTTGTTCCCATCAGTGGAAGGTTGCAATGGTCCTAATTTGGAGTAAATTTTACATTTGTCTTGCTACTGTCATTGCCATGTACTGATGTGCATTCCAAAAACATATTGGTGACGGGGAGTGACATGGTTTAATGTGCAATTGCAGAGATGTGATATGGACGTAGCAGTCGGGCAAGGGTAGGGAGTGTTGCATTGTGGTAGTTGTGGTACTTTCTGCTGTGTGAGGCATACATGCAATAGGTGGGGCTGTGAGGGAATGGTGTCATTGGGGAGCTGTGGCATGTAAGGGTGGGCATAGGGCCAACTGTGGGTTTGTGCACGGTTGGGTGGTTTGAGGGAGTGAGAAGGTGGTGGGGGTACATGCTGTGAACAGGGACATGGTGTCCAGTGAGTAAAGTGGACTTACTAGTGTCCCATCCAGTAGCAATTCCCGTCAGCCCTTCCGGATGTAGAATGGCAAGGACCATCTCCTCCCATGTGCCATTTCTGGGGGAGGTGGTGGGGGTCCTTCACCAGTCCTCATGACGGCCACTTGGTACCTGGAAGCCATGGCCTGCACCTTCCCCCTAAGTTCGTTCCACCTCTACCTAATGTCCTCCCTTGTGCATGGATGGTTCCCCACTCCATTCACTCTGTTGACTATCCTCTGCCATAGGTCGTTCTTCCGGGCTATGGATGTCTGCTGCACCAGTGCTCCAAACAGTCGCGACTCCACTTTGATTATTTCTACGACCATTACCCCGAGCTCCTCTTCTGTGAATCTGGATTTTTTTGTGGTGCCATGGTGGTTGTGTTGTAGTTGCGGTTGTATGGTGTGCAGGGATTCTGGTTGTGCTGTAGTTGTGACTATGTGTAATGGTATGTGTGTGTGCTCTGTGGTGTTTGTGTGCAGTGGTGTGTTGTGTGATGCTTGCTTAGTATGATGGTGCCTGTGGTATCTAGGTGCAGTGCCTCCTTTCAGTGTGCTCTTCTCTCGCTCTGTGAGGGTTTCTAGTTGCAAAGGGTTCTGGGTATGTGTGGGGGTGCATTTTGTAGTGGTGTGGACAGGTGTATGTATGTGTTTCAGGTGTTGTTATTGGTGTTATCCCATCTGGTGCAGTGCTGCTGTGGTGGTGGCTATTTTTTTCCCACAGAGGTTTGGACTGCCAATGGGTTACCGTTGTGTTGGTTTCCGCGATTCTGATTTTTTTTTTAATCTCCGCAGCTAAAACAGCTTTCCTCAGAAAATCCTTCCCCTCCATCCTTCTAATTCGGGAGGTGATCCATTCCTCTTCCCATCCTGAAAGTGAATTACTCTAACCCTTTGCTGGAGGAAATCTTTGACTACTTCCTAAGTCAGATCTTAGTTTGTGAAGCCCCAAGAATGTAAACATTTGAGGCTGAACCTCTATCTTTTTAAGCCACTTCCTACACTTTCCATGGAAGTTACTATTGTACCATGAGCAGTTTTCCCATCAATTTTTTCTTTGCAAATGTTGTAGTGATATTATCAATGATTATCAATGATGTCATTAAAGATGTCATGAGTGATGTAATATGCAGGGTAATTAGGAGTGCATGGCAAGGACGTGTGATATAGTTACCTTAGGATAAGAGGTATAATTACTTGAGATAACTATAACTGGTGAATTTCAGTGTTTTTACATTTAAAATGCTACGTTGTCACTGAAATTTTCATCTAACTGTAATATTACTTTAAAATTTGTTTTTTTTCAGTGAAGTTCTACTTTGTTTTTTTTTTAGCATTAGTAATATTTTGTTCCCATACCTAAAGACTTAGATGGCCATGCATGGTTAGCTGTACGGCCAGGAATGCGACCAGACCATGTGACCAACTCCACGCAGATAGCCAGTTCCAAGGCATGCATGGCTTTCATCATGTGTGGCATGGGGTTGGCCACAGGCCTACAGCTGCACCGTCCATCTAAGCCCCAGAGGCAGCCAATTCCCACACCGCACACTGTTTTGAGTGGGCAGGCCCTGCATCCTACCCATTGGCATGTGCCCCCCTCCCTCAACAACTTCAGGCCCTGGGACCTCATCCTCAGGTAAAAAAAATTCAAAGGGGTGGGAGCACATTACCCCCTTTTTGAGGCAATAGTGCCCCCAGGGACCCCATCCCCCAGGGCCATTGTTCTTTATTACGGAGAAGGGGTGTGCAGCCCCTCTCCCTGAGCCACGAAGGGCCCTGGGGATGAATTCCATTGATAGAGAGAGGTGCACGTGTCCCACCTCAATATGTCTTACAAGGGGGATTACTTGCCTGTATTTGCCTCTGAGCCATTCTACTTAAATTAGGTATTGTGGGCAAACTAGTAGCAACATGCATTAAAATGTTTTAGGCTATCTCCTTCAAAACTGAGCAATATGGCTCAATTGGAGGTGGCTGCGAGTGTTTTCATGTGTTGAATAGATTCTCTCACTTCAATCTCAAATACAGAGGCAGAATTGTTCTGCTCTGTGGTCTTTTCTACAATGTCACCCAGAGTAACCTCTCTGTCTTTGCAATTGGATGAAAAATACTCAACACACCTCCAATGACTCCTGGGCTCAGTTAATCTCTCCTTACAATAAATGTATCCATCATGTTTCAGCAGCCTGTTTCCTTTTCTTGATAGGAAGTATCTCACTTTGTTTGCATGTTAATGTTACACAAATGTTCTTTATTGTTTGTTCACAAAAACCTGTCTGTTTGGAAAAAAGATATATTGTTAGTTTTTTATCTCTGTTGTTGGGAATAAAATATCTATTTATCCTGTGGAAACAAAGAGAAATGTTTTTGTTTGTTAGGGTGAGATTCTGTGGAAAAAAAGTTGTTAGGTTTGGAAGTGTGTATTTTTGTCACATAAACATGTATTATCTGGTTAGCTTTTCTTGTCTATATATGATGTTCCAAAAATCCAGAGGTGTATTGTTGAGGTAATCTGGTTTGGTTGAGTTGGTCGTTTCTTCACTTTCTCTTTAAAATAAAAAAGAAAACAGTGAAATATTTGCTGATATGCTTGTTTTTCTGTTTTGTTTTTAATTAGCATAGTTTTAATTTTATTCATCTATGCACTGCTTTAATACCACCACCATAGTCTGTGTTTTTTCTGATTTTGTACCTAGATGAGCCTTTATTTTTGTGCCTGGAATTCTATGAAAAAGAAAAAAGAGGTAAGTTATTTGGGTTGCTTACAATAGTATTCTTGCTCCCAAACACTCCTCAACACCTGCCCTGAAGTAAGCACCCTGCAGAGTTAGAAATTTAATTTTGCCCCCAGTCTTTGTCTAGTCACCTGCCCTGAGGTATGTACCTGGCAGGGTTAGAATAGCAAACCTGTCCCCCAGCCACTGTCCAGCATCTGCCCTTAGGTAAGCACCTGATGGGTTAGAATAGTAATTTTGCCTCCAGCCACTTTCCAGCACCTGCCCTGAGGTAATTACGTAGGGGAGTTATTATGGTCATTTGGCCCCCCAGCCAACGTTCAACACCTTCCTGAGGTAAGCAACAATTAGTAATTTTGCCCCGCAGACACTGCCTAGAACGTGCTCTGAGGTAAGTACTTGTCTGAGGTATAGTATAAAACTGTACCCTCCCAGTCATTACCCACCACGTGTCCTGAGTACGTCGTAGGTTTTATCTACATTATACATTTTCTATTTTTTTTATAGTTAAAAAAGGGTGAATGGTAACTTGCAAGGTTCCAAAAGTAGGATATGGGTCAAAGGTTGTGAGTGAAGATGGTCCTCTGTGAAAGAAATGATTAAAAAAAATATATATTTGTTCTGTTTTGATTGTTAGTGGTGTTTTAGGTTGCTGTAAAGTAAGATTATATTTAGTTGTTGTGGGACCAGGCCCTTTCTGCATGGTCATCCCCAGACTTTTTGTCTTTTCCCTCCACTTATTGCTGAATTAGTTTTTGTTTGCTTTATGATTCTGGGCAGTTTACCACTGCTAACCAGTCGTAGGGGCATGTGCTCTTTCCCTTAAACATGTTACAATTGGCATATTTAATTTACTTATAAGCCCCTCGTAAAGAGCACTACATGTAAATTAAATGCCACTGGTGATCCTGCAGCACTGATTGTGCCACCCACTTCAGTAGCCCTTTAAACATGACCCAGGCAGTTTTGAACTGCCATGCCCAACTGGCAAGTTACTCCTCTTGCCAGACCCAAACCTTACTTTTGAATACATGTGTCACCCCTAAGGCAGGCCCCAGACAGCCCCAAGGGCAGAGCGCAGTGTATTTAAAAAGATGGGCATGTGCATATCAGCTTTACAAGTCCTACTACTACAGGGCCTATGTCTCCCATGGATTGAGATTGGGATTGCCTTATTACATCATATAAGTGTAATTTCCCTGATATTTCAAGTTTGGGGTCTATGGGCTCCCAATTTAAAGTCAAAACCTATGGTAAAATTGGATTTTAAATTGCAATTATGCACATTCCACTTTCAGAAAGTTGGCATGTTCCTACTTTAACCATTCTGTACCTCTGCCTGTCTCTGAATACCTGTCTAGGTGGGTGACAGCTGGGCTCTTGTGCCTTTTGTATTGTTTTGATCTTCTTTTGTTGGTTAAATTAAGATCTATAATTCTAAATTGGTGTGGATTATTTTTGTGTGGTGTTTTTCACTGCTTTACTGTTTTTAGTGTTGCACAAAAACATTACTTATTGCCTCCTAAGTTATGCCTGCCTGCTCTGTGCCAAGCTACCAGCGGGTGAGCAAAGGTTAATTTATAGTGTGTAACTGACTTACCCTGACTAGGATTGTGGTTTCTGCTTGCACAGGGTACATACCTCTGCCAACAAGAAACACAATTTCTAACATTTGTATAGCAGTGAGTGGGGTGCTCTTCTCAGCTTGGAGTGCTGAGTGCGGGCTCGCCACAAAACATCTAACCACTGATCAGAAAATGGTGGATGGCACCTTGTATGGTTTATAGGGTATTCAAATACAAAAACAGAATATGTGTAGGAAACTGTTTATTCTATTTGAAATCGTGACTAAGGCCCTCATTATGCGGGACTTACCGCCATGCTGACTGCCGCCAACATACCGCAGGCGCCGCGGATTACCGCTACCCATATTATGAAACACACAAAGCAATCCGTCACTATACAGACACACACATAAGTCCGTCAGCCCAAAGGTCAGTGATAAACTGGCAGTACCAAAACCCACACAGTTTTGCCAACAGAACTACGCCAACAGCATTATGACCCACGAACCACCGAGGCAGACATCCAACCGCGGTAAAACATTGGCAGTACATACCGCTGCACTCAAAATACACACACACATACAAAAAAACACTACATTGGACAATTCAAACTACACACACCTGACACACATACACACACCACACCCACATGCCCACACCACTATAAAACACACACCCACACTACCCAGAACCCTTTACGACTAAAATAAATTGACAACTGAGAGAGAGAGAGAGACACCAAGATTCAGAGCCACATAACACCATCACCCATACACCATCCACGCACCTTACAGCACACATCCCAACACATCACCCCACACACCCTCACTCACACCACTCACACTACACCCATGGCACCACAAAGACACCCTAGGTTCTCAGAGGAGGAGCTAAGGGTCATGGTGGAAGAAATCATCCGGGTAGAGCCACAGCTATTCCAATCACAGGTGCAGCAGACCATTGCTAGGAAGATAGAGCTATGGCGCAGAATCGTGGACAGGGTCAACGCTGTGGGACAGCACCCCAGAACAAGGGATGACATCAGGAAGAGATGGAACGGCCTATGGGGAAAGGTATGTTCCGTGGTAGCAGGATACCAGATAGCAATACAGAGGACTGACGGTGGACCCTCACCTTATCCCCAACAACTAACAACATGGGAGGAGCAAATCTTGGCAATCCTGCATCCTGAGGGCCTGGCAGGAGTAGCAGGAGGACTGGACTCTGGTAAGTCAAATCTTTACTACAATCACCCCCCTACCTGCATGCCATCACATATCCCCACCCTCACCCTCACTCCCATCACTCCACCACCTCCTTCACACCCCACCATCACAACCCACCTCTCCCAAAACCAAGCCCTGGATGCAACACCAATGCATGGACACCCATCACATACCTGAATGGGCAACTATCACTAAAGCATGTACACTAGAGACAATCACCTAGCCCACCAAATCACTACTTACACAAGGCAAAGCTGCCAGGTTAATAACAACCATACAGGGCAACATACCCATGCACAAGATGTCACACGCAGAAACAATAACACTGCATTTACATCCCCACAGGTCCCCCATCCACCATCACTGGAGAGGAGGTGCCAGCAACATCCAGTCCCCCACCAGAAGAGGCCCACAGTGATGACAGCAGCTCTGGACGGCTGGATCTGGATGACCAACCTGGCCATCTGGGACATCCGGACAGTCGGTTACTCAGGCACAGTCCCATACCACCACAGAGCCTCACCCTCAAGAAACACCACCACAGCATCCACCCAGCGGGCCCATACCTCTGTCCCCAGGACACGTCAATCAGCCCACTACAGGGACCCCAGGCCACCCCACAAACACAGGACGATCAGGGACCTGGGGTCAGTGGACAAACGGACAAACGGTTCAGGGGACAGAGCCACAGGACAACAGGGAAGCTGGGAGGACTGCCTTGCGACAGGGGGAAGACTGGCCCAGGGAACGGACTCTCCAGGATGCACTCACCAACATCCTGGGAGCATACCACCATTCTCAGGAGATGATGGGCCAGATACTGGACAAGGAGACCCAGTGGCTGCAGGAGGGCCAGTACCTGGGGATCAGGGAGGACCTGAAGGACATCCACATCACCCTGGTCACCATTGCAGGGGTGCTGGCAGACATAGCCAACACCGTGAGGGAGACAGTGGCACACCAACGGGCCCCTGACACTAGCCACACTGATGAACAGCCCTCCACCTCTTCTGCCTCTAGTGGACAGGAGGCCCGCCACAGGACCAACAGGCCACCAGCACCCTACCCCTTGCAGAGGGAGAATCACCCGGCAAACGGTCCCGGTGATCCAGACAGAAGCCAGAGAGTACTGCTGAGACCCCCGCCAGGAAATAAGACTCTCCTGAATGTCACCCTTGTGTCCCACTCTCTCACCCTGTCCATCTTGAACTACCATTGCTCCACTTCCTATGCCACCTTGGACAATGCACCTGTGATACAAATAGACTGAACTCTAACCTGGACGTTCCTCCACCATCACCCCAGCCCATTGCAATACCCTCTCCACTTATTAACACTTAAATAAACACCCTTGGAAAAAATACAAGAATGGAGTCTGTCAAATGATTGAACTATGCATTTGTTTAACAAGCTGTAAACGTTGCAATTAAATTGTACAGTAATGTAGACATAGGTATGACCTGTAGTTGGCTGCAGTCAACACACCAGGAGACAGAGCGGGACACAGATATCTGAAAATTGAGATGCCAAAGGGTACAGTAACTGGCCATAGATTTTGGAGAATCTGCCTACCATATACAATGTCCAACACAAAACTGTCAATGTAAGGTGAAGTTACAGTGTCTTACCTGTGTGTCACTGGAAGTATTGTTGTATTATTGCTATTCTGTTGTCTTCATCCTCATCCTCGGCCTCCTCATCTTCACTGCCCACAGGGCCCACTGCTGCCACATGCCTCATCCTCCTGCAGAAAAGGCACCTGGCATCTCAAGGCAAGGTTATGCAACATGCAGCATGCCATGATTATCTGGCAGACCTTTTTGGGTGAGTAGTACAGTTAGATGGAGGCAACAAAATCTGGCCTTCAGGAGGCCAAAGGTCCTCTCAATAATCCTTCTTGTCCGCCCAGGTGCCTCATTGTAACGTTCCTCTGTCCTTGTCCTGGCATTTCTCACTGGGGTCAGTAGCCATGAGAGGTTGGGATAACCAAAGTCACCTGCAAATATTGAGGGATACCTGTTAGACACACACTAACCCTTATGGCCAACACCATACCCATACACCAACATCCTCTGGGTGGGAACTAGGGCTCACCTATTAGCCACACCCATTGCCTCTTGAGTTGAGCCATCACATATGGGAGGCTGCTATTCGTCAGGATAAAGACATCATGCACGGACCCAGGATACTTTGCATTGACATGGGAGATGTACTGGTCCGCCAGGCACACTATCTGCACATTCATGGAGTGAAAGCTCTTTCAATTTCTGAACACCTGTTCATTTTTCCGGGGGGGGGAGGGGCAAATGCAATATGTGTACCATCAATAGCCCTAATTATGTTGGGGATATGTCCCATTGCATAGAAGTCAACTTTCACTGTTACCACATCCTCCACCTGGGGGAAAACGATGTAGCAGCGCATGTGTTTAATCAGGGCAACCAACACTCTGGTCAGCACTAATGAGAACATTGGCTGTGACATTCCTGCTGCCAAGTCCACTGTCACTTGGAAAGAAGCAGTTGCCAAGAAATGGAGCACAGATAGGTCTTGCACAAGAGGGGGGATCCCGGGTGGCTGATGGATAGCAGATATCAGGTCAGGCTCCAATTGGGCACACAGCTCTGTGATTGTGGCCCTGTCCAGTCTATACGTGAGGATAATGTGCCTGTCCTCCATTGTTGCCAAGTCCACCAGGGATCTGTACACGGGGGATGTCTCCATCTCCTACTCATCCGCAGCAGTTGTAATCTATGGGGCAAAATTGGGAGCAGCTGGTCAGTATTTCACATTTCCAAACACTACACTGCATTGCATGTTGTGAATTTAACAGTATATTGTTGAATAGGCCCAAATGGTGCCTATGTGTACTGTGACGCAGTTAGGTGCCATGGCCTGCCCCCCCTGAAATGGCGTCTGCCTGACCTGTGTGGATGGACATGTGGAAATGAGGTAATTCCGCTGATGTTGTGCGCCGTGCAGGAGGCAGTTGAGTACCGCTGTGCAACTCCTCATTGGTTGTCATTGGGCCCTATGGGTTTCATTGGCCAATGGTGATGTACGCCGGCAGTGACGGTACGCACCGCCGCTATTGTGACCACCATTTTCTATCTGTTCACTCACTTGCTACCTGACCTTCAACAGGAGAGGACCTACACTGCAAGTGCTGCTGTGACCTGTGTCTGGAAGCGACCATGGCTCGAGTCACTGGGGAAATGGCTGCTGCCTTCACCTCTGCGGAGTTGGAGAGACTTGTGGATGGGGTCCTACCCCATTACCGAATGCTGTATGGGCCTCCAGACCAACAGGTGAGTACACTGTGAGCACGATGCATGGGGCATGAATACATGGAGTGCCGTGTGTGAGGGCCTCGTGTGGGGGGGGTTGGTGGAAGGGCCCTGGGCAGCGTGCTGCATGTATTATGGGCAATGTCTGTGCTAATGGGGATGTGAGGGCTATGGTGGGACATGAGTGTAACAGTCTTGACGGTCTGACTGATACCTTTTTTCTATGTGTATTTTTCTGCAGGTCAGCGCCCATCAGAAAAAGGGTATACGGCGTGCCATCGCCAAGGACGTGTGGACCCTGGGGTCTATGGCAGGCGGAGCACCCACTGTCTCAAATGGTGGGAGGACCTGAGATGCTGGGCAAGGAAGACGGCGGAGGCCCAGCTGGGAATGGCCTCTCAAAGATGGCCTGCATATTGGCGGTGGCCTATCCGGAGCTGGATGGGCGCTTGAGGGCATCACAGCAACCACAAGGGGTTGAGTACAGTTTCCCAATATACTACTTGCGCTTGGTCTCCGGGTGGGGGATGTGGGCCTGTGGGTGCCCCTAGGCCAGGTCAGACATTGCAAGGTAGGTTCCATGTTGGGCAGGGTCTGATGTACACCTCTTCCTACCAAGCTAGTAGGCATCCACTACTGGGTAGGGGTCTGTGGGTATCTGGTAAGCTGCAATTGGCATTAGGTATTCCTGTACATGGGCTGGTAACTAGCATTGTGACTGTTAGTGCATTGCCTAGTGCGTAGGGCTGTTCCCTGTGTGTGTGTGTCATGTACGACAACGGTGGTGTTGTCGCTGCCATTGACCAAGTGTATCCTTTGTCTCCCCCCCCTTTTTGTTTTGTCACCCTGTCCTTCTGTGCATTAGCATCATCTGGCAGAGGAGCAGAGGTACTTGCAACGGAGGGAGCTGCATCCTACATGGCCCAGGAGGCCGAATCCACCAATGGTGAGGGCACCAGTGGGACGGAGGGTGAGGGGAGCACCACGGTAGACACAGGAGGGGACAGTTCTGAAAGTGATACCTCCTCTGATGGAAGCTCCCTGGTGGTGGCGGGCACCTCTGTGGCCACCCCAACTACAGGTACAGCCGCCACTCCTGTACCAGAACCGCCTTCCCAGCAGCCCCTCAGCGAGTTTCCCGTGCCCGCTCACCCAGGAGGGTGGGCATCTCCTTCGCCCCAGGCACCTCAGGCCCTGCCCCAGTTGGCCCTGCAGCCCTGAGTGAGGAGGCTATTGACCTCCTGCAATCCATATCTGTGGGGCAGTCAGCCATTGTAAATGCCATTCAGGGGCTGGCAGCCCAATTGCAACAAACTAATGCATTCCTGGAGGGCATTCACTCTGGCATGGTGGCCCAACAGAGATCAATCCAGGCTCTGGCCTCCTCTCTGATGGCAGCCTTTGTCCCTGTTGCTAGCCTCCCCCCTCCAACTTCCTCTACCCAGTCCCATTCCCCAACCCCAACCTATCCCAAGCACACAGGCAGACCAGCATGCACCCAAGACAGCACACAGGAGTGGCTCAGGCAAACACAAGCACCACAAATCATCCCAAAGGCACTCACACAAACACCATCCAGATACAGACATACCAACATCCACTGCCTTCACTGTGTCCCCCTCCTCATTGTCGTCCACCTCCCTCCCAGTAGCGTCTCCACTCACACCTGAATGCACTACATCTACATCCACTACCTCCATCACCATCACGCCTATCAGTACACACCCCTCACTGGCAGTCACCACCCCCACATCCATGCGCACGTCCCCTGTGTCCTCTCCCACTGTGTCTGTGCCCTCTCCCCCCAAAGTACCCAAACGCAAGCACTCAGACACCCAACAGCCATCCACCTCACAACAGCATCCAGCCAATGCACCTGCACCCAAACTCAGCAGACAGACACCTCTTCCTCCACTCCCAAACCTTCACCCTCACCCTCTTCCCGCCCCAGTGTCCCTAAGAAGCTTTTCCTCTCCACCGTTGACCTTTTCCCTACCCCTCCCCATGTCCTTCACGTTGGGCCAGGGTGGTCAGAACCCAGGTGAGCACCTCAGCCACCCAGTCCACGGCCACAGTAGTGTCGACAGCTACTGCAGGTGGGAGAGGCTCCAGAGAACCAGGCAGCAGCACTGAAAGTGTGACTGCACCAGGTGCGTCGAGGAAGGGCAAGGAGGCACCACCAGCTGCCAAAGGGAGGGGCAAGGGGCTTGCACCAGCAGGCAGGAAAGACAGGAGGCCTGGTGCTGGGACTTATACTGAGCCCCCACAACCAACCATGGCGGTTCAGCCGTCCTAGGCTGCAGGGGATGGGCTGGACCCTCCCTCCACCACTGCCAGCACCGCCACCAGCACCACTGCCAGCACTGAGCAGCCATCACTGCTGGTGGGCAGTGTGTAGTCCTGCCTCCATGGGCTGTAGTGTGTCCTGGACCCAGCAAATCCTGTGGGTGTGACACCCAGGTGAGAGACTGTGACCTTGAACTCCTCAAGTGCTGCATCAAAGGACACAAGTCCCCCTCCAGAACCAGTGGAAGACACCATCCACTCACCCCATCCTTGCCAGGATGAAGCACACTGGGCACAAGGTCCCCTCCAGAACCAGTGGAAGAAGCCATCAACTCACCCCATCCTTGCCAGGATGAAGCACACTGGGCACAAGGCCCCCTCCAAAACCAGTGGAAGAAGCCATCACTTGAGAGATTGTGGCTTTGCATTCCCAAGGACTAAGCAGTGGGCAAACCACCCACTTGAGAGACTGTGGCTTTGCACTCTCCAGGACCAAGCAGTGGGCAAACCACCCACTTGAGAGACTGTGGCTTTGCACTCCCCAGGACCAAGCAGTGGGCAAACCACCCACTTGAGAGACTATGGCTTTGCACTTCCCAGAACCAAGCAGTGGACACACCACCCACTTGAGAGACTGTGGCTTTGCACTCCCCAGGACCAAGCAGTGGGCAAACCACCTACTTGAGAACTGTGGATTTGCACTCCCCAGAACCAAGTAGTGGGCAAACCACCCACTTGAGAGACTGTGGCTTTCCACTCCCCAGGACATCGCACAGGACATGTAGCCCCCTCCTGGACCAGTGGCGTTGTACCATCTTCTGGCTGAGGTGCCCCACAATTCCCCATCCCCCTGAGGTGCCTGTGTATTTTCGACATGATGCCCCTGCAGTGTTCTCTCCGTGTTGTTGCAGGAGTAAGGTGGGGCCTTGGCCTATATGTAGTGGCTTTGTGGCCCACGGACATTGTGAACTGGGCAGTGTCTCTCCATTTGTAAATATGTATATACATTTTGAATTTGAAGCACGTATTTATACTATGTTGTCTTATCACACTCACTTTAATCAATTCCCTTTGTCCTTGCATTATTCCTGAGGTGTACAGGGTGGATATGTAATGTTAGTGCATCTGGTTGTGTGTATGGTGTTGGGGGTGGGGGTGTTGTGTGTTGCATGTGTGTGTCACTCTCTTACCCCCCCTTGTGTGCTAGGCAGCAGTACTCACTGTGGTTGTCTTCTCCGGCATTGATGTTCGTAATGCAGGAAAAGGTATACAAGCATGGGGAAGATGTGCAACTCGGGCTCCATGGTGTAGTGGTTGTTACCTGATTCTCCAGAGGTGAGTCCTTTGACTTCTGTGTTCTGTTTCCGCCGTGCTTTTGATGTCGTTGGTACCGCCCCGGAAAAGGTGGCAGATAGGCGAGTCTTAATAGAGTGGGCGGAACATTGTCTTCCGCCTGGCTGTTGGTGGTTACCGCCGTGGTGCTTGTTGCTACCGCCGAGGCCGTCGGCGTGTTAAAGAGTGGCTGTCTGTGTGAGCGGTTTCCGCCGTGGTCATAATTCCATTTTTGTTACCGCCGGCCTGTTGGTGGTATTACTGCCGCTTTATCACCGACCGCCAGGGTTGTAATGAGGGCCTAAATATATCATTCTTTTTCTTTGAAAAAAGAAAGCATTTTTGACCTTCTCCACAGTGTGTGAGAGCCATTTTGGTTGGGGGCAAGGGACATTGTTTATGTTGAAATGAAAGACAGACTATTTAAAAAATACTTTTTTATTAAGATTGTTTTATTAAACTACTTTAAGTATCTTTAGAAATGTATATTTGTGTAGTGTTTTACTGTGTCGCTATTTTTTTATTTTTCCATTACCTTCATTTTCCAGGCCAAAAAAAGTCGGTGGTAACTGTTGACATTACAGTGGTATGCGTGGTAATGGGACTTATAGTGTACCTCTATGCAAGTTTGTGATAATGAAATGCATGGTAAAGCCTTGTGTGCTAGTGGTATATGGGTGGTAAAGACCGCGTGGTATAGACATGTGTATTAAAGGCATGCGTTGTTCTGTCATACAACCCTCTCCAGCAACCTACTATTCTCCATAAACATTTCTAAGTCTGAAGGTAGACTTTCCATAGCTATGAACCTGGTCCCTGTATCCAACTGGTTACCCATAACAGTCGGCTTTAAGTTTTGTTTTTGACCCGGTCAAATGTGATCAGATAACTGCTATTTGCACTTTGGGCTTTTTTGAGCTATTTTTTATTCAAACTTTAATAACCCATATCTCCAGTTCTCCTTATTGGATTTTGTCACTCTGGTATTATTTTATTTATTAAAATTTACCCTGTTTTGTAAATTGAGTTGGGAGTACTGCATAAACCATTTCCTTATTGGCTCTAAGTTAATTTTGACTGCTTTGTGCCAAGTTACTAGAAGGTTAAGATTTATTTAGGCCCATATTTATGGGGAATTAGCATAGGGCAGTGCCGGAAGTCCTCTTGCAGCGCTGCCCTGCGCGCTGAAAGGCCAGGAATGCACCATATTTATATGTATTTTATGTCACTATATATATATATATATATATATACACGCAAAATCCATGGGTGCTGCGTGGAAAAACCCACCGCAACTCCCATGGAATGCCTGCCTGGTGCAGAGTAAGGAAACGCATTACACTGCTTTGTCTAGCTGTGTGTGGCCTCATAGATATGGTTGAGAGGCTTGCGTCTCCGTAGAGTCAATAAAAGTGACGCTCCGGCAGCACAAGCCTCTCATAAATATGCCCTTTAGTTGCTTTAGCGGTCCACCTGTATAAGGATTGTGATTACTATTTGAAGTGGGTTCTAAACCCCCTACTAATACTCCTTACATTTACCAGCACTTTTTCCTTTTACGATTGCATAGTCTATCTGCTTTTAGATTTCGAATTTTGAGTTTCTGCAGTCCCTGCGTGTGAAAATGCATTTTGTGCTGCCTATGGAATGATTTATTGCCTCCTCATTAACTTTGGCCTTGGTTATGATGGCATACTCATATGTTTCCTTGTTCATGCTTTATTTTTACAAGTGGTAGGCAGAATTCTCTTTCCTGGAATCAACAAATGGCAACTACAAATCACACCCTTCCAGGAAATCCTGACTCACAACAATTCCTGAATTACATATTGAGTCTGTGTAAAAGAATCCATGGTGTGGAAAGACATGACAAGTAACTGAGGCAAATAGATTTTTTCTACTATTCATCAACGAAGTTCAAAAGAAACATCAATCCACATAACCACAACATAACTGTGGCGAAGGGGTTCTGTATGTAACCCACATATACATTTATAGAGGGTGGGACTACATTCAGGTGCTCACTCCAAGGTTGGCGATAACCGAACCGCCAACCCTGTGGCAGTCTGTTAAAAATTGGAGAGAGGGAGAAACTGCATGCTTAGCAGCTTAAAGTGTGTCTCTGAGACAATGGAGACTACAATACGAAATGCATTGAAAGCACTGGGACCAATAAAAAGCAAGTAAATCTACACCAATAAAATAATCTGTCAAACAGTGACATTCGGAAGCATTCCCAGTAGAAAACCTGGAAAACTGTGCCAGGGGTAGGTTTCCAGCTTACTTACTTGGAACGTCATGTGAAATGGTCCCTCAGCTCCTACCTCCCCAGTGTGGAAATCTACATACCACAGACTTAATCACAAACGAAATATTGCAAATACTTTTTGTTTTCAATTTTTTTTTATTTCCGCAGAGAAAACATTTTTCCTCAGAAAACCCTTCCCCTCCATCCTTCTAATTTGGGAGGCGATCCATTCCTCTTCCCATCCTGCAAAGTGAATTACTCTAGCCCTTTGCTGGAGGAAATCTCTGACTACTTCCTGAGTCAGATCTTAGTTTGTGAAGCCCCAAGAATGTAAACGTTTGGGGCTGAACCTCTATCTTTTTAAGCCACTTCCTACACTTTCCATGGAAGTTACTATTGTATCATGAGCAGTTCTCCTATCAATTATTTCATTGCAAATGTTGTAGTGATATTATCAATGATTATCAATGATATCATAAAAGATGTCATAAGTGATGTAATATGCAGGGTAATATGTAGTGCATGGCAAGGGCGTGAGATATAGTTACCTTAGGATTAGAGGTATAAATACTTGAGATAACTATAACTGGTGAATTTCAGTGTTTTTTACATTTAAAATGCTACGTTGTCACTGACATGTTCATCTAACTGTAATATTACTTTAAAATTTGTTTTTTTCAGTGAATTTCTAGTTTTTATTTTAGCATTAGTAATATTTTATTCCATACATAAAGCCTACCCTGGCCGTGTATGGTTAGCTGTACGGCCAGCAATGCGACCAGACCATTTGACCAACTCCACGCAGATAAGCCAGCTCCAAGGCATGCATGACTTTCGCCATGTGCGGCATGGGGTTGGCCACAGGCCTGCAGCCGCACTGTGCATCCAAGCCCCGCAGGCAGCCAATTCCCACACCGCACACTGCTTTCAGTAGGCAGGTCCTGCGTCCAACCCAGTGGCATGTGGCACCCCCTGTGGCCCCGGGTCCTCATCCTCAGGGCATTTTATTTTCAAAGGGGAGGGAACACATTACCCCCCCCCCCCTTTTTGTGGCAATGCTGCCCTCAGGGACCCCATCCCTCAGGGCCATTGTTCTTTATTAAGGGGAAGGGGTGTGCAGCCCCCCCCAAGCCACTAAGGGCCCTAGTGCTGAATTACATTGATATAGAGAGGGGTAGGTGGCCCACCTCCATACACCTTACAGGGCCCCAGGGACCCCATTTCCTGGGACAAAATTGCAATAAAAAAGATGAGAGGGCCACATGCTCACTCCTCGACCTTAATGTTTCCCCGTGGACCCATCTCCTGTGGGCTGTCTTATTTCAAGATGGATGCACTAGTACCTACCTGGGGCACGGAACAAACATCAAGTTGGGATCCTTGGGGGCAGTCCCAATTGGCAGCAGCTCCAGTCGGGTCCCTGCATGCTGCATGAGCTGGCATTGCTCCAGCTGGCGGAAGAAACTGGTGTTTTTTTTTTCTCCTACCAGGCAGGAGCAATGTGTGTTTCCCTGCCCACAGGAGCTCGGCAGGCAGTGTGTAGCTGTCTACAGGTAGGTGTCTCCCTTTAATGTGTCTGTTCCCGCCAGCTTCTACGTGGTGGTTGGACTGCCGTGGTCACATTGGTGGTGTGCAACCTCGTCATAAGTCCAGTGGATTTATGGTCGCCACCGGCTTTTTTGAGCCTCTGGGTGACCACGGCAGTCTTAGGTTTGTTCAACTGTCAGACTCGTAATATAGCGGTCCGCTCCGCCAGGCTACTGGTGGTCAGACCGCCAACCTGGCAGCCCTCAGACCGCTAAACCAGTAATCAGCCCTGAAGTGTCTTCTAAATATTTTTGCAGTGGAGCCAATTTGTCATTTTCTTTAAAGTATACTGGTTGCATAATTGATGTGTAGAACTCATCCACACTCTCAGAAGGTACAAAACAAAATGCTGCAATTCTTACAGCAGTTTTCTGTTCAGCATGTAATCCTCAGCTAAGGACGTTTTTTGTATTTTTTTACCAATATGCATGGGAAAAGTGAAATAACCATCCTTGAATTTGTGTGTCAGGGTAAATTTTAGTAATAGTATTAATCCTTTGTAATTCTAAATCAATTATAATTTTCCCTTCATCCTCTTATTTACAGTTTCGGATTTTATGACTGATAAAAATTCAGTGTAAGTTGAGAATTACTTGTCAGTGAGTAAGCTGTATAGTTATGGGACAGCGGTATTGTTAATTTGGCATGAATAGTGTCCATTTGTGTGAATGGATGGAATGTAGTTCCATCCATCATCCAAATTTCAGTATTCACCAGGTTTACTAAGTTATGCATTGTACTGAAGAATAGAATGCGTTTGATGGGGTTCTCATTGCCATGCAGTAGCAAAGGTTCATTATTAAAAGTAACTGTTACTTCGGGTGGGATGTTAATATCTGAGTAGGTTTGGAATGTTATTCTTAGGGGAATACTTGCCTGTATTTGCCTCTGAGCCATTCTACCTAAATTGGGTATTGTGGACAAACTACTAGCAACATGCATGAAGATGTTTTGGGCCATCTCCTTCAAAACTGAGCAATAGGGCTCACTGGAGGTGACCGCAAGTGTTTTCATGCCTTGAATGGATTCTCTCACTTCAATCTCCATTGCAGATGCAGAGTGGTTATGCTCTGTCGTCTTTTCTACAGTGTCACCCAGAGTAACCTCTCTGTCTTTGCAATGGGATGAAAAATACTCAACACAGCTCCAATGACTCCTGGGCTCAGTTAATCTCTCCTTACAATAAATGTAACCATCATGTTTCAGCAGCCTGTTTCCTTTTCCTGATAGGACATATCGCACTTTGTTTGCATGTTAATGTTATACAAATGCTCTTTATTGTTTGTTCACTAAAATCTGTCTGTTTGGAAAAAAAGAGATATTGTTAATTTGTGATCTCTGTTGTTAGGAAAAATAACTATTTAACCTGTGGAAAAAGAGAGAAAAGTTTTTTTGTTGTTAGGGTTAACATCTGTGGAAAAAGGTCGTAGTGTATTCTTGTAACAAAAACATGTATTATCTGGTTGGCTTTTCTTGTCTGTACATGGTGTTCCAAAAATCCAGAGGTGTATTGTTGAGGTATCTGGTCTGGTTGAATTGGTGGCTTCTTGAATTGCTCTTTAAAATTAGAAAGAAAACAGTGAAATCTTTGCTGATTTGCTTGTTTTTTTGTTTTGCTTTTAATTAGCATAGTTTTAATTTTATTTACCCATGCACTGCTTTAATTCCACCACTATAGTCTGTGTTTTTTCTGATTTTGTACCTAAACGATCCTTTATTTTTTGCACCTGTAATTCTATGAAAAAGAAAAAAGAGGTAAGTATTTGGGCTGCTTACAATAGTAATCTGGCTCCCAAACACTGCTCAGCACCTGCCCTGAGGTAAGCACCCTACGGAGTAAGAAATGTTATTTTACCACCCAGTCTCTGTCTATTAACCTTCGCTGAGGTATGTACCTGGGAGAGTTAGAATAGCAAACCTGCTGCCCAGCCACTGTCCAGCATCTGCCCTTAGGTAATTAAACAGAGGAGTTAGAATGTTCATTTTGCCCCCCAGCCACCGTCCAGCACCTTCCTGAGTTAAGCTCCCAGTAGTAATTTTGACCCGCAGACACTGCCTAGAACCTGCTCTGAGGTAAGTATGTGTCTAAGGTATAGTATAAAGTATTACCCTCCCAATCATTACCCACCACGCACCCTGAGTATGTCGTAGGTTGTATCTACATTATACATTTTCTATTATTTTTTATAGTTAAAAAAGGGTGAATGATAAATTGCAATGTTCCAGAAGTAGGATATGGGTCAAAGGTGGTGAGTGAAGATGGTCCTCTGTGAAATAAATTATTTTAAAAAATAAATATTTGTTCTGTTTTGATTGTTAGTGGTGTATTAGGTTGCTGTAAAGTAAGATTATATTTAGTTGTTGTGGGACCAGGCCCTTTCTGCATGGTCATCTCCAGACTTTTTGTCTTTTCCCTCCACTTATTGCTGAATTCGTTTTTATTTGCTTTATGATTCTGGGCACTTTACCACTGCTAACCAGTCATAGGGGCATGTGCTCTTTACCTAAAACATGTTACAATTGGCTGATCCACAATTGGCATATTTAATTTACTTATAAGTCCCTCGTAAAGAGCACTATATGTAAATTAAATGCTACCGGTGGTCCCGCAGCACTGGTTGTGACACCCACTTCAGTAGCCCTTTAAACTTGGCTCAGGCCTGCAATTGCAGAGCCTATGTGTGCTGTGTTGAACTGCCATGACCAACTGGCAAGTTAATCCTCTTGCCAGACCCAAACCTTACTTTTGAATACATATGTCACCCCTAAGGTAGGCCCTAGACAGCCCCAAGGGCAGAGCGCAGTGTATTTTAAAAGTTGGACATGTACTTTTCAGCTTTTCATGTCCAGGTAGTGAAAAACTCTTAAATTCATTTTTCACTGCCACATGGCCTATCTCTCCCATGGGTTAACATTGGAATTGCCTTATTACATCATATAAGTGTGATTTCCCGGATATTACAGGTTTGGTGTCTCTGGGCTCACAATTTAAAGTAACAGTTTATAGTAAAATTGGATTTTAAATTGCAAGTTTGAAAATTCCACTTTTAGAAAGTTGGCATTTTCCTACTTTAACCGTTCTGTACCTCTGCCTATCTCTGAATACATGTCTGGGCGGGTGACAGCTGGGCTCTTGTGCCTTTTGTATCATTTTGATCTTCTTTTGTTGGTTAAATTAAGATCTATAATTCTAAATTGGTGTGGTGTTTTTCATTGCTTTACTGTTTTAAGTGTAGCACTAAAACATTAATCATTGTCTCCTAAGTTATGCCTGCCTTCTCTGCGCCAAGCTACCAGAGGGTGAGCAAAGGTTAATTTATTGTGTGTAACTGACTTGACCTGACGAGGAGTGTGGTTCCTGCTTGCACAGGGTACATACCTTTGCCAACCAGAAACCCAATTTCTAACATTTTTATAGCTAGCTGTCATTGTTTTTGGGAGAGGCGGGGGCTCCTGAAAGAATTAGGGTTGATACCCTAGTCTGCACGCAACAGACGGTGACAACACGGAGTGGCAATTTTGGCAAGAAATTCCTGCTGTAATGTAGGTGACTCTCTAGTGGATAAAGGGGGTCAATGTGTTATTTTAGAGTGTAGGATGGGCGCTGCCAAGTTTACTCTATACACTATCTATGGCTCAAACTTTGATGAGGCTGAAGTATTCAATACCCTAAACACTGAATTGATATCATGGCCACTGCCACTGGTTATATGTGGATATTTGAACATCCACTTGGAGGTTGGGAAAAACCTGGGCAATCAGGAGTGTTACAAGGATCGTAAGCCCAAGGTATGGAGGGCTATCAGGAGACTAGTTAGGTGTCATGTGCTGGTGGATGCATGGGAGTGACTTAAGGCCACAGATCCTGGCTATACATACTATTCTTCTCTGCACTCTAAACTAGTACGGCTGGACTATTTCTTTATCACGTCTGACATAGTTACGGAAGCAAGGATAGATCTTCTTCCCAGCTTCTATCAAATCACAATCCACTAGTTTTAACTGTACCGATAAGTGGATTTGTGAAACCACGGCGTTCTTGGTCTTTCGATAAGAAGTTGTTAGTTCACTCTGGCTATGTAGAACATATGAAGGCTTGGATAAAACAATTTTCAGAGGATAACAGAGAGAGGCAGTGACAGGCATGGTATGGGATGCATTAAAATACTGGGATTAGAGGGGAGACCTTGAGCTACAACTTATATTTGCAGAAGGTAAGGGAGAGAGAGGCTAGGAGCCTGCATTTAGAACTCATCCAGGCAGAAAGAAAATTAATGCAGAGTATAATAAAAGTGGAGGATATCAGCACAGCACAGGCTCCGCTATCCGTCCTAAAGGCTAAAGCGAACCAACACCTGAATAAAGCAGTAGCTGCCAGCTATCAGAGTTATAAGACAGAAAGCTACAAATATAGAGAGACCACTGGCAAAGTTCTTGCTAGGCGAATAAGGCAAAAAATTGTAGACATGGGCATATAGGTCATCATGGATACACAGGGGTGGAAATGTGAAAAGCCTGAGGAGATCTTGGATGTTTTTAGGTATTTTTGTCAAAAGCTATATAGGGATGATACAGAATATTCTGCTGGTGCACAGAGACAGGCCATAGAATTTTTGAGAGGATTGAGATCAACTAGGCTTTCTCAAGAGGATCAAATTACATTGGATGCGCCCATTCAATTGGAAGAAGTATTTGGAGCAGTAATGTATTTAGCCTCAGGGAAAGTCTCAGGCCCAGAAGCCCTACCACTTGAGTTTTATAAGACATTCTATAAAGAACTACGGAGGGATATGCTAAAAAAAATTGCAAAGGCGCAACTAGGCCAGATCCCATTATCTTGGGAAACTGTCAGCATTATAGTGTTTAAAAAGAAAGATAAGCCACCTCACTCTCCCGGATCATACAGACCAATATCCTTGTTAAACAGCGATGGGAAGATATATGATAAGATTCTAGCAACTCGGCTAGCAAGAGTTATCCCTTTGCTAATCTGAAAGAGGCAGCATGGCTTTATACCCGGCAGGGAGAGGGTTGATCACATCAGAAGGATATTCTCCCTATTTGAGCTTGAGGAGATGCACCCGACACCATTTGGCCTGGTGCTATTAGATGCCAAGAAGGCGTTTGATCGTTTTTCTTGGGACTTTTTATGGGGGACCTTGAGATGGAAGGGGATTGGGAAAGGCTTTTTAACTGCTATTAGGGCCATGTATAAGGCTCCCAAAGCTCGGGTACGTCTGGGAGGGTTTGAGCCAAGCTTAATATCTATTACTACAGAAACCAGACAGGGGTGCCCGTACTCTCCGTTGTTGTTTGCACCATATATAGATCTGTTTTTAATTAAATTAGAGGGGAGTAGCAACTTCAACCCAGTGGTCTATCATGGGGAAAAATATAAGGTTTTTGCTTATGCTGATGACGTAGCGGTGACCACAACTGACCCTGAGGGAGCTATCAAGGAAATTGAAGGGCTGGCTAAAAACTTTGGGCTATATTTTGGCTATAAACTGAATGAGGATAAGACGCAGGTTATATGCTCAGCCCAGACCTTTACTAGAGACAAGCGGGTTGTGATGGATGCAGTATATCTGGGGATTAGAATTACAGCTGCAGTAAATCAGCTGGTGGAACTCAATATGGCCCCCTTGTTCAGCAAAGTGAAGAGAGACCTGGATAGAATGCATTATTTATATTTATCACTTTTGGGCCAATGCAATCTTTTAAAAATGTATGTTTTACCAAAGGTATTGTATTTGTTCCGGTCGATTCCTTTAGATATTGCAAAAAGCTGGTTATGTAAGCTAGAGGCATTTGGCAGCAATTTCTTGTGGGGTTATTCCAAGCCCCGAAGAGCTATGAAATATATGACCCTTCCAAAATGTCGAGGTGGCTGAGCAGTTCCCAATTTCATGCCATATTACTATGCCTGCTGCCTTCAACATATGGACATATTAATAACTGGAGGTACAGTAGGGGGGGGGGTGCAAGCAGAGTATCCCTCCCTGTACGAAATGTTGTTGGGCTCCGAGGCAAAAGGCTGGTTGTTGAAATATGTGGAACCAAGCTATTTTAAAAGGGTAAGATTTAAAACTTTATGAGCTGCATATAAGTTTTGGGTGCAGTTAAAACGATGGACTGGGATCGGCAGGATTACATTGTATACTCCACTGTGCTCCTCCTCACTCCCTTTGTCTATTTCTAGGGATCCTATTTTAGACATCTGGTGACATCAAGGGATAGTGAGGATTGGGGATTTATACGCAAATTCTGAGTGTAAGTCATTTTTGGAGCTAAAGACACAATATGGCTTACCCAAGAACCACTTTTTTAAATTCTTACAAATTCGAGATTTTCTCCATCATAATAAGAATGATATTTTTCTGATGGATGAGATTTTATTAATAGAGGCTACTGGTCATAGGGAAAGGATAGGCACATTGTATATCTATTGGAAGATGCTCAACAGGATGATTTAGTGATAGAGAATGACAGATGGGGTACCCGAGTGGGCAGAGAGGGGGCGTGGCTGGAGGAATCTTCAGAGTTAGAGGGAAAAAAACTTCCTCTCTGCTAGTTTGAAAACCCAGCATTACAAGACACTATTTAGTCTGTTATACACTAGCAAAAATGTGCAAATGGGGAGGCTCTGATGGGAAATGTAATCGGTGTGGGGGGCCAGAAGCTGAGATTATGCATATGTTTTTCACATGCCCCAAGTTGAAATTATTGCTCTGTGAAGTAGAATTGTTTCTTAAGAACGTAATTGGAGGAAGGGTTAATCTTACACCTACTCTATTATTACTAAGGGTGGTGGCCTCTCTGGAAAAGACTGGTTATATAAAAAAATAAATATATTTTCTTTATATGGCCATGGCATTACTTCGATTATGTATAATCTCGGACTGGACATTCAAAATCCGGAGGGCAAGACAGTTGGCTTTTCACGGTATGGAGCTGAGCTTATACAGACTTAAAGGCTGTAAGAAGAGGCGCTGGGGGGAACGAGTCTGGGCACCATTGACTAAATGGGTTGAAGAGATTAGCACATAAAATAGAGATAGAGCTCTTTTGTATTGGATCAATTATGCTGAACATATTATATTCCCTACCCGTGAATTATGATTTATTAAAGTATTGTGAGGTGTGTGATCCTTGCCTTTATGAAAAATTATAAAAATAAAAATAAAAGATTTTTTTTTATACCACTTTAAGTATCTTTAGAAATTTATATTCGTGTAGTGTTTTACTGTGTCACTATTTTTTTTGTTTGTCCATTCCCTTCGTTTTTCAGGCCAAAAAAAGTGGGTGGTAACTGTTGGCATTGTAGTGGTATGCGTGGTAATGGTACTTATAGTGTACCCCATGTAAATTTGTGATAATTACATGCATGGTAAAGCCTTGTGTGCTTGTAGTATATGGGTGGTAAAGACTGTGTGGTATAGGCATGTTGTTAGACTTCTCAGTTTTTGGAGGCTCATCCCCAATCTTTTTGCCTCCTGCCTCCTATTTTTCTGACCTGTTGCTGTTGGCTTTTGAACTCTGAGCACTTTACCACTGCTAACCAGTGCTAACGTGCATATGCTCTCTATGTAAATTGTATTGTTGATTGGTTTATCCATGATTGGCATATTTGATTTACCAGTAAGTCCCCAGTAAGGTGCACTAGAGGTGCCTAGGGCCTGTAAATCAAATGCTACTAGTGGGCCTGCAGCACTGGTTGTGCCACCAAAAAAGTAGTTCTGTAATCATGTCTCAGAGCTGCCACTGCAGTGTCTGTGTGTGCAGTTTTAACTGTAAATTCGACTTGGCAAGTGTACCCACTTGCCAGGCCCAAACCTTCCCTTTTCTTACATGTAAGGTACCCCTAAGGTAGCCCCTAGGTAGCCCCAATGGCAGGGTGCAGTGTATGGTTAAGGTAGGACATATAGTAATGTATTGCATAGGTCCTGACAGTGAAATATTGCTAAATTAGTTTTTCACTGTTGCAAGGCCTGTCCCTATCACAGGTTAACATGTGGGCTACCTTTAAATCTGATTAAAGTGTAGATTCCCTTTGGGAGCGGATGGACATGTTGCTTTTGGAGTCTCTGAGCTCACAATTTAAAAAATACATATTTTAGTAAAATTGATTTTAAGATTGTATGTTTGAAAATGCCACTTTTAGAAAGTGAGCATTTTCTTGCTTATACCATTTCTGTGACTCTGCCTGTTTGTGGATTCCCTGTATGGGTCAGTTTGACAGTTGGGCTTGTTGCACCTCACACTAGACAGTGACACAAAGGGATCTGGGATGTAGTCTGCATTTCCTGATGAGCCATCTGTGCTATGAGGGAGGGGAGGAGTGGTCACTCACACCTGAAAGGGCTGTGCCTGCCCTCACACAAGTCTTCAACCCCCTGGTGAGTGTCTGGGGCCTGGCCTGAGCAAGGCAGGATTTCACATTCAAAAGAGACTTTGCTTTGAAGTAGGCCTACTTCAAAGGACAAAAGGGGTATGAGAAGGGCACTAATACCACAGACTTTAGAACACTTCTGGAAACCAAGAGGAACCTCTGCATGGAGAAGAGCTGAAGAGCTAAGGAAGAAGAGCTGCCGTGCCTGTGACTGTGCTTTGTGGAGCTATCCTGCAGTTTCTGTTTCTGCCAGAGTAATAGGGCAAAGACTGGACTTTGTGTGCCTTCCATCTTGTGAAGCTCTCCAAGGGCTTGATTTAGAGCTTGCCTCCTGTTTTTTGAACTCTCAGGGACAGCAAAGACTTCTCTCTGCCAGCACCTGGCTTCTCTGGAGAGACTCCTACTCTGCCCTGTGGTGCCCTGAAAGGAGAAGCTGGCAGCCTAAGAGGAAGAAATCCATGCACAGAATGGCGTGCGGGCAAAAGATTGACGCACCTCCAATCTGAAGCTGAAAAATCGATGCGCTGCCGGCTTTGCGGCTGAAAATCGCCGCTCGCCTGCAACGCGACTGGAAGATCGACGCACAGAGCTGGAGAAATGATGCGCAGCATCGCTGACGGAGGCTGGTGAGATCGCAACCCACGCTGCGTAGTTTTCGGATCATCGTGCGGCTGGACTTCCGACGCAAGTACCACTGGGCGTATAAAAACAACACAAGGCCTGCCAGGACCTGAGAATGCTGACCAGATCGATGCATGGCTCTCCTGCAGAGAGAAGAAACGAAGGGCCCGACCCGACGAAAGGAGAAACAATGCAAGGTCTCGCTTGTGAGTGAAATTGACACATCACAAGCCCTTTTTTGACGCACACTCACCCGTGCGGGGTTATTTTTGACACACCCAAGGTACCATTTCACACTAACAGCGTCAGCGTGTGTTTAAAACTACATGAAGACTCTTTTTGCTTTTTAATTGATAACTTGACTTGTGTATTGTGGATTTTTGTCGTTTTGGTGTTGTTTTGTTTAGATAAATATTCTCTATTGTTCTAAACCAATGTTGTGTCATTTTGTAGTGTTTTCATTAAGTTACAGTGTGTGTTGGTACAAATACTTTACACCTAGCACTCTGAAGTTAAGCCTACTGCTCGTGCCAAGCTACCAAGAGGGGAAACAGGGGTTAGCTGAGGGTGATTCTCTTTTACCCTGACTAGAGTGAGGGTCCTTGCTTGGACAGGGGGTAACCTGACTGCCAACCAAAGACCCCATTTCTAACACATGTGTATTAAAGGCATGTGTTGTTCTGTCATACATCAGTCTCTAGCAACCCATTATTCTCCATAAAAGTTTCTAAGTCTGAAGGTAGACTTTCCATTGGGGTGAACCTGGTCCCTGTATCCAATTGGCAACCCATAATGGTCTGCTTTAAGTTTTGTTTTTGTGATCAGATAACAGCCATTGGCACTTTGGGATTTTTTGAGCTATTTTTATTCAAACCTTAATAACTCATATCTCTAGTTTTACTTATTGGATTTTGTCAAGTTGGTATTATTTTATTTATAAAAATGTACCCTGTTTTGTAAATTGAGTTGGGAGTACTGCATAAACCATTTACTTATTGGCTATAAATTAATTCTGATTGCTTTGTGCCAAGTTACTAGAAGGTTAAGGATAGATTTATTTAGGCCTATATTTATGGGGAATTAGCATAGGGCAGTGCCGGAAGTCCTCTTGCAGCGCTGCCCTGTGGCGCTGAAAGGCCAGGAATGCACCATATTTATATGCTTTTTATGTGCAGTGTGTATATATATATATATATATATATATGTATATACGCAAAACCCATGGGTGTTGCGTCGAAAAACCCACCGCAACTCCCATGGAATGCCTGCCTGGCGCAGAGTAAGGAAACGCAGTGACTTGCACTGCTTTGTCTTACTCCATATCTATGAGTCCATGCAAAGCCACTCAAAGTGGCTTTGTGTGACCTCAAATATATGGTTGAGAGCTTGTGCCACCATAGAGTCCATAAAAGGGACGCTCCGGCGGCACAAGCCTCTCATAAATTTGCCCCTTAGTGGCTTTAGTGGTCCGGCCAGATAAGGATAGTGATTACTATTTCAAGTGGATTCTAAACCCCCAACTAATACTCCGATCGCTTACATTTACCAGCACTGTTTTCCTTTTATGATTGCATAGTCTATCTGCTTTTAGATTTGGAATTTGCAGTTTCTGCAGTCCCTACATATGAAAATGCATTTTGTGCTGCCTATGGAATGATTTATTGCCTCCTCATTAACATTGGCCTTGGTTATGATGACATACTCATATGTTTATTTGTTCATGGCAACTACAAATCACACCCTTCCGGGAAATCCTGACTCAATACAATTACTGAATTACATATTGAGTCTGTGTAAAAGAATGCATGTGTGTGGAAAGACATGACAAGTAGCTGAGACAAATGGATTTTTTCTAATATTCATCAAAAAAGTTCAAAAGAAATATCAATCCACATACCCATAACATAACTGTGGTGAAGGGGTTCTGTATGTAACCCACATCTACATTTATAGAGGGTCAGACTACACTGAGGTGCTCATTCCGAGGTTGGCGGTAACCGAACCGCCACACCAATGGCAGTCTTGTGAACTGCCAAATAACGAGTAAGGCGGTGAATGCAACGCGATACAGACAACTCACCGCCAGCACCGCCACTGCCGACGAGCAGCATCCGCCGGCAGAAGAAAGCTTTAGGCAGGCTGCAGCCATGGTCCCGCCCTTCATATTCCGAGCGACCACTCCGCCAGGTTATCTGGTGGGGCCTTACCACCATGAAAAACCTGGCAGAAACAGAAAGTACAAAATGAAACACCCACCTCCAGGCACAGAGACACCGCCGTGGCCGCCATGGCAAATTAACTGCTAGTCTTCCCAGTGTTGTATCTCGCCATACACCTTCAGGACCACTGACGACAAAGAAGACGACAACAGTAAGTATATCTAGCACAGAGTGGAGGGAAATAGCAGTGATACACTCCCACACAGAACACACATACCCCACACACACAGTGAGCGCCACAAACACGCACACACAACATACGTCAATGCCAAATACCCAATATACACACAAAGTGATGCAGATACGTGACAAACATACAGCACAACGCACAACAACACCACCAACACACCCCATAACCACACAACAACAACTACTCCACAAACACGTCAACGCTGGCATAGATGGGTACGTTGTGCGACACTGCACATATACACACACACCATGAACCCCATGTAGCAATGACACACAATCAATAGCTGTGAACATACATCCAAACAATCATACAGATGACACAATACGTACAACCAACAATCAAGGAAATACACACATGCAGCAGTAGACACACAGACAAACACAACACCCCATACAAACACAAAAGCAAGCAGACACACACATCACAACATCCCCACGGCCCAAACCATCTACCAAACACATGCAAAAACACAGACACAATCCACACACAGACCAAACACACCTTTGCACACATATGTCACACCACCATGTAGAAGGAAACCAGGACAAGCATCTTATCTTGCCAACCACAGCAATGTGGGCAGATGTATCCAAACAATAATAAAACTATATACAAAATGTGCCAATGGCAAGTCCAATGTCCACTTCAGCACAACACATTGTCCATTAATTTGGGCCCAACTTGACTCCTGATTGAATACAGGTCTCCACTTCATAGGGACAGCAATGGGACAGGCAGGCACCTCAGAGGTGTGGGGGTGGTGAGGGAGGCTTGGATGTGGATGGGCACATTTTGACTTGGGCTTGGGAGGGGTGACCTTGGCACTGGGGGGTGGATTTTTTGGTGGGTGAAGGAGCAGGGGAAACACCAGAGGGGGTACCCAAGGAACAAGAGGTTGAAGGGCCTGAGAGGGGCTGGGAGACATGCTGTTTACAGGGAAGACGCGGTGGGAGAGGAGTAGGGAAGAGGTGAAGGGCGGCAAGGAAAACTCTCTTATGTACACGGGGCGGTTATATGATTGAGGGTTAGGAGGGGAGGTAGAGGGAAGTGTCTGTGTGCTGTACGTGGATGCTGGTGTGTGCAGTGTCTGGATGTGTGTGGTGGCTGAAAGTTGGGTGGGTGAGTGGTTACGTATGCATTGTTTGGGGGCAGAGATGCTGGTAGAGGGAATGGATGATGTGTGAGTAAATGTGGTGGTGTGTGCAAGTGAGGTGGATGTGCTGCAGTTGGCAGAGATGGTAGTCATGGTGAGTGCGGATGTGGTGTGTGGGGTGTGTGACTGTGAGTCTGTTGTTGTGGTGATTAAGGGGGTTACAGGAATGACAGCAGGACCAGTGTGTGATGATGCAGAGCTGGCAGATCTGAGTGGAGATGTGACTGTAGGGGATGAGGTGGTGAGAGAAGAGTTTGTTGTTGTATCTGCAGATGTGTGTTGTGTGTGGGCATGCCTGTGTGAACGTTTGTGATGCCCATGTTTTTCTTTGCGCACCTTGTCTGTTGTAGTGGGTGTATGTGTGTGTGTTGGTGTGCCATGGACGGGTGTAGGGAGAGGGCTTGTGGATTGGGAACAGGTAGCTGAAGGGGGGACGGAAGATGAAGGGACAGTGGCTGCCGTCAACGAGAAGGCCAGAGCCTGAAACGATGACTGTAGGCCAGACAAGGCACTGTGAATGTCTTCCAGGAACGCATTTTTCTGCTGCATCTGGGATGCCAGTCCCTGGATGGCATTCACGGTCGTTGTCGCCCCCGCAGAGATGGACCTAGGGAGGTCAATAGCCTCCTCATTGAGGGCAGCAGGGCTGACTGGGGCAGAGGCAGAGGTGCCTGCGGCAAAGGAAACGCCCACCCTCCTGGGTGAGTGGGCACGGGCAACTTGGTGGGGTGCTACAGGGAGGGCCGTGCTGGTAAGGGGCATGGTGGACAACAATGCTGTTGGTGTGGTACCAGAAGGATCCGCCACTGCCAGGGAGCAGCCATCGGAGGAGGTATCTGAATCAGATGTTGGGGCATCTCCAGTCTCCCACGTAGTGTTCCCCTCACCCTCCGTCCTACTGGTCCCCTGGGCTCCACTGCTGGCCACCTCCTTGGGTCCTATGGGCTGCTGCATCCCCACTCGCCGGTGTCGTTCCTCCCTTGCCAGATGATGCTAATGCACACATAGACAGAGGAGGAGAGAGAAAAGGTGGGTGACAGAAACAGAAAGGGAGGAAAATATTATAACTGATACATCCACTTCACATACAAACAATGCAGATAACAGTCCCTGCATGCGAAACAATAGACCAATTAGCAATTATTCCCAAATAGAGTCATGCAAGCTATGTCTAAACCCATCTCAACATTGCAGGCCAAATTCCTGCATCAAATCAAATCAAATCATAAACATTTATAAAGCGCGCTACTCACCCGTGCAGATCTCAAGGCGCTCGGGGGAAGGGGTTACTGCTGCTCGAAGAGCCAGGTCTTGAGTCGTCTCCGGAATGCGGAGTGGTCCTGGGTAGTCCTGAGGTTGGTGGGGAGGGAGTTCCATGTCTTGGCCGCCAGGTAGGAGAAGGACCTCCCACCCGCTGTGGTGCGGCGGATGCGATGGACGGCGGCGAGAGCGAGGTTGGCGGAGCGAAGATGACGGGTGGGTGTGTAGAAACTGAGGCGGCGGTTGAGGTATTCGGGTCCCTTGTTGTGGAGGGCTTTGTGTGCGTGGGTGAGGATCCGGAAGGTGATCCTTTTGCTGACGGGAAGCCAGTGTAGGTGTCTCAGGTGGGCGGAGATGTGGCTGTTCCGGGGTATGTCGAGGATGAGGCGGGCGGAGGCGTTTTGAATTCGCTGCAGACGTTTCTGGAGTTTAGCGGTGGTTCCTGCGTATAAGGTGTTACCGTAGTCCAGGCGGCTCGTGACGAGGGCGTGGGTCACGGTCTTTCTGGTGTCGGCGGGGATCCAACGGAAGATCTTTCGGAGCATGTGGAGGGTGAGGAAGAAGGAGGATGATACGGCGTTGACTTGTTTGGTCATGGTGAGAAGTGGGTCCAGGATGAATCCGAGGTTGCGTGCGTGGTCTGAGGGGGTTGGTGCGGTGCCAAGGGCCGTGGGCCACCAGGAGTCGTCCCAGGCGGTCGGAGTGTTTCCGAGGATGAGGACTTCCGTTTTGTCTGAGTTTAGTTTCAGACGGCTGAGTTTCATCCAATCTGCGACGTCTTTCATTCCATCTTGCAGGTTAGTCTTGGCGCTGGTGGGGTCCTTGTGAGGGAAAGTATCAGCTGAGTGTCGTCGGCGTAGGAGGTGATGATGATGCTGTGTTTGCGTACGATGTCGGCGAGGGGGCTCATGTAGACATTGAAGAGAGTCGGCATGAAGACAACTACATGCCCATTAATGCCAAAATGACTACTCCTAGAATCAAAGCCCAGGACCATACCCAACCACATGTCATCCATTACAGGATGATACTAATCTAAGCAGAGAGGGACTCAGGACACTAACTAACTGCCAGCAATGTGAGGAGTACATGTGGAACAGAGGATCCATTGATGTAGGAAGTGATACAACTGTAACCTTCACGTAACATGCCTGTCATTACATATACACAGTGCCATCATGACCACTTCGTACCACTACAGTACACGCAGAGGTGGATGATGCAGCCATTGATATGTTAGCAGACTTGAGAGACCCATACCTACAGCTGAACATGTGTCACAGTACCACCACTTCTTATCCTACATAGCACAAAATAGCGACCGTCACACACTCCTAGTTGATGGGTGTGGCAACCAGGACTGGACATTCCCTAAATCACGTCTGACTACGTTCATTCCAAGTCCAAAGAGGGTGACAGAGCACAACCATGTAGTAGTCACCTGACAGTCAACACTGCCTTCAAGCGCCCATCCAACTCAGGGTACGCAATCCGTCAGTATGCGGTCCATTAGTGGGGGTCAGGGCCCGACGTGCATCCCTCCCACGTTGGGAGGCCATCCCCAGCAGGGCCTTTGCAGTCATACCGGTCCATCATCGCAGGTCCTCCCACCACTTTCTGCAGTGGGTGCTCTGCCGGCAATGGACCCCCAGGGTCTGCACTTCCTTGGGGATGGCTCACCACAACCCTTTCTTCTGATGGGTGCTAACCTGATTGGGAAACAGTGAGAAAAGGGGGGACATGATGTAAACAATACCAATCCAGCAGTAAGCTATGACGACACACAACAAACACATGTCAATGTGCACACACATACATCATCAAACACCATCCAACATGTGGGACAGAGGAGGTTGTACTGAACTGTTGTCCTGGAGCTCTGTACAACTGCCCATAAAGGGGTAGGACCCCTTCCACAAGTTTCTCCAGCTCCTCTGTTGAGAAGGCTGGGGCCCTTTCCCCTGAAATGCGTGCCATTGTTGCTCCAAGAGACAGGACACAGCAGCAGACAAAGTGGAGGTCTGTTTATCCCAAATGCCAGGAGTCAAGTGAGCTGTCCCAAACAGTGGTCATGACTACAGCGGTCATGACAGTCACCGCCGGCGGTGATCGTCATTGGTCCCAGTCTCCCATTGACAGCCATGTTAACCAATGAGGAGTTGTACTGCGGTTCTGACTGCACTCCGCCATGACGACTTCCACCGGCGGAACAAGGTCACTTCCAGCAGTCCAATGCATGCTGGACACGCGGATGCCATTTTAGTCTGTGACATTACTGTCCTGAGTTTACACAGCGTAACTACCTGCATGTCATCACAAATTGTCAGGAATAAGGCCCTGCGCGGTCCAGGTCTCGCCCGAAACTCCGCTGTGCGGCTCTGCAGTGCTTTATGTGCACCACTTGTCATCCCCTCTTGTTCCAAAGGTGGCCATCAGCATCGTCTGCCCTGTGGCAAAGCTGATAGAGCTGAAGTTTCAGGACATTGGTGGACAAGATGCACTTATCAGTGCCATTCCATGAAGGGACTACAATTCCCATGTTTTTAGAGGCAGCAGCCATCTTGGGGTGTGGCAGGCCTATAAAGCCCAGCCACACCCAAGTACGTTGCTCACTATTTTGAAGACTTCGATGCAGTCAAACCTCGTGGGGGTTTCTCTGAAGAAGAGCAGAAGAAGAGCAGAGTTCCTGGATGGCAGAGTGACATCCAATCGAAGTATCCTTGTTTCCATGGTGCATTAAAAAACTAGTAGGTCGTACTCGTAGTGGTAAGACCTTGATGAATCCAAATTTGGAGGAAGTCGTTACTTCCAAAGGTAAAGCGCCCCTTAGCACAACGAGCAAAGCGTTTTCAGTTTCCAGAGTAGAGCGGCCTAGGCGCAAAGATCAAAGGCGTTTCAGTTCACAAGTGTAAAGCGCTCTTTGCACAGCAATTCAAGCGTTTCAGTTCACAGATGTAAAACGCTCTAGGCACGGCAATTTAAGCGCTTCAGTTCACAGATGTAAAGCGCTCTTGGCACGACAATTCAAGCGTTTCAGTTCACAGATGTAAAGCGTTCTAGGCACGGCAATTCAAGCACTTCAGTTCACAGATGTAAAGCGCTTTTGGCACAACAATTCAAGCGCTTCAGTTCACAGATGTAAAGCGCTCTTGGCACGGCAATTCAAGCACTTCAGTTCACAGATGTAAAGTGCTCTTGGCACAACAATTCAATTGCTTCAGTTCACAGACGTAAAGCACTCTTGGCACGGCAGTTCAAGCGCTTCAGTCCACAGGTGTAAATCGCTCTTGACACGACAATCAAAGTGCTTCAATTCACAGGAGTAAAAGGTTCTTGGCACAACAATCAAAGTGATTCAGGCCACTTGAGTAAAAGCGCCCCCTTAGCATAATGAGCGTAGTACTTTAAGGCAAGACAAGTAAAAGCGCTTCCTGGTACTATAAGTAAAGCGCTTCAAGTTAAATGAGTAAAAACATTTCGGCCTTTATAGTTGTGAATGTGAAAGCATTTTTGGAGATAAACAAATCATAGTTTCATTGTGCTTTGAAAAGCTTAAGATGTGAAAAGCATATTTAATTCTTTGAGATTTTCTAGGTTATGATCAAAGGTTTATGTTGTGAATGCAAAGATGTTACAGGATTAATATTCTGAGTATAATCATAGTCCAAAGATCTTGCAATCTCTTGGTTCTGAGGTCGTATTTTATTCTTGTTCCATATTTCAAAAAAGGGGCTTTGCCCTCATTTCAAAAGGGGTCTCCATCTGATATCTTGGAGACGCGCTTAGCCAAGAGTCTATTGATGAGTTACATTTCTATGAATGAGGAAATGCATATTTGTTCTAGCCTTTTCTTTTCAGATCTCTCACCATGCTGTTCCCTACCCTAATTCCCTTCCCCCCGACTGGCTTCATCAAAACTCTGTGCTATAATACCTTTCTGAGTTGGTGATGCTGGAAGGTGGGCCTCTTGTTCAGCGACATGCAGATCCCGAGGAAAGGACACTGTGACACACATACATTCTTCAGGTCTGACATGGTGAATATAGACACATGTAGTGCGTGTCTAGTGACATTTCCACACTTGTCACAACAATTGTCAGCATATTTGATCAGTATAGTGGAACACAGGGAAGGTGTAGGTGTACATGTCCTGCATGTGTCCATTCCCACAGGAATTATGTGCCATTGTCTGGTTAGGTACGGAGGGTGGAGTAATGTGCATTCCTACAAAATGACACGCAACTAGCATGACTATTACCTAATGACTGTTGTGTGTCATACTGAATAGCCTACATTGTGGGAGATTCACAGATTGTTGTTTGTGTCCCCGCACAGATTTGGCCACAATGGAGTGGTGAGGAATGCACCAATTTATCGGCCACTGGTAGATCTTGAAACCATGGACGAGCGCCACATCATCATGACCTATCGACTAAACTGTTTGTGCATCAACAAACTGGTCGCCCAGTTGAAGCCAGAGCTCCTGCGGGTTTCAGGAATCCCCATGCCAGCCCTCCAACAGTCCAGGTGTTGTCAGTCCTGCATTTCCTGGCAAGTGGCTCTTTGCAGGTTACAGTGGGACTGGCTGCAGGGTTATCGCAGCCCAAGTTCTGTAAGGTGTTGCAGGATGTGCTGGATGCCCCACTCAAGAATGTGCACAGGTACATTAGGTTTCCACTACCTCCAGATTTTCCCACTGTAAAAGCAGCATTCTACAACATCTCAAATGTCCCACATGTAATTGGGGCCATTGATGGGACTTACATTGTCCTAGTACCTCCGAGGATCAATGTACAGGTCTACAGAAACACCAAAAGTACACTATCACCGAATGTACAAGTGGTGTGACTTGTAGACCAACACATTACACATGTGAACACTAAATTCCCTGGATCGGTACATGATTCCTACATCCTGAGGAACAGCAGTGTCCCTGCAATGATGTCACAACTACAGGGAGAAAGGGCCTGGCTCATAGGTATGTGTACTGCTCTACATGTCAGACTTTTATACCCTCATGACACAGTCTGCACTCCGCCTAGCAATGTTATCTATGCCTATGTTTCCTTTTCCACACAGGTGACTCCGGATACCCCAGCCTGCCCTGGCTCCTGACACCTGTGAGACATCCAACTACATTAGGGGAGAACAGGTACAATGAGGCACATGACCGGATGAGGCGTGTGATTGAACGGACTTTTGGTCTCTTGAAAGCCAGATTTCGTTGTCTTCATGTGTCTGGTGGTGCCCTATAGTACAATCCAGGGAAAGTCCGCAAGATCATTGTTACATGCTGCATGCTCAATAATTTGGCCCTCAGAAGGCACATCCCACTTTTGGAGGAGGGGGACATTAATGCAGTGTTTGTGGCCGGTGACTCTGATGCTGAGGGGGAGGCTGACAAGGATGAGGCACATGACAACAGGACTGACATGATTGATCCCTACTTTCCTTGATGTACAGGTATGTCTGCATTACATATCATCTGCACATGGGAGATGTATTGCTGAAGCCAATCTGTAGCCAGTATTTGCATGCATCAAGGTATGTGTGGGGACTAGAGCCTTACATACTGGTTGACGACCTTGAAGGGAAGGTGACTCACCATTAGAGGTAGTAGAAATGCACAGCTGCTAAGTTCATTTGTGGAATGGTGGTGCCATTGCGGTACAGCCTTCTAGTTGTACTAAAGGTTTAGGGTCCTCAGGCTGCCTGTTTTGGAATATGTTAGGGGGACTTATCAGTCTTGTCCTGCTGCGTAGCCATGTCATGGATTGTCATCTGCTGTGTGCCAAGTACCTGTTCCTGACTACTCAGGAAGTTGTGCAATTGAGGATGTTACCTATGTTTGATCTTTCCTGTCCCACACATGTGTGAATGCCAATGCAGACCCTTACATATGGTGTAACATAGCTGCTGGGACACTCATCCTGTGTTTGCGTTCAACTGTTATTGATGTATGACTGTGGATTACATTCCTTACAACATTGTACCTGAGTCCATTAATTTATCACTCTTCAGGTGACATATCTGTTTGCATTCTGCTTGCTGATTTGCCTGTTGGCATTGTTGACAGTGGATGTTAAAACAATATGGATGTACTTACACACCTGCTGGAGTATCCCACTATATCAGTAACTTGGACAGTTTTGTTGTGTAGACATGTGTATTCTTTTGTTGCTCTGTGACATATTCGGCAATACTAACAACAAAGAGACATGCACCATGACTTGTGATAATAGGTGTTTATTTAGTGTAGAATTTCACAGTCCAGACGAGTGGGGTAGTGGTTCAGGTGATGATCAGACGATCTGTGCCAACTGTTAGGTTCATAGGTCCTGTGTCCATTTGCCTCGGAATGATGTGACCTTGGTATTGGACAGCCAACAGGGTGTAACAGTGGCACACAAGGGTGACATATCAGAAGAGGGATCACTTCCTGGTGGGGGGATTGGTCTTGGTCTGAGGTCCTGTAGGATGCCTGGATGGGTGACCTCTTTTACGGGGGGTTCCTCAGCTGCAGGGGAAGGGGTGCTGGTGTGCTGTAGGTCCTCCTGCTGTGCCTCCATTCCAGTAGCAGGTGCTGATGTTGAGGGCAGTGGTGTTGACTGACTACTGGATGGGGCCTGCTGTTGGGTGGAGAATGTCCGCAGGATGCAGTTGAGTTCCTTGAACTCCCCTAATATGGAGGCCATGGTGGCATTGTGTGCCTGCCACTGCTGCCTGGCCTCCTGGTGGTATTCCTCCTGCAGCCTTTGTGTGTCCTGCAAGGTGGTGAGTATCTGGCCCAACTGGTCCTGGGTTTCCTGGTAGGCTCCCAGGACCCTGGAGACAGCCTACTGGCCAGGCGTGTCCTGTACCTGCCTCATCCCTGGTCCCACGATTGGCCTCCCACTGGCCCTTGCCCCCTGGGCCTGTGCCCCTGGTGCAGTGTGCCCCCTCTGACTGACACTAGGACCGTCATTGTCTTGGGTTTGCACCGTTGACTCCTGCCTCTGTCCTGTGGGGCACACTGATGATTGATGTGACCTTGGGACACAGGGAGGGTGGGCTCTGCTGTGCACTGGCTGTCACAGGGGAGGTGGTTTGAGTTGTGGGCAGGGTGAGGCTGGTGGTGGTGGACTGACCACTCATGCCTGATGAACCAGGTTCGTTGTTCGAATCAAGACTTGCAAGTGAATACTCCCCTATTGGTGCTGCATCCAGGCCTGGGCTTCGTGTCACTGGGCTCCTCTGCTGTGTGTCAGTACTTGGGAGACCTGTGTAATGAGAAGTATTGTGTCAGAGGATGGTATTTTAGCGGTGACACAAATGATTGTATTCCCTCATTCACTGTATTTGCAGGGCAGTAATGTCATTGAGTTTCCAGTCCACTGCTTGTGTTCCCATCAGTGGAAGGTTGCAATGTCCCTAATTTGGAGTACAGTTCACATTTGTCTTGCTACTGTCATTGCCATGTACTGATGTGCATTCCAAACACATATTGGTGATGGGGAGTGACAGGGTTCAACGTGCAATTGCAGAGATGTGATATGGACATAGCAGTCAGGCAAGGGTAGGGAGTGTTGCATTGTGGTAGCTGTGGTACTTTCTGCTGTGTGAGGCTTACATGCACTAGGTGGGGCTGTGAGGGAATGGCGTAATTGGGGAGCTGTGGCATGCAAGAGTGGGCATAGGGCCAATTGTGGGTTTGTGCATGTTCGGGTAGTTTGAGGAAGTAAGAAGGTGGTGAGGGTACATGCTGTGCACAGGGACATGGTGGGCAGTGAGTACAGTGGACTAACCAGTGTCCAGTCCAGTAACGATTCCTGTCAGCCCTTCTGGATGTAATATGGCAAGGACCATCTCCTCCCATGGTGCCATTTCTGGGGGAGGTGGCGGGGGTCCTTCACCAGTCCTCATGACTGCCACTTTTTGCCTGGAAGCCATGGCCCATACCTTCCCCCTAAGGTCGTCCCACCTCCTCCTAATGTCCTCCCTTGTTCGTGGATGGTTCCCCACTCCATACACCCTGTTGACTATCCTCTGCCATAAGTCGTTCTTCCAGGCAATTGATGTCTGCTGGACCAGTGCTCCAAACAGTCGCAGCTTCACTTTGATGATTTCTTCGACCATTACCCTGAACTCCTCTTCTCTGAATCTGTTTTTTTTTGTGGTGCCATGGTGGTTGTGTTGTAGGTGGGGGTGTATGGTGTGCAGGGATTCTGAGTGTGCTGTTTGTAGTTGTGAACATGTGTAATGGTGTGTGTATGTGCTCTGTGGTGTTTGTGTGCAGTGGTGTGTTGTGTGATACATGCTTAGTATGATGGTGCCTGTGGTATCTAGGTGCAGTGCCTCCTTTTAGTGTGCTCTTCTCTCGCTCTGTCAGGGTTTCTAGTTGCAAAGGTTTTTGGGTACGTGTGGGGTGTGTGTTTTGTAGTGCTGTGGACAGGTGTGTGTATGTGTTTCAGGTGTTACTATTGCTGTTATCCCATCTGGTGCAGTGTTGCTGCGGTGGTGGCTATTTTTTTCCTGCAGCGGTTTGGACTGCCAGTGGATTACGGCCGTGTTGGTTTTCCGCGATGTTGATTTGTGACTCAGGATTTGGTGGGCGAAATTTTCTCTGCGTGGTGGTGGTGGTGGTGCAGCCGCCTCCTTCATACCATCGTTTCGGCTGACGGTGTTGTTTTTTAGTCTATTTTTGGTGGTGTTGTGTGGGTCACTCGTAAGGCGGCGGCCTTCACTCTGCCATTGCTGGTGGTGTATCGACTCCCGTTTGCACGGTGGTCTTCGGTGATGACCGCCAAACTCGGAATGAGCACCTAAGTATTAAAAATTGGAGAGAGGGAGAAACTGCATGCTTAGCATCTTAAAGTGTGCCTCTGAGACAATTGAGACTATGGTACGAAATGCTTTGAAAGCACTGGGACCAATAGAAAGTGATTAAATCTACACCAATAAACGAATCAGTCAGAAGGGGACATTCAAAATCATTCCCAGTAGAAAACCTGGAAAACTGGGCCACTGGTAGGTTTCCAGCTTACTGACTTGGGAAGTCATGTGAAATGTTCCCTCGGCTCCTACCTCCCTAGTGTGGAAATCTACATACCATAGACTTAATCACAGGTGAAATATTGCAAATACTTATTGTTTTAAATTTTTTTTTATCTTCACAGCTAAATCATTTTATCTCAGAAAACCCTTCCCCTCCATCCTTCTAAGACAGGAGGTGATCCATTCCTCTTCTCTTCCTGAAAAGTGACTTACTCTAGCCCTTTGCTGGAGGAAATCTCTGACTACTTCCTGAGTCAGATCTGTGAAGCCCCAAGAATGTAAACGTTTGGGGCTGAACCTCTGTCGTTTTAAGCCACTTCCTACACTTTCCATGGAAGTTACTATTGTACCATGAACACTTTTCCCATCAATTATTTCATTGCAAGTGTTGTAGTGATATTATCAATGATTATCAATGATGTCATTAAAGATGTCATGAGTGATGTAATATGCAGGGTGATTAGGAGTGCATGGCAAGGACGTGAGATATACATACCTTAGGTTAAGAGGTATTATTACTTGAGATAACTATAACTGTTGAATTTCAGTGTTTTTTACATTTATAATGCTACGTTGTCACTGACATTTTGATCTAACTGTAATATTACTTGAAATGTTTTTTTTTTTTTTCAGTGAATTTCTAGTTTTGTTTTTTGCATTAGTAATATTTTATTCCCATACCTAAAGCCTACCCTGGCCGTGTATGGTTAGCTGTACGGCCAGGAATGCAACCAGACCATGTGACCAACCCCACGCAGATAGCCAGCTCCAAGGCATGCATGGCTTTCACCATGTGCGGCATGGGGTTGGCCACAGGCTTGCAGCTGCACCGTACATCTAAGCCCCCCAGGCAGCCAATTCCGACATCGCACACTGCTTTCAGTGGGTAGGCCCTGCATCCAACCCATTGGCATGTGCCCCCCTCCTTGAACAACTTCAGGCCCCCGGTCCTCATCTCAGGGCATTTTTTTTTCAAAGGGGTGGAAACATATTACCCCCCCTTTTGAGGCATTAGTGCCCTCAGGGACCCCATCCCCCAGGGCCATTGTTCTTTATTAAGGGGAATGGGTGCCCAGAGCCCCCTCCCTGAGCCACTAAGGGCCCTGGGGCTGAATTCCATTGATAGAGAGAGGTGCACATGGCCACCTCCATACGCCTTACAAGGCCCCAGGCACCCCATCTCCTGGGACCGAATTGCAATAAAAAGATGAGAGGGCCACATGCCCCCCTCTTGACCTTAATGGTTCCCCGTGGAGCCCATCTCCTGTGGCCTGTCTTATTTCAAGATGGATGCACTAGTACCCACCTGGGGCACCCAACAAACATCAAGTTGGGGACGGTAGGGGGAGCCGCAAGCGGCAGCAGCCCCAGTCAGGTTCCTGCATGCTGCATGAGCTGGCATTGCTCCAGCCGGCGGAAGAAGCTGGTATTTCTTTTTGCTCCTACCAGGCAGGAGCAATGTGTTTTTCTCTGCCCACAGGAGCTCGGCAGGCACTTTGTAGCTGTCTACAGGTAGGTGCCTCCCTTTAATGTATCTGTTCCCGCCAGCTATTACATGGTGGTTGGACGGCCATGGTCACATTGGTGGTGTGCAACCTTGTCATGGGTCGAGTGTATTCATGGGTGCCACCGGCCTATTTGTGCTTCTGGGTGACCACGGCAGTCTGTGCTGCCTAGCGGAGGCAGCAAATCACTGGCAGTATTCTGTTTGTATGACCACCAGACTCCTAATACATCGGTCTGCTACGCCAGACCATTGGCAGTCAGACCGCCAACGGGCTGCTGTCAAACCGCCAAACCCGTAATCAGCCCTTAAGTGTCTTCTAAATATTTTTGCAGTGGAGCCAATTTGGCATTTTCTTCAAAGTATACCGATTGTATAATTGATGTTTAGAACTCATCCACACTCTCAGAAGGCGAAAAACACAATGCTGTCATTCTTACTGCAGTTTACTGTTCAACATGTAATCCTCAGCTAAGGACGTTTTTTCACCAATGTGCCTGGGAAAAGTGAAAAAACATCCTTGAATTTGTGTGTCAGGGTAAAATTTAGAAATAGTATTAATCCTTTGTAATTCTAAATCAATTATAATTTTCGCTTTGTCCTGTTATTTACATTTTTGGATTTTAGGACTGATAAAAATTCAGTGTAAGTTGAGAATTGCTTGTCAGTGAGTAAGCTGTACAGTTATGGCACAGCGGTATTGTTAATTTGGCATGAATAGTGTACTTTTGGGTGAATGGGTGGTGTGTAGTACCATCCATCATCCAAATTTCAGTATTCAGTATTCTCCAGGTTTACTAAGTTATGCATTTGATGGGGTTTTCATTGCCATGCAGTAGGAAAGGTTCATTATTATAAGTAACTGTTAGTTCAGGGGGATGTTAATATCTGAGTAGGTTTGGGATCTTATTCTTAGGGGATTACTTGCCTATATTTGCCTCTGAGCCATTCTACTTAAAGTGGGTATTGTGGGCAAACTACTAGCAACATGCATGAAGATGTTTTGGACTATCACCTTCAAGACTGACCAATAGGGCTCACTGGAGGTGGCTGCGAGTGTTTTCATGTGTTGAATGGATTCTCTCACTTCAATCTCCATTGCAGAGGCAGAGTGGTTATGCTCTGTGGTCTTTTCTACATTGTCACCCAGAGTAACCTCTCTGTCTTCGCAAATGGATGAAAAATACTCAACACACCTCCAATGACTCCTGGGCTCAGTTAATCTCTCCTTACAATAAATGTATCCATCATGTTTTAGAAGCCTGTTTCCTTTTCTTGATAGGAAGTATCTGACTTTGTTTGCATGTTAATGTTATACAAATGTTCTTTATTGTTTGTTCACTAAAATCTGTCTGTTTGGAAAAAAGAGATATTGTTAGTTTGGGATCTCTGTTGTTAGCTATTTAACCTGTGCAAACATAGACAAACGTTTTTGTTTGTTAGGGTGAAAATCTGTGGAAAAAAAGTTGTTAGGTTTGGAAGTGTGTATTTTTGTCACAACAACTTGTATTATCTGGTTGGCTTTTCTTGTCTATATATGGTGTTCCACAAATCCAGAGGTTGAGTTGGTGGCTTCTTGAATTTCTCTAGAAGGGTTAGAATAGCAAACCTGCCGCGAGCCACTGCCCAGCATCTGCCCTTTAGTAAGCACCTGGTGGGTTAGAGTAGTAATTTTGCCCCCAGCCACTGTCCAGCACCTGTGCTGAGGTAATTACACAGTGGAGTTAGAATGGTCATTTGGTCTCCAGCCACCGTTCAACACCTTCCTGAGGTATGCAACAATTAGTAATGTTGCTCCGCAGACACTGCCTAGAACGTGCTCTGAGGTAAGTATTTGTCTGAGGTATAGTATAAAATTTTACCCTCCCAGTCATTACCAACCATGTGTCCTGAGTACGTTTTAGGTTTTATCTACATTATACATTTTCTATTATTTTTTATAGTTAAAAAATGGTGAATGGTAACTTGTAATGTTGCAAAAGTAGGATATGGGTCAAAGGTGGTGAGTGAAGGTAGTCTTCTTCTGTGAAATAAATTATTATATTTTTAAATATATTTGTGCTGTTTTGATTGTTAGTGGTGGTACTAGGTTGCTGTAAAGTGAGATTATATTTAATTGTTGTGGGACCAGGCCCTTTCTGCATGGTTATGCCCAGACTGTTTCTCTTTTCCCTCCACTTATTCCTGAATTCGTTTTTGTTGGCTTTATGATTCTAGGCACTTTACCACTGCTCACCAGTCATATGGGCAGGTGCTCTTTCCCTAAAACATGTTACAATTGGCGTATCCACAATTGGCATATTTAATTTACTTATAAGTCCCTCGTAAAGAGCACTACTTGTAAATTAATGCTACCGGTGGTCCTGCAGCACTGAATCTGACACCCACTTCAGTAGCCCTTCAAACATGGCTCAGGCCTCCAATTGCAGAGCCTATGTGTACAGTTTTGAACTGCCATGCCCAACTGGCAGGTTAATCCTCTTGCCAGACCCAAACCTTACTTTTGAATACATGTGTCACCCCTCAGGTAGGCCCTAGACAGCCCCAAGTGCAGAGTGCAGTGTGTTTAAAAAGTTGGGCATTTACAAGTCCAGGTACTGCAAAACTCTTAAATTCCTTATTCACTACTACTGTTGTGTAGTAATTTTAGTTATAGCTCCATGCGCGTTAGTTTAATACACTAGGTCGCTGTGCACCTTGACCTAGATATATTTTATTCAGCTTTGCATTGTTATTTTTACCATAACCAGTTTTACGGTCTTGTTTTAATTTCTTATATCTAACTGTTTTGCCTACTTCAGCATTTTGTTCTCAAACAACACATTCTTGATCACTCTGGTGCTTCAGTCAAGGCTACAGTCTGGTACATTGCCGGTAAACGTGGTAGAAGTTTAGTCTCCATCATTCGTAGAAAATACACATCCTTACGTAGGGACATTTTCTTAGAACATCTGCTGTGTTAATTATAAAAACACTTTCTAGTCACATTACACATCAAGAGGGAGATTCCAGCCAGGGAACCACAACAGTATGCTGAATGCTTCGCTGCAGATGCTGACGCAGATTACAGGCCTTTGCTCAGGTATGAGGGTTGATGTCCTCCCAAGGGAACCTGAAAGGCAGGATTAGAGTTTAACAGGCCATGCTCAAAATATGATTTAGATAGGAAATAGTCCATCGATTCTAGTGGCAATATGATAGCATTATTCTTATGCTTCACTCTCATCGTCACCATTTTAATATTGTTGTGTTGTGTTGTTCTGGTTATTGCAGCTCACGCTTTGCTATCCAAAATGCAGTCGTTTTATTAAACCAATCTTTAAAACTTACACTGCTTTTATTGTCATTTATATACGAGACTGAATTGTGAATGAGAGAACCGAATGCGACCTGAGTGACCACGACTTCGCTGAGAAGTACGATATGTCATGCGCTCGGCTGCCCAATCATCCCTACCATTCGGGAGAGATGAGGCACTGCTAGTTAGCCGGAGCAAAACCCGGATTTGGAGCGACAGGTGTCGCCCACCGTGGGTCAGACTCAGTCCCCCACACTGTGGATGATCTTGCTGCTCAAAATCCAGTAGTCTCAGTAGAATAATGAGAGCCTGTGCGACATGGCGCCGCCAATGTTTTGTCAGGCTCTAATTTTTGGGTCCTCCGGAATATCTCTGGCTCATTATATATAATGACACCTCAATACCGTATGCGGAGACGTTCGTGGTACTGAGGATTTCCACCACAGCTGTGTAGGTAATCCTATTACAACTGGCGGTTGTTCCAGCTTGAACTTTAAAAGGAAACCCCATTTTGGCCAGCCTTCTCTGAACTTATAGTGTTACTATCATGGCGAATCCCCAAAATTTACAAATAGCTGTTAACATGAGACAACCTCTCACAGCACACTTATTAGCAAATGGCCTAACGGCCCGGGGAGGTCCAGTCATGTTCGTGGTGGACACCCATGCAGCTCTTAGAAAATAACTTTTTTACTCTTGGGTCACATTTCCAGCAGTTGATAGGAACACAAATACATTTTATCAATATACAGTTGCGAACGCGCCTGGACAAAACAGAGCGTACGCATATTTAGAGATACCTCTATCTTATCAAGAACAAAATAATTGGCTTGATGGCGCCCTACCCCATACAATATTACCAGTTAGGTTAGGTCCACTAAGTAATGATGGTCCTACCTGGCCTTTATTGGCCACTTATACACCACATTCTGCGGTTGGGAATTTAGCGGTAGATGAGGTTTGTCGCTTATACATTGAATTAATAGCAATATACAGACGATTAGTACAATTTGTGATGCAAACATTAAATACAAACCGAGCACGTGCTGCTCCAGCACACCCACATGCAGTAACGCCAGGTATAAATCCTGCGACTGTACATTAGATTATGGGTAAAGTACCCGCCAAACGAGAAGAAACTCCATTTTGGTTAGCGCAAAAAATGTATACGCTGGAGGCAGTATTTCCCCATACGGGACCTCAGGATAAACATAGAATATTAACGATGTGCTTGCCCTTTGGGATGGTCCCTACAGTAGAAAACTGTAATACTTGGGGTATTGTATTTGCCGCGCTCTATACAACCTCACACGGTACACCGACACTAGCCAATTTACCGGAAGTGCTGAAACAAATTCAAGATGAATATGGGGCTGCCCCGGTCCTAGATTTGGGGATGCAACTGATGGGCAACTTTGCCACAGTATCCTCAATCATTTTAAGTAACCTTAAAGGGGAAGCAGTCGCACTTGCAGTGCGCATGCGGCTCCGTGACGTTCCGCAACAAGACCAAGAACGAGAGCTGCCTAAAATAAGAGCGGAAACATATTCAAATATCAGTCGAGACAGCCTAGGGGCCAGACCACAAAAACCTCAATTCCAGGGTAAATCAAATAAAGATAACTCCAAACAACAACCTGAGGGTAATAAGAAACGCTGGGATAAAAAGCAACAAATGCCTAAAAAAGAAAGGGGAGAATCTCCACGTACGGAGACCCCACAGAATAGGTATAATCTCAGAAATAGAGATAATATCAAAACACCTGATAGATATCAATATACTGATACACGCCAATCTTGTTCCTTTCAGGACTCATCGGAAAAGAGAAATGAGAGAGGTGGGTGATCAGAGCGAAGAACAGAGTACATGAAACCGAGACAGGAATCACAACGCTCTTCGGAGGTTTCTGTTAAAAAGGAAGAGAAACCTGCCCAACAAAAATAACAATTTAGAAAGAAAAAGGTGGCAGCAGTTGCAGTTCGACATGCCACACAGGAAGAGGGTCCTCTTGAAGAACAAGAACTGGGCTCTAGCATTGCTAGACAGCGCGGCAGAGGTCACAATAGTTCACCAGAATCTTCTAGAGCATCTGGAGGTGAAAGCAACTGATGACTTTATACAAGTAGAAACAGCAGACATGCGTGTCACCAAGCCTGATAGGGTGTACAACGTAACGCTGCAATTAGAAGGAGACATTGAACACACAATAAACGCAATCTTTTGGGATCGCAAAGTAAAAGTGTTTGATGTCTTGTTGGCCGAACAAGATTGGCCGCCTGACTTTGTCCGTACCTGCCCATATGGAGAAGATGTCATTAAGCCTTCTTTATCGCCCCTTGTTCCAGAGGAACTCGCTGGATCCTATTCCATTAAATGGGCTCTAGCACAAGCACCTGCATTATATAGAAATGATGTAGGGTGGGATAATGACTCCCCCTACCATGTAATTCCCATTAAAAGTGAACCTCAGCCACAACCGCAGTATCCTATAAAACATGAAGCAAGAGCACAATTGATCACGCAATTAGAGTACCAGGGTGTAATTGAACCCTGTGTCTCGCGATTAATAACCCTTTATTTCCTGTAGCTAATCCAGACCATTCATACAGAATAGTCTTAGACTACAGACATTTAAACAGTCATACACGCACCCATGCTATACAAAATTCACATAGCACTGCACTAATGAGCAACATAGTGCGTAAAAAATATAAAAAAACATTAGACATTTCAGCCAGGATACAGCGCCCGAAAGCAGGGACTTAACAAGCTTTAGCGCACTAAGCTCTCAGAAAAGATTCTGTTGTTTACCTCAGGGGTATAAGAACAGCCCAGGACTGTTCGCGGCTCGTGTTACTGCCATTTTTACTCAAGATTGACCCTGAAGCATTGTCCTATGTAGATGATATATATCTCTTGGATGATGAGTTACTACAATATTTAAGACGGGTAGCCCGCATTGTTGTAGGGTTTGCCGAATTTGGTTACAAATTTAACTTTAAAAAAACAAAAGTTGCCTTCCTCAGCATCCTGTTTCTAGGATATGAGCTGTCAAGTGAAGGGAAGAGCCTAGCGCCACAATTTTTAGAAAAATGTGCACAGTTACAACCACCGAATACGATGAAAAAACTCCAATCATTATTGGGCTTTTTGAACTTCGGCAGAACATACATTCCAGATTATGCTACGCGCATAAAACCTTTATATGAATTAATACATCCCGATTTTTCAAGTAAATTCTGGACAACTGAACATACACGCATTCTTAGAGAATTGCAGACAGACATGCTTGCAGCACAACATTTACACACAAGAGACAGCAAAACACATTTGGTCATCAGGGTAATAGCTGGGGCCATCGGTTTCACTTATGTGACATTTAATGAAGGTGAGACAGTCCCGATTGCATACAACTCACCTTTGTATTCAGCTGCTGAACAACGCTTTGCTCCCACAGAGAAAATTCTCACTGCTGTGCAGATGGCTGTTATTAAAGAAAGACCTCTTGCCCAGGGAAAACGCATTATTGTCGTTTCTCGAATCCCAGCCCTAGAGGCTGTTAAAAAAGCTAGCATTCCGAACGCAAAAGCACTACATCCTCGTTGGATACAATGGGCAACGCTTTTAACAGCCACTGATGTAGACTACATTTCTGACCCAAAGTTACAAACTCAGGAATTCCTGCAATATGATGTAGAATATCCAGTTCCAGCAAATACCTTGCCTATTGATCAGTATCATAGTCATTTACACTGATGGCTCTGCACAACCTGCAATTGGAACTAAACATCAATATTCTGCTGCTTGCGCAGTCGTAAGTGGCTATATGGAAGGGGATACATTGTGTCCTTTACATACCTTTACACAGACCCCAGGGGATTGTACAGCACAATTGGCTGAGCTAAAAGCTCTGCTGATGGCACTAGAACATACGGATCCGGCACAGCTTGTTTGTGATTCATATTATTGTGTCCAGTCCTTTAATGAATACCTGCATCATTGGCGCCAGAATGGGTTCAGAGACTCCAAAGGCAACACCATTAAACACAGACTACTATGGGGGAAAGTAGCGGATCTGAAAGAGACGCTACCAAATGTCCATGTTGTGCATACACTTGGACACCAGAGAGTTGGAATACGCGTTGCTGGAAATACATTAGCTGGTGAAGCCGCAAAGTCAGCAGTAGCAGTAGCCACTGTAGCTGCAGTGACTCCCTCGAGTTCCAAACCAGACGCAGACATTTGGGCTGCCGTAAAAGCTACGGTTCATGGTACGCCCCATCCTAAAGGATTTCCTAACAAATATCAATACCATATGGGAAGTATGCTGAATGCTGAAGTTAAAATACCAGGCGTAGGCGTATGAGACGTCCATAACAAAGATATAAGACCACAATTGAGCAATGCAGTGCATGAGGGGGTGGCATCTGCACATGCTGGTGTGGCGGCTACAATTTCAATCTTACAGGCCCGTTATTGGTGGCCAGGTCTCTATAAAGAGACTAAGCAGTATGTCCTTTGTTGTGACATCTGTCAACAAATTAAAGTTTCCATGGCCAAGCGCCCGCCGCAGACACCCCTCTTAATTTCTAACAAATCGTTACAGTGTGTGTACTTGGACCACTGCATTCCACTAACACCTGACAGTGCATACAAATACATATTAGTTGCTGTTGATTCATGCTCCAGATTTGTATGGGTGTGGCCACAACGCTCGGCTGACGTTCGGACTGTTATTAAAGATTTGCGAGTCTTTATTGGTACATATGCAGTTGCGGCGTTCCATTCGGACCAGGGCCCTGCTTTCTCCTCAAGGGCATTCAGGGACACCATGGCTTCATTGGGGTCCAACTGCAGTACTCGTCTCCATTTCATCCCAAGGGAAATAGTGTCGTGGTGCGATTAAACAGCGATCTAAAGCAATCCTTAACAGCCAGAGTCCTAGGTACAGGACGTAGTTGGCTTAATCACCTGTATGTAGTCCAGAGAGCACTAAATAACCTGCTTTGAAGGTCCCTGGGGGGTCATACTTCATATGAGTGCCTGTTCGGAACTTGAATGTTTGTTCCGGATCTTGATGGTCCTGGCATGGAGGCAGCAGAAACACCTTTTGACATAAATGAAGGTGTCACTGTTTTACAGGAATTACAACAGTTCTGTGATGATAATTCTTCCAAAAGTGCTGCCTCCACAGGAATTAAGGATGTGCCAGTAACATCTACCGGCTGGATTCCCAGAGTTGGGGATCTTGCACGTGAAAAAGTCGCAGTGAAAAAGGAATTTGGCCCTTCTTATCGAGCACCAGTCCCTGTAGTGCGGATACACGGTACCAGAACTGTTATTCTACCACCGTTGGCAGGTGCCAAAGAAAATCGTTTTGTTTCAATTGACAATGTCAAATTACACCATGTGGCCGATCCTGCACAGCCGACCAAGAGAAACATCCAATAGTTCCCGAATGCCTCTCACTACAGTCGAAGAAGTTCCACTACAAGTTGTTTATACCAACACTGATACCTCTCCGAGCTTGGGGAGGGTGGATGATGATCTTGCATTAGTTCCACTGACATCAAATAATTTAGAAACATTTGACCAAGTCACCTCGACTACAAGCCAAACGGATGGTGCTGTCTATAGTGTGCCACCACAGGAAACACCAACTCCACCACTGACAACGGCTACGCCATTTGCACAAACTGTCTCTGGTTATTTTGCCGACTTCAACAATGGTTTATCAGACTCATTCGCCTCTTCGACAGCTGATTTGTCAAGTGCACGTAAGCTAACACACCGGTTTAAAGAAACATACTTCATTTTTCCATGGAACTATGTATGGCTTTCTTTGACTGTCCTAGCCTTTCTACTTTGGATTGGTTTTGTTATTACCTTTTTCTTATTAATACATGGTCATTTTCTTCCCGAAAGATCAGCGGTTGAACAGGTGGAGGAGGTTTTGAAACCACATTTTTCATCACATAAGGTCCGAAGAGACTTATCTTTTGTGAACATTTCCGTAGTGCCAATTCCTGATGGGATTGTTTGGGACAAAGTAATGTTCGATATGTATGGTCCCACGGAAATTATTCAAATACCATATGTGTTAAAATTATCAATGAATGATATAGTCATACCAGGCATTGTATCTGATGATTGGAATGTGAAAACAGTTGATTCTATGATGACAGAATTGCAATATTATACTGTCTTTGAAAACGAAGATGTTTACCAAGTCAAAGAAAATTATGGTGATATGTTTTGCTATAATTATTATGGGCATCACTTCATACATAGAGCGAGTAGTCCCAAAACGATATTTAATTTCACGCAGTGGGAACATTGTCCAACCCCACCGCAAGGGAGTTCTAAAACTTACACTGAAAAGTTTACATATTTTTCTGGGCATAATCAAAAGAATGCTGAGTCATATTATTTTAAAGTAACTTCAACTAAGGATATACACTTGTTATTGACCAATACGAAAATCATATATTCTGAATCTTTTGTTTCCTGGTTATCAATAGAAGGTTATGAATATTGTTCCAAATCCATTGATTTGAAAAGTGTTTGGGGAACGAAAAATTGGCAGATCAAGAGAAAGAAAACATTGTTTAGAGCATGTCTCATCCCTGTTCAAATGATCTTCTTAAATGAAACAGTGCAACAAACAAGTTGTTTAGGCTTAGCAAAAATCAGAGAATTAAACATGCCCAGTATGCCTGCCCCTGCAAAATTCGACAACTGGCAAAAGTACACAAATGCAACTAAAGATGAGCTCAATGAGTGGGTCCAGAATGGTACGTCTAATGCTTCACTGACACGTCCAGGCAGGTGGTTATTGTGGCCCATAGATACCAATGGGTGTCATCAACGTTTTCTTAACTCCTAGAGGGGTTTTAGGATGCGTAGGCCAGATCCTCGCTATTTATCAGCAGAACATGCATATATCATTACAACATATAGTGTAGGAAAAATGTGCCAACAGTGGCTAAAATCATCCTCACTAAACGCGGTTAAAGCACACCTCAATCTCTTGTCTAACACCACTGACTTACAAGAATTCTTGTCAGGCCCCAGAATACCAGGGAGGAAGCGTTTCTTATATGCAGTATACAATGAAATATGGAAACTTTCCCAACATGATGCTGCAGCCCGGTTAAGGCAAATAGATCAGGAAAATCTGAAAAAGGCATTAGATGTTGTAGATAATGGGACCAACACCTTGTCCGACAGGATATATACAATAAACAACATTGTATCTTCTGCTATAGACATTATACGATCTAATATGTCTTCTTTCTACCATGGACAGAGTCAGACCAGGTCCATTATGCAGTTGGGTTGGACGCTTCAAACATTGAAGGCGGGTCGCATTCCGTGGCAGCACGCCAGTGCAAGGGAAATATTATTTCCTTTAATCTAACGTGGCAACAACAACTAATGGCTAAGAAAGAAGCGACTTATGTCATGCTTAACATCGAGAAAATAAAAAGGTTGCCTTTCACCGTGGCCGAAATACCATCGGCAGAGTGGTTAATACACGGGGTTATTAATCTGCCTATATCAACATTACAATTCACCTCCTGTTTGAAACACATTCCTGTAGGCAGATATGAAAAGTTGGAGATAGTTACATCCATGAGGCGTGGGAGCTTCCCTTCTCGTACAAATGCTTCAATGGCATGAAAGAGGTCTTTCTTAGTGGTAGTGAATGCAAGACTTCTGTCAGCCATTCAATGATTTGTAAACAGCTGTCCTTGCACCGGGCGTGTAACGCCTCAGCTGCAAATTTGGCTTGTTATCTTAAGGGAATTCCAGTCCCCTTGATTAGACCTACGTTCCAGGTGCTTTCAAACGGCAGCTACGTCCTTCTCAATAGTGAAGACTGTTGTGGCATGGGAGCCGGAATAGTTTACGTTGTGTCGGTCTCTAAGGTTGTTACATGCTGCGGGAACGTACTGTTTCCCCCCACTAAACTGAAGGAGGTAGAGCATATCTGGCCTCGCATTGCTACTTCAAACGTGAATTTTGACAAGTTAAGTAGACTTAAGGCTTTATTGTATCAAAAGCATGTGGCCCTTACATCTGCACGTGAGACCTACGCACTTCAAGTGGCAAGGTCATCAGCAGAAATACAGTCCCAGTTAAATACAAACTTTCCGAGACACTTTGGGACGAATATGTAATGCGTCCAGCACGACTGGATTAGCACATTTTTTCAAAGCTGTCGGTTCTGGTTTTGTTCACACCTTCTCCTTCATGTTCGGTTTGATACCTTCAGTTATCCACTCAATTTTCGGTAGTATTTTTGGGGGATTTCTGATAACTTTGGCTTTATTAGCCGGCATCCTGCTGTTGCTGTTATTTATGCGTAATGGCTGTCCCACCGCAACAAGGACAAATGACGGCGTTCCCTTCAGCGCAGATGTGTCATGAACATATGATGCAGAATTTCGGAGCAACACTCCTGGAACATTTGGTGTGACTGGTCTTTGTCATTCAGACTGGTTTTGTATTGTGTGCAGCCCGTGTTCCAGTGCCTTTGGTGCTCTTTTGAACATGCACTGGAAGTTTGTCTTTCACAGCAGCGCCCCCCAGCAATAGATGCTGATCTGTTGATGTTCTCGTTGAGGGTTCATCACCAGTCATGCGCACTGAGGCTGCGTTTGCTACGTGAAGCTAATTATGAGTTACCCTACCTGAAGGAAGTTGCCATCAACTCATCAATGGGCACTGCACAGGATGCCGCCTTGGTTAATACTGGGGCCATGGAACACACCTGCTCCTCGATCATTTTTGGCGTGGACTTTCTGGTTTTGTCATCTGCCGGAGTGGAAGATCTCCTGCTTTCCAAGACTCGTGCTTGATTTGGAACTATTCTAAACTGAAATTTTCATTTAATTCGGTTCTAAGCCACATGCTCATTTTTCAAATTGCCAAGTAGTATGCTTGTGTGTCCTTTTAACTTGTCAAAATTGAGTAGGGTTTTAGGTACATCTTAGGTTGAGATATTTTAGTTTTTGCTTGAACCACTTTCTACCGACAAGGGGAGGGTGTTGTGTAGCCATTTTTTGTTATAGCTCCATGCGCATTAGTTGAATACACTAGGCTGCTGTGCACCTTGACCTAGATATATTTTATTCAGCTTCACATTGTTATTTTTTACAAAATAACCAGTTTTACGGTCTTGTTTTAATTTCTTCTATCTAACTGTTTTACCTAGTTCAGCATTGTGTTCTCAAACAACACATTCTTGATCACTCTGTGCTTCAGTGAAGGCTACAGTCTGGTACATTGCCGGTAAACGTGGTAGAAGTTTAGTCTCCAACATTCGTAGAAAATACACATCCTTACGTAGGGACATTTTCTTAGAACATCTGCTGTGTTAATTAGAAAAACACTGTCTAGTCCCATTACACATCAAGAGGGAGATTCCTGCCAGGGAACCACATCTGTATGCTGAATGCTTCGCTGCAGATGCTGATGCAAATTTCAGTCCTTTGCTCAGGTATGAGGGTTGATGTCCTCCCAAGGGAACCTGAAAGGCAGGATTAGAGCTTAACAGGATGTGCTCAAAATATGATTTAGATAGAAAATAGTCCATCGATTCTAGTGGCAATATGATAGCATTATTCTTATGCTTCACCCTCATCGTCACCATTTTAATATTGTTGTGTTGTTCTGGTTATTGCAGCTTACACTTTGCTATCCAAAATGCAGTCGTTTTATTAAACCAATATTTAAAACTTACACTGCTTTTATTGTCATTTATATATGAGACCGAATTGTGAATGAGAGAACCGGATGCGACCTGAGTGACCACGACTTCCCTGAGAAGTATGATATGTCATGCATTTGGCTGCCCAATCATCCCTACTATTCGGGAGAGATGAGGCACTGCTAGTTAGCCGGACCAAAACCCATATTTGGAGCGACAGGTGTCACCCACCGTGGGTCAGACTCAGTCCCCTGCACTGTGGGTAATCTTGCTGCTCAAAATCCAGTAGTCTCATTAGAATAATGAGAGCCTACGCAACACTACAAGGCCTATCTCTCCCATGGGTTAATGTTGGGATTGCCTTATTGCCATCATATAAGTGTAATTTCCCAGATATTTCAAGTTTGGGGTCTCTGGGCTCACAATTTAAAGTCAAGGCTTATGGTAAAATTGGATTTTAAATTGCAAGTAGGAAAATTCCACTTTCAGAAAGATGGCATTTTCCTACTTTAACCATTCTGAACTCTGCCTATCTCTGAATACATGTCTCTGTGGGTGACAGCTGGGCTTTTGTGCCTTTTGTATCGTTTTGTTCTTCTTTTGTTGGTTAAATTAAGATCTATAATTCTAAATTGGTGTGGATTATTTTTGTGTGGTGTTTTTCATTGCTTTACTGTTTTAAGTGTTGCACAAAAACATTACTCATTGCCTCCTAAGTTATGCCTGCCTTCTCTGTGCCAAGCTACCAGAGGGTGAGCAAAGGTTAATTTATTGTGTTGGACTGACTTACCCTGACTAGGATTGTGGCTTCTACTTGCACAAGGTACATACCTCTGCCAACCAGAAACCCAATTTCTAACATTTGTATAGCTAGCTAGCACTCTTTTCAAATGAGTAGGGTGCTCTTCTCAACTTGGAGTGCTCAGTGTGGGCTCTCCACAAAACAGCTAACCACTGATCAGAAAATGGTGGACGGCACCTTGTATGTTTTATAGGGTATTCAAATATTTACAATAAAATATGTGTAGGAAACTGTTTTTTCTAATTTTAAATCGTGACTAAATGTATGATTTTTTTTTGTGAAAAAAGAAAGCATTTTTGACCTTCACAGTGTGTGAGGGTCATTGGGGGCAAGAGACATTGTTTATGTTGAAATGAAAGACAGACTACTGCAAAAATATTTTGTTATTAAGATTGTTTTATTATTGCGGAATGCGGGGGAAGATGGTGGCTGTGTGAGACGGCAGGGCGGTGCTCTCCTTTGCTCCGGATCTTTGCCTGATTCCCGACTCCGGCTCCGGACCTTCTCGCGGCTACAGGGTTGCAGTGTTACAATGGAGACTGTAGCACAGACATGACTCTTCTTTTCGGGATAACCGTGCTAACTGACCTGGACTGGCAGGTGCAGAGAGGTGTATCGCCTGCCTGGTGGGTTTGTTTAGGCTCACAGACGCGCTCCTTAGCATTTCTGGTACATTGTTTACTGGCTCGCCGTAGAAGATATATTGTATCTATGCCGGCGAGAGGATCAAAAAGCGGCGTCGACTGTGAGCAAGACAAAGTGAGAGCAGACCCATGGTAGCGGCGGTAGCTCTAAAGAGATGAAGGCGGCGAATGTGCTTCACTCACCTGAAACAGAACGACAGACGGCAGTATTGGGCATCGCTGTGAGCGCAGATATAACTATAAAAAGCTTGAAGGAGAAACATAAGGCAGAGACAACTGTGCAACTTTTTCAAAAGGTAAACAGCCCATTTACTCCCTCCCCACCCTCTGACTCCGCTGGAGTGTCAGCTGTTGAAATAAACAAAGAGCAGGAGGAAGAGTTAGGGAACAAGGTCCCCCAGGAAAGCGGGCCTTTACCAGGGCCAGGTGTGGACGAAGGAGTAACAGCAAGGGACAGGGAAATTCCGCGCTTTGATCAGATGGGGTTTAAGGAGAAAATGCCCCCTAAGCTTGGCATGGATAAGGAGTCAGGGGATAAGTTATTTTCCCTGTCGGATCCGTCTCGATGGACTAGTGATGAAGATGAAGACGTAGACTTTGCTGGAGGTAAAGGTCGGGCTTGGAACACCTCATTGTCAGAAGCAGGTTCGGAGAGGAGAGGACCCCCCAGGGGGAAGCTGAGAGCTCTGAAGAGGAGAAGGGCTCAGAGCAGTCTGATAGTATAAAGGTTAATACAGTGAGAAAGTGAAAAAAAAGAACTCTCACACTGGTTTGCCTGGATGTCAACGATCGACTAAGACCTCTAAGGGCTTACATTGGGACTACTCCTCTTCCCCAGGCCTGGAAGCCCCAAACTTTCTCTCTAGCTCTGCAGGAGCAACAGGATTGGTCTCGCTGGAACCAATTCATCAGAGTATTATGGAGTACAGGGAAGAAACAAGGGCAGAAAGTCGCAGAACGCAAGCAGTATGCCGAAAAATGCAAGGTGCTATCTGGCGTGTAGGAAAAATGTGCTCCGAGTTTGCGGAACAGATGGGGGAGGCCGAGGCTTGAGGACGATGTGGCTGCACGATCAGGAACTGGGGACGCACTGAAAGCCCAGCTGGAGGACACCCAGTGAAAACTTGTAGCTCTAGAGGATAAGCTGCGGCGTAACAACCTGAGAGTATTAGGCATTCCAGAAGGTATAGAAGGCGCAGATCCGTGTGCATTCATGGTGAATCTTTTCTGGGAGGCTTTCCCAGAATTGAGTCAGTGGGACTGAGAGAGGGAGGTTCTGAGAGCTCACAGATTCCCGTTCAATTTTAAAATGCAGTCAAATCCCGGGGGATGGGGACAAGCCTAGGACGATGCTGATATGCTTCCATAACTTCCAGGCAAGGCAGGCTTTATATGACCTTGCTCGACCGGATCGCAAACGCACTGCCAAGGGCTGCAATTGCTTTGTTAGAACGGATTTCTTCCATGCGACAGTAGAGAAGAGATGGAGGCTGCGTCAACTAATTACTCCCTTGCAGGAAAAAGGGGCCCAGGGATTTTTGATAAACCCAGCAAAACTGAAGGTGGTGTTTAACAATAAGACTTGATACTTTGTATCCGAGATCAAAGCGAAAGAGTTCCTTGACTCATTATAATATTGTTGTCTGATACTGGGGTGTATCTCATCTTGTAGAGAGGGGTCAGTGGAGAGAGGAAGGAGCAGTGGTGGGAGGGTGCGGGCGGACAGCTCTCTCCTACTCCTTCAATATGAGTTTGGTTACTGCATCGTTACATGTTTTAGGGTGGGTGGGGTGTGGGTTTGGAGCAAGGTGGAGCACGAATCCAACACATATGGGACTGGGTGGGTCCCAGCCCCTAAGGTGTCCTGAGCTGAGGTGACTCTTACTTTTAGAAATCCTCCATCTTGCAGATGGAGGATTCCCCCAATAGGATTAGGGATGTGCCCCCCTCCCCACAGGGAGGAGGCACAAAGAGGGTGTAGCCACCCTCAGGGCCAGTAGCCATTGGCTACTGCCCTCGCAGACCTAAACACACCCCTAAATGTAGTATTTAGGGGCTCCCAGAACCGAGGAAGATAGATTCCTGCAACCTAAAGAAGAAGAAGGACTGCTGACCTGAAGGCCTGTAGTGAAGACGGAGATGACAACTGATTTGGCCTCAGCCCCACCGGCCTGTCTCCCAACTTCGAAGAAAACTGCAATAGCGACGCATCCAACAGGGTCCAGCGACCTCTGAAGCCTCAGAAGACTACCCTACATCTAAAGGACCAAGAAGCTCCTGAGAACAGCGGCCCTGTTCAAGAAACTGCAACTTTTTTAAACAAAGAAGCAACTTTTAAAGACCACACGTTTCCCGCCGGAAGCGTGAGACTTTCCACTCTGCACCCGACGCCCCCGGCTCGACCTGCGGAAAACGAACTCTACAGGGAGGACTCCCCGGCGACTGCGAGCCCATGAGTAGCCAGAGTTGACCCCCCTGAGCCCCCACAGCAACGCCTGCAGAGGAAATCCAGGGGCTCCCCCTGACCGCGACTGCCTGCTTCAAGGAACCCGACGCCTGGAAACCACACTGCACCCGCAGCCCCCAGGACCTGAAGGAACCGAACTCCAGTGCAGGAGCAACCCCCAGGCGACCCTCTGCCTAGCCCAGGTGGTGGCTACCCTGAGGAGCCCCCCCTGTGCCTGCCTGCATCGTTGAAGAGACCCCCAGGTCTCCCCATTGATTCCTATTGAAAACCCGATGCCTGTTTGCACTCTGCACCCGGCCGCCCCTGTGACACTGAGGGTGTACTTTCTGTGCCTGCTTGTGTCTCCCCGGGTGCCCTACAAAACCCCCCTGGTCTGCCCTCCGAAGTCGCGGGTACTTACCTGCTGGCAGACTGGAACCGGGGCACCCCTATTTCCATTGAAGCCTATGTGTTTTGGGCACCACTTTGACCACTGCACCTGACCGGCCCTGAGCTGCTGGTGTGATAACTTTGGGGTTGCCTTGAACTCCCAACGGTGGGCTACCTTGGACCCAACTTTGAACCCTGTAAGTGTTTTACTTACCTGTGAACTTAACAAATACTTACCTCCCCCAGGAACTGTGGATTTTTGCACTGTGTCCACTTTTAAAATAGCTTATTGCCATTTTTGTCAAAACTGTACATGCTATTGTGATTATTCAAAGTTCCTAGAATACCTGAGTGAAATACCTTTCATTTAAAGTATTGTTTGTAAATCTTGAACCTGTGGTTCTTAAAATAAACTAAGAAAATATATTTTTCTATATAAAAACCTATTGGCATGGAATTGTCTTTGAGTGTGTGTTCCTCATATATTGCCTGTGTGTGTACAACAAATGCTTAACACTACCCTCTGATAAGCCTACTGCGCGACCACACTACCACAAAATAGAGCATTAGAATTATCTCTTTTTGCCACTATCTTACCTCTAAGGGGAACCCTTGGACTCTGTGCATGCTATTTCTTACTTTGAAATAGTACATACAGAGCCAACTTCCTACACACGGCATTTGCAAGTTTGAAAACCACTGCTATATAGGGATGATACAGAATATTCTGCTGATGCACAGAGAGAGGCCATAGAATTTTTGGGAGGTTTGAGATCAACTAGGTTCTCTCAAGAGGATCAAATTACATTGGATGCCCCCATTCAGTTGGAAGAAGTATTTGAAGCAGTAACGTCTTTAGCCTCAGGGAAAGCCTCAGGCCCAGACGCCCTACCACTCGAGTTTTATAAGACGTTCTATAAAGAACTATGGAGGGATATGCTCAAAACATTTCACAAGGCGCATCTAGGCCAGATCCCATTATCTTGGGAAACTGCCAGCATTATAGTGTTTAAAAAGAAAGATAAGCCACCTCACTCTCCCGGATCTCCCGGATCATACAGGATAACAATATCCTTGTTAAACAGCGCTAGGAAGATATATGCTAAGATTTTAGCAACTAGGCTAGCAAGAGTTATCCCTTTGTTAGTCTGCAAGAGGAAGCATGGCTTTATATCCAGCAGGGGGACGGTTGATCACATCAGAAGGATAATCTCCCTAATTGAGCTTGCGGAGATGCACCAAACACCACTTGGCCTGGTGCTACTAGATGCCGAGAAGGTATTTGATCGTGTTTCTTGGGACTTTTTATGAGAGACCCTGAAATGGAAGGGGATTGGGGAAGGATATCTAACTGCTATTAGAGCCATGTACAAGGCTCCCAGAGCCTGGGTACATCTGGGAGGGTTTGAGTCAAGCTTAATATCTATTACTAGATGTACCAGACAGGGGTGCCCGTGCTTTCCGTTGTTGTTTACACTATATGTACACATCCATTTTTAATTAAATTGGAGGGGAGTAGCAACATCAAGCCAGTGGTCTATCATGTGGAAAAATATAAGGTTTTTGCTTATGCTGATGACGTAGCGGTGACCACAACTGACCCTGAGGGAGCTATCAAGGAAATTGAAGGGCTGGCTAAAAACTTTGGGCTATATTCTGGCTATAAACTGAATGAGGATAAGACGCAGGTTATATGCTCAGCCCAGACCTTTAGTAGAGACAAGCGGGTTTTGACGGAGTATATATAGGGATTAGAATTATGTCTGCAGTAAATCAGCTGGTGGAACTCAATATGGCCACCTTGTTGAGCAAAGTGAAGAGACTCATGGATAGAATGCATTATTTATATTTAGCACTGTTGGGCGATGCAATGTTTTAAAAATGAATGTTTTACCAATGTATTTGTATTTGTTCCAGTCGATTCCTTTGGAGAGTGCAAAAGGCTGGTTGTGTAAACTAGAGGCAATTGGCAGCAATTTTTTGTGGGGTTATGCCATGCCCCAAAGAGCTATGAAATATATGACCCTTCCAAAATGTCGAGGAGGCTGGGCAGTTCCCAATTTCATGCTATATCACTATGCTTCTGCCTTCAACATATGGATATATTAATAACTGGAGGTACAATAGTGGGGATGCAAGCAGAGTATCCCTCCCTGTATGAAATGTTGTTGGGCTCTGAGACAAAAAGCTGGTTGTTGAAATATAAATATGTGGAACCCAGCTATTTTAAAAGGGTACGATTTCAAACTTTATGAGCTGCGTATAAGGTTTGGGTGCAGTTAAAACGATGGACTGGGATGGGCAGGATTACATTGTATACTCCACTGTGCTCCTCATCACTCCCTTTTTCTATTTTTAGGGATCCTATTTTAGATATCTGGCGACATCAAGGGATATTGAGGATTGTGGATTTATACGCAAATTCTGAGTGTAAGTCATTTTTGGAGCTACACTCAGTATGGCTTACCCAAGAACCACTTTTTTAAATTCTTACAAATTCAAGATTTTCTCCATCATCATAAGAACAATATTTTTCTGATGGATAAGATTTTATTAATAGAGGCTATTGATCATAGGGAGAGGATAGGCACATTGTATAATCTATTGGTAGATGCTCAACAGGATGATTTAGTGATAGAGAATGACAGATGGGGAATCCGACTGGGCAGAGAGGGGGCGTGGTTGGAGGAAAAAACCTTCCTCTCTGATAGTTTGAAAACCCAGCATTACAAGATTCTATTTAATCTGTATTATACACCAGTAAAAAATTTGCAAATGGGGAGGCTCTGATGTGAAAATGTAATCGATGGGGGGGGGCAGAAGCATAGATTATACATATGTTTTTCACATGCCCCAAGTTGAAACTATTGCTCTGTGAAGTATAATTGTTTCTTAAGGATGTAATTGGAGGAAGGGTTAATCTTACACCTACTCTATTATTGCTAGGGCTGATGGACCCGCTGGAAAAGACTGGTTATATTAAAAAATATATATATTTTCTTTATATGGCTTTGGCAATACTTTGATTATGTATAACCTCGGACTGGATTAAAAAGGACCCTCTGACATTTGAAATCTGGAGGGCAAGACTGTTGGCTTTTCAGGTTATGGAGCTGATCTTATACAGAGTTAAAGGCTATAAAAAGAGGAGCTGGGGGGACCGTGTCTGGGCACCATTGACTAAATGGGTTGAAGAGATTAGCATATAAAATAGAGCTCTTTTGTGTTGGATTAATTATGCTGAACGTATTATATTCCCTACCCATGAATGATGATTTATTAATGTATTGTGATGTGGGTGATCCTTGCCTGAATAAAAAGTTATAAAAAAAGATTGTTTTAATATGCTACTTTAAGTATCTTTAGAAATTTATATTTGTGTAGTTTTTTACGGTGTAGCTGTTTTTTTGTTTGTTTGTCCATTCCCTTCCATTCCCTTTATTTTCCGGGCAAAAAAAAAGTCGGTGGTAAGTGTTGACATTGTAGTGGTATGCATGGTAATGGTACTTATAGTGTACAAATGTAAGTTTGTGATAATGACATGCATGATAAAGCCTTGTGTGCTATTGGTATATGGGTGGTAAAGACTGCGTGTTATAGGCATGTGTATTAAAGGCATGCATTGTTCTGTCATACATCCTTCTCCAGCAACCTACTATTCTCCATAAACATAAACATTTCTAAGTCTGAAGGTAGACTTTCCATAGGGATGAACCTGGTCCCTGTATCCAACAGGCAACCCATACCAGTCTGCTTTAAGTTTTGTTTTTGACCTGGTCAAATGTGATCAGATAACTGCCATTGGCACTTTGGGATTTTTTGAGCTATTTTTTATTCAAACTTTAATAACTCATATCTCCAGTTCTACTTATTGGATGTTGTCACTTTGGTCTTATTTTATTTATTAAAATTTACCATGTTTTGTAAATAGAGTAGGGAGTACTGCATAAACCATTTCCTTATTGGCTCTAGGTTAACTCTGACTGCTTTGTGCCAAGTTACTGGAAGGTTAAGGATAGATTTATTTAGGCCGATATTTATGGGGAATTAGCATGGGGCAGTGCCGGAAGTCCTCTTGCAGCGCTGTCCTGCGGCGTTGAAAGGCCAGGAATGCACCATATTTAAATGCATTTTATGTGCAGTGTATATATATATGCAAAACCCATGGGTGTTGCATGGAAAAACCCACAGCAACTTCCATGGAAGGCCTGCCTGGTGCAGAGTAAGGAAACGCAGTGACTTGCACTGCTTTGTCTTGCTCCATATCTATGAGTCCATGCAAAGCCACTCAAAGTGGCTTTGTGTGGCCTCAAAGATATGTTTGAGAGGCTTGCCCCATCGTAGAGTCTATAAAAGCGATGCTCTGGCGTAACAAGCCTCTCATAAATATGCCCCTTAGTGGCTTTAGTGGTCTGCCCGGATAAGGATTGTGATTACGTGGGTGTTAAACCCCCAACTAATACTTCGATCGCTTACATTTAGCAGCACTTTTTCCTTTCATGTTTGCATAGTCTATCTGCTTTTAAATTTGGAATATGCGGTTTCTTCAGTCCCTACCTGTGAAAATGCATTTTGTGCCTATGGAATGATTTATTACCTCCTCATTCACTTTGGCCTTGGTTATGATGGCATTCTCATATGTTTACTTGTTCATGCTTTATTTGTACAATTGGTGAGCATATTTCTCTTTCCTGGAATCAACAAATGGCAACTACAAATCACACCCTTTCAGGACATCCTGACTCTCTACAATTAGTGAATTACATATTGAGTCTGTGTAAATGAATGCATGTGACAAGTAACTGAGACAAATGGATTTTCATCAAAGAAAGTTCAAAAGAAATATCAATCCACATAACCACAACATAAATGTGGTGAATGGGTTCTCTATGTAACCCAAATATACATTTATAGAGGGTGAGACTACACTCAGATGCTCATTCTGAGTTTGGCGGTTACCGAACCGCCACCCTGATGGTGGTCTTGGGAACTGCCAAATAACGAGTAAGGCAGTGAATCTAATGCAATACAGACACCTCACCGCCAACACCGCCACCGCCGACGAGGAGCATCCGCAGGTGGAAGACAACTTTAGGCAGGCCGCAGCCAACATCCCTCCCTCCATATTCCGAGTAACCGCTCCGCCAGGATATCCGGTGGGGCCTTACCACCATGAAAAACCTGGCAGAAACAGAAAGTACAAAATTAAACACCCAACTCCAGGCAAAGAGATGCCACCGTGGCACCATGGCAGATGAACAGCTAATCTTCACAGCGTTGCATCTCACCATACACCTTCAGGACCACTGACGACGATGAAGACGACAACCGTGAGTATACCTTGAGAGAAATGGCAGTGATACACTCCCACACAGAACACACATACCCCATACACACAGTGGAGGCCACACACACGCACACACAACATACATCAATGCCAAATACCCAATACACACAAAGTCATGCAGATGCGTGCCAAACATACAGCACAACGCACAACAACACCACCAGCACATCCCAAATCACCACAACGACAACTACCCTACAAACACCTCAACACTGGCATAAACGGGCACGTTGTGCGACACCACACATATACACACACACCATGAACTCCATGTAGTAATGACACACAATCAAAAGCTATGAACACACATCCAAACAATCATACATATGACACAACATGTACAACCAACAATCAAGGAAATACACACATGCAGCACTAGACACACTGACGCACAAAAGCAAGCAGACAAACACATCACAACATCCTCACGGCTCAAACCATCTACCAAGCTCACACAGACACAATCCCCACACAGACCACACATACCTTTGCACACAGATGTCACACCACCATGTAGAAGGAAACCAGGACAAGCATCTTATCTTGCCAACCACAGCAATGTGGGCAGATGTATTCAAACAATAAATAAACTAAATACAAAATGTGCCAATGGCAAGTCCAATGTCCACTTCAGCAGGACACATTGTCCATTAATATGGGCACATCTTGACTCCTGATTGACTATAGGTCTCCACTTCATAGAGGCAGCAGTGGGACAGGCAGGCACCTCAGGGGTGTGTGGGCAGTGGGGGAGGCTTGGATGTGGAAGGGGCACGTTTTGGCTTGGGATTGGGAGAGGTGACCGTGGCACTGGGAGGGGTGGAGTTTTTTGCTGGGTGGAGAAGCAGGGGAAACACCAGAGGGGGTACCCAAGGAATGGGAGGTGGAACGGCCTGAGAGGGGCTGGGGGACATGCTGTTTAAAGGAAGACGGGTTGGGAGAGGAGTAGGGAAGTGGTCAAGGGCAGCAAGGAAAACTATCTTAGGTACACAGGCGGTCATATGATTAAGGGTTGGGAGTAGAGGTAGAGGGAGTGCTCATCTGACGTGTCTGTGTGCTGTACGTGGATGCTGGTGTGTGCAGTGTCTGGATGTGTGTGGTGGCTGAACGTTGGCTGGGTGAGTGGGTATATATGCCTATTCTGGGGGGGACAGAGATGCAGGGAGGGGGAATGGGTGATGTGTGAGTGAATGTTGTGGTGGTGTGTGCAAGTAGGTGGATGTGCTGCAGGTGGCAGAGACGGTACTCGTGGTGAGTGCAGATGTGGTGTATGGGGTGTGTGACTGTGAGTCTTCTGTTGTGGTGATTGAGGTGATGACAGGAATGACAGCAGGACCAGTGCGTGATGATGTAGTGCTGGCAGGTCTGAGTGGAAATTTGACTGTAGGGGAGGAGGTGGTGAGAGAAGTGTCTGTTGTTGTGTCTGCAGATAGGTGTTGTGTTTGCATGCCTGTGTGAGCGTTTGTGATGCCCATGTTTGTCTTCATGCACCTTGTCTGTTGTAGTGGTTGTATGTGTGTGTGTTGGTGTGCCATGGACGGGTGTAGGGAGAGGGCTTGTGGATTGGGGACGGGTAGCTGAAGGGGGGACGGAAGATGAAGGGACAATGGCTGCCATCAACAAGGAGGCCAGAGCATGAAACGATCTTTGTAGGCCAGACAAAGCACCGTAAATGTCTTCCAGGAACGCATTTGTCTGCTGCATCTGGGATGCCTGGGTGGCATTCATGATCATTGTCTGCCCCACAGAGGTGGACCTCAGGAGGTCAATAGCTTCCTCACTGAGGGTATCTGAATCAGATGTTGTGGTAGCTCCAGTCTCCCACGTAGTGCTCCCCTCGCCCTCCGTCCCACTGGTCCCCTCGGCTCCACTGCTGGCTGCCTCCTGGGTCCTGTGGGCTGCTGCATCCCCACTCGCCGGTGCCCTTCCTCCCTCACCAGATGATGCTAATGCGCACATAGATAGAGGAGGAGGTAAAAAAGGAGGGTGGCAGAAACAGAAAGGGAGGAAAATATTAACTTTACATACAAACAATGCAGATAACAGTCCCTGCATGCGAAACAATAGACCAATTAGCAATTATTCCCAAATAGTCATTCAAGCTATGTCCAAACCCATCTCAACCCTGCAGACCAAACTCCTGCATGAAGACAACTACATGCCCATTACTGCTAAAATGACTACTCCTACAATCAAAGCCAAGGACCATACCCAACCACATGTCATCCATTACAGGATAATACTAATCTAAGCAGAGAGGGACTCAGGACACTAACTAGCTGCCAGGAATGTGAGGAGTACAAGTGGAACAGAGGATCTATTGACGTAGGAAGTGATGCGACTGCAACCTTCACGTAACATGTCTGTCATTATCCATATACAGTGCCATCATGACCACTTCGTACCACTACAGTACACGCAGAGATGAATGAAGCAGCCATTGATATGTTAGCAGACTTGAGAGACCCATACCTACAGCTGAACATGTGTCACAGTAACACCACTTCTTATCATACATTGCTCAACATAGCGACCATCACACACTCCTACTTGATGGGTGTAGCAACCAGGACTGTTCACTCCCTAAATAACATCTGACTACTTTCATTCCAAGTCCAAGGAGGGTGACAGAGCACAACCATGCAGTAGTCACCTGACAGTCAACACTTACCCCCTTGTGGCTGCTGTGCTGCCTTCAAGCACGCATCCAACTCAGGGTATGCCACCGCCAGTATGTGGGTCCGATGTGCACCCCTCCCACGTTGGGAGGCCACCTGGCCCAGCGTCGCATGTCCTCCCACCGATTCCTGCAGTGGGTGTTTTGCCAGTAATGGACCCCCAGGGTCCGAACTTCGTTGGCAATGGCTCGCCATAACCCTTTCTTCTGGTGAGCGCTTAGCTGATTGCGAAACAGTGAGAAAAAGGGGGACATGATGTAAATGATACCAACCCAGCAGTAAGCTTTGGCGACACACAACGAACACTGCTCGTGCACACTGGCAATATCCCATACATATCATGTGCATGCTACACACCTGATCAATCATGACATGTCAATGTGCACACATACATCGTCAAACACCACCCAACATGTGGGACAAAGGAGGATGGACTGACCTGTTGTCCTGGAGCTCCGTACATCTGCCCATACAGGGGTAGGACCCATTCCACAAGTTTCTCCAGCTCCTCTATTGAGAAGGCTGTGGCCCTTTCCCCTGAAGTGTATGCCATCATTGCTCCAAGAGACAAGTCACAGCAGCACTCAAACTGGAGGTCTGTTTATCCCAAATGCCAGGAGTTAAGTGAGCTGTCCCACACAAAATGGCGGTTACGAACGCAGCGGTCTTGACCGTCACCGACGGTGGTGATCGTCATTGGTCCCAGCCTCCCATTGACATCCATGTTAACCAATGAGGAGTTGCACTGCGTTTCTGACCGCACTCCGCCATGATGACTTCCGCCGGCGGAACAAGGTCACTTCCAACAGTCCAATGCATGTCGGACGTGCGGATACCATTTTAGTCTGTGACATTACTGTCCTGAGTTTACACAGCGTAGCTACCAGCATGTCATCACAAACACATTCTTCAGGTCTGACATGGTGAATATAGACACATGTAGTGTGTGTCTAGTGACATTTCCACACCTGTCATGACAATTGTCAGTATATTTGATCAGTATAGAGGAACACAGGGAAGGTGTAGTTGTACATGTCCTGTATAGGTAAATTCCCACAGGAATTTTGTGCCATTGTCTGGTTAAGTACGGAGGGTGGAGTAACGTGTATTCCCACAACATGACAGGCAACTAGCATGACTATTACCTAATGAGTGTCGTGTGTCATACTGAACAGCCTATATTGTGGGAGATTCACAGATTGTTCTTTGTGTCCCCGCACAGATTAGGCACAATGGAGCGATGAGGAATGCACCAATTTACCGGCCACTCGTACATCTTGAAACCATGGAAGGGCGCCACATCATCATGACCTATCGACTAAACCGTTTGCGCATCAAGAAACTGGTTGCCCAGTTGAAGCCAGACCTCCTGCTGGGTCTGAGGAATCCCCATGCCATCCCTCCATCAGTCCAGGTGTTGTCAGTCCTGCATTTCCTGGTGGTTGTCACTTTTCAGGTCATAGTTTGACTGGCTGCAGGGTTTTCACAGTCCAAGTTCTGTAAGGTGTTGCAGGATGTGCTGGATGCCCTACACAAGCATGTGCACAGGTACATTAGGTTCCCACTACCTCCAGATTTTCCCACTGTAAAAGCAGCCTTCTACAACATCTCAATGTCCCACATGTAATTGGGGCCATTGATAGGACTCACATTGCCCTGGTACCTCCAAGGATCAATGAACAGGTCTACAGAAACAGGAAAAGTACATATTCAATCAATGTACAAGTGGTGTATCTTTCAGACCAATACATTACACATGTGAACACTAAATTCCCTCGATCAGTACATAATTCCTACATCCCGAGGAACAGCAGTGTCCCTGCAATGATGTCACAGCTACAGGGAGAAAAGGCCTGGCTCATGGGTATGTGTACTGCTCTCCATGACAGACGTTTATATCCCTCATGACACAGTCAGCACTCCACCTAGCAATGTTATCTATGCCTATGTTTCCTTTTCCACACAGGTGACTCCGGATGCCCCAGCCTGCCCTGGCTCCTGACACCTGTGAGAAATCCAACTACATTAGGGGAGAACAGGTACAATGAGGCACATGGTCGGACGAGGCGTGTGACTGAACGGACTTTCAGTCTCTTGAAAGCCAGATTTCATTGTCTTCATGTGTCTGGTGGTGCCCTACAGTACAATCCAGGGAAAGTCTGCAAGATCATTTTTGCATGCTCCATAATCTGGCCCTCAGAAGGCACATCCCACTTTTGGAGGAGGGGGACAATAATGCTGGAGCAGTGTTTGTGGCCGGTGACTCTGATGCTGAGGGGGAGGCTGACGAGGATGAGGCACATGACAACAGGACTGTCATGATTCATCACTACTTTCCTTGATGTACAGGTATGTCTGCATTACCTATTATCTGCTCATGGGAGATGTGTTGCTGAAGCCAATCTGTAGCCAGTATTTGCATACATCAAGGTATGTGTGGGGACTAGAGCCTTACATATTGGTTGAAGACCTTGAAGGGTAGGTGAATCACCATGAGAGGTAGTAGAAATGTATTTGTGGAATGGTGGTGCCATTGCAGTACATCCTTCTAGTTGTACTAAAGGTTTAGGGTCCTCAGGCTGCCTGTTTGGGGATATGTTAGGGGGACTTATCAGTCCTGTCCTGCTGCATATGCATGTCATACATTGTCAACTGCTGTGTGTCAAGTACCTGTTCCTGATTACTAAGGGAGTTGAGTAATTGAGAATGTTAGCTATGTTTCATCTTTCCTGTCCCAAATGTGTGTGAATGCCAATGCAGACTCTTACATATGGTGTAACATAGCTGCTGGGACACTCATCCTGTGTTTGTGTTCAACTGCTATTGATGTATGACTGTGGATTACATTCCTTACAACATTGCACCTCATTCCGTTTATTTATCACTCTTCAGGTGACATATTTGTTTGCAGTCTGCTTGCTGATTTGCCTGTTGGCATAGTTGGCAGTGGATGTTAAAACAATATGTTGTGTAGACATGTGTATTCTTTTGTTGTTCTGTGACATGTTCAGCAATACTAACAATAAAGAGACATGCACCATGACTTGTGATAATAGGTGTTTATTTAGTGTAGAATTTCACAGTACAGACGAGTAGGGTTGGTGCTTCAGATGATGATCAGAGTGTGTGCTCCAACTGTTAGGTTCATAGGTCCTGTGTCCATTTGCCTCAGAATGATGTGACCTTGGTATTGGACAGCCAACAGGGTGTAACAGTGACACATAAGGGTGACATATCAGAAGAGGGATCACTTCCTGGTGGGGGATTGGTCTTGGCCTGAGGTCCTGCAGGATGTCTGGATGGGAGACTACTTTTACTGGGGGGTTCCTCAGCTGCAGGGGTAGGGGTGCTGGTGTCCTGTGGGTCCTCCTGCTGTGCCTCCATTCCAGTAGCAGGTGCTGATGTTGAGGGCAGTATTGTTGACTGACTACTAGATGGGGCATGCTGTTGGGTGGAGAATGTCCGCAGGATGCAGTTGAGTTCCTTGAACTCCCCTAATAATGAGGCATGGTGGCATTGTGTGCCTCCCACTGCTGCCCGGCCTCCTGGTGGTATTCCTCCGGCAGCCTTTGTGTGTCCTGCAAGGTGGTGAGTATCTGGCCCAACTGGTCCTGGGTTTGCTGGTAGGCTCCTAGGAGACCCTGGAGACGGCATCCTGGCCAGTCGTGTCCTATACCTGCCTTGTCCCTTGTCCCACGATTGCCTCCCACTGGCGCTTGTCCCCTGTGCCTGTGCCCCTGGTGCAGTGTGCCCCCTCCGACTGACACTAAGACCGTCCTTGTCTTGGGGTTGCACCGTTGACTCCTGCCCCTTTCCTGTGGGGCACACTGATGATTGATGTGACCTTGGGACACAAGTATGGGAAGGTTGGCTCTGCTGTGCACTGGCTGCCACAGGGGAGGTGGTTTGAGTTGTGGGCAGGGTGAGGGTGAGGCTGGTGGTGGTGGACTGACCACTCATGTCTGATGTGCCAGGTTCTTTGTCGGAATCAAGACTTGCAAGTGAATACTCCCCTATTGGTGCTGCATCCAGGCCTGGGCTTCGTGTCACTGGGTTCCTCTGCTGTGTGTCAGTACTTGGGAGACCTGTGTAATGAGAAGTATTGTGTCAGAGGATGGTATTTTAGCGGTGACACAAATGGTTGTATTCCCTCATTCACTGTATTTGCAGGGCAGTAATGGCATTGACAGTTTCCAGTCTACTGCTTGTGTTCCCATCAGTGGAAGGTTCCAATGGCCCTAATGTGGACTACAGTTTACATTTGTCTTGCTACTGTCATTGCCATGTACTGATGTGCATTCCAAACACTTATTGGTGATGGGGGGTGACATGGTTTAACATGCAATTGCAGAGATGTGATAAGGATGTAGCAATCGGGCAAGGGTAGGGAGTGTTTGTATTGTGGTAGTTGTGGTACTTTCTGCTGTGTGAGGCATACATGCACTAGGTGGGGATGTGAGGGAATGGTGTCATTGGGGAGCTGTGGCATGCAAGGGTGGGCATAGGGCCAATTGTGGGATTGTGGACATTCGGATAGTTTGAGGGAGTGAGAAGGTGGTGGGGATACATGCTGTGCACAGGGACATGGTGGTCAGTGAGTACAGTGGACTTACCATTGTCCAGTCCAGTAGCAATTCCCGTCAGCCCTTCTGGATGTAGTATGGCCAGGACCATTTCCTCCCATGGTGCCATTTCTGGGGGAGGTGGTCAGGGTCCTCCACCAGTCCTCATGACTGCCACTTGGTGCCTGGAAGCCATGGCCCGTACCTTCCCCCTAAGGTCGTTCCACCGCTACCTAATGTCCTCCCTTGTGCATGGATGGTCCCCCACTCCATTCACCCTGTTGACTATCCTCTGCTATAAGTCGTTCTTCCAGGCTATGGATGTCTGCTGGACCAGTGCTCCAAACAGTCGCGGCTGCACTTTGACTATTTCTTCGACCATTTCCCTGAGCTCCTCTTCTGTTTTTTTTGTGGTGCCATGGTGGTTGTGTTGTAGGTGGGGGTGTATGGTGTGCAGGGATTCTGGCTGTTGTTGTGAATATGTGTAATGGTATGTGCGTGTTCTCTGTGGTGTTTGTGTGCAATGGTGTGTTGTGTGATGCGTGCTCAGTATGATGGTGCCTGTGGTATCTAGGTGCAGTGCCTCCTTTCAGTGTGCTCTTTTCTTGCTCTGTCAGGGTTTCTGGTTGCAAAGGGTTCTGGGTATGTGTGGGGGTGCATTTTGTAGTGGTGTGGATAGGTGTGTGTATGTGTTTCAGGTATTGCTATTGGTGTTATCCCATCTGGTGCAGTGCTGCTGTGGTGGTGGCTATTTTTTTCCCACAGGGGTTTGGACTGCCAATGGGTTACCGTTGTGTTGGTTTCCACGATTCTGATTTGTGACTCGGAATTTGGCGGGTGGAATTTTCTCGGCGTGGCGGTGGTGGTGCAGCCACCTCCTTCATACCGTCATTTGGGCCGACGGTGTTGTTTTTTCAGTCTATTTTTGGCAGTATTGTGGGGGTCACTCGTAATGCGGAGGCCTTCACTACGCCATCACTGGCAGTGTATCGGCTGCCGTTTGCGCTGCAGGCTTTGGTGATGACCGCCAAACTCGGAATAAGCACCTCAGTGTTAAAAATTGGAGAGAGTGGAGAAACTGCATGCTTAGCACCTTAAAGTGTGTCTCTGAGACAATTGAGACTATGATACATAATGCATTGAAAGCACTGGGACCAATAAAAAGCGTGTAAATCTACACCAATAAAAGAATCCTTCAGACGGGGACATTCACAAGCATTCCCAGTAGAAAACCTGGAAAACTGGACATGTATTATCTGGATAGCTTTTCTTGTCTATCTATGGTGTTCCAAAAATACAGAGGTGTATTGTTGAGGTAATCAGGTTTGGTTGAGTTGGTGTCTTCTTCAATTTCTCTTTAATATTAAAAAGAAAACAGTGAAATATTTAATGATTTGCTTGTTTTTCTGTTTTGTTTTTAATTAGCTTAGTTTTAATTTTATTTACCTATTCACTGCTTTAATTCCACCAGTATAGTCTGTGTTTTTTTCTGATTTTGTACCTAGATGAGCCTTTATTTTTGTGCCTGGAATTCTATGAAAAAGAAAAAAGAGGGAAGTTATTTGGGTTTATTACAATAGTAATCTTGCTCCCAAACACTCCTCAGCACCTGTCCTTCAAACACGGACATTCACAAGCATTCCCAGTAGAAAACCTGGAAAACTGTGCCAGGGGTAGGCTTCCAGCTTACTTACTTGGAATGTCATGTGAAATATTCCCTCAGCCCCTACCTCCCTAGTGTGGAAATCTACATACCATAGACTTAATCACAGAGGAAATATTGCAAATACGTATTGTTTTCAATTTTTCTTTTTATCTGCGCAGCAAAAACATTTTTTCTCAGAAAACCCTTCCCCTCCATCCTTCTATGTCGGGAGCTGATCCATTCCTCTTCCCATCCTGAAAAGTGAATTACTCTAGCCCTTTGCTGGAGGAAATCTCCTACTACTTCCTGAGTCAGATCTCAGTTTGTGAAGCCCCAAAAATGTAAACATTTGGGTCTGAACCTCTATCTTTTTAAGCCACTTCGTACACTTTCCATGGAAGTTACTATTGTACCATGAGCAGTTTTCCCATCAATTATTTCATTGCAAATGTTGTAGTGATTTTATCAATGATTATCAATGATTATCAATGATGTCATAAAAGATGTCACAAGTCATGTAATATGCAGGGTAATATGGAGTGCATGGCAAGGACGTGCGATATAGTTACCTTAGGATAAGAGGTATAATTACTTGAGTGAACTATGACTGATGAATTTCAGTGTTTTTTTACATTTAAAATGCTACGTTGTCACTGACATTTTCATCTAACGGTAATTTAGTGAATGTCATTTTTTTTTTTTTAGCATTAGTAATATTTTATTCCCATACCTAAAGCCTACCACGGCCGTGCATGGTTAGCTGTACGGCCAGGAAGACGACCAGACCATATGACCAACCGTACGCAGATAGCCAGCTCCAAGGTGTGCAAGGCTTTCACCATGTGCGGAATGGGGTTGGCCACAGGCCTGCAGCGGCACCGTGCATCCAAGCCCTGCATCCACCCCATTGGCATGTGGCCGCCTCCCTGAGCAATTTCAGGCCCCGGGTCCTCATCCTCGAAGCAATTTGTTTTCAAAGGGATGGGAACACATTACCCCCTTTTTGAGGCAATAGTGCCCCAGGAACCCCATCCCCCGGGACCATTGTTCTTTGTTAAGGAGAAGGGGTGTGCAGCCACTAAGGGTCTTTCGGCTGAATTTCATTGATAGAGAGAGGTGCACGTGGCTCACCTCCAAACGCCTTACAGGGCCCCAGGGACCCCCATCTCTTGGGACCGAATTGCAACAAAAAAGATTGAGAGGGCCACATGCTCTTTGACCTTAATGGTTCCCCGTGGAGCCCATCTCCTGTGGCCTGTCATTTCAAGATGGATGCACTAGTACACACCTGGGGCACACAACAAACATCAAGTTGGGAGCTGTGGGGCAGCCCCAAGCGGCTGCAGCCCCAGTCAGGTCCCTGCATGCCGCATGAGCTGGCATTGCTCCATCCGGCGGAAGAAGCTGTTTCTTTTTGCTCATACCAGGCAGGAGCAATGTGTGTTTCTCTACCCACAGGAGCTCGGCAGGCAGTGTGTAGCTGTCTCCAGGTGAGTGTCTCCTTTTAATGTGTCCGTTTCCGTCAGCTTCTACGTGGTGGTTGGACCGCCGTGGTCATATTTGCGGTGTGCAACCTCGTCATGGGTACAGTAGATTCATGAGCGCCGCTGGCCCATTTCTGCTTACGGGTGACCACAGCAGACTGTGTTGTCTAGCGGAGCCGGCGGACCACTGGCAGTCTTCTGTTTGTACGACCGCCAGACTCGTAATACAGCGGTCTGCTCTGCCAGGCCATTGGAGGTCAGACCGCTAATCTAGCTGCCCTCGGACCGCCAAACCCGAAATCATCCATAAAGTGTCTTTTAAATATTTTTGCAGTTGAGGCAATTTGTCATTTTCTTTAAAGTATACTGATTGTATAATTGATGTGTAGAACTCCTCCACACTCTCAGAAGGCACAAAACACAATGATGTCATACTTACTGCAGTTTACTGTTCAACATGTAATCATCAGCTAAGGAAGTTTTTTGTATTTTTCACCAATATGCCTGGAAAAAGGGAAAAAAAATCCTTGAATGTGTGTGTCAGGGTAAAATTTTGTAATAGTATTAATCCTTTGTAATTCTAAATCAATTATAATTTTCCCTTTGTCCTGTTATTTACAGTTTGGGATTTTATGACTGATAAAAATTCAGTTTAAGTTGAGAATTGCCTGTCAGTGAGTAAGCTGTATAGTTATGGCACAGGGGTATTGTTAATTTGGCATGAATAGTGTACATTTGGGTGAATGGATGGGGTGTAGTACCATCCATCATCCAAATTTCAGTATTCTCCAGGTTTACTAAGATATCCATTGTACTGACAAATAGTACGCATTTGATGGGGTTCTCATTGCCATGCAGTAGGAAAGGTTCATTATTAGAAGTAACTGTTAGTTCGGGGGGATGTTAATATCTGAGTAGGTTTGGGATGTTATTCTTAGGGGATCACGTGCCTGTATTTGCCTCTGAGCCATTCTACTTAAATTGGGTATTGTGGGCAAACTACTAGCAACATGCATGAAAATGTTTTGGGCTATCTCCTTCAAAACTGAGCGATATGGCTCACTGGAGGTGGCTGCGAGTGCTTTCATGTTTTGAATGGATTCTCTCACTTCAATCTCCATTGCAGAGTGGTTATGCTCTGCGGTCTTTTCTACAGTGTCTCCCAGAGTAACCTCTCTGTCTTTGCAATGGGATGAAAAATACTCAACACACCTCCAATGACTCCTGGGCTCAGTTAATGTCGCCTTACAATAAATATATCCATCATGTTTCAGCAGCCTGTTTCCTTTTCTTGATAGGATGTACCTCACTTTGTTTGCATTTTATAGAAATGTTCACTAAAATCTGTCTGTGTGGAAAAAAGAGATATTGTTAGTTTGTGATCTCCACTGTTGGAAAGAATAGTGATTTAACTGTCGAAAAAGAGAGTTTTTGTTTGTGAGGGTGAAAATCTGTGGAAAAAAAGTTATTAGGTTTGGAAGTGTGTATTTTTCTAACAAAAACATGTATTATCTGCATTGGCTTTTCTTGTCTCTATATGGCGTTCCAAAAATCCAGAGGTCTATTGTTGAGGTAACCTGGTTTGGTTGAGTTGGTGGCTTCTTGAATTTCTATTCAAAATTAGAAAGAAAACAGTGATATATTTGCTGATTTGCTAATTTTTTTGTTTTGTTTTTTGTTTTTAATTATAATAGTTTTACATTTATTTACATTTAAGCTTTATTTCGGCAACATGTACCATAAAAGCAATTCAAATACACACATAAAACCAGGTTCGCAAGAGCGTACATAAGAATAAAATAATGAGTAATAAAAATAAAAAGTAGTAAAATCCTCAAAAATAAAAACCTTTCACATTATTCAAATGTCCAGGGTGTGGGAATCACATGCCAAATGTCTCTGTCAAAATATATATGGCTTGTTCCCTTAAAGTTCGTAAGCCTAACCTAAGTAATTGGCCAGGGTTAGTTTCCAGATCAAACAACAAAGATAAAACTTAGGCGAGTACATTTGGATTTCTAAAAACCTATAAATTTCCTCCTTGTATTAAAAGGTCTAGTATAATACAGACAGATGTTCCAAATCTATAATTTACAATATTAAACCCATTGTTTCAAAATATTAGTGATGAAAAATAGAGAAAACATGGCCTATAATGGATTCAAAATGGGAAACAGAGTTGTGCGGTTGCAGAGTTTGAAAATCAATTCCATGACAACTCATTGCACCTTAATGTAGCTCTTTTACACACACACACACGCCATTAATAGTTTTAATTTTATTTACTTATGCACTGCTTTAATTCAACCACTACAGTCTGTGTTTTTCCTGATTTTGTACCTAGATGAGCCTTTATTTTTGTGCCAGGAATTCTATGAAAAAGAAAAAAGAAGTAAGTTATTTGGGTTGCTTACAATAGTAATCTTGCTCCCAAACACTGCCCAGCACCTGCCCTGAGGTAAGCACCCTGCAGAGTTAGAAATGTAATTTTGCCTGCCAGTCTCTGTCTAGTAACCTGCCCTGAGGTACGTACCTGGCAGAGTTAGAATAGCAGACCTGCCCCCCAGCCACTGTCCAGCATCTGTCCTTAGGTAAGCACCTGGTGGGATAGCATAGTAATTTTGCCCCCAGTGACTGTCCAGCACCTTCCCTGAAGTAAATATGGAGAGGGGTTAGAATGATAATTTTGCCCCCCAGCCACCATTCAACACCTTCCTGAGGTAAGCAACAATTAGTAATTTTGCCCCACAGGCACTGCCTAGAACCTGCCCTGAGGTAAGTATTTGTCTGAGGTATAGTATAAAATGTTACCCTCCCAGTCATTACCCACCACGTGTCCTGAGTATGTCATAGGTTTTGCATACATTATACATTTTCTATTATTTTTATAGTGAAAAAAGGGTGAATGGTAACTTGCAATGTTCCAAAAGTAGGATATGAGTCAAAGGTGGTGAGTATACATAGGTAGTCATTACAACCCTGGCGGTCGGTGTTAAAGCGGTGGTAAAACTGCAAACAGGCCGGCGGAATTTTTTTTTTAATCACGACTGTGGCGGAAACCGCCAACAAAGACAGCCACTTTAACACTCCGACCGCCACGGCGGTACAAACAGCGCGGCGGTCACCGCCAACAGACAGGCGGAGGACAATGTACCGCCCACAGTATCACAACCTACCAATCCGCCACCTTTTCCGGGGCGGATTCACTGCAAACAAAAACACGGCGGAAACAGGACTTCGAAGGGAAAACGCTCACTTCTGCACACCCCACGAGGAACCAGTATGCCATTGAACCAGAGCTGCAGATCCTGCCAGCCCTTATCTTCTTGCTCCTCTACCAGGAGCACGAACGCCAGCGGCGAAGACCACGGTGAGTACTGCACCTACGACACAGGGGAAGGGGAGGGAAAAAACAGGGACACATACATGCAACATGCAACACCCCCACCACCACCCTCACCCACTACAACACACACACTAATACATCATGATACATTACAGTTGCACACCCCATCCCCCGGAAGAATGCAAAGACCAAAGAAAATGAGCGTAACCATTGTAATATATTAAAATCCAGTACGCAAAAAAATATATATATATACACTATAAACAAAATATACACCAAGAATAGAAGTCCAGGTAGTGCTCCATTGAAGTCCGTGGAACACTGGGCCCACACGGTATGGACGAGGCCCACACTCAATCCCCGAACAGGACGGACACTGCAGGGGATCAGTTAGCAAGAAAACAGGCACCTCAGGGGGAAGGGAAAGGGGGGCACCTCAGCCGGTTGAGTGCACAACGCCAAATCCATGAGGGGGCCACATACCCACTGTTCCATCCTGGGGAGTGCAAAGCCACAGTCTCTCAAGTCTCTACAGTTGGTGGTTTGCCCACTGTTCAGTCCTGGAGAGTGTAAAGCCACAGTCTCTCAAGTCTCTACAGTGGGTGTGTTGCCCACTGCTTTATCCTGGGGAGTGCAAAGCCAGAGTCTCTCAAGTGGTTGCCTTTCTCCACTGGTTCTGGAGGGGGCTTTGTGGCCAGAGTGCTTCATCCTGCCAAGGACTGAGGTATTGGATGCCTTTCTACACTGGTTCTGGAGGTGGCTGTGTGCCCAGAGTGCTTCATCCTGCTTGTGACGGACTCAGTAGTGTCAGTGCCCTTGGCGCTCATGGGCCAGCGGTGCTTGTGGCGGCGGTGCCCTGCTCAGCGGTGCTAGTGGCGGCGGTGCCCTGTTCAGCAGTGCCTGTGGCAGCGGTGCCCTGTTCAGCGGTGCTAGTGGCGGCGGTGCCCTGTTCAGCGGTGCTAGTGGCGGCGGTGCCCTGTTCAGTGGTGCTTGTGGCGGTGGTGCCCTGTTCAGCAGTGCTTGTTGTGGCAGTGACTCAGCTGCTGGCAGTCCTGTCTGGCCCAGCGGGGCTTGTGCTGACGGTCATGTCTGGCCCAGCGGGGCTGGTGCTGGCGGTGGATTCCTGGGCAGCGGGGATGATGGCGGTGGCCTCCTGGGCAGCTGGGCTGGTGCTGGCCTCCTGGGCAGCGGGGATGATGGCGGTCGCCTCCTGGGCAGCAGGGCTGGTGGCGGTCGCCTCCTGGGCAGCTGGGCTGGTGCTGGCGGTGGCCTCCTGGACAGCGGGGATGATGGCGGTGGCCTCCTGGGCAGCAGGGCTGGTGGCGGTGGCCTCCTGGGCAGCAGGGCTGGTGGCCTCCTGGGCAGCTGGGCTGGTGCTGGCGGTGGCCTCCTGGGCAGTGGGGATAATGGCGGTCGCCTCCTTGGCAGCAGGGCTGGTGGCGGTGGCCTCCTGGGCAGCTGGGCTGGTGGTGGCCTCCTGGCCAGCGGGAATGATGGTGGTCGCCTCCTAGGCAGCAGGGCTGGTGGCCTCTGGGGCAGCAGGGCTGGTGGCGGTCGCCTCCTGGGCAGCTGGGCTGGTGCTGGCCTCCTGGGCAGCGGGGATGATGGCGGTCGCCTCCTGGGCAGCAGGGCTGGTGGCTGTCGCCTCCTGGGCAGCAGGACTGGTGGCGGTCACCTCCTGGGCAGCTGGGCTGGTGGCGGTGGCCTCCTGGGCAGCGGGGATGATGGCGGTCTTCTCCGCCGTGCTGCTCTTCCCAGACTTGCTGACTATCTTGTGGCCCTTCCCCACCTTGGAAGGTGTCGCAGCTGACTCCACACTCCCACCTGTACCCCTGGGAGTGGCTTTGGTGGCTGGAGTCTTCCCCCTCTCCCGCCGGGCACTGGCCAACTTTTGATGCTTGACAGGTGGGGGACTGTCCGTGCTATGGCTCCGTGCAACACTGGCTGCCCTGGTGGCCGGTGCACTCCAGATTCCGGTGACTACAGGCACCACTGGTCCCGGAGATGTTGTGGCTGAGGTGCTAGGTTGGGACCTGGAGAGTCAGGCCCTAGGAGACAGACGGGGTGGGGGAGGTGTGGGAAAGAGGTCAAGGTTGGACAGGAAAAGTTTTTGGGGAACACTGGGACGGGTAGCTGGAGGGGGTTTGGGGGTGGAGGAAGAGGTTGTGGTTGTAGGAGGTGTTCGTTTGGTGACTTTGGGTGAAGGTGCATGCGCTGGAGGCTGTCGTGAGGTGGATGGCTGTTGGGTGGGTGTGTGCCTGCGTTTGTGTATCTTGGGAGGTGGCGTCACAGACACACTGGGAGAGGACAAAGGGATGTGTGAATGGCAGTGGGGGTGGTGACTGCACGTGAGTTGGGTGTGGTGGTGGGTGTGCTGGTGATGGAAGTAGTGGCTGTAGATGAAGTGCATGCAGGTGTGAGTGTAGACGAGACTGGGAGGGAGGAGGGAGATGAGAAGGAGGGGGACACAGTGGAGGCAGTGGATGTTGCTGTGTCTGCATGTGTGTGATGCTTGCGTGAGTGCCTGTGGGATGTGTGGTGCTTATGTCTGCCAGAGCTTCCCTTGTGTGTTGACGCGTGTGCATGCTGGTCTGAAGGTGTGCTTGGGATAGGCTAAGGTAGAGGGGATTGGGTCTGGGTGGAGGAAGTTGGAGGGGGGCGGGTAGACACAGGGACAATGGCTGCCATCAGTGCTGAGGACAGAGTCTGAAAAGCTCACTAACGGAATGAATTTGTTTGTTGCAACTGCCTTTCTACACCCTGGATGGCATTCAAAATGGTAGACTGCCCAACAGTGAGGGACCTGAGGAGGTCAATGGCCTCCTCACTGAGGGCAGCAGGGGTGACTGGGGCAGGGGCTGGGTGCCTGGGGCGAAGGTGATGCCCACCCTCCTGGGTGAGCGGGCACGGGGCAAAGGCAGAGGGGCTGCTGGGAGGGCGGTGCTGGTAGGGTGGGTGGCGGCTGTACCTGTAGATGCGGGGGCACAGATATTGCCGCCACCACAAGGGTGCTCCCATCAGAGGACGAGTCCGTGTCACTGGTATCAGCTCCTGTCCCCGCCGTGGAGCTCCCCTCGCCCTCCGTCCCACTGGTGAACTCCGAGTCCGTAGTGTCGCCCTCCAGGGCCATGTGGGATGCAGTTCCCTCCTGCTCCGGTGCCACTGCTCCTCCGCCTGATGATGCTAATGCACACAAGAACAGGGAAACCACAAAAAGGGGGGACGACAACAGAAGAAAGACATGTTGAGTGCATGCAATACCGCTACCGTTGGCGGACACGACAGACACAGAAGCCCCCTGCACTATGCCGCGCACTTGAGGTACACTGTTCAATCCCTGGGACATGGCCTACAAGGCTATGGACGACATCTGCAAACATGGATGACACAGGAGGCTGACTAGGTGCACTTGGCACTGTACACAGGTTGGGTGGGGTGCCACAGGGTCTGCCAGAACAAGAGGACCTAACTAGCACACTTGCCCTGGCCTAGGGAAACCCACAGCCCACCTCCCCCACCCAGACACCTCCACTGCGCGCAAAATCAGCAGAATGAGAGTGTACTCACCCCCTTGTGGCTGCTGTGATGCCCTCAAGCGCCCATCCAACTCCGGGTACGCCACCGCCAGGATCCTGAACATCAGGGGGTCATGGTGCGACGGGCACCTCTCCCACGTTGGGAGGCCATCCCCAGCTGGGCCTTCGCCGTCTTCTTGCTCCAGCGGTGAATGTCCTCCCATCTCTTACGGCAGTGGGTGCTCCGTCTGTGGTAGACCCCCAGGGTCCGGACATCCTTCGCGATGGCACGCCAAATATCTTTTTTCTGGTGGGCGCTGACCTACATGAATTGTACAGGGGGAAAAGAAAAGTTATTACCAAATGCACCGTCACAGTCATTGGCCCCCATCCCTACCCTTGCCATGATGCACATGCACTCACTGTCGTTTCATGCACGCCTCAATCTCCCCCCACATCTTTCATCCACCCCACTCCACACAGGCATAGCGCATACAGCATGCTCCCAGTGTATTTACCTGTTTGTCTGGAGGACCGTAGAATAGCGTGCACTGGGGGAGGACCCCATCCACAAGTTTCTCCAACTCCTCCGATATGAAGGCAGGGTATCTTTCCCCAGACGCACAAGCCATTGTCTCTTCCAGACCGAGGTCACAGCAGCACTTGCAGTGTAGGTCCTCTACTGTCAAAGATCAGGTATCGAGTGATTGAAGTGATAGAAAATGGCGGTCACGTCCGCAGCAGTGCGTACCGTCATCGCCGGCGTACATCGTCAATGGCTCCTGGGACCCATAGGGTCCAATGTTAACCAACGCAGCATTGCGCGCGGTCTTCGACTGCCTACCCCGACGGTGTACAACGCCAGCGCAGTTACCTCATATTCCATTGTCCACTTTACAGGTCAGGCAGCCGCCATTTCAGGGGCCCACATGGCTTAATTTTTAACTGCGTCACACATACCTAGGCCTTGCCGCAACACTCATACAGGCCAAATTTAGGATTATGATTTGTGTTCTGTGTAAGCTGTGTGTACGTACCTCTGAGTTGGTTGACTCTGTGCTCGCTGTTGTCCTTCATAAGCACCGTCTGCTGGGACATGTGAGGAGATGGTGGCATCCTCCGGTGTACAGACCGCTGGTGGACCTGTCGACAATGGAGGAAAGACTAGTGATCATCACCCACAGGCTTGACCGTGCCACAATCCTGGAACTGTGTGCCCAGCTGGAGCCAGACCTGATGTCAGCTATCTGCCATCCCACAGGAATCCCCCCTCAAGTGCAGGTGCTGTCAGTACTCCATTTCCTTGCAAGTGGGTCATTTCAAACAACAGTGGCCATAGCATCAGGGATGTCCCAGCCTATGTTTTCCAACGTGTTGTCCAGAGTGTTGTCTGCCCTGCTGAACTTAAACACATGCAGAGCTACATCGTTTTCCCTCAGGTGGAGGATTTGCCTACAGTGAAAGGAGACTTCTATGTCCTGGGACATATCCCCAGCATCAAAGGTGCCATTGATGGGACACATGTGGCTTTGGTACCCCCCTGCAGGAGTGAACAGGTGTACAGAAACCGGAAGAGTTATCATTCCATGAATGTGCAGATGGTGTGTTTGGCAGACCAGTACATCGGCTCAGTGCATGACGCTTACATCCTGCGGAATAGCAGCATCCCTTATGTGATGGGTCAACTCCAGAGGAACCGTGTGTGGCTATTAGGTGAGCACCTGGAAGCAAGTCAGTGGGAATGGTTGCCTGGGTCTGGGGATATCCCTACAGGTTAGTGTGTGTCTAACAGTTGTCCCTCGCCATTTGCAGGTGACTCTGGTTACCCCAACCTGTCATGGCTACTGACCCCAGTGAGGAATCCCAGGACAAGGGCAGAGGAACGCTACAATGAGGCCCATGGGCGAACTCGGCGGATAATAGAGCTGACCTTTGGCATCCTGAAAGCCAGGTTCAGGTGCCTCCATATGACAGGTGGATCCCTATTCTACTCACCAAAGAAGGTGTGCCAGATCATCGTTGCTTGCTGTATGCTTCACAACTTAGCTTTGTGACGACAGGTGCCTTTTCTGCAGGAGGTTGGTCCAGATGGCGGTGTTGTTGCAGCTGTGGAGCCTGTGTACAGTGAAGATGAGGAAGCAGAAGAAGAGGACATCGACAACAGGAACTCAGTGATTCTGCAATATTTCCAGTGAGACACAGGTAAGAATACAAACCTGCCTACTACATGTACTTGAACACTACTACCTCTCTACTGTCTGTCGTTTTCACCCAGTGTATGGTCACTGAGTTGTCACTTTTCCTTACGATTTCACAGATGTGGGTCCCACTGTGTGACATCTGCTTTGTTTCCTCATGGACTAGAGCTGTGTGACATAGGTATGTTGACATTACAATTGAAAGAGCATTTTGGCACTGTAATTGCTAATACACTATTTCGAAATCACAGACTGACTCCAGATTGTTTTGTGCTTCAAGGGTGTTTATTTAAGTGCTCAATATTCGAGGGGGTTGTAAAATGGTGAGGGGTGATGGTGGAGGAATGTCCATGGCAGAGTCCAGTCTATTAGTCTCACAGGTGCATTGCCCAAATGGGCATAGGAAGTGGAGCTGTGGCAGTTTGAGTATGGACAGGGTGACAAAGTGGGACAGAAAGATGACATTCAGGGTGGTCTCATTTCTTGGCGGGTCTTGGCATTGTTCTCTGTCTTTGTCCTGGATCTCAGGGACCGTTTGCGGGGTGGTTCTCCCTCTGCAGGGGGTGGGGTGCTGGTGTGGTGGTCCTGTGGCGGTGCCTCCTGTTCACTAGCGCCGGCAGGGGTGGTGGGCACCACATTGTCCAGGCTAGTGTCAGGGGCCCCTTATTGTGCCACAGTGTCCCTCCTAGTGTTGAGTACTTCCTTCAGCACCCCTACGATGGTGCCCAGGGTGGAATTGATGGTTCTGAGTTCCTCCCTGAGGCCCAAATACTGTTCCTCCTGCAAGAGCTGGGTCTCCAGAAACTCGGCCAGTACCGTTGCCATTGTCTCCTGGGAGTGGTGGTAGGCTCCCATGATGTTGGAGAGGGCCTCGTGGAGAGTGGGTTCCCTTGGCCTGTCCTTCCCCTGTCGCACAGCAGCCCTCCCAGTTCCCATGTGTTCCTGGGCCTTCGCCCCCTGGACCGTGTGCCCACTACCACTGCCCCCAGGTCACTGTTGTTGTTGGGGTGGTGGGTTATCCTGGGTTCCCTGTAGTGGTGGACACACTGCTGATTGACGTGTCCTGGGGACAGAGGTATGACCCGCTGGGTGGGTGCTGTGCTGGTTTTTTTCAGAGGGGGGAAGCTCTGTAGTGGCCTGTGACTGTGTCAGGGGAACCGACTGTCACGAGGTCCCCGATGGGCCGGGCTGGTCATCTAGATCCAGTTGGACAGAGCTGCTGTCATCGCTGTGGGCCTCTTCTGTTGGTGGTGTGGACATGTGTGGACCCTCCTGTCCGGTGACATTGGGTAGGGGTCCTGCAGGGGTATAAAAGGATGTTTATTACATCTGTGTGTGCCATGGTGTGCAATAGGTGGGTGACCGTGTACCCCAGTGCTTGCATTCGTGTGTGGGATCTTGTGTGATGGTGGTTTAGGGGGGGTATGGGTATGTGCAGTGGCCATGCTTTGGTGATGGGTGTCCATGCTTTGGTGTTGCATGCAGGGCTTGGTGTTGGGATGGGTGGTTTGTGATAGTGGGATATTTGTGAGGAGTTGGAGTGATGGGGGTGAGGGTGGGGGTATGTGATGGCATGCAGGTAGGGTGGGGGATGTAATAGTTAAGATTTGTCTTACCAGAGTCCATTCCTCCATCTACTCCTGCAAGGCCCTCAGGATGCAGAATCGCCAAGACCTGCTCCTCCCATGTTGTTAGTTGTGGGGGAAGAGGTGGGGGTCCGCCGCCAGTCCGCTGAACCGCAAGGTGGTGTCTTGAGACCATGGAACGCACCTTCCCCCGTAGGTCGTTCCACCTCTTCCTGATGTCATCCCGATTTCTTGGGTGCTGGCCCACTGCATTGACCCTGTCCACTATTTTGCGCCATAGCTCCATCTTCCTAGCTATGGAGGTGTGCTGCACCTGTGATCCGAATAGCTGTGGCTCTACCCGGACGATTTCCTCCACCATGACCCTGAGCTCCTCCTCAGAGAACCTGGGGTGTCTTTGCCGTGCCATGGGGTGGTGTGGGTGATGTGTGGGGTGGTGTGTGTAGTGATAAGTGGGGTGGTATTTAGTGGTGTGTTGTGTGAGGTACGTGGAAGTTCTGCGGGTGATGGTATTGTGTGCCTGTGGATGCTTGGTAGTTGTTTGTGGTGTCTCTCTCTGGCCTTCTCTCTGTAATTGTGATCTTAGGGGTTTGTGGGTGATGTGGGTGTGTGTTTTATATTGTAATGGGTGTGTGGGAGTGGTGTTTGTATGTGTATCAGGTGTGTGTGTTTCGAATTGTCCAATGTGGCTGTGTTTTGTAAAAGTGTGTGTATTTTGAGCGTGGCGGTGTGTACCGCCAATGGAATACCGCGGTTGAAAGACCGCCGCGTGGATTCGTGTGTCGTGATAGTTTGGGAGTATTTCTGTTGGCGTAACGGTGGAGGTTTTGTTATCGCCAGTTTATCACTGACCTTTGGTGTGGCGGACTTGTGTGGATGTCTGAATTTTGGCGGATTCCGAGCGGTAGGTCATAATAGCTGTGGCGGATTTCCGCGGCCGCGGCGGTGTGTTGGCGGTCTTCTGCACAGCGGTAATCGGCTTTTACCGCCAATGTTGTAATGACCCCCACAGTCTTCTTCTGTGAAAGAAATTATTATATTTTCAAATATATTTGTTCTGTTTTGATTGTTAGTGGTGTATTAGGTTGCTATAAAGTAAGATTATAATTAGTTGTTGTGGTACCAGGCCCTTTCTGCAGGGTCATGCCCAGACTTTTTGTCTGTCCTCCACTTTTTGCTGAATTCAGTTTTGTTGGCTTCATGACTCTCTGCACTTTACCAGTGATAACCAGTCATAGGGGCATGTGCTCTTTCCCTAAAATATGTTACAATTGGCTTATCCACAATTGGCAGATTTAATTTACTTATAAGTCTCTCGTAAAGAGCACTACATGTAAATTAAATGCTACCGGTGGTCCTGCAGCACTGATTGTGACACCCACTTCAGTAGTCCTTTAAACATGGCTCAGGCCTGCAATTCCAGAGCCTATGTGTGCAGTTTTGAACTGCCATGCCAAACTGGCAAGTTAATCCTCTTTCCAGACCCAAACCTTATTTTTGAATACATGTGTCCACCCCTAAGGTAGGCCCTAGACAGCCCCAATGGGAGAGCGCAGTGCATGGTTAGTTTTACGGCCAGGAATGCGACCAGACCATGTGACTAACCCCACACAGATAGCCAGCTCCAAGCCGTGCATGGCTTTACCCATGTGCGGCAAGGGGTTGGCCATAGGCCTGGCCTGCAACTGACCTGTGCATCCAAGCCCCCACAGAAAGCCAATTCCCTCACCGCACACTGCTTTCAGTGGGCAGGACCTGTGTACAACCCATTGGCATGTGGACCCGGGTCCCATTCCTCAGGGCCTTTTTTTCAAAGGGGTGGGAACATACTACCCCCTTTTTTGAGGCAATAGTGCCCCCCCGGGAACCCATCCCCCAGGGTGATTGTTCTTTATGAAGCAGAAGGGGTATGCATCCCCCCTCCCTGAGCCAGTAAGGGCCCTGGGGCTGAATTCAATTGATAGAGAGAGGAGCACATGGCCCACCTCCATACGCTTTATAGGGCCCCAGGGACCCCATTTCCTGGAACCGAATTGCAATTCAAAATATGAGAGGGCCACATCGCCCCTGCTTGGCCTTAATGGTTCCCCGTGGACCCCATCTCCCGTGGCCTGTCTTATTTCTAGGTGGATGCCCTGATGGCCACCTGCGGCACCTGACAAACAGCAAGTTGGGATCTGTGGGTTAGCCCCAGGGAGGCCGCTGCTTCAGTCGGGTCCCTGCATGCTGCAATAGCCGGTATTGCTCCAGCCGGCAGAAGATGGTGGTTTTTATGCTCCTACCAGGCAGGAACAATGTGTGTTTCTCTGCCTACAGGAGCACAGCAGGCAAAAAAAAGTCTGCCCCCACCCGGCAGGAGCATTTTTAAAGCTCCCGTCAAATGAGAGCAGTCATGCCTTTCCATTAAAATGTTCCTGCCAAGTGGAAGCAAACATATGTTTTCCTGCCTACACTAATTGGGGAAGGAAAACTATAGTCTCCTAGTGGTGGGCTCACTGGGAAACATTAAATGAGCCAGCCCTGCAGAATAGGGTCCCGGGCCTTTACAGGGTTGACCCTTTCAAATTCAGTTCAGCCATGGGGTATGGGGTCCCTACGGCCTCCTCAAGGCGCTTGGCCCCAGGTAGTTACAGTTAGGATCACGTTTACCTAGGAAATTGTGTTACTAAAGACTTTGGCATCGTGTGTCAAATCTTCACAAAACATTTCAATAAAGTTCTACTTTTTGTCTAGTTTGTGCATTGGAGTGATCCGTCAAGTGAGGGCCGGGAAAAAGAGGGGCCCTAAAACATGTTATGCCTTATTCATTTTTCTGTAGGAAATTTAGACACAGCTACAGCCCAAACATCTGAATGGATTTACATCAGGTTTGGCAGAAAGCTAGATCTTGGTCCAGAAAAAAGTTCTGTTTGTGATTTTGTGTAAATAGATTCAGTACCTTTAGAGCAAGTAATGCTCAAAACTTTGTGCACATCACAACGCCGAGGATCCTCTGGGTCGACAAAGTGAGATCTGGTTGGCTGCTACTACATCAGCAAGTATGTGGCGGCAGCCATCTTAGGATATGAGATTCAGTCCAGAGTTGTAGAAAAAAAAGTAAAATAAACATAAGGGGGCAGAATAGGAACACCCTGACCAACTAGGCCTGGTTGCAGAGAGAACACAATTGGGCCAAAATTCACGAGGGATTCGCAAATACATGGAAAATCTAAAAAAAAAAAAGGCACTTGTTCCGGCACTAATGATAAATACCCTGTGGGGGCAAAGCAGGGTTGGTGCTGCAAAATACTCTTATTGGGGAGGGGATGCATGGTCCCTCTCCCCAAGCCTCGATGACGCCCTTGGGACCCCATCCTACGGCTGTTTTGTAAAGTAAGGGTGGGGGCATGGTGTCCTCCCCCCAGCCTCAATAGGCATTTGTGTTTTTTGTTTAAAAAAATGAGAGGGGCCCCTAACGACCCCATTTACTGGGGCCAGCTCACAGACTGTGTTTTCTGGCCCCTCTACCCTCATACTAAATAGTTTAAGTCAGACAAATTCTTAGGCTCAAGGTGTGGTTTAACACTTGCGTTATCAACACTTGCAAAACCCGTGCCTGTATTTATAGTTCCAAGTATCCCAAGCAAAGAGATCAGGTAACTAAAGGGCTAGTAGAGGTATGAATGGTGGGGTTTAGTCAGGCAGTGAATTTCCCTAACTTAAGTTGTCTTTTATCGCCTTAAAATATAAACCAGTCCTATTTATGCCTTGTAGGTAACACAAAGATATACCCAATCCAACAGAGACATCACAGGCAGAGGGCGCTATCAAGATGGGTAATCATGGAGAAGAGCCTTATACAGATGAATGAAGTTAGTTAAAGGTATTATGGTTGCAAACGTTTAAACTGTGCTTTACAGCAACATAGCAAAAATCAAGCAGAACCTTCTGTAAATGAAGGAAATCACACGAGACCATCCCATTACTCGAAGCCTCAGTGGTAGATGCTCTCCAAGATTAGCCTCCTCTCCTTGTCATTTCAGCTCCCTTTCTACTGCTGTTCTAGTGCAGGTCTTCGAGTTATTCCTTGGGCAGGAATAGGAAGGTGATGGTGCAGTGGGCTAGGCTGCTCAGCTGATACGCGTTGCTCTCTCAGGAGAACAAGCACAGGTTAGTGCTGACCTGACACATGCATAGCTCTGTGCTAATCCTATACTCAAGGAACCTTGCTAGAAAATCAGGCATTTGAGGTGGGAAGAGTTAGAGTGTCACTGGTGTTATGACACTCTAAATCTGGTAACATGCTTGCCACGTAGACCTGGGCACTCACCAGAGTTCCTAACCTCGTTTTGCATAATTTATATATATTTATTAATTTGTACATTGATAGAGCGGTCCGTAGTAAGCTTTTACCTGTGTTCGGACGCCCTTTAGGCCGATGAATCTTTTGACTTAGTGGGAACTCTCTGTACTCTTAATCAATCAATTTTGTTAAATCAATAATCAATAGCGAACATAGGCAATACCTGGATCAACGTAACACTTGACAATTAATCCAGAATACATTTCGGCGAACCCTGACCTTTCAGTCAGGAATAACCACACCAGTTTATTGCAAAGTTAGTGAATTTATTTCCCTATATTAACAAAGCTAGCACTATATAAATGTGTCTCAACACCAAATGGTAAACATATATGAACATTAATAGCTGTCCATAACGTCGAAACAAGTGCAATCTATGAAGCATTTGAATCACGAGGCATTCGATAATAGCAATGCAAATCACTAATACGATAATCTGTAATGGACTAATGGCATACATTTAGTCAGCATAACAAGATCTCAAATTGCATCGTGCGACATATGGAATCCTCATCTAACCTCAAATTAGCATCGGCATGTGGGACTTCATGCAAAAACAATTTAGTAACATTAATTTAGAAAACTCCTAGCTCGGGCCCTTATCAAAATCAGCAGTTGGTTACCTAAAAGAAACACAATGCAATTTTACAATTTCCTTTCATATTTACCAATTACGATCAGCATACAAGGAGGTCTTCGTCTCACAGGTACCGTTCTTCGGTCATCATGGGTACCGTTTCTTAATCAGCATGGGACGGGGCAAAGGGGCAGGGGTGGACGGGGCAATTGCCTCACGGCGGCAAGGTAAAACTACTACTTCATGCAAAGGGATCGAATCAAAGTTAAAGTCTCTAGGGCAAGAATCATCAAAGTCTCTTTCTCTCGATTAGAGAAAGTATCAAAGTCTCTCAAAATGGCGTCGCAGCAAAGTGGGCCATAATAGCTACGAAGTCTACAAAATGGCGTAGTGTCCGGGTAATGGCCGATAATAGCTCAATGGCTGGTAATGGCTACCTTCTTCTCGTGCACCTGGTTTTTATAGACAACAGTTCGAATCCAGTAGGGTCTCCATTGGAGGGTTCATAGGTTAGCTTCAAATTGACCAATCAAAAACGACAGTTCTCAAGCTTTTACTTAAGCATACATTATCCTTGGAGATGGGTACGCAAGTTGCAACATTGTCTCCCAATTAGCTCACTTTCAGAGCCTCCATTGTCCGCACCTGCAAGTCGACCTTGAATTAAAGAGAAAATATGCCAGGCTGGCACTAACTTTAAGATAAGCATGTGAACAGTTTCTGTGGAAAAGTACAGCTTCAAGCAGAAATACACGTTTATTAGCACAATGGAAAAATACGAACATCTAAACCGTGAGACCAGGCCACTAGGCCAAAGCCTCCGCTAAAGTAATGCTAAGCTAAAACATTTCAAACAAGCAAATCGTAGCACACGTTTATGATTATGTCGGATTAGTGCAATTCTAATACACCACGTTATATAAAGCACGCGTATAAATGTTGGCAAACTACTCTAAGGGCACATTTTGTCCCCGTACAATCTTTATTAGTTCGGTTAATGTCACACATGATTGTTTCAGCACTACGTTTAAGCGTTAATAAATCAAAACCTTCATTTTCTGCTTCATCAATCCCTCCTCTGATGACTACTTGTCATCACACAAATTTAACTCACAAATTTTATTCCATTAAAATTCTGTCAGCTCCCTTTTCCTTTTAGTCCCCCTAGTTTGCGCTTTGTATTCTTCTGCCATTCTTTTCATAATTTTCTCTTCCTTTCTCCTTTTAATTCTTTCCATAATCATTATTATTCCCCTTTTTATTCCCCAAATTCCAAACACACAAATTATTACTATTCCTTCTATTATTTTTAACAATATTCCATTCCAAATTCCCCCAATCCAATGTCCCACTGAAGCAAGTCCTTTTCCAACCTTCTCCCACACTCCTGGTTCTTTCAATTCCTTCAAATCTGCACTTTCTTTTGTTAGATTAGCAAGCATAGTTTTAATTTTCACACTATTATCAGGTATATAGGTACAACAGTGTCGGGCACCAATCATGTTGCAAACGCCTCCATCCTTTGCTAAAAGAATGTCTAAAGCAAGCCTATTTTGAAGAGTCATGGCTCTTTCCGCTGCAAGTTCGGCATCTATCAGTATTATAGCACCTGAAAACTTTGTCAGCATGTTATCCACTATAGTAGACAATTTTCTTATTTTGATAGAATTCAACACAACTCCTAATGAAGGAATCATAGCTCCAAATATATCACCTACCACAGCAGCTGCGGTCTCTCTTTTCTGGATACGATGGGATCCAGATGTCTTTTGAATCATCGATACGTCATCCAGTTGATAAACTTTTGGGAACACGATACCCAAATAACATCTCCCCCACCATCCCTTCGGAAGACGATAATAGGCATTATGCCCACAAATGTAATATACACCTGGAATGACAGGGTCAAGTCCGTTCATCATGAATGTCCATTTGGCCTTAAAAATAAACGTATGTTTGCATTCACTCGCTCCTACAAAAATATTGTCGTAATAAGATTCTCCCCGATATATACAAAATTTCCCTACATGCCAAGCATCTAAAGCTACTTTCCCTTGTGTCTTTATAGCAGCAAAATCATAATTATCTACTGAAGTCCTCTTATGTAGCTCTTTTTCTAATTTCGCCTTCATTTGTGCCCTTCTATCATCTGTGCGATCTAAAAAGCTTATTTCTACAGCAGAGACTGAGCAAGTAAGATTCTCCCTATGAGCATGAGCCGTTTCAAAAGGTTGCATTGGCTCGAAAAATTCCCTCATTATTTTAGAATCCCAATCTTTAGCAATCTGGCTTAGCTGTGCTATTATAGGAACATAAGCAAAGGTAACATCATAATTCGAGTAAAAATACTGTATGTTAGTTTGACCATAAAACCTAGACATCACTATACTACATGTAATCCCATATGTAAGAGGCATGTGGTGATAAGTCACCCCTTCCTTTACTGATGTCGGTATCTGTGTACACACATAACAATCTTTCGCATCCATAGTTTCAACATACTCTGTTAGCAAGCGATAGAAAACGTTATACGAAAGCTCTTTCTTATCATGCAAGAGCCTCTCATCCAATGCTAGTCTTTTCAATGGTGTTAGTTCAGTGGCAGTAACAGGAGCAATAGTAGAAGCCTCGATATTCTCACTTTCACCCTTTCCATGCATTCCAAACACAATCGCCATTATTATTATCACACATGTAATTACCAAGCCTATACACACATATTTACAATATCTCTTTCTATTATTCTGCGTAGCGTACCTAGTCATGATCTATATAGAATCAGAGAGCTAGAAGCACCTATAAATGAAACTATTTAGCGATTCAGTTACAAAGCTGAGCGAGCGCAATGTTCACACCGTCTTCTTCAAAAGGCCAGTCACTTATCGGTTAGCAGCATTTGTCTCAATTCGGCAATGACTCAGTCTTTATCAGTTTAGCAAATGTCTTAGCTGGTTGTTTCTTTCACGTTAGATCGTAGCAAGCAATATCATTTATTACCCTTTCAATCGACAGAGTCTATGAAACTTTTCTTTTCTATTGGTATCTCTTCTTCTTCTTCGTTCTCGATGCTTAGAGATACAAACTCGTCAGTCCAATCATCATTGACTGCATATGCCCATTCAGGACCGGAATACCTCCTGTTTGGTATCCTTTTCCTTTTCAATTTTGCTTCTCTTTTCGATTCTGCTTCGCTGGTACTTTCCTCTTTTGTCAAGTCTTTTTCCTCACTTGAGGATTGTTCCACGACAGTCACTTCCTTTCTTTTCTCTTTCACTTTCGGCCTTCCTCCGTCGTTCAAACTTTCTTTACCCCTTTCTTTTATTGGTGAGATACTTAGTCTTCTCTTTGCACCATGTCCATTTGATGGACCCGCTGTCTTTTCTGTGGAAGCTTGAACCTTTTCGTTCTGTTCTGCCTCGTTCCCTCCTTCTGGGGAATCGATCACGTCCTCCTTTTCTTTTTCTGTATCGTCTGCTTCTGGGAAAGCCCTCCTCTGATCAGGCTCTCCTGCTTTTTCACCCTTTTCGAGCCCTTCGTCACCGTTACTTTCTTCAGGCTCTTTATCACTTTCAGCTGCTTCAGGCTCCTTGTCACCTTCAGCTGCTTCAGGCTTTTTGCTACCCTCAGCTGCTTCAGGTTCTTTATCACCTTCAGCTGCTTCGTCGCTGTCTGAACTTTCTCCTTGATTTTCCCCAAGCGAGTTGGTGTCTTCGTCGTCAGAGAATATCTCCTTCTCTCCCGTTTCTGCTTGCTCGCCTTCAGTTCGGTTTTGTTCTGTCTCAGCACTCAGCACTGTTTGGTCAGGCACTGGTAGTTTCAGCGCTTCAACTTCCTCATCTGTGGGACACAACACCTTCTTTGTGTGACTGGCGTGAATCCAGTTGGGAACCCCCGCACACTTCACAGCGGTAGTTGTCGTCAGGATCACTTGGAAAGGGCCTTTCCAACGGGGTTCCAGACACGATTTTCTCACGTGCTTCTTTACCACGACCCAGTCACCTGCTTTCAGTGCGTGTCCTGGACCTTGGATCGGTGGCAAGGTGGTTGCTTCCACCTGGTGAGAGAAAGAGCGAACCACGTCAGCCAGTCCCTTGCAGTAGTCTAACACCATATCATCTGTAATATTCAAAAGCATGTTTGCGGGAACTGCAGGAAGTCTCATAGCCCTGCCCATGAGAATTTCATGCGGAGACAATCCAGTTTTCCTATTGGGAGTATTTCTCATTGACATTAGTGCTAAGGGCAAGGCGTCAGGCCATTTCAAATTTGTCGATGCACATATTTTCGCCATTCTCGATTTCAGTGTACCATTCATCTGCTCCACCAGTCCTGAGGCTTCGGGGCGATAGCTACAGTGCAGCTTTTGCTCAATGTTCAGCGCCTCGCAAAGTAACTTTATCACCTCGTTGTTGAAGTGACTTCCCCTATCTGATTCTAAAGAGATCGGGAATCCGAAACGTGGTATTAACTCCCTCAACAATAGCTTCGCAACTGTAAGGCTGTCATTTCTACGTGTGGGGTATGCCTCAATCCAATGACAAAAAATGCACACAATCACCAACACATATTTCAGACCCCCATGCACAGGCATCTCAATGAAATCCATCTGCATTCGACTAAAAGGCCCGCTTGCCCTACCAATGTGGCTCGCGTTCACAACTGTTCCCTTTCCTGGGTTCATCTGCTGGCAGGTGACGCATCGATGGCAAACTGCTTCTGCAGCTTGACGAAATCTGGGGTTAAACCAATCAGTTTTGAACAATCTTATCATGGCATCTCTCCCTAGGTGAGCTTGCCCATGATAAAACCGCGCAAGCTGTGATAAGAGACTATTTGGCAAAACAAATTTTCCCTCATGTGAAACCCATAACTCGTCTTGTCTCTTTATGCATTGTGATTTAATCCAGGAATCTCTTTCATCCTCCCTAACATTATTCTGTAATGCTTTTAGTTCCTCTATTGTATCTACGACCTTCAAGGCAAATGCTTCAGCTGGTTCGAGTTCTGGCTCATTTATCGTATTCCAATCATCCCTGAGTAATATACAGTTCAAGGCACAAAATCTTGCGACTTGATCCGCATATGCATTTCCCAGAGACACATAGTCCTGTCCTTTCGTGTGAGCACTACACTTTACCACTGCAACTTCAGCTGGCACTTGAATGGCGTGTAACAATTCCCTTATCCTTTCCCCGTTCTTCACTGGGGATCCTGAAGAAGTCAGAAAACCTCTCTGTGACCATAGTTGTCCAAAGTCATGCACAATCCCAAACCCGTATTGACTATCTGTATAAATGGTGACTTTCATCAATGCAGACAGTTGACATGCTCTGGTAAGGGCTACAAGTTCAGCTACCTGTGCAGAATAGACTCCTTGAAGCCATCCCGCTTCCAAGACCCCTGTTACAGTGCATACAGCATATCCTGCTTTCAAAATCCCCATCCCGTCTCTTAGACATGAACCATCAACAAAAAGAATTTGGTCATTTTCATCAAGCTTAGTATCCTTGATGTCCGGTCGGGGTTTTGTGCAAAATTCAGTCACCTGAAGGCAGTCATGCTCGACGTCTTCAGCGTTCTCAATTTCAGCATTTTCTCCAGGAAGCAAGGTTGCTGGATTCAACGTAGTGCACCTTTTCAGCTGCACATTCGGTGAGCCCAGAATTATCGTTTCATACCTTGTGAGTCTTGCTCCGGTCATGTGTTGCGTTCGGGAGCGGGTCAAAAGTATCTCAACTGAGTGAGGGACCATGACTGTTACTGGGTGTCCCATCACTATTCCTTCACTCTGAGTGAGGCTGATACCAACTGCTGCTACGGCGCGCAAACACCCTGGGAGTGCTGCTGCGACCGGATCCAAAGTAGCTGAAAAATACGCTACTGGTCTGTTTACGCCACCATGGGCTTGGGTCAAGACAGACAGAGAACATGCATCACGTTCATGACAAAACAATGTGAAAGGCTTCGTGCAATCAGGCATACCTAAAGCTGGAGCCCTGCACATGCATTCTTTCAATTCAACGAAAGCATCCATCTCATCTCCTTCCAGCTCAATTTCATCCAAAGCATCCTTCTGGGTTAATTTCAGTAGAGGCTTTGCTAGAGTCGAGAAGTTGGGAATCCACTGGCGACAATAACCCACCATTCCCAAAAACTTCCTCACCTCCTTCCTTGTCTTTGGTGTACTCATTTGAAGTACGCTTGTAATTCTTTCCTTCATTATTCTCCGTGACCCTTTCTCTATTTGGTGACCCAAATACTTCACTTTCTTCTGACAGAACTGCAATTTGGAAGGAGACACCTTATGTCCATTCCTTCCCAAATGATTCAACAGAGCAATGGTATCGGCTGTGCAGCCACTTTCTGTCTTTGATGCAACCAGTAAGTCATCAATGTACTGTACTAGGGTTGACTCGAATGGCAATTCTAACTCTTCCAAATCTTTCTTTAAGATCTGATTGAATATTGACGGTGACTCAGAAAACCCTTGAGGAATTCGACACCAACTATATACTCTGTCTAAGAATTTGAAACAAAAGAGGAATTGGCTGTCCTCATGCAGAGGCACAGAAAAGAATGCTTGTGACAAATCGATGACTGAGAACCATTCAGCATCGCAAGGAATTTGAAACATTATCACAGCTGGATTCGGTACTACTGGGCAGCACTTGACTATGATGTCATTTATTTTCCTCAAGTCCTGCACTAGTCGGACCTTTCCACTCGGCTTTATTAGTCCCATGATTGGTGAATTACATGGACTGCTTAACACTTCTTTCAGTACCCCCTGCTTTACAAATTCGTCAATGAGTTGAGCAACTTTCATGAGGGTATCTTGTGGCATGTGGTATTGTGGGGTCTGGGGAAAGATTGCATTGGGCTTTACAGCCACTTTCACTGGTTCTACTCCTTTCATCAATCCCACCTCTTTCCCTGTCATGTCCCACACTTCCTTTCCGACTGTCTCCCGTAATTCGGCTGGGATATCTTCTTCAGTTATCATCGGGAAAAGACAAATCAGAGGATATTCTTCATCGACCGTTTCCATTTCATCCCCCTCTACACTGTCCTCTTCTTCCCCATCACTGCTCGTCTGTATCGTTATTCCTTCGTTCGAACACATGATCGAACATCCCAATTTGCACAATAGGTCTCTCCCTAACAGTGCTATTGGGCTTGAGTCACATATCACAAACTGATGTACCCCTTGATAGTTACCGATGCTGACTGGTACCGGATCTGTAATTGGGTTCGTCAGATGTCTGTTTGCTACTCCCACCACTTGAACTGTCCTCCCTGAGAGTGGCAAATTTGGTACTTCACTGCTCTTAACTGTTGAACGTGTGGCTCCCGTGTCAACCAAGAATGAGACACGATGACCCATTACTCTTCCCTCTACGTACGGACCCCTTTGATCAACTTCCAAGGATGCCGCAAGCACACAATCTCCTTCTTCTCCTGAACTTTCACTCTCCCATACATTGTTTATTCCACTCTCACTGTGTAATGGGAACTGTTGTACGGTGCCATTTGTACTCATTACCTGACCCGAGACCTGTGGAGGAACCATCACTTGCTGCTGACTCATCGGTGCCAAGGGTATTTGCATTTGCTGGTTAGGTACCATAGGTAACTGCTGTTGCATTGGCTGCATTTGCGTCATCTGCATACGAGGCATCTGCATCTGCTGCGGCTGCATAGGTTGTAATCCCTGCAATTGATTTACGGTCTGAAAATTTGGGCTTGGACCTCTCAATTTCGGTCCCCTCGTTGTCTGAAATGCATTGACATCATTGTTTTGCTGACCAACACCTACACCTGCACCTGCACCTGCACCTTCCTGCACTACCATCGGGCACTCGCGTTTCCAATGACCTACAATTCCGCACACGTGACACGGCATCACTTTCTTCATTGCCTGCACACCCGTCACAACGGTGTTCAAATCCGGACCATTATTCACAAAACCTCCTCTGCCTCTGGCCTGTGGCTGAAACGCCATGTTTCCCTGCAACTGCAACTGCGGTTGTGGTACCTGCTGTTGGAACCCTTGCATCCCTTGCAAACCTTGCAGACCTTGCAAACCTGTCTGAGCTGCCTTAAGCTGCATCATCATCACCTTCTCTTTCAGCTTTTTCTGTTTCACTTCAATTTCGTCGCTACAGTATTTCGCATAAGTCAAAACTTCGTCAATCGGTTTAGACTGCCAACAAATCAAATGCGACTTTATCATTTGACTTATTTCTGGTCTCAGCCCTTCCACAAATCTGAACACAAAATGGAGCATGTCCTTCGCCTCAATTGTTTCCGTGCCACTGTAATTCTTGAACGCCTTTAACAACCTCTCATAGTAACTATGAATCGATTCTTTAGCCTCTTGGGCAGTTCGATCAATCTTCTGTCAATCCACATTTTTCGCGGGTACCTTCGTTTTCAAATGCTCAATCACCTTATAGTACAAGCTCATCACCATAGGTGATGGTGCACCTGTCTCCCTGTCTCTCTCTGGTTCACTTGTCGGCCAACCTACAGCTCTTTTGCAATCCTCCCACAAATCTGCCGGAACCACAATCTCAAAAAGAGTGTTCAGGTCTTCCCAGAGACATTTTGCAAGCTTCACAAACCTATCAGTCTGTTGGTACCATTCAATTGGTTTCTCTCTCAGTTTGGGAAAATCGTCCGTAAAGGACTGAATGTCGCTTCTGTGCCATGGTACATGTACTAATTTTCCCCCTGCTGTCTCCCTCATTGGTAACATTGTTACTGTATCACTACTCTGCTGCCTTTTCTCATTGTGCTCTGTAGCACTATCCCTCCTCTTTTCCTTCCTCTTTACCCACCTGCTTTCCCATTTGTCTAAGCACCTCCACACTTGTGCACTCTGCAGCAATTCTTTAAGGTGGGTCTTCATGCCTGCTGACCTCATGTGTTCAAAATCTGTGGTCCCAAAATCTAACCTGTAGCTCCTGCTCAAGTGTTTCATCTTGTCTATGTCAACCCCGTTTCTGTCAGCTGCTTCCTGCAAGCTCTTATGTATCTTGTTCACTTCCTTCGTAATCCTGGGACATAGATACCTCAGCTCTTCTTCCGTGTAAGACTCTAACCTGTTCACACCCATGGTCCCTTCCACCAATTCTTGTGCTTCCATGTTCAACCTGACCCTATTCATATAGTCTTCTCCTTTCCCACTAGCTGAATTTTGTGTGGAATTCAGACTGTTGAACCACTGTGTCAGCTGTTGCGCATTCACCCCCATCAGGGTAGCGTTCACATCGACTGCCATTGATGGTTGCGGCAGCTTTTCAGTGTTGGATGTTAGGGGTATTATCAGTGGAGGGCTCGACCTCACCAGTGTTGACTGAGCACATATGGGACTAAACTCCGTCAAGGATCCAGACCCATTTGGCTGAGTCGCTATCGGAGTTATCCCCGGAGTGTTTTCTATGCACCTCCTTTCGGTCCCATTCTGCAGCATCGATCCCTGACTGCTCATACCTAAGTTAGGCTGACTGTACAGAGGTACCGGTGGACCTACAGTAATGGGTAGTGATATCGCGTCCGGGTTCTGTCCATTTCCCATGTTCTGAGGCATGTTCATTCCCACACCATGAGTCATCATTGCCGGCATGCCCATCTGGCTCCCCGTCATTTGAACATGTGCGTTTCCTCCCTGCATCTGCTTTTGAGGCATCAAAAACTGAGTTGATTCAGCTTGTGCCATTGTTGGGTTGTAACCATTGTGTACTCCCCTTACGGTTGGATCTAGAATCATTCCTGCACTGTTATCACTGTTGTAGTACCCTGGCATCTGCGGCTGATAATTTTCTGCTGGTTTCAACACGGGCACATCTGGATATATTCTCCTAACCTGCGGTATCTGCGGGGTGAACAGCAGACTCGGGTCCTTTGATCCCGATGATGCTCCTGAACTCTGGGTTTCACTGTTCTGTACCGATGCCGGAGGGGCAGAACTGGTACTTGGACCTTGTCCCTTCTCTGCATAAGGCGGTGGACGGTCGTTCAGCAATTGCATTATCAACTCCTCATCCTCTAACTCCTCTTCTCTTCTCAACTTTTCCTCGTCCTCTCTATCCTTGGAACACTTCCTGTCTGTCTTACAGGTGGCTTTCTTACCTGTCTCCTCTCCTTCCTTAGTAATTGCGGGGAACAATTTTATCCCCTGCAAAACATCTGATCTCCACACCTTCTGTGCATTATCCCACCTAGCATCCGCTAGTGTCTTTTCTACCTTCCTCATTCTGGTCTCGAACTTCTTTTGTTGTTGCTGTCTGGCCATTAGTTCCCAAATTGCTAGAGCCTCAAACTGTGCTGGCCTTGGAGGCACCTTCATGTCGTACATCGTAAATCTCAAATTCTCTAAAATCCTTATATTGAATGTCCCATGTATCGGGAACGCTACGCTCCCATGTTTCTCTGTCAACTTGTGCCATTGCTTTAGCCAAAGACACGGAGCTACCCCCTTCTCTTCCATTACAATGTAAGCTGGTGTACCCTCGGGCGGCGTCTCCTCTCCTACGCTCGCTTTAATGTAAGACTCCCCCTTCATCGCGCTCCTGAATGCTTTAAAGAATTTCATTTTTCTCGTCTTTTATTTAACCAAGTTTATAATCAATAGGTGACTTTAATTCCACAAAAATTGTAATCAATAGGTGACTTTAATTCCCGGAATACTCTTCACCTGCCTTTCCCTTTCCAATCGAGTCCCACGGACTGCATCCAATCCGTGCGCGACCCTTCTCTACAACCAACCTATCCCAGCGCGGCTCTTAGTGACGTCACACTCACACACACTGCGGCTGACAAAGCCTCGCGGCTAGTCTTCCTTCACTCACCTCCTCTCGTAACAACTTCTTGCATAAATTGCGAGCTACTAAAAAATAAAACAGATCTGTCGGTTTACTACAGGAAGGGTAACACAATCGCTTCAGGACCTTAGGGACCTTTCACTAGCCTCGGGACCTTTCACTAGCCTCCGGCCGCTATTCCGTCTTTCTCAGTCCCCACATTCGCAAGCAAATCTGACCCGCAGACCTACTCTCAACTTGTCAATGATCTGTTCTAGTGCACTTTAGAATCTTGTCAAAGCCCGAAGTCGAAGTTTCTTTCCCTCCCTAACACACGTACCGACTTGTTGACCACGCCCGATCAACCTACTAAACCGCCCAGACCACAACATGGATCAACATACTCCGGAGTCTCTTGACCTCGCAGGGCCCGTCTCAACAACAACAACCACGTGGACCTTTTTATGCACAAAGGGCCACACGCACATGAAGTTCGACGACTTCCCTACTCTCACACTCGGAGCCGCACCTCCGCTATCCCTATGAAGTTCGACGACTTCACTACTTCTACACTCGGAGTCGCACCTCCGCTATCCTTTAAAGGAAAAAAAATCCTCGCAACCTTTTCACACACTCTGCGGCAATAAGCTGTGCAAGCGCAAAACCCTAACTTCACTCATACCATCACTAGTACCGCCAACGCTGTTTCCACACCTCCGTTCTCTCCATTCGCAAGCTCCGAGATCCCGGGAAAGTCGCGGTGGACCTAGCCCATCATCATCTTGTCAATCCGTTTCATCTAAGAAAATCTAATTCAACCTCTCGAATGGGGTCTCAAAATGCGTAACCGTTAATTCAACACCATGTACTTTAAGAGTACAGGGTCCCAAAAGACGAAACCATCCTCTGCTACCATCTACTGATAGAGCGGTCCGTAGTAAGCTTTTACCTGTGTTCGGACGCCCTTTAGGCCGATGAATCTTTTGACTTAGTGGGAACTCTCTGTACTCTTAATCAATCAATTTCGTTAAATCAGTAATCAATAGCGAACATAGGCAATACCTTGATCAACGTAACACTTGACAATTAATCCAGAATACATTTTGGCGAACCCTGACCTTTCAGTCAGGAATAACCACACCAGTTTATTGCAAAGTTAGTGAAGTTATTTCCCTATATTAACAAAGCTAGCACTATATAAATGTGTCTCAACACCAAATGGTAAACATATATGAACATTAATAGCTGTCCATAACGTCGAAACAAGTGCAATCTATGAAGCATTTGAATCACGAGGCATTCGATAATAGCAATGCAAATCACTAATACGATAATCTGTAATGGACTAATGGCATACATTTAGTCAGCATAACAAGATCTCAAATTGCATCGTGCGACATATGGAATCCTCATCTAACCTCAAATTAGCATCGGCATGTGGGACTTCATGCAAAAACAATTTAGTAACATTAATTTAGAAAACTCCTAGCTCGGGCCCTTATCAAAATCAGCAGTTGGTTACCTAAAAGAAACACAATGCAATTTTACAATTTCCTTTCATATTTACCAATTACGATCAGCATACAAGGAGGTCTTCGTCTCACAGGTACCGTTCTTCGGTCATCATGGGTACCGTTTCTTAATCAGCATGGGACGGGGCAAAGGGGCAGGGGTGGACGGGGCAATTGCCTCACGGCGGCAAGGTAAAACTACTACTTCATGCAAAGGGATCGAATCAAAGTTAAAGTCTCTAGGGCAAGAATCATCAAAGTCTCTTTCTCTCGATTAGAGAAAGTATCAAAGTCTCTCAAAATGGCGTCGCAGCAAAGTGGGCCATAATAGCTACGAAGTCTACAAAATGGCGTAGTGTCCGGGTAATGGCCGATAATAGCTCAATGGCTGGTAATGGCTACCTTCTTCTCGTGCACCTGGTTTTTATAGACAACAGTTCGAATCCAGTAGGGTCTCCATTGGAGGGTTCATAGGTTAGCTTCAAATTGACCAATCAAAAACGACAGTTCTCAAGCTTTTACTTAAGCATACATTATCCTTGGAGATGGGTACGCAAGTTGCAACATTGTCTTCCAATTAGCTCACTTTCAGAGCCTCCATTGTCCGCACCTGCAAGTCGACCTTGAATTAAAGAGAAAATATGCCAGGCTGGCACTAACTTTAAGATAAGCATGTGAACAGTTTCTGTGGAAAAGTACAGCTTCAAGCAGAAATACACGTTTATTAGCACAATGGAAAAATACGAACATCTAAACCGTGAGACCAGGCCACTAGGCCAAAGCCTCCGCTAAAGTAATGCTAAGCTAAAACATTTCAAACAAGCAAATCGTAGCACACGTTTATGATTATGTCGGATTAGTGCAATTCTAATACACCACGTTATATAAAGCACGCGTATAAATGTTGGCAAACTACTCTAAGGGCACATTTTGTCCCCGTACAATCTTTATTAGTTCGGTTAATGTCACACATGATTGTTTCAGCACTACGTTTAAGCGTTAATAAATCAAAACCTTCATTTTCTGCTTCATCAACATGTTCACAGGGAAAAACAACAGTTAAAGTTATTTTATAGTTACTCGAGGGTATCAGTTCAAACATGCTGTTTTAAACATATAAAACCACTGAAATTCAGTTTTTCCTCATCAATAATTTCATTGCAAATGTTGTAGTGATAGTATCAATGATGTCATAGAAGATGTCATGAGTGATGTAATATGTGGGGTAATTAGCAGTGTGTGGTGAGGGTTTGAGTTATATCCTACGATATTATAGCAGTATGTAGAGATGTCTCTTTTTATATCAAATGGTCTCTCCAAATATGACTCAAGCTTTAACAATAGTTATTAAGATAGCCCCATCGCTAACCAGACAGGTAGATAGGGTACACCTGATAAAAGTGTGATCTAGATTCTTGTGTTCTCACTTACATAGGATAAGGGAGTGGATATACATATGAATATTTTTCTGTGAAATAATGCATTCTATTTTGAATTATGATGAACAGTTTTAAATCCCAGCGGTGAAATTGTGTTATTTTGTACCACTCCCCGATAGCGCCGCCAGTATGGAAAGGCTGGAAGTCGGACTGCGCTTGCGTGTCTTTTGTGTCTAGTGTATTTGTTGTGCACTTTCAATCACCCATGTCATCCGTGATCAAGACTTCAAGGTGTCAGTAAGTTGTAAGGCAAATGCTTCCACTAGAAGTGTGTTGTCTTTACTTTAAAAATAGAAAAATAAGCGTATTGCACTATTAAAAACCCGATCTCCAGTTAATCAAAGGATTTTAAGCTACATTCTTCATTTTGATTGTGACGTTCCTGCCAAAGTTTTGTACCACGTGGTTAAACTTATATTTTGATGTTCCAGTAGAATAATGTTGAATCTGTTTTACCAGGAATGACAACGATGGTTCCAAGCTCTTCTCAGTAGAGTTACTGTTATTCAAGGTCTTCTTACCTGCACCTTGCAGATTGCAGTTACATTTGTTCTAGCGCAGAAGAGGGTTCCCAGTTAAAGAATTACCAGAGATGTTGCAACTGTATTTCTGTACAACTGTTTCACTTTACGTGATGGTGACTGGATTAATGTATGAGAACTATGTTCAACTATGCTATCACTTTGTTCGGAGTCCTATAAGAGTGTGCTCGTCTTTGGCTGACTTTAAGAGGGTAATCCTTGCCTGGTTGTGCTCCCATTGTATACTGTGTACTTTGCTGACTTACTTCACTAGGTTATTTGGTTGATTCCGTATTTTGACTGAGTTTTGTACTCCGATTATTGATTAATTGAATTTGGCTAGCTACTTGATTTTTGTATGAACTATAATCTGAAATTAAACCTTAAATTGAAATCTCTGTCATTCTTGGGACCAAATTGGTTCTGCGTTCCTAAATCTGGCATACATGGGCACAGGTCCAGGAGCGAGCACGGAAATCTGTATCAAGATTACACTGCCCCCGGTCCATAAATTTGCACAGGAGAACCAGGTAGGCTCGGTGTCAGAAGTGTGGACGATATATACATATATATTATACAGTTATATATGTTAATAGCACAGCAATATGGCTCTTTAGTTATGGATAGGTCTATTTTCCATTAAAAGGCAATGTTTGTTTTCCTGAAAACTTTGCGGTCTGTTTAAAAATTCTAAACAAATAGCAAAAGTGGCAATCCTTTGGCATGCCAAGTTTTGTGCATGCACAACAAGGGGGTAAAAATAAAGAGGGGGGGGGTCAAAAATTATGATTTTCCATTTTGATGGGAATAGGACACCTTGCTCTGTGCTACAGTAAAAAAGCTGACTAAATTATACCAAACTTGACAAGAAACTAGAGCCTTACTCAGATGTTACTTTTGTAAGGTATAGCATAATTTCGTTTTTAGAAAAAAGTGCTACTAGAGGGTGTTGTGTGGGCTTGAAAGGGCTAAGTATAGACATACCTTGACCATTAATTTGCAGATCCTCTGTGAGTGTATTTAAAAAAAAAACATATACCTTTGAACACATGCCTTTGTTCCCATAGTCCATTGCACATTCGCCGATCTGCAGCTAAAACTGTGAATCCATGCCCTATGAGTGGTTTGCCTCCACAGAACAATTTCTGTAGGGACCACCATTACTCGACACAGTGCACTGAGCACCCAATTGTTAAATACAAATTGAAGGTCAGCAAGGGGCATGGTGAGCATGCATTTAAACCTAGACTTTGTCTGGGCCTTGGTCACAATGATGTTCCCAGCCATTAAAATTAGTTTTTAAAAAGTGGAAAGTGGATTTTGTTACAGGATTCATATCCTGGGCTAGATTTGTGGATCCTTGATCTACCCTGAGCTTTGTGGATCCTCCTGGTGGTCTTATGTTCTGCAAATCTGGCCCAGGAACAACTGTGATTCATGATTTTAATTTTTTTTTCCTTTTGGTCTACCTCCTTGCACATGACCAATGGCTGTGTGTTGTGGTAGTTGGGTACACGTGTTGTTTTGGCACACTAAAGAGGCATGCGTATATGAGAAAAAAAAAAATCTTGAACAAATCTACAGTTAAAGTGAAGTTATGCTTTCATTTGCCTTATACTATTATGATATGTTTAACAAACCTTTATAAATCACTCAGATACCTCAGCTAAAGTATAGTTATGGTTACAAATTTATACTCCTGAAAATCTCCACCTAGGTTAGTCACAAAATAGGTTCTTTGGAGCAAGTGTACCAATATACACAGCTTTACTTATGTAATACCATAGCGCAGATCAGCCTGCTTGATAGAACACTGCTTAATGTCTCACAAGTTTTAATTTAGGTATGACCCCCCTCCATGCTATATGCAGAGGAAATGGGCCATGTCTACTAGGTAAGTCTACGGGTTAATCACAAATGGGTAACCACTCTCCTAGATTCAGGGTACAGCCAATCCGTATTTAAAGGAGAGTTAGTTCCTCTCTCAAAGGTACTCCACAACAAATTTGTGGCTTTTCGCTGTGTGCATAGGGACACAAAAACGTACCCTATAGCCCGTCTTACTCTTACTAATCAAACAAGTCTGAGTAGTCAAGTGGAGGTAGGAGTTCTACCCACTCTCCCAGAAGCTCTAATTCTTGATACAGACAATCCTTATCTTTAGGATCTTTTTCTGCAGAATATGAGGGTGGTGAGAACAGGGCCTATGGGAACTGAGAATAAGAAAGCTGCCTTCATTCAACCCGAGGCCTCGACCATAGAGGCTTCCGCTTTGCTCAACTGAATGACAGTTCCTTACAACATGCCTGGCAGGAGGCGAAGCACTACCAAGGAAAACCATAGCTAATGTTTCTTCATTTCACAATACAAAAAGGCTTGTTATTATTGGGTGGCGGGTTCTGGGGAGAAACCACAGCTTTCTGTGGCCTTAGAATTTAGGGACTAAATATTGTTTTTTGTCCACTCTCATCTTAGCGGGCTAGAAAAAAACAGCCACTCTATCATTAAACATTTCTATTGGCCTGGCATTTATGCCCAAATCAAACAATACTGCAGAAAATGCGACGTGTGTCAAAGGAAAAATACGTATCAAACACCACTGGTACCCTTACAGACCAGGCCTATCATAGGGAAACCATTCGAAAGAGTCATTTGGACCTTTTTGGGCCACTCCCTCGTACATATAGGTTTTATCAACATGTATTGGTTAGTGTAGATTATGCAACCCATTACCCTGAGGCTATATCTCTGTGTGCTGCTACCACCAAAGCCATTGCACATCATTTGATTGAGATTTGTTCCCTCATGGGATTTCCTTGAGAAATCCTAACTGACCAAGGAACCACATTTGTCTCAAACCTGATGAACAAGTGTGTAGGTAGTTAGGAATGAAGCATCTTAGAACATCTGTATATCATCCCCAAACAAATGGTTTGGTGGAAGGATACAACTGCAACCTCAAGCTAACTTTGAAAAAAAGGTTATCAGGGGATAGTAAAGACTGGGACCAGCTACTGCCCCAGGCTCTCTTTATTCTAAGTAGTCAAAAACAGAGCAGTTTGGATATCTCGCCCTTTGAGTTGATTTTTCTGAGGCGACCCCATAGTCTTTTAGAGACTACAAAGAAAGTATAGGAGAAAGACACAGAAGCTGAGTCAGGGTCTCTCTTAGACTATGCCATCCAGCTGAAGTCCCGCTTGGGAAAATTGTGAGCATTGGCTCATAAACACCAAGAAAAAAGTCAATGAAAACAGACTATGACAAAGGGAAAAAAATGGCAAGAATATGCTGTTGGAGATTGGGTCCTGGTTCTCCTACCCTCCCACCACACTATGATGAAAAGAGAATGGCAGGATCCCTTTAGGATAAAGAGAAAAATGGGGATGGTCACGTACCAACTACGGCTGTCTCCTACCGAAACTCATATTCAGGGGGTGTGACCAAGCCAGCAATGGAGTCGAATGCGTAGTCCGGAGCACCGGCGGCCGTCACCTGAAAAAGGGGGGTAAACATCCTGAAATGGGCCCCCGAGACCATAGGTCCCGGGCACCTGCGGAAGAGATGATGGAGCAGTTGACTGGGGGGATTGGGGGACGATGGAAGCAGGCACAGGAGCGTGATTAAGGCCACGCTGAGGCCACTGCGGACCGCAGTTACAGAGCGGCATGGCGGCAAGAGACGTCAGGAGGACATCTCCCCAGCCGGAGCCCAGTGGGAGCACTGGAGGCAAGGGAATCCGAGGCATCCTGTGCGACAGGTGGCAGGCTGGCCTGGGCGCGCAGGAAGCAATAGCGCAGCTGGGTGTTGGGAGGCTGCGGCAGCTGCCATCTTGTTGGCGCGGCCTGACAGAGAGACGCTCGGACAGGCCGGTGGCCCAAGGAAGACCTGAAGGTAGTGTGCATGCTTCTCCACCCCCGTGTCAATGGATGTTGCAGATGGATGTCTTCCCTCCTGCCCCCTTCCCTAGGACAGTGAGGGGGCGGAGAACAACGCGGGAGAAGCACAGGCCTGGCGATACCCCCCCATCCGGTATAAGGCCTGCGGGGCGATAATGATGACTATCCCATGGGCATAACGGGGGTGGCTAGGGAACGGGGGACTACTGTGACATACTGGGGCTGCTGGGACCTTCTTCTACTCCCCCCTCTCCCTTGCTGGGAGTGAGAGAATGGCCCAGTGAGGCAGTGGGGGGCCACTGGAGCCTGGAGGAGACTAGCTGGCAGTAAGGAGGCAAAGCTGGTGGACATTGGTGTGCGCAGACGGACAGACAGTACAAAGAATTAATGGGGGCCCTAGTCTGGGGACTGCCTGTTACCCTCCGCCTAGCTGAATTGATCAAATCGCACTCTCCCGCTGCAGTGCCAGTTGGGGGTCCGTTCAGAGGTGGGAGACCATGGGGAAGCAACTGGCCGGCAAGGAAACACCTGCAGACAGTGCCCCTCAGGGCACCCAATGAGACGATGAAGGATGGAACGGGGCCCTAGCGCAGCATACCATAGAGATTTTAGCGGCCATACAGGAATCCAAGTTGGCCCTAAAGACTCAGATTGCAACACTCACGGGGGAGGTGGGCCTTCTGCGAGAAGGCCATGACAAATTAAAGGATCGCGTCAAAGAAACAGAAGATACGCTGGGGCAACTGTCCCTCAGCGTACTCAGAAGATGGCACTCATGAATAACAAATTGAAGATGATGGCGAATAAGCTCACTCAGAAGATGGCATTCATGAATAACAAACTGAAGATGATGGCGAATAAGCTGGAGGACGCTGAAAGTAGTTTTCGAAGACATAATATCCATCTGGTGGGGGTCTCAGAGAGGGTGGAAGGCCCATCACTGGACTTATCTATAGAGACTTGGCTGAGTGATGTTGTGCTGGGAGGAACGCCCTCCAAGTTTTTCTAGGTGGAGCGGGCCATCAGGATCTCAGTGGTCTCTCCGCCACCAGGGTGTATCTGAGGCTGATAATAGTGAGGATAATGAATTTCAGAGATAAGGACGTGATCTTTCAAGGGGCAAGGAAGAGGGGTCCTTGGAAAATTGAAGGAAAGGAGATAAATATCTATCCAGATTACACAAACCTGGTCCAGAAGCAAAGGGGAGCCTTTGCTCGACTTAAGAAGGACCTGCAACAGATACATTTGAAATATGCACTGATGTACCCAGCAAAACGTAGCATTGAACATGGGGGGAAAACACACTTCCTAATGTCACCACAGGAAGCATCAGAATGACTGGAGACGCATAGACTTCACCACGATTACAGACCTGGAGAGGATGGCAACATAAGATGGACAAAGCCAAAGATGAAACAAAGGGTGTCAAGAGCCCAGAAGGTGTCTGCCGCTGATCCGACACAGGAGCAAATCAAGGCTGCACAGATGAAGACACTCCAAGACCTCAAAGCGAAAAATGCAACTCAGACAAACAACAGGTGGAGGGGGCTCGCCCCAGACACGGGCGGAAGTGGCACTGAGCAGTTGGGATTGGAGTCTGGATCAGAGGAGGTACAGCTTTCGCAGGTGACCCCAATGACAGAGGACCTGTTGGGCTAACAAATAAACAGAGGTCTAATAATATTTGTAATGGATATGGCCCAACCAGCCTGGACATGGGGGACAGATGGGGACTCTACTTGGGGCCTCCCCCCTTTTTTCACAGGGACAAGACAGAGGAACGTAACCATGGACAAGTGGAAGATTTTCCACAGCGATGACACCTGGTCACGCCTCAGAGAAATCTACTACAGGGGAAGAGGGAGTGGGTTGATTGTTCGATTAAATCTATTGTTTGAAGGGATAACTTACAACAGTACAATGGGGGTCTATGGAGAGAGAACTTTGAACATATAGCAAGACTATTGATGTTTGCACTACTACGACGTCTACTGACTACGATGTCTACTGAGAAGTTATCTTTCTTGAAATGGAACGTGAACGGGTTGGGGCACAAACTCAAACAGGGTCTAGTATACAAGGCGCTCTCTAGGTATCAGTCCGACGTAATTTACTTACAAGAGACCCACCTCATGGATATGCAATATAGGGCCATGGAAAGGTAGAATTATGAGGTAGTGGGACACACGCAATATACATCGGAATCTAGGGGAGTTATGGTGCTTATACAAAAATCCCTCCCATTTCACACTACCAGCACATGGGGGGACCCTTAGGGCTGTTACGTTGCAATACTGGGGGACTATGATAACACCTTTCTATTACTATTTAATGTATACCTACCCCCTGTGGTACAGGGTGAGGTGCTCCAAAAATAGGTGCAATACCTATGGCAACCCCACCGGTTCATATTCTAATGGTTGGAGATATTAACTTAGTAATGGATTTGGGGTTGTATAGAACCAGAAGATCACAGAAAGGGAACCCATCCACTGATAAACTGCAGGGGTTCACAAATGCAATGGGCCTTAGTGGTGTGTGGAGAATTTAGCATGGACAGGAAAGAGGATATATATATTATTCAGCTGCTCATGATGCCCACTCAAGAATAGACTACTTTTTCACCACTGTATTTCTATTACATAGAATCAAAAAGGCAGTATACCTGGCCCGGGGAATTAGTGATCATACTAGTTGCAGGTGACTATATCCTTGGGAGCCCAACCACTGGGGGTGGGTGGAGGATGGGAACCTGGCGACTCCAAAATACAAAGTGGTGGAAGATCGAAGACAAGCGTCCCAACATTATTTCACAGAGAATACGGGCTCAGTACGACCCCCCTGTGACCTTGTGGGAGGCATACAAGGCCACCATAAGAGGGGTGGCCCTAGCAGGGGAAGTGGGGAATAGAAGAAATAGAGAGAAAAGGTTACTCACATTGGAAAATGAACTCATAGCATTAGAGCATAGATATGCAGTGTCACCGGATCAGGAAACAAAGAACAAAATGGTGCAAAAAAGTAAGGAATATAATGTAGTGGCTAAAGACGAAGTAAAATGCCAATATCTTTTGAAAAGTAGATGCCTCTATGAGGCAGGTAACAAGACAGGCAAACTATTAGCCTAGATAGGCAAGAAAGAACGAAGTGACTCATTCATCAGAGAAATACGGTCAATTAAGGGAGGATAATTAGGGAACCCAAGGGTATAACGGAGAAATTGACTGCCCAATTGGCGGAATCCTATGAATCCCGCATAACCATACCAGAGGAGGTAGACAGCTTCATTCACATGGCACAATTATCCATCTTCAGAGCACTGAGTTAGAGGAGGATATCACTGAGGAAGAATTGACGGAGGCAATGGGGCAATTGCAGATGGGAAAAACCCTGGGGCCCAATGGCTTTACTAAAAGCCTTGGAAATTGGGGAACTCCCCAGAGAAATGAGGTCGGCAACGATTTTCCTGTTGCCTAAACCGGGCAAGCCCAGGGACCGGGGCGATTCTTATCACCCGATCTCACTATTAAATGCTGATGTCAAAATCCTAGCTAAAGCACTGGCGATCAGACTCAGGAAAGTACTGACGTCTGGACGCTCCACGGCATTGAATCTCCGGCGGCTTCATAATAATCAGGCTTTGATAACAAACTCCACCAAAGGGAGATCCATACTTTACCTGGATGCCAATAAAGCATTCAACTGTGTGGAATAGAAGTACATGTTTGGAATCCTGATAAAAATGGGCTTTGGCCCGAAATTCCAGAGGTGAATTGAGCTCTTTTACAACAACCCCATCGCAAAAGTGAGAGGTAATGGCTATCTCTTGCGAGAATTTAGAGTATATAGGGGGACAAGACAGGGCTGCCACTGATTGTGAGAAACCAGGGCTGATTGCAGAGGCCCCCCTAACGTTTTGCCCCCATTTTTCACTTTTTGCTGGTGTTTTCCTGACTCTGATGGTGCCCTGGTTACTGCTAACCAGTCCCAGGGCTTGTCCTCTGTGTAAAATAAGTATGCAAATTAGGCTAATTATAATTGGCTATGTCAACCTACCTACAAACAAGAGTCGTAGCACTCGTGGTATAAAGATAGAGTTAGAAGTTGTTCGTATGTTCAGTATTCTTCGTAAATTATCAACCAAACTTTTGTTTATATCACAATCCGAGTTTTATTAGTACTGTTCAACAATCCTCCACAAGAACAGCTTATTCGAATGTTCAGATATCCTCCAAAAGAACAGCCATTAGTACTGTTCAACAATCCTCCACAAGAACAGCCTATTTAAATGTTCAGATATCCTCCAAAAGAACAGCCAACACGTGTTTCATCCTCTGAGAAGTATCTCTCATTGAGGACTTCATCAGGGCTGAAAAATAAAATAAAGTGGTATCTATGTATATGTTGTGCAATAAAAATAAGAGCAGAAAAAATGGACCAAATTCCAAATGTGACAAGATTGTGGTATGCAAATACATGCTATATTGTGACCAGTGTGATAATCATTAATAAAGGAAAACACACCAGCTAACCAAACAACCCAAAATACTTCCTGATCCGTGATCAAAATTAAGGTCTACAAACGTGACAAAACATGTCTACAAATCATAGTGCCCAGAGATCATTCTCAGAATAAGTGCACAAAAATTATAAACAATAGAATAGGGGTAATCCATGTGACTAAAGTAAGAAAAGGATCCCGATTTGTGTAGAGTACTGTTACTTAGAGGTTTACCACTAAGATCAAAAATATCCAGGAAATATTCTAAAATAAGTAATGAGGGGCGAGAAAAAACCTCCACTAACCTTACTGTACTTCATAAGTTCAAAACTATCATATCGTTCAGTATTCTTCGAATATTGTCTATGATGAGATTAAAAACATAAGAGAGCAGTAATGCGGTCAGCCCTTACATCTTGTACTTAAGTAACAATTAAAACTAAACTATTAACCGCTGAAAAGGAAATTTTATGAAAATAATCAGAACCAGTAAATATGCAAAAATGTGGACATTGTGGCATGTGCAGATGGGCCAAATCGGGCATTACCACATTCAGGAGCTCTACTCAGGTTCCTTATAATATCAACTGTAATATCACATGTGACAGCAACTTCGTTGTATATATGATCTTATGTAACTGTGGCCTATATTATATAGGCAGTACTATCAGACCACTCAGAATCAGGGCAAGTGAACATTTCAGAGCCCTTAGGCAAGATGATGGGAGATATCCCATAGTGAATCACAAGCGATATTGTCCTAAACGCAATGACTCCTGTGGATTCGAATTTTTTGGGTTCGATCACATCAACAGAGACCCTAGAGGGGGTAACAGAGAACTAGCACTCAGGAGGAGGGAATGCTATTGGATTTTAAAACTTAGAGCTGTGGAGGATGGCTTAAATACCAACTTTGAGATGGAATATTACTTAGGGGACTAACTTTCTGTCCTCAATTCATTTTCTAAGTGTTATTTACACTAACTAAATACCATGTTGATGCTTGTTTTCTCACTCTATGTTGTAATAACATTATGCTGCTATCTCTGTGCTGATCACTTATTTACTGTTTTTTTGTACGCAGTTGCTTGTGTATATACTCATTACTATGTTAGAATATCAGTAATTAATGGATTTAGATTGATAGCATTTTGGAAGTTAGACTAACAATGTGACTATCCCTGAATTTCTATTGACACTATTTTTTGCCTTATTATATGCTATGAATGTTATAATACAAATATTTTATGGATTGAAACTGAGAGCATTTGGAGGATATACTAACCATGTGACTGTCACTAAATTTATATTGACACTATTTTGTTGCCCTATTAGAGGCTATGGATGTTTACAATGTGACACACATCAGTATGTATAGATATTGACAATTTTTTGGTAAGATGGTTTTCGAACAAGCCTCTTACTGTTTTTCTTATACTCTCTTGACTCTGGGTATTTTTCTTATGGGCAGGTCAGTAATTACTCAGAGGTTTACCTACAACTAATTTCCGTACCCATTTAGGACCCTTTAACCTTGCATTGGTACCTACTAACTATTGCCCCTTTTGTCTTTTGCTATTTTATACTATCGTTATATTGAGCCTATTAATATATTGGGCAGATCGTCCAATTTGAGATAATCTGATATGGCGCCATTATATGGTGACCTTTACATGACTATTTAGAGACTTGTTAGATTGATTAGGATTATTTAACTTGTCTCCTTGCATTTAACGGAGACAATCCAAGATGGCGTCCGTTTTTGCATAGTATTAGTCTTTTTTTTGTTTCCACAATTAGTGTGATCGGGCGCTTTATCTGACGTCCGGTATACGGACGCTCAGATACATCGCAGCCACTAGATTCGGGAACGCTGCGGGTGAATTTGACCGCGCGGCGTTCCTCCCCTTTTTTCCTTTACTAAGTTATTCGGACATTCTGACGGAGGTGAGATTTTTGCATATTTACTGGTTCTGATTATTTTCATAAAATTTCCTTTTCAGCGGTTAATAGTTTAGTTTTAATTGTTACTTAAGTACAAGATGTAAGGGCTGACCGCATTACTGCTCTCTTATGTTTTTAATCTCATCATAGACAATATTCGAAGAATACTGAACGATATGATAGTTTTGAACTTATGAAGTACAGTAAGGTTAGTGGAGGTTTTTTCTCGCCCCTCATTACTTATTTTAGAATATTTCCTGGATATTTTTGATCTTAGTGGTAAACCTCTAAGTAACAGTACTGTACACAAATCGGGATCCTTTTCTTACTTTAGTCACATGGATTACCCCTATTCTATTGTTTATAATTTTTGTGCACTTATTCTGAGAATGATCTCTGGGCACTATGATTTGTAGACATGTTTTGTCACGTTTGTAGACCTTAATTTTGATCACGGATCAGGAAGTATTTTGGGTTGTTTGGTTAGCTGGTGTGTTTTCCTTTATTAATGATTATCACACTGGTCACAATATAGCATGTATTTGCATACCACAATCTTGTCACATTTGGAATTTGGTCCATTTTTTCTGCTCTTATTTTTATTGCACAACATATACATAGATACCACTTTATTTTATTTTTCAGCCCTGATGAAGTCCTCAATGAGAGATACTTCTCAGAGGATGAAACACGTGTTGGCTGTTCTTTTGGAGGATATCTGAACATTTAAATAGGCTGTTCTTGTGGAGGATTGTTGAACAGTACTAATGGCTGTTCTTTTGGAGGATATCTGAACATTTGAATAAGCTGTTCTTGTGGAGGATTGTTGAACAGTACTAATAAAACTCGGATTGTGATATAAACAAAAGTTTGGTTGATAATTTACGAAGAATACTGAACATACGAACAACTTCTAACTCTATCTTTATACCACGAGTGCTACGACTCTTGTTTGTATGCTATTGCGTTTCTCTGGAAACATTGGAGGATTGAGGGAGATCCTCTTGTCAGAAGCACCGTGCCATGAACTAAATGTGTTATTTATTCTTTGGACTATCTGTGAGCGCCCATATCCTATGAGTATCTTCCTCGTTGTCACTGTTTTTGATTATGTCAACCTACCTACAAGTCCCTAGTATATGGTAAGGCATGTAGGTTTACAGACCATAGCATAGGTAGTGCCCAGGGTAATTTTAGAGGCAGGTCTGCCTTGCTGGCTGCTTTTAAATTTAAGTTAAATGCAAATTCGACTTTGGAATTAAAAGTACTTCCAAAGTCTTCAACAGCCTTATTTTTACATTTAAGTCACCCCTAAGGTGTCCCTTATGTTCCCCTGGGGTTGGGTGCCATGTAACTATAAGCAGGGACCTTATAAAATAGTTGTATAAGCCCTGGTGAGGTAAAACAGCCAAATTTGTTTTCCCTCACTGTAGTGAATGGCCTCCATAGGCTAAAATGGGGAGACTTTATTTTAGTTAACAAAGTCCCCTTATGTGTCAGATACCTCGAGTTTGGAGCTTCTGGAACCTTGGGGTGAGCTGTTTGCTCCAAAAAAACCTTAAAAGACCTTCTGGAAGAAGAGGCAGAAGTTTGGAGAAGATTGGAGAATTTTTGGGAAAAAGCTCCATAAAGGAACCGACCCGCCATGGCAACTCTAGCCAGCTTGCCTCAATTGGGACACGGCCTGACTTGCAGGTTCGTCCCGCTGAAGAAAATCTCTGAAAAAGAGACTAAATCAGAACGTAGGAAGTTGACCAGGACCTCGCGAGCAGGGTATGCAAAGAGGGCTCCAAGGACGTCGGATCAAGTTTCAGGTTCAGTCCGGTCGCAGGATATTTATCTCGAAAAATCGGCTAAGTACAAACATAGAAATCTTCACCGAGGGCTCCCGCAACGCATATCCAAGGAAGGGCTACACCGAAGTCAGATCAGACTGGTGACTTCGTCCCACTCAAGAACATCTTCAAGAAAATGACAAAGTCCGAAGGTAAACTTTTGACCAGGGCCTCCCGCTCACTGTAGCCGAGCAGGGCTCCATCGTGGTCGGCCTTAAACTTTGACTTTGCCCCAGTCGAGGTGTGACCAGATGGCCAGATTGGCGCTATGCGTTTCAATGCGCTAAAAAACACCAATTCTTTAAAAATGAATGTCTCTGGTTCCCCTTATCCGATTTTATTAGTTTTGGTGTCATTTTTAAGATAAAAATATAGTCTATGTTTATAAATTGGTGTTGGATTTTGATTCTGTTTTGTTTTTTACTTATTTACTGTTTTGTGATTTTTAAATGCTTTACACACTTGTCTCCTAAGTTAAGCCTTGTCGCTCATTACCAAGCTACCAAGGGTTGAGCTGGGGTTAATTTATTGAGACCTACCTGGACCTAAGTGAAGGTCAGTGGCCTATTGCTAAGTGTAGGCACTTACCTGTCCTTACCAGTAATCCACTTTCCAACACCGATGCTATTTGCATTGGCGATTGAGGAGCTGGCCAACTGGATAAGGATGGATGCACTGATATGGGGATGGCTGACCAACAGTGGCAAAGAGGAATGTATTTCACTGTACTCGGGTGACATTCTGTTATATTTAACTCAAGTATCCTCTTTGATCAGACGATTAGGAGATATCTTCTAGGCGTTTGGTGAAGTCTCTGGGTTCGGGATAAATCTTTGCTATTCCCGGTGGACATGTGGATGCCTGGCCAAACACTGACATTGACATTAAGGGTAGAACTAGACTGACTCAAGTATGTAGGCATTTGGGTTACAAACCAACCCTCCCACTACTATGTTGCAAATCTGTTCCCCCTTCTCAAAAGGTACGAACAGAGGTTAAACATTGGCAATCCCTCCCGGTCTCTTTGATGGGAAGAGCCGCACTATTTAAGATGGTAACTCTTCCTCGTTTTCTTTAGATTCTGCAGAACTCTCCCTATCCCATTCCAGACTCGTTCTTTATGAGAGTGGACTCCCTGGTCCGCACACTTCTCTGGACAGACGGGCAGCCCAAAATCACTCAGCGCGCACTGCAAAGGTCAAAATATGAGGGGGACATGGCCCTACCTGATATTCAGAGATATTACAAAGGGGCACACGTAAGCATAGTTATCCATCGGGCTTTTGCTTCATGGGAGGACCCAGCGTTCCAGGTAGACAGGGGGTCCATGCACAATAATAGCTAATATTGGTTATACGGGGGTAAATTGAGAATTGCATTCAGTCCATCAACAGCGTAGGTCATTCAGATATGGTGGAACCTTACCAAAGAAATGGGGAGGGCTAATCATCTGACTTCACGGACACTTATATGGGAGGGTACATGACTGTCTAATTTGAATGCCCTGAGAGGGTTCAGGGGTTGGGATGCCATAGGGATATGGTATCTGGCCGAAGTATGGGATGCAAATGGGGTGGTACCATTTTCACACCTAAAAACAGAATACCATATGCCTGCTACACAATGGCTACAATATGCCCGACTGAGGGCAGCTCTAATCCACAGTATCCCTGTAGAGATGGAAACACAGGAGGATGCTCCTCTGGAGCTACGACTTTGGAGGGTGAGACAAGGAAACTAATTTAATTGACATACAGTACTATAATGAGGAATACGCAACCCTCACTGAACACATTATGGGAGAGGTGGAGCAGGGATTGTGGGGAGCTGGAGGAGGCCGATTAGGTAGAAGCGCTTATGTTCCCAGCAGAGGTAGCTATCCCTGAATCGCTTAAACTGATACAATTTTAAATACTGCACCGGGTGTATTATACGAGATCCTTGCTTTACAAGATAGAGAAGGCAACAAAGCAAATTGTCTGCTGAGCTGTAGGGACACTGCCACATTTAATCACCTTTATGGAGCTGTCCTAAGTTTGCTAGGTTCTGGAGGGAAGTAGGAAAGGCCCTGGAGCAAGCCATGGGGAACTCTTTGGAACCGAAACCGGAAACAGCACCTCAGGGAATTTGGGGCCAAACCGATCAAACCAGATATCAAAAGCTATTGCTCAACCTTGGTCTCATGGTCGCTAAAAGAGACATTGCCAGAAAGTGGGGATCAGGGACACCACCAGGATACAATGAATGGTGGAAGGGTATGGACAGATGTCGAATTTTGGAAAGGGAAGTATACTGGGACAGAGGTAAAGAAAATAAATATGAGAAAATATAGAGGGTATGGGGGTGGGATAGGTACAGTATTTGAAACTCAGATAAACTCTAGGATTTGGTGCACGACCCCAGATATGGAAGGAGAGAGGATGGCCAAAGAGACACTCAAGAGATACTGAAGGGACTGTAAAAGTGGAAGTGTACAAATGCTGATTGTTCACAGTGTTAGACCCCCATAGGTATGAATATGACAATTCTCTGACAAGGAAAGGTACCGAAGGGAAGAGGGAGGGGAGTGTTTTAGTTTTCTTTCGTGTTTTTATTTTTACTCGTCACTGCTCTCAGATATGTATGTATCTTTGATTCTATGATGTACAACCCATAAAATTTAATAATAAAAAAAAACCTCAAATTCATCATAGTAATCTCTAAAGGAAGGGTTAGAGATGTCCATGTCCTACCAAAGGCCAATACTCTTGCGGAAGCAGATATCAATAAAACCCTTGACCCTAGCAAAGAACAGACATTACTTGAAGTCCTCACATCCTATTCTGATATCTTTTCAGATTTATCTGGTAGAACAAATTTAGCCGAACATGCCATAAACACCTATGAAAATATTGTGGTTAAACATCGACCCTATCGGGTACCAGAAACCCGACATAAAGCAGTCAAAGCAGAGGTTGAAAATATGCTTGAAATTGGGGTCATTGTTCCTTCCCCAGTAACTGGTATTCTCCCACTGTGTTAGTGCCTATATCGGATAGGCAAAAGCTATAACCAAAACCCCCTTTCCCAAAACAAAAAGAGATCTAAGAGCTTTTTTGGATTTACTGGGCTAATATCGCCACTTCATCCCACAATACTCAGAGATACCTGCCCTTTTAACTGACCTATTGAAGAAATCAACCCCCACTAAATCTTTTTCATGACCATCACCTACTGTCCAGGAAGCGTTTTTTAGATTGATTGAAGACTGCCCTTACCACTAATCCTGTCTTGGTCTCTCCTGAATTTCAGAAATCTTTTATTCTCCAGACTGATGCTTCTAATGTGGGCATTGGAGCTGTGCTTTCGTATAAAGATGTGGAAGGGAATAAACGGCATATTGTGTATATTAGCTGGAAACTGTTTCCTCGTGAACATAAATAGGCCACCATAGAAAAAGAATACCTTGTGCTTAAGTGGGCCATAGTGTGACTCTGCTACTATTTAGAAGGACGGCCCTTCATTCCCTATATTGACCATGCCCCTCTGACCTGGTTGTGTAAGAACAAGGGAAACAATGGCAGGATAATCCGTTGGTTTCTAGCCTTTCAGTGTTTCCATTTCAAGGTCCATCATTGCAAAGGCAAAGATCGGGGCAGTGCCATGTATTTGTTTCGCTATCCCCTTTTCCTCAACTGAGAAAATCTTAGGGGGTGGGATGTGTGACTGGGACTCCTGCACTGACAGTGAGTACCTTTTATTTTTGCAGGCTGGACCCTTCAAAGAAAACTTTCATGGATTGAAGGAGACAGAATCTAGGGCAGGCTCAACATTTACAAAGAAGAGGAAGAAATGCTGGAGGAGGAAGCACGAGGTGCGTCATCATGGCAAGGGGAGAAGCTACAGTGAACCAGCGCGAAGAACCTAGGAGACGCCGGTGGCTCGAGGTCTCAGTTTGGTCTTGATGCCAAAAAAGGAGATGCGGACTGGGATGAAAGATCGAGACACCACACAACCAAGGTAGGAGTTGCCCCAACATCCACAGGAGAAGCTGCAGAGGGTGAGGAACCCCGCCGTCCAGCTGACTGTCCCAGCCATGCTCCAGAGGGAGCATGGCACCCACAGGTGCGTAACCATGTGCAGGGCTGGTGATGGTCGGGCGGTCACTAAAAAGGGGAACTGAAGCCATGCACAAATGCTCTCTGTCTCACACGGGTGCTTGCAATTGCGAGGTGTAGTATTTACTTTTGGATTGTTTATTTTTCTTTGTTTGTTGTTTCCTATCGGGCTGGGTAAAGCGAGTAACTTTACCCTGTCCTGAAGCCAGATGCTTAGGAGCACCTTATAAGAGCACACTATTGGCACATTATAAAAAGCAAGCACTGTGAAGGTGGCGCCATAATATAAAAGGTTCCTTCTGTCTGAAATAAACATAGAAATTCCCCAAGAAATGATTTACTTCTCTGCTATATCTTACAATTAAAACTCTTTGAATACGTCATTGGGACCTTGTCACTCTTTTATTTAGCCCCAAACCTTACAAGGCTGTAGCTGTGGACAGGTGGAGGGCCTGCATCTTCGCTGCATCTCAGTAATGTGTCAGATGAGGGAGGCATTCTTTTGTAAATGCTTGAGTCCAGCTGACAATCATGAATATTTGAGAGCAATATTGGTGTTGAGCAAACTATCTTGGCGATGAGCAAACTGAATTAACTTTGCCATCTGGGTTGAAGCAATGACTTCTAGTGAATCTTTACTAGACCCCATTGCAGGTCTGTAGACCTTGGCAGGCTTTGGATGAGCTTATGACAGAGCTGCTTGCATTTGTGAATTGAATCAGTTCAGGCAGCAAATCAGGCGAAATAGTCTAAAGCCACAGGATCAGAAAGCTGCAGATCTAGCAAAGAGGAATACACTGGCAAGAGACACTGGAGGAGTACAAGGAAGACTCATAGATCTTGTCATTATATGTTCATGAGGGAATTTCATGAGGGTTCACCTTAGTCCTTTGGTTACAAACAGTTCACATTGGCATAAGGGTTGATGGGTGGGCATCAGACCACTTTATTCCATTCTCTCTGCATGTCTTAGATATTCTATTTTGGAATGTCCCATTAAATCGCTCCACTGTTCCCGAGGACTTGAATGCTATGCACACAAATGTTGAACCTCTACAGCATTGCACCACCTACTGGACTATCAATTACATGAAATTAGCTCCCATATTACTTCCAATATTAAGTGAAACTCTCAACCCAGAGAATGATTAGACAGTGATAGCATCAGCCCATAAAAAGGAATACAGCTGTGCAATATATGAAAAATAAGGTGATAAACAGTGTGTGCCTGTAGCACATCATACCATCCATGCTGGCATGAGCAATACCATGACACAATTGCTCTAAGTTGAGTACTAATATTCTAAAATTATGATCCTTATCATGCCACAAATCATACTGATGGATGAGACCCTCATTTCTTTCCAAAGTGTCCTTTGCACTCCTAGGCACTTGTTCCTAAACAATAGCCAGATTAGGCAACGTGGACATGAGGAGTTCAGTTCAATGGTATTCCACGGTTACCACGTCCTGAGTTTATTGGTGTACAGCACACTTAACTATTGCTTCCACCCTTGGGAGCGTGGGTGTGTGACCTCCTAAATTAGGCTAGGTGAAACATAATATGGCAGTGACATCTACTACCCTCAGAGGACGAGTTGAATCTTTTGACTCAGACAGGAGTCATAAGATAATCAAATCAAACAATAGGAACCAGTAGCCATAAACAACAATGGATTGCAATAAGGAGTCAGTAGTTTATAGGCACCATGACCTATGTGACCATGAACCACCAGACCAATTTAATAAAGTTCAAACATTTATTGCCCTTTGTAGGAAGTTGGCTCTGTATATACTATCTCAAAGTGAGAGATAGTGTGCACAGAGTGCAAGGGTTCCCCTTAGAGGTTGATAGTGGCACAATTAGATAATACTAATGCTCTATTTTGTGGTAGTGTGGTCGAGCAGTAGGCTTATCAGAGGGTGGTGTTAAGCATTTGTTGTACACACACAGGCAATAAATGAGGAACACACACTCAAAGACTTAACTACAGGCCAATAGTTTTTATATGGAAAAATATATTTTCTTAATTTATTTTAGAACCACAAGATTCAAGATTCGAGGTAAGTACACAAAATGCAAGGTACTTCACACAGGTAAGTATAGAGCTTTGATTTAAAACAGTAGTACACACAGTTTAGGTTAAAATGGCAATAAGCTATTTTAAAAGTGGACACAGTGCAAAAATCAACAGTTCCAGGGGGAGGTCAGTTTGGTTAGTTTTCTCAGATAAGTAAAGCACTTACACAGTCAGTCTCCTGGGCATAGGCAGCCCACCAATGGGGGTTCAAGGCAAACCCAAAGCGACAGCACCAGCAACACAGGGACGGTCAGGTGCACAGGTCAAACGAGGGCCCAAAGCACATAGGCACCTATGAAGAACAGGGGTGCTCTGGTTCTAGTCTGCTAGCAGGTAAGTACCTGTGTCCTCGGGGAGCAGACCAGGAGGGTTTTGTAGAGCACTGGGGGGGGGGGGGCACACAAGCCCACAAAATACAACCTCAGAGGCACAGCGGCGGTCGGGTGCAGTTGACAAAGTAGGCATCGGGTTTGCTATTGAAAGCAATGGAGGGACCCGGGGGTCACTTAGGCAATGCAGGCAGGGCACAGGGGGGCTTCTCGGTCCACCCACCAACTGGGCTAAGAAGAGGCCCGCCTGCTGGTCACTCCTGAACTGGAAGGTGGTTTCTCTAGGTCCTGAGGGCTGCGGGTGCAGTGCTTGGTCCAGGCGTCTAGATCCTCTCTGCAGGCTTCGCTGTGAGGGTGCAGGGGGTTCGACTCAGGGTACTCACGTCATCATAGTCACCTGGGAGTCCTCTCTGCAGTGATGGTTCTCCACTCGGTGCTGAGTGAGAAGTCTCACGCTTCCTGCGGGAAGTGAGAGTTCTTTAAAAGTAGCTTTAAAGTTGCAAAGTTGTTGCAGTTTTTGAACAGTGCTGCTGTTCTCCGGAGTTTCTTGGTCCTTCGGTTTCAGGGCAGTCCTCTGAGTCTTCAGAGGTCGCTGGTCCCTGTCAGATGCGTCGCTGTGCAGGTTCTTTGAGTTTGGAGACAGGTCGGTAGGGCTGGGGCCAAGTCAGTTGTCTTCTCCGTCGTCTCTGTGGGGCTTTCAGGTCAGCAGTCCTTCTTCTTCTTGTAGGTTGCAGGAATCTGATTTTCTAGGTTCAGGGTCACCCCTAAATACTAAATTAAGGGGGGTGTTTAGGTCTGGGGAGAAGTAGCCAATGTCTACTGTCCTTGAGGGTGGCTACACTCTCTTTGTGCCTCCTCCCTGAGGGTAGGGGGGCACACCCCTATTCCTATTGGGGGAATCCTCCAATCTCAAGATGGATGATTTCTAAAGGAAGGGGTCACCTCAGCTCAGGGCACCTTAGGGGCTGTCCTGACTGATGGGTGACTCCTCCTTGTTTTCCTCATTATCTCCTCCAGTCTTGCCACCAAAAGTGGGGGCAGTGGCCGGAGGGGCGGGCATCTCCACTAGCTGGGATGCCCTGGGGTGCTGTAACAAAAGGCATGAGCCTTTGAGGCTCACTGCCAGGTGTTACAGTTCCTGCAGGGGGAGGTGAGAAGCACCTCCACCCAGTACAGGCTTTGTTCCTGGCCGCGGAGGGACAAAGGCACTCACCCGATGTGGCCAGAAACTCATCTGGTTGTGGCAGGCTGGCAGAAACTAGTAAGCCTAGCACTAGGAGTCAGACTGGTATTCTGGGGGCCATCTCTAAGATGCCCTCTGGGTGTATTTTACAATAAATCCCACACTGGCATCAGTGTGCATTTATTGTACTGAGAAGTTTGATACCAAACTTCCCAGATTTCAGTGTAGCCATTATGGAACTGTGGAGTTTGTAATTGACAGACTCCCAGACCATATACTCTTTATGGCTACCCTGCACTTACAATGTCCAAGGTTTTGCTTAGACACTGTAGGGGCACAGTGCTCATGCACTTATGCCCTCACCTGTGGTATAGTGCACCCTGCCTTAGGACTGTAAGGCCTATTAGAGGGGTGACTTACCTATGCCACAGGCAGTGAGAGGAGGGCATGGCACCCTGAGGGGAGTGCCATGTTGACTTAGTCATTTTCTCCCCATCAGCACACACAAGCTGTGAGGCAGTGTGCATGTGCTGAGTCAGGGGTCCCCAGGGTGGCATAAGACATGCTGCAGCCCTTAGAGACCTTCCCTAGCCACAGGGCCCTTGGTACCAGGGGTACCATTTACAAGGGACTTATCTGTGTGCCAGGGCTGTGCCAATTGTGGGAACAAAGGTACAGTTTAGGGAAGGAACACTGGTGCTGAGTCCTGTTAGGCAGGGTCCCAGCACACTTTCAATCGTAACTGGCATCAACAAAAAGCAAAAAGTCAGGGGGTAACCATGCCAAGGAAGGCATTTCCTTACACCCTTGTATTAATAATGCTAAAGTCACATGAATAATACAGAAAACTAAGTTGTAGCAATACAGAAACAACACAGGTTGTCTAAATCGTGTGAACCATCTTAGTCTAATCAGAGCAATCACCATTAAACACTTCAATAGAATTATACAAAATAACAATAGAATTATTTGAGAAATAACAACAGATTTAATTAGTTGTGAAGTTGAATAAGTCATAATCAATTAACAAACAATCAATTCAATTATTGGGTCAGACATCCTTACTACCAAATTCTAATTTGAAAAGCAAGTGTGGGGCTAAGCTTGGTCACATGCAAAAATCAAAATAAGGCAAAAATTAATTTGAAAAACATCTGAACTAAGGCGCTAACAAAAATATGCGGTTGGATTTCTAAGGGAAAACCTGTGAAAGAAAAACAAAACAAATGCTCATTGGTTATACTTCTCCTAAATGAGACAGCAGTTACCAGAGTCTTTGTCAGCAGAGCACAGGAACGTCATGTCTTCAGCGATGAGCATCAGGAACATGAAAGGGGCAACAGTTCAGTAAAGTTGGGGCTAAAGTATCTGAACTGTTAGAATAACACAAATGCAACCCCAAAACCAGAAAACTATGGACTGCACTACATCATCTAGAACTTTGCCTAATTAAAGTCCCAAAAGTTACTAGCTAGACTCCTATTGGACCAGTCTATGCGGTGTGACCGTGTCTCCAAGATTGGCCCATGTTGACAATCCTCTCCGGGCGGCAGTTTCAACAAAATATTAACATTGTAGAAAACAGCACAGAACATGACATTTTAGCTAACATTACTTCCTACCCGAAATTAAGGCCCATTGTTAAACTTTCATATATTATCACAAGGAAGTACAGAATGAACAGAGGAGAACAAGACAGTAGATTTCGACTGTGAGCTTTCAATAGAATGGCTAATAAACAATGTTTGCAAAAGATTTTCAATGAAGTCAGCATGACATCTTGAACACTGTACTGGGAAAAAGACTAAAGCTTAGGCCTTTTACTAATGCTAGCACGTGAAGAATAAAACAGTTTTAATAGTCAGTCATAGTTATTACATTATTAATCAATAATAATTTCAAATCATTACATGTTAGTACAAATGGTTATGATTCATCAAATACGTTTTCAACGTTATTTATTTTTTCACATAGAACACAAGGTGACGAACACCATGTCAACCACATTTCAAACATGCACAATTTATGTTTGTAACACACGTTCCTCTAATTAAGCTCTTTTAGTACATGTTAATTATAAGATTTGTTTACTCATATTTTTAGTAATATTGTTTGCTCTCTAACAATCCCGCCTGCGATGGCAATATGTGCTGTCACAAAAGAACACTTCATTAATGAGACAATTCAAAGCTTCATTTGTTTAGTATATCTATAGCTAGATTTTCTCCATTCTTCAAAATTTCTCAAATCACGAAAGTATCTGCTTCTCAACTTGTCCATTTCTATTTCTTACCTCCTCTGTTTATTTTTTGCCTTTTGTATTTTTATGCATCAGTATGGTACCTGTAATCGCAGAATCTTGTTCATTTAGCATAAAGTCCCATATAAGCCTAAATAGAAATACATGTCTGCATTCATTCGTTCCCTCAAGCTTAGTATCAGTTCTGGATTGAGGCCTGCAAATACAAAGCTTTCCTACATGTTGGGAATCTAAAGCAAGCTTTCCTTACGTGTTAGTTACACTATATATATGATCATTCCTATAATTGCTTTTTACTAAGCCCTTTTCTATCTTCTCTTTAATTGCCTTTCTTCTATCATCAGCCTGATTCAGAATTTTTTTCTCAACTGGTGAAAGCATGCATGTCAAATTATTCCTGTGAGCGTAAGTCGTACCAAATGTCCGTGTAGGTTCAAAGGGCCAGATGTACAAAATTCTTAAATTGTGACTTGCAAATACCGAATGCATAGAAACCGTTATTTGCAAGTCGCAATTTGTGACGTACGTATTAAGTGATTCCTTATTTGAGATTTCTAAATGGAAGAAATGGCAAATGAAAAATCGGTAATTAAGAAATCGCAAAATTGTGATTTCTTAATAAGAAATCGCTATTTCAGAAATCTAGGCCTGAATGCATCTGGAGGCCCAGATGGAAGTAAGTAACAGGGTGCGGCCACACCCTGTGCCCTGACTCAGCTACAGGGAGCAGGGAGAGGCACAGACACACTGCTGCAGACACACCCATCCAATGCATCTTGGGAGTTGTAGTGCATGCCATTCCCATGCAAATGGCTGCATGTAACAATCTGCTGCACCTCCTGCAGCACATACACACCGATCACAACATCACAACATAGTTGTGTTGAAAACTGTAACATTTATTCATACTAAAAGTGTGCTGCACATGTGTCCAACAGATCACAGCCCTGATGATACAGACACTGAAGCAGCCACAGATCAACAGGTGGAGCCAACAATAACACCGTCACCTGGCCCATCTACCTCCACACCAACCGCACAGAGACGTAAGATCACACCACTGCCCAGCTTCCAGGACAGTGAGGGAGAGCACTCCTCTGCAGCTGACAACACAAGAGCTGACCAAAGTCCAGGCAGCATGGCCACTGTTTCCACTCTGTCAGCTGCAGCAAGTAAAGCCACATATGGTGGTTTGAAGAGACTATGATCAGAACTCAGTGCCTGCAAAATAATAAAAAAAGTGGTGTGACCAGGAAGCTGCAGCACCTCACCAAAACTGTTGAGAAGGGGCAGGCGCGCAGGACCAGTGCAATGGAGAGGGAGCACAGGTAGCAGCACCTGCGACATAGACAATTGATGGCCAGATTTGATGCCCCCACCCGTGCAGTGAGCCGACTGGCCAAGGCCACCCCCAGCCTGGGCTGGCGTCTAATCAACATTCAGACAGAAATGTCACATGGCTGCCAGGATGTTGCAAGGGGCCTTGTGCAGATGACAACGGCTCTTGAAACCCTCCAGGCCCTCATTTTCACCTTGCCAGCCAACCCACCACCACCTGGGAGCAAGGATGGGTCAAGCATAAGTGAGGTGTCTGCCCTGGACACCTGTGCCACCATTAATGATTCCCAACAACATTCAGACACTAATATGTCTGCAGCCCCTGGGGGTATGTGACTGAGAAGAGGAGTACAGGAAGGGGACACAAGAAATAGGCAGACAGGGCACAATCCGTGTAGTTAAGTTTTTGCATGTATGACATTGTTTTCTTTCTACATATTTGAGTTATCTTTTTGACAGCATTACATGTCATGCCTTCCTCAGAAGTAGTTGTTGGTGATATCTGTGTGTGCAGTTTGTCCTTCAGCTGCATGGCTGCCATCCTGTTGTCCCTGTATTTGCTGTTGTTCATCATCTGAATCATCGTCTGATTCAGGTTCAATGGTGATATACTGTAGTCCCCTCTGCATTACTATATTGTGCAGCATTGCACAGGTTGCTATTATCTTGAAACATGTTTGTGGCCTGTATAGTAGTGCTCCTCCTGTCTTATAGATGATCCTGAAGCGGGATTTCAAGGTACCAAATGCCCGTTCAATGACTGAGCGTGTTGCTTTCTGTGCTTGGTTGTATCGTCACTCACTTTTTGTCCAAGCAGTCAGGTGGGCGTAAGGATCCATGGACGTAAGGCATGTGCACTGTTACCTTTGGGGCATGGTTGGGGAAATCATTAGACCAGTTGACACATACATTCCTGCTAGCACGTGCAATGAGCATGTGGAAAACTTACCAAGCAGGAATCCATCACCAAATTCCCCCTGTGCCAGTAGGTTGTAAATTCCTCTGTGGTGAAACATGAATGAGTCATGTGTGCTGACTGGGTACCTGGCCACAAGAACTGTGATGACACAGGAGGTGTCACTCACCACCTGCATATTCAGGGAATGTGTGCTCTTCCTGTTCCTATATATGCATTCTGTTGCTGAAGGAGGGCACATGGCAAGATGTGTTCCGTCCATGCAGCCATTAACATTGGGGAGGTGTGCCATCCTATAGAAATTCAATTTTGTGTGCTGCAATGTTTGTGGGGTATTTGGAAAAAGATATATTGGGGCAACTTAGCAACCATCAAGAAATATGTGGCGGAACCTAGATAATGCACTTTGTGACACCCCCCTGCTATTGCTTTGACTGACTGGTAGCTCCCTGTTGCAAGTAGTTGGAGGCAGCATAATACCTGCACATGGGGAGGTATGGGGTGGCTATGCATTGAAAGGGCCTATAATTGGGGCTGAATATCAGCTATCCTCTGGTCCCCCGTGGCCTGGATCCTCATCTGGTTGCTAGGATGTATAGTGCCACCATTCTGGATGAGCCAGATGCATTTGGGGCTCTTTTTATAGCTAGCACACGGTTACCACCTGCTTCAGGTTGATGGTAACTGCATTTCTTAAATGTGCTTTTTTGCTCAGTCGCTAATTGCAATTTTTTTATGCATTTCTTTGTGATTCACAAAGAGGAAATTGGTCCTACTGATTTCCTATTTTAGCGATTTCTTAAAATTCCTACAGCGTAGAAATTGCATTTTGCAGCTGGCTTTTTAGCATTCACACATACTGAATGCGGATTTTGCATTTCTTAACGGACCAAAATAGCAATTTAGTCCGTTAAACAATGCAAAATAATTTCGTACATCTGGCCCAAAGAAACCTCCTACAATGTCTATGTTTCTAACTTTAGCAATACTACTCAAGTGTTAATTAACTGGAACACAAGAAAATACTAAATCAAAATGTGAATAAAATACTGGATGTACTCCTAATTATAAAGTCTTGTTAGTAAAAGACTGCAACTGATCCCATATGTTAGTAGTAAGCTATTATATGTAATTCCTTCTTGTACTGAGGAAGGAACATCCTCACATCCATAGTCTCAACATATTCATGCAGCAAACAATAGTAAACATTAGAAGAAAGATCTCCTTGTGAGTTGTCTAAGTGCAAGTATCCCTCATCTTTATAGAACTTATCTAACTCAGAAAATGAAGTAACTTCTAATTTTGAAGAAGGTGTGTAGGTAATGTCAGCTTTATCAGAAATACCCATGCTTATAATGAACAACAAACTTAACAACATACATACAACTGCCTGTCCAACACACACATAATTGCACCTATTGTTGCTTTTATGATTGGTATTCATGGCCTGTAAAGAATCAGAAAGTCGAAGGAATAAAAAATATAAACTTAACTATGCACCCACAACAGAAAATCAAGAATAATCTTCAGTTTTCTTTGTGATTATATACAGCAACTTTCAGGCTCTTCAGAAGTCATCAAAAATCAGTTTAGCAGCTTTGTCAAAATCAGTTTCAAATGTCTCCTTAGTAGACCACAATTTGCTGTTCACTGACTATCACTTCCAGTTTACAATTTCTCTCTTAGTAAATCGACAATGTAATTTCAAAACTCAGTTCAAGTGGGATTTCATGTTCCAAAATGCTGTACTGGATTCTCATGATCAAAACAAAAGGACATAAACTTGTGTTCCCACTCATCAGATACAAAGTACGACCATTCAGGACCTATGTACTTTTTTCCTTTTCGATTTTTGACCTGCACTTGTTTCTCCTTCATTCAGATCTGTTTCTTCTGCTGTTTCTGCTTCCTCATTTATACTTGACAACACATCAGAAACTTTTCCAGCAGCATGGAAGGAAGGCCATTTATCTCCTTTCACAGTTTTTTCTAGACAGTGATAATACAACTAGACTTATGATTCTTCTTGGTCTAGCAGGAATCTAACAAGCTCTTCCCTGACTTTGACTTGTTTCACCTGCACCACTAGCCACTTCAGGAAAAGTCAAATCTGTCTCACTTTGATTTAACTCAATCCAACTTTCCACTACTTCAGGAAACAACATTTGTATTATTTCTTTTTCCCAATCGTCTGCTTCTGGGAGAGTTCTCCTGCAAAGACTCAACTCTCTTGCTACATCCACTTCTGTTATTGCTGTTATTGGAGTGTCAGGATTGTCCTTGAATTCAGCTGTCAGAGGAGTACCTGGATCTGGATCTTCACCAGTTTGCACTGCCTTTACTTCTGCAGTCTCTTGCTCTGTTTATGTCACTTGCTCCTCATGAGACTTTACAGTTTCTGCTGGGGCTCTCAGGAACACTGGATCTTCATTATCTAACGGATATGACACTTTAAGAGTATGACTTGCACGAATCCAGTTTGGAACTCCAGCACACTTCACTGCAGTTGTCGTCACTAGTATGACCTGAAATGGACCCTTGGGGCAACTTAGCAACCATCAAGAAATATGTGGCGGAGCCTAGATAATGCACTTTGTGACACCCCCCTGCTACTGCTTTGACTGACTGGTAGCTCCCTGTTGCAAGTAGTTGGAGGCAGCATAATACCTGCACATGGAGAGGTATGGGGTGGCTATACATTCAAAGGGCCTATAATTGGGGCTGAATATCAGCTATCCTCTGGCCCCCCGTGGCCTGGATCCTCATCTGGTTGCTAGGATGTATAGTGCCACCATTCTGGATGAGCCAGATGCATTTTGGGGCTCTTTTTATAGCTAGCACATGGTTACCACCTGCTTCAGGTTGATGGTAACTGCATTTCTTAAATGGGCTTTTTTGCTCAGTCACTAATTGCAATTTTTTTATGCATTTCTTTGTGATTCACAAAGAGGAAATTGGTCCTACTGATTTCCTATTTTAGCGATTTCTTAAAATTCCTACAGCGTAGAAATTGCATTTTGCAGCTGGCTTTTTAGCATTCACACATACTGAATGCGGATTTTGCATTTCTTAACGGACCAAAATAGCAATTTAGTCCGTTAAACAATGCAAAATCATTTTGTACATCTGGCCCAAAGAAACCTCCTACAATGTCTATGTTTCTAACTTTAGCAATACTACTCAAGTGTTAATTAACTGGAACACAAGAAAATACTAAATCAAAATGTGAGTAAAATACTGTATGTACTCCTGATTATAAAGTCTTGTTAGTAAAAGACTGCAACTGATCCCATATGTTGGTAGTAAGCTATGATATGTAATTCCTTCTTGTACTGAGGAAGGAACATCCTCACATCCATAGTCTCAACATATTCATGCAGCAAACAATAGTAAACATTAGAAGAAAGATCTCCTTGTGAGTTGTCTAAGTGCAAGTATCCCTCATCTTTATAGAACGTATCTAACTCAGAAAATGAAGTAACTTCTAATTTTGAAGAAGGTGTGTAGGAAATGTCAGCTTTATCAGAAATACCCATTCTTATAATGAACAACAAACTTAACAACACACATACAACTGCCTGTCCAACACACACATAATTGCACCTATTGTTGCTTTTATGATTGGTATTCATGGCCTGTAAAGAATCAGAAAGTCGAAGGAATAAAAAATATAAACTTAACTATGCACCCACAACAAAAAATCAAGAATAATCTTCTGATTTCTTTGTGATTATATACAGCAACTTTCAGGCTCTTCAGAAGTCATCAAAAATCAGTTTAGCAGCTTTGTCAAAATCAGTTTCAAATGTCTCCTTAGTAGACCACAATTTGCTGTTCACTGACTATCACTTCCAGTTTACAATTTCTCTCTTAGTAAATCGACAATGTAATTTCAAAACTCAGTTCAAGTGGGATTTCATGTTCCAAAATGCTGTACTGGATTCTCACGATCAAAACAAAAGGACATAAACTTGTGTTCCCACTCATCAGATACAAAGTACGCCCATTCAGGACCTATATACTTTTTTCCTTTTCGATTTTTGACCTGCACTTGTTTCTCCTTCATTCAGATCTGTTTCTTCTGCTGTTTCTGCTTCCTCATTTATACTTGACAACACATCAGAAACTTTTCCAGCAGCATGGAAGGAAGGCCATTTATCTCCTTTCACAGTTTTTTCTAGACAGTGATAATACAACTAGACTTATGATTCTTCTTGGTCTAGCAGGAATCTGACAAGCTCTTCCCTGACTTTGACTTGTTTCACCTGCACCACTAGCCACTTCAGGAAAAGTCAAATCTGTCTCACTTTGATTTAACTCAATCCAACTTTCCACTACTTCAGGAAACAACATTTGTATTATTTCTTTTTCCCAATCGTCTGCTTCTGGGAGAGTCCTCCTGCAAAGACTCAACTCTCTTGCTACATCCACTTCTGTTATTGCTGTTATTGGAGTGTCAGGATTGTCCTTGAATTCAGCTGTCAGAGGAGTACCTGGATCTGGATCTTCACCAGTTTGCACTGCCTTTACTTCTGCAGTCTCTTGCTCTGTTTATGTCACTTGCTCCTCATGAGACTTTACAGTTTCTGCTGGGGCTCTCAGGAACACTGGATCTTCATTATCTAACGGATATGACACTTTAAGAGTATGACTTGCACGAATCCAGTTTGGAACTCCAGCACACTTCACAGCAGTTGTCGTCACTAGTATGACCTGAAATGGACCCTTCCACCTGGGCTTCAAGCAAGTCTTCCGCACGTGCTTCTTGATCACTCCCCAATCACCAGTCTGTAGACTGTGACACTGGTTTTGTGATGGTGACACTGCTGTTGCGTCTAACTGGTGAGACAAAAAACTAACCACATCAGCTAGTCCTTTGCAGTAATCCAGCACCAAGTCATCTTTTATGCTCACAAGCGCATTTGCAGGAACAGGTGGCAATCTCATGGCTCTCCCCATTAATATCTTATGTGGCGAGAGACCAGTCTTTCTGTCAGGTGTACTTTGCATGCTCATCAGAAGCAAAGGTAAAGCATCAGGCAATTTCAGATTAGTAGATGTACACATTTTTGCCAATCGAGCTTTCGGAGTACCATTCATTTGCTCCACTAATCCAGAAGCCTCAGGAAGGTAACTACAGTGCAGCTTCTGCTCAATATTTAAGGCTGAACATAGCATTTTTATCACTTCGTTATTGAGGTGACTGCCTCTACCTGATTCTAAAGAGGCTGGTAACCCGAACCTAGGTATCAGCTCCCTAAGCAATAGCATTTCTACGTGTAAGGTAGGCTTCAATCCAATGACTAAATATACAATCACCAATACGTATCTCAAACCACCACACACAAGCATCTCAATGAAATCCATCTGCATTCTGTTAAATGGACTACCTGATCTTCCAATGTGGCTCAAATTGACAACAGTTCCCACGTTCATTTGCTGGCATGTAATGCATTTGTGACAAATTGCTTCAACAACCTGTCTAAATTTTGGATTGAACCAAGACTGCTTAAATGTTCGAATCATTGCATCTCTGCCAATGTGAGTTTGACCATGATAATATCTAGCCATTTGTAGCAGTAGACATCTTGGCAATACTGCATGCCCTTCATTTGAAACCCAAATTTCATCAATTTCTCTTTGTTTACAACCCAATTTTATCCAGCTCCTTTTTTCATCTTCTGGAACCTCATCTTGCAATCTTTTAATTTCTTCTTAAGTGTCAACCACTGTCAACAGAAAACTTTGACTTGTCTCATCAGTATCTGCTACATTGAAAGTGGCACAATTGAGTGCACCATATCTAGCAACTTGATCAGCATATGCATTACCCATGGTGATAAAATCATTTCCTTTGCGATGCGCAGTACACTTAACACTTGTGACTTTCTCAGGTATTTGTAAAGCTCTCAGTAACTCATGAATCTTATCGCCATTTCGGATAGGTGAGCTAGAAGAGGTCATAAAACTCCTTTGGGACCACAACTGCCCGAAGTCATGTACAACACCAAATCTATATTGGCTGTCAGTAAAAATCGTAATTTTGAGCTGTGATGAAATGCAGCATATTTTAGTAAGGGCCACCAATTCAGCCACTTGTGCAGAAAATACTTCCAGAAGCCATGAAGCTTCGAGAACACCAGTGATAGTACACACAGCATAACGAGCTCTCAATGTTCCTACATTGTCTCTTAAACAGGAACCATCAACAAAAATGATTTGATCATTTTTCTCTAATGGAGTATCCTGAATATCAGGTCTGGGATTGGTGCACAGTTCAGTAACAGCCAGGCAGTCATGTTCCACTTCATTTAAATTTTCAGATTCAGCAGTGTCTACAGCTAATAAAGTAGCTGGGTTAAGTACTCCATACCTTCTCCTGGTAAACAAGACCTCAAGTGAGTGAGGGACCAAAACAGTTAAAGCATGCCCGATTACAATGCTCTCACTCTGGGCAAGACTAACCCCAACCCCTTGCTGTAGACAACCTGGTAAAGCAGTGACAACAGGATCTAATGTAGCTGAAAATTATGCTACAGAACGATTTACGCCACCAGGTACCTGTGTCAGGACAGAAAGAGCACAAAAAATCCAGTTAATGACAAAACAGGGAAAATGGTTTAGTGTAGTCAGGCATTCCCAGAGCTGATGCTCTGCACAGACTCTCACTCAGCTCAGTAAAACCTCTCATACCAGCTTCATCGAAGGGCACAGGATCAGTAAAATTGGGAATCCAATGGTGACAGTAACTCACCATTCCCCAAAAACATTTTGTCGTTTCTTTGTGTAACACGATGGTTAATTTGCACTATAGCTGTAACCCTTTCTCTGGAAACTTTCCTTGCACCTTTCTCTTTTTGATGTGATATCCCAAATACTTCACTTCTTTCTGACAGTACTGTCATTTTGTTGGAGACACTTTGGCCCATATTTATACTTTTTTTGTGCCGTCTGTGAGTCAGTTTTTGATGCAAAAGCGGTGCAACTTACAAAATGCAATTATATTTTGTATGTTTGCGCCACTTTTGTGTAAAAAATTACGCAAATGCAGCACAAAAAGAGTATATATATGGGCCTTTATGTCTATTCTCACTCAAATGATTCAGCAGAGCAAAAGTATCTTGCCAGCAAGCTTCTTGTGTCTTTGAAGCAACCATTAAGTCAGCAATGTACTGAACCAAGGTAGATTGGAAAGGCATTTCCAATGATTCTAGATTCTTCTTCAACACTTGTGGAATTCTACACCAGGAATACACAGGATTGCAGAACTTAAAACAAAAGAGAAACTGGCTGCCCTTGTATACTATGAAAAATACTTGTGACAAGTCCACTACTACGAACCGTTCTGCATAACATGGAATTTGGAACAAAATCACTACTTGATTAGGTACCACTAGACAACATTTGACACTATGGCCCTCATTATGACATTGGCGGTAAAAACCAATTACCGCCGTCAACATACCGCAAAGGAGGCAAACATCCATCTGCCAGATTATGACACATACACACAATACTGACAGAACAGCCACAACCACAATTCCGCCAAACCCACTGTACGTGATAAACTGTCAGAACCACCACCCGTACCGTTACGTCACCAATACTACGCCCTCCAAATAATGACCCACGAATCACCACAGCGGACATTCAGCGGCGGTAAACCATTGGCGGTGCACACCGCCGTGGCGGATATGGCTACCTAAATACAAAACCAGGCAACATTGGCCAGAACAAAAAACCCACACCTGACACAAATACACACACCCCACACACCCACCAACAGAACTATAAAACACACACCCACATCACCCACAATCCTTTGACACCATGACAAGACGGCCACACTTTGCGATGACAATCCAAAAGCGAACTGCACACACATATCACAACTACCACTTCATCCTACATGTACCACACACCACACACCACACACCCCACCACATCACACATCACCCTCTGCACAACCTACACACACACTTCAGGAGATTTCCATTGCCAGGAAGATGGAGCTATGGTGGACGATCGTGGACATGGTGAATGCCGTGGGACTACATCCACGCACAAGGGACGACATAAGGAAGAGGTGGAATGACCTACAGGGGAAGGTGCGGTCCATTGCAGCAAGGTACTAGCTCGCCATCAGGAGGACTGGTGGTGGACCCCCACCTTCTCCCCCACAGCTGACAGTGTGGGAGGAACAAGTCTTGGCAATCCTGCATCCTGAGGGACTCACTGGAGTAGCCAGGGGAATGAACACTGATAAGTCAACATTTACTACCTATCACCCCCCCTTACCTGCATGCCACCACCACCCTGACTTCCATCACCCCACTCTATCCCACACAGTGCACCACCACAATTACCAAACCTAAATGCCAAGTCGTGCATGCCATTTCCACTGCATGCACATCCCTTCCAACTCTGCATGCACACCCATTACGAATGCATGCACAGCATGGAGAACTAACAATCCCACAATCCATCACCATACACAACCAAAGTTGGGAGAACAACAGCAATCACATTGGGAGAACCAGTAATGCGGAATATGACACAGACATGTAGCCTAATACAGCACAGGTGCCCTAGCCAATGTCAGCGGCGAGGGGGTGCCACGGCTACCCCGTCCCCCACCAGAAGATGCCCCCAGTGATCACAGCAATTCTGGAGCCCTGGATCTGGACCAGGGACCACTGGTCAGGCGGCTACCCCATTGCACACCCAGTCCACTACAGAGCCTCACCCCTCAGAAACCAACACCACAGCAGCCACCCAACGTTCCCAGACCTCTGTCCCCAGGGCACGTCAATCAATAGTGTGCCCACCTTTACAGGGACCTCAGTCCACACCTCACAGGCAAGACAATGAGGGTCCTGGGGTAAGTGGCAGTAGGCACACCATTCAGGGGACACAGGCACAGAGGGCCAGGGACGGTCGAAGGACAGCTGTGCCCCAGGATGGGGGACATGCCCAGGAAACTGACTTCCCAGGAGGCATCACTAATGTCCTGGGGGCTTACCACCAATCCCAGGACAAGGTGGGTCAGGTGTTAAACATCATGCAGGAGAACCAGTGTCGGCAGCGGGAATACCACCAGGAGATGAAGCAAGAATTGCAGGCCCTGAATACGACTATGGTCTCCATTTCAGGGGTACTCGGTAGCGTGGCCAACATCATGAGGGACTACACAGCACACCAGAGGGCCCCTTCCAATAGCCAGTGTACTGACCAGCCTTCCACATCTGCTGCAGCTAGTGGACAGGAGGCCTAGCCACAGGGCCCACAGGCCACTAGCACCCCTCCCCCTGCAGAAGCTGAACCACCCTGCAAACGGTCCCTGCGACCCAGGCAGACACCAGAGACAGTTGCCAAGACCAAGACCACTGCCAGGAAATGAGTCCCTCCTGAATGTCCCCCTTGTGTCACACTGTGTCACCTTGTCCAATTTGAACTGCCATTGCTCCCCTTCCTATGGCCCCTTGGACACTGGACCTGTGCTACGAACAGACTGGCCCCCTATACTGGACTATTCCCAACCATCACCTCACTCTATTGCACTTTGCATTGTATACAAATCATTAATAAACACCCTTGGACACAATTTGAGTGATAGTGCTTTATCTGAAGGAAATGCACAATGTACTGAACTGCAATGAACTGCATTATCCTGTGTAAATGTCCAGTAACATGTCGATCCATCCTACAAATGCATCTCAGCAGTCTGTACACGTCACAGCATTATACTGTTGTAACCACGGCAACATCTGCAATAAGAGAAGGCGTAGGTGACAGTCAGGTGAGATGCAAAGGTAATGGCTGGCATTAAGCCACAGCCACACAGCACAACACTGAAATGGAGAAATGTTTAGTACAACAGTCTTACCTGAGTGTCATTGGAAGTACTGCTGGATCATATGTGTCCTGCTGTCCACATCCTCCTCCTCTTCCTCCTCACTGTCCTCACAGTCCACTGCTGCCACAGCTACATTGTCACCCACCTCTTCCTGCAGATAGGCCACATGGTGTCTGTGGGCCAAATTGTGCAGCATGCAGCACACAACAACAATCTTGCAGACCTTTTCGGGGAAGTAACATAGCGATCCACCTGTCAGATGGAGGCACCTGAACTTGGCCTTCAGGAGACCAAAGGTCCTCTCAACAATCCTCCTGGTACGCCCATGAGCATCACTGTACCTATTCTCAGCCTGTTCTCGGATTCCTAACAGGGCTCAGGAGCCAGGACAGGTTTGGGTACCCGGAATCACCTGCAAGAAGTAAGGCACACACATTAGCCCTGTACAATGGCATGGGGTATGGCTCCTGAAGGCATACACTGACGTACATTGCTTGGGGACTCATGCTCACCTTTTAGCCACACTCTGTGCCTCTGCAGTTGTGCCATCAGCTGTGTGACACTGCTATTCCTAAGGACAAAGGCATCATGCACCGACCCAGGATACTTGGCAGTGACGTGGGAGATGTACTGGTCAGGAAGGCACACCATCTGGACATTGATTGAGTGGAAACTCTTCCTTTTCCGGTACACTTGTTCATTGGCCCTGGGGGGGACTAAGGCAATATGGGTGCCATCAGTGGCCCCAATGACGGGGTATATGTCCCATTGCATAGAATCCAGCCTCTACAGTGGGTAAGTCATCCACCTGGGGGAATGCGATGTAGCTGCACATGTGGTTGAGCAAGGCATCCAGTACCCTTGCAAGCACAATAGAGAACATTGACTGTGACATCCCTGCAGCTAAGCCCACCTGGAAAGAGCCAGTTGCCAGGAAATGGAGCACTGAAAGTAGCTACACAAGGGGGGGGGGAGGTTGTGGTGCTAAGGATAGCAGGTATGAGATCAGGCTCCAACTGTGCACACAGCTCTGTGATTGTAGCCCTGGCCAGACAATAGGTGAGTATGATGTGCCTGTACTCCAGTGTAGCCAAGTCCCCAAGGGGTCTGTACACCGGTGCTTGCCTTCTCCTATTTCTCCACAGTGTTTGGTACCTAAGGGACCCAAAAGTAAGAAGGGAGAGACAACAGGAACCATGAACACACAACAGCAGTGTACACAGATCATGCTTGTATATTGGACACTGAAATTGTATAGGTGAGTACATTTGACTACAATGATGCACTTGTAGATCTGTACATGTGTACTAGCATTAGAAAATGGCACCCGCCTGTCCAGTTTGCATGGACAGGTGAAAGTGATCTCACTCCGCCAACGTTCATGTCATGGCGGAAGGCGGTCTGCACTGCCGTGCAATTCTGCATTGGCTAACATGGCCCTCTATGAAGTACGGGAACCAATGATGATCAACACCAGCGGTGATGGTGTTCACCGCCGCGGACGTGACCGCCATTTTATTCCTACCACTTCACTTGATTCCTGACTTTCCACAGGGCGACATCTCCACTTCGTGTGCTGCTGTGAACTGTGTCCGGAACCTGCCATGGCACGTGCTACAAGGGAAAGGGCCCAAGCCTTCACGTCAGAGGAGTTGGAGAGGCCCGTGGATAGGGTTCTACCCCTGTATGAGCAGCTGTATGGGCCTCCAGACCAATAGGTGAGTACACCATGGGTACGTTGCATGCAACATGGCTGCATGAAGATGTGTGTGTGTGCTGGCAGTGTGTCATTGGAGGGATATGGCTGGTGGTAGTGTTAATGCAGGGGTACGAGTCATGTGTATACCTGATGAGGGGCTATTGCAGTTTGTAGGCCATATGTGTGACTGGCTAGACTGTGTTGTTCATGGTGTCCCACTTTATTTGTTTGCTCTGCAGGTCAGCACCCTTCAGAAGGGGTTGTGGCGTGCCATCTCCAAGGACGTGCAGACCCTGGGGGTCTGTAGCAGGTGGAGCACCCTCTGCAGGAAACGGTGGGAGGACCTGAGACGCTGGGTCCGGAAGACCGCGAAGGCCCAGCTGGCGACGGCCTCCCAAGAGGGAGGGGTGCCCATCGGAACCTGACCCCCTTGATGGCCCGCATGATGGAGGTGGCCTACCCAGAGCTGGATGGGTGCTTGAGGGCATCACAGCAGCCACAAGGGGGTGAGTACAGTATGTTTGACAACCATCTCTGATTCCTGGCATGGGCTTTGGGTGCAGGGTACTAGTCAGTGGATGTTCCAATATGCCAGTCTAGACATTGCTGCATGGTCCTGCCTAGGTTAATAGGGTGAAATGCATGTACTTGATAGGTAGGTACCTGGCTTTCCATGGCAGACTTGGCTTAGTTGCTCACAGTTGGTGTGTAGCTGGCAGTGTTTGGCTCCTTCCTGCTGTGGTACTTAGCCAATGGTATGCCAGTGTGTTCCGTACCATACTGCCCATTCTCAGTCTCGGTGTGTGCCAGTGATGTGTATGCCATCTGTGCTGTTGGTGCTGAGATTGACCCTGTGCTCACTTTCTCTCTCCCCCTCCTTTTGTCTACCTATCCTTGTATGCATTAGCATCATCTGGTGAAGGAACAGGGGCATCGGCGAGTGAGGGAGCTGCAGCCCACGGGACCCAGGAGGCAGAGTCCACCGATGCCGAGGGGACCAGTGGGACGTAGGACGAGGGGAGCCCCATGGTGGGGACAGGAGGTGATACCACTGACTCTGATTCCTCCTTCGATGGGAGCTCCCTGGTGGTGGCAGAACCCTCTGGGACCACCCCAGCTACAGATCCTACCGCCACCCCTGTAGCAGCACCGCCCTCCCAGTAGCCCCCCACTGTGCCCACTCACCCAGGAGGGTGGGCATCTCCTTTGCCCCAGGCACCTCAGGTCCTGCCCAGTCAGCCCTGCTGCACTCAGTGAGGAGGCTATTGACCTCCTGAGATCCATCTCTGTAGGGCAGTCAACCATAGTGAATGCCATCCAGGGGCTGGCATCCCAGATGCAGCAATGCAATGTCTAACTAGAGGGCATTCACGGTGGCTTGGCGGCCCTACAGAGATGGATCTCAGGAGGTCAGGGGTACTTCTGCCCCCCCTCCAACTACCACTTTCCAGTCCCAGTATCCTCACCTCCAACCCATCCCACGCACACATTCAGACATGCATGCACACAAAACAACACACAAGACTTGCACAGACAAACACAGGCAGCACACTTCACCCCACAAGCACTCACACAGCCAACACCCAGATGCACACAAAACATCATCCACTGTCTCCACTGTCTTCCCCTCCCCCTCCTCCCTCACCGTCACATCCACACTCACACCTGCATGCACTGCATCAACAGTCCCTGAACCTGCCACCTGCACAGCTTTGCCCACAGTCACCACAACAGCAGATCCGCAGTCAAGATCCCCACACACCACATGCGTAGTCAGCACCACCATCGCCACCTCATGCAGCACACCCACCTCACTTGTAGACACAACCACTTCATTCAATCACACATCCTGTTTGTCCTCCCCACCCTGTCTGCCCCCTTTCAAAGACACACAAATGATCGCACTCAGACTCCTAACAGCCATCTACCTCCCACACGCATGTCCATGCACCTGCACCGAAGTCCAGCACACCTCCTCTTCCTACAACCACTCCCTCTACCTCCACTCCACTCCCATCCCTCCTCCCACATCCCGCCCCATTGGCCCTAAGAAGCTTTTCCTTTCCCACCTTGACCTCTTCCTTCCCCCTCTTCCCCGTCCTGTTCTTAAGAGGAAGGTCCCGACCCCACAGCCCAGTACCTCAAGCACCCAGTCTTCACTTTCCCACCCCCAAAGACTCCAGCTGCCACTAAGGGGCACATGAGTGCAAAGCCGGCCCCCCACCCCAAGGACATTCCTCCGCCCCCAAAACAGAGGGCTGAAGTGCTGCCCCCTCCCAAACAAGCAACCAAGACCAATGAGACACCTCCACATACTAGGATTAAGAAGACCCCTCCTAAAACAAAGGCCAAGGAGACCCCTGCCAAGACCAAGGCCAAGGAGACCCCTGCCAAGACCAAGCCCAAGGAGGCTCCTGCTAAGACCAAGGCCAAGGAGACCCCTGCCAAGACCAAGGCCAAGGAGACCCCTGCAAAGACCAAACTCAAGGAGGCCACTCCCAAGAGCAAGCCCCAGGAGGCCCCTCACAAAATTGAGGCCAAAGAGGTCCCTCACACAACTGAGGCCAAGGACACCCCTCCAGATACAGTGGCCAAGGGCCCCCCTCCAGGACCAGTGGCCGGGGATCCCCCTCCAGAGCCAGTGGGTAAGGTGCCCCCTCCATCGACATAGGGCATGGGCCCCCCTCAAGGACCCTCCTCAGTGACCAGTAGGCAAGGAGCCCCCTCCAGAACCAGTGGGCAAGGAGCCCCCTCCCAATGAGTAGCCCGCTCCACCCCAACTTCCCCGCTCCCTTGAGGTACCTGCCCATTTCCAACATGATGCCCCTGAACAGTGGAGTCCCGAAGTTGTCAGGAGTCAAGTTGGGGCTTTGACACTAATGCCCTGTGGGCATTAGTGATTTTGAACTGGCCTTTGGGCCCGCATGCCCATATGTAGTTGTGTATGTTTTTTGGTTTTGTATTTTCATCCAATGTGATTACATCCTGCCTTTCTTTGCTCCTGGGTGCTGTTACAGTCGTATTACTCTGCAGCTGGTTCTGGATGTGTGGTGTGTTTGTATGGTGTGTGTATGGTGTGTGTTGTGTGTGTGTGTGTCTCTCTCCCCTCCCTCTCTCCCTCCTTTGTGTGGTAGGCGGCTGTACTCACCGTCATCATCTTCGTCAGCGTTTGTGCTCCAGGACGGCCATGGCATGGTACAGCATTGGGAAGACTTGCAGTTCCGATTCCATGGCGGCCGCGGACTCCTCTGTGTCCCTGGAGGTCTCCTTATATATGATGTGTTTCCGCCAGGCTTTTGGTGTTGTTGCTACCGCCCCTGAAATCCAGGTGGTGTGCTATGCCATAATATGTTGGGTGGATCCTTGTCTGCCGCCTGCCTGTAGGCGGCTAGCGCCGTGGTCAGTGTTCATACCGCACTGGCAGTTGAGGTGGTCCATTGGCTGTCTATGGGATCACTGCCATGGTCATTATTTGGTGGTCATTACTGCCGCCCTGGCAACGGTACTACCTCCATCGTGGCGGTAACCTGACCGCCAAGGTCATAATCACCACCTATGTCATTTATTTTTCTCAAATCCTGAACTATGCGTAACTTCCCACAAGGTTTTCGCAAACCCATAATAGGTGAATTACATGGGCTGCTGAGCACTTCTTTCAAAACTCCTTGCTCAACAAAATCTGCAATTGCAGGAATAACTTCTTCAATTACATCTGGTGCAATGTGACATTGGAGAGTTTTGGGGAAAACTCCATTAGGTTTGACTGTGACATTGACCGGTTCCACTCCTTTAATTAGACCAATATCTTGTCCAGAAAGATCCCACAATTTTAGAATAACTATATCTCACTGGTCACTTGGTAGGTCCTATACTGGAAATGCAGGAAAAAAAGTAATTAGTGGGAATTATTCATTAATTAGATTACACCCAACTGGTATACATGACTCTTCGTCATCACTATTTGTTTGAACAGCAATTTGATCATTTGTGGAAGTAATCAAACATCTTAATTTGCACAACAAATCTTTCCCAGCAGGCATACTGGACTTGAGTCACAGAATACAAATTTTTGCATGCCTTCAAAAGTTCTAATTTTAACAGAAATTAATTCAGTAATCAGATTCGTCAGGTATTGTTTCCCTACACCTACAACCTGTACTGTCCACCCAGAAAGTGGCACAGTGGGAGTTTCTGCAGTTCTGACAGTAGAGAGTGTAGCTCCTGTGTCTACCAGGAATGAAGCTTCATGACCCATAATTGTTCCATTTGCATAGCGACCACTTTGATCCACCTCTAATGAAGCTGCTAGCACACCTTATTCCTCATCTGAACTCTCACTCACAGTTTCATCACTCAATTCATCCTCACTGTGTAAGGGTTATTGTGTAATCAATTGTTGATTATCTCGACTTAACCCTTGACCCATGTTCTCCTGAGGAACCACTGCCTGCTGCTGTGCTTGCATTTGTTGTTGCCGTGGTTGCATTTGTTGTTGTGGTACCTGAAAACATGGCACTTGCTGTTGGGGAATTTGCATTTGTGGAATCTGCATTTGATTATTCATATTCTGGACATTTGCATTAGGACTCCGATTTATCATCCTTCTCAAATTTGGAAAAAGATTATGTTCATTCATCTGCACTATACCTTCCTGCACCATCAAAGGGCATCCCCGCTTCTAGTGTCCAAGACTTCTGCACATGTGACAAGGCAACACCTACTTCATTGCCTGCATGTCATCTGGATTAACATTAGTGTTAGAAATGTGGTCTCTGGTTGGCAGTCAGTGTGCACTCTGTCCAAGCAGGGACCCTCACTCTAGTCAGGGCAATAGAGATACACACTTGAGATAACCCCGGCTCAACCCCTTGGTACCTTGGCACAAGCAGTCAGGCTTATCTAAAAGGCAATGTATAAAGAATTTGTACCAGCACACAGTATTACTTTGAAAACACTACAAAATGGACACCACACCAGTTTGGAAGAATAGCCAATATTTATCTAAATCAAACAAGACCAAAACGACAAAAATCACAAGTAAAGTTATGATTTTTTTTAAATAAAAGAGTCTTACTCCATAGAAAGCAATGGATGTGTTGTTGTTACACAAAGTACCTGGTTTGCCTCAAAAATAAAGAAGCACGGGTGAAGGTGCGTCGGAAAAGTCAGCGATACGTCGATTCCTTGCTCACAAATGAGGCAGTGCTTTGTTTCTTCACCGGTCGGGTAGGCATTGCATAGTTTTTCTCTCTCGCAAGAGAGTGATGGGTCGATCTCTGGACGGGCACCTAGGATCCGGGAAGGTTCACGTTGATTTTGACGCCCAGCAATATTGTGTGCAAAATCCAGTAGCACGAGGACGAGTATCCGCACGGTTTGTGTCGTTTTCAGCAGCCGCAAGCAGGTGTTGCATCATTTCTCCAGCCGTAATTCAGGTGATGCGTCGATTTTCCAGCCGCGATGCAGGTGGTGCATCGATTTTTCAGCCGTGATGCAGGTGGTGTGCCGTTTTTACAGCTGCATTGCAAGTGGTGCATCAAAATGTTCCCCACATGGCTCCTGTGCGTGGATTTCTACCTTGGTTCCACCAGCTTCACCTTTCAAGGGCCCAGGGACTGGATAGGCCACCACTTGGCAGGGTAGGAGTCTTAGCAGAGAGACCAGGTGCAGGCAGAGGAAGTCTTTGATGGCCCTGAGACTTCAAAACAGGAAGCAAGCTCAATCCAAGCCCTTGGAGACACTTCACAAGCAGGAATATACCACAAAGTTCAGTCTTTGTCCCCTTTCAGGCAGAAGCAGAAACTGCAGGCCAACCTAGAAAAGCACAGTCACAGGCAAAGGGATAGTACTCCTCCTCCAGCTCTTCAGCTCTTCTCCTTGGCAGAGGTTCATATTGAGTCCAGAAGCGATCTAAATAGGTGGGGTTTTGGGTCCACTATTTATACTCCTTTCTGCCTTTAAAGTTGGCAAACCTCAAAGGAAAGTCTCTGTTGTTCACAAGATTCTGCCTTGCCCAGGCCTGGCTCCAGGCTCACACCAGGGGGTTGAAGGCTGCATTGTGTGAGGGCAAGCACAGCCCTTTTCGGTGAAAGTGTCAACTCATCCCTCCAATCTAGCACAGATGGCTCATCAGGATATGCAGGCTGCACCCCAGCTTCCTTTGTGTCACTGTCTAGTGGAGATTCAAAAACAGCCCAACTGTTAGTCTGAGCCAGACAAAGAATACGCAAGGAGGCAGTCACAGAATGGTTTAAGCAAGAAAATGCCCACTTTCTAAAAGTGTAACACACAATGAGGCAGGTACCCTCTAACCATTTTGACCAGGGTAGTAAACGTAATTAGAATAATGGTCAATCCAAGGGGGAAGTAACCTAGACTTCCGAGGTGATCTAAGGACTAAAATAATTCTAAGTGTCCAAACAATGTAACATCAATAGAAATTTATTGCATTGTATATTTCTTTAAACATGTTATTCTAGACACAAGGTGATATTTGTCTGAATAGGTGCTCCTAATAAAACAGTGAAAGTGATAAAAATGTGCAGAGAAGTGAAGGTGATATATACAATATGTACAACGGGTGGTTTTAGGAATAGTATGGACTTCTGGTGGCTCCGTCAGTCCAGGAAGCCCTGAAGTCACATAAGCTTTCTTTACAGTTCTATATTCCACACTCAAAGGTATGTCGATGTTTCGACCCAATTGCAGAAACAAATCAAAGGTGGGTCATCATCAGGACTGGCAAAATTCAAGTCGGTAGCACCTATGGGTAGTGTAAATATCTGAATTACTAAATGTCTGATTAATCTGTTTCTACTATTATTTAGAGGGGAGGGATTAAGCACTCACCGAAGATCTAGTGTAGAAATACGATCTCGTGGTCTGGGACATCTTCCTGGTAGGAAAATGACAATTGATGTGGTACTCTGTTTATATATTAATATATTAATTATGTAGAGGGTAATCATAGGGTGAAACAGTGACCACTTACATGTTATGTAGTTCACTGTATCCCGAGGACGTGGTCTGGGAGTCAAATAATGATCCAGTGGTCAATGTTGTGTCTTCCAGGTCATAAAAGCACAGAGAGCCATTCATAAATGAAATCCAGGGCTCACGATATCTAAAAGACAACAGTCGTATGAACTAGCCTGTGTTTAAGGGTGTGCTAGTCAAATAAAGTGGTAAAAACTAAATGTATACACTTACTGGTCAGAATTAATCAGGGGATTACAATCTAAGGGCCAGAGCGAGTCATCAGGGATCTCCCGGCATAACATAATGGATCGTGTATTACTTCGGTACAAGCCGCATGTTTAAGCGACGAGCCGGCTTAAGTATGCAATCGCTACCATCTTGGGGTGAGCAACTTCTTCAGGGATTGGTCCAAATGGCCACCAATCAGCATTCAGGAACTCGTGCTGTCAAGCTGTATCTGAAATACGGCCGCCGGCCCCCTACCCCCCCTTGAATAACACAAGGACAAAAGGAATTGAATTGAACTGTTGTAATCAATAAAAATCCAGTAGTCAAAACTCAAAGTCCAGTATAAACAATTATGTACACCAACTAAGTCCGGATAGTGCACCAATCATTGTCCGTGGACCACTGGGCCCTAAATGCATGGGCGAGGCCCACACTAGATACCTGACTGGAAACGGAGAGAACACTGCAGGGGCATCAGACCGAAAATATACAGGCACCTCAGGGGGAGGGGGAGGGAGGCACCTCAGCCTGATGAACGCACGACGCCACTGCTCCACGAGGGTGCTCCATGCCCATTAATGTATCCTTGGGAGTGCAAGGCCACAGTCTCTCAAGTCTCTCCATTGGGTGGTTTGCCCACTGCATTAACCTGGGGAGTGCAAAGCCACAGTCTCTCAAGTCTTTTCAGTGGGTGATTTGCCCACTGCATTACCCTGGGGAGTGCAAAGCCACAGTCTCTCAAGTCTCTCCAGTGGGTGGTTTGCCCACTGCATTATCCTGGGGAGTGCAAAGCCACAGTCTCTCAAGTGGATAACAGTCTCCACTGGTTCTGGAGGGGGCTTTGTGCCCAGTGTGATTCATCCTGCCAAGGACTGAGGTAGTGGATGTATCTCTCCACTGGTTCTGGAGGGGGGTTTGTGCCCAGTGTGCTTCATCCTGACAAGGACTGAGGTAGTGTATGTATCTCTCCACTGGTTCTGGAGGGGGCTTTGTGCCCAGATTGCTTCATCCTGCCAAGGACTGAGGTAGTGGATGCCTTTCTCCACTGAAAGTGATGCTTTATGGAAGCTGCCCAGGCTCCTGGAACTCACCACCAGCCTCGGACGACTGACCACTGGGGATGGCAGCCATGTCTGTCATGGTGCCACTGGCTCAGGATGTCGCGGGGCTGCTGGCGGTGCTTGCGCGATGTCAGTCGCGGCGGTGCTAGTGGCGGGCTCTGTGGCGGCAGTGCTGGCTGGGGGCTCTGTGGCGGCAGTGCTGGTGGCGGGCTCTTTGGCAGCGGTGCTAGCGGCGGGCTCTGTGGCAGCAGTGCTAGCGGCGGGCTCTGTGGCAGCGGTGCTGGAGGCGGGCTCTGTGGCAGCGGTGCTGGTTGCGGGCTCTGTGGCGGCGGTGCTGGAGGCGGGCTCTGTGGCAGCGGTGCTGGCGGTGGGCTCTGTGGCAGCGGTGCTGGCGGCGGGCTCTGTGGCAGCGGTGCTGGTTGCGGGCTCTGTAGCAGCGGTGCTGGTGACGGGCTCTGTGGCACCTCAGTTTGTGCCACCATGCCCTCTCCTGACCGGCCCTTCAGTTTCTGGCCCTTCCCCACCTTGGATGGTGGCGCAGCTGTCTTGCCACTATCCCCTTTCGTTTTGCCTGACCCCTTGGTGGCAGGTGTTTTCTGCTTCTCCCTCCGGGATGTGGGCTACTTCTTTAGCTTGGCAGGTGGCAGAATGTCCTTGCCCTCGTTCTGTGGCACACTGGCAGCCCTGATGGTTGGCGCACTCCAATAGCCCGCAGTTGCTGGCACCACTGTGGCTGGGGATGTGGTGGCTGAGGTGCTGGGTTGGGTCCTGGAAAGCCTGGCCCTAGGGGACGGACGGTGGGGGGAGGTGTAGGGAAGAGGTCAATATTAGCCAGGAAAAGTTTTTTAGACACACTGGAACGGGTAGATGGAGGAGGTTTGGGAGTTGAGGAAGAGGTAGTGGTTGTAGGAGGTGTACGTCTGCTGAATTTGGGTGAAGGTGCATGGGCCGGAGGCTGTTGTGAGGTGGATGGCTGTTGGGTGGGTGTGTGCCTGCGTTTGTGTACTTTGAGAGGAGGGCTCACTGACACACTGGGAGAGGGCACAGGGAATGTGTGAATGGTAGTGGGGGTGGTGAGTGCAGGTGAGCGGTGTGTGGTGATGGGCGTGCTGGTGATGGAGGTAGTGGCTGAAGATGTAGTGCATGCAGGTGTGAGTGGAGACGAGACTGAAAGGGAGAAGGGAGACGTGGAGGAGGGGGACTCAGTGGAGGAAGTGGATGTTGGTATGTCTGCTAGGGTATGATGCTTGTGTGAGTGCCTGTGGGATGTGTGGTGCTTATGTTTGCCTGAGCCACTTCTGTGTGTTGAGGTGTGTGCATGCTGGTCTGATGGTGTGCTTGCGATAGGCTGAGGTACAGGGGATTGGGTCTGGGTGGAGGGGGGAGGCTGGACACAGGGACCATCAGTGCTGAGGCCAGAGCCTGAAATGCTCTCTATTGGGCTGCCTGGCCAGAATGAATGCCCTCCAGGTATGCATTTGTTTGATGCAAATGCCTCTCAACACCCTGGATGGCATTCAGAATGGTAGACTGCCTAACAGTGAGGGATCTCAGGAGGTCAATAGCCTCCTCACTGAGGGCAGCAGGGCTGACTGGGGCAGGGCCTGAGGTGCCTGGGGTGAAGGAGATGCCCACCCTCCTGGGTGAGCAGGCACAGGACACACGCTGAGGGGCTGCTGGGAGGGCGGTGCTGGTTGAGGGGGTGGCAGCTGTACCTGTTGATGCGAGGGGCACAGAGGGGCCCGCCACAGCAAGGGAGTTCCCATCAGAGGAGGAATCGCTGTCACTACTCTCACCTCCTGTCCCCTCCGTTGAGATCCCCTCGCCCTCCGTCCCACTGGTGGCTTTAGATTCTGTTGTTTTGCCCTCCAGGGCCAAGTGGGATGTAGCTCTCTCCTGCTCCGGTGCCACTGCTCCTCTGCCTGTTGATGCTATTGCACACAAGAACAGGGAGACCACAAAAAGGGGGGGGGGAGACAGAAGAAAGACATGTTCACTGCATGCAACACCACTACCGTTGGTGGACACTACAGACACAGCAGCCCTCTGCACTACGCCATGAACTTATAGTTCCTAGATTATTCATATGCCCATGGGGTACAAGGCCTAAGCCCGGTTGCTGGATACATATAAGTCACAGGAGCCTGACTAGGTGTAGATGGCATTAACCACTAGTGGGTTTGGGGTCCCACTGAACCTGCCTCACAAGGAACCTTGCCTACCAAGCTCGCCCTGGCCTAGGGGAACCAACTGAAGACACCTCGTAATGCGTGCATAGTCCGATGAATGTGACTGTACTCACCCCCTTGTGGCTGCTGTGATGCCCTCAAGAGCCCATCCAACTCCGGATACGCCACCGCCAGGATCTGGAACATCAGGAGGGTCACGGTGCGACGGGCACCCCTCCCACGTTGGGAGGCCATCCCCAGCTGGGCCTCCGTCGTCTTCTTGCTCCAGCGGCGAAGGTCCTCCCATCTTTTCTGGCAGTGGGTGCTCCGTCTGTGGTGGACCCCCAGGGTCCGGACGTCCTGTGAAGGCAGGCGCCCTTTCCCCAGACACATGAGCCATTGTCACTTCCCGACTGAGGTCACAGCAGCACTTGCAGTGTACGTCCTCTCCTGTTGAAGGTCAGGTATCAAGTGATTGAACAGACAGAAAATGGCGGTCACGTCCGCGGCAGTGCCTACCGTCACCGCCGGCGTACATCGTCATTGGCTCCTGGGACCCATAGGGTCCAATGCAGGATTGCGCGGCGGTTTTCGACTGCCTACTGCGACGGTGTAGAACGCCAGCACAGTTACCTCGTATCCCCTTGTCCCACCTTACAGGTCAGGCAGCCGCCATTTCAGGGGGCCACATGGCATTAATACTAACTGCGTCACACCTATCTAGGCCTTGCATACACACTGTAACAGCCACAGTGCGGATTAATAAATGTGTGCACATGACATTTTGTGATACCTCAGTGTTAGCTGACTGTCTGCTCGCTGTTCTCGTCCATAGGGCATGTCCGCTGGGCCAGGTGATGAGATGGCGGCATCCTCCGGTGTACAGACCGCTGGTGGACCTGTCGACAATGGAAGAGAGACACGTAATAGTCACCTACAGACTTGATCGTGAACAATCCATGAACTGTGTGCCCAGTTGGAGCCAGACCTGATGTCAGCTATCCGCCATCCCACAGGGATACCCCCTCTAGTGCAGGTCCTGTCAGTACTCCATTTCCTGGCAAGTGGGTCTTTTCAAACAACAGTGGCCATTGCATCAGGGATGTCCCAGACAATGTTCTCTAACATGCTGTCCAGAGTGTTGTCTGCCCTGCTGAAACACATGCGCAGCTACATTGTTTTCCCTCAAGTGGAGGATTTGCCCACAGTGAAAGCTGACTTCTATGCCCTGGGACATATCCCCAACAGCATAGGTGCCATTGATGGGATCTTGGTACCCCCCGAGGAGTGAACAGGTGTACAGAAACCGGAAGAGCTACCATTCGATGAATGTGCAGATGGTGTGTTTGGCAGACCAGTACATCTCCCATGTGAATGCCAAATTTCCTGGCTCAGTGCATGACGCTTACATTCTGAGGAATAGCAGCATCCCTTATGTGATGGGGTAACTCCAGCGGCACCACGTGTGGCTAATAGGTGAGGACAAGGACCCTATACTGTGTGAATAGTTGTCTGGGTATGGGGTTGTCCCTACGGGTTAGTGTGTGCCTAACAGTTGTCCCTCGATATTTGCAGGTGACTCTGGTTACCCCAACCTGTCATGGCTACTGACCCCAGTGAGGAATCCCAGGACAAAGGCAGAGGAACTCTACAATGAGGCGCGTGGGTGAACTAGGAGGGTGATAGAACGGACCTTCGGCCTCCTGAAGGCCAGGTTCCGGTGCCTCCGTATGACAGGTGGTTCTCTCTACTACTCACCAAAGAAGGTGTGCCAGATCATCGTGGCCTGCTGTATGCTGCACAACCTGGCTTTGCGATGCCAGGTGCCTTTTCTGCAGGAGGATGGTCCAGCTGGAGGTCTTGTGGCAGCTGTGGAGCCTGTGGACAGTGAAGAAGAGGAGGCAGAAGAAGAGGATATCGACAACAGAAACAACATTATCCAGCAATACTTCCAGTGAGACACAGGTAAGAAGATGTCACTGCCTCCCACATCTCATACTATTGTTGGAGCTAGCATGAGTCTGTCATTTTCACTCAGTGTATGGACCCTGACTTGTCACTTTGCCTTTCCATTTAACAGATGTGGGTCACACTTTATGGCCTCTGCTATATTTCTTCCAGCACTACAGCTGTGTTTCTTCGGTATGTGGACAATTAAATTGACATTGCTAGAGTCCATAGTTATTGCAATTACACATTTGTGAAAGCACAGACTGACTCCAGAATGTTTTGCGATAGATGTGTGTTTAATTCTGTGCAAATAAGTGGAGGGGGTTGTAAAATGGGCAGGGGTGAAGGTGGAGGAATGTCCATGGCAGAGCCCAGTCTATTTGTTTCACAGGTGCATTGTCCAAAGGGGCATAGGAAGTGGAGCAAGGGCCATTGTAGGATGGACAGGGTGACAAAGTGGGACAGAAGGGTGACACTCAGGGGGGTCTCATTTCCTGGCAGGGGTCTTGGCAATGTTCTCTGTCTTGTTCCTGGATCTCAGGAACCGTTTGCCGGGTGGCTCACCATCTGCAGGGGGTGAGGTGCTGGTGTCGTGGTCCTGTGGCGGTGCCTCCTGTCCACTAGCACCGGCGGAGGTGGAGGGCTGTTGATCATCCAGGCTAGTGTCAGGGGCCCCTTGTTGTGCCGCAGTGTCCCTCCTGGTGTTGACAAGGTCCTGCAGCAACCCTGCAATGGTGACCAGGGTTGTGTTAATGGACTTGAGTTCCTCCCTGATCCCCAGATAGTGTTCCTCCTGCAGCCGCTGGGTCTCCTGAAAGTTGGCCAGTACCGTTGCCATAGTCTCCTGGGAATGACGGTACGCTCCCATGATGTTGGAGAGGGCCTCATGGAGAGTAGTTTCCCTGGGCCTGTCCTCCCCCTGTCGCACAGCAGGCCTCCCAGTTCCCCTGTTTTCCTGTTCCTCTGTCCCCTGAACCGTGTGCCCACTGCCCCCAGGTCCCTGATTTTCTTGGGGTGGTGGGTTTGCCTGGGTTCCCTATAGTGGTGGACACACTGCTGTTTGACATGTCCTGGGGACAGAGGGATGGGCCCGCTGGGTGGGTGCTGTGGTGGTGTTTCCTGAGGGGGGAGGCTCTGTGGTGGCTTGTGCCAATGTTAGGGGAACCGACTGTCCCGAGGTCCCAGATGGGCCGGGCTGGTCATCTTGATCCAGTTGTGCAGAGCTGCTGTCATCACTGTGGGACTCTTCTGTTGGGGGAATGGCTATGTCTGGAACCTCCTGTCCGGTGATGTTGGGTAGGGGTCATGCATGGGTGTAAAGGCATGATTATTGCATCTGTGTGTGCCATCGTGTGCAATGGGTGAGTGACCCTGTACTCCAGTGCTTGCATTCTCGGCTTGGCCCTTGTGTGATAGTTGGTTTGGGGTCTGTGTGGGTATCTGTAGTGGACATGCTTTGGTGATGGGTGTCCATGCTTTGGTGTTGCATGCAGGGCTTGGTGTTGGGATGGGTGGGTTGTGATAGTGGGACATATGTGAGGTGTTGGAGTGATGGGGGTGAGGGGTATGTGATTGCATGCAGGTAGGGTGGGATATAATAGTTAAGAGTTGACTTACCAGAGTCCATTCCTCCTGCTACTCCTGCGAGGCCCTCAGGATGCAGTATTGCCAAGACTTGCTCCTCCCACGTTGTTAGTTGTGTGGGAGGAGGTAGGGGTCCACCTCCAGTCCTCAGTACTGCAATCTGGTGTCTGGAGACCACGGAACACAACTTCCCCCGTAGGTCGTTCCACCTCTTCCTGATGTCATCCCTAGTTCTTGGATGCTGTCCCACTGCATTGACCCTGTCGACGATTCTGCGCCATAGCTCCATCTTCCTAGAAATGGAGGTGTGCTGCACCTGTGATCCGAATAGCTGTGGCTCTACCCAGATGATTTCCTCCACCATCCTCCTCAGAGAACCTGGGTTGTCGTTGAGGTGCCATGATGTGGTGTGGGTGATGTGTGAGGTCGTGTCTGTTGTGATGTGTGAGGGGTTGTGTGTTGTTTGAGGTGCGTGGATGTTGTGTGAGTGATGATGTTATGTGTCTGTGGATGCTAGTGTTGTTTCTGGTGGTGTCTCTCTCTGGCCTTGTTTCGATATGTTGGTAGTAAGGGTTTGTGGGTGATGTGGGTGGGTGTTTTATAGTGGATTGGGTGTTTGGGAGTGGTGTGTATCAGGTGTGTGTATTTCAAATTGTCCAATGTGGTTGTGTTTTGCAAATGTGTGTGCATTTTGAGCGCGGCGTTGTGTACTGCCAATGGAATACCGCAGTTGAAAGACTGCTGCGTGGATTCGTGGGTCGTGATAGTGTGGGCGTATTCCTGTTGGCGTGACGGTGTCAGTTTTGTTATCGCCAGTTTATCACTGACCTTTGGTGTGGCGGACTTGAGTGGGTGTCTGGATTATGGCGGATTCTGAGCTGTGGGTCGTAATAGCTGTAGCGGAATTCCGCCGCCGCAGCGGTGTGTTGGCATTCTTCTGCACGGCGGTAAGCAGGATTTACCGCCAATGTTGTAATGAGGGCCTTAGAAACCTGCATTTTGCTCTCATTATAAACATGGGCATACAATGGAACAACTGGACCAATTGTGGCAGGAACTGTTAATGCTTCTGGACCTGATGAAGTATTCTGATTTGCAGGAAGTTGATTGCAATATTGTTACTGGAGTATACATTAGCATTGTCTGGGCTTGACTAACAACTTCAACAGGAGTCATTGAACGAGGTGTAGACTCCATCTGGACCATTACTGGTTTCTGAAATATCTGTGTAGCCACCGGGACTGAAATACTCAGGGCAGAACTAACAATATGAACTGTAGGATATATTACAGGCTGAGCTACAGTCTGATTCACAGGAGTTTGAGTTACTGTATTAGTAGGCACATTAGTTGCGACCTGGACTCGACTCTGTGTTACTATAACTGAAGGTGCACTTGGACTAACACTAGCACATTTATTTGCCTCCTCTGCTGCATATAAAGGAGAACAATTTCTCAGTATTGTGTTATACATTCATCATCATCTTAATCACTATCATAAGTCAGTGGTTTTCTAGCTTCATTTAACTTCAACTCAGTTCCTTAGGAATTAGCTTTCTTTGTATTTGGTCTAACACTGTCCCTTTTTTCTAGTGAAATTGCAAGAAACATTTCAATAACTTGTAATTTTTCTGTTCTCCAAAATGCCTGCTCATTGTCTCATTTAGCTTCTAACAATGTTTTCTCAGCTATTCTCATTCGTCTCACAAATTTTAATTTCTCTTCTTGTCTGGATAGTACCTCCCAAATTGCTAAAGCTTCAAATTGTGCTGGTCTCGGAGGAGATTGTAATTCATAAAGTATTCTTCTCACATTCTAAAATATTCATATTAAAACTTCCATAAGTAGGAAAACTGAAAGACCCTTCCTTCTCTGTTATTTTGTACCATTGTTTGAACCTAATATATGCTGGTGGACCTTTCTTTTAAATTACTATGTATGCAGGTGAATCTTCTGGTAGGGCATTTCTTCTATTTTAATGCCTTGAAAAAATTGATTTTTACCATCAATAGAGCTTAAAACTGCAAATTAAATTCAAAACAGGAAGTATTTCAATCTCAAAATTCTTTTCACTTGCTACTGTCAACCAATAGCTGTTCACGGTTGTCCACCAATTAGTGTGCATCACTTTTCACCAACTGACCAGTCCCAGCACGGACCCAATGACGTCACTCTCATTCCAGAGAGCAGCTGACAAAGCTTCACAGCTTGTACTTCAAACTTGTTTCACACAAAAACGAAATGCAAATATTGCGAACACTAGAAAAAATCAACAAAAAACAACTTGTCTGCTAACTACAGGTAGGACTCTAACACTTCGGAAGCTTTGTGGAAAATTTTACTGTGTCAAACTCATCTGGCTGTGACTTTCTCACAAACGCAAGTAAGATTCGACCCCCCAACCTCACTCTGGTTAGTACGGATCCTCCATGTGCACTAAGGATTCACCTAATATCAACCAACCACACACACACAAGGAAATATTACTATTGGTGTTCTTGACAGTGCTCAATCGACCAACACCTTCACCTGCAGACAAGTAAACAACAGCCACAAAACAAGTGTCTCATACACTTGTACAATACTTCGGATGCTTAGACCTCGCAGGGCAATATTGTTACTGGAGTATACATTAGCATTGTCTGGGCTTGACTAACAACTTCAACAGGAGTCATTGAACGAGGTGTAGACTCCATCTGGACCATTACTGGTTTCTGAAATATCTGTGTAGCCACCGGGACTGAAATACTCAGGGCAGAACTAACAATATGAACTGTAGGATATATTACAGGCTGAGCTACAGTCTGATTCACAGGAGTTTGAGTTACTGTATTAGTAGGCACATTAGTTGCGACCTGGACTCGACTCTGTGTTACTATAACTGAAGGTGCACTTGGACTAACACTAGCACATTTATTTGCCTCCTCTGCTGCATATAAAGGAGAACAATTTCTCAGTATTGTGTTATACATTCATCATCATCTTAATCACTATCATAAGTCAGTGGTTTTCTAGCTTCATTTAACTTCAACTCAGTTCCTTAGGAATTAGCTTTCTTTGTATTTGGTCTAACACTGTCCCTTTTTTCTAGTGAAATTGCAAGAAACATTTCAATAACTTGTAATTTTTCTGTTCTCCAAAATGCCTGCTCATTGTCTCATTTAGCTTCTAACAATGTTTTCTCAGCTATTCTCATTCGTCTCACAAATTTTAATTTCTCTTCTTGTCTGGATAGTACCTCCCAAATTGCTAAAGCTTCAAATTGTGCTGGTCTCGGAGGAGATTGTAATTCATAAAGTATTCTTCTCACATTCTAAAATATTCATATTAAAACTTCCATAAGTAGGAAAACTGAAAGACCCTTCCTTCTCTGTTATTTTGTACCATTGTTTGAACCTAATATATGCTGGTGGACCTTTCTTTTAAATTACTATGTATGCAGGTGAATCTTCTGGTAGGGCATTTCTTCTATTTTAATGCCTTGAAAAAATTGATTTTTACCATCAATAGAGCTTAAAACTGCAAATTAAATTCAAAACAGGAAGTATTTCAATCTCAAAATTCTTTTCACTTGCTACTGTCAACCAATAGCTGTTCACGGTTGTCCACCAATTAGTGTGCATCACTTTTCACCAACTGACCAGTCCCAGCACGGACCCAATGACGTCACTCTCATTCCAGAGAGCAGCTGACAAAGCTTCACAGCTTGTACTTCAAACTTGTTTCACACAAAAACGAAATGCAAATATTGCGAACACTAGAAAAAATCAACAAAAAACAACTTGTCTGCTAACTACAGGTAGGACTCTAACACTTCGGAAGCTTTGTGGAAAATTTTACTGTGTCAAACTCATCTGGCTGTGACTTTCTCACAAACGCAAGTAAGATTCGACCCCCCAACCTCACTCTGGTTAGTACGGATCCTCCATGTGCACTAAGGATTCACCTAATATCAACCAACCACACACACACAAGGAAATATTACTATTGGTGTTCTTGACAGTGCTCAATCGACCAACACCTTCACCTGCAGACAAGTAAACAACAGCCACAAAACAAGTGTCTCATACACTTGTACAATACTTCGGATGCTTAGACCTCGCAGGGTCTGTTACAACAACAACCACATGGGCAATTTTTTTTAGTACAAAGCTCCACATTCACTTGGAGTACGATGACTTCTGTACTCCCACCCTTTGGAGTACGCAAACTCCCTACTCAACTGCTTTGGAGTACGCAAACTCCCTATTTCTTACATACATCAAAATTCATCTGCGATTTGCCAAAGCATTGCAAGCACAATTCCTACTTGAATTAAACAGCACTGGGAAAACTGGGAACATACCAATCCCATCTGAAAAAAGCATTGGCAAAACCAAATAATCAGAAACCATGGATGATTCCTCTCCTATTGAGTCAAAACCATCCTCTGCTACCAAATTCTGTGGGCGTGTGACCTCCTAAATTAGGCTAGGTGACACATAATAGGGCAGTGACAACTACTACTCTCAGATGTCAACTCAAATCTTTTGACTCAGACAGGAGTAATAAGATCATCAAATCAAACAATAGGAACCAATAGCCATATAACGAATAACGAATTGCAATAAGGAGTCAGTAATTTATACGCACTGTGACATATGTGGCTATGAATTACCATACCAATTTAATAAAGTTCAAACATTTATTGCCACTATATTAACAATGCTAAAGTCACGTAAATAATACGCAAAAGTAAACAATAGCAATGCAGAAACAACACAGGTTGTCTAAATAGTTTGACGAATCTTAATCTAATCAGAGCAGTCATCATTAAATACTCTGAAAGAATTATACAAAATAACAACATAATTATTTGAGAAATAACAGCAGATTTAATTAGTTGTGCAGTTGAATCAGGCATAATCAATTAATAAACAATCAATTCAATTATTGGGTCAGTCATCCTTACTACCACATTCTAATTTGAAAAGCATGTGTGGGGCTGGGCTGTGTCACATGCAAAAATCTATATAAGGCAAAAATTAATTTGGAAAACATCCGAACTATGACGCTAACAAAAATATGCAGTAGAATACCTGTAAAAGAAAAACAAAACAAATGCACATTGGCTAGACCTCTACTAAATGAGACAGCAGTAGGCAGAGTCTTCATCAGCAGAGCACATGAGCATCAGGTTTTCAGTGATCAGCAATACTATGAACTGCACTACATCATCTAGAACTTTGCCTAATTAAAGTCCCACCCAGTACTAGCTAGACTCCTTTTGGACAAGACTATACGGTGTGACAGTGTCTCCAAAATAGGCCCATGTTGGCACTCTTCCCCGTTCTGCTCTTTCCGCAGTATATTAACATTGTAGAAAACAGCACAGAACACAACATTTTAGCTAACATTACTTTCTACCAGAAACTAAACCCCATTATTAAACTTTCAATTATTATCACAATGAAGTACAGAATGAACAGATTGGAACAAGACAGTAGAATTTCCCTGTGCTCTTTCAATGGAATAGCTAATAAACAATGTTTACAAAAGATTTTCAATGAAGTCAGCATAACATCTTGAACACTATACTGTGGAAAATACTAACGCTTAGGCCTTTTACTAATGCTAATACATGAAGAATAGCTTTAGTACTCAATCATATTTAGTACATTATTTAATTAGTCATTAATACTTTCAAATCATTAATTTAATAATCTTTTATTAGTACAAATGGTTATGATTCATCAAATATGTTTTTAACGTTATTTATTATTTCGCATAGAACTCAAAGTGCGGACACCATGACAACCACATTTCAGACATGCATGTTTTATTTTTCTAACACACGTTTCTTTAAGTGTACACGTTAATTATAAGATTTTTTTGCTCATATGTTTATTATTATTGTTTGCTCTCTAACAGGAGTTAAAGAACTTCAAGCAAACCTTTTACACAGGATCCATTATTCATTGGAGTTTATGCGAAGGTGAGAATGGCCCTCTATAATCAAGGAAAACCAAATCCCAAGACTAAAGTATGTAAAACATTCTTAAGCATTTGTGAAAATATTGAAGGCCGTACAGTATACTCTTATGTGGCGTCTTGTCCACAATATTTGGGAACTGTCAAATAAGAATATAAAAAGCTGACTTTTAACATTTATAGGAATGTAGAAGAAGGCTGAGCATAAATAAACAATAGTGAAAGAGATTGCCGGGTGGAATACACATGACTGGGATGTTACAACAGCCTTAATAGCTTGAAGGCCTAGAACAAAGCAATATATTTCTTAACTAAAATTCCAGTGTGACAAAAAAAGAGGTGATACAAATAATAACTATGGTAATCAATACACCTAGCTTTAGTAAGGCACCAATAGGAAGACAAATTCCCTCCTTTGCTTCAGGTCAGAGGGGTAATGTGGTAAATGGGGAAGCTTCTTCATTGAATTCAAACATATTTTGGCAGGGTCAGCTGTTAAAATTCAACCTATCTCAGTAGTATGTTGGAACCATGTAGAAGTTGGAACTTGTTCCAACTCTATCCATTGTTTTGTCCAAAAGTAAGGGAAATTCATATGTTTTCAGGGCAGATTGCACCTCTATCAATAAGACATGACGTGGGATTTCTGTTAATAACATATTGAATTTATCTCCATTTCTGATCTACTGGCATTGGATTATCCATAGAGAAGTTGGTTCCTCTATGGTAGTCCTAAACTCCTGGGTATCTGTGTTCAGAGGGCAGGAGCAAGAGAAGGGAAATTTGGCCACTTTTGAAAGTCATGAGTTCCCTGAGGTTGGTTTGGGCAATCTAATTACCCAACTGACCACAACTAAAACTGGAGGTGAATCCAGGTGGAGCAAACTTGCTTAACTCTTCTACCCTTTGACTACCACTATCACACTTGTTGACTGTTTGTTGGCAAGACTGTTCTTGAAAAAACATAAATTTTCTTTCGTTGGATTCTTTTGCAACTTCAACCACATCAGACAAATTCTTAATTTGCCAATGCGCACAAATAGTTGTTCATGCAGATTTGGCAGCAGCCCTTTGACAAAAGCTGCCCCCATAGCCACCTAGTCAATTGTATCAATTGTATCAGTCAGTATTCACGAAACCAAAATGATGATTCAAAATCTTCTCCAATAAATCTAAATAACAGTGGGTGACTAATCCTTATTCTGTTTACAATTATTTTTCTTTGTCTAATTAGTTACAGCAGAACATTCTTCAGTTATTTCATTCAACAGTGCATCTCCAGCAGCGGTTAATACAACACCATCTCTGCAGGACTGCTGAGGTGAGCTGGCTTTGGAAGTCTTGGACTGCTTTGGGCATAATAATCCTCTACAACTGATTTGCCTCAGCCAAATTGGGATTATAACATTATGCAATCACTGAAAATTTTGTCTCAAATATGTGGGGGTGTTCACAGATGTTGAAGAACTTTCTAATGATATGTAGGGAATCAAATGTGATTGAAGTGGGCGAATGGGAACCCTACCTCCTGTCTTGATGTCAAGAGGCCATCTGGATAAATATCTGAATCATCACTGTTCGGAGTCCTTGCTCTAAGTCCCTGGACCATCCATACATTGTGGATCAAGACTATCCCACATGATATTCAGACTATGTACCTGTCTGCTCAGAGCATATTTCTTAGGACAGGATGACACTGGTCATGACCTTCCCAGATGCTGTAATGAGGTGTTTTGGCATTAGCCTCTTGCCTACCTCTTGTGCTTATTGTAAGACCCTGCATCTTGGCGTGGTTCCCCCTAACTTTTTGTCTATAACCTCCTGTTTTTGCTGACTTTGTTTTTGCTGGCCTAAGGATTCTGTGCACTTTACTACTGCTAACGAGTGCTAAAGTGCTTATGGCCTTCTCTAAAACATAGTAACATTGGCTTACACCCAATTGGCATATTTAATTTACTTATAAGCCCCTCATAAAGTGTACTACATGTGCCCAGAGCATGTAAATGAAATACTACTAGTGGGCCTGCAGCACTAATTATGCCATTCACTTAAGTAACCCTCCAAACATGTCTCAGGCCTGCCCTTGCAGAGCTTATGCGTGCAGTTTGAAACTGCCATTTCAACTTGGAAAAGTAAACCTTTTGTCAGGCCCAGACCTTCCTTTTTAATACATATCAGTCACCCCTAGGGTAGGCCCTCGACAGCCTCATGAGCAGGGTGCAGTGTGTTTAAAACATTGGAAGGTACTTTTAAATTTTACATCTCCTACTAGTGAAAACCACTTACATGTATTTTTCGCTACTGCAAAGCCTATGTCTCCCAAAGGATAACATTGGATTTCCCTTATTACATTTTATAAGTATTTTTTTCAATTGTGAAGAGATAATTGGTTCATGTGTGGTGTCTTTAGAATCCTAATTTGAAATCCTACCTTAAGATGAAGTTGAATTTTCAACTACAATTCTGAAAATACCGTTTTTAGAAAGTTGGAATTTTCTTGTTTTACTCATTTGGTACCTGCAGTCCACCTGGATCACATGACTAGGTGTAGTTGGCAGTTGGTCTTTGTGCATTCCTCCTAGATAGCCACACACAGTGGGAACTTAGATGTGACTTAATGGGGCATCACTGGCAGTTAGGGAGGGATGGGCAGGTCCCAGGATCACTCACAGGTGAATAACCTTTATCCTGTCTCCACACAAAAGACTGCATACCCCCTGTAGTTAGCCTGGAGCCACGGCACGGAAGGCAGGGCAACTGTGCACTTCAAAGGCATGCCTCTGGAAGTTTCTCCCCACTTTAAAGGCAAGTGTATTGTGTATAAAGGAGAACCTCAAATACCAGTACTTTAGTACACATCTGGACCTGTGGATACTCTGTCATAAATAAGGGCTGCTGTGCTGCTGAAGGGCCGCCACTCTACTGGACTGCACTTTGCTGAGCTCCCGCTTTGCTGTGCTGACCTGTTGCCTGCTGCCCTCTTGCCTAGGAGTGAGAAGTACTGGACCTGCATCTCTATCCTACCCAGAACCCAGTGTGACTCCAAGGGCATTGGCTAGCCTCCTGATCCGAAGCCTCAAAGACACAAAACACTTCCAACCACCCTGATTCTGCACCTGGACTCTGAGTTTATCCTGCCAAATGGTACAACCACAGCACTAGATCTTGGGAAGAGGGCCTAAGGTACTTACCAGTGGAACTGATGCATCCTCTATGCTGAGTGGCACATCCCCAAGCACAACCAACGCATCTCCTTAGTTGAGAGGGGCATCCTTGAGCAGAACTTGTGCATTGCCGCTGCTGCGTGGATTGGACTCTGCGCCAAAGATTTGCATTGCCACAACATCCCACATTTTGGATTTGATGAATCACCTTAAGAACTGGCGCTGTGTGATGCTTCCCCAAGCAGGTCCTTGCATCCCTCATCAAGGGCAGCCTCTACGATGATGCCAAAGCTCAGCATCGCAGCTTCACTGCTCATCAGAACTGACACCTTGCCTTGGCTGAGAAACGCATCCCTGACACCGACATTTGCATAGCCCTGTCCATGGGATCCTTGACGGTGACGCAACAGGACCTTACACCGTAGCCTCGCCGCCTCTCGGAACCAATGCATCACCTTGGCTACATAATGCAGCTCTGACTCTGGCCCACACAATGCTCTGCAACCAGGATTTAAGGAACTTCGATCACCGGGCCTAACCGGGTCACTGTAGCTGCCCACGCTCCATCACAGTCAGCCTGAACTTTTGACTCTGTTTGGTTCTGGTGTGACCAGATATCCCAGGTTGGCACTTTTTGCCTTTAGGTGCTATTCCACAATTATCCTTTAAAAATTCATAACTCAAGTTTTACTGATCAGAGGGTTTTCCTTTTGGTCTTGCTTTATTTATTAAACTAAGTTGTATTTTCCTAACCTGGTGTGAGGTCCTTTTTGTGTTTTCGCTGTGCTACTTTTTGAAGTGTTGTGCAAATACTTTACACATTGTCTTCAAGTCCAGCCTGACTGCTCTGTGCCAAGGTACCAGGTTAAATTTGGGTTTGCTTGTGCCTTACTCTGACTCACACACTAGTATACCAACAACCCAATTTCTCACAGTTATTCCATTTCGGCCATCCACACTGTCTCTTGTGATGCTGTCACTTAATACACTGAAGCTAGCCCCATTCACTGTGTCCAGTCTGCTGTGCTGCTCACCCACTGTGTACTCCATTAGTCTACCCACTCGGTAATGCATGAGCTCCAGCAGCCAGAAATGGTAAAACTCTCTATTTTCCTGGACTTCACCAGTGATTTGAGCAAACAAATAAGCCATTGCAGTGCAGCTGGGGAACAAGCCTTTATTCTATACCTTATGTGATTAATCATCTCCCTCAATTTCTCCCAGGTGTTTTTAGGACCCCTAGCTCGGGATTCCTGATGGAGTTTTAAAGCTTCTTTGTTGCAATTTAAAGAAGCCTGCCATTGATCTGGTAAATGCTATTTTGTGTACTTTTAAATTCTCTTGAGGAATATCTTTGTATTCAATATCAACAGTACCTCCCGGTAGAAAATGATTAATCCTGTCAACCTTATGGCACTTGACTCTTTTTGTCATAAACCTGCATAGGTTTGTTCCTACTGGTTATACATATAGGGCCATATTTATACTTTTTGACGCAAAACTGCGCTAACGCAGTTTTGCGTCAAAAAAATTAGCGCCGGCTAACGCCATTTCGATGCGCCGTGCGGGCGTCAAATTTATACTTTGACGTACGGCGGCGCAACCAACAGGTGGGAGTCATTATTTCGTGACGCACTCAGCGGCGTTACGTCGTAAAGGAAACCAACGTTAACGCGACGCAAATCACTGTGGGTCGATTTACGACAGTGCAAACCGAAAAGCGTTGTTTTTCTTGACGCTATTGCGTCAAATTTTTGCGCGAAAACTGCCCTTTCAGCAGAGGAGAGCCAAAATGGATCCCAGATGCCAGTACAGACCCCAGGAGGATGACAGCAGACCAGGAACCAGCCAGGAGGATCCATACCGGAACCAGGACATTTTTTGAAAAAAAAGAAAGTGTCGCTTCAGTGCAGAGGAGCAGGATATCCTGGTGAAAGAGGTGACGGAACACCAGCACCAATTGTTCATCACCTCTAAATTGCCACTCAGTAGGAGAGAGGCCATATGGAAACAAATTGTGGACAAGATCAACTGTGTGGCTGAAGAACGCCGCACAGTCACCGAGTGTAAGAAACGCTGGCATGACTGCAAACGTAGGACAAAAGAAAAAATGGCCAGGAACAGGAAGGCAGCAATGCAGACTGGAAGGGGGAGTCCAGCACAACAGGAGGCCCTGGACCACATGGAGGAGATGGTCGCAGCCGTCATCCCGGAGGAGATCGTCACAGGGATTCAAGGACAGGACAGCGCAGACTACCACGACACAACGCACATACAGGGTAAGTCGCATGGGGAATTAAATTGCAATAATGGGGACTGTAAGCAGTGGGGGGGGGATACCTACTACACAATGCATGTAAGTCAGCACATATATGAAGTGGCATGGGTAAAGGGGCACGGCAGGGGGGCATGCCCAGCACAGACTGAATCTGGGGCACGACAAAATACAGCACCAACAACAGTCCCATGGGGCCATCCTGTAATGACAACAATAGAGCCAAGGGAAAGCAGCGACAGGTGGGAAGGCCACTACGTCAAACTCACATCCAGGCACTTGTCTTGCAAAATCTATCCTACATCAACTAGGTCCCTATCAGTAATGCAGTAGCCAAAACAACAACTGCAATGTAACTGCCACAACAGTTGACAATAACACCTCTCATCTCTGTGCAGCTATAGTACCAAATGGCAGGAACCTCCCCATGGAACATACATACCTAAATTAGGGGGTGAGGATGACATCTGCAACTATTCATAGAAATAAGACAAAGGCACCAGTACACTCAAATGCCGAATGTCCATACTTGACACATACATAAGGCAAAGTAAACAGCAATAGGAGCCACACAGCACTAAGGACACACACATGCTGCATACGTCAGGGTCTCTCACGTGCCTGGCTAACAAGGCTACATCACTAATGTCATACTGCTCAGACAACAACATTGAGGAGGGGACACAGGCAACTGGTCACTGAAACACACCTGCACAGTCTGACAACCAAATAGAACCTTCATACGATAAACAGGCCAATCCAATTAAACATGCATGACCCAACATCATCTTCAAACATCAACAATGTTTACATCCATACCACATCCTAACATTGACATGCATAGGATATGCCACGTCACATGTACATTTTGGGCAATGTGAATAAAAAGTGTTTGGGGCAGGTCCTGAGAGGCAAGTGTGCTGCCAGGGCATTCACAACACCCACAGTCAGTCAAAGTGTAGTGTTGTAAGTGTAACGTATACTTTGCGCATTAGCTTCAGGCTTTAGGCCTTTGTGCACCTTGCCCTGAATGTACTTTTACTCATTTGCTCACATCTAAGAGCCTCAGAGCACTTTGCACTAAATGCTTTTTATTGGCCTTCCTATCAGTTAAGTTAGCAAATAGCCAGTCCTACGGTGTTGTTAATTAGTCAAATCACACTGTTTTGCCTACTTCTGCACTGGAGTTTGCCAGAACATATTCACTCTGTGCCCCAGTCAAGGATACAGTCTGGTACATTGCCGATAGACGTGGTAGGGGTTAAGATTTGGCATTCCTGCGTAGGGACACTTTGTCATCACAATGACATATGACTCATAAAATCACTTCCTTGTCCCAAGACACGCAAGAGGGAGTTTCCAAACAGAGAACCACAACTAGGCGCTGCCTGCCTTGCTGCAGATGCAGAACCAGATCACAGGCCATTGCTCTGATATGAGGGATGATGTCTCCCCAGTGATTCAGACAGGCAAGCTCCAAGCTTAACATGCTGTGCTATAATAGAACAAGCAGAGGGATAGTAGAAACAGTTAGGCTGCATGATAGCTTTGTACAAATGTTTTACTCTCCTGCTGACTATTCCAATTCTAACAGTTTGTATTGGTTGGGTTATTGTGGCTCACACCTAAATATGTACAAGTCAGTTGTACAATGAAATCATCATATTAAACAAATACTGTCTTTGTCATTTGTGTATGAGAACATACTGGAAAAGAGAGAATTGTGTAGGATCTGAGTGACCACGACTTCCCGGAGAAGTTCCAAAGATGTCATGCGCTCGGATGTCTAAACATTCCTTTGCTGTGGGAGACCAGAGGCACTGCTAGTTAGCCAGAGCAAAAAGAAAGAATCAGGGTGACAGAGTTAATTACAAGTGTGTCAGACTTAGTCCCCCACACCATTAGCGATCCTGCTGCCTAGAAAGCCAGTAATCTCATGTAGGATAATGAGAGCCCACCCAACAAAATGTCCCTCCATAAGAATAGTTAAACACGGAGGGAGGAGTAGGACAAAAACATGCCCATTCCTACATTTTTACAAAGCAGCACCTAGAGGCGATCAGGCAGACAAGTCTGATAGCTCCATATCATACATGTGACACACAGGTGGGCCATAGGCCTACAACAATGCCCATATGAAGGACAGCAGATACCAAGACAAAAACAGAGCACAAAGTTAAGGCATCCAAAGGCTTGTATCTTAGTGCAAAATTGCCACAACACAGACACACTAATTGTACCCTGTTTCATTGCAGAGGAACATGGATCTCCTGACGATATGCCTGTCCCTGATTTCCCTGATGACATGGATGACGAGCCCATAAACATTCCACAGGAGACCATCCAAATGGTCCTTGAAAGCCTCCAAACCCCACCTTCAGTCACAAGGAGGAGCACAGAAGAAGCAGCCACCACAGGAGAACCACCCGCCACCCCAATTGTAAGACCTGCCAGCTCCAACACAGCTGAGGACTCTGACGACACTGGCACCAGCTTCGAAAGAACCGTCGTTGGGGTACAGCGGGAGCTGGCCAAGGAGGTGCGGGTGGGGATGCAAACTATGGCAGCCAGCCTTGAGGGGGTGCGTTCGTGCATGATGTCTTCTGCTGATCAGGCAGCTGCTATGCAAACCCGAACATCTCTCTTGCAGGAACTTGTCAAAACACAGAAGGAAATCTGCACAGCTGTCATCCAGTTGACACAACAACTACAACTGCAATCCAGTCAACGTGTGCACGAATGCAACATAGAACCCCTCAGGGCCGACCTGGCTGCCTACCATCGTGATGTGGCTGCCATTCTGAAAAACCAGCAGGCCCTCCTTGCTGCAGTACTGCCCTTCATAACTCCACAGGGAGCAGCCCCCGGGATGTCTGCCTCCATGTCTTCTAACACTGAGGTGTGTGTTGCCCCTTCACAACCAACAACAACAAGGACAAACCAGGCAACACACACATCAGAAGAAGAAGACATGGAACAGATAACATTCACACGGATGAGTACCCGGAAGCACTAGTCCCTGCACCATGGCCTACTTTGACCAAGGTCCTACGTTTTGTCAAATGCCAGTCTCACTACAACTACACTCAATGACTGTTCTGCAATCCACTGTATGACTTGTCCCCATTGCCAGTGAATGTCTCTCTCCTACTATTTGCCAATTCCTGTCCCTCTGCACTGTCTGTGACATCACCCCAGCATGTCAGGAGCATCATCCACACCCCTTCTGTAGGATCACCATGTAAGAATGCACCAGAACGGACTCAGCAAACATGGTGAATGGACATTTTGCACTACAGCACCTATAAATAAATAGCACTTGCACACCTATTATGTCTCTGTGTTATTTCACACTTCAACTGTGCAGTACCTAACTCCAAAGTGCCTGTGTGGCAACCATGTAGATTCTCAATACTACTGTCCTGATTTCATGTATTCTGAAACATCTGTGCAGTGGCCAGGATTGCATCATAGCCTTACCATCTTGATGAAAATAACTGATGAAGGGACTAACCACACACAATCATGCTGTGTTGGACAGAATGATGCACCATCTATAGCTATTCTAGACAACTAATGGTGGCTGAGAAATGTAGGCACCATGCAATACTAAAATAAGAAATAATGCTGCAAAATGTAAGGAAGCATTAACAAATTACACTGCATCAATCACCCTTACGGAGTATACTTCCATGAAGGAAAGTCATGCAGAATCAGTACACACATGATGTAGGTCAGCAATGAAAGCAACAAGACAAGAGTGTGAACAACTCCTCATCTACAAAGATCTCCCTGAACTTCACACTGCTGTCCGACCTATCAATTTACCCACAATAACAAGTCTGGAAGCACTCTTTGTGAAGTAGGATACATACCAACACAAAACCTTGGTGATCAATGCACACTACCAATGGTGGGTCTCCCAAATGGTGGATACTTACCAAGTTAGCACACGGGTAGCTGGCATGTTAAACCTCAATTTCCTGGGAATGGCGAGCATAGGACACAAATGTCATACTAAAACATTCAGCTACACTGATGTCAAGGCCATGATAAAGTAGCACCTAATGCATCATGTAAAGGGTTAACTATATATTTATTTCTATTGAGTAACACAAGAGGCAACTAAGGGAAAGGTAAACCTACACTAATCTAACCTGACTACTACTAACCCACAACTGTCCCTAACTAACCTAAGCTAAACTTACTCTACACATGTAACGAAACGATCTAAACATCAACCCCCCACCCACCATTATGAGACAGGACACATGCAGGACAACACTTACTAACCTACACACATACTATACTATCCTAAACAAACATATATTTTTTTGTAATTTTTTGAAAGTTTTTTGTATTTTCTTTTTAATTTTTAACAGGAATCCCAACATTGCCCCCCAGCCACCCACCCACCCACACAAAAAATAAAGATAGAAAGAATAAGGACCCCCCACCCTCTTCCCTAACACTAACTAAGCTAATTACCTATACTTACCTAATACTAATCCCCAAAACCCAACTAACAGTAGAAAATAGGAAAGAGGAGAGAGGGGAGGGGTAAAAGTTCTACAGGGCAAAAGTCCTACAGGTTCGCCCTCCGCAGTGTCCGCCTGATGGAGCGGACCCTCTTTTTAATATAGCCCATATCCTGCCTCAGGTTGTCCACCTTCTTGACGAGCTTGTCCATTTTTCTTGTTAATGCCAGGAAGGCAGCTGGGTCAACAGGAGGGTCTGAGGTTGTTTGTGTGCCGGCGGAGGTTGAGGTTGTGGCAGGAGTTGGTTGCCCACTGGACTGTCCTTGTATCACAACACGGCTGGGTCCAGGTCTGGAGGAAGAGCCAGGGTCTATTGTTCCCGACGTTGCTGGGGCCACTTGGGGAGACCTGGTGGATGTGGTGTTGGTGGCTGTTGGTGGCAATGTAGGGGGAGCCTGTGGTGTGGCCCACCACGCCCCGGAGGCCCGATCCGAATGATATTTGCGGGCCATCCTCCGGTACCCACACTGCACCTGCAGGATGTGCCTGTATCTCATGGCACGCCTCTCAAAACGGTTGCGATCTGCGGCACTCATGTTTGCAGCTGTGAAGAGAAAAGGCAAATATTTACCTTTGGAATTGCGTTGGGTGGAATAGCACAATGGGTTATTTGTACATTACTAGAAATGTATTGGTTGCAGCAATTGTCACAACATAGTTCACTGAAAGGCTCAGAGGAAGTACATGTGAAGCATGCATACATAAGGCCATCTCACACCTAACATATCCATGTCTCTACGTGATGGATGACATCACCCTAAACTACTCATCCAAATTATACCTAAGGCATCTGACGTTATGGCTGCACCTCTTCCGCATACTGACTTCACTAGATATGTCACTCTATGTGATAACTATCACAATCCTCACTCAATGCCATTTGTAATTAGTTGTGTGCTAATATTGAACCCATGGGCCATAACCGAATGTGTACACTAGGGGCCAGATGTAGGAAGATGGAAAATTGCGACTAGCAATTTGCAATGCAGAACGGTGTCTCCGACACCGTCTGCGAGTCGCTATGGGGTCGCTAAGACCCACCTCATTTACATCAATGAGGTGGGTTCCAAGTTGCGCCCCCTTAGTGACTATGGGCACTCACGGTGATGGAGGCCTGCTGGGAACAGCAGACCTCCATGGCCGTGACTGCTTTTAAATAAAGCAGGTTATTTTTTCCCAAGTGTAGGCCGTTTACCTGAAAGGAAAACGAGCTGCACTTAGAAAAAAATACAAAATCTTCAATCTTGGATTATTTCAGTGCAGTTAGTGGTCCCTTGGACCACTGGCTGTTTTGTACATGATTATTTAGGTCCACTCACAAAGGGGAAGAGTTCCTATGGGGACCCCTTCCAGTTAGCAAGTGGGTTACCATCCACTTCAAGTGGATGATAACTGCGACTCCCTTTGCGACCACGTACTCGGTTGCAAATGGAATTGCATACCACGAGTCGCAAATAGGAGGGGAAAACACCTTCCTATTTGCGATTTGGAAAAGCATTTTGCAAGTATGTTCAGAATCACAAAATACATTTCTGAATAGCAAACAGACGTTTGCAAATCACAAAGAGCAATTTATGACATTTGCAACTTGTAAACAGTTTGCTACATCTGGCCCTAGGTTCTAAATCAAGTCGCAAAAGGTCGCAAGTACGTGTAACATACTGGTTGCTACAGTCCTAGGTACCCTGTTTCACATTAACATGGCAGTCTTTGAGGGTGGTGTGGGAATAACAACCAACAATCCCATGTTCAATGCACACCCAGGAGTGTATAGAAAGTTCAACAAGTATGTGCCTTCACACACAACACCTATGAAAGGCTAGCAACACGTTGGAGTCAGCCAAACATTGTCACATCCAAGGTCCACACATGTCAAAATGCCATGACTTACGCCAACATCACATACTATCAGTGAGGCATGTTTTACAACACACACAGAGGAGCAAGAACACCCATTATCATGAGTCGACAGAACACCTAGGCCATTGCACTCAAGTCACACACACTTCTAGTTCACCTTGTGGCAGTACATGCCCCCGGAAGATCCAACCTACAGTGTACACAGTCCATCCTCAACTAGGAAGATGCACTTTTCATCAAAGCCATTTGCCAAAGCTATATGGGAGAATGTCAGTCTGATATGCAGACTCAGTTCATGCCAAGTCCCCGACCAAGTCTTACATTGACCAGTGTATTCCAAATGACTCATCCCATTCCCCATTGCGGCCCAACTGGAATGACCTACAGCCCCTAAATCTGAAAGATGGCTAGGTATTGGTTTACAGAAACAGAAGTGCTATTTGATATCCCACTAAAGCAACAATGCCAATGAACGGCCAGTGCATCAAATCATGAATTCTGTTGAACACACAGTAGTCCATCATGCATCACTAGCAAACAATAAAAATAGCACTCAGGCCACACTCACTGTAGGTATCTGGGTCCTCAAAATGTGCCACCTCTCCCACGGTGTACGGGGCTGGTCCACCTGTAAAGCATGAAAGGAAGAATATACTCAGACTGGGTGCACTGACAAATAATTGCAGTTACAATGACACTGTGTGAATATGACATGGTAATGATACACTTTCCCACATGCTCATCCTGCATGGATGAATTTGTGTTCAACATTAACATTGGATGAGTCTCCTGGTACAGTTACACACCCTACTACACACATGCAGTGGCCAGGACAGTCAGGTGTTGTCAAAGATACCCCTCCATTTGTATGCCCCAACAATAATGTCTTCCATACATCTCAGCATGTGCATCCCAGAGAGACATCCAAAAGCTGGTTACTTGAGGACTGCATGACCCCTCACAATCAAACAGGCTAGGTGGACATGTTCAACACACAGCAACCAGACACACATGTGACATATGTGTGGCCAACATATCTAACTTCATGTGACATGAAGGCAACACACATTTATAGCATCATCATGGGTTACAAATTTTCTGTCTAGCTATGGCGTCAACATATGTAGGTATGTTGTTTCTACATGACTTACTCACTGGCCAATATGACCTGTAGAGTACAAATAGAGGCATATAACGTGTCGCTTGTCTGACACAAATGCAACACTACATTACATACAGCTACTGGCATCTGGTATGTGTTGGAAACATGAGCCATCTGACTGCTAGCATTGGTCTTCCTACACATTGTGCAACAAATACACATTAGGGCACATATTTATACTTTTGTAGCGCAGCATTTGCATAATTTTTTGACGCAGAGACGGGGCAAGCTAGCAAAATACAAATATATTTTGTAAGATGGCGCCGTTTTTGCGTGAAAATGTGGCGCTAAATCGGGGATAGAAATGTATAAACATGGGCCTAGGTTTCCCTAGCATTACACACAGTCAGCTACTTATCTAGCAGATTGGGTAACTATCATCACATGTCCCCACACAGATTTCTATTATTCCCATGTAATTGATTTGTACTCACCAACATGGCCACCAATCCTGAGTCCAAGGTGGTCCAGCAGGTCCTGTTCCCTGGATATCAGATCTGCCCAGCGGTGCTTTAATTGATGGACATTCCGCATGCTCCCATGCACCCGGACCAGGTGATGGCACACCTTCCCCCACCGGACTTTCCGTGCCTCCGTGTGATACCCCTGTATCACACGGCCCCCAGCCTCCAGCATCAGTGGGAGGAAATGGCAAACTAGACAAATGAATCCCCCCAATTCATCCTCACCCATCCTGGAAAGGCGAGGCCTACCTGACATATTTACAGAAAAAATTTGACAAATGAAATAATAAAGTAAAAGTGGGAAATGGGGAAAGGTAGAGTTGTGAAGGAAAAAGAAAAAGGAGAAAAATAGCCCAACTAACCCCAAAATTATGCTACCCAGAACAGACTCCCACAGACAATACAAACAAAAACAGGATTAGACAAAACTAGACTAAACAGACTGAGACAATATTATGCAACAAGACTAGGATCACAAAAAGACAAAATCCAAGGTACACAGGACACAAAAGCAGTTAAACACAGGACAACACCTTTCACACAACCACACAGTCTAGATAAATCTGAGACTGCAAAGTGAAAGTGAAAGTTAACTCCCAGTACAGATTTAGTAAACAGGATATCCTATTACATCACTTCCTGCATAAAATGGCCGCCGTTTTTATTTTCCCGTTATGCGTCATATTTTCACGCATACACAATGTGCGTAATTTTTTTATGACGCATAACATTGCACATGATGCTGAGTCAAAAAATATGATGTGAAAATTAATAATTTAATAAGGTACATGAGATGTCCAACATATTGTCCATGTTGCGTCATATTTTCCACGCATACATCATGGGCGTCATATTTTTTCCACGTACAGGAGTGCACATAATGCAGAGTCATAAAATATGATATGAAAATTAATAATTTCATAAGGTACATGAGATGTCCAACATATTGTCCATGTTGCATCATATTTTCCATGCATACATCATGGGCGTCATATTTTTTCCACGTACAGGAGTGCACATAATGCAGAGTCAAAAAATATGATATGAAAATTAATAATTTAATAAGGTACATGAGATGTCCAACATATTGTCCATGTTGCGTCATATTTTCCACGCATACATCATGGGCGTCATATTTTTTCCACGTACAGGAGTGCACATAATGCAGAGTCAAAAAATATGATATGAAAATTAATAATTTAATAAGGTACATGAGATGTCCAACATATTGTCCATGTTGCGTCATATTTTCCACGCATACATCATGGGCGTCATAATTTTTCCACGTACAGGAGTGCACATTATGGAGAGTCAAAAAATATGATATGAAAATTATAATTTCATAGCTAAATATGAGAAACATTTATGAAAATTTATATTTGACTCTGCATTCTGTGCACTCCTGTACGTGAAAAAATGATGTCGCCCATGCTGTGTGCGTAGATATTTGAGCAATTTTTAAATTATGTCTTCATTTTTTAAACTTGGGGAAGGTGATTTGTCATGGCCAAACGGTGCTATGTGATACACATTTGTGGTTAGCTATGACACATGTCCGTTGTTGTATGTATAGAAGGCATTCACACTGTAATATTTATGATACGTTAAATAATGTATTAACCATATTTGTCCACATATTTTGGGTAATTGCTGATGGCTATTTTGGAATGATGGATGGGATACCATGATGTATTCCTTCTTCAAAATGTGTCCACAATTATGATGGTGATGCTTTTATCTATAGTCCGAACAGGGAGTGCAATAGTCACTTACAGTTTTTATGGGGCTAACCATGTCCCATTATGAATTTGTGTTTCTGATTTTTGTGTTTCTTTTGACATGTAGCCCACACATGTGCCTTATGCATGTGTTTAGTTCACAAGCACAAGATTCTTGTATATTTGTGGGGCGGTAGAGGTGGACTTAGGCCCCCAGCACCCTAGGATTTGCCCATCCAGATTAGCTAATGTATCCATGGCTTTTATTTGTTCTGTTATGCAAAACCTGCAGCAGCAGGCTAATGTAAGGCCATATGGTATGAATCACTGTTAACCATTCATTCATCTCATTAGCCCATTTGACGTTTGCACTATTGATGAGTTGGAGCAATCTGGCATACCATTTTCCAATGACTATGTTTGCAAAATCTCAGCGTTCCTCATGTGCTGATGACAAATATTTAGTTGATGTCTGTGGCCCTTTTGGCATTACCTGGTTTAGTGGCATGTTACATTCTTCCTGCTAGGTTCAAACTGGGACACTACTGTGATGGGCTGCTTTCAAATATTTGGTTGATTGGATGACATATGTGTACATGTGTGTGGGAATGTGGATCCACTATCACCTGTCTGGGTGTATGTTGTCACTGTAACTTCAAGGTCTCCTCATGAGTTAGTGGCAGCTAATGTTGTTCCAATTGGGTATTGCTCATATCACACACTTGAGAGAAGCTATTGATGACATGGTCACGTACACATGGATGGTCCCAACATGTCTCTGAACACGTGTGATGAGACTTTCAAAAGATCTACATTTTTGGCCTGGGTGAGAGACTGTCTCAGGTGTCTGGATCAGGCATGTGTAATTGCCACATTTGTACTCCTGTTGGCCTCTGTGTATGATAATGTACCATGTCACATCCTACCCTCTGTGCATACATTTGTGATGTTTATTTTTGGTGTGATGATTGTTATAGCATTCTTGCTCAATGAGACGACATTCTTCTTCAGCAATTTCAAACTAAAGGTGGTCAGACATGAATAGGCCAAAGCATGATGTGGTGTTTGTTATCTGTGTTTATTTACAATTGTGCAATACGAGTTGTTATAAGAAATTATGAAAAAAAATTATTGACAAGCTGTTGGCGCCTACGCACTCCTGCTGCCGTGTTAGGTTGTTCCCCCTCCTGTTGCAGGGCAGCATCCTCCTCTTCGTCATCCTCAGGCATGTCTGGGTCCGGTTCAAGGAGGGGAATGTTCCTTTTTACACAATATAGCACAACTGAGTATGATCTTACAGACCATCTCTGGGGAATAGAGTAGGCTACCACCAGTTATGTCAAGGCAGCGGAACCTTGACTTTAGGATCCCAAAGGTCCGCTCCACAATGCTGCGTGTCCTCTTGTGGGCGTCATTGTATGCTCGCTCTGCAGCAGTATTTGGGTTCCCAAATGGTGTCATTAGCCAAGGCTGGATGCCATACCCCTGATCAGCTGAAAGAAAAACACAGAATGGGATCAATTAGATGTAGGAGGCACTGTTGTACAGATCTTTGATGGCAGTAGTTGTCTTGTGTTGTCTGTGACTCTTTTGTGTACTAATGTGACTACCTATAGTTGTTGGTGAAAACTTTTGCATTGATTTTTATTCCTTGGCTGAGCAAGTGTTTGTTGGCTAACCGTTTGTCAGCAGTATGTATTTGTTTTTTCAGTACAGTGTGCCCTCCCTAGTATTGTGACTTGTCATACAGGTGTCCGTGTGTCTTCACTGGGGGTGAGATGATAGTTCCATGCAGAGTTGAAACATGAAAGTGTAGTTAACACGTTCATGTGAAAGTACCCAGGCCATCCCATACCTTAAAACTTATGCAATGTATTAGTGTACAGGTTATTGTGAGACTTCCAATTTGCAAGGTGACATTTAGGCAACCACAGTCATTAATGTCTTCCCATTAAGCTGTGGAGTAAAATCACATGTGTGACAGGTTCAATGGTGACTTCTGAAACATGGCTAGTGATGTGAGTACCTCAGTGTGTTCCTGTCTAGGTGTTGCTATTGTGGTGTATGTGTTGTTTGTCCTAGAGGTTTGCTGTGCAGTGTGTATATAAGTAGGATTTTTGTCCTTACCAACAAGTAGTCCATTGCCATACCGTCCATCCTGGAAGTGTTGGTTGATGGTGCTGTGACGGAAGATGAATGCGTCATGTACACTCCCAGGATATTTTGCCACAATGTTGCTGATCAATCCTTGGTGATCGACTATGGCCTGCACGTTGATGGAATGTGTGTGCTTCCTGTTGCGGTAGAGGTGTTCAGTCGCAGCAGGTGGCACAAGGCGTACGTGTGTGCAGTCGATTGCACCAAGGACGTGCGGGAAGCCACTGATGGCGTAGAACCCCTGTTTAGTTTCCTGCTGCTTCTGCAGTGTGTTAGGGAAGCAGATGTGGAGGGGTGTCAGTCGAATGATGGCATCCAGTACTTTTGGCAGGAATGCAGAGAATGATGGTTGGGATATTCCACCAACCAGGGCACCAGTTGTCTGAAACGAGCCACTTGCCAGCAGGTGAAGTACGGCAAGCAGCTTTGTCTCTGTTGGGATAGTGCGGCGAGTCACTAAAGTGGGGGCCAACTGCTGTTCAATATTTCTCAGCAGCTGCTGAATGGCCTGCCAGTTCAACCGGTACCTCTGGATGATGTCCCGTTCCCTGAGGCCATGCAGGGTTGTTCTTGGGCGGAATATCCTCTCCTGCCTTCTGCGCTGCCTTTGGGGTCCCTGCTGTTGTTGTTGTAGCTGCTGTTGTTGCTGCAGGGCTCTGCGTCTACGTGCACGCTGAATCAAAATCACCTCCATGTCTCCCTGTTGCTGCTCTGCTGCTCTGCTGCTGTGCTGCTCTGCTGCTCTGCTGTTTGTTCTGTGTGTTCTGATTAAATACAGGTGTGTTTGCCCCATTTTAACGCCTGCCCTGACCCAGGCGTTAAATTTTGACGCTATTCGTGCTTTGCGTCATTTTTTAGCTCCGCCTACCGGCCGGGAGTCATTTTTGCCCGGAAGCATAAATACGACGCACGGCTGTGTGCGTCGGTTTTTGGACGGGAACGCCTACCCTGCATGTCATTAACGCAGGGCGGGGTGCCGCTTCCAGAAACTGACGCACATTGCGGAATTTTCCTTTGCGCCGGCTCGGGTGTCAGTGTTTAAATATGGGGCAACGGAGTATAAATATGCCCCATAATGCCCAGGGGTACCCCTAGGTGCAAACGTAGCCACTTTGTAATTATGGGTTCTCTTGTTCCGCTGTTGTCCCCACACTCTTTACCTTGTACACTACACAGATCATATTATCTTATCTTTTGATGACCAAACTCCAACCCAACATTCATCAAAGAGATATCTGATCTCTTTACAGCAGCCTCCATCAGCTCTGTAAAACGTTGTGCTCTCAAGTGACACATCTCAATAGATCATGAACAAACCCATCTTGGCTACCACCGAGCACATTTCACAGCCAACCCGCATCACATCATGAGCATCACTCTTGGTCCTGTCTGTAAACTGATGTCTGAGGCAACCTGCCACTCCATCTAGAAGCTTAACTACACAGCCATTGCCATCGGCCTCAGTTTGTATGTTAGTATTGCTATATATACAGTGCGCACCAGGCATGCAACGGCCATTAGGCTAAAAGGGCTACAGCCCCCTGTTGTGTGCCGTAGCCCGGGCTGAAGCTCCTGGGTGCTTGCCTCAGGCAGTGCCTGGGCAGAGCACTGTTTAGATAACATTTTATTTTCTTTAGAAAGACATGTGAAGCTTCTGTGCTGCTGAAAAATGTTTTCAAAGCAGGGGTGGAGGTCAACAGTGATTCTAAATATGATTTCATGGACCTCATTGAGGGGCTCTCACTGTGCATGGTCACGTGCTTTAGCATTCCTCATTGTTTTACAGGCGATAAAATGACTGCCCATTAACACTGTGAAGACAGAGGCAGCATCTGCAACTGAAAGGTAATCTCTGCCCTGTTCCCAACCAACCTAAGACTGAGTCTATCCACACAGAAAAGGCACGTATTATATTGTATGTAATTTCATTTAAATAGCGCTTATTACACATGACAATGGGTAGAAAGTGCTATATAAATGCAAAAAAAGGAGAGAGAGGTTTTTTTCTTTTTTTAAATGGTGTTGCATTGAAATGATTCAGTGTCCATTAGGCAGTCCAGTTTTTTTTTACTAATAACATTTTGCATTTCCAGGGGGCTGAGTGCTATGAATTTAGGTGATTGTGGTTTTGCTTCTAAAAATTCCACTGCTGACTAAAAACCTAAGGGGCAGATTTATTTTATGCAACACAGCTAGGCAACTTGCTGTTTTGTGTTGCATGAAAGGGACAGAGCAGAAATGCGCCATATTTGCAAAAATATGGCACATTTCTGCTGTCTCCCAGCACTGGACCACTTGATTGAGACTGCCTGACACAACACAGGCATCCTTGTGCTATGGTGCAGGGGGCCTACATTAAGGGCAGGATTGTGTTTGTGCAGGAATGGGTATCTTCCTGTACAAAAACAATCCTTAAAGGAATATTCATCTTTGTGTGTGTGCTGCAGAATATGTCTACAAAGAGGAAGTAACAAGGAAAAGTAAAGGAAATTCTCCTTGTTAACCCCAGTTCGGGGAGGCACACCATTTTGACGCAATCCTGGTTTACAGACCATTTCTAAATCTTGGATTGTGTCAAAATCCATGGGTGGGTGCGAGGGAATACCCATATCGCATCCATGGAACGTATTACCTTGGTTTCACTAAACCACACACAGCCACGCAAGGTGGCTTTGCATGGCTTAGTTAATACTACTAAAGGACATGCGTTGCCTTCCAGTGACTTGCGTCATCCAAGGGCAACAAAATGACTAAGTAAATCTCGTCCTAAGCGTATGCAAAGTGATATTGACAAACAGAAGTCTGGGCAACAGTTACTTTGTTTAGGTGACTGGTGGTAGGTGGCACCAGCACTTATGAGTGGGGACAGAGACTTTTAAAAGGTAGTTCCTCAGGGAGTCCTTGATTTAAAATGCTCTTGGCGGGCTTTTATATCCCATAAGGAAGGCCGCCAATGGCCTATCAGGCAGTTTTTGCGTCAGAGTGATGGCTTGACAATAACGTTATATCACACAGTTACATTAACAGTCCGTGAACAAGCAACGAAAAAGAGCCGACCGTTAGTGTGCACCTCTACTTCATGATTGCTATGTAGCTCAATTTGGGTAGAGCAACACATGTGCGCCACATTTAGGACACAAGTGGGGTGCACTATTCCACTGTGCCTTGTCACAGGCTGCTGGGTGCTGACCTCTCAGTCCACAAAACACTGTATGTGCCTCTTGCCCTGGGTATTTGGAAGCTGAACATGTAACAGACTGAAAGAGAAGATCAGCATATCACTGTGTATATATATATATATATATATATATATATATATATATATATATATATATATATATATATATATGGCACCTGGCACTGCACCCACCAAAGCTTTCTGTTGCAGCAGCATGGTGTCCCCTAAACCGCGCTGCCCTTGTGTGGCTTACCTATTGGGCCTCCTTACTAGCTCTGCAAGTGGTAGTTGGTAGTTGGGAAACATGGTGAAAAGGGTGACCAGCTCCAAATCCAACACACAGACCCTTCAAAGGCACAATTGAAATACACCCTGGGTGCGTAAGATCTGGCCCTTGTTTTCGCTCATGCTGGCCCACTTTTGCAGTCAACTGGTGCTGCCCTTGCCTCTACTATCCTATGTCAGCTTCAAACCAGCAACTGTATCCCCATATGTTAATGCACCTTCTTCTTAGTCACAGTGCAAATAACTTTCCTGTTTTTAATGTTTGCCTGAAGAGGGGATGTTAAAGCTCAAGCTTAGTGCCAGAGACATTTTTTACATAGGCGAGGGAATCACCGAGAATGAGTAGGGATGTCATCTGGGTGAATATACTAAAACAACCACATTCCCCATCAAAGCAATGAAGTGGTCCGAGACCACCAAACTTAGGGACTCAATAATGAGGCCCATGGTGCAGGGCGGCGCATCAAGTGCCTTGCTGGGCTGCCCCGCGCCATCGAGAAAGGGCAGAAATGCACTGTATCCACAAGAAAAAGCTAATTTCTGTTCTCTCCCCCTGCGCTGGTGCACAAATTGCTGGCTAGCGCCAATGCAGGCAGCCGTGCACCATGGTGCAAGGATGCCTGCATTGCGGGGATGATTGCTTTTGTGCAGGAAGTGACAAAATCTTGCACAAAAACAATCATAAGAGGTGTTTTCCTCTTTCTATGTGTGCTACATTCTATTTTTCCACATTCTGTCATTCTTAAGCCACCCCTGAGACTTGTAAATCTGAGAATGAATCAGATTCCTTCAGGTTCCATGGGTGTTGCGTGGGAACACCCCAAGCAACATCGCAGTGTTATGTGTGAAAGGGGTCCAAATTTACAAGGCCATGAAAAGCCACACATGTATGGGCTGGCACACTGCTCCACCGGAGTGTCAAAACAAATGACGCTCCGGTGGCACTGTGTCCTGCTAGGGCCTCGAAAATAAGTCCTTTAGGTTTGAGAATTAAACATTCTCAAGCAGTATTTATTTTCCAAAAGACAAATTAATAAAATGTCCTCCCTGAAATTTCTCAAAATCATGGGTACTCACTGGTCTGCCCCTTCAAGCACTACCTCCATGAAAATGTGATTTGGTCCCCCCAGCTTTGTACTAGGGCCCATACTTAAAACTTAACAAGGTGAGCTCAGCCAAAGCATGATGGATCTAGAGTTTTGTTGCGCAACGTAACAATCAAATGGTTAAGACTGCCTTGGATCGAGAACCATATTTCAGTGCTTGTTTGTTTAAGTAGAGGAACCCTAAACTGAAGTTAGTTGCTCTTCTAAATATGTGGCTGAATACCTAGAAGACATGAATGAGTTCCTGCACAGAGAAAATTAGTTGCTGCACATGCAGAGAGAGTAGGACTCTTGTCATAAACAGACCCCATCCTCTTGTAGAGCAGACCTCATTCACAGATTGAGTTGATCTTTTTTTGCGTTTTTATGTAGCATAAACTAGACCTGAAGGTAAAATGGGCACTCTACATGAGCACCAGTTACATTACACATGATCGCATACAATTTTTAAGCCCCGGTAGATTAATGGCCTGGTTTAGATTTTAGTGGACGGTTACTCCGTTACAATGGTGACGGATATTCTGTCCGCTTAAATATAAATCCCATCATTTTCTAATGGATTCATGTTTTGGTGGATGGGATATCCATCACTGTTGTGACAGAGTAACCCGTCCGCTGAAATCCAAATCAGGCCCTAAGTGATTTGCCCAAGATCACAGGAGGTTGAGCTGACGCTGAGGCTTGAACCTCATTCCCCAGGTCCAAAGACAGCATCTCTGGACACCACGGCGGACTCCCTGCATACATATTGCTGAACCCCTGCATAGATAAAGCAGAGTTTATGCACAACTGGAGCTGAGCTCCTACAGATATTCTGTAGAGTTCCTTTACAGACAGTTTATTTCTTGCGCTGAACCAGAGCAGAGTCTCTGTATACATAGAGCTCACCCCCTGCACAGCATGAGTTGTGTTGATTAATAGATTGTGTTGAGTCGGTTCACAGGCAGAGTTCAGCTCTTTCAAATATTCATTAATATACTGTAAAATATTCTGTGAGGAGTGAGATGCTGGTGACCAGCTTCTAATCTATGGGAGTACCTCAGGCCTCACACCTAGGTTAGCCTCTGACATTGCCTGTCTCTGACAGGGAGTCTGGAGGAAAAGGTGGGAGAGAGGATGGAAGTTGGAGAGAAGGGATTGAGAAAAGATATTGTGGAGAAAGAGAGAGAGAGAGACAGTGAGATGAGATAGCGAGTCGCAACAGAGAAGAGAGAGCAAGTGTGAGAGAATATGAAGGAAGAAAGAGAGGAAAAAGAAATAAGAGGCAAACATGACTGATATGGGAAAGAGGACAGAACGTGTGTCCAGTGGGAGATGGCAGAATGAGTGATGTGTGAACAAGCAGCTGGCAATGATACTAAGGCACACCTTAGTGCACATTCTGCCTGTTACTTTTGCTCTGTTTTTCAACAGACATCTGACTGTCATCTTGTGAGTGGGCAATGCCACTGCTGGTGGTGTATGTTTTAGGTACAAAGAAACAAAACACATTTCGATAACACCTCTTAGTCACTTGCCAGCCATGTTTTAGAACTGTAGCAGGTAGTATAATTCAAGCATTAACTTTCACATATTTTGGTGAGGTGAGTCCTTTATTAAGATCATGTTTAAAAATAAACATTGGCAAACTAATTTGTTTGGCTTCTGTAAAGGTAGTTTATGTTTTAGAATGATCACTAATAAATACCACTGGGCATCATGAAATTGGCAGCATCCCTAGCACAAAGAATGTGGCAGCAGGAGTAGGAACAGCACAAGGTGGTGTCAAAGAGAGAAAGTACAAAAAGGACAGTTGTTGTGAAAGCTTCCCTGCGGAACAGGTAGAAGACAAGCATGAGTAGACATGTGTACCTCTCTCACAAAACAGGAACAGATGGGACAGCAGCAGTGCAAGCTTTACTTCCTTCTAGAACAGGTGCAACTTAGTTGACAGCAGTACAAGTCTCCCTTCCTTATAGAACATGCACAGCCTGGGCAGCAGCAATATAAGCTTCACTACATATCAAGCCCCTGCCGTGCAAGCTCACTTTCCTCACAGAACAGGTACTTCTTGACAGCATCATTATACTTCCTTTGCTCACAGTAGGTAGCAGCAGAACAATCTCAACATCCATTTAGAACAGACACAGCAGGACAGCTGTACTGTAAACCTTTATCGCTGACAGAACCTGTAAGGCAGGGATGTAGGTTAAACAGAATTATTTGGAGCAGGTGCTAAATCCTTTGAAATCGGTGCATTGGTGAAGGTGTGAGTGCTACTGCCCCTTTCAGTGTGGTGGATTTTAGACAGTAGCTGTGTAGACACACTTGTGTACTTTAGATGCTGTTAGGGTTGCTTCTGAAATATCCTGAAACTTCTGAAGCGGTCACATTGAGTCCTGCTGTTACCTCAACTCCTACCTTTTCAGATCCTGGAGCCTTGCTGCTGTCACTGAGTCTTGCTTTCAGTGCCTCCAGCTCTTAACGCTGCCATACCCTGCAACTCATGCACTTGTCACTGCTAGTGCTGCTGCTAAATATATACTGTCAGCTCCTCCTGCTGTTACTCTGAATACTGCAGTCAATGTATATAACTCATACCAGTCCCCTACTTCTTCAGGCCATTATGAACAATGCTGTCATCCACTAGTGATCCAGCTGTCAGTCCTTCTCCCACCACCTCTCCAGACTTGGTTGGAGCAGGCAAACCCTAAATGGAGTGGATGGATGTGTGAAGAATAAAGTCTATGAGAGAATGTCCCCTTCAAGGGTACAGGAGGAGAATTTTCTTCAGCAGACTCAGGCTTCAATCATGGTTGCCTCAGCTGACAAAATATATAAGCACTCCTTTCCACTGCTAGTTATACCTACAGTCGTCCTGGATGAGATCATTGGGCATCTATTCAGGTGGAGGAACATCTGGTGGTGCAGGTGCAGTCCACTACCTGGAGATACAGGATCCCAGTGTGAGAGAGAAGCAGATTTATGGGCATTCTCACACATTCCCTCATACATTGTCTATGTCCAGGTCTCTGCCTGGTTATCCTCAAATTTCTCAATCTAATCCTGCAGCAGTGTCTTGTACTGTGGATGCACAGCTTCAGCCCCTACATTAACATGGCTGACAACATTATTTACCATGATACATTTCTGGTGTAGCATGTGCACATTTACATTTTGGCATCTTTAGCCAACCCTCTTTCATTCGGACAAAAAGATAATGTGACTGAGTGCACGCATGGCCTAGGCATGTGTCTGTATTTTTTAAAGATATTTAATCTGTAGCTCTCAAACATAAACTGGCTTTAATAGTTGTAATTTGCAACATTAGAACTTTTGTGTCACAGCAACGCATAGCCATGTCAATTAAGCACTGGAGGGCCAGAGACTGGAAAAAAGATTCATCAACCCTTTGTATACTATTTTATAATAATGTCACAGTAAAGAAAGAGATATACTCATCATCTGGACCACGGTCTCTGTTCCACATTAATGGGTATACTAGAGATACATCACTATTAATAAGTTATTGCGTTGTTGAGAATTACATAAATATTTATGTTAAATACCACCATGTTACACTTCAACCCATAGTGTATGTGCATATAGACAAACCTGAACCTCAAATGTCAGCCAAAAATCTGAAATGTAATGAAGCTGCAACTCCTGTATAATGACTATGTCAACCTGGGAACCTAGCTTTGAATCCAGTTTAGATCATGACTGAAAATTGTAAAGTTCTGAGAAAATCAATTAATCGGTGATGACGTTGTAATTGTGTATAGCTGTGTTTAATTCACAAATTTAGGCTCCCATTTTATGTACACAGTCTTGCTTCATCTCCATCACTACCTATAATATACAACATTCTGTTGCTTCCTGGCTAAGTCTGTATTATAACTATATAAACTCATACATGTTTTTGCATTGCAAAGTTATCTAGTTTATTCCTCTCTGTGAATGCCCCTTCCTTTTGGGCTCTTTGTGAACACCCATCGTTTTGTAACATTCACATAGAAGCCCTATATAATTTTGTTTATCCCAATATATTTGCCACAACTTTAACAGGGTTCATATAAGTCTCCTACTCGATGTCTGAGGGAGCAATTTCTTGTGTTTATTGTGGGATCCCTCTCATAAACATGTTTTTGTTCCCTAAAGCATGTGTTTATTATGTGTCTGATGCTGCTTTTAGTAAGAAAAGGCACCTTGACATAAAGGCTTTCTTTTCTGTGTGTCAGACATGCACACAGGTGCACAAATCATCTTGCACACATCTGATACTCTCAAGTCTAGTGGATAGCCTTGAAGCTCCAGCAGTGTTTAGGGGCATATTTCCAAGCCCCTTTGCATCGCTCTTGCACTACGCAATGTGGTGCAAGAGCGACACAACTGAAAAAGGAGATTATGAAGGCACACAAGATCACCTTGTGTGGCCCTGATTAGCTTAAAAAATCTTAAGTAATGCAACGCAGTGCAAATTGCTGCGTTGGTCTACTCTGCAGAGCTGCCTCAAACTCAACATGGACAAGACAGAGGTCTTCGTAATCAACTCCCCCCTTTCTGCCTGGAACGATTCCTGGTGGCTGACCGCTCTGGAAAACGCACCTGCCCCCATGGACCACGCACGCAACCTGGGCATCATCCTGGACTCCTCTCTCTCCATGACACGCCAAGTCAATGCTGTCTCTTCATCATGCTTTCACACCCTCTGCCTCCCGTGGAATATTTTCAAGTAGATCCCCTCCGACACGAGAAAGAGAGTCACCCAGGCACTCGTCACCAGCAAACTGGACTACGGCAATGCACTCTATGCCAGCATAACCAAGAAACTACAATCAAGACTACAAAGACTCCAGAATGCAGAAGCCAGACTCATCCTGGACATTCCCCGACACAGCCACATCTCCTCCCACCTCAGAGACCTACACTGGCTCCCAGTCAACAAGCGAATCACATACAAACTCCTGATCCACACCTACATGGCACTGCACAACATAGGACCGGCAGATCTCAACCACCTCCTCGCCTTCTACATACCCAACAGACATCTCCGCTCCTCCCAGCTTGCCCTCGCAGCTGTCCCCAAGATCCAGAAAAGCATAGCAGGAGGAAGATACTTTTCCTACCTGGAAGCCTGGACATGGAACACTCTACCTCTCAAGCTCAGGCAGATTGCATCACTGTAGCAGTTCAGGGAGGACCTCAAGACCTGGCTCTTTGAGTGAGCAGCATGCCCACAAACAGCACCTTGAGACCCTATGGCTTTACAAATCTGTGATTGATTGATTGATTGATTGCACAAGGGAGGCATTTCCATGGGTGTTGCATGGGTGTTCCTATGCAACATCCATGGATTTTGACACATTCTCAAATTTACAAGTGGTAGGTCTGGGAATGTGCCAAAAACGTATGCCTCCCCAGGTGACACATATGACGAGACATGTCTTTATTTCTCCTCGTTTTTCCTCTTTCAGTGGGCAAAAAGCCTCAAGTGATTGTTTTTGTGCAGGAAGATACCCCTTCCTGAACAAAACCATCCTGCATGCAAAAGAGGCACCTAGGCACTAGGCTGCCAAAAGGGTGCCAGTGCAGGGGAAAGGGCAGGAATGCACTGTATTGACAAATATGGCGCATTACTGACTTTTCCCTGTCACACAGTGCTGCGCAGTAAGGCTTCTTGCTGCACTGCACTGCGTGACAATCTCATAAATATGCCCCCAAGTGTCTGAGTAGAAATTTTTAGTAAAGCCAGTAGATTTTTTAATGTGTCCATGCGTGAAAATACAGTCATTCATGAATGTTGTTTGCAAGTGTTAGTACATTAAATACGGACATATTGGCAATGTGTGCTCTTATACTGCTCTGAGAATGTCTCTTCCCACATTGTGTGAACTGATAGCCCCACTATTTCAGCTTGGTGTACTAGCCCCCCCCGCAAAGTTCAGGTCTAGTTGCGCACCTGGCTCACACCTACCTGTGAAGCAACCGAGCGCTGTAAATTACATGAGGGCTTGGGAGATGAACTGCAAAATAGCGTACATCAAGTGAGAATTATACAAAAACATTGTGCACTCTTTCAGGCACCAGGAGATAAAGGGCCTGATTTGGATATTGGTGGACGGGTTACTCGGTCACAACGGTGCCGGATATCCTATCTGCCGAAATCTAAATCCCATTATTTCCTATTGGATTTAGATTCCGGCGGACAGGATATATGTTGCCATTGTGAAGGAGTAAGCCATCCGGCAAATATCTAAATCAGGCCCTAAGGGATTGACCCAAATTCACACAATGTTGAGTCTAGGTCAGAGACTGGGATTCACATATTCCAAAGGTGCCAGCTCGAGCCACTGAGCCACACTTCTCCCTGACTGACTGTTCTGTAGCCTAGCATGGAGAACAAAAAATAATAAAGACCATGTGCATATTCCACAATTATGTAGTCGTCTTTGGAAATTCTTCCAACACCAGAATATGCTTTTCTACCTCTTAGTGAAGCCTTCATCATAAGTGACCAGGAACTCCTGCTGCAGCTGTTGAGGGCATCCTCTCCGGCCAGAGCTGCTGACTTTTGGAGCTGGAGAACTAGGTTCAAATCTTGGCGGTGACTCCACATCCTCTGATTCTGGGTAAATCACTTAGGGCCTGATTATGAGTTTGGCAGGCAAACTTCTGACAAAGAGGTTGCCGCCTTACTGGCTACATCCCCACCGGGACCATTACCAACGTTTCCGTCTGTCAGCCCAGCGGGAAGGTGGCGGTTGGACCGCCACAGCAGCAGCAGTCCTGATCGCCACCATGAGTCTTGTGGCCTAGTGACCGCCAGACTCATAATCAGGACCTTAATCTTCCTACACCACCTAAAATTACTGTGTCCTTTTGTAACGTAACTAGTGCTCTTGTAAAGTGCGCCAATACCTTTGGGTCGGGTTCCCGCTATATAAAACCGAAAACAAAAATCGATGTCCACCGTATCAGTAATACCAGCACGGTACCACCGCTTGACAATACCTGGCTAATTGTATTGGCGTTCTTTAAGTCAAACGTATTTAAATAAAAATAGTGGTGGTCACACAATGGCAGTCGGCGCCTCTACAACTTATTGATATCTGATTAGAATATTTTGATGAAGTCATTAAAATTTTTGTCTCCAATTGAATATATGTAATTTAGGCAGATTTGTTAATAAATTATTAATAAATGATACATTCTTCAGTTTGTTTAAAAAACATTTTTTGTTTATACCCAAAATTGTTGTTTGTTTATTGAAAGGGAAAAATGACGCATGAGGCTTAGGAGCAGCCTAAAATGTAATTGTCTAACAGAACTAACATGTAAATACTCGAGTGTAAACCTAATAGATTCCACAGTAGTCTTAATACTAATCTACAAGAAGTAGATTTACGCTGTTTCAAACGTTTTGCATTATACACAACTTCTGAGCTAGGATTTTTGAAGACCCAGAAAGAAACTTGACACTTTGGCTTTCCCTCATCGGGACATGTTTGGGGCCTATGGTTATAATCTGAGGCCACATGGTAGCGAACCCTTAAAACGACGGCCTAGTATCACTTTAAGGCCCTGTTGTAGAAAATAAGGTCGGGAAAAGTTTAGGGATGGACCCACCTTTCGTGACAACAAGCAATAATTTATTGTGTTTTGCCTTCATAACTAGGCCCTTAATCTTACATTTTCGAGGTCTTTCCTTTCCTGTTTATGTAAAAGACCTTTAATGTTGTATTGTTTTAGGCATCAAGAAACATTGCTCACATATTTAGTCATTTCTGTTAGTGGATGCTGGACAAGTGCATGGTCTCACTTTGTTTATACAAGTGGTTATGTTGTCGGCTGTCTGCATCCTTTGACCTCCTTTGATGCTGAGGTTCAGTCCAATAATGTACAATAAATTGTTTCACTGCGTAAACCAATTTCTTCATCTGTACTACCGGGTATTGCACATTTGTACAACCCAAGCGGCTCTTGGACAGTTATAAAATGCAATCCTGCTGTTCCATATGTGCATATTGTCAGTCCTGCCCTGCTTGTTTAAATATCCACAGGTTACAGGATGCACTTATATTAGACTGATCTACATTGATATGTTTGACCGCTCCTATCTCCTATGTCGAGAATGACCGAACCCTGGGAGGCAGGCAGCTCTAAGTGCAGTAGCCTGTGGCCGAACGCTGGATTGCAGACAGTCCTATGTGCGGTACTATGTGGCTGAACCCTGGGTGGCAGACAGGTATATGTGCAGTAGCATGTAGCCGAACCCCATGTGATAGTTTTATGTGCAGTACCCTGTGGCCGAACCCTGGGTGGCAGTCAGTTATATGTGCGGTACTCTGTGGCTAGGAGGCTGCTGCTACAATGAGAAGAACTGGAAAAGTCAATAGGTCTGTGTTTTTGTTGGGACGAAATATTTGGTAATAGTTGTGTTGTTTCTTGTGCATCTTAGCAGTCCTGCCCTGCTTGGTGACAAGATGTCAGAAGATGCACTTGTATCGGACTGCTCTACATTGATATGTTTGAGCACCCCTAGCTCCTGTGTCAAGAAGGACCTCTGAGGATTGAGCCAAGAAAAAAAAGGATTACATTTTAAAAACGTAGGATTCTGGGCATTTCGCTTTACCGCCCTGCCCCTTAAACTGTAAATAGGTTCATGGTACAATAAAAAGGTACTCTATACCACTACTACATTCTACAACACTCTACACAACTCCATCTATGCCACTCAGCAACACTTTACTCCACTGCTACTCTATGACACACTACTGAACTGTACTCCAATGTACTACGTTGCTCCACTCAACACCACACCACTGTACACTGTATATGCCACTCCATTCTATGCCACTCTGTGCCACTATTCTTTAACACACTGTACAACACACCACTCCACGCTACTCCAATCTACAAAACTGTACTTCACTCTATGTCCCTCCACTGTACCACCATACACCACTCTACTCCACTCTGTGACACTGTACAACATGCCACTTCACTATACAACATGCCACTTCACTCTATGACTCGCCACTCCACTGTACGACACTCCACTACAATCCACTTTACAACACTCCATGCTACTTTGCTCTATCACACACCACTCCACTGTACAACACGCCACTCAACTGTACACCACCCCAATCTGAGGTAGCCCTGAGGAGGTGGTGTGTAACATAGGTTTGGGTGATTATACCAGGTGCTGCAGCCAGCACCCGCTACTAGTCTTACTCAGCTATGGTGGAAAAGATTATTTTCGACTAAGGAATTCTGGCAAATCAGCCAGCTATTGTGGAAATTACTGGGTGCTTGACCGCATGATTCAGTGTTTCACTGAGGTCCGACCTGTACATTCAAGGCTTTTTCCCATCAATACCCTGAACCAGGTATCTGTTTGCAGCTCTTTCAATGCATGCAATTATTAGGGAGAAGTGCTCTAACCAGATTGCAAAGACTTCAACTATTGACTAGGGCCATAGTTTTAAGGCAATATTTAAGGGCTCATATTGTAGATCAGCAGGATATGACTGCCTTTCAACAAGCGAGGAATCCATTCCTGCTGTACAGATGTCCTGAACATCAAGAATCAAATTCTAGCCCACAATTCTGGATTCATCTGAAATACAATTCTTAGTATGTCAACAGAACCCCATGAGTAGAGGAGGTGGCCTGCTTGGGGCGTTTCAAAACACATCTGTGGTGAGGGATATGACTCACACGCCTTTGTGAGTCATAGGGCATTCTGTGTTCCATCGTTTAGAAGGTGGTTGTTGTTTGAAGAGACCCTTGGCAGTTGCTCTCAGCTGGGGTAGCAATAAACCTGCAGAATTAATCTCTTCATCTCATTGTGGTTATTCTCACCTTTTTACACTGGCGACAAGCAGGAGTCTATCCCAACATGCCAAGAGGAGACCAGTGTAAAGCAAGTGGAGATGTTTCGCTCCTATCCTCTCTGAGACTGCTTTAAGTGCCAGGAAAGTAATAAAATACGCAAACGTGGTTGTGGTACCATGGTTTGTAGGGATCTACTAAGAGGCCTGTGGTAAGACATAGCATTGGATCTAGTGGTCAATTGACAGAAGTACTCCTTTTGTAGCTGTGGATTGACCTTGAGTTGTTCTCAAGGTGGCCTGAAGTTGTATGTTTGTCAGCTATCAGCTCAGGGTAGTTATCCATTTTATAAAGGCTCTTTTCAAGAGGGAAGGTGTTCCCAACAGTTTATTAACTGATAATGGAGTACAGTTTTTTTCTAGAGAAGTAGGAGAATTTCTGGCATCTTATGGGGAGGTACATAAGAGATCAGTTTTATACCAACCCGAAACCAACAGAATGGTTGAAAGATTTAACAAGACACTAAAATAAGCCTACAAGTGGGCTAAAATTGATAGGCTAGACTGGAAGAAGGAATTGCAGAATCACCTGGTATCATATTGTCTTTCCCTCATATGACGACTGGAAAATCTCCATTTGAACTTTTAAAGGAAGAAATCCCAATTCCAAGTTAGTTCCAGGTTGGATGGAGTGGAACAAGGATAGGAGGACATCTCAGCGAACAATGACTGAAGGAGCAAGGAGTGTGAGAAAATGGCTAAATGAAAGGAAGATTTTCATGCAAGACGTGGTAAAAGAGATGGATGCCATTAAAGGTGACTGGGTGAAAATAAAAACTCATGTTGGAGCTCAGCCTGGTTCAAAATCCACAGACCAAAGGAAGGTGATAAAAATATTCAGGAGTGCCATCAAAACGGAGGATGGTAGAATATGGAATCTGAGTAGGGTCGTTTTGTTGAAGGGTTCTAATTTTCAACATATCCTTTCCAACAATGTTCCTCCTAATTGTGAAAGATCTACAGAATCTCTTGGAAAGTCTTCAATATGGACAGATGAGTACCAGGTCAGTAGTGGCACGTTTTTGTCAGAGGGTGGAAAGCCAAAGAGATCCTCTAGAATGCCTGACTATTGTAAAGATCATGTGAGAATGTAAATACTGTTTTCACCTGTATATGATGTGTAAGATGTATTTTTCTTATTCATATGTTTGACAGCATTATATTCTACATGGATTTGTTAAGCCTCTTCATATTTTCAATGCTCAGAGTGCATTTTTTATCCATATCTAGTGTGTATTGCTTTATTCTTTATTCTTTATTTTTTCCTTTTTTTTGCATAAAGGGAAGATGTGTGGTAAGTGCTACGGCTCACAATCATTTGTGAGTGATAGCTCATCCCATGTTCCATCGGTTGGAACGTGGTTGTTGTTTGAAGAGAGTCTTGGTAGTTGCTCTCAGATGTAGTTATGGTAGGAATACATCTGTAGAGTTAAACTCTTCATCTCATTGTGGTTATTCCCACCTTTTTACACCCTTCATTCATTAGCAGGTCAGGCTTTGACTGCCTAGTCTCTTAATAAAATGTTTTTGTTTGTTTTGTTCATTTTCGAAGTATAAATGATTGAATTCAACATTTCATAAACCTTCCTCTATCGGGACCATATTGGTTGTAAGTCAATTCCTGCAAACCTCCATTTTTCATTTTAAAATACCACATACTTTTGCGATGCATGGGTGATTTTGTACTCTGTTCTCTTTTATTTTAACATAAATATGTCAATTTATTTTCCTTCTGGTCATTGATTTCCCACTCAATTTTATATTTTGGATAACTATTGAGGATTTATTAGGCAGTTGGATTATTTGTAATGCTCTTTCCATTAGTATCAAGTACCTCTACATTGTACTAATAATACACCCAGAGTTAGTACGGTTAGCATCTTCAACTGTAGATCGGCCGAGTCCCTGTGTGCCATCATTTCCCTCAATAAGAGTATTTTTGGGCACCATTTCGACCCAGTGCTAAAGGTAACATTGGCTTAGCCACAATTGAAATATATAATTTACTTATAAGTCCCTAGTAAAATGCACTACCTGTGCCCATGGCCTGTTCATTAAATGCTACTAGTGGGACTGCAGTACTGCTTGTGCCACCCACTCAAGTAGCCCTTATACATGTCTCAGGCTTGCAATTTCAGAGCCTGTGTGAGAAGTTTTAAACTGTCATGTCAACCTGGCAAGTTAACCCTCTTGCCAGGCCCAAACCTTCCTTTTTAATGCATATAAGTCACCCCTAATGGCAGGGGGAATTCTGTTTAAAAAGTAGTACATGAACGTTTGAGTTTTACTTGTCTGTATAGTGAAAAAAAAACAAATAAATTTTTCACTACTATGAGACCTCCCCTCTCATAGCATAACACTGGGGATTCCTTATTACATTTAATAAGCTGCAATTTCTCATTGGGAAGGGATAAATCCGTCCTGTTTAGTACCTATGGAATTGTAATGATAAATACTTGTTAGTGGTAAATGTTACAATTTTGAAAATGCCATTAGAAAGTTGACACTTTCCTACTCAACACAATGGGACCTTGAGTGTGACTTGATGAGCCCTGACGGGCCATTAATTAGCTTGATGGGAGGGCAGAGCTAAGCACAGCCTCACCTGCACCTGAATAGGCTGTGCCTGACTCCTTACATAAGCCTAACAACCCTTTACTGTCACTCCAGCCATCTTGGAGCCAGGGCAGGTGAGAAAGGGGTTTCCCTGCAATTTGAAGCCACTGTTTAGAGACCCAGGGCACCAAACTACAAATACTGGACCTCAACCACCATTTCAGTACACTTCTGGACCTGTGGATACTCTGCCACGAAGAAGGACTGCTTTGGTGCTGAAAGGACTGCCACTCTGCTGGATTCCTGCTCTGCTGTGCTGACATGCCGCCTGCTGCTCTCCTTGCTTGGCAGTGAGAAGGACTGAACCTGAATCTCTTGAACTCAGAACCAAGGGCTTGCTGGCTTGTCTCCTGTTCTTCTGAAGTCTCAGGGATACAAAACACCTCTAACAAGCCAGTTACAGCTCCTGGACGGGTCTTCAACCTGCTTCTGGCCCCCCAGAGGCACCTCTCCAGTCCTTGGCCTTTGGAAGCAGTTTTGGCTCTGAAATCAAGCTTTTGAGCTCTTTGCAAGCACAAACGGGCCCTCTCGCATCTGAACTTCACTGCTCGCCAGAAGAATTAGTGTGAGCTGCTGCAAGTTTGTCTCTTTACACAGGAAGCATTGCCGCTCGTGACCGTGAGTCTCCAGTCCAACTATCCATGACGCCTAGCCAACTCTTCACACAGGTGGACTACCACCAGCGACGCTCTCCTTGCTCCTGACAAACTTTTTCCCAGCGAATGGGACTCTTGGCTCAATTCTTCAGAAGGTTAAACTTCAGCGGGACTTGACTGGGACTGTACCAGACTCACAGGCCATCATGATCAGTCTGAACTTTTGGATTTAACCCAGTCTAGCGTTATCAGATAGCTCCAGTTGGCACTTTATGATTTTAAGAACTATATTGCATTTTAATCTTTAAAAAATCATCTCTCAACTTCTAATTATTGGATTTTTGTTGATTTGTCTTGTTTTGCTCACACAATTAAGCACTATTCTTCTAATCAGATGTGATGTTTTCACTGTTTTACTGTATGAAGTGTTGCACAATTATTTTACACCTTGCCTGTTAAGTTAAGCCTGACTGCTTTGTGCTAAGCTACCGGGGGGAGCACAGGTTAATTTAGAGTGTCTATCCGACTTTCCCTGACTAAGACTGTGGTTCCTGCTTGGACAGGGCACATACCTATGCCAACCACAAACCCAATATATAAAAGTAAGTCACCCTATAGGTACTTTCATAAGTATGTAGTAACCATATTTCTCGAGGAGACCTGGTTGATTTACTAGGCCAATTATCCTCAAATCTACCATTCAATATTGCTAGATGTAAAGTAACTGTCCAGTGTAATACGAGACATCTCTGCATATTTACAGTCAAGTACATTGGTTGACTTCCACCCCAAACCTCATGCAACCACCCATGCTTTTTGTTGCAGAGCCCTATCTCCCAAGCATTTGTGGCAGGGTTGTGCATCAAAAGTGAATGCCACTTGAAAGCAAATGTTAAAAGGGGTAATGTTTTCATTTCTCCTTTCTTTTATGACTTTATGTGTGTGCTGCACTGTACAGCACACCTTCAAAGAAGGAAATATTTTAAAAGTTCTCCTGGCATAGTATTTTGTACTAGATGGGAACCCTTCTAGTACAAAACCTATGCTATACTCGCACACATCTTTGCACTGTGGCGCAAGGGTATGTACATGGCGCTTGGTAGCAATATTTTGCACCAGCACTAGAGAGAGGAGAGGTGAGAGGCATTTCTCTTTTGGCTGTTGGACTGCGTTGCATGGGAATTTAGCTAATCTGGATAATTGTGTAAAAAATATTGTCTACACAAATATTGGCCCTCATTTTGACATTGGCAGTAAGTCCTGCTTACCGCCATGCCGACTGCCGCCAACATACCGCATGCGGCGGCGGTTTACTGCTACCCATAGAATGACCCACACATAGCAATCGGTCACTATACAGACACATACACAAGTTGGCCAGACCAAAGGTCATTGATAAACTGGCAGTGGCAACACCCACACCGTTACGCCACCAGAACTACGCCCACAGCATTATGACCCACGAATCACTGCGGCGGACATTCAATGGCGCTAAACCATTGGCGGTAAATACCGCTGCTCTCAACTCTAGGATATAGGCATCATACGCAGACCCAGGATACTTTGTATTGACATGGGAGATGTTCTGGTCCGCCAGGCACACCATTTGAACATTCATCGAGTGAAAGCTCTTTCGATTTCTGAACACCTGTTAATTTCTCCGGGGGGGGGGGGGACAAAGGCAATATGTGCACCATCAATAGCCCCAATAATGTTAGGGATATGTCCCATTGCATAGAAGTCAGCTTTCACTGTGGCCAAATCCTCAACCTGGGAGAAAACAATGTAGCTGCGCATGTTTTCATCAGGGCAGACAACACTCTTGTTAGCACTATTGAGAACATTGGCTGTGACATTCCTGCTGCCAAGCCCACTGTCACTTGGAAAGAACCAGTTGCCAAGAAATATCATAGATAGCACCTGCACAAGAGGGGGGATCCCAGTGGGGTGAGGGATAGCAGATATCAGGTCTGGCTCCAATTGGCCCTGTCAAGTCTGTAGGTGAGGATAATGTGACTGTCCTCCATTGTTGCCAAGTCCACCAGGGGTCTGTACACGGGGGATGTCTCCATCTCCTATTCATTGCAAAATAGGGGGCAAAACGATGAGCATCTGGTCAGTATTCCACATTTCCGAACTTTACACTGCATTGCATGTTGTGACTGAAACAGTATGTTGTTTGATAGGCCCAAATCGTGCCTATGTTTACTGTGACACAGTTAGGTACCATGGCCTGCCCCCCCAAAATGGCGTCTGCCTGTCCTGTGTGGATGGACATGTGGAAATGAGGTAATGCTGCTGACGTTGTGCGCCGTTGTGGGAGGTGGTCGAGTACCGCCGTGCAACTCCTCATTGGTTGTCTGTGGGCCCTATGGGTTACAGTGGCCAATGGTGATGTACGCCAGCGGTGACAGTACGCACCGCCACGGATGTGACCACCATTTTCTATCTGTTCTCTCACTTGCTACCTAACCTTCAACAGGAGAGGACCTACACTGCAAGTGCTGCTGTAACCTGTGTCTGGAACCGACCATGGCTCGTGTGACTGGGTAAAGGGCCTCTGCCTTCACCGCTGCAGAGTTGGAGAGACTGGTGGATGAGGTCCTACCCGAGTACCAAATACTGTATGGGCCTCCAGACCAACAGGTGAGTACACTGTGAGCACGATGCCTGGGGCATGAATGCATTGAGTGCTGTGTGTGAGGGCCTCGTGTAAGGGGGAGGGGGTGGAAGGGTCCTTGGCAGAGTGCTGCATGTATGATGGGCAATTTCTGTGTATGAGGGGATGTGAGGGATACGGTGGGACATGAGTGTAAGAGGCCGGACGGTATGGCTGATACCTTTTTCTATGTTTATTTGTCTGCAGGTCAGCGCCCGTCAGAAAAAGGGTGTATGGTGTGCCATCCCCAAAAACATGCGGACCCTGGGGGTCTATGGCAGGAGGAGCACCCACTGTCGGAAACGGTGGGAGGACCTGAGACGCTGGGCACAGAAGACGGCGGAGGCCCAGCTGGGGATGGCCTCCCAACGAGGAATGGGTGCCCGTCGAACCCTGACCCCCCTGAGGTTCTGCATACTGATGGTGGCCTATCCGGAGCTGGATCCCGCATGCCCCAGGAGGCCGAATCCGATGACGGTGAGGGCACCAGTGGGACGGAGGGCGAGGGGAGCACCACGGCGGAGACAGGAGGGGACAGTTCTGACAGTGACTCCTCCTCCAATGGAAGCTCCCTGCTGGTGGCGGACACCTCTGTGCCCACCCCAACTACAGGTACAGCTGCCACCCGCGTACCAGCACAGCCCTCCCAGCAGCCCCTCAGTGAGATGCCCGTGCCCGCTCACCCAGGAGGGTGGGCATCTCCTTCGCCCCAAGCACCTCAGGCCCTGCCCCAGTTAGCCCTGCTGCCCTGAGTGAGGAGGCTATTTACCTCCTGAGATCCATCTCTGTTGGGCAGTCAACCATAGTGAATGCCACCCAGGGGCTGGCAGGCCATTTGCAACAAACAAATGTATTCCTGTAGGGCATTCACTCTGGCATGGTGGCCCAACAGAGATCAATCCAGGCTCTGGCCTCCTCCCTGATGGCAGCCATTGTCCTAGCCTCCCCCCTCCAACTTCCTCTACCCAGTCCAATTCCCCTCAACCCCAACCTATCCCAAGCACACATTCAGACCAGCATGCACCCAAGACAACACACAGGAGTGGCTCAGGCAAACACAAGAACCACATATCATCCCACAGGCACTCACACAAACACCATCCAGAATCAGACACACCAGCATCCACTGCCTTCACTGTGTCCCCCTCCTCCTCATTGTCCACTACCCTCCCAGTAGCATCTCCACTGACACCTGTAGGCACTACATCCTCATCCACTACCTCCATCACCATCACGCCTATCACTACACACCCGTCACTGGCAGTCACCACCCCCACATCCATGCACACATCCCCTGTGTCCTCTCCCAATGTATCTGTGTCCCCTCCTCCCAAAGTACACAAACGCAAGCACTCAGACACCCAACAGTCAGCCACCTCACAACAACATCCAGCCCATGCACCTGCACCTGTCATGACCACACAAACTTGCCAAGTCAAATCAAAGAAGTGCATGAGAAAAGCAAAGAGATATCCTCAGCGGAGACAGCAAAGCCCAAACTGGAAGAAGGTTTGCAGAGTAATCTTGCGCTTATTTCAAAGGAAGAATCAAGAAGAGAAGATCCAAGATGGCCGCTGTGAGTCCTGAAGGTTAGTTACAGTTCTAGTCTTGCAATCGGTTGGTTGCTAGGTTACGAGCTCTCCAGCTGGAAGCCTTGCACTTCAACTGAGGTCTTACAGGAATCAGCTGTGTGGATAGAGAGTGCGCTTCAGAACAGAAACTCCTGTGAGGTAAAATTACATTTGAAGATTATATTACAGGAAACGGATAAATATTGTCAAGGTTTATTCGAAGAGTTTGATAGTAGACCGTTCCCGTGGAAGTCGGCAAGGCTACAGAGTTAATGTATGAATTAACCTTATGTTTACAAGGTTCTTGTTTAAGATATTAAAGTCAAAGAAAAAACGAACTTTAAAAGAGCAAGTATCTACAAATGTCAAGGTTATAAACAAAGCCCAAGTTTAAAGGAGAAACGAACTGTTAACAAATAAGCATTTACAAATTCAATGGTAATAAACCAAAATAGAGTTTAAAAGAGAAACAAACTTAAATAAACAAGCATTTACAACTACAAGTTATCGACAGATGTCGAAGTAAGGAAGGAGAAACTAACTGTAATAAACAAGCATTTACAAATAAAAGTTATCAACAAATGTCGAAGTAAGAAAGGAGAAACGAACTTTAATAAACAAGCATTTACAAATACAAGTATTGACAGAAGTCACAATAAGACAGGAGAAATTAAATAACATCAGCTGATTTGAAGAACGCATTATCACCAACTATATATATATAGCAACATAAAACCAATCTCTAACAAAGGTTGAGAAGTTCTTCCAGAATCAGTAATAAGCATTTTTTTAAGAAGAGCTAACATTTATAGAGAGAAGCAAGGCTACAGAGAACTCAGGGTGAGTGAAGAAATAATAGAATTAAAGAGAATTAAGTGTTGAGAGTAGAAAGTGAAAAACTGATGTTGTATGTCCCTAGTAATTGCGACTGTGACTCTTGCAGGTGCTGTATCCAATCTTAGATGTGAAGAGGCAGACTGAGTACTGGCGTTCATCATCTCTGTGGCAGTCTCTCTACCATCCCATTCCCCTTTCCCCCTCCGGGGTACTCAGCACGAAGGATTAATATTCGTTGTGAGTAGCTCGGGTCGGGACTGAGGAGTTATCTTCTGCTTCTGAGGAAATCGAATTGAAGTATCCTGACAGATTGAAGTGCCATCACCCTAATTTTAGGGAAAAAAACAGATTTCCTCCTGAGCAGAATGGCAGAAGGAATTGATATAAAAGCATTAGCCACCGTTTTGGAAGGGTTACCGAAACAATTAAATAACACCATAGAAGAAACAGTCCAAATAAAACAGCGAATAAATGAGTTAAGGAACACTGCTAAATCAAATGAATCTGTGTTTTCACAAATCCCTAGCCCTTCACAGTCTGCAGGTATATCCACTCAAGTAATTCATGCAGTTTCCCCTATTATTCCTTTGGCTCAACCCGGCCGCTTCGGTGGGGATCCAAATAAGGCGCAGATTTTTCTGACCCAATGCTCATTGCATTTTTTATGTAGACCAGTCATTTTTTCTGAAGACCAGTCCAAAGTGGCATTTATATTGTCTTATCTGACAGGAGATGCGGCAGCATGGTCCATGCCAATAATTTCCAGAAATGATCCTGTTTTATATAATTTCCAAAATTTCAAGGAAGAGTTCTTAAGAATATTTGATCGGCGAACTGCAGCTCAAGCCACTGACAATGAACTACTGGAAATCAGGCAAGGTAATAAAGATCTAGTAGCCTATCTGGCTCATTTCAATAAACTCAATGTAGAGACTGCCTGGCCGGAGTCAAAAAGGGCCGCCATATTTTATAGTGGACTGAGAGATGAATTGAAAGATGCCTTAGCACAAGTTCCAAATAGACCCACCGAAATTTCGGAGTAAATTGATCTTGTGTTACAGATTGACCACCGGTTAACTGAACGAAGAGCAGAAAAGAGAAGAGAGTATCGACCATTTCCCCTGAGAATTGATCATGTAAGAAATTATCATACGAGAGCCGGAGAAGGGATAACGATAGAAGAACCAATGCAAATTGGTTCCATCCGAGGTCCTTTATCTAAGGAAGAAAAAGAGAAAAGAAGAGTGAATCAACTATGTTTATATTGAGGTGCATCTGGGCATTTTGTTAAAAACTGTCCCAAGAAACCCAAAGCTCTTCAGTTGGGAAAAGGCCAGCTTCATCAGTAGAGGGAGTTGCCCTGGTGAAAGCAGAACCCAAGACAACTCCTTTAGATCAACGAGTGGCGAATACCTTACAAACCGCAGCGCCACATTTGGTACAAACAGTATCAGTTAAGACCCTTGAGAAGGAAATTCAAGGGATCTCAGTTATGATAGACTCTGGAGCTACGGGCAACTTCTGTGATATCAAATACGCTCGTAAAATGGGTATTCGATTTATCAAGAAATCTACTTTGGAAGTAGTAAGAGCTGTGGATGGAACCAATCTTTCTTCAGGACCCATTTCCCATGAGACCGAACCAATTCAGATGCAAGGTTTTGGTGGACATCAGGAGCAGATAATCTTTAATTTGATAGATGCTCCACAATTTCAACTCATTTTGGGTCTGCCCTGGCTTACAGAACATAATCCACAAATTGATTGGAGCAAAAGAACGATCAAGATGAATTCCTCTTACTGCAAAGAGAATTGCTTTCATGATGGAGTGGAAGTGTCCACCAAGTCCCAAGCGGCCTGTTTATCATCACACTCTTCAATGATCTGTGCACTAAAGACAGCAGAAATCCCAAAAGAATATGAGGATTTAGTCGCCGTTTTTTATGAAAAGGAGGCTGAGAAATTGCCACCACATCGACCCTACGACTGCAAAATTGAACTGGAGCCAGGTGCGATATTGCCATGTAGCAGAATATACGCATTGACTGAAGCAGAGAATCAACATTTAAAGGAGTATTTGGATCAATATCTTGCTAATGGTTTTATTCGTCCTTCTGAATCTCCAGTGTCATCCCCACTATTTTTCATACCAAAGAAGGATGGGAGTCTTCGAACTTGCATTGATTATCGAGCCCTCAATCAGGTTACCATCAAGAGTCGATACCCACTGCCTTTAGTGTCAGTTTTATTAGATCAAGTAAAGAATGCTAGAATCTACACCAAATTGGACCTGCGAGGAGCATATCATTTGATTCGAGTGGCTTCAGGGGATGAATGGAAAACCGCTTTTTGGACTCGATACGGATTATTTGAATATCAAGTGATGCCTTATGGGTTATGCAATGCTCCCGCTGCCTTCCAGCATTTCGTTATTGATATATTACGAGAATTCCTCGACCGGATTGCCGTGGTTTATATAGATGACATTTTAATCTTTTCCGACAATCTACAGGAGCACATTTCCCATGTTCGATCCATCCTCACAAGGTTGCAAGAAAACCATCTCTATGTAAAATTGGAGAAGTGTGCCTTTCATGTGGAACGAGTTGAGTTCTTAGGATTCATTTTGTCACCAGAAGGAGTTAGTATGGATCCTGCCAAGATAAAGACAGTGCAACATTGGCCTTCTCCTTGCAATGTCAAAGAGATCCAGAGTTTCTTGGGGTTCGCTAATTTTTATCGAAGATTCATATCCAATTTTTCTCAAACAGTTACACCCATTACTCGATTGTTGAAGAAAGGAGTGAAGTTTGAGTGGACAAAAGAAGCTGAAAATGCTTTTAATTTTTTGAAGAATTCCTTCGTCTCAGCTCCAATCTTGCTCCACCCCAATCCAGATGAGCCATATTATGTGGAGGCAGATGCTTCAGATGTTGCCATAGGAGGTATCCTTTCCCAGCGTCATAAAGATACAGGTCAATTACATCCAGTGGCCTATTTCTCTCGAAAATTAACACCACCAGAGATAAATTATTCAATTGCGGATAAGGAGCTATTGGCAGTCAAAGAAACTTTTCGTGAGTGGAGGCATTACATTTTGGGAGCTAAGCATAAAGTGACCATTTACACGGACCACCGAAATTTACAGTTTTTAAAATCAGCTCGAACTCTACCAGCTAGAGAACTGCGTTGGTCCCTATATTTTGCAGACTTTGATTTTGTTATCACTTTCAGACCAGGAAAAGTAAATGGGAAGGCAGATGCTCTATCTCGAATTGATACCGGTGCAGTTAAAGAGCCTCCAGAAAAAAGAATTGATTATTCCACAAGAGAAGTTCATATCTGCCATATTGTATGAAAATTTAACCAAAGAAATTCAAGAAAACTTAACATTCGAAGGAATGCTGAAGTGGTCCAAAGAAGGCCAAGGAAGAGAAATCAAAAAAGGTTTGCCATACTTTAAAGGTGCACTGTATGTTCCGAATGTGGAGCTGCAAGAAAAAATTCTCCAGGCTCATCATGACGATCAATTGGCTGGACACAAAGGAATTCAAAAGACTCAAAATCTAATACAACGAGAATTTTGGTGGCCAAAAATGAAAACTCAGATAAGACAATATGTGTCAACTTGTGACAAATGTCAAAGAGGGAAATCAAATAGAACAGCTTCACAAGGTCTGTTAAGACCTTTGCCCACTGCACCCCATGCCTGGCATACTGTTACTATGGATCTTATAGTGGACCTCCCTAGTAGCCAAGGTTTTAACACTATCCTAGTTTTTGTAGACACTTTCACTAAAATGGCGCATTTCATTCCTTTGAAAGAAATCCCTCGAGCCCCACAGGTTGCACAGTTGTTTACACAACACATAGTACGCGCCCATGGTATCCCAAAAATTCTAGTTTCAGACAGGGGGTCCCAATTTGTTTCTCGCTTTTGGAAGGCCTTTAGTAAAAGATTAGGAATTGATTCTCGTTACTCTACCAGTTACCATCCTGAAACCGATGGGCAAACAGAGAGAGTGAATCAAGAGTTAGAACAGTATTTAAGACTCAATTTATTCGATAAAGAGAAGGAATGGCCCGAGTTGATGTGGGCAGCCGAATTTGCTTACAATAATGCTGTTCATTCCACCACTGGGTTCACCCCCTTTTATCTGAACCATGGTAGACATCCTAATGTAATGTTGGGTAAAGAAGATGATTCAGTGCCTGCAGTAGAAGAGATGGTGAGGGATTTGCAGACCACGTTAGTTAGGGCTAGAAAAAACATCATTCAAGCAAAAGACTCATATAAGACTCAGGCTGATAGAAAAAGAAGAGAGAGCCCCATTTATTCGAAAGGAGACAAAGTTTGGTTATCCACTCGTCATTTACGTCTCAAAGGAAATCGCAAATTTCAGCCACGATTTATAGGCCCATTCAAAGTTGACAAGATGATCAATCCAGTGGCAGTTAAATTGCAGTTGCCAGCTCATCTAAAGATACATCCTGTTTTCCATGTCTCCTTGTTAAAGAACAGTCTTCCAAATTTACGTCAAAACTCCCCTCCAATTCCTATCCAGATTAGCTCTGCAGAAGAGTATGAGGTCAATCAAATCTTAGATTCCAAAATCCGTAATGGCCAGCTTTATTATCTAATTGATTGGAAAGGTTATGGTCCAGAGGAACGATCCTGGGAGCCGCACGAGTATGTACATGCTTCAAGATTAGTGAGAAACTTTCATAGAACCTACCCAAGCAAACCTAAATTGGAGAACTGTTCCTTGAGGGGGAGTACTGTCATGGCCACACAAACTTGCCAAGTCAAATCAAAGAAGTGCATGAGAAAAGCAAAGAGATATCCTCAGTGGAGACAGCAAAGCCCATACTGGAAGAAGGTTTGCAGAGTAATCTTGCGCTTATTTCAAAGGAAGAATCAAGAAGAGAAGATCCAAGATGGCCGCTGTGAGTCCTGAAGGTTAGTTACAGTTCTAGTCTTGCAATCGGTTGGTTGCTAGGTTACGAGCTCTCCAGCTGGAAGCCTTGCACTTCAACTGAGGTCTGACAGGAATCAGCTGTGTGGAGAGAGAGCGCGCTTCAGAACAGAAACTCCTGTGAGGTAAAATTACATTTGAAGATTATATTACAGGAAACGGATAAATATTGTCAAGGTTTATTCAAAGAGTTTGATAGTAGACCGTTCCCGTGGAAGTCGGCAAGGCTACAGAGTTAATGTATGAATTAACCTTATGTTTACAAGGTTCGTGTTTAAGATATTAAAGTCAAAGAAAAAACAAACTTTAAAAGAGCAAGTATCTACAAATGTAAAGGTTATAAACAAAGCCCAAGTTTAAAGGAGAAACGAACTGTTAACAAATAAGCATTTACAAATTCAATGGTAATAAACCAAAATAGAGTTTAAAAGAGAAACGAACTTAAATAAACAAGCATTTACAACTACAAGTTATCAACAGATGTCGAAGTAAGGAAGGAGAAACTAACTGTAATAAACAAGCATTTACAAATACAAGTTATCAACAAATGTCGAAGTAAGAAAGGAGAAACAAACTTTAATAAACAAGCATTTACAAATACAAGTATTGACAGAAGTCACAATAAGACAGGAGAAATTAAATAACATCAGCTGATTTGAAGAACGCATTATCACCAACTATATATATATAGCAACATAAAACCAATCTCTAACAAAGGTTGAGAAGTTCTTCAGGAATCAGTAATAAGCATTTTTTTAAGAAGAGCTATCATTTATAGAGAGAAGCAAGGCTACAGAGAACTCAGGGTGAGTGAAGAAATAATAGAATTAAAGAGAATTAAGTGTTGAGAGTAGAAAGTGAAAAACTGATGTTGTATGTCCCTAGTAATTGCGACTGTGACTCTTGCAGGTGCTGTATCCAATCTTAGATGTGAAGAGGCAGACTGAGTACTGGCGTTCATCATCTCTGTGGCAGTCTCTCTACCATCCCATTCCCCTTTCCCCCTCCGGGGTACTCAGCACGAAGGATTAATATTCGTTGTGAGTAGCTCGGGTCGGGACTGAGGAGTTATCTTCTGCTTCTGAGGAAATCGAATTGAAGTATCCTGACAGCACCCAAACACAGCAGACACCTCCTACAACCACTCCCTCTTCCTCCACTCCAAGACCTTCACCCTCTTCCCACTCCAGTGTCCCTAAGAAGCTTTTCCTCTCTGCCGTTGACCTCTTCCTCACCCCTCCCCCGTCCTTCACGTCGGGCCAGGGTGGTCAGAACACGGGCTAGCACCTCAGCCACCCAGTCCACGCCACAGTAGTGTCGGCAGCTACTGCAGGTGGGAGAGGCTCCAGGGAGCCACCCATAACCACTGACAGTGTGCCTGCACCAGCTGCCAAAGGGAAGGACAAGGAGGCACCACCAGCTGTGAAGGGCAAGGACAAGGAGACACCATCAGATGTGAAGGTCAAGGGCAAGGAGGCACCACCAGCTGTGAAGGGCAAGGAGGCGCCACCAGCTGCCAAGGGGAAGGGCAAGGAGGCACCACTGGTTGCCAAGGTGAAAGACAAATAGGCACCACAAGCTGGGAAGGGCAAGGGGTCTGCCCCTACAGGCAGGAAGGTCAGGAGGCTTGTTGCAGGGACTGAATCTGAGCCCCCACTACCAACCATGGCAGTTCAGCCATCTGAGACTGCAGGGGAATGGCTGGAGCCGCTGCCCACCACGGCATTCCCGACACCAGCACCACCACCAGCATCACTGCCTGCAGCAGTGCCAGCAGCAGCAGCCCGAGTGGGCAGCCGTCCGAGGCTGCAGGGGATGGCCAGCACCGCCAGAAACCCCAGTGGGCAGCCATATGAGGCTGCAGGGGACATGCTGGAATCTCCCCCACCACTGCCAGCACCGCCAGCAGCCCGAGTGGGCAGCCGTCCGGGGCTTCAGGGTACGGGCAGGAGTGTGCCCCCACCACTGGCATCCCCAACACCAACCCTGCCACTACCACTACTGAACAACCGTCACCCCCTGCGGGCAGTGTGTAGGCCTGCCTCTATGGACTGTAGGGAGTCCTGGCCCAAGCAAAATCCTGTGGGTGTGACACCCAGGTGAGAGACTGCGACCTTGCACTCCCCATGTGCTGCATCACAGTGCACAAAGCCCCCTCCAGAACCAGTGGAAAAAGGCCTCCACTCACCCCCTCCTTGCCAGGATGAAGCACACTGGGCACAAAGCCTCCTCCAGAACCAGTGGAAGAAGGCATCCACTCACCTCCTCCTTGCCAGGATGAAGCACACTGGGCAGAAAGCGCCCTCCAGAACCATTGGTTGAAGGCATCCATTCACCCCCTCCATGCCAGGATGAAGCACACTGGGCACAAAGCCCCCTCCAGAACCAGTGGAGAAGCCACCCACTTGAGAAAATGTGGCTTTGCATTCCCCAGGACCAAGCAGTGGGCAAAGCACCCACTAGAGAGACTGTGCCTTTGCACTCCCCAGGACCAAGCAGTGGGCAAACCACCCACTTGAGAGACTGTGGCTTTGCACTCCCCAGGACATCGCACAGGGCATGTAGCCCCCTCCAGGACCATCTTTTGGCTGAGGTTCCTCCCTCCATTCCCTGTTCCCCTGAGGTGCCTGTGTCTTGCAGGAGTCATGTGGGGCCTTGGCGTATGTGATGTGGCCCTGTGGCCCACTGTCATTGTGGACTGGGCAGTGTCCTTTCATTTGTAAATATGTATATACTGTTTTGATTTTAAAGGACGTATTTCTAGTGTTTTATCTTATTACACTCACTTTAATCCATTCCTTTTGTCCTTGCATTATTCCTGAGGGATACGGGGTGGATATGTAATGTTACTGCATCTATTTGTGTGTATGGTGTTGGGGGTGGGGGTGTTGCGTGGTGCGTGTGTGTGTGTCACTCTCTTTTTCCTCACGCTCCCCCGTGTTCTAGGCGGCAGTACTCACCGTGGTCGTCTTCGCCGGCGTTGGTTTTCATGGTGAAGAACGAGATAGACGAGCTTGGGGAACAACTGCAACTCAGGCTCCATGGCGGCGTGGTTCTCCCTTAAGTCTCAAGGGGTGAGTTGTTTCCCTTCTGTGCACTGTTTCTGCCGTGCTTTTGATGTTGTTGGTACCGCCCCGGCAAAGGTGGTGGATAGGCCTGTAGTAATAGTGTGGGTGGTACATTGTCTTCCGCCTGGATGTTGGCGGTTACCGCCGTGGTGCTTGTTGCTACCGCCGTGGCCGTCGCTGTATTAAAGTGGCTGTCTGTGTGAGTACTTTCCGCCGTGGTCATAATTCCATTTTTTTTACCGCTGGCCTTTTGGCGGTATAACCTCTGCTTTATCACTGACCGCCAGGGTTGTAATGAGGGCCATTGTGTTTTAACCCGTTCCATGCTGATGATGGAATGGTTCCATCATCAGGTGCAGTGGGCGTTTGCTGAGGACAAAACTATTCTGTCCTTGGACCCGCACGCGAGGGAAGTGCTGGTGCTCCCCTGTGGGCAGCCCACTTTCACCTCCCAGAGGAGATGTAGCCACCGCCGACCCCCCCTTGGCGATCCAATGATGTTGGTGTGCACAGCACGCACCAACGTCATGAAATGCTGCCCAATGCAAGCCATTTGGCTTCCAGCTAGTATCGGACCGGGGAGAGGAAACAGGTTTTCCTCTCCCCGATCTCTCTCTGCAGGGCATACCTGCTCCATGATCGCGCATGGGGTCGCAATCGTGCAGCAGGAATATCCCGACTAGCGCCATGCATTTTTTATGTAATAACAGTTAGTAGTAACTTGGGCGAGGGCCACCCAGAAATGAAAGGGGCAATGTTTTGGACTTTTTCTGCCTCCCTGGGGACAGATCGGCACTATTTTGAGGCCCATCTGCCGCTGGGGGGGCAGAAAACCCACTAGTGCCAGGGATTATTGTAGATTATGTTTGGGTGTGGCCCCTTGGACAAAGATTGCCCTCACGGGGAATATATATTTTTCAATCACTTTTGGCCATTTTCTGCCCCCTCTGTGGGGAAATTGGCCCTATTTGGAGGCCCATATGCCCCTAGGGCAGAAAACCCACTAGCACAAGGGATTTTTTTAAAATATTATATTTGGGGGGCCCTTGGGTAACAGTTTTTCCAACTGGGTATGTGTTTTTATTGACTTTTGGCCCCCTTGGTGCAGATTGGCCATATTTCTAGGCCCAGCTGCCCCCAAGGGGGGGAGAAAGCCACTGGACACCAAGGAAAGATTTTGTGTGTCTGGAGTTCGACTGGCTGTGTCTGTGGACTATCGCTTGGCTGGCAGTGTACGTGTCCTGCCATGTGGTTAATGTTAACTTTTTATTTCCTGTCATTTGTACTTGTGATGGTAATGTTTTATTTCTCCTTTTTATTCTACTGCAAAACATTTGCTGTGATTCCTGCTTGTGGTTTTGTCACTGGTAGATCCACAGTTTGTGTAGTTGCATGTGTTAGGTAAGAAAACATTTTTTGTACTATTTACTCTAACTGAGTATCATTTTCTTGCATGAATGTGTTTTTGTAAATGATGTAATAATAGCAGCATGTTTAACTTCTGTTTTATTGTGTGTGGCATTCTCCTTGAATCTATGCACAATGTCTATTGTGTTGTCTTGTGAGTATTATTTTTTTTCCTTTCTAGTGGGATATCTTTGGTGCCTGCTGTGTCTGTGCAGAGTAGGTGCTGGTGAGTCTAGCTGTCTCCAGCTGTCTCTGGCAAGGTGAGGGGTATTGTTTTTGAATATATAGGTCTTTGTGATAAAGCCACACTTTGTTAACTACTTGTATTACACAGCATTGATATTTGTTGACTTATTTGTCAAGTTACTTTTATTAGTAAGGATTATGGCCAGCTGCAAGATGACCGCTATGCAGGTTGCTGGTATGCTTTATTGATCCTTTTCTGACCATGATTATGAGACTGACTCTGTATCTGAGGCAGAGGAGAAAGTGCAATATTCTGGCAGTGAATTTTCTGTCCAAGAAGAATCATCTGATGATGAAGCCACTCTCAGTGTGGAGGAAGTGCCTGTTTTAAGAGAGGACACTGATGTAATAATAGTGCAGCCAGAGGCATCTAGATTGCAGCCTGGAGCTGCAAGGCTTCCCATTGGAAGTGCTGAAATCTGGCCATCGACTGCCTTTACTGGTGTTGCAGGGGGTAGAGTGAATACCGAAAACGTTTTGCCTATACATTTCTTTAAGTTGTTTATGGACAATGTATTTTGGGATGAGATTGTTTACCAGACTAATTTGTATGTTGATCAGTATTTGAGGGATAACAGTGCTAGACTAAAGCCCTACTCTAGAGCTCCCACAAATCTAGAAGAGTTGAAGAAGTTCTTGGGTTTAACTTTTTTGATGGGCTTGATAAGGAAGCCGTCGCTGTCTTCGTATTGGTCTACTAGTCCCTTGATGGCAACAGCTACATTTCCTGCAACAAATGAGTTGTGATCGGTATTTGCTTCTGCTTCAGATGCTGCATTTTGTTGATAATGCACTACCGTTGCCAAAAGATCGCCCTGATTGTGATCATCTTCTTAAGATTTGGCCTGTCCTTGATCACTTTGTAGATCAGTTTTCAGATATCTATGTTCCCGGAAAGAAATAGCTGTTGACGAGTCTTTGGTCCTGTTCAAGGGCCATTTGTTTTTTAGGCAGTACATTCTTAGCAAGAGGGCACGCTATGGAATTAAGATGTATATGCTTTCTGAGAGTAGGACTGGATATGTCTATAATTTCCAGGTCTACACTGGTCGGGATTCCACTATTGATCCTCATGGCTGTCTGTCCACTTATGAAGTTAGTAAGAAGATTGTGTGGAAACTTGACAGAAGACTTTTCAACAAAGGTCACCATTTATATATAGATAACTTCTACACTGGTGTGCAGTTGTTCAGGGAATTGGTCAAAGTGAACACTGTTGCTTGTGGCACAATCCGCTCTAACCGTAAAAGATTACCTAAGAGTGCTTGTTTGTAAAAAACTTGAGAGGTGACAGTGCAGTGCTTTGGGTAGTGATGAACGTCTAGCTGTGAAATTTGCAGACAGGAGAGATGTTTACATGCTGACTACAATCCATGATGAAAGTTCTTCACCTGTGACTGTTTGGGGTCAGGCTGCTGAAGTGTGGAAACATGTGTGCATTTCAGACTATAATAGGCACATGGGTGGTGTTGATAGAGTAGATTAGAAGTTGGAACCTTATACTGCTGTTTGTAAGGCTTACATTTGTTATAAGAAGTTGGCTATCCATTTATTCCACTTAGCAACCTTTAATGCTTCTGTTGTATTCAATGAATGTTCTCTAGAGTCAAAGGTGTAATTTGTTCAGTTTCTGCAGTCTGTGACAGGCAGCCTTGTTGTGGTGGAACAGGCAAGTGTTCTGAGAGATGGAGTGGTGGAGTATGTGGCTAGACTGAAAGATCACCACTTTGCTGATCACATTACTCCCACGCCCAAAAAAGACTTTCCCAGTGGGAGATGTAGAGTCTTTATGTGAAGAAGTATGTGGAAGGATACTCGTATGTATTGCCCTGACTGTCCTTCTAAATGTAGGCTATGTGTGCCCACATGTTTTAGAAGTTTTACATGGTAAAGAGTTTTTGGTAGCAACTGTGAGCATAAAAGTGAACTGCTTTGTCTGTATCTTTTTCTATTTTTGTTCAGTTTAACGGTTGGCATTAGTGTGATGTATTTAATTAGAGTTGTTGTGTTTGTAGTTTTGTATTTACTTACAATTGGTTTGTGTTTTCTTTTTATTAAAAAATGTCATGGCAGTGTGCATGAAGTTGAGCTTGGCTGGCAGTGTGTGTGGACTGGCTCTTGGCTGGCGGTGTGCGTGGACTAGTGCTTGGATGTTTGTGTGTATGGACTGGTGCCTGGCTGGCGGTGTGTGTGAGCTGATGCTTGGCTGACAGTGTGTGAGTAGTGACTTGCTGCTGGTCACTACAAACACTGCTAGCCAAACTCCAGTCCACACACTCCGTCAGTTGGTGTAATTGCTGTGTCAGTCATCTGGGCATATGCCAGTGATGGGTCATTGAATGGCTCTGTCTGTTGATGTGAGTATTGTAATGTGCTGGGCCTGTGGCTGGCGGCGTGAATGGTGTTGTATGTGGCACATTGGAAAGGTGTGTGAATGGCCTGCAAAGCGCTTAGTGCCTTGTCATGTCATGAGCTGTGAGTCATTGGTTCAATTTTTTCTCCTATCAATTATTAATAGAGCATTTCATTTTTCTGAAATCTTTTGTTAATAAAATGCTATATATTGAACCCTCACTCACCCTTGAGTCAAATCCAACCAGTATCTGTGTGTACTTGATGAATATATGGTTGTGCAGTGATAGTTGTCTTATCTGTCTGTCAGGGTGTACATTGTCTCTTATTGTGAATGTTTTAATGTGCTGGTCCTGTGGCTGGCAGTGTGAATGGTCTTGTGTGTGTCACGTATAAAAGGAGTGTGAATGGCCTGTAACGTTGTTAGTACCTTGTCATGGCTTCACAGCTCATGAGCTGTGAGTCATTGGTTTAGTTTTTTGACTATAAATTATTAACAGTGCGTTTTAATTTTGGGAAAGCTCTTGTTAATAAAGTTTTATATGTTGAACCATCACTCACCCTCGTGCCAAATCCAACCACTATGTGCATGTTATAAGACCAGTAGATTTCCACAAGATGTATTTATTTCACTTCTCCTCTCAGTTGGGAATTCAAGTAAGAGACTTGATAGCATGCTCGCTTCTGTCTAGGGAAAATCTTCCAACTATAGATATGGTCAAAACCTTACCACCCAGGGGAGTATAGGGTGACATACCTCTTGTAGATCCCAACAAGTTTTCCTTCCCACAATACCCTGCAATCTCAAAATGTGACTAAAATTGCACATTTCCCTTGCATTTCTGTGCCATATTCCTCCAGAAACAGAAATAAAGCACACATTTTCAACCACCCAGCGTAACCCTCAGTCTCATTATAAAAATGATACCTCACTTGTGTGGGTGCTCAAAGCAGAGTCAACCTAAAAACGTATTTAAAAAAAGTTTTCACGCTTTGATGCCCTCTCAGCCTCTACACATTTTTGGCCATTCCCTGTCGTAGGTACTTGGCCCAGCCACACAATTGAGGAATCTTTTTTATTCTGAAACCAAGAGGAAGGCTGAGTGGTAGGAAGTTTGTGGCTCTCCTCAGATTTCAGTACTTTACATCACAGAAATGTGAGGAAAATGTGTTTTTCGACATAGTTTGAGTTTTGCAAGGGATTCTGGGTAGAAAAATTTGGTTAGAGCCCCACAATTCACCCCATCCAGGAATCTCTTCGGTATCTAGGTTTAAAAAATGTACAGCTTTATTAGGTTTCTATATGTGGCAACTGAGCTAGAGCCCAAAATCCACAGCTAGGCACATTGCAAAAACTGTGTTAGTTTTCAGTGGAAAAGTGTGATGTTTCCACATTGCATTTTAGGGCATTTCCTGTTGTGGGCACTAGGCCTACCCACACAAGTGAGGTACGATTTGTATCAGCAGACTTAAGGGAATATTGGGTGGAAGGACGTTTGTGGCTCCTCTCACTTTCCAGAAGTTTACATCACCAAAATGTGAGGAAAAGGTATATTTTCAGACAAGATTTGAAGCTTGCAAAGGATTCTGGGTGTCAGAACTTGGTGAGAGCCCAACAAGGGACAGCATCCTGGATTTCCCTAGCTGTCCAGTTTTAAAAAATGTACAGGCTTGCTAGGTTTCCCTATGTGCCAGCTGAGCTAGAGAGCAAAATCAAGAGCTAGGCACTTTGCAAAAAAACACATCAGCTTTAAGTGGAAATATGTGATGTGTCCACGTTGCGTTTTGGGACATTTCCTGTTGTGGGCACTAGGCCTACCCACACAACTGAAGTACCATTTTTGTCAGCAGACTTGGGGAATGCTGGATAAAAGAACGTTTGTAGTTTCCCTTAGGTTCCAGAACTTTACATCACCGAAATTTGAGGAAGATGTGTTTTTTAGTCAAATTTTGAGGCTTGTAAAGGATTCTGGGGGACAGAACCTGGTGAGAGCCCCACAAGTGACCCAATCTTGGATTTCCCTAGTTGACTACTTTTTTAAAATGTACAGACTTGCTAGGTTTCCCTAAGGGTAAGCTGAGCAAGAGCCCAAAATCCACAGTGAGGCACTTTGCAAAAAATGTGTTTGCTTTCAGTGGAAAAATGTGATGTGTTCACGTTGAGTTTTGGTCCGTTTACTGTCATGCGCACTAGGCCTACCCACACAAGTGTGGTACCATTTTATCAGGAGACTTGGGGAAAACCCAGGTGGAAGGAAGTTTGTGGTTTCCCTCAGATTCTAGGACTTTACATCACCGAAATGTGAGGAAAATGTGTATTTTTAGACATATTTCGAGATTTTCAAAAGGCTCTGGGTGAAAGAACCTGGTGAAAGCCCCACAAGTTACCCCATCCTAGATTCCTCTATGTGTCTAGTTTTCTAAAATGTAGAGGTTTGCTAGGTTTCCCTAAGTGCCGGATGAGCTAGTGCCCAAAATCCACAGCTAGGCACTTTGCCAAAAATGCGTCCGTTTTCAGTTCAAAAATTTGATATTTCCACCTTGTGTTTTGTCGCATTTCCTGTTGCGGGCCCTAGGCCTATCCAAACAAGTGAGGCACCGTTTTTATCAGAACACTTGGGGGAATGCTTGGTGGAAGGAAGTTTGTCGCTCTTATCAGATTCTAGAACTTTATATCATTAAAATATAAGGGAAAATGAATATTTGTAGAGAAATTTTGAGGTTTGCAAAGTATTCTGGGGTGACAGAAGCAGGTGAGAGCCCCACAAGTCTCCCCATCCTGGATTTACCTAAGTGTCTATTTTTTAAAAATGTACAGGTTTGCTAGGATTCCCTAAGTGCCTGCTGAGCGAGCACCCAAAATCCACAGCTATTCACTTTGCAAAAAATACATCAGTTTTCAGATGAAAAATGTGATGTGCCATGTTGTGTTTTGGGGCATTTCCTGTCATGGACGCTAGACCTACCCACACAAGCGAGGTACCATTTATATCGGGAAACTTGGGGGAACGCTGGGTGGAAGGAAATTTGTGGCTCCTCTCAGATTCCAGAACACCAAAATGTAAGGAAAAGGTGTTTTTGGGCCAAAGTTTGAGGTTTGCAAAGGATTCTGGGTAACAGAACCTGGTGAGAGCCCCACAAGTCACCTCATCTTAGATTCCCCTTGGTGTTTAGTGTTGAAAAATGTAGAGGCTTGCTAGGTTTCCCTTACAGCCTGCTGAACTAGGGCCCAAAATCAATAGATAGGCACTTTGCAACAGTTTTCAGTTGAAAAATCTGAGTGTCCAGATTAGGTTTTGGGGTGTTTTCTGTTAAGTGCACTAGTCGTACCCACACAAGTGAGGTACCACTTTTAGCAGGTGACTTGAGGAAATGGATTGACACAGTGTCATCTTTGATAAGCTGTAAAATGACAAAAGCCATTTACCACTCCAGGCACAGTATTACAGCTTTGGACTGGTCAAATACCATCCGAGCCAACCAGGAATGAGCAAATCCTATGCTTAAAGATTTTGCTGTTTTGACTTATACAGGGTGCTCCCTTGTATCTGGACAAAGCTAAAACACTCTGAAGAGCACTCATTCCAGGTTGGCTTGACCAGTCCAAAGCTGTAATACTGTGTCTGGAGTGGTAAATGGCTTTTGTCATTTTACAGCCCGGTGAGGATGACACTGTGTCAAACCAATGCTTAAAGAATTTGCTGTAGAAATGGCAAAAGACTTTGTCCCTATCTAGCTCGGCGTGGATTGCACTGTGTTAATCCTATGCTTAAAATCTTTGATAGATAAGCAGATATTTGAGGTGAGCAAATCTAGATTGTTGCTAGTGTTGCAGGATGCTCCTTACTGGAGCTGCTTTCCACCTAAATTTGGGAACTCACCAGAGTTCTCTCTTGTTTTTTGCATAATTTATGCATCACTCTAACCCTAAAAGGGCCTTGTTTTGAGATATATATATATATATATATACACACATATATGTAGTTGGGACTTTTGAACACAACTACTGCCCGAACCGCTAAAAGGAATTATACCAAATTTAGCTGAAAGCTAGATCTTGATCCCGAAAGCATGCTTTTCATGATTTGGTGTAAATCCGTTCAGTAGTTTCTGAGATATTAGAGCTTAAAAAATATAGATATATAGGGCCTGGATTCGCGGATCAGGATCCACAGATCTGGGGGAAAAACAAGGCCCAGATTGTCTGGCCGCAACCTGACACAAAAGTTGGTGCCACCATTTTCTTTTGTTGCATCAGCTCAGGGGTGGGATAGAGGTAAGGACCCCTCATGACTTAAAAATGTGCCTTTTTTTTTGCCCTACCCGTGGATCAACAGCTTGATCTATGGATCCGTGAACCCACAGGAGATTCCACAGATCAAAAAAAAACTGGGAAAAAAACTATAAGCTGATGCTGTGTACGGCTGAAGGCTGTACCCAGTGCAGGCTTGAGTGCTTATAGGGATTGGCCACATGGACCTGGCTGGAGGAGGGGCCCTGCGGCCAACTCGGCCTTCTGCAGAGTGGGGTTTGATTGTTACATGGCTTGAATGCAAGCCGTGCATGGCGGTAGTTGGGTTAACATATAGTAATGAAAATTACTTTACATTAAAAAAAACATAGTAATTCACTGAAATAAACAAAGGTTACAGGGATGCTATAGTTAGAAAATAGAATTAAAAAACATAGAAATTCACTTAAAAACCAAAGGTTACAGAGACTCTATAGATAGGCTCACATTTTAAACATACCAAACCATAGAAATTCACCTGTTATAGTTAGAGATACTAACGATAACTTGCGCCTCCACCATGCACAGTTATAGGATTTACTGCAGATGTTACAGTGACATTATCAATGATGCTATCAAGGATCTCATAAGTGCCATAATTTGTGGGCTAATTAGCAGTGCATGGGGGGGCCAACTTTATAGTTACGTTAAGGCATGAGTTATAGCTACTTAAGATAACTCTAACTATAACAGGTACATATATATATATATATATATATATATATATAAATATATTATATCAACAACATGCACTCCAGGATGACAGGAGAGCAACATATCCAAGTAATAAAGTTCATTGCAGTGTGCAGTGCACAGGGTCACCAAAAACAACCCGCATTTTGGCACAAGCACGCCTTGGTCATGGGTTGAGTTTCTAAGTGCAAACACACATTTAAAAGAACAAGTGAAGTGCAACCATAGAAAATGCCCTTTGGGCATAGCATGTGAAGCAGAACACAGAACAATAGTGGCCATCTTAGAGTGTATCACATCACAAATATCAGAATGAGAAATAATGAATAAATGCATCAGAATATGTTCGAACCATAGAAAGTAAATGGAAATAACGGTTGAAAAAAACTGTTCATGGCCATCTAAAGTAAGGTAGTTTACAAATGAAATTAAATAAACACATGTATAAGAATATAATCAAACCATAGGAAACAAATTGAAAAACAAAATAAACTGTTCATGCTCAGGTCCTGAAAAAGAAGAGAGGGACGAGTTTAAGTATAAAAACAAATTCCACATCATTGCAGTTGACTTAATAACAAAGGGCCAGATGTAGCAAAGGGTTTTACCCATTCTGTGTCTATGGGAAAATGTGTTCGTACATTTGGCCCAAAGACCTTCCATGATCAGCACATAATCCATGTAATTGAAAAACAAGTGTTCTCCACCTATAGAACCTTGTTAGAAATGGGGTCTTTGGTTGGCAGTCAGGTTACCCCCTGACCAAGCAAGGACCCTCACTCTAGTCAGGGTAAGTCACACACAATCCAAATTATCCTGTGCTCACCCTCTGGTAGCTTGGCACTGAGCAGTCAGGCTTAACCTAGACGGCAATGTGTAAAGTATTTGTACTGCGTCGTCCCAGGTCAGCTGTGCGTCGATCCGGTGGGCAGTGCGTCGAAGTTCCGGTCGCAATGCAGGCGCCACGTCGATCTATTCTTTGCGAAGTCAAGCTGCGTCGTTCCGGTTCAGCGTACGGTGAATTTCTCACTGTGGGACAGGCTGTGCGTCGGTTTTAGCAAGCTGTACGTCGAATTTTCGCCGCACAAGGAGTCCAGTTGCAAGAGAGAAGTCTTTTTGGTCCTGAGACTTCAGGGAACAGGAGGCAAGCTCTATCCAAGCCCTTGGAGAGCACTTCTTCACCACAGCCAGGGAGCAGCAAGGCAGCGGGCCAACAGCAAGGCACCAGTCCTTCACAGAAAGCAGTTAGGTGAGTCCTTTGGGTAGCCATACAGTTCTTCTGGGCAGGATGCAGGTTCTGGTTACAAGTTTCTTCTCCAGGAAGAGTCTGAGTTGGTAGGGCAGAGGCCCTGATTTTATACTCAAATGTGCCTTTGAAGTGGGGTGACTTCAAAGAGTGGCTTAGAAGTGCACCAGGTCCCCTTTCAGTTCAATCCTGTCTGCCAGGGTCCCAGTAGAGGGGTGTGGCAGTCCTTTGTGTGAGAGCAGGCCCTCCACCCTCCCAGCCCAGGAAGACTGATTCAAAATGCAGATGTATGCAAGTGAGGCTAAGTATCCTGTTTTTGAGGTGTGTCTGAATGCACAAGGAGCTGTCAACTAAACCCAGACAGACGTGGATTGTAAGGCACAGAATGATTTAAGTGCATAGAAATGCTCACTTTCTAAAAGTGGCATTTCTCAAATAGTAATATTAAATCCAACTTCACCAGTCAGCAGGATTTTTTATTACCATTCTGGCCATACTAAATATGACCTTCCTACTCCTTTCATATCAGCAGCTACCACTCCAACAATGTATGAGGGTAGCCCCAATGTTAGCCTATGAAGGGAGCAGGCCTCACAGTAGTGTAAAAACAAATTTAGGAGTTTTACACTACCAGGACATGCAAACTACAGAGGTACATGTCCTGCCTTTTACCCACACAGTACCCTGCCCTATGGGTTACCTAGGGCATATCTTAGGGGTGTCTTATATGTAGAAAAAGGGGAGTTTTAGGCTTGGCAGGTACTTTTAAATGCCAAGGCGAAGTGGCAGTGAAACTGCACACACAGGCCCTGCAATGGCAGGCCTGAGACAAGGTTAAGGGGCTACTTAAGTGGGTGGCACAACCAGTGCTGCAGGCCCACTAGTCGCATTTAATCTACAGGCCCTGGGCACATACAGTGCACAGTACTAGGGACTTATAAGTACATTAAATAGTCCAATTGGGTATGATCCAATGTTACCATGTTTAAAGGGAGAGAACATATGCACTTTAGCACTGGTTAGCAGTGATAAAGTGCGCAGAGTCTAAAAACCAGCAAAAACAGTGTCCAAAAAGTGGAGGAAGGCAGGCAAAAAGTTAGGGGTGACCACCCTAAGGCTGTCAGGTCTAACAAACCTCAAAACTTATATAAGTAATAAAGAGCCACAATGGTCTCCAAGAAGTGTAGAAGTATCAATATGGCAAACAACTCAAAGCCCCAGTGAGCAGAATGGCCGTTGAACTGACTGAATCCAGTAGTGAATTCCAGTAGTTGGAAGATTCTCAAAGAAAATAAGGTGTACTGTACTACATAATAAGGCAAATACTCTTATCATTTCCACAGATGCTGAACCATAGAACGTGACCCAATTACAGCTGTAGGGTCATTCAAGCTGCATTACACCAAATTCCCCTTCCTGTAAAAACATGTTACCAAAATGGAAAGAAAAAGAGAGTGATAGAAAGGTTAAACCTCATGGGCTAAGAAACTGAAGCAAACATATTGTTAAAAAGTTAATCCTAACATGTCGTAGAACAGACTAACTCCCCAGTGTACTAGAAGGTCCCCCAAGGGTACCCACAATGTAACTAGCAGTAAGGTACAGAGTTAGAATTGAGAACTCTAATCCCACAAAAATACTGCCAATTCCTCTTCTGTGTTCAGGCCATAAATACTCTTGGTAGTAAGCTCTACAATATAATTGGATTCAACGCATCTCAGCATTTCTATGCAATTCCACCGGCAGGGGAATCTACACCCTGTCCAAGACACTGGTGATTCCTGATTTTAAGACCTTAGCTGAATGCTATAAGTGGAAAATTGCCAATTTAACTCAAGAAGAGATATTAACTGTCAGCAGCCTGAGGACAGATCACAAAATTGTTATCTAACAATCAGAAAAGGGCACAATGTTGTGGTCTTATCCACATCTACCTATTTCAATGAAGGAGACTATTGAGTAACGATACAAGTTATGTTATGGTAGCATGTGATGATGAGAACAAGTCCAATGGTAAGTTTTATGAGTTTGATTGTAGAGATTGTGGCCTTACTGAGTGGGAGGAATATTTGTTTTTGCTGAACAAATTTCCTAAAATACCTATTTTGTATCTGCTACAAAGAAGGAACTCCAACAAACAATAAGAATAATCAGCAACTGATTGCAGAAGCCCCCTAGCTTTTGTCCCCCATTTTTCACTCATACTCGTGTTTTTCTGACTCTGATGGTGCCTTGGGCACTGCTAAACAGTCCCAGGGCCTGTGCTCTGATTAGAATGACATATGTTTTAGGAGAAATATTGCTTCCTGGGATGTATTTTTGCCATACTTCGAAGGAAGTGGTCAATCAAGAGGGTGGTGACCTGTGATGAAGCATATGTTTTAACAAGAATTCATTATGAATGTTCATGTATTCTGAGTGTTGAAACTGCTTAGAAAATGTTATAACTTAGAGAAAAATAATGCACACATTTGAAATGTGCCCACATAAAGCGGTTGTCAATGTGTACGAAATGTAATATTAATGCTTATTATAATGAAATCTTGAGCTTATGTTTTGAAAAATGTAGTAATATGTCATATTTAGGGTTATGCCTTATGTATTAGTTTGTTAATTATAGATCTTAACTTTACAGAAGTCTTGGCCTAGTTGCACGGCCTCATGTCAAAACTGTATATCTTAAACCGGTAAAATAATGTTTGCCTGCAGAATTAAACTATGATTTCATTGCACTGTCCTTGTGCTCGAAGCAAAGATCCTTTCTCATGAGAACTGCTTGCTAGTAGATGCTGTTCCTGTAGTTGTAGCATTTCATAATACAATGTGTGTGAGACTGACCTTCTCAGGAGGAGAACAATGAAGACACTGACTGGAGCCATATCTGCAACAATATTGTTATCTGACGCCGATGATGAGGACATTACCAAGTGGACCAATTGTCGAAATGTGAATGGTGTAATACTAGAAATCACTAATCGGATGTTTTAATATTATTGGACAAAATGCTAACATGGGATCCCTTGGCCAATAGGGTTTTGGGATATAGTTTGGGACTTTGATTTAGTGGCACTGCACAGAGGAGAGGACAGCATTTTGCAATTCGACCGCCATTGTTTATAAACTGCCTGACGAGTCACTTTGTCTTGAGTATTTTGATGATTTGCGTCTTGAAAGAGACTTTGCTTAACTCTAATGCTAGAGACTTTGCCCCTTATGAACTTTGCCTGATGCTATGCTGATCAAACTGATGTCCTGAGGACGAAGACTGAATCTGCTTTCTGATCCACCTGAGGAGAAGTATTACAATACATATATGCCTTGCTATGCCATTTGCTTTTTCTTTCTAGGTACCAATCACAATTTTTGATAGAGACATAGTTAGATGTTTTCCAAATGTATGTTGACTAAATCGTTTTGCTTGAAGCCCAACATGCTGATGCTAATCAGATATTAGTTGAGGAGTTCACTAATGCAGCTTGCTAAATTATATAACAATTGAGGTGTTTCTTTGCTGAATCTAATGTACCGAATCACTCTATCACAGATAATTTTGCTATTGATTTGCACTGTTATAGCTGAATGTGTAGTAACTCAAGCCTTGATTAGATTAAGAGTCATCTGTAGATTCGAACCGCCAGTATTGTTTTTGTACGTTTATCATTTGATTTGGAGATTAACCTACGTGACATTAGCATTGTTAATATAGGGAAATACATTTTCGAACTTTTAATTAAAAGGTGTGGCTATTCCTGACTGAAAGGTCATGGTGCGTCAGTTACTGTTAATGTTATTGATTATTGATGATTGTTGATTATTGATTACTGATTTGTGATGGTCCAGGGTTCTATGGTTGGAACATCTCAAGCGTTGGTCAAAAGGTTAATCGACCTATTCGCGTCCCCTTGTAAGTTTACTTATTAAGGTTCAGACGCGCTAGATCACCTGCACGTGATTGGACAGATGCTCCCCACTCCTTGTCAACCCAGGAGCAAGGATAAATATGACAGAGCTGCACCACACTTCAGATCCCTACAGGAACAAGACAAGAAGAAAAAGGACTGCCCGGCTGGACCAAGAAAAGGACTTTACCTGACTTCTACTGCTTCAAGAAGGGACTCCCTGTATGCTACAGGTAGAAAATAGCTGACCAGAGATCCCTGCATCAAGCCCTGAAGAAGTTGACCAGCTAACCAGGGACCAGTGGTCATTTTTGGATTCGAACCAGGTGCATTCTGGGTGTTGGTGTCCTAACCCCCAAGGAGCAACTAGGAACTTAGGGAACCTTGGGGTGAGTTGTGGACACCTAAAGAACCTTAAAGGAGCTTCTGAAAGAAGATCCACAATATGGAGAAGTTTAGAGCCACTTTGGAAAAATGCTCCATAGATGGACTGACCTGACGTCAAAGTCAAGCCGGCCAATGTAGACCGGGACCCGGCCTGACTTGCAGGTTCATCCTGCTGAAAAGCTCTGGAGCCGCAGATTTCCAGGATTTCACAGGGGGCTTGTGGAGAGGCAATCCGACAATGTTACATCGGAATCAGCATGCTGTGGTGGGTCATCCGACCTCAGAGAAGAAAAGCTCCCAAAAAGTTTCCAAGTCCGAAGGTAAAAAGTTGACTGAGGCCTCCCCCGCAGTGTATCTGAGAAGGGCTCCAGCGAGGTCCACTTCAACTTCGACTTGATCCCGGATGAGGATTTCCGATGAACTCTTCCTTGAGGCCTCCGTTTACGCGTATCCGAAGAGGGCTCCAGCGAGGTCAGCTTCAACTTGTGACTTGGGGCCAGATGTAGCAAGATATGCTTTTGCGATTCTGAAATTGAGAGTCAGTGCGACTCGCAATTTCAGAGTCGCAAAAGCATATGCAGAATGGTGTTTCAGACACCTTCTTCGAATCGCTATGGGGTGGCAAAGACCCACCTCATTAATATTAATGAGGTGGGTAGCATTTTGCGACCCCATAGCGATTCCCTGCACTCACAGGGATGGTGGCCTGCTGAAGACAGCAGACCTCCATGTCTGTGACTGCTTTTTAAATAAAGCAGTTTTTAAAATTATTTTGCAGCCCGTTTTCCTTAAAGGAAAACGAGTTGCAAAATAAAAAAAATACCAAAACCATTTGGTTTTGTTTTTTCAGTGTAGGCAGTGGTCCATTGGACCACTGCCTGTTCTGAAAAAACATTCTGGGCAACATTCACAAAGGGGAAGGTTTCCCTTTTGCGAATGGGTTACCACCAGTGTGACACTGGTGGTAACTGCGAATTGCTTTGCGACTGCATTCGCGGTCACAAAGCAATTTAGCAGAGCGATGCGAGTCGCAAATAGGAAGGGAACACCCCTTCCTATTTGCGAGTCGCATTCACAATTTGCGAGTCGGTACCGACTCGCAAATTGTGAATGTGCATCGCAAAAGGCATTTTGCATGGCGCAAACTGCGATTTTTGCAGTTTGCACCATGCAAAATGCTTTATACATCTGGCCCTTTGTCCCGGTCGGTGAGAGATCTTCAAAAAGTCTTCTAAGTCCAAAGGTAAAACTTTGACTGAGGTCTCCCACTTAGTGTAGCTGAGCAGGGCTCCTTCGTGGGTGGCCTCAACTTTTGACTTTGCCACGGTCAAGTGTGTAGATTGGCGCTTTTGTTTTCTACGCGGTAGAAAACATTTAGGTCCTCATTACGAGTCTGGTGGCTTGCAGCGCTGCCCTCTGGATTACGAGTCCATTTTCTGCCAGCCTTTGCATGGCGGTAGCCCGCCCATGCAAAGGCTGATGGAAAGGGGGTGCCAGGGACCCCATGGTGCCCTGCACTGCCCATGCACTTGACATGGGCAGTGCAGGGGGCCCCCATGGACAGCCCTGTCACACTTTCCACTGCCGGAATTACAGGCAGTGGAAAGCGTGACGGGTGCTCCTGTATCCGCCACACCGCCACATTCCTGCTGGTTTGATTACAAGCCAGTATCAATGTTAAGGCCCTGTTCACTGGAGGGCCGGTGGGCCGAAACACTGTTTCCGCCCACTGGTCCTGCGGTGAACCCGTAATAGGGCCGGCGGTGTTCTGGCTGCACTGGATCTAGTGGGGGTTTATGGCCTATTGCTGCCCTTACCGATATTTCAATTTCCAACAGCAACCACTGTAAATATAGAAGGAGTATAAACAGTTGGCTATTTTCTGAAAGATAACACTAACTGTGCTACGCTCAGCTGAACCAATGGTCAAAAAATGCATGCTGCAAACCTATCTCTCATACTCTTTCCAATAAATCTGCTCTCCATTTGCTTATACACAACATCATGTCTTCAAACCTAATGATCTTCAACCTGAAGGCCCCTGTTAGACCTGCTGTAAGAAATTGGGTTATTGATTGAGGGAGGAAAAACCCTTCTCAAGCAGTAACCACAATTCTTCTCAGGATAAGTCATACGAAAACCCTAAATTAACCTCTGCTGAACCCTCAAGCACCTTGGCACAGATCAGTCAGGGTTTACTCAGAGGCAATATGTAAAGTAGTTATGGAACACTTCAAACAGTAATGCAGTGAAATCACAAAAGGAGCAGAAAACAGATTTAGAATAATAGAGTAGTTTTCTAATAAATAAAACAAGACCAAAATGACAACAATCTAAATAGCAGAACCGAGATATTCAAGTTTAAGATATTCAAGTTTAAGATTTTAATGATAATAGTACCAAAAGACACAAAGTGTCAAAGGTGGCTGTCTGGTCGTGCCGAACCCGGACAAAATCACAAGCTCAGGCTTTGTTGGAGCGCCAGGCGGCTACAGGAACCTAGTGAGGCCTGCCGAACAAAGGCCCATATTTATACTTTTTTGCACCACATTTGTGTCATTTTTTGACGCAAAAGCAGCGCAAACTTACAAAATACAATTGTATTTTGTAAGTTTGTGCCGCTTTTGCGTTAAAAAGTGGCGCAAATGCAGCGCTAAAAAGGTATAAATGTGGGCCAAAGTACCTTAAATCCTGGTTTGCAGAGTGCTGCAAGGATCCTGTTGGGACTGTGGTCCTGCAAACTTATCAGTGAAGGCAATCACCCAACATCCAGATGTGCCAGATGCCCTCCTGGTGCCCTACCCATAGGGCAGACTATGTAGAGCGTTAAGATGCTCGAAAATGAGGAAAGCAGATAGGCAAGTCAAAACATCAGCGAGACCGAGTCGTGCAAGAACAGCGGCCATGTTGGGCCTGGTCCCTATTTAAGGCCATGCCCCACTTCTGGAAGCCGTTTGCTGTTCAGGAGACTCACTGTGTTAGCAGCACGCTCCTGTTCTCAGCCAATCAGTATTGGGGGGCTAGCAGTCTTCGGTGGGCTAGCTCTCTTGGTGATCTTTGGAAAGAAGACGAAAACAAACACTCAATAAAACTCACCATGGTGGTAATGTATCACTCTACATGCACCCCTTGTTGAATACTTACTTGGCATTTCCGATATCTCTTGTTCACTGCAAAAAATGAAAGGAGAGCTAGTACTAGTAATCGAAGGCATAACATTTTGTGCAGTGTACAACTGAGTTGGAATAGGCAGTGGTGCATTCATTTGAGATACACATTGTATGCACTAGTCTAAGCAAAAAAATACAGTCGCACAGAATTGCTGATCTCAACGGAGAGTAATCTTGAAAATTACGTATTGTGCTTGAACTAATAATTGGTGTGCATTGCTCCTGGCAGTCGCTCTTCTTGAATGAATTATGACCCGTGAAGCACTAATCTTGTCAAATTTTAATGATTAAGGAACTATTAACTGTGGTGCACTAATTCCATGTGAATGATATACAGTTTGTCAAATCTATAACGTGTACATTATCATTGTGGTCTAACATTGCATCTAATGATCTATATTGTGTGATATAACCTATACTGTCATGTCTTATGTTAATGATGCTTTGAACTTCGAGCCCTATGGCAGATAGCACTAACAGATGAACAACAATTTACCTCAGCACCATTAGGCCCAAGACCAAGAGTGCCTTTGGTAGGTAAGATGTCAGGGGATTACTAGAGGGAAAGTGGAATGTTCACAAACTAATAGGACTTTGTCAGTACAGGCAACACCAGGAACATTTTACTCCACTAGAGGGAGAAAGAGACCACCAAAAGTGGAAAGGGGACAGACACAGTTATATCTAGACAACAGGTGAAGACATAGTAGACTCGGAGAGAAACCCATTATTGATTTAGCACAATTCCTTACAATGTGTCAAGGAACCACTCACATGACGTAGATGACAACAATGACTTAGACGATGTGACATCCAGACACCTCCGGCAGCTTCTCTTTTCTCTTGCCATCCCATTCTCCTTTTCCCAGGGTACCCTCGTCCTAACCATGTAGATTTTGCCAGAAGAGCTTCGTTGTTAGTGGGAGCTAGGCACTGGGAGCTAGCAGCTTAAAGCTCCATCACATACCAACGGGATTAAACAGGTTAGTGCCTAACAGATTCGCATCGAAGATGCGTCATGCAGATGAAGTGATGCATCAGTTCCGGGGTGCAGTGAGGATGCAGTGCAAGATCCTGCATCATCATTGAGGATCACTTTGATTAGGGCTTTGGATGTGAATTTAAGAGTTGAGGATGTGCCACTCAGTCTTGGCAATGCATTGGGCTGAGGAGCTGCAAAGCTGCAATGCAGAGTCTGGCATCATCGTAGAGGCTGCCATAGATAAAGGATGTGAGGGCCTGTGCCAAGGATATGTTGTGCAGCAGCTGTTCTGATGCAGCAATGGGCTGTGAAGCAGTGCGGGTCTTTGCAGAGTTTCTGATGCACAGGGTAGCAGTGATGCATCGGTTATGCTCAGGGTTGCACCACACAGCAGAGGAGATGTGTAAGTTCCCCTGGGTTCACAGAGGCTGGCAGAGCACCTTAGGCCAACTTCCAAGGGTCCAGGTCTGGGGTGGCACTACTTTGCAAGGTCGACTTACAGATGGAAGAGTCCAGGTACTGGGTCAAGGTTGCTAGGCCTTCTGTCCTTGAGACTCAGGTCACGAGGCCAACCAACTAGCCCTTGGAGCCACACTGGGGTTCTGGGATGAAGAGATGCAGGTCCACTCCTTCTCACCCAGGCAAGAGAGCAGCAATCACCAGGTCAGCACAGCAGGGCAGCGCTCCTTCAGAGCAGCAGAGTAGGAGTTCTTTCAGCAGCACATTAGGTCTTCTTCCTGGCAGAGTATCCACACGTCCAGAAGTATAATAAAAAGTTGACATCAGATGTCCACCCATTTGTGCATTTGAGGTGGGGGGGAAGCTTCTAGAGGTTTCCCTTTGAAGTTCCCCAGCATCATGCCTTCCCTGTCCTGACTCCAGACTAATTACAAGGGATATGCAGCCCCCTTTGTGTGTAGGAAGGACACAGCCTATTCAGGTGTAAGTGGGGTTGTGCCCAGCTCCTCCCTCCTATCCTGCCACTGATGGCCTATCCAGGCACATACAAGCTCCCTATTGGGTGTGGCTGTCTAGGAGGAATACACAAAGCACAACTACAACTAGTCATGTGACCCAGGGACAGGCTATAAGCACCACATGGCTAAGGCAGGAAAAAGCCAACGTTCTAAAAGTGGCATTTTCAAAATTGTAATTTAAAATCCGACTTCATCATAAATTAGGATTTTTCATTATAATTCCAAAGGCATGAAACATGAACTGGTCACCTGTTCCCACTTGAAAATTACAGCTTATTAAATGTAATAAGGTAACTCAATGTTATCCTATGGAAGAGGTAGGCATTGCAGTAGTGAAAATCGAATTTAAGAGTTTCTTCTCTACCAGGACACGCAAAACATAAAATTACATTTCCTACTTTTTAAATACACTGCATCCTGCCCTCTAAGCTGCCCAGGCCCTACCCTGTGGGTGATATATATTTATTAAAAAGGAAGGTTTGGGCCTGGCAAAAGGGTTATTTTGCCAGGTCGAAAGGACACTTAAAAACTGCACCCACAAGCTGATGTGGTAGACCGGAGACATGTTTAAGGGGCTAGTTTAGTGACTGCAGGCCCAGTCGCAGGGCCATATTTGCAAGAAGTGATGTATCACTGCATTGCGGCAGCAATGCATCAAAATAACTTGTACTTCAGTACGACAGAATCCTACTCCATGAAAGCGTCATATTTACAATACAAAAAATGGATGCATTCGTGTGCGTTATGTCGTAAGGAAATCTGATGCTTCTGATGCAAAAGTGATGCAGAGCTGATTTGCGGCACGTAAAGTAACTCAAGTTAGCCTTTGCTTCACTTTTGAGAGCAGAACGCATCATAAAAAGTGCAAAACATGACACATCATGAAAACAAATGACACACTTAACAGAAGTCAGCCGTGGAGCAGACAGGAGAAGCAAGGACAACAAGCTCAGCACCAGCTAGGATGTCTGGATAGACCTCCAGGGGAAAAGAAACTGCAATTTCAGTGAGGAGCAGAATTACAACTTGATCACTAAGGTGACAGAGCACCAACATCAGCTATTTTTTACCTCTAAATTGCTACTTGGCAGGAAAGAGGTCATTTGGCAGTCCATAGTAGAGATTAACAGGGTGGAGCAAGCAGAGGACTGCCACTAACGTTAAAAAAAGCTGGCATGATTACAAGCGCCAACAACTTGAATGCAGCAATGCAGACCATAGGAGGGAGCCCAGCCCCCCAGGAGGAGCTGGATGCCTTGGAGGAGTGGGTGGAAGTTATCATCCCAGATGAGTTGTTGGCTGGAGGACAGTGCAGCACACGAGGAACAACCAGAGCCACACTGTAATTATCAACAAGGGGCAGGGTGGGCAAAAAGGTCATGTTGTGCAGTGCAGCTAGCTATATCCCAGCACTCCCCTGTGCTGTATTTGTCAATATAGATCAGGGCACACTAAAAAGTAGTCCGGCATAGTTCATCCAAGTGGAAAACAACTGAAAGTCCAAAGCTACGTAGTTGGTGATGATAACGTTTATTCTTATCAAGAAGGAATAGGTCTAGTATACAGCTTACAGCCGACAAGTGTTTCGTCACATTGACTTTATCAAGGCTGCAGATTAGATAAGCAAAGAAAAACGATAATCAGAGAAACAAATCTGATGATATACAGGGGTCATTAAGTAGATGATAGGGGTGAGAGCATGAAAAACCACTGTAAGTGATCAAGCCATCCAGAAGGGAGGATTGGTAGTGGCTTTAGAGAATGAACTGTGAAAAACTCCCCTGTGCTGTGTGCAGACCAAAGTTCCAACATCTTGCTCATGTCCTGTTAAGTGGCACAGAAATGTCAGTTACACTGCCCAGTTACACACTGCACAGCTCACTTCAGCTCTGTAAATGTTTCCCATTAAATGTGTGAAGTGCAGCACCAGTCCAGGTCCACCTTTGTATACTGGCACATGTAGTAAAATGTACATTATTCCTCAGAACTACAAGTCCCAGAATACAAAGTAAAAACATGGACTTGAGCAACACATCATACATGGATGTTTGAACCCTGCAGAACATGATGGTGACAATGAATGGCACCTTGCACCATGAGGCCACTGTGTCTTACTTGGGCCCATCACACAAATCTAGACTGTAAAGCAATGAAATGGAATAGGCTTGTCAGAGGAGAAAGAGCTCACCTGAGTGGGGAGGGGGGGTCATTTGGGGGTATGTGAAATATCAACACATAGGAACATGCCAAGAGCCATGTTTAAATTAACTGGTAGGCCACTACATAACATGCAGCTGTTTCGTCATGTGAGGTGAGACCACACATGTGTGAGCTTCTATGGTACGGACCACCAGAACTCCTGCAATGTACTAAATCTGACTGGGTCGGGATGAGTGCAAGTGATGCACACCAGGTATGTGAAACAAAAGTTGGTGTGTGGCACCGGTGGGCCCATGGTTGTGCAGTGCATTGTAAGCGCTGACTGAGTAGGTTGAACTGCCACTGTGTCTGAATGGGGAGACATTGTCTAGCAAGGAGATCAGAATGGATATGTATCCTACAAGGTAGGCTGAGCAATTCACATGCATTGCTGTGTCTGACTGTGTCATATTTGTGATGCAGCTACAAAGGGATAACGGAGACGTACCCATTGCGGTACAACAGTCTACATGTGGCAGGAGGGAGTCAGAACCAAAAATTGTAATAGCATTCACATATGATGCAGTTGGAGGATGTGAAACAGGGATCTGTCAAGGTACACAAAAAACTAGACTGCCACCACAAAGGGCAGGAGTCAGCGATGGTTGGGGACTGAGGTGGATGTGCTCAGTCATGTTGCAAACCCGACTAGGTACATGTCATCAATTCCAGGACTACAATAACGTGGAGTACATCTTGACCCATATCCCTCAATAACACCCAGCCCTGTCAGTACATTGCATATGGTTACACGTACTGTTGTTGATGAAGGCACATGAAAATCAATGTATGATCTGGGTTTCATCACTGTGTGGCATGAAGTTGAGTCCCTGGAAACAATTAGGAGTGGCAGAGGAGGTAAGTACATGTACAAGTGAGCTGGCCTGAGTCAGATGATGAGTAATACTAAGCACTTACACAACTCTGGTAATTATCAACTGTGGTGAGTGTCAGTGCCAGCAACCTACCTATTGTGAGTGGGCCCATCCTCTCTGAGTTGGCACACAGTTCCCACTGTCCACACATATGAAACCCAATGTGTATGAAATCAAATATCATGAGTATACACAAATAGGAAATACATGGTAAGTAAATGCCCCTGCATATTCCTGTAGTGTAGCAAAGTTGGTTGTTGTGTAGAGTTGTGCAGGATATGTGTTACAAAATAAACCATTGGCCACATGAATTGCCAATGTGCATGCAAGGCAGCACAACAAGGCAGAGTGCCGTAGTGTACAGTGTGAAAGCCAGATGTCAGGATCATAACTAATTCATAATCAGACCCACAACACCTGCACATGAGCTGTGGGCTGAATACTGGCCACAAGGAATGCAGGCTCCCTGGGGATTAGCTGCAATTTGCACAGTAGTGGTGTCAATACACAATCAGTATAGGCATCATGAAAAAGAATGCAAATGACCATGGCAGATATGGACCTGACCTCTTATCATCCGTGCAGGAATGGCAGGCCCTGTGAACTGTGTAACTGTGTTGGAATATGTGTCAAATTCATGACACAAGATGTCAGCCTTGTCACACAGTGGTTGTATGACCAATGCAGGGATACTGCCTCCTGAAAGGGAACTACAGTGCAACTCGGGCTCAATACCCCTGTGTAACAGATGTTCTACACAGCAATGTTGTACTGAAAGTCAAATAGTAGCAAGTCAGATTACTCATGTCAACATTTAACATAGAATACCATTAAGATATCTCTATCTCATGGCAGAGGATGTACCTACACCTCATGACCAACTGCCTGTCTGGAATGAAGATCTTGCTGAGGATGTCAGCCTGCCAACACTTGACCAAGACATCTTTCAGCAAATCCTGCCCTCCTTTTATACACCATCTCTAATTGTGAGAAGGGCTGACAGAATCGGGGGGTCTCTAGAGGATCTACCCATCACCCACCTGCCAGCCCACCTCCAGTCTTGTACTCAAAGGACCCCCAAATGTTTTCCAACTGCATGTGGTAGGAGTCCAGCGGGAGATGTTAGATGTGGTGGGGGATGGAGACCATGGCGGGCACCATACAGGCAGTCCGTAGCTGCCTCAATCCCAAAAGGATAAGTTGATGGCTATAAGAGGCACCTACCCTCCGCTCTGTGGCCTCGAACAATCCCTGACTGACATCACTGACATAATGTGGCAGAGGCACAAACAAATTCCCTGGCAAAGTGGCACCAGCAAGGTTGCCATCCAGCTTGGAGTGATCCGCAACATCCTGGAGTCCAGGGGGAGGAAGCAGGACACATCCATAACAACAATAGGTACTTACCACCACAACGTTGGTGCTGTGCTGGCAAACCAACAGGCCCTTCGTAGTGCAGTGCTGCCTCACTTGTTGCAGGCACAGAGAATTGCTGCTGCAGACAGGGGATCCACATTCTCACCCCCTGATGTGTGTCTGCCTCCATGGCCTCCGGCATGACGGGAATCAGCAAACACATCAGAGGGGGTAGCATTTCGGCTTTGCCCAATGCTGATGACCATGCCAGTGTAATTCCCATCTGGTACTGTCCCCAATTTGCTATCTCACCTGTTGATCTCACCCATTTGTGGATTGATGATATGGCCTATCTTTTTAATTTGTTTCTCTTCTTCCTCACTGAAACACTCACATGTCTACATGTCTCATGCAATTTATTCCCCATGGACTCTGTCTGGACATCCTATGTCTCACAAACAATATTGGGATTGTTGCAGCAAGGACTGCCACTTACCCCTTGCTCCTTGAGTCCCATGTGAAAACAAATTACTTACCAGAACCTGCGTGTCATATGTCTGTTCATGATCGGACAGAGTAGACCATGGTGGATGTGCTGCCCCTAAAGACACAACCTATAATCAAAATGGAATTGTGCTCAATAGACCCATTGCAGAGCCTGGAAAGACCAAAGGCAATAGTACATGTGAACCTTATGTGCATCGGAACTAGCAAGTAGTCACCCAAAGTCACATGCATGAAGTGCAACAATGAGCATTCAGTCAATGGTAAGGGTGAATGATGTCACAGCACAAGTGTGGCCCACCAGCCAGGCAAACAACACTGCCATAACAAAAAAATGGAACTAGGGTGATTATGTAAGTAGCTGGCATCAGTGTGTGACCCAGAATATCCTTATTAGTGACAATGGTTTGGCATAACCACTTCAATGCATGTCACATGACTTACACACACAGTGGGGTGTGTAGCCATTCATCAGTTACAGTGCTGAGCTATTTTTGAAGATCCCTTAAGTGATTCCATGCCAAACTTGACAGGCTCCTCTCCATAGGTGTTTGAAATCCCACTGCATGTAGTTAACACAACCTAAGCAGATCTGACAATTCCTACAAAGTAAGTAATGAAGTAGACTTGTACATAGTAAAGATTGCTATTTAATGTAGAAATAAAACTCATCATACCTAGACGAAACTAAACTACCTTATCCTAAACTCTATCTCAAATGGCTTTAGCTTAACTTATTCTACACTACACTACACATTTAACACAAAAGATATGTTAAACATCAGCTCCCACCCCTCTAAATACACATTTTAACACAATAACAACATAAACTACACCTATACACAAACTACCTAAACATAGAAAGCTAAACAAATACATATTCTTCAGTATTTTTATTTTATATATTTTTTAAACACATATCCTAAACATCAACCCAAAGCCACTAAGTAACCTATCCACCTAAGAACAAACCCCACCTATTATGTTAAAATTAATAAACCTAAACAAAAATATCCTAAGCTATGCTATAAAACCACTCAAAGAAATAACACAGGTAAAAAACTGGAGAACGACATAAAGTGTAATTGCAGACCAGAATTGATCAGCTATGCAGTCCAGAGAGTGCTGCAGCTTTCGCACAAACTGAATTAAAGTGTCAACTTTATACTTCAAACCAGCAATATGGAGCTTCAGGTCAGAGAGGTCCTTCATGGCCAGAATTTCAAATTGGCTACCATGTCTAATGCTTGGTGTCTGGGACTGTGGTGATCCTACTGGCTCACTGATGGATTTTCATGGAACTACAACCGATGGATCTCCCTGGTCGGCAGCAACTTCCTGGCTGGTGCCTGGGTGATCATGGCTTAGGGGCCCTTGAGGTGCAATCCTATATGCGCCGGATGCCCTCTCCTCAATGGATTGTTGTGTCATTCACTGGTAGGCCTTCGCAACATTGTGGATGTGGCAGTGATGTTCAAGCCAGATTGGTTGGTTCTTCAGCTGCTCAGGTGTCATGTTGTCTGTTGGAGCGGAAGGAAATGTGTCAATCATTATTATGCTTCATCTAGTTCAGAACATCACATGTTCTAGTTTAGAACATAATATGTGGCATCTCTAAAACCCTAAAATAAGCTTTTAATATAAGTTGACCATCCATCCAAAAAAAAAGAACTTCTAAAGTAACAGAGCCAAAGTACCCAGGTGTTGACAATGTCGGCAGTTGAAATTGCATTGTCTGGCCAAATCTAGGAAGACCCATGTTAACACTGAGAACGATTAGGAACGTTGCTGTTGTGTAAACTTTGTATTAAACACATGTCCCTCGAAACTGATCATTCGGATTTCTTATGCAGCCTTCAACTGGCCTGATTCCATGGCCATTAGCCTATGAAAAATTAGTAATGTCTGCCTAGCACAGGGTTTTGTGCCTCAGTATTGTGTACCTAATATGGCAAGGACACAACTCCACACACATTGCTACATAGACTTACTATGTCCCAGGTATGTGAAACATGGATGAAAGGTGGCTAGCTACCTTACATCAAACAGACATGTTGGATACATCTCCTACATTACCTAATGGAAGTACCTCAGGGCCATTCCATGGCTCATTACATGCAGCTCAAGTAATAGTATGTGTCCCTCTACATAGTCTAGTGTCTGTCCATACATGTCAGCAAGTTATGTCAGTTATGTCACCTTGATGCACATCACCTCTCAGCATATCCATGTGATGGGTGTGTGCACAAAGGTATGACTATGTATCAAATATGAAAAATTGGGGAATAGACAGCATGAGTGAGGCCTTCAACTGCATTACCATGTGTTGAATGCTGGCATCTGGGCCATCTTTCCAAACCTATTCAGTCTTCACTGAGGTGTGAATCCTCACATCCTGTCTGGATTTGCCATACAAAATGTACATAGAATGCAATGTGGACAACTACAGTAGCAATGTGCATTCTCTCTACAGTAGCAATGTGCATCTGAAAGGCAGTTTAAAGTTGAACTATCCAAAACCATGTTCACCAATAATTCCTCTTCTCAATACTCAAAACAGACTGTAGCATTTTGGTAATTGCTCCTCTGTTACCCCATCTATCACATGGGCCTATATATATTGGCAATACATGCACTTTGGCATTAGTCCCTTTCAAGTGCACATACAACTTTCTCATATTTCATTTGTGATGTAGCCTGTATGGAACACATTTATTCATTTGAATCAGGATGCCCCTTGAACATGTCACTGCAACCGTTATCTGACATCACACACAATCCTTGCACAACACAGCAACTATGCAGGTGACACATCCTGGTAGCATCCAAATCCTTGAATATGTCCACCTTAGTTGTAGTGTAGGGTTCCGTCCACCTACAAGACATAGCATGGTACATTGCACAGTGAATGTAGAACACATACACTGTGGACATAGGAAGCACAGTACATTGAATTAGCAAGTGTCCATGTAAGTCTGCACGTTGAACATGTAGCATATGGCACAGTTGGCATGGCTTAATGATACACATAGGTAAGGCAGGTTGAAGTGTTTACAGATATGATGTGCCAAATCAAGAATCGGATGCACAGAGTGTGGACTAAGTACAAATGTATTGCTACTTGCAAAATGGTGCAAGGGTGCCTGCCTTTAATCAGTATGTGAACCTAATGATTTGACATAGCACATTCTGCAAGGTATCACATTAACTGTCCCTTTCTCATATCCTCACATATGCATGACAATGATCCACACATCCAACAGTAGACACACATGTTCCTTGCCTTCACTAAGTTCAGTACATGTTAATGCTGCACAGTAAATAGATATTGCCCACCCATGCCCTGTATGAGCACAATGAGGAATTGGCAACATCTGCACAACATCATGTATGAGAAATACTTAAATGTGCACTAAACAGTCAGTCAAACGTTTGGTGTGATTACATGTGAGTGGGCTCAACTATAACATACATTAAGTTTGGCACACACATTTGTGAGTCAGTAATGATCTACAAAGCCGATGGCAACACTATCTGCACAGTGCTGGTGGGGCAACAAGCAGCTCTGGGGCTGGCATGTACTGCAAGGTATATGTGGGCTAATGCCAGCCCAGTGTTGACATGCCTCTGTGACATGCTTCTTTTTTAACATAGACTGTAGCATGGCATTCTAAACATAAAAACCTATGTGACCCTTAGAGTCTTTGAAGCAATATCAGATATTAGCAAAGGAGACTCAGCCACAAGCTACTGGCATATAAGTACATACCACAGCTTCTCCCACTTCAATGCCAAGGTGATCAATGAGGTCAGCCTCCTGGCTGGCCACATCTGCCCAGAGATGCTTCAACTGGTGTAGTGTCCTGTCAACTTTGAAGATCCAGAGCATGTCCTGCCACACCTTCTCCCAACTCGTCTTTTTGTCCTGTGCTGGTATAACACGACTCCCACTGGTAATCATGGTGGGCAGGTAGTGCATGATTATCTGCAGGAAGTGACCAATCTCCTGCTTTGACATATTCCTCGATCTGCATCTCCCAGAAATATTACTCCCCCCAAACAAATACCCTTAAATAATAAGAACTCTACCTAAAATACCTAAAACTCCCCAACTACCCATAACAATACAAATCCCTTAAAAGACAAACACCCAACAATATAGTGAACAAAACAATACAAAATACAAGATACAAAACAAACCTTTGGGACACAACAGGGACAACACAGACACCAATAAGACCAGTATACAGCACCAGACTCTCCAGCATTCAACAAACCTGGTTTGCAGCATGGCAGAGCCCATTTTCTGGGCAAATGTGTCATGTTTTCACCAAATGTCTTGTATTTTTAAACACATACTCAGCAAAATAGGCATGTGTGATTTACACACAACACATGTCAATGCACAATGCTGTTTTTTTGATGCATCGGCTGGGGTGTGTGTCATTCGGATGATGCAACATGTGCAGTGCATCACAAATTAGACTAATGCATCTGTTTAAACTGATGCAATTGGACAAATGTGTGTTTTACAGTGCAGTGTGATGTGCAATGCACAAAAACAATGCCAGGGATCAGTGTTTTGCCTGTAAATATCTAAGGTGACATGCTTGATTTCTTGGAATGTGCTGCATGTGTATGTTGACAGTTCACATATGTGTGACAGATTGTATTAATGGTGTGAAAACTGGGGCACCCAAATCACATATCAATGTGAAATTGCATGGCACATTAAATGATTTGGAGAGTTTTACATTAGAGGGTTCATATACAAGAGTCCTGCCCGCAGGAGTGTCACTGTTCTAAATGCTCCAGTAGTGCAGGACTCTCAATCATATTTATGATGTGATGCAAAGCCACCCTGCGTGGCTTGGCATAGCCTCATAGGTATTGAGTAAGGCAAGGCTATACAAAGCACTTCATTGTCTTACTCTGTATCGAGGAGGCGTTGCATGGGCCTTGCAGTGGGTGTTCCCATGCAACATTCATGGAGTTTGATGCTGACCCAGATTATCAGACTCATGCAAACCTGGAGCATTGCCAAAACCTTACACCTCCACAGAACAGGCAGAACAAGGAGAAATGTTTTATTTTCTCCTTGTGTTTTCCTCTTTCCATGTCCGCCTTAGATGGTTTTTGTGCAGGAAGGTGCAGGAAGAATTATAATGCCATGTGAATGTGACGTCAAATTGGAGGAAGGCATAAGCCTTTGCCACACACCAGGTTTACATCCTTGAGTTAATCTGAGTAAGGCCATGATGAACCACATAAAGTGACTTAGGCCCTCATTCTGACCCTGGCGGTTTGTAACCGCCAGGGCAGAGGGCAGAGGAAGCACCGCCAACAGGCTGGCGATGCTTCCGGGGCAATTCTGACCGCGGCGGTAAAGCCGCGGTCAGAAAAGGGGAACCTGCGGTTTCCCGCCGGTTTTCCCCTGCCCCAGGGAATCCTCCATGGCGGCGCTGCATGCAGCGCCGCCATGGGGATTCCGACCCCTTTCCCGCCAGCCTGTTCCTGGCGGTTTACACCGCCAGGAAGAGGCTGGCGGGAACGGGTGTCGTGGGGCCCCTGGGAGCCCCTGCAGTGCCCATGCCACTGGCGTGGGCACTGCAGGGGCCCCCTAACAGGGCCCCATTAAGATTTTCAGTGTCTGCAAAGCAGACACTGAAAATCGAGACGGGTGCCACTGCACCCGTCGCACCCCAGCAAATCCGCCAGCTCCATTCGGAGCCGGCTTCATCTTTGCTGGGGCTTTCCCGCTCGGCCGGCCGGCGATCTGCTTGAGATCGCCCGCCGGCCCAGCGGGAAAGTTGTGATCACCGCCGCGGTCATTTGACCGCGGTGCGGTGTTTGGGCGGTTTCCGCCCGGCGTGCAGCGCCCGCCGCCCGCCGGGGTCGGAATGACCCCCTTAGTGTTGCTTCATCGATAAGGTTGAGAGGCTTTTGCCCCCTGAAGTCCAAAAGTAGAGAGCCACCAGTTGCACCAGTCTCTGGTAAATAGGCCATATCTCGATACATTGCTATCTTAGAATGCGTTATGGATGCATTATCCATTCAGGGAATGACATACACTGGCTGGCTATTTCAACAAGGTATATGCTTACAATTGGCATGCTTCACATTGTTTTTCTATATGAGGGGTTAATTGAACTTAGGATATGGGTATGCATTCACACAAGATGGTTTGCGGGCATACTTCTGCCACTATGACCTGGAATACTGTTTTTCTATATGAGGGGTTAATTGAACTTAGGATCTGGGTATGCATTCACACAAGATGGTTTGCGGGCATACTTCTGCCACTATGACCTGAAATGCATCAGTACATGGTTCCTTGGCAGGAGTTACCTTGTAAATAGTCATTGCTTCAAAGCTATTGTTTTATTTTCTAACTCTTTGTGTCCTGTTTCTATGAGCACACATAGATGGAGCTGTAAGAGTGACCTCATTTTTTGGTATCTGAGTGAGACACCCCAACATGGTAACATACATCCCTGCTGGTTCCAGATGCATCCTTGCCTAGTGGGGCAAGTGTAGCAGCATTGGTCCCAGGTAGCCAATCCTCCACCAGCACAGTTGAGAAATCCACATTTATATGTGTTATGTGAGATGCCACAAATGAAGTTACTATGTGCTTGCAGATATTGATGTAGCATATGTGGATTATGGGTTGCACTGTGTTCCCATGCACATCATAAGTGCCTCTTTTCACAGTCATCAGACTATGAGTTCAAGCTGCTGTCCTCCACAAGTATGAGGTTGTACAAATGACTAGATGTACAGCACACACACAATTGTTGCCCGCTGTTTACATTTGCAGACCCTTTGAATTGTGGTAGGATGTCAGACGGTCAATATACTGCAGCAGCACACATATTCACAACATGTCCAAACTGTGCCAAAGTGCTGTCTTTGTTTGGTTATGTCTTCCAAATTGACATTCGTTTGGCACATGTTGACATGCACACATTTATTTATACACAAGATGTTGTCCTGCAGTGCTTGTTACACATTGCAGCATACCTTTGTTTTGGGCCAATATCTATTAGGGAAGATGTGAGTGTTTCAATGTTTACAATGATTATGAAGTACGATAGCTTATGCATTGGTAGTGTTCATAAATTTATTGCCATTTTGGAACACTTTTTTAATAAAGCCAATATATTTGTGCCCATCAATCTGACTCATTGACACATGTTTGAATGCAGCAGCAGTTGTCATTGTTGTTCAGCAGCTACTGCCATGGATAGATTAGCAAGTGCATGTCAACATGGGATAACATTGTCTATACATGGCAGTGTACTGTGTCCATTATTTTGACAGAATACAAGGGGAGAGAGATATAGGAGCCTTGCGCTGTACAGTGCACCTGGTAAACTATAAACACTGCACTGCCTCACTGAGTGAGGGCAAGTGTAGGACATATTTTTGGACATACATCAGTGTCATGATTTTTCAGGCTGAACGGGCACACAATGGGCAGCATAGCACCATCACAGGCACATTAGCAAGAAGGTGAAAATGTGGCTGCATTTCATGTAAGATGTTCTTTGTGCATGACGGTCTTCCTTGCTGTACAGCCTGAACCCTTGGAGGGTTGATAGAGTAGGTCTGTGTGCCACAAAATGGACCACACATAGCATGGCAAGAACGTGTATGATGACTAATGTAAATTTCCATGGTACACAATTGCACGTACGTGGTGAAGTACAGTAAGGATCAAGTTTCCAAAGTCCTATCATATGCACAAGGCACCAATCTGGGCAGCAGGATTGGAAATATTGCCCTCCCAGCCACAAACAAAATGCACCATGAGTTCAAGCAATCCCACACATAACAGGCAGCAGTAAATGGAAAGCCCACTCACAAAGCACTACAGCTACCTCCACACATAGAGCTAGCACTGCACATTGATAGACCAAGCTTTCTGACAAAGTTAGCACAAGGAAGCAGAAAAGACATGCATCATACTTGGGAATGGAACGAGGTCTGATTGTGTCGTTTCTTGCAGGAATATACTCTTCAAAGATTTAGGGCCAGATTTAAGAAAAGTGGCGCTGCACCCAGTGCAGCGCCACTTTTCTTGCACCCCTTTACGACCCCTAACGCCACCATGTGCGCACCGCATCTTCAATATGGTGCATCATGGTGGTAGTTAGGGAAATAGAGTCAAAATCGGAGCTTTGCTGGATTAACCTCAAACATTTTGACGCTAATCCTGCAAAGCCCATTGAGGCCTACTGTAAACAATGGTGTGCCTCCTTTAAATGCCTGCTGTGAGCAGGGATTATTAGTGCTGAAAAAAATGACGCAAAGAAGTCTCTTATGTTTCGTTGCGCCATTTTTTCATCCCTCCTAATGAGGGAGGCATAATGTAGTACAAAGGGTTACTAAGAGGCGCAACGGATGCATTGCTCCACTTTGTCAATTTGGCACGGTGATTTTGGCCTCGTTGGGCCACATTAGCATAACAAAAAATGATGCTAATGTGGCACAAGGAGGTGCTAGGGTCTCTTAAATCTGCCCCTTAACTTGTAGAAAAAGGTGCTCTCAAAACGAATTTTGTTCAGGATGATCTTGTGACAGAAGATACAAAATGCGCTTTATTAATGTTTAAATATGCTGAACATGAAAAATCGTTTATAAAACAACATATAAGTATGTGCCATAAAATGGTCCGTTTTAAATGTTTTTACAACTAATATCCAGAATACATGTACCAGAAGCAAAACCTTAACATTTGTGTATCTGAGTATGGGGAAAGGCGTGGCTTCTGATGGTAACTCCTCCTCTGGGACCTCTGTGGAAACTTCTGCCGTCCGGGACAGAAAACTTTTAGAATCGTCTCCACAAAATGTTTTCGTGCACCTGATACCTAGTGTTTTTGTATTTGTTTTGTGTGCACTGGCATTTTTAACCGTTCTGGGAAGTGATTGCATTATATTGATGGCCAAAATTATCAGAGAGGGAACACATCTGCGCCAGTGGATGAGATGAAGACATTGAGGCTTTCAAATATTGCTGCAAGCATTTTAATTAATACAGGGTTGTTTCGCATAAAACAAAAGCCCTGATTTTGGCAGCCGATTCCGACGTTGTATTCCTTGGCAAGGTAATATATTTCTATGATCGACGTTGCCTAATGACAAATGTGGGAATGATAATTGTGTTCTGGCATAAAATAAGAAACACACCGGCCCAAAGGTGGCAGTACAATAGCCTGATATACCTGGCTTCATTACCAGAGGAAAGCAGCAGGAGGCAGTAGCACAGAATGTATTAGAAGCAATAGTGTTAGCGCGTCCGACCTTAATAAGTAAACTTACAAGGAGACGCAATAGGTGGATGGTCCTTTTGACTCGCTTCAAGGTTTTCCCACCATATATTCAGTACCAATACCAATTAAAACTTTTCACAATCAATAATCACAACAATTAACATTTGCAATAATCAGTAGGAGTCAGTAATTTATACGCACCATGACCTCACAATCATGAGTAATCACACCTTTATGTCAAAGTTAGTATTTTTATTTCCCTATATTAACAATGCAAAAATAATGTAACTCAGTCTCAAACTCAATTGATACACGAGTAAGAGCAGTACTGGTGTTCCAAATCAATAGAAAAATCTTAATCTAATCAAAGTTTAAGCTATTACACATTCTAAGGTCACTTTGCAAATCAAAAGCAAGAATAATTGCGCAAACGATATACCATACATTTAAGGTCAGCAAGAAAAGGACATATTTGGACTTAATGCAAAACAATTTAGCCACACAAATTTGTAAAACATCTAACTAGGGCTCTGTCAAATTAGCCATTGGTACCTAGAAACAAAAGCAAATAGACATATCAGTCAATAAAATTGTTTTTATACCTCTCCTCAATTGGATCGGCATGCAAAGGTAGCCTTTGTCATCTGGATATCAGTTCAGTCAGGCATCAGGATCAATTGGAAGTTTTCTCGTCACAAAGCATGGAGAGAATGGCGTATCTCTTCTCAGTGCAGTCCTGCTAAGTTAGATTTCCTAAAACTACTTTCCTTACTCTCATTGGTCAGAGAATCGCATGTTTATCTTTAGTCCAATAAAATTAATTCTTCCAATCTATACTTTAACTAATGTCTCATTCACATGTCGATGATTGGCTTTCCCTGTCTTGCGTCTCGTCGTCTGATTGTCTTGCTCCTGGGAAGGACAGCTTTACACATCTTGTCAAAACAATGTTGCATTTGCGGTACAGTCTCTAGTAGCAAGCAGTTTCTCATGAGAGTGTAATCTTAGCTGCGATCACATGAACAGAACAGTAGAAAATCACAGTTAATTCTTTAAGCGGCCATTTTGTGAAAAGCGTTTAAAAATGAGGCCACGCAACTAGGCCAAGACCTCGCTAAGTTTAAGGCCTACAATTAATAAAGCTAATACAGAATACATAACACTTAATATGACATATTACTACATTATTCAAACATATGCTCATCATTTCATATTAATAATACGCTAATAAGTACACTTCGTTGCCGGCCACTCTTGTAGGCACACCTTCAAATGCGTGCGTTATTTTACTCTCCATTATTACATTTTCTAAGCAAATTCAGCACACAGAATACATACAATTCTCATTAGTAAGTTCAGCTCTAACAATAGCCAAGATTGGCTATCTTTAAAGGACACAAGGTTAATTTTCATTTCTTTGCAAAATATGTGAAAAATGCAAAGCCACAACTCTTTCAGGTAACATGAGCTGCAGACGTCGCTAAGGAGCCGCGATTTTTCATGTTTTGTCTCCCTCGTAGATGCTTCTATGCATCAGTATTTGGGGGTGGTGTGGACACTGAGGGGCAGATTTATGGGAAGTGGGGCTGCACTGGGTGCAGCGCCACTTTCCCTGTGCCCCTTAGCATCCCCCTACTGTCACTGTGCATGCGCCATATTTAAAATATGGTGCACGTGGCACATGGTAGGGGGCAATAGCGTAATTTCTCATCACGCTATTGATGTACTCTGCAGGAGTAGCACCAAAATATTGCTTCTACTCCTGCAGGGTACATAGGGCCCCATTCTAAAGAATGGAAGCTCCATTTTAACGCCTGCTCTTGAGCAGGCATTAAAAGTGCACGAACAAAATGGCGCAAGGAAATCTCATAGATTTCCATACGCCATTTTTTTGCCCCCCCTAACGTGGAACACCCCCTTTGAATACATTATGCCTGGTGCAGGCATATTGTGTCGCAAAGGGTTACAGAGTGGCACAATGCATGCATTGCGCCACCCTGTAAAAACAGCGTGGAGATTTTGGCTTCATTGGGCCACATTAACATAAAAAATAATTACATTAATGTGATGCAAGGTGGCACTAGGGCATTATAAATATGCCCCTGAATATCAAAGCGAGAATTATTGGCGTAACGAAGCTTGAGCCCCCCCTCCCTCCTGCAAAGTACCTGTAGGTGGTCGCCTCCCCACTGGACCCAGTCAGGGGCCTGCCGCCCATGCAGAGTGTTCTGTGCTGAGGGACCCCCCGGGAACTTGCCCCCCCCAAGTCCCTGCACCTCAGGGGCTGCGGAGGCCTTTGTTACACCACTGGCCAGAATATTGATGGAGGCAAATAACAATGACAAAATATCACATCCAAAATATCGAAAGGTATTAAGATAATTATGTATTGATTTTCTACATCTAACTTACCATATAAATATATTTTATGTTGCAAAGCTTTCCAAAAGGTGCTACTTTTTGGCTGGTTGATGCATGGAAAGTATAGGGCCTATCTGTCAACCAGCAGCCAAGAAAAGATTCTGCAAAATCCCCATGCATTTTCCATAGACTTCTTTAAGAAGCAGTAACACAAAAACTTCTGAACGGAATTCCAGAAAATGTAGCAGGGAGCTAGGTCATGGCCCACAGATTGTGCTTTTTGTGTAATCCCGTTCAGTCATTTTTGAGAAATTAAGGTTTAAAAATGTTTGCATATCTGGACTGTAGGGTTCACGAGAGGCTTGAGAGGGTCTTGTGGGAGCACCTATTCAAAACTGGAGCTCTCTGATTGACCGAGGGAGCTTCTTTCCCTTGGGCCACTCTGATTGGCTGCGAGCAACATGAGAAAAATTTTGCTGGCAGTCATTACAGGACTTAGCGACTTAGGACCTGATTTAGAGTTTGGAGGAGGGGGTTACTATGTCACAAACATGACGGATATCCCATCTGCCATATTATGATCCCATTATAGCCTGAGGAGGTCGTAATATTCTGGATGAGATATCCGCCACGTTTGTGATGGAATAACCTGTCTGCCAATCTCTAGATCAGGTCCTAAGTCCCCTGTCCTGAAGTAAGATAAAAACAACATAACGGGGCACAGTATTGATACCCTCTCCTCCTATGCCCATGAGGTTGACCAAGAGGAAGCCCCCAGAGCCAATATACAAAGAAATCAGCATAAACAGCTGCTCTTTCCATGCTGGAGCACTGCTGGCTCCACAGCATGGGGGGAGCTAGTTGGGGCTGTGAGGGCCTTGGGGATCCTCCCACAGTCCTCAGTGTTGTGCATAGTAGGTGCCATGGGTGGGCATTGGGGCACTCACCTTTAAATAATGTGGACCCTGGGGGGTGGGGTCCTCGGGCCACAATAGGTTCAAGTATAGGGACTGTGTGGCCCCCCCCTGCCCTGCAAAATAGATACGTCCCTGTGGTATGGGTCCCAAGGGCCTGATGTGGCACAGGAGGGGGGCCACGCTGCCCCACCCCTTTTTAGGTCTATAGGGACTAAGGTGGCAGGCCCCTAACTGGGTCCAGTGGGTAGGGCGGCCCCACCAGGTACTTAGCAAGGGGGCCCCTCAAGTTTCATTACGCCATCAATAGCCCTGGGGACCGCCATCACCCAGGGCTGGCTCCCTATGTCCTGAGACACCCACCCTTGGGACATAGCTGTATGCTTTCACTTGACGGGAGCTTTGACAGCTCCCACTAAGTGAGAGCAAACAGTAAGTCCACTCCCAAGGGCAGGAGCAGGAAAATTGCTCCCGCCCACTGGGAGCAGACTTTTCATCTGTTCCCTTGCCGCTGTCAAGCTCCTGCTTGTTGTGGGGGACAGGCAGGGACCATGGGGGCATTCATGCTCCCCCTGAGCCTCCAACAGAGCAAACCATGAAGTGCCACGGCCCCGGTGGGTGGGGTCACCAGAGGCTGAATTTGGCCTTGGGAGGGGGTTCCACTGCCCCCCTCCCCTTGCACTAACTGGCTAGGCCCTGGGGGATGGGGGTTCCAGGTCCAAAATAATGAATGCTGTCACAGAGAAATTCACCTAACTATAACGCTACTTTAACCTTTGGTTTTCTATATATATATATGTATATCCATAGTCCAAAGAAAAGTAATAATGCCATTCACTCAGGCAGCGATTTGATCAGGATTTAATCACCCTTCATGATGCGTTTCAGCCGAACCTAGTGAGCAAGGTTTTCGGTTCGGCCAAAACGCTTCATGAAGGCAGCGATTTGATCAGGATTTAATCACCCTTCATGAAGCATTTTGGCCGAACCAAAAACCTTGCTCACAAGGTTCGGCTGAAACGCATCATGAAGGGTGATTAAATCCTGATCAAATTGCTGCCTGAGTGAGTGCCATTATTAATTTTCTTTGGACTGTGGATATTTTCGATTAGAATGCTCGTCTGGTATCGTACTCTACCCCTCTTGGGTGCAGGATTGTAAAAAGCGCTGTTTTATATATATGTCTTGATGGAAATGGGGTCTTAGGTTGGCAGTCAGGTTACCCCCTGTCCAAGCAAGGACCCTCACTCTAGTCAGGGTAAAGAAGAATCACACTCAGCTAACCCCTGCTCACCCCCTTGGTAGCTTGGCACGAGCAGGTAGGCTTAACTTCAGAGACCAGGTTAAAGTATTTGTACCAACACACACAGTGATATAGTAAAAACACCACAAAATGACTCAACACGGGTTTAGAACAATAGCCAATATTTATCTAAACAAACAAATTTGACATACATAAAGTCAAGTTATGAAGTTTAAATATTAAACTAAAAAATAACGCTTAGAAAAACAAAATGCTTTGATGAGGAGATAACACAGCATCGTGACGGAGTTGTTTCCAAAAATCCGATGCCAACGCCATCGGGTACGGAGTCACGTAGACCCCCAGGTACAGTACCTTAGAAAATGAGAGAACAAGTCAGTGTGCGATGTCGGGGATTGCAGCGTCGCTGGATGCGTCGGTTCCGGTGCTGCAGGGGCGAAGGAGCGGAGGCATCATGAAGGAGCGTCGGGTCCTTGCTGCAGAGCGGTGGAGGTGAGGCGTCGTCAGTGCGAAGGGTTGAATCTGCGCACTTTGGGTGGCGGCGGTCATGACGTGGTGCGGCGACTTCCACAGAGTCGCAGACTGCGGCAGGGTTGCAGCGGTGTCAGGCCTGAGAGGACCTCCAGTGAGGACTAGGGTGCCGGTTCCAGGCGGCGTCACAGGATTCCTCAGTGGCGTTGGTCCGGAGTCGTCCCAAGTTTGTTTTCCTAGATTTTCACCAGCTTCTCCTTTCAAGGGCCCAGGGACTGGATAGGGCACCACTTGTCAGGGCAGGAGTCTCAGCAGAGAGTGCAGGTGCTGGTAGGGGAAGTCTTTGATGACCCTGAGTCTTCAAAACAGGGGGCAAGCTCAGTACAAGCCCTTGGAGATTCTTCTCAAGCAGGAATATACCACAAAGTGCAGTCTTTGTCCCCTTTCACAGGCAGAAGCAGCAACTGCAGGATAGCTCCACAAAGCAGTCACAGGCAGGACAGCACTTCTCGTCAGCTCTTCAGCTCTTCTCCCTGGCAGAGGCTCCTCTTGATTCCTGAAGTGATCCAATCTTCAAGGGTTTTGGGGGCTCTTCTTATACCCCATTCTGCCTTTGAAGTAGGCCTACTTCAAAGGAAGGTCTCTCTTTTTTGTGTGAAATCCTGCCTTGCCCAGGCCAGGCCCCAGACACACACCATGGGTGTTGGAGACTGCATTGTGTGAGGGCAGGCACAGCCCTTTCAGGTGTGAGTGACCACTCCTCCCCTCCCTCCCAGCACAGATGGCTCATCAGGGTATGCAGGCTACACCCCAGCTCCCTTTGTGCCACTGTCTAGAGAGAGGTGCAAACAGCCCAACTGTCAAACTGACCCAGACAGGGAATGCACAAACATGGCAGAGTCACAGAATGGTTTAAGCAAGAAAATGTCTACTTTCTAAAAGTGGCATTTTCAAACACACAATCTAAAAAGCAACTTCACTAAAAGATGTATTTTTAAATTGTGAGCTTAGAGACCCTAAACTCCACATTTCTATCTGCTCCATAAGGGAATCTCGCTTTAATAAATAATATTTAAAAGCAGCCCCCATGTTAACCTATGAGAGAGCTAGGCCTTGCAACAGTGAAAAACAAATTTGGCAGTATTTCACTGTTAGGATATGTAACACATGTCCCCCCCTGCTGAAAGTGGGAGCAACTACCCAACCTCATGGGAGTTCTCATCACTAAGGCGGAAGAATCTTGACAGAACATCAGCATTGGTGTGTTCTGTGCCCGGGTGGGGTTCCACCATAAAGTCCATCCCCTGTAGGGAAATGGACCATGGTATGGTATGGCAAGAGGATGTCCTACTTCCACCTCAAGGGCTCTGACAGACCCATGATCATGTCTTTCAAGGTGTGGTTGATCTCTCCACCAGACCATTGCTTTGGGGGTGGTAAGGAGTGGTGAAGTTATCAGTTACCCCACACTCCTGCCACAGGGATTTCATATACGTGGATATGAAGTTGGTACCCCTATCAGATACCACTTCATTGGGGAACCCCCTGCGGGTCAAAACCCCCACAAATGCACGACCCACCACAGGGAATGTGATTGATCTCAGCGGAATGGCTTCTGGGTACCGGGTGGCATGGTCCACCAAGACCAGGATGAACCTGTTGCCCATGGCTGTTTTGGGATCCAGAGGACCCACAATGTCAATACAAACCCTTTCAAAGGGGGTACTAGCTACAGGAAAAGGATGGAGGGGAGCCTTGTGCTTCCCCCCACTCTTGCCACTTGCCTGACAAGTCTGGCAAGACCTGCAATGAGCATCGGAGTGCCTGCACATTAGGGGCAAGTAACAGTGGGTGACAAGCTGTTCAAAGGTCTTGTCCTGCCACAAATGTCCAGATAAAGGCACATCATGAGCCAGACCCAATAGTAAGGTTCTGACGCACTGGGGTACCAACAGCACATGGGCTGACCCAGGCTCAGCAACCTTAGGCTCACTATACAGGAGGCCGTCCTCCCAATAGATCAGGTGAGATACTGGCTCCTTGCCAGCTGCCTGGACTGCAGCCTGCTGCCGCACACCCACTAGAGTAGAGAATGTCTTTTGTGCCTCACAGAATGCCTCACTGGTGGCTCCCACTTCGTGCTGCCACTGTGACAGCTCAGGGGCCTCCTCCAGTTCAGCCACCTGTTCCCCTGTAGGCTCCGGGGCGTCACCCTCAGGCTCCACCTCCTCCTGGACTGTGGGAACTTCTGGGGCCGGTTTCCCTCACACCCTGCCCATCCTCTTTTAGGCGGTCCCTTGGGCCACTGTTTCAACCTCTAGGGGCTCTTGACCACCCTGACGGACTGCCATTGAGACCCATACCCACCCAGGCAGACCCAACATCTCCAAGTGTGACCTGTGTTCCACCTCCTTCCAAGGGGAATCCTCCAGGTCATTGCCAAGCAAACAATCTACAGGCATGGTTGGGCTCAAAGTTACATTCAAGGAACCTGAGACCCCCACCCATTCAAAGGGAACCCACGCCACTCTGCACAGGCACTCTTAGTTGTCCACTACAACTACTCGGTGAAGTACACGGGGATCTATCTGTTCTTCAGACATCAGTGTCTCTCGGAACCTTCACCCTCTGCCCATTAATGGTCACCCACTGCCTGTACGTTTTAGTGTTCTCAGGCACAAGGGTTCTCTGGACCATCTCACTGTCCCCTAGCGAGACAAGGGTCTTCTCAGCTGGCTCCCACCAACCTGGAACCAACTCCTCCCCAAGAGCTACACTAGCCAAACCCTGGGACTGTGCACCAGTGGGTGCCAGTGTACTCTTGGGGCATTTGGAGTCCCCCCTCACATGACCCAGCTGGTCACATGCATAACACTTAAGTGGGGGACCTCCTTCCACAGGTCTCCCTTTGGAGAACCATGGCTTCTTTTCACTGGGGGTCTGGGAATCCTTACCCTGGCAATCAGTTTGGGTCCCTTTAGAGAACTCCCCCTGTTTATCCTTACCCTCCCTTTCTTCTGAGAGGGACCCTGCTCACCCATACCTCTTGTGGACCCTGGTGCTCTCCCAGCGGTCTGCTTCCTGTGCAAGCTTCCTGGGGTCAGTCAGCTTGCTGTCAATTAGGTGCTGGCACAGCTCTGGAAAACATAAATTGTAGAACTGCTCCCAAGCAAATAAATTGTAAAGCCCCTCATATGTTGTCACCTTACTGCCCTTCACCCAACCATCCAGTGACCTGCAAAAAGAATCCACACACTCCAACCAGGTTTGAGTCTCTTCCTTTTTGTAGGACCTAAACTTGTCCTTATACTGCTCAGGGGTCAGACCATATTTTATAAGTAGGGAGTCTTTCATTATGGTGTAGATGAGTCCCTGAGGATCCCCTAAGGATGTCAAGGTGTCCCTCCCCTCAAAGTGCTTCCACAGACCCTCCCACCGATATGCTTCAGGGACCAGATTCATACAGAGAACAGACTCATACCCCTTGACCCACAAGAATATGTCGTCCTCCCTTTTGTAGTCTTTCACTAGGTTTTTGGAATGTGCACCCTTCTCTCAGGCTGCACTGTGTTGTTGCTGCTACCATCCCTACTAGACTGGCCCCTCTGATCCAGCTCCCTCAAGCTAAGCTCATGAGCCAACAATAACTTTTTCTCTTCCATGGCCATCCTCATTATCTCCAAGTCCAACTGGTGAGCCCTTTCTGCCTGTCTGTCCTGCAACTCTTCAGGAGTCAGACCCTTGGATGACACACTGCTACCTGCCCTGGAGGCCCTCCCCCTGGACAGAACAGGCCCACCCACTATACCATTGTGAATGCTCTGCGCCTCCTCCTCCTCACCCTCATCTTTATCCTCTGTGTACCCCTCAGCTTCCTTGGCTGTCACCCAGTCCCACAGTGCCTTTTGCAGCTCCTCCTTCCTGGTGGTGCTCTTAATGGGACAGGCAAGATCCTTACAGAACTGTTTAAGTTGGGCAATTGTGTAACTCTCCAGTTTCCCTAAATCAAAAGCAGCTCCAGCTGATGCATCTCCAGATTGAGACATGATGAAGAGTTAAAAGTGCAAAGTTCCAAAGGCAGAAAACAAGTTCCCAAATGGAGTTCAAAAGTCAATAAAGGATTACCACCAAATGGAAGTAGTAAAAAATCCAAAAAGAGAAAAAAAGCAAACATCACAAAGACAAGTAGTATGTCATCACCTAGTGGTCTGCACTGAAAACAGTAGTGTATACTTAATCACTGTATGTCAAGTACAAATAAAAGTCCAATTCCAATAGTATGTCGTCACCTAGTGGTCTGCACTGAAAACAGTAGTGTATACTTAATCACTGTATGTCAAGTACAAATAAAAGTCCAATCCCAACCGCTGATCACCAATGTTAGAAATTGGGTCTTTGGTTGGCAGTCAGGTTACCCCCTATCCAAGCGAGGACCCTTACTCTGGTCAGGGTAAAGGAGAATCACACTCAGCTAACCCCCACTCGCCCCCCTTGTTCTGCTTGGTGTGGCGATGATATTGGTAGTGGATATTGATTTAATGCATGCATGTGTGAGTGTAGACACAACTGGGTGGGAGGTGGAGGAGGAGGCGGAGGGGGAGACAGTGGAGATAGTGGATGTTGTTGTGTCTACAATTGAGTGGTGTTTGTGTGAGTGCCTGTGGGATGAAGTGTGGTGCTTGTGTTTGCCTGTGACACTCTTGGGTGTTGTCTTGTGTGCATGCTCGTCTGCCTGTGTGCTTAGGATGGGTTGGGGTTGAGGAGAATGGGACTGGGAAGTGGAGGTTGGAGGGGGGACGGTTGAAACAGGGACAATGGCTGCCATCAGATAGGAGGCCAGACCCTGGAACGATCTCTGTTGGGCTGCCAATCCACCGTGAATGGCTGGGGTACCTGTGGGAATGTAAATGATGTATTATGCTTCAGGTGTCTGACATTTGTACTTCTATAGCTTCCCCTCTATGGTTGTTGTTCCCCTGCCAGCTTTTGCTCATGTATGTTGGTGTATTGTGATTATGTTAGTTTCCCTATGCTGTGCACGCTTTGGTGATGAGTGTCCATGTAGGGCAGGGAGGGGTGTCCATGCATTGGTAGAGCATGCAGGGCTTGGCATTGGGATTAGTGTGATGTGATGGTGGAGTGTGTGGGAAGGAGTGGAGGATGGGAGTGAGGGTGTGGGTGTGTGATGGCATGCAGGTATGGTGGGTGATAATTGTTAAAAGTTGACTTACCAGTGTCCAGTCCTCCTCCAACTCTGGCCAGGCCCTCAATATGCAGTATTGCCAGTACCTGCTCCTCCCATGCTGTGAGTTGTGGGGGAGGAGGTGGGGATCTACCGCCAGTCCTCTGGATAGCGAGCTGGGGTCTTGCTGCTATGGAACATACCTTCCCCCGTAGGTCGTTTCACCTCTTCCTGATGTCACCCCTTGGTGTGTCCCACCAGTCCCCTCAGCCTCGTTGAACTCTGCCTCCTGGGTCCTGTGGGATGCAGCTCCCTCAGTCGCTGGTGCCTCTGCTCCTCAGCCAGATTATGCTAATGCACACATGGACAGGATGACAGAAGAAAATACGGGGGGAGAGAGAGAAAGGGAGAACTGGGTCAATTACAGCACCAACACCACAGACGGCATCAGATTACGAACACACACAGGGATCAGGATTGAGCACTATGCATCGCACTGGCATTCCATTGGCTAGGTACCGCAGCAAGATGAGAGCCAACCACCGCCAACTGCACCCCTCCGGGGACCCACTAAGCCCTGTCTGGCCTGGAATGCCACCTTGCTAGATTATAAGATTTTGCTATACACACATTTACCTCAAGCTGGACCATCTCTGAGCTGGCATTAAGGGGTACCCACTAACTGAAACCCACCACCAGGATCCCATGCCAGCCAACAAAAATGGTTGTGACGCTCACTGTACTCACCCCCTTGTGGCTGCTGTGCTGCCCTCAAGCACCCATCCAGCTCTGGGTAGGCCACTGCCAGTGTGCAGGCCATCAGGGGGTCAGGTTCCAATGGGCACCCCACCCTTGTTGGGAGGCTATCCCAGCTGGACCTCCGCGGTGTTCCGGGCCCAGCATCTCAGGTCTTCCCACCTTTTCCTGCAGTGGGTGCTCCGCCTGCTATAGACCCCCAGGGTTTGCACGTCCTTGGCGATGGCACGCCACAATCCCTTCTTCTGATGGGCACTGACCTGCAGAGGTAATACAGACAGGAGGACACCATTAACCATACAATCCTGCCTGTCACACAGATGGCCCACAAATTACATTTCCATCTCCATTGGCACACACATCACCCAGAGCCCTGCATGTTCACTACCACTTGACATACCCCAAGCCTTATCGCATTCATCGTCCCCATGTGGTTCTCACCTGTTGGTCTGGAGGCCCATACAGCTGTCCATACAGGGGTAGGACCACATCCACCATGTGCTCTAACTCCTCCGAAGTGAAGGCAGGGGCCCGTTCCCCTGCCACACGGGCTATGGCAGGTTCAGACACAGGTCACAGCAGCACATGCAGTGTAGGTCTTGTCCTGTGGAAAGTCAGGAATCAAGTGAGGTTATAGATAGAAAAAGGTGGTCACTTCCGCTGCAGTGTACACCGTCACCGCCGCCAGGGATCCCCATTGGACACTGAACTCCATACAGCCCCATTTAAGCCAATGAGAATTAGCATGGCGGTACAAGACCGCCTTCCACCATGATGCCCAACACCGGTGGAGTTAGATTACTTCCACCTGTCCATACTTACAGGACAGGCGGTCACCATTTCATGGAGGTGGACAACAATCAGAAATTGGAAACTGCGTCATTGCTGTGAAGTGTACATACATTGCCATTCACATTGTCCGATTACATACATGCTCAGTTGCACTGGGGTGGTGGTTCCATTGTTCAGTTTGTGACACCACTCCCACTCTTGTGTCCCTTAGATACCTACCACTGCGGAGGAATAGGAGGAGGAGGCATGCCCCGTGTACAGACCCCTTGTGGATATGGCTACACTAGAGGAGAGGCATATAATACTGACCTATAGACTGGACAGGGCCACAATCACAGAGCTGTGTACTCAATTGGAGCCTGATTTGATATAAGCTATCCGTCATCCCACTAGGATCCCCCCTCTTGTGCATGTTCTATCAGTGCTCTATTTCCTGGCAACTGGTTCTTTCCAAGTGACAGTGGGCTTGGCAGCAGGAATGTCACAGCCAATGTTCTTAATAGTACTGGCAAGGGCTTTGTCTGGCTTGCTCAAACACATGTGTAGCTACATCGCTTTCCCCCAAGTGGAAGATTTGGCCACTGTGAAGCCTGGATTCTATGCAATGGGACATATTCCTAATATTATTGAGGCGACTGATGGAACACATATTGCATTTGTCCCCCCCCAACCACAATGAACAGGTGTTCAGGAATTGGAAGAGTTTCCACTCACTCAATGTGCAAATGGTGTGCCTGGCGGACCAGTACATCTCCCACGTCACTGCCAAGTATCCTGGGTCGTTGCATGACCCCTTAGTCCTGAGGAATAGCAGTATCCCAAATGTTATGGCACAATTACACAGCCACAGGGTGTGGCTAATAGGTGACCCTGAGTCCCCACCCAAGATATGTCAGTGTATGCTTTCTGGAGTCATCCCCCATACCATTGTGTAAGGCTAATGTTTGTCCCTCAATTCTTGCAGGTGACTCTGGCTATCCAAACCTGTTGTGGCTCCTGACCCCTGTGAGGAATGCCAGAACAGGGGATGAGAATCAGTATAATGATGCACATGGGCGAATCATAGAAAGTACCTTCGGCCTCCCGAAGGCCAGGTTCAGATGCCTCCATCTGACAGGTGGATCCCTGTGCTACTCCCCTGAGAAGGTCTGCCAGATAGCTGTAGTATGCCTCATGTTGCACAACCTGGCCCTCAGACGACATGTGCCTTATCTGCAGGAGGAGGAGATTGGAAATGCCCCTGTGGCAGGAGTGGACCCTGAGGACAGTGAGGATGATGCGGCAGAGGAACAGGATGTGGACAACAGAACATCAGTAATACGGCAGTACTTCCAATGGCACTCAGGTAAGAAAGTGGAACTGACCATTCCTCTAATTAATTATGTTTTCGCTGTGGCTGTAGCAGGATGGCAGTCACTTCCTTTGCATCTCAACTGACTGTCACCTATGCCGTCCCTATTTGCAGATGTTGGTGATCTTATTGTGTACTGATGCAATGACTACAGACAGCTACAGCTCATCATTTGTATCCTATACCAAAGTTCATGTCAATTGCACAGGATGTAACTGTTAACATAATTGCACATTTTCATCACATAAAGCACTATCACTCAAGTTGTGTCCAAGGGTGTTTATTGTAGTGCAGGAATAGTGCAATGGAATGGGGTGATGGTAGAGGTAAGTCAAGGGTATTGGTCCAGTCTGTTTGTAGCACAGGTTCAGTGTCCAAGGGGTCATAGGAAGGGGAGCAATGGCAGTTCAAAGTGGACAAGGTGAGACAGTGAAACACAAGGGGGACATTCTGGAGGGTCTCATGTCCTGACGGTGGTCTTGATCTTGGCAAGTGTCTCTGGTTTCTGTCTGGGTCACAGGGAACATTTGCGGGGTGGTTCATCTTCTGCAGTGGGAGGGGTGCTGGTAGCCTGTGGGTCCTGTGGCAGGGCATCCTGTCCATTAGCTGCAGCAGATGTGGTAGGCTGTTCGGTTGACTGGCTATAGGAAGGGGCCCGCTGGTGTGCTGCCCATTCCCTCATGATGTTGGCCATTTCTGCCAGCACCCCTGCTATGGAGATCATGATGGTGTTGAGGGCCTGGAAATCTTCACTGATCTCCTGATGGTGTACCCTGTGCTGTTGTTTGTTCTCCTGCATGTTGTTAAGAATCTGGCCCATCTTGTCCTAGAATTGTTGGTAAACCCCCAGGACAGGATTGTCTTGGCTGTGAGGTGTGGACTGGGGTCCCTGTTCAGGTGGGCACACTGCTGATTGACGTGTCCTGGGGACAGAGGTGTTGGGACGTTGGGTGGGTGTAGTGTTGGCTGCTGAGGGGGGGGAGGCTCTTTGTTGGCCTGGGAGTGGGCTGGGGTTGCCGACTGACCAGTAGTCCCTGATGGGCCAGGTAGTCCAGAAGACCAGAGTTACTGTCATGACTGGGGGGATCTTCTGTTGGGAGACTGGATAGTCATGGCACCTCCTCGCCGCTGGGATTGGCTGGGGCACCTGTGGGGACGTAAGTGATGTATTATGCTTCATGTCTATGACATATTGTACATCCCTAGCTTCCCTTATATTGTTGCTGTTGCCCTGCCACCCTTGTTTGTGTATGGTGATATATTGTGGGATTGTTAGCTCTCCATGCTGTGCATGCTTTAGTGATGGGTGTACATGCAGGGCTGGGAGGGCTGTACATGCATTGGTATGGCATGCAGGGCTTGGCATTGGGGTTAGTCACATGTGTAGGTGCACAGTGTGGGATGGAGTGGAGTGTTGGGAGTCAGGGTGAGGGGGTGAGATGGCATACAGGTATGGGGGGGTGATAAGTAATAAATATTGACTCACCAGTGTCCAGTCCTCCGGCTACTCTGGTGAGTCCCTCAGGATGCAGTATTGCCAAGACTTGCTCCTCCCATGCTGTCTGCTGTGGGGGTCCGCCGTCAGTCCTTTGGATGGCGAGCTGGTGCCTTACTGCCACAGAACGTACCTTCCCCTGTAGGTCGTTCCACCTCTTCCTGATGTCATCCCTTGTTCTTGGATGCTGTCCCACGGCGTTCACCCTGTCCATGATTCTCAGCCATAGCTCCATCTTCCTGGCAATGGATATTTGCTGTACCTGTGCTCAAAACAGCTGTGGCTCTACCATGACTATTTCCTTCACCATGACCCGCAACTCCTCATCTGTGAAACGGGGGTGCTTTAGTGGGGACATGGGTGTTGTGTGAGTTGTGTAGAGGGTGTTGAGTAATGTGGTGGGGTGTGGAATGTGGGGTGCGTGACGGATAAATGGGTGTCTGTGGTGTGTCTAGTTGTCTCTGTGATTTGAGTGGCTAGCTATTGCAGTCTTTTCGTGTTGGAAAAGGGTTGTGGGTAATATGGGTGTGTGTTTTATAGTGCTGTGGGTGGGTGGGTATCAGTGTCAGGTGTGTGATTTTCGTTTTGGCCAATGATGTGTTGTTTTGTATTTGGGTGGCCATTCAGACCGTGCCGGTGTGTACCGCCAATGGTTTACCGCTGTTGAATGTCCACCGTAGTGATTCGTGGGTAATTATGTGGTGGGCGTTGTTTTGTTGGCGTTATGGTATGGGTGTTCGTACTGACACTTTAACACTGACCTTTGGTCTGGCGGATATGTGTTTGTGGCAGTATTCTGTCGGCTTAGTGTGTGTGTCATAATATGGGAACGGATGTTCGCCTCCTCGACAGTATGTTGGTAGCCGTCACCGTGGCAGTAAGCGTGATTTACCGCCAATGTCGTAATGAGGGCCTAAGTTCTTAACTAGTTCTTACCTGAATAGATTAAGCAATGTCTGCTTCCTCCCTCAATCTTCCTTAGTCATATTGCAGGTGTTAGACCTGTCAGTCTTAGGGTGGTCTTCCCCCAAACCTTTTGCCTACTTACCTCGATTTTTGGTCCTAATTTGTGTTTTTGTTGGCTTTAGCACTCTGTGCATTTTACCACTGCTAACCAGTCCTAAAGTGCTTGTGCTCACTCCCCTAAACATTGTTTGTTTGCCTTACACCTGATTGGCATATTGAATTTACTTAGAAGTCCCTTGTAGAGTGGTATACCATATGGTCAGGGTCTGTAAATTAAACACTACCAGTGAGTCTGCAGAACGTATTGTACCACTTACTTAAATAGTAGATTAAACATGTCCCAGGCCTGCCACTGCAGCCTGAGTACAGTTTTCAACTGTCATGTCCACTTGGCATTTAATCTGCCTGACCAAGTCTTAAACTCCACTTTTTTTGCCTGCGTCGCCCTTAAGGTAGTCCCTTGGTAGCCCATAGAGCAGGTCCCATGTAATTACAAAGCAGGACATATTACTTACATTTTTATATGTCCTGGTAGTGAAACGCCCCTAAATTTGTTTTTCACTACTGTGAGGCCTACCCGTCCCATAAGATAACATTGGGAATTCCTTATTATATCCTATATTATTATATATATTAATAAGCTGTCGTTCCTAATTGGGCCAGGTAGATATGTCATGTTTGGCATCTATGAAACTGTAATGATAAACAGCCTTTAATGGTAAAGTTGAAATTTCCATTACAATTTAAAAATTACACTTTTAGAAAGTTGACATTTTCCTTCCCTTCACCCTTTTGTGCTTGCAGACTGTCCTGGATCTCATGACTGGGTGTAGCTGACAGTTAGACTTTGTGAATTCCTCCTAGTCACACATCAAAGTGTGTGTCAGTGGGACATCTACTGGCAGGATTGGGAGCGGAGCTGAGCACAGCCCTATTGCAACTGAACAGCCTGTGCTCTTCCATCATACAGAGTGCCTAACAACCCCACATTTTCACTGCAGCCAGCTTGCAACCAGGGCAGGGGACTCAGGAAAGTCCATGCACTTCAAAGCACCTTTACCTTGTTCCACTTACCAGGAGAAGGGCACCAGCCTGTCTTGAACCCTCAGAGGCCAGCACTGCTGTTGAGCCCTGCAACTGCACCCTCACCCAGACCTACCAGATTGACTCCAAGGACTAGTTTACTGGCCTCTTGTTCAGAGCCACAGGGACACAAAAGGCTCCTACCATCTTGAATCCACACCTGGACCCAGTCTGAGTACTGAAGTCCCAAGAGGTGTCACACCATTCCTGGACCCTTGGGTGTGGTGCTAAACGTGACCAGGTAGTAAAATCCTAAAACTGAGAACTTAGAAAGCTTTTGGCCAAAACCTGTGCTGAGAACCAGAAGGATAATTTGACCAACCTGATCACCTGTACACCAGGGTGCATTGTTGGTTGGATTGACTCAGTGGCTTCTCCTGCTTCGTTTTCCTGAGCAGCAAATCCTTCTCAGTGGTCATTCGGCAAATTGGTATCCGGACTAGTGGAATTATCTTTGGCCGCAGCCTCTGACTCATCCCGCTGAGGATTTTCAACTTCCATTTCAGAGACTAAGGCCCGTATTTATACTTTTGTAGCGCCGCATTTGCGTCTTTTTCTGATGCAAAAGCAGCGCAAACTTACAAAATACAATTGTATTTTGTAAGTTTGTGCCACTTTTGCGTCAAAAAGTGACGCAAAAGCGGCGCAAAGAAAGTATAAATATGGGTCTAAGTCCGAATGTAGAAATCATCACCATGGCTTTGACACAAGGCTATGCGATGATGAAGCTCCCTGCTTGGAATCCTTTTGCAGCCTTCCCTCGCTGAACTTCACCTTCTCAGACACTTTTTCTCACAATGGGGGTCATTCTGACCCTGGCGGTCATGGACCGCCAGGGCCAACGACCGCGGAAGCACCGCCAACAGGCTGGCGGTGCTTCCGGGGGCATTCTGACCGCGGCGGTAAAGCCGCGGTCAGAAAAGGGAAGCCAGCGGTTTCCCGCCGGCTTCCAGCTGCCCCAGGGAATCCTCCACGGCGGCGCTACAAGCAGCGCCGCCATGGGGATTCCGACCCCCTTCCCGCCAGCCTGGTTCTGGCGGTTTTCACCGCCAGAACCTGGTTGGCGGGAACGGGTGTCGTGGGGCCCCTGGGGGCCCCTGCAGTGCCAATGCCACTGGCATGGGCAGTGCAGGGGCCCCCTAACAGGGCCCCACATAGATTTTCAGTGTCTCCGTGGCAGACACTGAAAATCACGACGGGTGCAACTGCACCCGTCGCACCCCTTCCACTCCGCCGGCTCCATTCGGAGCCGACATCCTCGTGGAAGGGGGTTTCCCGCTGAGCGGGCGGGCAGCCTTCTGGCGGTCGCCCGCCAGCCCAGCGGGAAACTCAGAATGACCGCCGCGGTCTTTTGACCGCGGTACGGTCTTCTGGCGGTCAAAATGACCCCCAATGTCTTCTAAGTCTGAAGGTAAGTGCTGACCGGGAACAATCCACTTATTGTAACGGACCACGCTGCATTGTGGTCAGTCATGTTTTCTGACTTTGACATGGTGTTGCGCGACTAGATGTCCGCAGTGGGTGCTTTGATCTTTTAGGTACTAGTTTTCACAAAAAACTTTAAAAAACCATGGGGGTCATTCTGACCTCGGCGGTAAAAGGCGCTTATCGCCGGTCAGAAGACCGCCATAACACCGCCGCGGCCGCGGAAAGCCGCCACGGTCATTCTGACCCACAACGGCCAAACCTCCAAAAATCCGACCTCCACTGCAGGCCGCCACATCAGCGAGCAGCGATAAACTGGAGCTGACCAAACCTCCACCGTCACGCCAACAGAAATACGCCCATGACATTTCGACCCACGAATCAACGCGGCGGGCTTTCCAACGCGGTATTCCATTGGCGGTACACACCGCCGCGGTCAAAATACACACACAGCACCAAAACACAGGCACATTGGACAATTACAAATACACACACCTGATACACATACACAACCCACTCCCACACAATCAATCAACTATAAAACACACCCCCACATCACCCACAAACCCCTACGACCGCAATTACTGAGAGAAGGAGAGAGAGACACAGCAGACAATCCATAGCAATACACACTGAGGCACACTACACCATCACACACACCACATAGTAGCACAAAGCACCACACACCAACATACTCATCATCACATACACCACCCCACACCTCACCCACACCACCCCATGGCACCCCAAAGGCACCCACGCTTTTTGGACCAAGAACTCCGGGTGATGGTGGAGGAAATCCTAAGAGTGGAACCCCAGCTCTTCGGCTCACAGGTGCAGCACACCAGTATAGCTAGGAAGGCGGAGCTATGGCAGCGGATCGTGGACAGGGTCAACGCGGTGGGACAGCATCCCAGGAATAGGGAGGACATCCGCAAACGATGGAACGACCTACGGGGGAAGGTCCGATCGATGGTCTCCAGGCACAACATCGCGGTCCAGAAGACTGGCGGCGGACCACCACCCACCCCTCCCGAATTTACATAATGGGAGCAAGAGGTCTTCAACATCCTGCATCCTCAGGGCCTCGCAGGAGTAGCCGGAGGAATGGACTCTGGTAAGTCCAATCTCAACTACTATATCCCCCCCACCCCACCAGCATGCCAACCCACACCCCCACCCTCACCCCCAAACCCCCAGCACACATCCTCCCTGACAATGTCTCACCAGCACAACCCACCCATCCCAACACCAACTCCTGCATGCCAACACAATCCATGGACACCCATCACCCAAGCATGACCACTGCACTTACCCCCCCCCCCCACTAACTACCCTCACAACACCTCCCTCAAGGGAATGCCTGCACTGGGGGACGAGGGCACCCATAACACGCACGCCATTGCACACACAGAAACAATAACCAAACTCTCTTACCCCATGCAGGACCCGAACGCCAACACACCAGCCAGGAGGGTCCAGAAATGTCCATCCCACCCCCGGAACAGGCCCACAGTGAGGACAGCAGCTCTGTCGACACTGAACCTGATGACCAGCCCGGACCATCGGGGACCTCTGTGGCAGACCTCAGGCAGCCACAGGCCACACCAGACCCGACCCCCTCTGCCAACACCAGCACAGCTCCCACCCAGCGGGCCCATGCCTCTGTCTCTAGGACACGTCAATCAGCGGTGTGTCTTCCAGTACAGGGCACCCAGGCTAACCCAACACCCCAACAACAACAGGGACCTGGGGGCAGTGGGAGCGGGCACACCGTCCAGGAGACAGAGGCCGGGGGAAACCGGGCAGCTCGGAGGGCTGCTGTGCGACAGGGGGGGGAGGAGAGGCCCAGGGAACCCACTCTCCAAGAGGCCCTCACCACCATCATGGGGGCCTACCACCACTCCCAAGAGACGATGGCGACGGTACTGGCCAGGTTCACGGAGATCCAGGCACAGCAGGAGGAACGCAACATGGGGTTCAGGGAGGAGCTGAGAATCATCGGGACCGCAATGGGGACCATCGTCCTGGCCCTCAACAGGATAGAAGACGCGTTGCGGGACCATGTGGCACCACACAGGGCCCCTGTCACTAGCCCGGACCAGGAACAGCCTACCACCTCCGCCGGCGCAAGTGGACAGGAGGCCCCAACACCACGACAGGCCACCAGAACCCCACCTCCTGCTGAAGAACAACCACCCCGTAAGAGGAGCCTGAGATCCAAAAAAAAGACAGAGTAGGATGTCAAGACCCCCGCCAGCAGGACATACCCCCTGAACTCTTCCCACTGTCCCACATTGCCACCCTGTCCAACCATGAACTGCCTCTGCTCCATCCTTCCACAGGCAAAAGGACAATGCACCTGTGAGACTGAGAACTGGACTCTGCCATGGACATTACTCCACCCCCACCCATCACCCTTATAATCACATGTACCAATATCTAGCACTGTAAATAAATCACATATTGCACACAAATCAGTTTGGAGTCATGCTGTATTATTAGCAAATGTATTACATATTACTGTTCAATATCTGTTCTGTCAATTAGTGATGACAACATACCAATGTCAATACGCTGTAGTTCATGGGCAAACCAAGCAGAAGTCAGGCACTGAGTCATACAGCACTGAGAAGGGAAGGGAAAAACAAAAATTACCCAAAAAGATCTGGTGGGAACTACAGAAAGTACAGATGCAGGAGGCTATAAGCAATTGTGAAATGGCGTGGGTGATTCTTACCTGGGTGTTACTGGAAATACTGTTGTATCACTCTGTCCCTATTGTCTGTGTCGTCCTCTGAGTCTTCCTCCTCTTCACTCTCCACAGGCTCCACGGCTTCTACAACACCACCATCTGGACCATCCTCCTGCAGGAAAGGCACCTGGCGTCGCAAAGCCAGGTTGTGAAGCATACAGCACGCCACGATGATATGGCACACCTTCTTTGGTGAGTACATTAGGGATCCACCGGTCATATGCAGGCACCTAAACCTGGCCTTCAGGAGGCCAAAGGTTCGCTCAATCACCCTCCTAGTACGCCCATGGGCCTCATTGTAGCGTTCCTCTGCCCTTGTCCGGGGATTCCTTACTGGGGTCAGTAGCCAAGGCAGGTTGGGGTAACCAGAGTCACCTATTAGCCACACACGTTGTCTCTGTAGCTGCTCCATCACATAGGGGATGCTGCTATTTCGCATCACATACGCGTCATGCACTGACCCTGGGAACTTGGCATTTACATGGGAGATGTACTGGTCAGCCAAACAGACCACCTGGACATTAATCGAATGATAACTTTTTCTGTTTCGGTACACCTGCTCATCGTCTTTTGGGGGTACCAAAGCCACATGGGTCCCATCAATGGCACCAATGATGTTGGGGATATGTCCAAGGGCATAGAAATCACCCTTCACTGTAGGCAAGTCACCCTCCTCTGGGAAAATGATGTAGCTCCGCATGAGTTTCATCAGGGCAGACAACACTCTGCTCAAAATCTTAGAAAACATAGGCTGAGACATTCCAGATGACATGGCCACTGTGGTCTGGAATGACCCACTTGCCAAAAAATGGAGGACTGACAAAACCTGCACCAGAGGGGGAATCCCTGTGGGTTGGCGGATGGGGGACATCAGGTCTGGCTCCAGCTGGGCACACAGTTCATGGATAGTGGCACGGTCAAGTCTGTATCGAAGTATTATATGGCGTTCTTCCATTGTCGACAGGTCCACCAGCGGTCGGTACACGCGAGGATTCCTCCTTCTCATCCCAAGTCCCAGCGGACGGTGCCTAGGAAGGACAACATGGAGCACAGAGTCAGCCAAACCACAGGTACGTACAGACAGCTTGCACAGTTAAAGAATGGCAATGGGTTGAAAGGCGTGTATGTGTGGCAATGCAAGGCCTAGGCCTGTGTGTCGCAGTCAAAATTAAGCCATGTAGGCCCTTGAAATGGCGGCTGCCTGACCTGTGAAGTGGGACAATGGGATGTGAGGTCAATGCGCTGGCGGGGCACACCGTGGCGGTAGGTGGTCGAAGACCGCGGCGCAAAGCCGCATTGGTTAACATTGAAGCCTATGGGTTTCAGGAGCCAATGACGAAGTGCGCCGGCGGTCGCGGTACGCACCGCCGCGGTACGCACCGCCGCGGGCGTGACCGCCATTTTCTATCTGCTTAATCACTCGAGACCTGATCATCCACAGAAGAGGACCTATACTGCAAGTGCTGCTGTGACCTTGGTCTGGAAGATACAATGGCTGCTGCGACTGGGGAAAGGGCCCCTGCCTTCACGTCTGAAGAGTTGGAGAAGCTCGTGGATGGGGTCCTCCCCCAGTATGCGCTACTCTACGGTCCTCCAGACCAACAAGTGAGTACACCGGGTGCACATGGAATGGGCTATGCCTGTGTGGATTGGGGTGGATGTAAGTTGGTGGGGTGGGGGGCGAATGAGGATTGCAACGCCCGACAGATGAGAGCATGTGCCATATGGCAAAGTTGGAGGGGGGGGGCCAATCACATCTAACATACAGGTCATTGATGATTTCCTCCTTTCCACCCTGTACATGTCAAATAGGTCAGCGCCCATCAGAAGATCGAGATTTGGCGTGCCATCGCCAAGGAAGTCCGGAACTTGGGGGTCCACAACAGACGGGGCACCCACTGCCGCAAGAGGTGGTAGGACATCCGCCGCGGAACAAGGAAGACCGCAGAAACACTGCTGGGGATGGCCTCCCAACCTAGGAGGGGTGCCAGTCGCACCATGACCCCCCTGATGTCTCGGATCCTGGCGGTGGCCTACCCTGAATTGGATGGGCGCTTTAAGACATCACAGCAGACACAAGGGGGTGAGTATCAGCACATTATCCTATCTTTCTGCGCAGTGGAGGCGTATGGGTGGGGGAGGAGGGCTGTGGGTGACATTAGGCCAGGGCGCTTTCTGTAGTGTAGTCCTCTCCCTTAGGCATGGCCCTGTGCCCCCGGCCCCCACCTCTGTAGGGTGACAAGTACAGCCATTGAAGGTCCAGCATCTCCCATGTGCGCGTTTGACGTCTCTTGGCCTGTTGTCTTAGTCAGTAGTACTGAGTAGTGTACCCCGAAAGCGCGGCTTAGTGAATTAGGCACCTGTGTCTGTCCTCTCCGCCAACGGTGTTGACATTGCATGCACTCAACCTGGTCTTCTTTTTTCTCCCCCCACCCTTTCTCTTCATCTTCTTGTGCATGTGTGCATTAGCATCATCAGGCGGAGGAGATTTGGCATCGGAGCACGAGGGAGCTGCAGGACACAAGGCCCCGGTGGGCCCAGGAACAGACACCGAGGGCACCAGTGATCCGGAGGGCGAGGGGAGCACCACGACGGGGACCGCTGGTGAGAGCAGCGAAAGCGACACGTCCTCGGATGGGAGCTCCCTAGGGGTGGCGGCAACATCCGTGCCCCCCGCCTCTACAGGTACAGCCGCCACCCAGCCACCCAGCGCACCAGCCCCGCCCTCCCAGCAGCCCCTCAGTCTTCGCTCCGTGCCCGTTCGCCCAGGAAGGCGCGCGTCTCCTTCGCCCCAGGCACCTCAGCCCCTGCCCCTGTTGCCCCTGCTGCCCTCAGTGCGGAGCTCATTGACCTGGTAAGGACCCTTCTTCTCAAGGACCGCTCCGCTGGGCACCGCCGTCTCAAGCACCGCTCCGCTGGGCCCTTCCTCTCAAGCACCGCTCTGCTGGGCACCGCCGTCTCAAGCACCGCTCCGCTGGGCCCTTCTTCTCAAGCACCGCTCCGCTGGGCACCGCCGTCTCAAGCACCGCTCCGCTGGGCCCTTCTTCTCAAGCACCGCTCCGCTGGGCACCGCCGTCTCAAGCACCGCTCCGCTGGGCCCTTCTTCTCAAGCACCGCTCCGCTGGGCCCTTCTTCTCAAGCACCGCTCCGCTGGGCCCTTCCTCTCAAGCACCGCTCCGCTGGGCACCGCCGTCTCAAGCACCGCTCCGCTGGGCCCTTCTTCTCAAGCACCGCTCCGCTGGGCCCTTCTTCTCAAGCACCGCTCCGCTGGGCCCTTCTTCTCAAGCACCGCTCCGCTGGGCACCGCCGTCTCAAGCACCGCTCCGCTGGGCCCTTCTTCTCAAGCACCGCTCCGCTGGGCCCTTCCTCTCAAGCACCGCTCCGCTGGGCACTTACTGCCTCCAGCCTTTCTCTGTCTCCTGTCCCTCAGCCTATCCCATCCACACCATCAGACCAGCCTGCACACACCTCAACACCCAAGAGCAGCTCATCCAAACACAAGCACCACAGATCCCACAAACACTCACCCAAGCAACACCCAGATGCAGACATGCCAACAGCCACTGCCACCCCTGTGTCCCCCTCCTCCTCGTCTCCCTCCTCCCTCCCTGTGACGTCTACACTCACACCTGCATGCACCCCAACATCAGCCAGTGCTTCCATCACCACCGCACCCTCCAGTACAGTCCACACTCGTGCAGTCACCACCCCCACTGCCATTTACACGTCCCCTGTGTCCTCTCCCACTGTGTCTGTCACCCCCTCTTCCAAGACACACAAACGCAGGCAGCCACCCACCCAACAGCCATCCACCTCACGACAGCCTACAGCACCAGCACCTTCACCCAATGACAGCACACCTGACTCTCCTACAACCACCTCCTCTACCTCCACTTCCATCTCCACTTCTCCTATCCTTTACCTTGGCCCTAAGAAACTTTTCATGGCTAACCTTGACCTCTTTCCCCCCGATGAGCTCCCCCATCCATCTTCAAAGAGTCCCAAGAGCACCGCAGCCACCACCAGCCCAGCTTCGGGTGTCACTGTTGTGCATGGGTTCTGGAGCCCACCCTTTGCCAGCAGTGACACATCGATCAGCAGCAAGGACACGTCCAGCCCCCCCCCCGGCAAGAGGACCCGCAAAAACAAGGGCCGCCATGCGAGGACCGACAGGGCTGCCCCCAAGGAGCAATGTGCGGCCACTTCACCACCCACACCATCTAGGGGAGGCAAGGGCCCGAGAGCCCCATCAAAGGAGCGGAAGGGCAGCAGGAGCGCGGAGAAGGTGGACCCCACATGCCACATCCCAGCTGGGAAGGAGGACACTAAGGAGGCCAGGAGGCCGTCCCCGAAGGGTCCAGAAACGTCACGGTCCAAGGGCAACTGAGCAGGGAGTCCAGGCCAGGTCTGGCTCCCTTGACCTGCTGGATGAGCACCGCTGAACAGGGCCCGCCGTGGAGAAGAGCACCGCTGAACAGGGCCCGCCGTGGAGAAGAGCACCGCTGAACAGGGCCCGCGGTGAAGAAGAGCACCGCTGAACAGGGCCCGCCGTGGAGAAGAGCACCACTGAACAGGGCCCGCCGTGGAGAAGAGCACCGCTGAACAGGGCCCGCCGTGGAGAAGAGCACCGCTGAACAGGGCCCGCGGTGAAGAAGAGCACCGCTGAACAGGGCCCGCCGTGGAGAAGAGCACCGCTGAACAGGGCCCGCCGTGGAGAAGAGCACCGCTGAACAGGGCCCGCCGTGGAGAAGAGCACCGCTGAACAGGGCCCGCCGTGGAGAAGAGCACCGCTAAACAGGGCCCGCCATGGAGAAGAGCACCGCTGAACAGGGCCCGCCGTGGAGAAGAGCACCGCTGAACAGGGCCCGCCGTGGAGAAGAGCACCGCTGAACAGGGCCCTTCTTCTCAAGCACCGCTCCGCTGGGCCCTTCCTCTCAAGCACCGCTCCGCTGGGCACCGCCGTCTCAAGCACCGCTCCGCTGGGCCCTTCTTCTCAAGCACCGCTCTGCTGGGCCCTTCTTCTCAAGCACCGCTCCGCTGGGCCCTTCTTCTCAAGCACCGCTCCGCTGGGCACCGCCGTCTCAAGCACCGCTGCGCTGGGCCATTCTTCTCAAGGACCGCTCCGCTGGGCACCGCCGTCTCAAGCACCGCTCCGCTGGGCCCTTCCTCTCAAGCACCGCTCCACCGCTCCGCTGGGCACCGCCGTCTCAAGCACCGCTCCGCTGGGCCCTTCTTCTCAAGCACCGCTCCGCTGGGCACCGCCGTCTCAAGCACCGCTCCGCTGGGCCCTTCTTCTCAAGCACCGCTCCGCTGGGCCCTTCTTCTCAAGCACCGCTCCGCTGTGCCCTTCTTCTCAAGCACCGCTCCGCTGGGCACCGCCGTCTCAAGCACCGCTCCGCTGGGCCCTTCCTCTCAAGCACCGCTCCGCTGGGCACCGCCGTCTCAAGCACCGCTCCGCTGGGCCCTTCTTCTCAAGCACCGCTCTGCTGGGCCCTTCTTCTCAAGCACCGCTCCGCTGGGCCCTTCTTCTCAAGCACCGCTCCGCTGGGCACCGCCGTCTCAAGCACCGCTCCGCTGGGCCCTTCTTCTCAAGCACCGCTCCGCTGGGCCCTTCCTCTCAAGCACCGCTCCGCTGGGCACTTACTGCCTCCAGCCTTTCTCTGTCTCCTGTCCCTCAGCCTATCCCATCCACACCATCAGACCAGCCTGCACACACCTCAACACCCAAGAGCAGCTCATCCAAACACAAGCACCACAGATCCCACAAACACTCACCCAAGCAACACCCAGATGCAGACATGCCAACAGCCACTGCCACCCCTGTGTCCCCCTCCTCCTCGTCTCCCTCCTCCCTCCCTGTGACGTCTACACTCACACCTGCATGCACCCCAACATCAGCCAGTGCTTCCATCACCACCTCACCCTCCAGTACAGTCCACACTCGTGCAGTCACCACCCCCACTGCCATTTACACGTCCCCTGTGTCCTCTCCCACTGTGTCTGTCACCCCCTCTTCCAAGACACACAAACGCAGGCAGCCACCCACCCAACAGCCATCCACCTCACGACAGCCTACAGCACCAGCACCTTCACCCAATGACAGCACACCTGACTCTCCTACAACCACCTCCTCTACCTCCACTTCCATCTCCACTTCTCCTACCCTTTACCTTGGCCCTAAGAAACTTTTCATGGCTAACCTTGACCTCTTTCCCCCCGATGAGCTCCCCCATCCATCTTCAAAGAGTCCCAAGAGCACCGCAGCCACCACCAGCCCAGCTTCGGGTGTCACTGTTGTGCATGGGTTCTGGAGCCCACCCTTTGCCAGCAGTGACACATCGATCAGCAGCAAGGACACGTCCAGCCCCCCCCCCGGCAAGAGGACCCGCAAAAACAAGGGCCGCTGTGCGAGGACCGACAGGGCTGCCCCCAAGGAGCAATGTGCGGCCACTTCACCACCCACACCATCTAGGGGAGGCAAGGGCCCGAGAGCCCCATCAAAGGAGCGGAAGAGCAGCAGGAGCGCGGAGAAGGTGGACCCCACATGCCACATCCCAGCTGGGAAGGACGACACTAAGGAGGCCAGGAGTCCGTCCCCGAAGGGTCCAGAAACGTCACGGTCCGAGGGCGACTGAGCAGGGAGTCCAGGCCAGGTCTGGATCCCTTGACCTGCTGGATGAGCACCGCTGAACAGGGCCCGCCGTGGAGAAGAGCACCGCTGAACAGGGCCCGCGGTGAAGAAGAGCACCGCTGAACAGGGCCCGCCGTGGAGAAGAGCACCGCTGAACAGGGCCCGCCGTGGAGAAGAGCACCGCTGAACAGGGCCCGCCGTGGAGAAGAGCACCGCTGAACAGGGCCCGCTGTGGAGAAGAGCACCGCTGAACAGGGCCCGCCGTGAAGAAGAGCACCGCTGAACAGGGCCCGCCGTGGAGAAGAGCACCGCTGAACAGGGCCCGCCGTGGAGAAGAGCACCGCTGAACAGGGCCCGCCGTGGAGAAGAGCACCGCTGAACAGGGCCCGCCGTGGAGAAGAGCACCGCTGAACAGGGCCCGCCATGGAGAAGAGCACCACTGAACAGGGCCCGCCGTGGAGAAGAGCACTGCTGAACAGGGCCCGCCGTGGAGAAGAGCACCGCTGAACAGGGCCCGCCGTGGAGAAGAGCACAGCTGAACAGGGCCCTTCTTCTCAAGCACCGCTCCGCTGGGCCCTTCCTCTCAAGCACCGCTCCGCTGGGCACCGCCGTCTCAAGCACCGCTCCGCTGGGCCCTTCTTCTCAAGCACCGCTCTGCTGGGCCCTTATTCTCAAGCACCGCTCCGCTGGGCCCTTCTTCTCAAGCAACGCTCCGCTGGGCACCGCCGTCTCAAGCACCGCTCCGCTGGGCCCTTCTTCTCAAGCACCGCTCCGCTGGGCACCGCCGTCTCAAGCACCGCTCCGCTGGGCCCTTCCTCTCAAGCACCGCTCCGCTGGGCACCGCCGTCTCAAGCACCGCTCCGCTGGGCCCTTCTTCTCAAGCACCGCTCCGCTGGGCCCTTCTTCTCAAGCACCGCTCCGCTGGGCACCGCCGTCTCAAGCACCGCTCCGCTGGGCCCTTCTTCTCAAGCACCGCTCCGCTGGGCACCGCCGTCTCAAGCACCGCTCCGCTGGGCACCGCCGTCTCAAGCACCGCTCCGCTGGGCCCTTCTTCTCAAGCACCGCTCCGCTGGGCCCTTCTTCTCAAGCACCGCTCCGCTGGGCACCGCCGTCTCAAGCACCGCTCCGCTGGGCCCTTCCTCTCAAGCACCGCTCCGCTGGGCACCGCCGTCTCAAGCACCGCTCCGCTGGTCCCTTCTTCTCAAGCACCGCTCTGCTGGGCCCTTCTTCTCAAGCACCGCTCCGCTGGGCACCGCCGTCTCAAGCACCGCTCCGCTGGGCCCTTCTTCTCAAGCACCGCTCCGCTGGGCCCTTCCTCTCAAGCACCACTCCGCTGGGCCCTTCTTCTCAAGCACCGCTCCGCTGGGCCCTTCTTCTCAAGCACCGCTCCTCTGGGCCCTTCTTCTCAAGCACCGCTCCGCTGGGCACCGCCGTCTCAAGCACCGCTCCGCTGGGCCCTTCTTCTCAAGCACCGCTCCGCTGGGCCCTTCCTCTCAAGCACCGCTCCGCTGGGCCCTTCCTCTCAAGCACCGCTCCGCTGGGCACCGCCGTCTCAAGCACCGCTCTGCTGGGCCCTTCCTCTCAAGCACCGCTCCGCTGGGCACCGCCGTCTCAAGCACCGCTCCGCTGGGCCCTTCTTCTCAAGCACCGCTCCGCTGGGCCCTTCTTCTCAAGCACCGCTCCGCTGGGCACCGCCGTCTCAAGCACCGCTCCGCTGGGCCCTTCTTCTCAAGCACCGCTCCGCTGGGCCCTTCCTCTCAAGCACCGCTCCGCTGGGCCCTTCCTCTCAAGCACCGCTCCTCTGGGCACCGCCGTCTCAAGCACCGCTCCGCTGGGCCCTTCCTCTCAAGCACCGCTCCGCTGGGCACCGCCGTCTCAAGCACCGCTCCGCTGGGCCCTTCTTCTCAAGCACCGCTCCGCTGGGCCCTTCTTCTCAAGCACCGCTCCGCTGGGCACCGCCGTCTCAAGCACCGCTCCGCTGGGCACCGCCGTCTCAAGCACCGCTCCGCTGGGCCCTTCTTCTCAAGCACCGCTCCGCTGGGCCCCCGCCGTCTCAATCACTGTTTATGGTTCACTGTGCCCACCATGCCTCCTCCTTGACCAGTGGAGACTGTCATCCACCCGATGGACTGTGGCTTTGCACTCCCCAGGATGGTCCAGTGGGCAGCCCACCCACTGTAGAGACATTGAGAGACTGTGGCTTTGCACTCCCCAGGATGGTCCAGTGGGCAGCCCACCCACTGTGGAGACATTGAGAGACTGTGGCTTTGCACTCCCCAGGATGGTACAGTGGGCATGGTGGCTCCTCGTGGATCTGGCGTCGTGGACTCATGTGGCTGTGGTGCCCCCCCCTTCCCTTCCCCCTGAGGTGCCTGTAGTTTTTACATCTGATGCCCCTGCAGTGTTCTCTCCAAAGGACTCAGGTCTCCTGTGTGGGCTTTGCCCTTGTTTCTCAAAACTTTGGCCCACGGACATGATGAATTCGTAGGATGTGCAGAACTTGTTACTTCAGTTATACACTGATGTGTATGTCATTTGTTTTCTTGTGAATATCTTTCATGGTTGTACGATATTTTACAGGACCTTTTTGGTACATAAATATTTATTCCAAATTTGATTATGTCCTAGCATTTTTCTGGGGTTTTTGGGTGGTGTCACTGTGACTTGTTGCTCTGCATTGGTGTGTACATAGTTGGGGGGGGGGGTGTCGCATATGTGTGTGCCCGTAACCTTTCGTCCTCCCCCCTCCCGTGTGTCGTAGGTGCAGTACTCACCGTTGTCGTCCGCGCCGGACTTCGTACTCGTGGTAGATGAGAAGGTAGACGAGAGCAGGTAGGATGTTTAATTCGGGTTCCATGCTGTCCTCCTTCCTCCTGGAGTGCGTAGTGGTGAGCGTTTTCCCGTTCGTAGCCTGTTTCCGCCGTGTTTTTATCGGCGGTGCTCCCGCCCCGGAAAAGGTGGCGGATTGGTGAGTTGTGATAGGGTGGGCGGTACATTGTCTGCCGCCTGGCTGTTGGCGGTGACCGCCGCGCTGTTTGTTTGTCCCGCCGTGGCGGGCGGAGTGTTAAAGTGGCTGTCTGTGTTGGCGGTTCCCGCCAGGGTCAGAATTCCATATTTTTTCCCGCCAGCCTGTTGGCGGGTTAGCCGACCGCCAGGGTTAGAATCACCCCCCATATCTCCGGTTCTAGTGTTTGGACTTTTGTCAGTTTGGTGTCAAATAATTTATTAAAATCTACTCTGTTTTTCTAAATTGGTTTATGATTATTTTGTGTTGTTTACTGTTTGTGTACTGCATAAATGCATCACACATTTCCCCTAAATTAAGCTTGACGGCTTTTTGCACCAAGCTACTCAGGGTTAGGCACAGGTTAATTTAGTGACTTTTTGGGGTTCACCCTGCAAGGGATTATGGCTGTTGCTTGAACGGGGCTCACACCCCAGTCAACTAACAGCTGAATTTCTCATATTGGTGTTTGGCGATGTGGATCAGGACTTGTGTTTGTGTAGTATCAAACAATGACTTGTGTTACACAAAAATCCCAGATAAATAATTTTACATCAGAGTGACTCCTTTTTAAATTCTTCCTTAGTTTTTCCTTTGGCTATTTTTGTCCTTGTTTTTAAAATTTAAGTGCCCTACCTTCCTTTTTGCACCATAGAGATGTGCAAAGTAGACACCCTAGGAAGGGTGCAAGAAGGGTGCAAGCTGAGGGGGCTGAAAGCAAACAAGTGAATTGCCACACTGCATCTCCAGGTAGCTTTCAGAGACATTTTGAGGAGGTGCAGAGGTGGCAGTCCACCTCAGGAGAGTATGAGTTGGAGGAGAGTGAGGAGCAGGGGGCACAAACAAAGGATGAGGAGAGAGAGGACCCAATTCAGGGTCCTGAGCACCTGGGAGAGCCCTACTTGACCCCAGCAGATTACCAGAATGTACCGGATGCCCAGGATGGAGCACTATGTCTGCCAGGGTGCCTTCCCCCAAAGGGGATGGAGGATAGGAAAGAGGAGAGGAAATTCAAGCTTGAGCCAGCCAAAATAAAACTAGAGAAGGAGAAGGCTGAGGTTGAGACAGCCTTGGAGGAAAAGAGACTGGCCATGTAGGCGCGGAGTATAGCCCATGATCTCTGCCTATGGGAGCTGGACCTAAGAGCAAAATAGATGGAGTCCAGCCATACTGGTGGCAGCATACCAGTAGCACCCACTAAAAAAGTGAGCGTCCGCACACCCACAAACCTGGTGCCCAGATATCAGGTGGGAGAATAAATTGATAACTGGTTCTCAGGATATGAAGTAGCTCTGGTGCACAATGTCCCAGAGGAGTAGAGGGGGGTAGCTTGTTGAGTAATATGCCCACAGTGTGGAAGGGCATGCTCCTTATACTTCGGGTAGAAGACCAAAACAGGTATACCTTCATAAAGGTAATTTTTCTTTTCAACTTTGGGCTGACCCCCCACAAATACCGTAAGAGATACAGTGATAGACACAAACTCTAAATCAGTCCTGGGTGGACTGCTTAGGTTATTCCAGCAAGGCAATGAAGGACTGGGTTAGGGGTAGCAGAGTAGATTATTTTGTTGGGCTGTACAATCTGATTGTGGGAAAGCCATGATCAATACCTATTTTATAGAGCCAGGGTCAGCACAAGACTATCCAAAAAGACACCTGGGGAGACATCCAAAAGGGTGGTGAGGGCTCCCACCAGAAGAAGGAGGGGGGAGACAAAAACAAGAAAGAGTTCTCTTAAGGCCCCCAGAAAAGAGTTTCAGGGGAAAGGCATTCATCCCAATCTGACCATTAAAAGAAAGGTTTCCATGATAAGAACGCTGGCAAGTTTATCCCCAAGTTCTATGAGTGTTATTAGTATGCGCACAACAAGGGTGATCCCACATGCCCTAAGCGGGCACAGCACCCCAGTATTGGGCGGACCTTAGAATTGTCTAGCATAGTGTCTGTGGAGGAGATGGCCACAGTTAGTATGGGGGAGACCAGTGAAGTTACGCTACTGTCCCTGGAGGACGTGGATATGGTGACCAAGGCCCACACATCTTCCAATACTTCTAAGTATAAGTAGTGGGTCACCATCCACGGGCAGAGGATGTCTGAGGGGCACAGGAGCCAGTATGACTACTGTTGTAGTAGCAGGCAATCAGGTAAGCCACTACCCTATGGTTCTGACTCCAATTCCAATTAAATGGTGGAGGGGAGTCTCAGGTCATGCCTATGGACTGTCTATCAGGGAATGATCTAGAGCACACTGTCTGGAAGGAAGTGGAGCTTATGCACACCTGTAAATGTTGGGGTTTGCCTGAGTGGGTCTGTGTGACCACCAGGTCCAGGGCTGCCCAGGAGGTCTGGACCCTGGAAAAATGGCACAGACAGCTGCCAAGAGAGAGAGGACCAAGGGGTGTGGATAAGGAGACCCTGAACGTCCCACGGTACAGGTGGATGGGCTGCGGGAGGAGGCCACCCGGGAGCATACCAGGGAGGAAATAGCCTCCCTTAGTGACCTGCCTGAGCTTTCTGGGTAATAAGCAGAAGGAGGACCACCAGGGAGGAGTTCAATAAGGTACAAAACAGAGTGCTCAACCCTGGAAGGCGTGAGGTGGCAAGCTGAAGCCCAGGCAGTTGGTGATATCTCTGGAGATCATCTCATATACTGGGAGAATGACCTCCTGAATAGTGAGCCTAAGGCACCTTCGCATGGGGCAACACTTGTGTTGTCAGTTCCCCAATGATACAATGCCTTCCTACTGGGGCTAGCTCATGAGATACCCCTGGCAGGACATCTGGAGCAGGACAAGAGCTTTGCTAGGCTTGTTTTCCTCTTCTGTTGGCCCTGGATGAGGATCTCCTCAGATGTATTCTTTAGAACTTGCCTAACGTACCAGGCCAGTGGGCAGAGAGGGAAAAAGCCGAAAGCCCCCATGAATCCCTTACCTGTCATTGGCACCCCCTTTGAAAGTGTAGGCATCAACATTGTAGGACCTTTGGACCCCAAGACAGCCTTAGGCAACAGGTTTATCCTGGTCTTGGTGAGCAATGCCACAATATTCCCAGAGGCCATACCTCTGAGGATTGTAACTGCACTGCATTGGCTAGGGTCTTGATTGGGATTTTCACCAGAGTGGATTTCCCCCAAAGGAGTGGTGTCAGACAGAGTGCCAACTTCATGTCTGTGTGCATGAAGTCAGTGTGGAAGGAGTGCAGAGTAACTTACAAGTTTTCCATACCTCACCATCCATAAACCATTGGGCTTGTTGAGAGATTTAATAAGACCATAAAAGGTGTGACAATGGGACTGCCTGAGCCAATGAGGCAGAGGTGGAATATCCTTTTACCATGTCTGCTCTTTGCACACAGGGAGATGCCATAAAAGGAGGTTGGATTCAGCCCCTTGGAGCTTCTGTATGGACATCCTGTTAGGGAACCTCTCAGTCTGGTCAAGGAGGGGTGGGACCAAGCTCCCAAGAACCTCCCAAGATGTGGTTAGCTGCATGCTATGGCCAAGTTCTGGAAAAAAGCTTCTGAGAACTTGGAGGCTAGCCAGGATGTTATGAAGCAGTAGTACGACAAGATGGCTACTCCTGTGGAATTTGTAAACTGGCCATTATGAAGTTTTTGACAGGAAGGGGGAGGCCACCGACCATGTGGACCTCAAGTCTCCAAGAAACACTTTAAGAGTTCTCCATATCGACCGCCTTAAATAACACTATAAGAGGTCTGAGGTCACCATGCTACAAGTGACAGATGATGGGGAGGAGGAGAAGAGTGAACCTCTCTCTGACTTCCTGTCATCAAAAGATGAGTCAGTGGTGAGTGTCAACCTTTTCCCTTCCCTGACCCCAGAACAGCAGAGGGATTGTTACCATCTGTTATCAATGATTTCCCTCACTCACAGGCTTACAGATCTGTGTTCCCTCATATTGACACTAGAGACAGCCCCCCTGTAAACAGACAATATACAGGCTGCCCAACAAAGTGAAGGCCAGCATCAAAGAGATCTCTAAGATGTTGGAATTAGAAGTGATTGGACATCTAGTAGTCCCTGGTCCAGCCCAGTGGTGCTGGTACCAAAAGCTGCCCGTCCGGGAGCCACCCCAGAACTTCGGTTTTGTGTGGACTACAGTGGGCTCAACTCAATCACCAAGACTATATACCCAGGGCCTGTAAATTAAAAGCTACCAGTGGGCCTGCAGTATTTGTTGCCACCCATTTAAGTGCACCTTAAAGCATGTCCCAGGCCTGCCACTGCAGCCTGAGTGCAGTTTTCAACAGCCATGTCAACGTCACATTTAACCCCCCTTGCCAAGTCTTAAACACCACTTTTTTTGCACACGTCGCCCTTAAGGTAGACCCTTGGTAGCCCATATGGCAGGGTGCCGTGTTATTAAAAGGTTGGACATATACTTTTATGTTTTACATGTCCTGGTAGTGAAAATCTTCTACATTTGTTTTTCACTACTGTGAGGCCTACTCTTCCCATACAATAACATTGGGGATTCCTTATTAAATTTAATAAGCTGTAACTTCCATATCGGAGCAGATAAACAGTTCTTGTTTGGTGTCTTTGGAATTGTAATGAAAACTCTTCTTTTTGGCATTTGCCTGTCCCAGCCATTTAGTGCTTGCAACCTCTCTCTGGGTCACAGGGCTGGGTGTAGTTGGCAGTTAGTCTTTGTGTATTCCTTCTAGATAGGCACACACAATAGAGAGCTTAGGTGTCCCTGGATGGGCCATGACTGGCAGAATGGAAGGGCAGAGTTAGTCACAGCCTCAGTTACACCTGGACAGGCTAGGTACTGCCTTCACAAAAAAGATTGCATACACCCAGTATTTAACCTGGAGTAAGTACTGGGGAGGCAGCAAACCTGAGTACTTCAAAGGGGGTCCTCTAGAAGATTATCCCACTTCAAGAAAGGCATCAGATACAAATATTGGACCCTAGGCACCAACTCTTCTGTACACCTCTAGACCTGTGGGTACTATAAAAGATGGCCTGCTATGCTTCTTTTCTGCTGTAAGGACTGCCACTCTGCTGCCCTGATACTCTGCTGCTCTGCTGCCTGCAGCCCTACTTGCTGAATAGCAAGATTGGACCGGCACTGTTCATCATAGATTGAAGTGACTTCATGGGTCAGCCAGCTGGCCTCCTGGTCTGAGCTACAAGGACATAAAAACGTTCCAGAATCTCCCTGCAACTGTCCAGATGACCTGCTGCCTGGACCTGTAACTAGACCTACATTTAGACCGACCTGATCCCTGCTGGCCTCTACTGGAGTGAGGCCCTGACCCTCATGTAAAGCTCCTCAGGTCCTGGACCCTGGGCCTGGCCTCAGTTGAGTTCCCCTGAAGTTTATGGGCTCTTCGTGAATGGGCTCATTCATGCCAAGATTTTGCCACACACTCTACTCACCAATGCAAAGTTCTGGCGAACCTGACTCTTAAGGCTACAGCAACCGCCAATGACAACCTGCAGCGCAAGAGCTGCACTTTGTGCTAGAGCATCACCAGCTCGCACGGACCGCCAACAGGAAGTTACCACAAAGACCGCTCATGACGCCAACAGAACCTTCGCACTACAGGGATGTCTGTACCCAATGCCAACCTGCTCTTCATGCTACATCGACGTCTATCCGTGACTCTCTCCCTGCTCCTTGCAGCCTCTGCCACTGCGAACAGCACTCATTGTGCTGGACTTTGCAGGTAAAACTGTCAGCGGAACTAACCTTTTCTCTGTATCTGGCCTGCGCTCCATCGGGGTCAGCCTAAACTTTTGACTTTCACCTGGTCTCACATGACCAGATAGCCAGAAGTGGAGCTTTGTACTTTTGGGTGCTATTTTCACTTTAATCTTTAAAATTTCACGTCTCCGGTTATACTAATTGGATTTTTGTTGTTTTAGTGTCAAATTGTTAATTAAATTATCCTCTATTTCTCTAAATTGGGATTTTTCTTGCGTTGTGTTTTTACGTTATTATTACTGTTTCAAGTGCTGCATAAATACTTTACACATTACCTGTAAGTTAAGCCTGACTGCTCTGTGCCAAGCTACCGGAGGGTTTAGCACAGGTTTGTTTGGGACTTTGCTTGTCTCTTTACCCTGACATGGTTTGTGGTTTATGCTTGAGTAGGATTTCATCCCCCTCAACCAGTAACACAATTTCTTGCAAGAAGGTTACTCCATGATACAAAGATTTTGTAAACAAACCAAGGCCTGATTCACAAATGTAAAGAAAGTAACACTTTTCTTGTTACTTTATTCCTGCAGTGTACGTTTACAACTAGTATCTTTTTCATCAGTAACTTTACAAGTAGTTACTTTGCAAGTAGTAACTCTTATTATTTTAAAATGAGTAACTACTAGTTAGGTAATACTGGTAAAGTTATTGGTAGTGCAGTTACACTGCAAGAGAAAACCTAAACCAAAAGTGTAACTTTACCTTTGTGAATCAGGCCATAGTACATGCTAGTACTACCTATCCTTGGACAGACATTGTTATAAGATTCTGCACTATGATGATGTCCCTTTCATGCCTTGATGGGTAGTAGGGCTGGTGTGGGTTTTATTTAGTTAAGGAGATCCTGTAACAGTGGGTGTCACTTTAACCACATCCCCAAACCAAGTGTATGATCCATTTAGGGTGTAAGTTATTATTACACAACCTGGAGGCAGAGGGTTAAGAGTTTCATGAACGGATGGAAAAGGAGAGTTGAAGAAAGGTGAGACAAAGACAAATGCAACATTCATCAAGTCAACAAGCAGCACATCATCACATCTGTTGTGGAAGATGACATGACAGTTCAGTTACCAAATGCAAACAGTCCTTCAGCCCCCAGAGTCCAAAGTTATCTAATTGTTATGCTACGATGGTTGAGAAATGAAAAATAGGAAGATCTCAAATAGTTCAAAAAATTGTTATTGTTAAGAAAAGAAAGGTGATAATGTGTATCAATACAAAAATGGGCAGTGTATCTGTATTCTTCTCAAAATAACGATCTTGGGTGCAATGCTGAAATGGTTTGATAAGCAGAACTGGTATGCAGCTTAGGTGGAGAAGAACAAAGGGCCTTTGGAATGCAAAAAGTAAATGTCAATATTGTGAAGTCACGTTAAGCTTCATGGTGGAAGAGGATCAAGAGGGCAGAGCATAGGCTGGGGCAGTGGTGTGCAGTTAACTGATAAGTGAGAACAATCTCTCCATGAATCCCAGACAAGTAGCCCCATGTACCTGGCTGGTCAATCCCACAAATGTCAATACCATTTAGCTGTGTGTGCTTATCATGTAGCTGTGAGAAAAGGCCTCTTTTTGACATGGTTAGCCCCCACTTTTTGCCTGTTGTATGATGTAGTCTAGAATGTGTAAGGCCCAGGGCCCCTGCTAACCAGGTTCCCTGTGCCAGAGCTCTCTCCCTAAGAACGGTTGTGATGCATTGGCACAATTGGTTACACCTTTGCTACCACTATAAGTCCCTAGTAAAAGGTACTTAGGCACCTAGAGCATGGGGTACTAAGGGTAGGCCCCTGAGAGCAGCAGCACTGATTGTGCTACCCTCTAGGGCCATGCTACCAGATGCACCCAGCACTGCTATTGCAGGCTGAGTGTCCTGGTGCATACCTAAAACACAAACTCGACATGGCACACTGCCTGTGTGCCCTGTCCACCATACACTGCATACACTATGGATTAGACACCCCTAAGGCAGGGTGCACCATATTATATGTGAGGGCATGGCTGAATAAGCAATATGTCCACACTGTGTCCTTGCCAACCCTGGGACATAGTGAGTGAAAAGAGCAGCCATTTTAATACGTGCTGGACACTGGTCAACACAAGTTTCCCAGCTACATGATGGCCACTCTAAACCCTGGGCTGTTTGGTATTAAACAACTCAGAATGATAGCAGCAATATCGGACTTGCGTTGCAGGCCGCGGTCATTGTGTGCAGCAGGGTCCATGGGGCGGGAGCAGGCTGCGACCTCACTGAAGTCATTCTGGAGTCACTGGTATTAGCAAAAAACCAGTAATTGAAGTATTTGCTGTCCCTGAGACTTCAGAACAGGAGGAAAGCTCAATCCAAACCCTTGGAAAGCACTTTTGGGGGAAGGTAAAGTGCTTCCAGCACAGTCAGAGGCCAGCAGGGTAGCAGGGCAACAGCAGGGCAGCAGTGTTTCTCAGCAAAGCAGTCCAGAGAGTCCTTTGGGCAGCCAAGCAGGTCTTCTGACAGAGTTCAGGTGCAGGTCCAGAAGTATCTGAGTTGGTGGGGTCACAGACCCAGTTCATATACCTAAAAATGCCTTTGAAGTGGGGAAGAGTTCAGAGAGTGTTTTTTAAGTGCACAAGTTTCCCTTTCAGCCCAGTCCTGTCTGCCAGGGTCCCTGTGAGAGGTTATCAGTCCTTTGTGTGAGGTTAGGCCACGTGCCTTTGAAATGTAAGTGTCAGGCCCTCCACCTTCCAGCCCAGGAAGACCCATTCAGTATGCAGATGAATGCAAATGTGACTGAGTGTCCTGTGTTTGTGGTTGTCTGGGTGAAATGCACAAGGGAGCTGTCAACCAGTTCAAACCAGACGTTGATTGGAGATAGGCTGCAAGGCACAGATGGTTTTATGTCCAGAGAAATGCTCACTTTCTAAAAGTGGCATTTCTAAAATAGTAATATAAAATCCAACCTTACCAACAAGCAGGATTTTCTATTACATTATGGCCATACTAAATATGACCTGGTTACCCCTTTCAGATCAGAATCTACCACTCAAAAAGTATACGAGGGCAGTCCTAATGCTAGTCTATGAAAGGAGCAGGCCTCACAGTAGTGGAAAACAAATTTAGTAGTTTTTCACTACCAGGACATGTAAAACACAAATGTGCATGTCCTGCCTTTTACCTACAGAGCAACCTGCCCCATGGGTTACCTAGGGCCTTCCTTAGGGGTGCTTACCTGTAGAAAAAGAAAAGTTTAAGGCCTGGCAAATACTTTTATATGTCAAGTCGAAGTGGCAGTGAAACTGCATACACAGGTCTTGCAATGGAAGGCCTGAGAAATGGTTAAGGGGTTACTTATGTGGATGGCAAAATCAGTGCTGCAGACCCACAAGTAGCATTTAATTTACAGGCCCTGGGCACATGCAGTGCACTTTACTAGGGACTTATAAGTACATCAAATTTGCCAATTGTGTATGAACCAATGTTACCATGTTTAAGTGAGACAGCATATGCACGTTAGCAAGGGTTAGCAGCGGTAAAGTGAGCAGAGTTCTAAAACCAGCAACAATGGTGTCAGAAAAGTGGAGGGAGGCAGGCAAAAAGTTGGAGGAATGACCACTCTAAGGCTGTTAGGTCTAACACCATCCAAAGAACATGTCCATGGTACTAATATTCTGAGCTCTCATATCAATGATGTGGGTTGCACAAGGAGTCTAGTTATACCACCATGGTTTCCAAAATGCAGGATGTCCATTCTGATGAAACATCACAGGTGCCAATGTATAGTCCTCACTTGCCAATGAGGACACCCCCTAACAGGTCTGTAGCAAGTGTGGCATGTGAAATGTCAGATTGAGATCACAGCCTAACAATAAGTTGACACTCATTTGAAAAAATCAGAAATAGTAGGACTGTTTTCAACTTGTCAGACTCTATGTTGCACATAGAGATGGATCAAGGGGCATTGGAATGGACAGAGGGCAAAGATCAGGAAAACTTACCATCAGGATATTGGGAGTATGGATCTGTAGGTGGCAAGGATCAACCAGCAGTGTATTAAGAGCAGTATAGTGGTACACATATCACAGTCACATGTGCATCATCATATGCTACTGTACAGAAGGAATGATATAGGTGAGTAACATGTCCCGATACAAAATAATATATGCACACCTATATACAAATGTTGAGGAACTGTACATCTAGCTGTTCCTAGGAGACATTTTACCTTTTGCACTTATCACATTGTCACAGTTTAGAGTCTTTCACATCATATACTGACCTAGCAGAGGAATGTAAATGAGTGTAGTCAGTAATTATCCCCTTGTGGCTGCTGTGCAGCCATCAAACACCCCTCCAACTCAGGGTAGGCCACTGCCAATATGCGGGCCATTAGAGGGTCAAAGTCTGACAGGCACCCCTTTCTCCTTTAGAGAACATCCCCAGCTGGGCTTCTGCATGTTTCCGGGCCCAGCGTCTCAGGTCCTCCCCCCGCTTCCTACAGTGGGTGCTCCATCGGCTGTGAACCCCCAGGGTCCGCACTTTCTTGGTAATGGTATGCCAGATCTCCTTTTTATGATGGGTGTTTACCTGCATGGATGACACAGACAAGAGAAGAAAGTCATGTCCACATGCTCCATCCCAAAAAAAGTAGGGTGAAAAATCCAGTTAGTGCAAGTAGCCAAACATACCCATCCTCACACTTCAGAATATTTTTCAAGTCAACATCTGCAGTCAGGCCATGTGTGAAGTGAAGTCAGGCATATATACAGGTTTTGGCTAGAAACATATGACCAGACCACAAGAATATCTTTAAAATGGTATAACTCAACAAATATTAGTCACACCAATGTTGATGTTAATGCTGTAATAAACATTTGTGGATCATGGTATTTACATCACCCACTACCTACTTTGTCTCAGGGGTAACAGTCTTTTTATGCACATGTGTACATGTCCATCGATCCACACATGACAGCTCAATCCTTCATTCCTGCACATTTCATATACATCATACACTCAACCTTTCACCCACTGGTATTGCATTGGCCTCACCTACTCCTCTGGTGCACCATATAGCTGTTCATACAGAGGTAGGACCTCCTCCCCAAGATTGTCCAGCTCTTCTGGAGAGAAGGCAGGGGCCCTACCACCTGCAGGATGTGATTCATGTGAGGCATTGTGCAGAAGATGGCGGTCATGTCCACCACGTACATGACTGTCACTGCCGCTGGCTGTCGCCATTGGCCCAAGATCGCCAAAGGAAGCAATGTGTTCCAAAGAGTCAGGTCGCTTCCTGATGTCCTGTCCAGTAGGTCAGGCAGTTGCAATTTTAGGGTTCATATATGTACAATGAAGTAATGACAGTTGTGTCGTTTACTGAAAACTCATATCTGTGATAATGTGTTAAGTGCTGGCTTACTGTTTACAAGTATCAATGTTCATGTCATTAGTAGAGGAAGTGAAATTAGATATTTTGGGTTATGTACATGAAACAGTGTTGTCACCATACTAATGACAATCTGAAGATAGTATAGGTGCAACAAATATGTACTATATGTCAACTAAGTTTATGTAACTTTTAGTTTCAGTGACATGTATCTCCATTTAGAGAACATGCAAGAGTTTAGGGGATTTGAATAAAGTACACTTTCATATTTTGCCTAGCTATGTGCTAAACACCACATAATCACTGTTTCATGTGACATGATTTAGATATTTGTGTGACGTTGGTGTGATCATACTTATGATGTATAGATTGAGTCATTCACATACATTCTGGTGTTGTCCCATATAGTTACCCTGGCCTGAGGAGAGCAAGACAACCCCCAGTGTACAGTCCACTAGCAGACCTGGAGCCATAGAGGAGCGACATGTAATCCAAATGTATCGCATGGCTAGGCATACAATTATGGATATATGTTGTCAGTTTGCAATCCCAATAGCATACCTCCCATTGTTCAAGTCATGTCAGTGCTGCACTTCATGGCAAGTGGGTCCTTTCAGAATACAGTTGCCCTAACTGCAGGGATGTCTCAGCCCATGTTCAGTCTGGTTTCTAAGGCTGTACTCGATTCATTGTTAAAACACCTGGACAGCTACATTAGATTTCCCCAAAGTGAGGATTTGGCCCATGTGAAGGCAGATCCCTATGTTATGGGACACATTCCACATGTGGTTGGGGCCATAGATGGCACCCATGTAGACTAGGTTCCCCGAAGTGCTAATGAACGGGTCATTGGGACCTGAAAAACTTCCACTCCATAAATGCCCAAGTGGTCTGTTTGGCTGACCTACACATTTCACAAGTTCGTGCAAGGTATCCAGGATCAGTCCATGATTCCTTCATCATGCGGAACAGCAATATTCCACTGCTGATGGCACAACTATACACAGACAGGGCCTGGCTGGTTGGTAAGCTATGAATATCTTGTGTGTCTTTACCTTTTTTCCTGCTACCATATATGTGGATGTCCAAGATTAAAGTTTAGATTGGTGTCACTATACCTTACAGGGGACTCTGGCTACCCAAATCGTCCTTGGTTATAGACACCAGTGAGGTACCCAACCACGCCAGGGGGAGTCTGCTTCAATGAAGATCATGGATGGTCAAAGCATGTCATGGAGCAGACTTTTGAGCTCTTGAAAGCAAGACTTTGCAGCATTTACGAATCTGGAGGAGACCTCCTCTACTCACCCTACATGGTATATCAAATAGTTGTTGCCTGCTGCATACTCTACAACCTTGCCCTGAGATGTCAGATACCCTTCATACCAGATGAGGGGAAGCCAGCAGATCCTGTGGGTGGAAATGCAGATTTGCCAAGTGAGGATAAGCATGATGAGGATAAAGCTGGAGACATCAGGGCAGATGTTATAAATCAGTACTTCAACTGACTCAAGGTATGGGATGTGATGTTACAATTGTGATTAATTGGGGTATTGTTTAGGTTATGCGTGCCATTTAATGTTCTATTTACCACCATCAGTGAGGTATTAAGAGGCTCCAAGGCCCATAACTCAGGTATGCATGCAGATTGTTACTTGGAGTTGTGCACAGAACTGTTAAGTATAGAGTCTATTGTTTTGTAAATGCTCAATCAAAGTCGCATTTGTAGTTTTGCATTGACAATATGATGTGTGTGTTCCACTCTGGCCTGTACCTAATGTTTGTCAATCACAGATTTGCAGATTGGCTGTTTGTCTGATCCTCATTTGGCAATCTGAGACAAAGTCACAGGCATATGGGATTTGCAGACTCCATGAGAAGTGGACATGGATTGCACCAGGCACTGTTTAGCATGAGATTTGTGGTGTATGTGTGTTCTATACCCAGACTGTCAGGACAGTGGGATGGAAGTGTCCTTTTCCACAAAAAAGACCTGTTTGGTATTGCAGGTGGCTCAAATGGTACCACGTGTGTATCCATTTGTGCCTAACTCATGTCATAATGTGGTACCCAGACCTTCAACAATCATTATGACTTGTGTTGTATGTGTACTAACTTGTGCATAGCTGTCAGTGTGTTTCCTCATTGCAGACCAATGTGAATGTGTCTGAAGGCTGACATAGGTGAGTGGCAAGCCTATAGATACCTGGCCATAATAATTAAAACGTGCCATGACTGGGGAGACTAGTGATGACATCTGTTTGTTTCATGGGGTATGGTCATTTGGAAGGTGAGGTATGGGTATGTGATAAGGCTTTGGCTGATGATGCATGGAACCAATCTGTCTACCTCCTGGGATGGTGAAAGACTGACATGTCACTAACTTCTGTATTCTGTGGGTTGGTAGTTAATGCACCTAAGCTGAAAGAGTGAAGTCCACAGAAGTACTTTGCTATGTGCCGATTGCCATTCTCCAAATACATATGTGGAGATGTACAATATTGGTGATTTGTGTCGTGTCTATGTTACAATCCCAAAGCAATTGGTATCCTGGTTATCCAGTATATGTGTGATGACCATGACAAAGGTTTGACATTGGAGAGGAACATTTTGCTACAAAAGTTGTCATACATGACAGTTGTATGTGGCTGATACATCACACTTACACAGGATCTGTGGTTAAGTGGTATTTATTGGGGGTGAACAACAAAATGAGTTATTTGAAACAGAAATAATCCAAAGTTAACAGTGAAGGGTTCAGTCATGGTGGGTGAAATCATCAGGGTAGCTGCTACACCATTTGGCAACAAAGTCCAGTGTCATTGAACCATAGGAAAATGGAGTTAGGTTTCAGAACAGTCAAAGGGGTGTATCAGTGACACCCAAGGGGAACCAATCCGGAGAGGTTCACTTCCTGGCTGTGTGTTTGGTCTTGGCATCTGCTACTCCTGGATTTCTGGGTTGACGTCCACATTTGTAGGAGGTTCTTCTGCTACTGAGGGTGGGGTGTACAAGGCCAGACAGGGCCTCAATTTCACTAGCAACCACAGATGTAGAGGGGCCTGATGTCTCATTGCTTGTGGAAGAGGCCTGATGTTGGGTGCCAAACCTACTCAAGGTAGGCTTCATGTAACTCAACACCCCAGCAATGGAAGCCAGGATGGCATTCTGGACCTGCCACTGCTGCATGGCTTCCTGGTAGTTGTCCCTTAGCAGCTGTTGGATCTCTCCCATCATGGTCAGTACCTGGCCCAACATGCCTTGGGAAAGTTTGGTACGCTCCCAAGACTTGGAAGATGGTCTCCTGGTCAGCTGATTCCCTTGGAGACCCCATCCTCTGGCCCACATCATCACTCCCATGCACCCTACCCCCACATACCTGTGCCACTGGCACAGTGTACCCACTCCCACTGGTGACAGGACCATCATTGTCAGGGGTGACATTAGGAGACTCAGGTACCTGTACTGGGGGGCACATGATGGAAGAGACTATCCTTGGGACACAGGTTGGGGGAGAATGGTTGCCTGTGATGTAATTGCAACAGGGCTGGGAGGAGTCATTGTAGGAAGGGTGAGGCTGAAAGTTGTTGACTGACCAGGTGTCCCAGATGGGCCAGCTTTGTCCTCAGTGTCCAAACATCCAGGGGTGTTTTCCTCACTGGGACCTTTATCCAGAGAGGTAGTGTAAGTCTCTGGTGTCCTCTCCATGTTGGGGATGGCAAGGTTACCTGTAGGAGACGTAGAACACACAGTTGCTGTAAGTGATGCAACAAGTGATGTGTAAATTAGACAACTAAACACAGTATGTGAGATGAACACACTGCCTTTAAATGATCCCCTGAAATTACAATGACAGCTGCTACTAAATCTGGGTTAGTGCAATGTGGGATACAGAGATTTGCAATTGCATCTAGCATGCTCCAAGCTCTTGGAGTATGTTGGTGTTTAGATGGCTGCCGATACCCTCATATCTTGTCTGAGTAAAGACATGACAATGTACATTTCTCTCCGAGTAAGGTGTATCTGTCAGGGAGACCAAATCCTCGGGGCCTGCGCACGTTCCCAACATGTCCACCACAAGACAGCTCCAGAACTCTGATAGAAATATCACAGAGCCTAAGAGAGTCCAAGTGGGGAAAAGGGGATTAGGTAGGGAACAGCTGGGAAGGAGACCTGTAGGAAGCAAAAGGTTAAACAGCACAATATCAGAATTTAATCACATTGACTTTCACTAGACTATGGTTCTAAGCATTGTCCTATTGTAACCATGGACAATCTAAGAAGTGACTTTAACTAGACCTCAAGAACTCTGGAATAAATCAAGAATGATTAAAGCAATATTTCATATGAGCTTTTCATAAAATGTCACATAATGTTTAGAAATACATGAACCTTCTAGAATACTGTTTCAGAACAAACACTGGTTTTTTAACATGAGGACAAAAGACAATCTGAAATATTCCCTGGAAAACAATTGGGATTGTACTAGGGACTTAATATGCACAAAGAACGTCACATTTGCGAATTTAGCATCTTCACAGGAAATCCATAAGCTCCGGATGAATGTGTGCACTTCAACAAACATTACACATCAAAGTTTTTAGTTGCCACGAAATGATCGCGCACACCTTTGCCGATCTGAACACCAAGTTTTACATGTGGGAAAATGAATCGCGCACACTGCCGATTCTAACAAGAATAAGTAAATGCCATGAAATGATCGTGCAAGCCTTTGCCGATCTGAACACCAAGTTTTACATACGGAAAATGAATTGCGCGCACTGCCGATTCTAACAAGAATATGTAAATGCCATGAAATGATCGCGCAAGTCTTTGCCGATCTGAACACCAAGATTGACATGTGGTAAATGAATCGCGCACACTGCTGATTCTAACAAGGATATGCAAATGCCATGAAATGATTGCGCAAGTCTTTGCCGATCTGAACACCAAGATTGACATGTGGGAAAATGAATCATGCACACTGACGATTCTAACAAGAATATGCAAATGTCATGAAATGATCGCGCAAGCCTTTGCCGATCTGAACACCAAGATTGGCATGCAGTAAATGAATCGCGCACACTGACAATTCTAACAAGAATATGCAAATGCTATAAAATGATCGCGCAAGACTTTGCCGATCCGACCACCAAGATTTACATCAGAGCAATGATTTGCGTACTCTGAAAGTTTCACGAGTAGGCCCAAACTTCAAGAGTCTTTTAGTACCGGGTTGGGGCCCAGCCCGACCTCCGCCTTACCCCCCTGTTCAGGGATCAGCAAGATAATGCAGGGCAGGCCTGGAACGTCAAGGTAGGCCTCCGGAACAGGAGCTCAGGAAATTGCTGCTGCTCTGCACCAGGACCTCTGAATAGTGAGCACATGGAGCTGGGCTGGCTCCCTTATATAGAGTCTGGCCCAGCCCACAAACCACACCCAGTCATGCTGCAGAGAAAGCTTCTAGAAGGTCCTAGAAAGGGACCACACCCTAACACACTCAGCCAATCTGCAGTAATACCTTACAAATGAACAGTTCTTGCAAACATCATTAATAGTGCTTTTCAAGGTTAAAGTATGCAATGCAAAAGGTTAACATACTGCATATAAACACTATGCATGAATTATGCTCTTGCATAAAGGCTGGGTTCTTGCATTTTTGTCGCCCGTAGAGCGCGCACTGTCCTGATGTTGACAGTATGGCACCATAGAGTCAACTAAAAGCTGAACAATACACAATGGTGTTAGAGCTGGCACACAATATAGAAGTTAGAATTTGACCTTAGACTCTGTCTGGATTTACTGCAAGTGCATCCAGTTTGCCATTTAGTTGTCCCTCCCAGATGAGTATATGACATTATTAGGGAGCTTTTCCCAGAGGCCAGTTTGGTATGGGACACAGCTGTATCTGTGATTTGTTTGTAATGGGACTGGTAGTGGGCCATTTCATAGCTGTCATTGCCATGAACTGTCAAATGGTGGACCATTCAGGATGGGTTATTTTGATTGTTAGTTTCACATGCAAGACATTTAGGCCCTCATTACAACCCTGGCGGTCGGTGATAAAGCGGCTGTAATACCGCCAACAGGCCAGCGGAAAAAAAATGGAATCACGACCATGGCGGAAACCGCCAGCACAGACAGCCACTTTAACACTCTGACCGCCACAGCGGTAGAAACAAACACCGTGGCAGTAACCGCCAACCGACAGGCGGAAGACAATGTACCGCCCACTGTATTACAAGGCACCAATCCGCCAGCTTTTCCGGGGCGGTACCAACGGCAACAAAAGCACGGCAGTAACAATACTTGAAACGGAAACCACTCCCCTCTCGACACCCAACGAGGAACCAGGACGCCATGGAGCCCGAACTACAGGTGTTACCAATGTTGGTTTACCTCCTACCAGGAACATCAAAGACGGCGGCGACGACCACGGTGAGTACTGCACCTAGCACACAGGGGAAGGGGGGAGGAAAAAGAGAGTGACACACGCACGCAACACACAACACCCCCACCCACACCCTCACCCCCAACACCATACACACAAATACGTGCATCAACATTACATATACACCCCGTAACCCTCTGTAAGAACACAAGGATCAAAGGAAATGATTGTAACAAGTGAAAATCCAGATAGGGCAACATGTCTGTAAAAGATCAATATATATACATATGTACAGCAACTACACAAGTCCGGATACTGTTCCATTCAATGTCCGTGGACCAGTGGCCACACATGACTCCTGCCTCAAAATGGAGAGAACACTGCTGGGGCATCAGGTCGAGAAAAAACAGGCACTGCGGGGAGGAGGGGGGGGGCACCTCAGCCGGATGATGGGACGATGCCACTGCTCCACAAGGGGGCTCCATGCCCACTGCTTGCTCCTGGGGAGTGCAATGCCACAGTCTCTCAAGTCTCTCAAGTCTCTCAAGTGGGTGGTTTGCCCACTGCTTGGTCCTGGGGAGTGCAAGGCCACAGTCTCTCAAGTCTATGAAGTGGGTGGTTTGACCACTGATTGGTCCTGGGGAGTGCAATGCCACAGTCTCTAAAGTATCTCAAGTGGGTGGTTTGCCCACTGCCTGGTCCTGGTGAGTGCAATGCTACAGTCTCTCTTGTGGATGCTTTTCTCCACTGGTTCTGGAGGGGGCTTTGTGCCCAGAGTGCTTCATCCTGCCAAGGACTGTGTTAGTGGATGCTTTTCTCCACTGGTTCTGGTGGGGGCTTTGTGCCCAGAGTGCTTCATCCTGCCAAGGACTGTGTTAGTGGATGCTTTTCTCCACTGGTTCTCGAGGGGGCATGGTGCCCATAGTGCTGCACATGGTGTGGGGCAGTTCCCATTCCCTCACCTGGGTGTCTGAGCCACAAGATTTTCTAGGAACAGGTAGCATGATACTCCATTGAGACAGAGTCACACTCCACCCTGTGGCAACTTTGCCTGCCAACTGCTGGTACTGCCAGTGCTGGTTGTGGTGCCTCATGTAGTGTGTGCAGGGTCCAGGACGTCTCCTGCAGCCTTGGACGACTGCCCAGTGGGGATGATGTTCATGTCGGCTGTGGTGGCACTGTCTGAACACGTCACAGGGCAGGTGGTGGTGGGTGCAGCAGTGTCTGCAGCTGAGATGCTGCCGGTGGTGCATGTGTCAGCACCTGTGGAGGGAGACAGCAGGACGTCTCCTGCAGCCTCAGACGGCTGCCCACTGGGGATGATGCTGGGGACTGTAGCAGAGGCAGCAGATATGCAGGTGGCGGTGCAGGTGGCGGTGGTTGCGGTGGTGGCCACCGCCGTACAGATTGCTGTTCTGTCTTGCAGAAGGGGTGACACCAGTCCCTCACCCGGAGGCTCCGTGTCCTGAGCTGACTTCCCTTCAGCCTTGTGTCCCTTCCCCTCCTTGGAAGTCGCTGCTGGGACCTTGGCACTGTCCTCTTTTGTCTTGGAGGAGGCCTTGCTGGGTGGTTGGTGTGGCTTTTCCCTACGGCATGTGGGCCCCTTCTTCACCTGGCAGGTAGCAGAATAGGGTGATCCTTGGCCTCACTAGGTGGCACACTGGCAGCCCTGATGGGTGCCACCCGCGATGTTACTGGACTTGTAGGGACCACAGTGCTCGAGGATTTTGTGGCTGAGGTGCTGGGCTGGGATCTGGACATCCTGGCCCTAGGGGAAGGACGGGGGGGAGGTGTTGGGAAGAGGTCAATGTTAGCGAGGAAAAGTTTTTAAGACACACTGGGACGGGAAGATGGAGGGGGTTTGGGAGTGGAAGAAGAGGTAGTGGTTGTAGGAGGTGTACATCTGCTGACTTTGGGTGAGGGTGCATGGGCTGGAAGATGTTGTGAGGTGGATGGCTGTTGAGTGGGTGTGTGCCTGTGCTTGTGTAATTTGGGAGGAGGGCTTACAGACACACTGGGAGAGGACACAGGGGAAGTGTGAATGGTAGTGGGGGGGGTGATTGCACGTGAGCGGTGTGTGGTGATGGGTGTTTTGGTGATGGAGGTAGTGGCTGAGGATGTAGTGCATGCAGGTGTGAGTGGAGACGAGCCTGGGAGGAGGAGGAGGACATGGAGGAGGGGGACACAGTGGAGGCAGTGGATGTTAGTGTGTCTGCATGGGTATGGTGCTTGTGTGAGTGCCTGTGGGATGTTCGGTGCTTATGTTTGCCATGTCCACTCTTGTGTGTTGATGAGTGTGCATGCTGGTCTGATGGTGTGCTTGGGATAGGCTGAGGTAGAGGGGATTGGGTCTGGGTAGTGGAAGTTGGAGGGGGAGGCTGGACACAGGGACAATGGCTGCCATCAGTGCTGAGGCCAGAGCCTGAAATGCTCTCTGTTGGGCTGCCACACCAGAATGAATGCCCTCCAGGTATACATTTGTTTGCTGCAAATGCCTCTCGACACCCTGGATGGCATTCAAAATGGTTGATTGCCCAACAGTGAGGGATCTCAGGAGGTCAATAGCCTCCTCACTGAGGACAGCAGGGCTGACTGGGGCAGGGCCTGAGGTGCCTGGGCCGAAGGAGATGCCCACCCTCCTGGGTGAGCGGGCACGGGAAACACACTGAGGGGCTGCTGGGAGGGCGGTGCTGGTGGCTGGTGGTACATTCACCCTCCTGGGCCATGTGGGTTGCAGCTCCCTCCTGCTCTGGTGCCAATGCTCCTCCGCCAGATGATGCTAATGCACACAAGGACAGGGTGACAAAACAAAAAGGGGAGGAAAGACAGAGGAGACACATGGTCAATGCCTGCAACAACACCACCGTTGGTGGACACAACACACAGGAAGCAGCCCTATGCACTAGACCATGCACTAACAGTTCAGGGTAAAATCACGTGCCCATGGGGTACTGTGCCTAAGCCCATTTGATGCACACCTGGAACCCACAGAGCCTGCCTAACAATGGATCTACCCTGGCATGTTTGCCCTGGCCTAGGGGAACCCACAACCCACTTCCCCCTACCCAGACACCTCATAAAGCATGCAGAGTCAGCTGAATGAGCCTGTACTCACCCCCTTGTGGCTGCTGTGATGCCCTCAAGCGCCCATCCAACTCAGGATATGCCACTGCCAGGATCCGGTATATCAGGGGGGTCATGGTGCGACGGGCACCCCACCACGTTGGGAGGCCATCCCCAGCTGGGCCTCCCCCTTCTTCTTGGTCCAGCGGCGCAGGTCCTCCCATCTTTTGCGGCAGTGGGTGCTCTGTCTATGGTAGACCCCCAGGGTCCGCACTTCCTTGGCAATGGCACACCAAATACCCTTCTTCTGGTGGGCGCTGACCTAGAGGAAAAGTGAAGTAAGAATGGATTTTACTCCCCCGTCCGGTTCTTCTTACTCATTGGCCACAACTTCCCACCCTGGCCCAGAAACACATACACTGACCGTCCTCACATGCTGGCCTCTGCCCAACCCCCCGTATCTTCCATCCAAGCCACTCCATACATTCATGTCCCATCCATCATTCTCACAGTGTACTCACCTGTTTGTCTGGAGGACCGTAGAGTAGTGTGTACTGGGGAGGACCCCAGCCACCAGGTTGTCCAAATCCTCCGCGGTGAAGGCAGGGGCCCTTTCCCCAGACACTGTAGCCATTGTCGCTTCCAGACTCAGGTCACAGCAGCACTTGCAGTGTAGGTCCTCTCCTGCTGATGGTCAGGTATCAAGTGAGTGAACAGATAGAAAATGGCGGTCACGTCCGTGGCGGTGCATACTGTCACCGCCGCCGTACATCGTCATTGTCTCCTGGAACCCATAGGGGCCAATGATAACCAATGCTGAATTGCGCCGCGGTCTTCATCCAACTACTGCGACGCTGCACAACGCCAGCGCAGTTACCTCATTTCCCCTTGTCCCTCCTTACAGGTCAGGCAGGCGTCATTTCAGGGGGCCACATGGCAGGGCAACTAACTGTGTCACATCACTTTTGGGCAGGAATACGAACGGACAGCACCACACACCGATTACATCACAATTGTTCAAAACACCCTTGTGAAACCTATGTGGTGTATGACACTCTGCTCACCCTTCTCCTCCATAGGCCACGTCCGCTGGGGCAGATGATGAGATGGGGTCATCCTCCAGTATACAGACCCCTGGTGGACCTGTCGACAATGGAAGACAGACACATCATTATCACCTACAGACTTAATTGTGCCACAATCCATGAACTGTGTGCCCAGTTGGAGCCAGACCTGATGTCAGCTATCCGCCATCCCACAGGAGTCCCCCCTCTTGTGCAGGTCCTGTTAATACTCCATTTCCTGGCCAGTGGTTCCTTTCAAACAACAGTGGCCATGGCATCAGGGTTGTCACAACCAATGTTCTCTAACGTGTTGTCCAGAGTGTTGTCTGCCCTGCTGAAACACATGCGCAGCTACATCGTTTTCCCTCAGGTGAGGATTTGCCCACAGTGAAAGGTGACTTCTATGCCCTGGGACATATTTCCAACATCATTGGTGCAATTGATGGTACACATGTGGCATTTGTCCCACCCGCAGGAATGAACAGGTGTACAGAAACTGCAAAAGTTACCATTCCATGAATGTGCAGATGGTGTGTTGTGAATGCCACGTATCCTGGCTCAGTGCCTGACGCGTATATTTTGAGGAATAGCAGCATCCTTTATGTGATGGGCCAACTCCAGAGGCACCGTGTGTGGCTAATAGGTGAGGCCAAGGTCCCCACACAGTTTCGATAGATGTCTGGTTATGGGAGAGTCCCTAAGGGTTGGTGTGTGTCTAACAGTTGTCCCTTGATATTTGCAGGTGACTCTGGCTACTCCAACCTGTCATGGCTACTGACCCCAGTGAGGAATTCCAGGACAAGGGCTGAGGAACGCTACAATGAGGCACATGGGTGAACTACGAGGATAATAGAGCGGACTTTCGGCCTCCTGAAGGCCAGGTTCCGGTGCCTCCATCTGACAGGTGGCTCCTTATACTATTCACCGAAGAAGGTGTGCCAGATCATCGTGGCATGCTGTATGTTGCACAACCTGGCTTTGCGATGCCAGGTGCCTTTTCTGCAGGATGATGGGCCTGATGTTGGTCTTGTGGCAGCTGTGGAGCCTGTAGACAGTGAGGAAGAGGAGGCAGAAGATGAAGATATAGACCACCGAAACAACATCATCATGCAATACTTCCAGTGAGACACAGGTAAGAGACTGGCACTGCTCCTCTGACATCAGACTACAGTAGGACATTGCATGATTCTGCCTTATTACCTCTGTGAATGGACCCTGACAGTTCACTTTGGCTTTCCATTTCACAGATCTGGGTAACACTTTCTGCCTTCTGCCATGTTTACTGCTGCCCAACAACTGTCGAACATTGGTATGTGAAAATGAACATTGACATTACCAGAGAGGTTGCAATAACACATTTGTGAAAGTACAGACTGACTCCAGATTGATTTGTGATTCAAGGGTCTGTGCTAATAAGTGGAGGGGGCTATGCAATGGGCTGGGGTGATGGTGGAGGAATGTCCATAGTGGAGTCCAGTCTATTGGTATCACAGGTGCATTGTCCAAGGGGGCATAGGAGGTGGAGTAATGGCAGTTCAAGGTTGTCAGGGTGACATAGTCGGACAGAAGGGTGACAATCAGGAGAGTCTTATTTCCTGGAGGGGGTCTTGGCAATGTTCTCTGTCTTGTTCCTGGATCTGAGGGACCATTTGCTGGGTGGTTCTCCTTCTGTAGGGGGTGGGGTGCTGGTGGCCTGTTGGTCCTGTGGCGGGACCTCCTGTCCACTAGCGCCGGCGGAGGTGGAGGGCTGTTCATCGTTCACGCTAGTGTCAGGGGCCCGTTGGTTTGCCACTGTGTCCCTCATGGTGTTGGCCATGTCTGCCAGCACCTCTGCAATGGTGACCAGGGTGGTGTTAATGAACTTCAAATCCTCCCTGATCCCCAGGTTCTGTTCCTCCTTCAGCCGCTGGGTCTCCTGAAACTTGGCCAGTACCGTGCCCATGGTCTCCTGGGAATGGTGGTATGCTCCCATGATGTTGGAGAGAGCCTTGTGGAGAGTGGGTTCCCTGGGCCTGTCCTCCCCCTGTCGCACAGCAGTCCTCCCAGCTTTCCTGTTATCCTGTGCCTCTGTCCCCTGAACCGTGTGCCCACTGCCACTGACCCCAGGTCCCTGATTGTCTTGGGTTAGTGGGGTTGCCTGGAGTCCCTGTAGTGGTAGACACACTGCTGATTGACGTGCCCTGGGGACAGAGGGATGGGCCCGCTGGGTGGGTGCTGTGGTGGTGTTTCTTGAGGGGGGAGGTTCAGTGGTGGTTTGTGACTGTGGCAGGGTAACCGACTGTCCAGAGGTCCCTGATGGGCCGGGCTGGTAATCTTGATCCAGGAATGCAGAGCTGCTGTCATCACTGTGGGCCTCTTCTGTGGGGGGACTGGATATGTCTGGCACCTCCTGTCCAGTGACATTGGGCAGGGGTCCTGTTTGTGTATAAATGCATAGTTATTGTATCTGTGTGTGCCATCTTGTGCAGTGGGTGAGTTACCTCTCCTGTGCTTGCCTTATTGTCTTTGCCTTTGTGTGATTGGTGATTTTGGGGCCTGGGTGAGTATCTGTAACATGCAGGGCTTGGTTTTGGAATGTGTGGATTGTGATAGTGGGGTATCTGTGGGGTGACGGGTGTGAGGGCTGGGGTGATGGGTGTGAGGGTTGGGGTGGGAGTTTGTGATAGCATGGAGGTAGGGTGGGGGTGGATATAGTAGTAAAGATTTGACATAGCAGAGTCCAATCCTCCTACTACTCCTGCGAGGCCCTCAGGATGCATGATCGCCAAGACTTGCTCCTCCCATGTTTTTAGTTGTGAGGGAGGAGGTGGGGGTCCACCGCCAGTCCTCTGTACGGCTACCTGGTGTCTGGATACCACGGAACGCACCTTCCCCCGTAGGTCATTCCACCTCTTCCTGATGACATCCCGTGTTCTTGGATGCTGTCCCACTGCGTTGACCCTGTCGACAATTCTCTGCCATAGCTCCATCTTCCTAGCAATGGATGTCTGCTGCACCTGTGATCCAAATAGCTGTGGCTCTACCCGGATGAATTCCTCCTCCATGACCCTGAGCTCCTCCTCAGAAAACCTGGGGTGTCTTTGAGGTGCCATGATGTGGTGGGGGTGATGTGTGAGATGATGTTTGTTGTGCTGTGTGATGTGTTATGCTGGTGTGTGTTCTTTGAGGTGCGTGGATATTGTATAAGTGATGGTGTTGTGTGCCTGTGGATGCTGGTGTTCTGTTTCCTATTCTCTCTCTCTCCGCTTCTTCCAAAAAAATCATTTGAAGGGGTTGTGGGTAATGTGGGGGCGTGTTTTATAGTGGTGTGTGTGGGTGTGGTGTGTGTATGTGTATCAGGTGTGTGTATTTTGAATTGTCCAATGTGCTTGTGTTTTGTAAATGTGTGTGTATTTTGAGCGTGACAGTGTGTACCGCCAATGGATTACCGCGGTTGAATGACCGCCGAGTTGATTCGTGGGTTGTGATAGTGTGGGCGTATTCCTGTTGGCGTGACGGTGTATGTTTTGCTGTCGCCAGTTTATCACTGACGTTTGGTGTGGCGGACTTGTGTGGGTGTCTGTATTGTGGCGGATTATGAGATGTGGATCGCAATACCTGTAGCGGATTTCCGCCGTGGCTACAGTATCTTGAAGGCCATCAGCACAGCGGTAAGCGGGATTTACCGCCAAGGTTGTAATGAGGGCCTTACTGTCTTACCGCCAGACCACCAAAGTCATAATGAGGCCCATAATTGTTTGCTGTCGCTTGGCAGGAGCTTTGACAGCTCCTATCAAGCAAGAGTAAATGGTAAGTCTCCTCCCAGTAGGCAAAATCAGGAAAACTGCTCCTGCTCAATGGGAGTGGACTTTTCATCTGCTTTCCTGCCCACTGTCAAGCTGCATGCCCCCCCCCCCTTATGTTAATTGACTGGGGTCGGGGATAGGGTCCCCGGGGCCAAAAACAGCACAGGAAGGGGGGCCATGCAACCTACCTCCTGTTTCACTAATTGGCTGTACCTCAAAGGATGGGGTGCCTAGGGCCAAAATCAGCCCAGGGAAAGGGACCAGGTGCTCCCCCCCACCCATTTTAGGAATGGACTGTGCCTTGAAAGATGGGTTTCTTGGGGCTAAAATTGGCCCAGGGACTGGGGCCGTGCAGCCCCCTTCCCTTTCAGTAATTGGGTGGCCCCAGGGAATGGGGTCTGATATTGTGGAAACTGCTGTACCTGAAGGCCTGTTCTTAGCACCTGTGTGCTTGCTTATTCTGTTATTTCATTTCTAAGATCACGTTTTGATGCTATAACTCCTCTGCCTGTGTTCTTGCTCTTTTATACTGTAGAACCCTTGCCAAGTTTTCCATGGTTCCTTGGTCTATTTTCATGCTATCTACCTGTTTGCTCTGCTAGTCTACCTTTACTAGTTTCTTTTATGTGCCTAGTTTTCCCTTAAGGGTATTTGGGCTTCTCTTTCTGCATTCTGGATCACATAGCCTTGTCTGGTGTTGCATGGGCTACAAGCAGCAGCATCACCCACCCCCACCTTCATTCTACATACTGGGTGCAGCAAATGCTCCCCTCACTATCTCTTCACGTACTCTGCCCTCCCCTGCCCAGTCACCCACACCAAAGCCCTTTTATTGATACTAGCAGGTGGTATGTTTGTGAAAGTATGCTTCTTACTTTTCTTGGAAGAGGGAAAATAAATCAAAATTGGACCTGCTGTTCCTGGGTATGCTTGTTATTCCCCTTATTCTGGAACAAAGTGAAGATTCCATTACCTCAGTATCCCTTTACCTAAATGCAGGAATCTTGTAAGGAGGGCCTTAGAGTGGTAAGAATAGTTATTTGCTCTCATATTGTGCCATATATAAAGATGTTTATGTAATTGAAAGTTAGTAATATGCATTAAATGTTCACCATACGACCTTGTTTGTCCTGAGGACTTTAGTTAAACAATGAAGAAACACTTTAATATACAAAGGAGGTTGTTTCAATTTAGAATGTAATGAAACTGATACGTGGACTAAGTTAAATTTAGAGACATCCACTGTGCAGTCCTCCTATTATAGCAGTTGAGGTGCACCTGGTAATTGCATTTTGTAGTAACAAACAAACCTGATAGGCCAACCTGTGAGAAATCCGGTTGTCAGTGAGTCAGGTATTAACCCTGCTTAGGCAACAGCCACAATGCCTGTCAGGGTGAACCATGGAAGTTAAATTACCCATTGCTTAACCCTCTGGTAGTTTGGTACAAAAGCAGCCAGGCTTCACTTAGAGGCAATGTGTAAAGTATGTATGCAGCACACAAACAGTCATAAAGTGAAAATACAACCCTTGACAAATACCATACCAATTTAGACAAATAGAGGACATTTTAATAAACTATTTGACACCAAAATGACAAAAATCCAATCAGTAGAACATAAGTTATACATTTTTGAAGTTTAACCTAAAAATGGCACCTAAAAGATTCAAACAGCACCAGAAACAGACATTTACTTACACAAAACGGGTCAAAGTTGAAAAATATAGCCCAGTGCCATGGAATGCGCGTTGGAGTCGAAAAGTGGATTGGATGTAATTTAGATGTATATGTAATAATTAAAAGGGGTGTTTAAGGCTTGGAGTTATTTTGTCAAGTCCAATTGGCAGTTTAAATCTACACTCAGGCTGCAGTGGCAGACCTGGGACAAATGTTAAGGGGGTACATAAGCAAGCGGTGCAAACGATGCAATAAATGCTGCAGGCCCACCAGTAGAATTTAATTTACAGGCCCTGGGTATATGGTGCACCCCTTTGCTAGGAACATATAAGTAAGTAGATATGCCTATCAGGTGTAAGCCAATTTTACCATGTTTGTGGGAGTGAGCACAAGCAGTTTAGGACTAATTAGCAGTGTTAACATGCACAGAGTCCTAATGCCAGCAGAAAGAAATTCAGAAAAATAGGAGGGTAAAGGTAAAATGTTTGGCAGAAGACTACCCTAAGGCTGATATGTAATATTTTTCATGTGAACATTGTTTTGTGATGTATATTAAGAATACATGTGTAATAAAGATGGTGTTGGTCTTGGCCCCTTCTGCAGCATCATCCCCCAAACCTTTTGGCACACCCTCCTATCTTCAGGACCCTTTAAATATGGTAGAATTGGCCTATACTCAATTGGCACATTTAATTTACTTGTAAGTCCCTAGTAAAGTGGTACCCCTTGTACCCAAGGCCTGTAAATTAAATGCTACTAGTGGGCCTGTACAACTGATTGTGCCACCCAAAAAAGTAGATTTTGAAACGTGTCTCAGGAGTTACTGAGGGGCAGTAGCTCTTTCTCCTACCACACTTACACATCACAAAGGCACTAGTCCATTGTGACCCCAGACAAGTTGCATAAAGAACAGGGAGGAAGGGGAACCTCAAGAGACTTACTCCATTTCAAAGTAGGAACCAGGGTTGGACCTCAGACCCCAAATCTTCAGTACACTTCTGGATCTGTGGACTCTGCCAGGAAGAAGGACTGTTGTGCTTCTGAATGGACTGCCACTCTGCAAGACTGCTGCCCTGCTGTGTTGACCTGCTGACTGCTGCCTACTTGCCTGGGTTAGATAGACTGGGCATGAAACTGTTGAACCTAGGATCCCAAAGTAACCCCAAGGGTTAGTTGACTAGCCTCCTGATTGGAGCCTCACGGACAGAAGGCTCCAACAGCCTAGAATCCAGCACCTGGACTTTGCCATCTGTGGGTACTACCCTGCCAAGTGGTGCCACCCCAGTCCAGAACCTTTTGAAGTGGGCCTGAAGGTGCTCCACCAGCCCATCTGTGGATCTATCAGAACAGACACATCTAGTCTGCTGCATAGCGTAACCCTGAGCAGAAATGGTGCACTGCCTCTGTTGCATGGACTTTGCCAATGCAAGAATTTTGCATCACAGTCCTATTGGAACCGACACTGCGTGATGCATTGCTGATGCAAGCCATCACATCAAAATCCTCTTGTCAATGGGATCCTCGATGACAAAGCAGGATATCGCATCGCAGTCTCGCAGCTCTCCGGGATCCTCAATGATGAGGTAGGATCTCACACTGCAGCCAATGCATCACTTTGGCTGTACAACATGTCTTCAAACCGGGACCCCACAACTCTTTGCAACCAGGATTTAAAGCACTCTTCTTGAGTGGGCCAATCTGGGTCCCGGTAGCTGGCCTGCACTCATTGCATTCAGTGTGGACTTGTGACTTTGTTGCGGTCTAGCACAACCAGATAACCACAGTTGGCGCTTTGTGCTTTTTGGTGCTATTTTCACCGACATCGTTAAACTTGCATATCTCTGGTTCTATTGATTGGGTTTTTGTATTCTGGCCCTGATTTATTTATTAAAACGTACTGTATTTTTCTAAATTGGTATGGGATTTTTCTTGGTTGTGTTTTCACCTTATTACTGTTTGATCGCTGCGTAAATACTTTGCACATTGCCCCTAAGTGAAGCCTGGCTGCTCTGTGCCAAGCTACCAGAGTGGTGAACACAGGTTAATTTGGGGTTTGCATGTCCCTAGCCCTGACAAGGATTGTGGTTGTTTCTTGATTAAAAGTTATACCCCTTTCCACAAGTAACCCAGTTTCTAACAGGTGGAAACTATGTTATGTATATTTGTAAATACCTTCACCAAAGGACTCCTACCCTCCATCAACTCAGTGACATTTCGAGACACCTGGGAACATGCCACCATCGTGCCACCACTTAAGACACAATCCACTGACCCAGACACACTTTCGTCTACAGACTGATCTCTCTCCTACCATACTGAGCAAAGTTCTTAAAGAAACTAATCAACCAATGCCTCACATACCACCTCTGCAACCACCAGCCCCTCAACACCAAGTAGCCTGGATACAGGCCCAACCACAGTATAGACCCAGCACTCATCACTGTTATCTGCATGATCCTTGACAGAGAAGATACAGTAACCCCCTCGCTTCTGGACCTCTCTGCAGCATTTGACACTGTCTCACACACTTTCCTTATCAGGGGCCTGCACAAGATTGGCATATAAGGACCTACTCTCCACTGGATCTCTCCTTTTAAATGAATCGAACATGAGCTGTGGGCTGGGCAAATCACTCCTTGGAAACCTGAAACTCCAGTGTGGAGTACCTCTAGGTTCATTGCTCAGCCCCACGCTCTTCAATGCATACATAATCCCTCTGCCCAATGTCGTCCACACACACAATAACAACATCTTCTCCTACGATGATGACACACAACTTATACTCTCCCTCTCGGTTACGATCCAGCACAAGATACAAGTTCACCACCTGCGTGACTACTAAGTGGATAAATGTAGGAGGCTGGCCTGGCTTATAGTGGGTACCAGTTGGTACTTACACCTTGTGCCAGGTCCAGTTATCCCTTATTAGTAGATTAGTAGTGCTTTAGCAGCTTAGGCTGATAGAGGTATCTATAGCAGAGCAGCTTAGGCTAAACTAGGAGACATGCAAAGCTCCTACTATACCACTTATATCATATAGCACTATATCATAAGAATCTCAATACTCAGAGTTACTAAAAATAAAGGTACTTTATTTTACTGACAATGTGACAAAATTATTTCAGAGGATATACTCCCTTAGGAGGTAAGTAAAATACACAAAATATACACACAAACCAAAATCAGGTAAGTAAACAGTTAGAAAAGTAGTGCAAACACTGTAGAATATAATAGGATGCAATAGGCCTAGGGTCAACACAAACTATACATTAAGAAAGTGGAATGCGAACCACTTAGTGACCCCAAGCCTAGTGTAGTGTGTAGAGGGTCACTGGGAGTGCAAGAAAACACTAAGGGTGTCCAAGATACCCCACCCCAAGACCCTGAAAAGTAGGAGTAAAGTTACCCTACTTTCCCAGAAACACACTAAAGTTGTGATAGGAGATTCTGCAAAGACACAACAGACTGCAAAGCACTGAAGACGGATTCCTGGACCTGAGGACCTGCAAAGCCCACTAAACCCTGGATGAAGGTGCAAAATGGCTGTCTCTGGGTGGAAGAAGCTGAAGATTCTGCAACAACAGAAGATGCCAGGAACTTCTCCTTTGCACAGAAGATGTCCCTTGGCGTGCTGGAGGATGCAGAGTTGTTTCCATGCAGAAAGACTGTAAACAAGCCTTGCTAGCTGCAAAGGTCGCACTGAAGAAAATTGGTGCTCTCCGGGCCCAGGAACGACCAGGATGTCGCCCCTTGGAGGAGGAGGCAGAGGGGGCACTCAGCAATACAGAGAGCCCATGCAGAAGCAGGCAGCACCCGCAGAAGCACTTGAACATGGTGTCAAGAAAACTGAGCATGAAGGTCATCTCAACACTGCCAAGGAGGGTCCCACGAAGCCGGTGGTCAACTCAGCGAGTTGAGTAATGCAGGACGGAGTGCTAGGGACCTGGGCTGTGCTGTGCACCAAGGATTCCTTGCAAAAGTGCACAGAAGCCCTAGCAGCTGCAGTTCACGCAGTACACAGGATTACTGTGTGGCGTGGGGAGGCAAGGACTTACCTCCACCAAATTTGGACAGATGGACCACTGGACTGTCGGGGTCACTTGGATCCAGCTCCTGTGTTCCAAGGATCACGCTCGTCAATATGAGAGGGGACCCAGAGGACCGGTGAAGCAGAAGTTTGGTGCCTGCGTTAGCAGGGGGAAGATTCCGTCGACCCACGGGTCCAGTGCAGGGTGAAGGCAGACAGCCCCCAGAGCATGCACCACCAGGAAACAGTCGAGAAAGCCGGCAGGATTAGGCGCTACAATGTAGCTGGTAGTCTTCTTGCTACTTTGTTGCAGTTTTGCAGGTGAGATGCAGAGGAACTCTCGTGAGCTCTTGCATTTGTTATCTGAAGAGAAGCCCACAGGAGAGACCCTAAATAGCCCTCAGAGGAGGATTGCCCACCTAGTCAGGTAAGCACCTATCAGGAGGGGTCTCTGACGTCACCTGCTGGAACTGGCCACTCAGAGGTCTAGGCACCACCCGTGGTCACTCCCCTTTCCTTTGTCCACTTTCACGCCAGAGCAGGGGCTGGGGGATCCCTGAACCGGTGTAGAATGGCTAATGCAAGGAGGGCACCATCTGTGCCCTTCAAATAATTTACAGAGGCTGGGGAAGGCTACTCCTCCCCAGCCCTGAACACCTATTTCCAAAGTGAGAGGGTGTAACACCCTCTCGCAGAGGAAATTCTTTGTTCTGCCTTCCTAGGACTGGGCTACCCAGACCCCAGGAGGCCAGAAGCCTGTCTGTGGGTTGGCAGCAGCGGTAGCCGCAGTGAAAACCCCAGAGAGTTGGTTTGGCAGTACCCGGGGTCCATGCTGGAGCCCCGGGGATGCATGGGATTTGCACCCCAATACCAGATTTGGCATGGGGGGACAATTCCATGATCTTAGACATGTTACATGGCCATAATCGGAGTTACCATTGTGAAGCAACATATAGGTATTGGCCTATATGTAGTGCACGTGTGTAATGGTGTCCCCGCACTCATAAAGTCCGGGGAAATTGCCCTGAACTATGTGGGGGCACCTTGGTTATTGCCAGGGTGCCCTCACACTTAGTAATGTTGCACCTAACCTTCACTAAGTGAGGGTTAGACATATAGGTGACTTATAAGTTACTTAAGTGCAGTGTAAAATGGCTGTGAAATAACGTGGACGTTATTTCACTCAGGCTGCAATGGCAGTCCTGTGTAAGAATTGTCTGAGCTCCCTATGGGTGGCAAAAGAAATGCTGCAGCCCATAGGGATCTCATGGAACCCCAATACCCTGGGTACCTAGGTACCATATAGTAGGGATTTATAAGGGTGTTCCAGTGTGCGAATCAGAATTGGTAAAAATGGTCACTAGCCTGCAGTCACAATTTTAAAAGCAGAGAGAGCGCAGAGCCTCAGTGACACAGTTAGGCACCACACAGGGAACACATTCAGGCCACAAACTATGAGCACTAGGGGCCCTGGCTAGCAGGGTCCCAGTGAGACATATAAAACACACCGACAAATAGGGTTTTCACTATGAGCACTGGGGTCCTGGCTAGCAGGATTCCAGTGAGACAGTAAAAACACACTGACATATACTCACAAACAGGCCAAAAGTGGGGGTGACAATGCTAGAAAGAGGCTACCTTCCTACAATGAAAGCCAACTGTCTCATGCTCAACACAGACGGGACAGAAGTAGTTATCTTCAGCAAGAACATCTCACCATGGGACCCACACCCAGCACCCACACCAGGAACCTCGGAATCATTTTCAACATAAAACTGAATATGGCTACACCAGTCAAGGCCATCATTGCATCCTGCTTCCATATCCTGAAGATGCTGAGGAAGATATTCAAATGGCTCCCAACAACACTAGAAAAACTTTCACTCATGGCCCATCAAGTTGAACTATGGGAACACCCTCTATACCAGGATCACCAAGCAACTCACTAGAAGTCTACAAACCATTCAGAACCCTGCAGCCAGACACATAATCAACCACCCACACAGAACTCACATCACACCACACCTTATGAAGTTCCCTGGCTCCTGATACACAAACACTCTCATTTCAAACTCCTCACACACTCATTCAAGGCACTACACAACTTAGGCCCTATCTACCTGAACAGAAGCATTTTCTTTCACCAGCCATCCAGACCAGTCTGCTTGCATACATCCCAGCATACACAGAACGGGATCAGGAGGTCGGCTTTCTCTTACATCATTCCAAATAACCAAAATACTATAGGAAGAGTTTGACAGACACATTTACCCAGCACCAAAATACCCTCATGGGTGATAGTGCGCTTTACAAATACACATAACATATGAAAAATGTTCACAGTTATTAAACAGTGGCAGATGCAGCACTTGTGGTGGAGTCACATGTGGCACTTTCAGGCAGAAGGGTGTGTCAGAGATAGTGGTTTGTGTGGTAGCAAAACTGGTGGCTGACATGGAGCAGAGGTGGCAGCAGACATGGAGGTTGACATACAGCAAAGGTGCCAAGCAGTGGTGGTAGCTGTCATGGCTGCAAGTGTCGCAGCGGAGTTGGTGCTGTTGGGATTGGAATGCAGCTAGTGGAAAACAGGTCCTCATCATTGCCTCCCTTTGAGATGTGACCCGTAAAATGGGTGTTAAGCAATGATGATGAAAAAGTACAGTTTAAAGAATATGGCGGTCATTCTGACCGCGGTGGGCGGCGGTCGCTGGCCGCCATGCGGTTACCGCCGAATGACCGCACCGCGGTCAAAAGACCGCGGCGGTCATTCCAACTTTCCCGCTGGGCCGGCGGGCAACCGCCAAAAGGCCGGCCCAGCGGGAAAGCCCCTGCAACGAGGAAGCCGGCTCGGAATGGAGCCGGCGGAGTTGCAGGGGTGCGACGGGTGCAGTGGCACCCGTCGCGATTTTCACTGTCTGCAAAGCAGACAGTGAACATCTTTGTGGGGCCCTTTTAGGGGGCCCCTGCACTGCCCATGCCAGTGGCATGGGCAGTGCAGGGGCCCCCAGGGGCCCCACGGCACCCGTTCCCGCCATCCTGGTTCTGGCGGTGGACACCGCCAGAAACAGGCTGGCGGGAAGGGGGTCGGAATCCCCATGGCGGTGCTGCAAGCAGTGCCGCCATGGCGGATTCCCTGGGCCAGGGGAAAACCTCCCCTTTTCTGACCGCGGCTTTACCGCCGCGGTCAGAATAGCCCAGGAAGCACCGCCAGCCTGTTGGCGGTGCTTCCGCCGCCCTCCGCCATGGCGGTCATGGACCGCCAGGGTCAGAATGACCCCCTATGTGTTGTCTGTTACACCTATGGACATGGTGTTTTGTACATCCAGTTACCTATTTAACGGAAGCACGTCACACATCACATCACACAAAGGGTCCTTGATGTGAATCCTTGCCCCTACAAGCTGCATTTCACAAAGGGCTATGCACTTATCAGCTGAGGTGGTTGATGTTGTTACCTTCATTTCTGGATGTATATCCTGCATGCTGGCCCTGGTACTACACAATGGCACCCATGATTGCATCATCCATGCAATGGATACATTTCTTTCTATAGGGGAACCAATTCAAGCACTTCAGATGCACCTTTTTCATTGACACGTATGCTGACACCCTTTGCACAAAGTGTCACTGTTATATGATGTTGGTTCACCACTGAGCCTTTATATGAGTATATTTGGAACAGCAACTAGGAGACATACCCATCCCATACTTTTAATTATATGTCCCTCAATGATTAGTTAAGGTCAGAAGTATGCTTGTTCCTTGGCTGTTGACCCATGACTTCTTGGATGTAATACGTTACTCTACACAGATTATCACATGTAAAATGCATATCAAGAATGTCTACCACGCACATATTGTGTACATATGTAACAGGTTTATGGCCTACATGTGCAACTTTGACATGGGCATATTGGGCTAAAGTTGATTTGGGCCTGTATTTGGAAAGAATGGCATCCATTATGATACTCTACATACAATGAATTGTGATGGATGATGTTCTACTCTACCTGCCTTTCCCTGCAGGTTGCTCAGATTATTCATTCTGCCTCCCTGGGCTTCAGCTGCATTTTAGTGGCATGCTTTACCGGTGGTTCGTAATTAGTTCCCTGACCCTTTTAATAAGGTTGTTCAAACTATACTTGTATTTCATAACTGTGTGTTGAAGACACAGCATTCACCTTTTCCTGATTGGTTTACCGTGGTCTGGTTCAACGGTATGGCACTGGGTTGCTTTTGTTTGGTTGAACATGGATGGACCCAGGACACATCAGATGGCTGCCTGAAATGCTCTGTGCAGTTGATGGCCCAGAAGGGCTGTGCCTTCGTCTGCTGGTGGTACAATATGCCTGTGCAGGAATTATTTTCCTAAAAACTCTGTATGATGCATTTCCTGTTTTCTGTGTACTTATAAAAAAATCCAATATTGCGCACACTTGTATTTGCATTACTTTAGTAAATAATGTACTATTTTAATATGCCAGGGGACTACCTTCTCGGCCATTTTCGATTATGTTCCCCGCACAGCTTCTAATCCACCTCGGAACCCCTACTTCATCTCTTCATATCTCCGAGAATACCAGATTCGGATTTAATCAATCACTCATGGTAATTTTTGCATCAATTAGTGTATTGGCTTCATGCTGCTACTAATTAATATCTGTGAAAAACAATGGAGCTTTGCGATGTCCTAATACATTTGGGGGGATACCCTTCTTCGGAGGTCTGTGAAAATCGTGCTGTGAAAAAAGGGGAATATTGTCCCAAATAAGGAACCAACATTACAGTCGAAATAAACATTTTCATATGTACGCTGTAAACAACGTAAATGAAATCAAATTCTGCATATTCATTCATTACGTTTTTCATACTGAAAATAATAACTGATTTATATTGACTAACCAAAGCTCTAATCAGTTGTTATCAAAGTAACTAAAATTGAATTTTGTTTCTACCGGTTTATTGTGGAGCCATACATACTTTCTATTGCAACCTCAACTTTTAAAAGAATAGTATATAACGGTCCGAAAAAATGCACAACATTCTCTCCCTCTTTTACAACTTGAATCCGAGTTTCTAGTGGTTCGTAGGACTTCCTTACTTGGAGTTTCCATGCTGACAATATTACCTGGACACAATCCAGTTCCCTCCCTGTACAGGGTGGTAAGCGCCGTATTTAGCGTGTTCCCATATTTCCCTATTCTGTTCCAGCAAGGACATACTGGCAAACATACCCAATGTCACGCTACAACTTTATTTGTTTGTGTCTTTTTTCACATTGTTTAAAGACGGCTGTTTGAAATATTAAAGCATCTTGTGCAGCCATCTCGAATAGCTGGCAGCAGTACGTAAACAAACGTGATAACAAATGGGCTTCCTGTCTGCATGTGCCTTTGTCGTTTGTTTGTATGCATAATATGGAAGATTGCTACATGAACACATGCTGTGCCCAATTAATATGATAAAGATACAAAATGTGGCGACGAAGCCAATCAGAGGCACAAACTAACTTTCTTCAGGTTTCCTTATCTCACCTGTATTTTGATGAATAATTAGCAGACTAATTTTTAAACACTGTATACATTTGCATTTATCTATCATATGAGGTGGCCTGAAATATAATTGAAGGGGACTTGATCCAAATAAAATGCATATTTTTTTCCCATCGTACACATAATGATGTGGACTTTAAAAAAAGTTTGACTTACTTTTGAAATCCAAATATTAGGGACCTACGTTCCATATGTACGAAGAAAGTTTGCATTTCCTAACAGTGCAATTCGCAATTTCAAGCCGTTAGGAAATGCAAAATGCCATTTCGGAATGTACGAAAGGCTTTTTTAGTGGAGTAAAATGTGATTTCTGTAAACTGTGCAAACTGTAAAAAGGCATCCAAAATGCACTGGCAGTCAGAATGGTGGCTCTATATGACGTGGTGAGGAGGAGGATTTTGGCAGGCAGAGAGGAAGGAGGAGATAGGAGGGGATATTTAAGTTGTGGGTCACCCTGTTTGATCAGACTGAGGAGGACATATGTGAAAAGTACAGACTCATTAGTGAGGTAATTCTGCAATAATTGTTGAGTTACAGCCTCAGCTATAGACCCCAACAGTCAGAAGCAATGCAATCCCACAACATGTGCAAGTATTGTGTTAGCTACACATGTTAGCTTCTAGCAGTTACCAGGGAGTCATAGCAGTGGCAGGGGGAGTGTCACAAAGTGCATTTTCCAGGTTCTTTCACAGGTATCTGGACATTATGGTTAGCAAAGTTAACCAATACATATTTTTTCCAAACAGCCCAATATTTGCAACAGACCAAATTAATGTTTACTGGGGAGCATAATTCTCCAATGTAATTGGCTGCGTTGATGGCACACATATTGCCATATGTCCACCATCAGCAAATTAATTTATCTATAGAGAAAGTTCCACACTCACTCAATGTACAGGTAATGTGTGATACTTCATGCATCATAACAGAATTTCTGGACAGATTTCAAGGCAGCACAGATGACTTTTTCATGCTCCACCACAGTGGAATACATGACCAACTGTTTCAGGGTGAATTTGATGATGGCTTTTCACTTGGTAAGGGAAATGCTGACTCAATGCATACAGTGGCCAGAACGGTTTGTGTGATATGACCTGGTGGTTTATGCTTCTCATGCTCTTAAAAGAGACATCGCATATGGCTGCGTCCTTGGATACTGACACCATACTTGACTCCAAGAACCATATGTGAAAGGCAGTACCAAAGGGCCCTTAAAACAACACAGTCAATCATTGATCGTACCATACTGAAGCCCAAATTCTGATTACTCCACAAAACTGGTTGTGCTCTGGTTTACAGATTTGAGACATACTGTAATATCATTGCCACATGTGCCATTCTACACAACATTGCCATGAAGAAGGGTCTGCACAACATCAGTATGAAGCCCAAATCTGACTCCACTACAGGTTCAGCAGGATGGGGCACATGCAGCAGAGGGTTATGCTTAATGCACAGAGATCGCCAACAACGATTTTTGAGGCAAAAATGAGTACCACATCTAAGAAACAGGCATCACACATGATAGTAATGCTTTGTACATAACTGAAAGATCACATTTTTGCTCAGGTTGTGACAATGTATCTCTCCTTAATCAACTGTATCCATACAGGATGTATTATTCTGCCAACAAAGCAACAAAGTATAAAAAAAAACAAATGTTAAAGTAGTTTCATTGTTCTGAGTGTTCACTGGATTCACTTTTTCCAGCTTCTGGGTTTGGTTGCCTTCTCTGCAGGATTGGCCTGTGCTAGAGGGGACATGTCAGATCCTTATGTGTTTTGTCATGTACGCCTGGTACACCATCCTTCTTGCACAGATGTTGCACTGATGCTATAGCAGTCTTCACTCTCCGGTGGCAGCAAAATGTTGGTGTTAGAAATGCGGTTCCTGGTTGGCTAGGGTAGGCACCTAAGCCAGGCAGTAACTACCACTCTAGTCAGGGCAAGGGAGCTACACACCTAAGATAACTCCTGCTCACACCCTTGGTAGCTTAGCACAAGCAGTCAGCCTTACCCCAGAGGAAATGAGGAGGGGGAAAGGGGGCACACCACCCAGCCCCTGGAGTACACTAGGGGCACCAAAGTAGGGTGCAGGCAGGCCAGCACAAAGGTACTGAGCACAAGGTGGCAGTCCTTCTTGTGACCTAGCAGACCAAAGCTCAGCACATCAGCAGTGCAGTTCCAATGGTGGTTTCTGGCATGTCCTTGCAGCAGCATCTGGTGACCAGTCCATACACTGTCCAAAACATGGGGAATAACCTTCGTACTTAGACTAATTTTGTCTTTAATCTCAGTGGCCACTTAAAAGAAACTTTAGAAGTGCATAACACACCCCTTCAACCCAAGCCCTGGCCCCAGACATCAGTAGAGGGTAAGCAAGCCCTTTGTGTGAGAGCAGGATGCAGCCTTTACAATTGTAAGTGCGCTCCGCTTCTTCGTTTTACATGTTGCTCTCAAATTATTTGACCCACTCCTAGTCAGCAGGATCAGCCCTGTGAGATCCTGCTGCGCGACCCTTTCTGAAAACACCCACACTGGATTTTGACCTGCTGGCCACCTATCACTCCAGCCCATACCCCTTTTAGGAAGAGTATTCATTTGAGGCCACAATATACACAGAAAGTATAAATGTCAGTGTGAGGCTTTTCAGTAACTTCTAAAGATTGAGATTTAAGGCTAAATCAGATCAACAAATTTCTTAGGCATAACACGGGCCCCCAAATATGGAATATCTTCTCACCTGCTTCCAAGACCAACCACCCCATGATTCCGTCAAAAAAGAGGTAAACCTTTTTCTCTTTGAACAGCATCTCCCATCTTAAGAAATGTTGTTACCCATAAATCAGTGACATGCCGGATAGTCCATCCGCTGTATTATGATCTCCATAGGATATAATGGGATCATAAGATGGCAGACAGGATATCTGTCATGTTTATGATGGAGTATTCCCCTCTGCCAAGATTGTGATCAGGCCCTATATTATTCACTGTTGTGGAGTGTTTTACGATGCCTTGCATAATGTTTATTCATTACACTTTGGCCCTCATTATGACATTGTCGGTAAATCCCACTTATCGCCATGCTGACTGCCGGCAACATACTGCAGCCGCAGTGGATATCTGTTCACCATATTATGACACACACACACCAATCCGTCACAATTCCGCCACAGACACAAGTCCGCCACACCAAAGGTCAGTGATAAACTGGCGGTATCAAAACCCACACCGTTAAGCCAACAGAACTACGCCCACCACATTATGACCCACGAATCACCACAGCGGACATTCAATGGCGGTAAACCATTGGCGGTATACACCGCCACACTCAAAATACACACACACAAACAAAACAACAATACATTGGACAATTTAAACTATACACACCTGACACCCATACACTCACCACACCCACACCACTATAAAACACACACCCAGAGTACCCACAACCCTTTACGACTACAAACCATTGGCACGGGACAGACACCAAGACCACAGACAAAACCAGAGCCACACACCACTCACACCTATACACCACTCACGCACCCCTCATCACACCCCCCAACACATTACCCTACACACCCTCACTTACACACCTCACACAACACCCATGACACCACAAAGGCACCCCCGATTCTCAGAGGGGGAGCTAAGGGTCATGGTGGAGGAAATCATCAGGGTAAAGCCACAGCTATTTGGAGCACAGGTGCAGCAGATATCCATTGCAAGGAAGATGGAGCTATGGCGGAGAATCGTGGACAGGGTCAATGCCGTGGCACAGCACCCCAGAACAAGGGATGACATCAGGAAGAGGTGGAACGACCTACAGGGGAAGGTACGTTCCATAGCAGCAAGACACCAACTCGCTGTACAGAGGACTGGCGGGGGACCCCCACCTCCTCCCACTCAACTAACATGGGAAGAGCAAGTCTTGGCAATCATGCATCCTCAGGGCCCAGCCGGATTAGGAGGAGGACTGGACTCTGGTAAGTCAACGCTCGACTACTACTACCTCCCCTACCTGCATGCCATCACATACCCCACCCTCACCCTCACTCCCATCACTCCACTACTTCCCACACACCCCACCATCACATCTCACTCATCCAAATGCCAAACACTGCATGCACTACCAATGCAAGGACCCCACTCACAGCCCTGCATGGACACCTATCACCAAAGCATGCACGATAGAGAGAATCAGCTAGCCCACCACATACCAACTTTCACAAGTGAAAGCTGCCAGGGCAAATACAATCAAATAGGGCAACCCACCAATGCACAATATGTCACACACATGAACAATAACACATCATTTACATCCCCACAGGTATCCCAGCCAATGTCACCAGAGAGGAGGTGCCAGCAATATCCAGTCCCCCAACTGAAGAGGCCCACAGTGATGACAGCAACTCTGGTCGCCTGGATCTGGATGACCAACCTGGCCCATCAGGGACCTATGGACAGTCGGTTGGCAAAGCCCAGTCTCAAACCACCACAGAGCCTCCCCCATCTGGAAACACCACCACAGCACCAACCCAACGTACCCATACCTCTGTCCCCATGACACGTCAATCAGCAATGTGTCCACCTCTACAGGGACCCAAGGGCACACCTCATACCCATGATAATCAGGGACCTGGGGTCAGTGGCAGTGGGCACACGGTTCAGGGGACAGAGGCACAGGACAACAGGCAAACTGGGAGGACTGCTGTGCGCTAGGGGGAGGACAGGCCCAGGGAACTGACTCTCCAGGAGGCACTCACCGAGATCCTGGGAGCATATCAACATTCCCAGGACATGATGGGCCAGATCCTGGACAATGTGCAGGAGAACAGGCGGCGGCTGCAGGAGGGACAGTACCAGGGAATCTGGGAGGACTTGCAGGCCATCAACACCACCCTGGTCTCCATAGCAGGGGTTCTGGCAGACATGGCCAATATAATGAGGGAGGCAGTCTCACAACAGCGGGCCCCTGCCACTAGCCAGACATTTGAACTGTCTTCCATCTACACTGCCACTAGTGGCCAGGAGGCCCCGCCACAGGACCAACAGGCCACCAGCAGCCCTCCCTCTGCAGAAGGGGAACCACCCCGCAAACGTTCCCTGTGATCCAGGCAGAGACAGAGACTAGTGCCAAGACCCCGGCCAAGAAATGAGACTCTCCTGATTGTCACCCGTGTGTCCCACTCTGTGACCCTGTCCACCTTTTACTGCCATTGTTCCCCCTTCCTATGCATACGTGCTATAAATAGATTGGAACTATTACCCTGAAATTTCCTCCAGCATCACCCCATCCCATTGCACTTGCCCCTCAATATCTTAGCACTTCAATAATCATCCTTGGAAAAAATACAAGTATGGAGTATGTCACATTTTTCAAGTATGTTTACGTTTAACCAGGTACAAACTTTGCAATTCAACTGTACAGTAAATGAGCACATAGGAAAGACCTGTAGTTGGCTGCAGTGATCACACCAGGAGCTATAGTGGGCCACCAACATCTTTAAAATGAATTGCCAAAGGGTGCAGTAAGTGGGAAATAACAGCATGCCAGTGCCAAAGATATTCAAAATAATGACAATGAAATGTGAAGTAACACTCTTACCTGTGTGCCATTGAAAGTATTGTCGTATCACTGCTGTTCTGTTGTCCTCATCCTCATCCTCTGCCTCCTCATCCTCACTGTCCACAGGGTCCACTGCTGCCACACGGGCATCTCCAGCCTCCTCCTGCAGAAAAGGCACATGGTATCTCAAGGCAAGGTTGTGCAACATGCAGCATGCCACAATTATCTGGTAGACCTTCTTGGGGTGAGTAGCACAGGGAGCCACCTGTTAGATGGAGGCACCTGAACCTGGCCTTCAGAAGGCCAAAGGTACTTTCGATTATCCTTCTTGTTCGCTCATGTGCCTCCTTGTAATGTTCTTCTGCCCTTGTCCTGGCATTTCTCACAGGAGTCAGTAGCCTTGATAGGTTGGGGTAACCGGAGTCACCTGCAAATATCCAGGGACAACATTTAGCCACACACTATCCCATATGGCCCACACCATCCCCATACACCAAAATCTACTGGGTGGGAACCGGGGGTCACCTATTAGCCACACCCTGTGCCTCTGGAGTTGGCCCATCACATTTGGGATGCTGCTATTCCTCAGGATAAAGGCATCATGCACTGACCCAGGATACTTAGCATTGACATGGGAGATGCACTGGCCCGCCAAGCACACCATCTCTACATTCATGGAATGGAAACTCTTACGATTTGTGAACACCTGTTCATTGTGAGCGGGGTGACAAATGCAATATGAGTTCCCTCAATCGCCCCAATTATGTTGAGGATATGTCCCATTGCATAGAAGTCAGCCTTCACTGTAACCAAATCTTCCACCTGGGGGAAAACAACATAGCTGCACAGGTGTTTAATCAGGGCAGACAACACTCTGGTCAGTACTATTGAGAACATTGGCTGTGACATTCCTGCTGCCAAGCCCACTGTCACTTGGAAAGAACCAGTTGCCAGGAAATGGAGCACTGATAAAACTTGCACAAGAGGGGGGAAACCAGTGGGGTGACGGATAACAGATATCAGGTCTGGCTCCAATTGGGCACACAGCTCAGTGATTGTGGCCCTGTCAAGTCTATAGGTGAGGACAATGTGCCTGTCATCCAGTTTTGCCAAGTTAACCAGGGGTCTGTACACAGGGGTATGTCTCCATCTCCTATTCATCTGCAGCGTTAGCAATCTAAGGGACAAAAGAGTGAGGAGCCGGTCACAAACTGAACATTGGAGCCACAACAGTACAATGCATGATGTCAATTTGTAATGGGTAAGTGGGATTTGTCCTTTATATCCAAATTTTAACTGTGACGCAGTTATTATCCAGGGCCTGCCCTCCCCGCTCCCCTGAAATGGCATCCGCCTGTTTTGTGTGGAGGGACAGGAGGAAGTGAGGTAATTCCGCTGATGTTGCACCGTTACAGGAGGTGGTTGGGAACCGCCGTGCAACTCCTCATTGGTTAACATTGGGCCCTATGGGTTACAGTGGCCAATGGTGATGTACGCTGGTGATGACGGTATGCACTGCTGCGGATGTGACCGCCATTTTCTATCATATTCCTCACTTGCTACCTGACCTTCAACAGGAGAAGACCTACACTGTATGTGCTGCTGTGACCTGTGTCTGGAACCTACCATGGCCCATGTGACTGGGAAAAGGGCCCCTGCTTTCACCTTGGCGGAGTTGGAGCGACTGGTGGATGGGGTCCAACCCCAGTACGGGCCGCTAGACCAGCAGAAGAGTACACTGTGGGCACGATGCATGTCATGAATCCATGGAGTGGTGTGTTTGAAGGCCTCGTGTCAGTGGGGTGGGTGGATGTTCTCTGGGGAGTATATTGGTTGTGTGCTGGGCCATGTGTGTGCAAATGGTGATGTGAAGGGGAACGGTAGGCCATAAGTGTAACAGGCAGAACTGTCTGACTGATACTATTTTCCTATGTGTATTACCTCTGCAGGTCAGCGCCCATCAAAAGAAGGGTATACGGCGTACCATTACCAAGAATGTGCGGACCCTGGGGGTCTACGGCAGGTGGAGCACCCACTGTCAGAAATGCTGGGAGGACCTGAGACGCTGGCCATGGAAAAGGGTGGAGGCCCAGCTGGGGATGGCCTCCCAATGAGGAAGGGGTGCCCGTCGAACCCTGACCCCCCTGATGGCCCTCATACTGGAGGTGGCCTATCCTGAGCTGGATGGGCACATGAGGGCATCACATCAGCCACAAGGGGGTGAGTACAGTGCCCATCATTACAGCTTACGCATGGTAGGGTGGCATCCGGGTAGGGGATGTGTGTCAGTGGGTGCCCCTAGGCCAGGCCTGACATTGCAGAGTAGGTCCCCTGGTGGCAACAGTCCTGAAAGGGATAATCCTGTTACCTAGCTCGTAGGGATCAACAACTGGTCAGGGCTGTGTGGGTCCCAGGTGTGCATTTGGCGGTGTTTGTCCCTCCCCATGCCTTGGTGACTAGCAAAATAACTGGTAGTGCAATGCATAGTGCGTAGGGCTGTTCCCCGGTGTGTGAGAGTGGTGTGTACGCCAAAAGTGGGGTTGGTGCAGCCATTGACCAAGTGTATCCTTTGTCTCTTCCCCCCCTTTTTGTTTTGTCACCATGTCATTATTTGCATTAGCATCATCTGGCAGAGGAGCAGAGGCACCGGCGATAGAGGGAGCTCCATCCCACAGGACCCAGGAGGCAGAGTCCACCGACGCTGAGGGCACCAGTGGGATGGAGGGCGAGGGGAGCACCACGGCAGAGACTAGAGGGGACAGTTCAGACACAGATACCTCCTCCGATGGAAGCTCCCTGGTGGTGGCGGACACCTCTGTGACCACCCCAGCTACAGGCACATCTGCCACCCCCTGTACCAGCACTGCCCTCCCAATAGCCCCTCATAAAGTTGCCCGTGCCTGCTCAACCAGGAGGGTGGGCATCTTCTTCTCCCCAGGCACCTCAGGCCCTGCCACAGTAAGCACTGCTGCCCTTAGTGAGGAGGCTATTGACCTCCTGAGATCCATCTCTGTAGGGAAGTCCACTATTGTGAATGCCATCCAGGGGCTGGCAGCCCACATGCAACAAACTAATGCATTTCTGGAGGGCATTCACACTGGCTTGGTCGCGCAACAGAGATCGATCCAGGCTCTAGACTCCTCTCTGATGGCAGCCATTGTCCCTGTTTCCACCCTCCATCCTCCAACTTCCTCTTCCCAATCCCATTCCCCTCAACCCCAACCTATCCCAAGTACACAGGCAGACGAGCATGCACACAAGACAACACACAAGAGTGGCACTGGCAAACACAAGCACCACACATCATCCCACAGGCACTCACACAAACACCATCGAGATGCAGACATACCAACATCCACAATACCGTCCCAGTTCTGTCTACACTCACACCTGCATGCACTACATCCTCATCCACTACCAGCATCACCACCACACCTAGCAGAACACACACCTCACTGGCAGACACCTCCACAACAGCCATTCACACGTCCCCTGTGCCCTCTCCCACTGTGTCTGTTTCCCCTCCTAAAGTACACAAACGTGAGCACTCAGACACCAAACAGCCATCCACCTCACAACAGCATCCAGCCCATGCACCTGCACCCAAACTCAGCAGATAGACACCTCCTACAACCACTCCCACTTCCTCCACTTCCAAACCTTCTCCCTTTTTCCGCCCCAATGTCCCTAAACAGCTTTCCCTGTTCACCATTGACCTCTTCCCTACCCCTACCCCCCCCGTTCTTCACGTCTGGCCAGGGTGGCAAAAACCCAGGCAAGCACCTCAGCCAACCAGTCTACGGGCCCAGTAGTCTCCACACCCACTCGTTGTGGGAAAGGATCCAGGGCACATGTGCAGAGGGAAAAGGAGCCTGCACCAGGCAGCCTCAAGGAAAGGGTGCCTGCCCCAGCTGCTGCCCGGAAGGGCAAGGAGCCAGCCACAGCTGCTGCCCTGGAAGGGCAAGGAGCCAGCCACAGCTGCTGCCAGAAAGGGCAAGGAGCCAGCCCCAGCTGCTGCCAGGAAGGGCAAGGAGCCAGCCCCAGCTGCTGCCAGGAAGGGGAAGGAGCCAGCACCGGCATGCAGGAAGGACAAGGGGCCTGGAGCAGGGACTCAGACGGAGCCCCCACCACCACCCATGGTTGTGCAGCTGTCTGAGGCTGCAGGGGATGGGCTGGAGCCTCCCCCCAACAGCAGCAGCAGCACCACCACCACCACCACCACCACCACTACCACCACTGAGCAGCTGTCCGAGGATGAAGGGGATGGGCTGGAGCCTCCCCCCACCAGTAGCAGCAGCAGTTCCATCACCACCACTGGGCAGCCGTCTGAGGCTGCAGGGGATGGGCTGCAGCCTTCCCCCACCAGTGGCTGCAGCAGCACCATTTCCACCACTGAGCCAGCAGACGGTATGTAATCCTGCCTCCATGGCCTGCTATGCGGGCAGCCCCCTGCAAATCCTGTGGGTATGACACCCACCTGAGAGATTGTGACCTTGCACTCACCAGGATCAAGAACACTGGGCACGTTGTCCCCTCCAGATCCAGTGGGTAGGACACCCACCAATCCCAGCCTCCCAAGGATCAAGAGCACAGGACACAATGCCCCCTCCAGAACCAGTGGTTGACACCCACCAACCCCAGCCTTCCCAGGATCAAGTGCACAGGGCACGATGCCCCCTCCAGAACCAGTGGGTAAGACACCCACCAACCCCAGCCTCCCCAGGATCAAGAGCACAGGGCACAGTGCCCCCTCTAGAACCAGTGGGTAAGACACCCACCAACCCCAGCCTCCCCAGGATCAAGAGCAAAGGGCACGATGCCCCCTTCAGAACCAGTGGGTAAGTCACCCACTTGTGGGACTATGGCCTTGCACTCCCCAGGACCAAGCATAAGGGCATGTTGCCCCCTCCAGAGCACGTGGGCAAGTCACCAACTTGTGAGACTGTTGCCTTGCTTTCCCCAGGACAGAGCACAGGGCATGTTGCCCCCTCCAGAGCATGTGGGCAAGTCACCCACTTGAGAGACTGTGGACTTGCACTCCCCAGGACAGAGCACAGGGCATGTTGCCCCGTCCAGAGCATGTGGGCAAGTCAGCCACTTGAGAGACTGTGGCCCTGCACTCCCCAGGACAGAGCACAGGGCATGTTGTCCCCTCCAGAATCAGTGGTCTTGTTCCATCTGCCGGCTGAGGTGCCCCCGTGCCCTGCCCCCCCTGCGGTGCCTGCCTATTTTCCAAATTATGCCCCTGCAGTGTTCTCTCCATGTTGATGCAGGTGACAAGTGGGGCCTTGGACTTTGATCTGTGGCCCTGTGACCCACGCACACTGAGGACTGGGCAGTGTCCCTTGAACTGTACATTTGTATATACCAGTTACATTGCATATTTCTTATTTCTACTGTGTTGAACTTATTACTCTCACTTTAGTACATTCCTGTTGTCCTTGCATTATTCATCCGAGGGACGGGGTATATATGTTTTATTACTGCAGCTGATTGCGTGTATGGTGTTGGGGTGAGGGTGGGGGTGTTTCGTGTATGTGTTACCCTCTTTTTCCTCCCCCATCCCTTGTGTGCTAGGCGTCTGTACTCACCATCGTCGTCTTCGCCGTTGTTGGTGTTCATGGTAGAGCAGCACATAGAAAGTCATTGCGAAGATATGCAGCTCGGGCTCCATGGTGGCGTGGTTGTTCCCTGTGTCTCCAATGGTGAGTCCTTTCACTTCTGTGCAGTGTTTACGTCAGGGTTTTTATGTTGTTGGTACCCCCCCGGAAATGGTGGCGGATTACAGGGTCTTAATACGGTGGGCGGGACATTGACTTACGCCTGGCTGTAGGCGGCTACCGCCGTGGTGGCTGTTGTTTCTGCCCTGGCGGTAGGTGTGGTAAAGTGGCAGTCTATGGGAGTTCTCACCGCCATGGTCATAATTTGGCGGTAATTACCACCCGCCTGTTGGAGGTATTACCACCACTTTATCACCGACTGCCAGGGTTGTAATGAGGGCCTTTGTCTCTTTTCTCATAGGATTTGATGGGCCAAAGCAAGATTAAGTATGATTCTCTCTGTCTGCACTTGCAGAAAGAAAGAGGAGGCAGCAACCGAGGCATAGGACTGTAAGGGTCCAGTCACCATCTGATTGGTTGTTTATTGTTGGAAATGTGACTTCTTTCCCTGGGTGTTATGGGAAATTGTAGTTGCAGTTATTATTGGCTTCTGATAATAAAGAAGAAAGAAGAGCGTAATCCTCTCCTCTGGTCTTGCCATAGAATCAGTGGTACCTCTAGATTGCCCTGCCAGTGCTCTTCCAAAATATATTCTTCCCAATGCTCGTGTGCCCCTTCAAACCGCCCTCAATCTACTGCCAGGCTACTATGTTGAGAAGATGTTTAGAGCATTTCAGTGACTCTACCTTTCATCAGAAACACTGCTGGCAGAAAACAACAATTCAGGACAATTTAGGGTAAAATACAACTTGGGTCTGGCAGATGGATGAATTCTCAAACAAAGACTGTACTACAACAACAAAACAGAATAATTTATTGGAGGAACAATATTAGCATAATACAAAGATTAGCAGCAGGTTAGATTCTGATGTACGGGGCATTGTTGGTATTGTCTGGGGACAACCGTGGAGATAACACTGGCCACGTTAGGGACAAGGTGGGAAACGTTCTAGAAATTGCTGCTCCTAGAAGGAACTAAGGGGCAGATTTATGGAAAGTGGCGCTATACCGAGTGCAATGCCACTTTCCCTGCGCCCCTTAGCACCGACCTACCACCACCATGTGTGTGCTGTATTTAAAATACGGCGCAACATGGCGCAGAGTAGGGGGCAATAGCGTCACTTTACATGACACTATTGATGTACTCTGCAGGAGTAGTGCCAATTTTGGTGCTACTCCAGCAGGGTACATAGGGCCCTATTCTAAAGTATAGAAGCCCCCTTTTAACGCCTGCTCTTGAACAGGCGTTAAAAGTGCGGTAAAAAAAGGTGCAAGGAAATCTCATAAATTTCCTTACGCCATTTTTCCAGCTCCCCTAACGGGGGAGCACCCCTTTGCATACATTATGCCTGGCACAGGCATAATGTAGCGCAAAGGGTTACAAAGCGGCACAATGCATGCATTGCCCCACCCTGTTAATAAGGCTCGGGGATTTCTGCCTCGTTGGGCCACATTAAAGTAAAAAACTATGACGTTAATATGTCGCAAGGTAGCGCTAGGGCATTATAAGTATATCCCTAAGGGAACTACAAAACAGAAGTTCATTATGTCAAGTCTCCTCCTCAGAGGATCAATAAAGTAGTTTGGTTTGTACTATAACATGGCATCTTCCATGTAATCTATATTTAAATGTATACCTGAGGATTTTTGGTGATGGTTTCTGTACCTTTTTCATGTTGTACTATTCTGAGATGTTGTAATAAAATAGAGGTTATTATTAGATAAACAAGATGTTAGGTTATCCCTTATTACCCTATTAAACACTGTTAAACAAACACTGCCTCATAATCTGATCCTGGCCGTTGTCTGCGGTTTCCTTGTGTGTTGTTTAAACACGTGCGGAAGAACATGTTGCAAGAAGCAAACTAAACAAACTATGTCCTTTTCGTCGCTACAAAGGTGCTGCAGTGTGTGGTCAATGAGGGAATATTTCCCCAACATTTGCAAAAAAATGTTTGGTTCGACAAAGTACCAGGTCCACGTGCTTTTGTGAAGCATAGGCTGACCTGGACCTAAAATAGAATTGAGAGCCAGGAATTGGTATGAGTTTTGAATGACAGTCCCACCAAACTGACTGCTAGGAAGGCAGTGACTGGCAGAATCTAATGTCAGATGGGGAAAGTACTCTGGTTACAATTTCAACAGAAAATCAAGAGGAACCTGCCATTTTTATTGTGATTAAAGTCGGGGTTTGAGAGATTCAGTTGGATATATTTCCCGGCTGATTACATGTAAGAGCTTCTCGAGGAAGTACTTTGTAGTAGCAAGTCTTGGCCCCATTTCCTCCACACTTTTTGCGATTGCAAAGCACGCGATGTGCACATTTATTGGCTTTGTGACTGCTAAAAGGTATTCCACAATGTGCTAATAGCACACTGCATTTTGGAAATGGCTTTACAACTTGCAATGTGCTTTTAGTATTGTTACGAATCTGTAGGAAAAAAGGTGAGAAAGCCCCCAACAAATCTCAATACAATCTATAAAGGCCTTACACATAATTATGGGTTCAAATTGTTGATTGGATACCACTAAGCGATACTGTGTGGTAGCCATGTGGAAAGCAGAAGCTATCCATGATGGTTAGAATTCATTCTATGAACCACTGTTGGGGAAATTGAGAACAGGGTATAACAGTCCAGGGGATGGTTGCATGCTGCTTTAAAGTCTATTTGCAGGAGCCCACATGTTCATGTACATCGCAATTCCTGTCCATTGAAGGGATAGGGACTTCTATGTTGGCATAATGCAAAAGCAGCTGCATTAATGGAAGTCTCACCCTCACCGCCTCCATTCCTGCATCCACAGAGGAATTCACAAATAGAATCCATACCTCTTTAATGTTAACTGGGCAGTGACTCTGTGAATCCTACTGCTTGCCCTTTTCACTTTGTGACCGATCAGTAAATCCGCACCAATCCATTAACAACAGACAAGTACATCCATCACAGGACATAAATAATATTCAGTCGCATCATGTCTGCGCAAACATTGCATCTGTGATACGACCTGAGATTACTACATAAGGCCCCAATTTACTTACCACTTTGGCTGCTAGGCCTTCGACCCCCCTCGTCCCCCAAGACCTCCCCAAACCCCAGCGGCGGACCATTTTCTTGGCTATTTGGGGTAGTTCATGCTTAGGTTGCCATAACATTTTGTCCACACAAGCTATACATGCCAAATATGTGTCCTTTTTTTCTAGCATCCTGGTGATTCTAAAGGTACCCAGGGTTTGTGGATTCGCCTGGAGGGGACCGAGAAATTCGCCAAAATATAGGTACATTTTGTTTTTTTGGGGGAGGAAATTGTTGCAGAAAAAAGTGTCTAGTTCCTTTCCTACAAATGATATTAATAAAAGATCTGTAGTGCAAACATTGCCCAATTCCCAGCTTTAAGGAACAGACAAACCTGATTCAGAAAAACACATTTCTTAACACAGTTTTGACATTGTACTTGGAGATAGCTCATTTTTCCTATTTTGTGCTTTAAACATCCTTCAAGTTTGTGGTGGAAACAGATGTGAAACCCTTGGTGAATCCCAAAAAGCTATACATTTCTGCAAACTAGAAAAATGTCTGAATTTACCAGGGGGTCATTTGTGTAGATCCTCCAAGGTTTTCCCAAAGAACCTAAGTGTTAAAAATAAACAAAATTGAAAATTAGTAGAAGAAAATTGCCATTTGTGACAACATTTTCATTTGTATTTTCTCATCACGATCGCTGATTTACAAAAGCAATATTTCATCACATAAGCTAGACCCTTTTGGTTAGGGGGATATATGGGGTCTGTGGGTTTTCCAAGATATCGAGGTACCCAGAGCCAATAATGTGCCTGAAATCACACATTTTCCTTATATTTCTGTAATGGAGACTTCTTGCTGAGCAGCCCCCAAACCTACAATTAAAAAAACAAAAGTAATCCGTGGTGTCTAGTGGGATTTCTACCCCTCCCCCGGGGCGATGATGGTGGAAAATGCCCCCTTCTGCTCCCTGGGGGGTAGAAAGACTGCTTCTCCATTTTTATCGGGGCTGGGACAAGGCCATGTTGGGCAGCCCCACCCCTAAAATAAAAAATAAAAAAAAGTAATCCCTAGTGTCTAGTGGACTTTGTGTTCCCACTGGGGGCAGATGGGGGTAATTACCCCCAGCCCCATCAACCCTCCGGAGTAGAGTGGGGGGCAGAAAAGCTGTTTCCTTTTTTGGGGGTTGCTGGAGGTATGGCCATGCCCATGCTGGGTTGTTCCCAACCCTACAATTAAAGAAACAAAAAGTAATTCCCGGTGTCTGGGCAGATGGGGTAGTTGCCCCTTCTGCCCCCTGGGAGGCAGAAATACTGTTTCCCTTTATTGGGTTAGTGGGGGTATGACCATGCCCATGCTGGGTAGCCCCCATCCCTACAATTAAAAAAACAAAAAAGTATTCCCTGGTATTGAGTGGGCTTTCTGGCCATCTGCCCTCGAAAGACTGTTTTTCTTTATTGGTGGGGAGGTGGAGCATGGCAATGCCCATGCTGGGCAGCCCCACCCCTAAACATAAAAATAAGTAAACCCTGGTGTCTAGTGGGCTTTCTGCGCCCCCTGGGAGGCAGATGTGGGTAATTGCCCCATCTGCCCCCTGGGCGGGACAGAAAGACTGTTTCCTTTTTTGGGGGTAGGGGGCATGGCCATGCCTGTGCTGGACAGTCCCTACCCCTACATATAAATAAAAAGTAATCCCTGGTGTCTAGTGGGCTTTAAGTCCCCCTGGGGGATAGATGAGGGCAATTACCCTCATCTGCACCCCAGGGGAGACAAATGACTGTATTCTTCTTTTTTTTAGAGAGTAACAGAAGCCCTTGCAGAAAGGGTCGCTTCCACCTCCCTGGTATCAAGTGGGTGGATTCCTGCTTGAGGATCACCCTCTTGTGGCGATCTTCAAGCAGGGATTCACTAGAAAAAGGTTATGTTGGAAAAGGTAGATTCTCCCCTTTCCAATGATACCTCTTCCATCTGAATTGGTGCTGATCGGCTCATTTCACTTTCATTTTGATTGAAATGAAATCAACTCGGCATGCACTCTGATCGCCATTTCAATGAAAAAAAGTAAATTAGCCTCTGGAGCTGGGGAAGCTCTTCCCCAGCTGCAGAGGCTAACTTGGGTTAAAGGAAATCCGTTTGCTAAGGGCACCTGCCATGTGTGCAAGGAAAGCTTGAAGCCATCCTCAGCACACAAGGATCGATGTGGAGGACGACTTGGAGCCATCCTCCTCACCAAACATGTAAAAGATTCTAACCCCATATTGATTCTAATTCTCTGACTTTGCATAGGTTCCACACTCTGACATGGCCTCCAACATTCCCAAACTCCAGTTTGGTGTTTTGCATTTATACCACAACACAAAGATTAAAATAGGTAGGAAGTGAAAACATGGAAAAAGTGGAAGAGTGAGTGACCAAGAGTACAAGAGCCACTCGGTCACTAGTACTTACTCCTAAATCTAGTGTTTCTTCCACTAGACTGATAACATGAATACAATTCTTGTTTTGGCCAGATTGCTAAAGATGATGAAAATTGCTACTCAAGAATCCTCATTGAACATTTTTGTCAGCATGGATTGATCAGTCATTGCAACCAACACAGGAAACGCATCCATCATTTAATGTTTAACAGAAGTGTGAGCAATAGATATAGAAACTAATTTGCACAATACATCTAAAGGGACATGTTTCTCTTGAACCACTGGTGCAAGCTGTACCATGACAATTTGCTTATTGATGCCTTTTGGAAGGGGAAGGCCCTTGACTGACTAGTACTCCAGGATACACGAGATGATACATAATTGCATACATTCCATCGAAGTCTGATATCTGGACAAGCAGCAGTGTATTAAAAAAAAGCTTACCAAAAGTATTATTCTGATAAAACGTTTGAGAAATTGGGTCGTTGGTTGACTTGGGTGTGAGTCCTGGTCAAGCAACAGCCACAATCCCTTGCAGGATGAACCACAAAAAGTCGCTGAATTAACCTGTGCTTAACCCTGGATAGATTGGCTCAAAAAGCAGTCAGGCCTAACTTACTGGAAATGTTTGAAGAATCTTTTCAGCACATAAACAGTAATAAAGTGAAAACACAACACAGGAAAAATTCCAAACTAATTTAGAAAAATTTAGAAAAATTAAATAATTTGCCATCAAAATTACAAAAATCAAATCAATAGAACGGGCGTAATGAATTTTAAAAATGTAAGGTTCGAAATAGCTCCTAAAATATAAAAGCGCCAACAATGGACATCTGGTCACCTTTAGCACCATAGCCAAGGATTCATGGGTGCATGGAGACCTCTTGGGATTTCAGAACTCACTCAGCCTGGGTCAATGCGTGGGTTCAAGATGGTAGGATCCTGTTATGTCCCTATGGCTTTGAACACAAGGCCAGCAAACTAGCCCTTGTTTCACTTCTGAAAGTCCTGGGTGCAGATGTTTATGCAGGGCTCAATAGTAGGGCTGGCCTCTGAGAGTTCAAGGCAGGCTCCAGGCAGCAAAGCAGGCCTTCCAGGTACAGAAGCAGTTTGGCAGAGTGCCCAGCAGGTCATAGCAGCAGGCAGTCCTTCCGCAGGTCCAGTAGTGAACAGAATAGTGGGTCTGAGAGCCCTATTTGTATACCCTGGTGCTTTTCTCCTAGAAGGTGGGATACCTTTTTGGAAAGGTTCTTTGAAGTTCTGGGAGTTTCCTGCTTTCTCTGCCCAGGCTCCAAGCTGGCTGCATTTACAATGCAGGGTTGTTAAACCTATTGTGAGGAGACAGGGCACAGCCTATCCAGGTGCAAGTCGGGCTGTGCTTAGCTACGCTCCCCCCCAATCAAGCCAGTTAGTGACGCATTCAGGCTCTGCGGATCCCACTATTATGTGACTGTCTGGAAGGAATTCACAAAGTCCTTACTGTAGGTCACACACAGTCGTGTTGTGAGAAGTCATCCCTTTAGCCCTATTCGCCCCCATTTTCTTTTACTGATACTGGTGGTAACTGACTCTGACTGTTCCCTGGGCTCTGCTAACCAGGCCCAGGGACAGTGCTGTGATTCAAAAGGTATATGTTGATTAGGTATATTTACAACTGGCCATGACAGACCCTTGTGAGTCTCTAGGCTATAATGAGGCAAGGGGTATTGAAATTACCTATAGGTCCCTAGAATATAATAGGACAGGGAGCTTTAGAGGCCCAGTAGATTTTCTGTACTAGAATGTGCACTGCTGTGTTGCTGCTGTCATTTTTAAGGGCAGCCCTGCTTTTCAGTCTTTAAAAGTAATATATATGCAACATCGACTTTGGAATTAAAGGTACTTCCAAAGTGGTAATCTACCTTATGTTTACATATAAGTCACCTCTAAGGTCTCCCGTATGTGCCCCAGGGGTTTGCTGCCATGTAACTATCCATGTAACTATAAGCAGGGACATTATAAAACAAGTTTATATGTCCTGAAATTCTGCCCATTTTGATTTTCCCCATTGTAGATACTTAGCTCCTTAGGCTAACATTGGGAGATTTTATTTAAGTATAAATATTGCTAGGAAGGAGCTAAACATGTCATTCAAGGACTTAAACTTATGGTCATAACAAATCCAACAACTTGCCACTGTTGAATTTATCATAACTAATAAAGAGGAGAAGTTATAGGACTTTTCTGTGAGCCAAACTCCAGCGTTCTAGGAGCCTCTCCTGATTGGTCAGTTATAAGAGTCTTAGCCAAGTTGCTTTGATGAGCTGATAATTGGTCTGCAAAGAGTAGAGGTTATCTGGCGGGGGGAGCTCTGCAGCTGCAGAGAACAGACCAGAAAGGGGGCTGGGTAAATCAAACTTGGCTTCAAAGAGAGAGCAAGACAGCAAAATTCCCAGCCAGGCCTACCCCCTCTTCATGTACCCTCTAATCAAATGGCAGGCCCAGGGATGGAATTTGCAGAAGGTCTGGAGGGGGAATGTTAATGGAAATGAGCCACACCAGTAGGTTGGTTTGGCCAGGTCTTACTCTCTTGGAGAGGAATCCCCTATCTTGAATGTTAATGCGCAGGGCTTTGTGGGACCAGAGTATACCACACTTTGGAAGAAGCTGTCATGCTTTTGGGTGGCACCCTGTACTTCATTGGACAGACAGGGGTGCTCCCCTGCTTGTCATCCCAGATCATTGATAAATATGTGAGAGCTGCATAGCAACTCAGATCTGCTGACTGAAACTGCAAGGAGAACAAGGACTGCCCTCCTGGAACCCTGGTCTGCACCCCAAAGGATTGAACTCTGAAAGACTGCTCCTGCTGCATACTGGGGACTATAACCGTGAGGACTTTGCCTTGCTTCCAAAAGGATTAAGAAGTGGACTCCCTGAAAGCAACAGGTTAACACATCTTCCCTGCACCATCTGCCTCAAGAAGTCCCTAGCCTGTAGTGCATCCAGTGGACTTTTAAGGATTTAGCCAGGTGCATTGTGGGAATCATAGTTCCAAACTTCCAAGAACCATCTCAGAGTCTCTAGACCCTTGGATTTGAGTTTTGGCCAATTTGAACCCACAAGGGGAACTTCAAGAAATAGTTCCAGATGTTTGGAGAAGTTTAGAGCAACTTTTGGAATAAGCTCCAGAAGTGCACTGACCCGACGTCAAGAGTCAAGCCAACTACCTTCAGTCACGACAAAGCCTGGATTTCAGGTTTGTCCCGTTGAAAACTCCAGAGTTCCAGACTTCCAGGATTTTACCAGGGTCTTGCGGAGAAGCAATCTGATGATGCCACATTGAAATCGGCCTGCTGGAGGGGACCACAGGACGTTGAGAGAAATCCTCCAGAAAAGCTTCTAAGTCAGAAGGTAACATTTTGACTAGGGCCTCCGGCTTAGTGTATCCTACCAGGGTTTTCTCACGGTCAGACTCAAACATTGATGTTGTCCCGGTCAAGCATGTCCAGATGTCCCAAGTTGGTGCTATAGGTTTTTAAGCAATATCTCAGGTTTCCTATATTGGATTTTTGACTTTTTGGTGTCATGGTAAAGATAAAATTACTTCCTATCTTTATAAATTGGTGTGGGAGTTTTATTGTGTGTTGTGTCTTACTTATTTAATGTACTGATGTTTTTTAATGCTTTACGTACCTGTCTCCTGAGTTAAGCCTGCCTGCTCAAAGCCAGCCACCAAGGGTTGAGCCAGGGGCTAATGCATTGAGACCTTAACTGGACCTTATATTGCATTGGTGGCATTATTAGTAGTGGTAGGTGCATACTTACCCCTACCAATAATGTAGCTTCCAACACATGTGACCCAAGACAAGCTGCAGGCACAAAGGGATAAGGGTAGAAAAAGGCCAACTTTCTAAAAATTGCATTTTCAAACATGTAATGATAAAGTCAACTTTACCATTAAATAAGGTTTATCATTGCAAGTTCATAGGTACCAAACATAACATTTCTACCTCCTCTCATTTAAACATTATTAAATGTAATAAGGAATCCCCATTGTTATCCTATTACAGGGGTAGGACTCACTATAGTGAAAACTGAATTTTTGAGTTTTCCACTACCAAGATATGTAAAACTGAAAACACATGCCCGATCTGTTAATTATACAACACCCTGCACTATGTTCCACTTAGGGCCTACTTTGGGGGTTACACATTTGTAAAAAAAGGGGAGTTTAAGGCTTGGCAAGGAGTGTTAAATGCCAAGTCAACATGAGAGTGTGACACCACATTCAGGCACCAATGGATTGGGACAACTTTTGGAGGGCTACTTAAGTGGGTGGCACAATACGTGCTGCAGACCCACTGGCAGCGTTTAATTTACAGGCCATGGGTATATGGTATACCACTCTACAAGGGAATTACAAGTACATTAAATATGCCAATTGGGTATAAATCAATTAAGCCATGTTTAAGGGACAGAACACAATCGTTGTAGCATGGGTTAGCAGTGGTAAAGTGCACAGGGTCCTAAGGACACAAAAAGCAAATATCCAACAAAAATAAGAGGAGGAAGGCAGAAAGTATGGGGGTGACCATGCAGAGAGGGCCAATTCCAACATGACCTTCCACAGCCTAAAGCCAAGGCGCACTATTCAGCACCTTGATGGACGTCCCTGCTTAGGTGTTGGAATGTGGACAATGGCCCTCTACTGCAAGGGTACTTGCCAGTTCTGTGCTACTCTGAATTCAATTAAACCCTTCTGCCTGTGCTCTCCTGAGCCACTGAACTGACCTATGGGGAACCCTTCTCCTTACCTGGTTACCTCATTGATGCAGGGCCTAATCTTAATTTGCTCATAGATGCATTCTAGTAGCAGACAGTATCACCATGGGCAACAAAGTGATGTGGCCCATTCAACCCATTGGATCAGGCTTCTGTCCCTAACCCAAGGAAAACTCTTTCCATAATGACAACAACAACCAACAGAGGCCACTAACAGCTGTCAGTGTCAACAGCCAGGTTCCAGGCCATCCAGGGGTCTCTGTCCTCTGTGGGTTTGCAGAGTGGGGATCAGTAGCCACAGGTGTTTTGTACCCTTTCTCCATTTAACCTCCCACAAGTTCACGGGTGGTACCCTGAGACTGGTCACTCAGTTTAGGCTCAGTACCCCGAGGTTGAACAGGAGTAAGCCCTTCCCCCCCCACCCCTCTATCTGTGGAGTGGTACCCCCAGAAAATTGAACTGGCAGGGCACATTTGTCAGCCACCCCACCCAGTTCTCCTGACACCAGGGGCAACTCATTCCCCAGATTGCAGTCTATGGGCATCCAAGAATAAATTATGGCCTTCTCTCTTGGTCACTTCCCCACCCCACTCCAAGGATACTAGGGCTAGCCCCCAGACCAATTTGGGCCCCAGGGACCCAATCTCCCAGGGCCCATCCATATTTTAAATGGGGCAGGGCATGCAGCTCCCCTCCCAGGGCTGATTTCTGGCAACAAGGACCCCATCCCCCAGGGCCTGGCCATGTTATAAAGGAGGATGGGGCAGGCAACCAATATTGGCACAGGAATAACAATAAAACATTTGGGAGGGGGGCCATGCAGCCCCCTCCTTGGGCTGATTTGGGACCCACGGGCCCCATCTCCTGGGCCCGGGCCATATTGTAAATGTGAGGGAGGTATAAAGCCCTGTTTACCCGGCCAATATTTTCTCTAGCTATCACATCCCCTGGGGCCTCTTCAATTATTCATGGGGAGGGGGCATGTGTCACCCCCTCCGTGGGCCAGTTTCAGCCCCCGGGACCCCAACCCCTGTGGCCCAGCTAAATAGGTAAGGGGAAGGGGCCCCCTCCTTAGGCCCATTTTGGCCCCAGGGACCCCATTCCTCAGGGCCTGACCAATACATTGTGGGTGCCCTGGAGCCCACAAGGGCACCCACTGCATGTTTCTTGGAGGCCAGTGGGGAGCCCCAATAGCCCTGTAGCCCCAGCCAGCTCCCCGTCTGTAGCGGGAGCCGGCATCGCTCTCACCTGTGGTGATAGCAAGTTTTTCATCTCTTTTCTTGCCCAGTTCACTGCGGGAAGGAAAACAGATGAAAAGTATGCTCTGAGTGAGCAGGAGTATTTTTTGATGCTCTGAAATTGCTCCCACCAAGCAAGAGCAAACACAGGTTTCCCTGCCCGCACCAGTCGAGGCAGGGAAATCACTGTGTCCTGGAGTGGGTACTCCAGGACATAGCTGGAGCCAGCTCTGGGGGATGGTGTTCCAGAGCCATTAATGAATCTGTGAAGGGGGCTGTGTGTCACGATCCCCTCTTGTACCGTCTGTGCTGTGGGGTCAGTGCACAGGGCTCAAGATGTAATTTCCCTGTGGCATCTCACAGCTTCCTGCAACCTGTGGTCTCCCTCCCAGAGCTCTTGAACCCTTGAAATACCTGTACTGTTGTTCACTCAGTTTGCACTCTAGTTAGAGAGCCTCCTGTTTCCTGGTTAATTAGCTCAATCCACCATGACCTATTGGCTCTAACCATTACAGTTTGTAGTTCTACCTGCCATGTTTGATTGGAGCCAATTGCCATGACCTATTCTCTCCTACTGATAATGTTCTTTGGCTCTGCCTGTCATGGTTAATTGGTTCCAACCGTCACTTTCACTTGCCATCATCAAAGGTCATATCAGTTATTTTAACATGTGCTCTCTCCCAGGTTTCTGGTCTTCCATGTGAGCCACGTGCCTTTCTGGAACAGTTTCTCCCATTGAGTATAAATACTGCATTCGAACCTGAGTCAGGGCTTGGCCTTATTCCAGTCCTGCACAAGCATCATATACCTGCACTCACCTTCTGAGTCACCTGGAAACCTTCAGCGCTCTAGTCTTCGCAAGCCTTCATGCTGATCCTGTGATCCTGACTCCATCAAAGTTCCCAGTGTCTTTGTATCTAGTGCTATGATTCCACCCCCTATTGAGCTCCTTATACCACAGCCCCAGTCTTCCTCCAAATCCCACTTGAAGAATTAGGAATTAAAGTCAAGGCTAAGTACTTGATCCTCTGATTAGTGCGCACTAATTCTTAAATAAGTTCAAGATTAAGCCAAGACTGTGTTAATTGAAAGTGAAAACCCATCCTTGGAAATTGGACATTATTTTGTTCTCCACATTTCTAAAAGTCCTAGCGCTCCAGACACTTTGAAAAGTGTGGCGCTCCAAACTTTAATTACATCAGAACTGAAGATCCTCACGACAGTATTTCTTGATAAATGTTGTAACCAGACAAGGAAAGACTTTAGAGCACATGATATAGGCCTTCAAGTTTTAACTGAACATTGAATGTTAAGACATTCCTGGGACTGCCAGAAACTCCAGCTTCCTTTTGAATTGTGCCTGCTTTTATGCAGTATTGTTGATAAAGCCTGTAAGTATATATCATGGTAAATAACTGCCTAAGCGCTATCTGCTGAGAACTGTTGGTGAACTATTCTTCTTCTTGTTTAAAGTGCACCACACCGGCATCCACACTAAAAGGTCTAGGGAATACAGAACCTCCTGCGCAGTTTTGCGAGGTAGCAGAGCAGAACCAGTGACACAAGTGTATCTTTTCTTGTTTTAGCCCAACCCACCCTACTCCTCCGGGGCAGTGCATGAATTAAGTTTGTGGTTACTTGTTTCATTCGCTACCCCAGGTGGCATAAGAGGTTCAGCATCATCACCCCAGTTGGAACCAGGTGAGTGTGTGACACTTCTCAGCCCCCTCCCCAGTGTTTTGCACAGCTGGGCACCGGGGGTTGGGGTCCTTCTTCTTACTTTTTCATGGCTGGACCCCAGTGGCTGGCACCCCTTGTGCCAAAATTGGCCTGGGAGGGAGGACCATGTGCCCCCTCCCACTTTATATCAGGGCCAGGCCTGGGGTATGTGGTCCTTGGGGCCAAAAATGGCCTGGGGAGGGGGTCACATGGCCTCCATCCCCTTCTGAATAACCTCCTGGCCTCAGGGATTAGGGTCCCCAGGGCTGAAATTGGCCTGAGAGGGGGGGCCGCATAGCCCCCTCCCCCTATTTGTATTTGGCTAATTCCCAGGGATGAGGTTGCTGAGGCCAAAATCAGCCTTAGGAGGGGGACCAAGTGAACACCTCCCCCAATTAAATATATCAATGCACTCCCCGGGACCTGGCCCACCCGGGGGGCATATAAAAATAAGCACTGGAAAACATGCTAGTTTTTTTTTTTTTTCCATGGATCCATCACGGATTCATAGGAAAACTTTAAAAATAAAATATTTTTGGCTACCGGCGGGGTCCCTGTGGGACACCGCTACCACGCCTAGGGGGTCAATGTATTCCTACCCTTCCGCCTTGTTTCTTTTGGGTTTTTTTGGGACTCAGCTGAGTCTGAGTCTCAAGATTGCTGCACCACTTCATAGTTAAAATAGTGGCAGTCAATCAGATCTCACCTTGAAAGTTGTCAGCTCCATCATGTATATTTAGGGAATCACGTCCCTAAATATACACAAATCGTTTTTTCTTAAATAACTCCAAAACTACTGAACTGATTTACACCAAATCACAAAAAGAGATGTTTCTGGACCAAGATCTAGCCTTCTGGCAAATTTGGTGTACTTCTGTTCAGCAGCTCAGACTATAGTTGTGTCTAAAATCTTTATTGTAAATTGCATGGAGAAAACATGTTTTGAGACCCCCCCTTTTTTCTCGGACCTCCACTTGACGAATCACTCCAAAACATTCAAGAAAACAGCTGAAGTCAGTGGCACACTAGTTTTGAAAGTTTTGTGAAAAAAAACAAAAAAAAACTGACGGAATGCTGAACAATGTGAAACATTCACCCCCAGTCACAGATCTGGGCCTAAATCCAGTGGTTTTTTTTGTGTGCCCCAAGTCATTCAAGGTTGCCTGATTTAGATATTGGATATTCTGTCTACCAAAATCTAAATCCGATTGTATCCAATGGGATTAAGATTTTGGTGGATGGAATATCCGTCACCATTGTGACGGAGTAACCCATCCATGAATATCTAAACCAGGCCCTTAGTCTTGACCTTGCTCCCCATGGGAACCGTTCAGCCCAAACTGCCAGGCCAGGTCCTCCATGGACCAGAAACAAGCATCCTGGGAATCACCCCTCATCAGCCAGGATAACTTGAATCCGGTGGCATGGCAAGCATGGAATTCTTCAAAATGCTTTTCCTAAGTTCTAACTATACCTCCTTACTGGTGACATATATATATCTATATATATACATATCTAGATATCTATATCTATATATATATATATATATATATATATATATATATATATATAGATATAGATATCTAGATATGTATATATATAGATATATATATATATATATATATATATATATATATATATATATATATATATATATCTATATATATACATATACAACTCCGAACCCACAATTGTAATGGACACGGCGCTCCAGATATCTGATGATACACTAAATTTATTTAATCGGCATGAGGAAAAGTCAGCGTCTTTTTTGTAGCACACGCAACCTTGTTCACAACAAAAAACCATTCCCATCTCAAGTGCGTATAAATAATATGACATCACCAATCATAAACATTAAAAAAGGACTACAGTGTCACAGTGTCTGATTCCGCCTTTTCGGCGCCGGAATTTGCCACAAAGCCCTGGACTGGCTCACCTCCTTCCTCTCCGAAAAAACCCAAAGAGTTCACCTCCCTCCTTTCCGGTCTACAGCCACCAAGATCATCTGTGGGGTCCCCAAGGATCCTCCCTCAGCCCCACCCTCTTCAACATCTACATGGCTCCTCTCACCAACATCCTCCGCCCCCACGGCATCACAATAATTTTATATGCTGACGACACCCAGCTCATCATCTCCCTCACTAGAAACCCAGCCACCGCCAAGAATAACCTGCACGCTGGACTCCTCGACATCGCCAACTGGACGACAGCAAGCCATCTCAAATTGAACTCAGACAAAACAGAGATCATCATCTTTGGCCCCCACAAGGCAGCATGGAACGACTACTGGTGGCCCACCACCCTCGGACCACCCCCAACACCCACCACCCACGCACGCAACCTGGGCATCATACCGGACTCGTCTCTCTCCATGACCCAGCAAATCAACGCCATATCATCCTCCTGCTTCAACACCCTTTGCATGCTATGCAAGACTTTCAAATGGATCCCTTTAGAAACAAGAAGAACAGTCACCCACGCCCTCATAAGCAGCAGACTGGACTACAGCAACGCCCTCTACGCAGGGACCACAGCCGAGCTTCAAAGAAAACTCTAGCGAATCCACAACGCAGCCGCACGTCTCATCCTCAACCTCCCTCACCACCAACACATATCCACCCACCTCAGATCCCTACACTGGCTGCCCATCAACAAAAGGATAATTTTCAAAATCCTTGTCCATGCTCACAAAGCCCTCCATGACACTGGACCGGCCTACCTCAACAAACGAGTCAACTTCCACATACCAACTCGACAGCTCCGCCGACCTCGCCCACGCTACAGTCCCCTGCATCCAATGTACCACCTCTGGCGGCAGATCCTTCTCCTACCTTGCCGCCAAGACCTGGAACTCCCTCCCCACCAACCTACGCAAGACCCAGGACCTCCTAACCTTCAGAAAGCAACCAAAAACATGGCTTTTCGAGCAGTAACTGGCCCCCTCACCCCCGACTCCCCCCAACTCCCCTCCAGCACCTTGAGACCCTACCAGGTGAGTAGTGCGCTTAAGAAATTATTTTATTGATTGATTGATTGATTATAATAAAACAGCAGATAGTCTGAGAAAACATCCCTTCATCAGAATGCGTGTGTTTCTGTGAACGTTAGAGATGCATTGTACCACTTATACCGATAACCATATCTCGTTGCAGTCTTAAGGAAAGCACTAAATGAAAAGAATGTTGTGCTAAGAAAAGTAACGCTTTCCTAGGTGAAAGGACAGCTAAATAAAGAACAAAAACATCACCACAAATGTGGCCGATTCTAAAATAATAAAATGAGACAGAATAAAATGTTACTGGGCTAAAGGGCACAAGCAGCAGGTCTAGTTGCTAAAATAACGTGCACAGAGACATCACTAAAATGGCTTTGCAGCAAAGGGTGCTGGGCAGGAGGACCCCTGCACTGTCCATGCCAAGTGCATGGGCAGTGCAAGGCCTCCCCTGTGGCCCGTGCACCTGTTCTCCGCCAACTTTTTCATGGCGATGATACTGCCATGAAAAGGCTGGCAGAGAACCAGGCCGTAATCAGCGGGGCAGCACTGCATGCAGCGACGCCCTGACTGATTCTGACCTCTGCCACCGTCAGCCCATCAGAATCACCAATTTCATCAGAGACAACGGTGCGCTGGTGGTCTGACCCCTGGGGTCATAATGTGACAGGTGGACCACCACAGCCTAACTATAACGAGCTACTGGTGACCGATTTGGGTGAAAATATCCACTTTTATGTATCATTTTAAAGTATTAAATAAAAAAAACATTGAAATTCACCAGTTATGTTTATAACTTGTGGCCCTGCGATGCCTACTGTTGTCATCAATTATGTCATTTCAGATGTCATCAGTGACATTATCCATGATGTCAGTGATCATGACATGACTGTTGAAATATGTGAAGCTGTAAGCAGTGCATGGCGAGGGCACAAGTTATAGTTACTTGAGTTAAATATAATTGATGAATTTCAGAGGCTTTTTGAGTTTAAAATATTTTGTCTTAGCTGAAATGTTCACCTAAATATATCATCACTTTAAATCTTGTTGTTTTCAGTGACTTTCTGAGTTGTTTTTTAGTAAAGTTAAGTATTATTTCTCTATCTGACCAGTGGAATTCTGTAAGATTTCTTTACCATACCTATTAGTGCCAACCCCACTGTGCATGGCCTATGATCATCTGCAGCAAGCAGTTGGCTGTAGAGCCTGTTCTGCACCCAGGCACTGCAATCACACACACACACCTTTTGCTATGCACAGCCTTCCACCATGCGCTGCATGGAGTAGGTCACAGGGCCTGGCAGGCCTCAAAGTATGGGCCAACCTTTTGCCATGCACAGCTTTCCACCATGCGCTGCATGGAGTAGGTCACAGGGCCTGGCAGGCCTCAAAGAACACCACCCTGCTTATTTTCTGTTTAATTGTTTTTCGATCCCGCAAGACTCTTGAGGAGGGTGGTTGCTCTTGCCCAGAGTTAGGACTGGGGGGTACCTCGAGAAACCCCACAAGGTCCAAGGAGTCAGGGTACCCCCTAACTGCCCCCTTATACCTCATTTATTTTCATTTTCAGGATACAGAGAAAAAACATTGCATACTGGATAACATAACAGCGCTTCAACTAATTGTGGAAAAGTATGTTAATATCCAATGGCTTCCAGTTCAGTCAAGGTTCAGAGATTTTTCCACAGCCATTGACCGAGTCGATCGACCATCTCTGTGGAAAATTTACAGAGGTTAGATATTCCAGACGCTCTGTTACTACTTATCATTGCATTGCATTCCTCAACTTGGTGTCAGGTTCCCATGGGGAGAGAACAAGGGCTATCATCTGTAATTCCCACGAGAAATGGTTTGCAACAGATGTGCCTGCCTGTCCCTATAACATTCTCCTTATGCAGTTCTGATTTACCTTCTTATTTAGGTGGTAGTATAAGTGATCTACCAAGATATGGGGATTGTCATTTGTGATGTATGTTTTATGTAGACAACATTGTCATACTTGATCTAAACCCACATGGCCTGAATAAGCAGGTAGCAGGATTGCAGCAGTTTGTTTATTTACATTTTTAAAAACAAAGTCCTGATTTTGTAAGTGGAATGTGATAGTGAAACATTTAAATCACTGTTAGTACCTTAATAAGGCGAAATTGGAGGTGGTAAAGTCATACTCGTATTTAGGGAGAATTTCGTCCAGGAGTCTGAATGATAATGAACAAATATTCCACCATTTTTGCAAGGCTTATTTGCAAACTGAGGGGCAGATTGAAGAGCCCTTAGGGCCACTTTAGAGCCGCCATAGCATCATTTCTTTTTCTGCTAAGGCGGCGCTAAAGTGGCATTTTCCCCGTGCCTTGCGCCACTTTGTAGACTCTTGTGCCACATTATGCCTATGCCAGGCATAATGTATGCAAGGGGGGCGTTCCCCTGTTAGAGGGAGGGTGAAAAAATTGTGGAAAAGGTGTTAAAAGGGGGCGTACCATTATTTATAATGGGCCCCTTTGTACTCTGTAGGTGTAGCACCAAAATGCTGGCGCTACTCCTGCAGACTACATCTATAGGGGGTCATTCTGACTCCCGCCGGCGGTGGTAACTGCACGCCTGGCGGGAGCCGGCGAATGACCGCACCGCGGTCAAATGACCACAGCGGTCATTCTGAGTTTCCCGCTGGGCTGGCGGGCGACCGCCAGAAGGCCGCCCGCCTGCCCAGCGGGAAACCCCCTTCCACGAGGATGCCGGCTCCGAATGGAGCCGGTGGAGTGGAAAGGGTGCGACGGGTGCAGTTGCACCCTTCGCGATTTTCAGTGTCTGCTATGCAGACACTGAAAATCTTTGTGGGGCCCTGTTAGGGGGCCCCTGCAGTGCCCATGCCATTGGCATGGGCACTGCAGGGGCCCCCAGGGGCCCCACGACACCCGTTCCCGCCAGCCAGGTTCTGGCGGTCAAAACCGCCAGAACCAGGCTGGCGGGAAGGGGGTCGGAATTCCCATGGCAGCGCTGCCTGCAGCGCCGCCATGGAGGATTCCTCAGGCCAGGGGAAAACCGGCGGGAATCCGCCGGTTTCCCTTTTCTGACCGCGGCTTTACCGCCGCGGTCAGAATTGGCCTGGATGCACCGCCAGCCTGTTGGCGGTGCATCCGCGGTCCCCGGCCCTGGCGGCTATGACCGCCAGGGTCGGAATGACCCCCATAGTGTTAAAACAAATTACACTATTGCCCCCTACCCTGCGCCATGGTTCGCCATATTTTAAATACAGCGCACACATGGTGGCAGTAGGGGGCCGCTATGGGGTGCAAGGAAATTGATGCTGCACTAGGTGCAGTGCCACTTTTCTTAAATCTGCCCCTGAGGGTTCAAGGGCCTTTTTATAAGGCAGTAGGATGTAGGCATTTTAATGGTTTTCTTTTGGTTTATAAGTTAAAAAAATCATCAATTTTTTGTACGCTACAGAAACAATTGAGATGATAAAAATGGGTCTTTTCAAGTAAAACGGAAGGCCAAATAGTGAGGAAACTCTGTAATTTTAACTCACTGGTGGACGTACAAGCTCTAAGGTTGGATCTTGGACTAACTAGCATGTTCATACAAGAAATAGAGGTAATGATCTAATGGGAATATCAGCTGCTGAGGAGTGAGAATAATTCATTACGGAATTCTATGTGTAAAGAGATTTTTGAATTTACATTTTAGAGGAATTTTATCTATGCCCTACATTACTTTGAAATAAAACAATACATTTTGTACACATGGTCAGATTTGTAATTAGAAGCTTAAGCCAAGCAGGCTTTGTGCACGCGGAGTTTTAGTTTCGATTCTGATTATTGTGTCAAAAATAGAGCAATTTAATACAAAGTCTGCTTCTTGGATTGTGTGAAAACCTTAAAAATATTTTACTTGGTATATCAAACATTGGTATTAGACAACTTGGTCGCTATTGTGCATGAATATCCTTCTTTTACAATGATTAACTGCCAGTTGGTTACAGTCTTCAAAGGAGGATGATGAGTGTAACCCATGCAAATATGGTGTATAAGATCCTCCTCGTGTTTTTTTATTTGTATGTTCAATATTGCTTGTCGAAAATGTTTAGTTCTCTGTTTTCAAAATATAGGCCCTCATTACAACCCTGGCCGTCGGTGATAAAGTGGCGGTAATACCGCCAACAGGCCGGCGGTAATAAATATGAAATAATGACCACGGCAGAAACTGCTCAGACAGACACACTGACCGCCAGGGCGAAATCAACAGGCACCACGGCGGTAACCGCCAACAGCCAGGTGGAAGACAATGTACAGCCGACAGTAATATGACACACCTATCCGTCACCTTTTCTGGGGAGGTACCAATGACATCAAAAGACTGGCGGAAACACTGCAGAGAAGGGAAACGACTCACTTCTGGACACTCAAGGAAGAACCATGCCGCCATGGAGCCCGAGTTGCATGTCTTCCCCATGCTCTTCCACCTTCTGCTCCATTACGAACACCAACACCGGCGAAGACGACCATGGTGAGTACAGCCGCCTAGCGCACAGGAAAGGGGGGGGGAGAGAGTGACACTCACGCAACACGCAACACCCCCACCCCCAACACCACACACACACACAACCAGATGCGGTAACATAATATATACACCCCCTACCCCTCAGGCATAATGCAAGGACAACTACTATAGTGTAAAAAGGCTGTGATAAGATAAATATAGGTGAAATTTGTTCATCCCAATCAAAAAGTATATACATATTTACAATGCAAGGGACACAGCCCAGTCCTCAATATCCATGGGCCACAGGGCCACATCACAAAGTCCAAGGCCCAACCTGACTCCTGCAACAACATGGTGAGAACACTGCAGGGGCATCAGGTGGAAAATAGACAGGCACCTCAGGGGGACAGGGAATGGGGGGGCACCTCAGCTGGAAGACAGTACAATGCCACTGGTCCTGGAGGGGGCAACATGGCCTGTGTTCTGTCCTGGGGAGTGCAAGGCCACAGTCTCTCAAGTGGGTGACTTGCCCATATGCTCTGGAGGGGGCAACATGCCCTGTACTTGGTCCTGGAGAGTGCAATGCCACAGTCTCTCAAGGGGTTGACTTGCCCACATGCTCTGGAGGGGGCAACATGCCCTGTGTTTGGTCCTGGGGAGTGCAAGGCCACAGTCTCTCAAGTGGATTATTTGCCCACTGACTTGTCCTGGGAAGTGCAAGGCCACAGTCTCTCTAGTGTGTGACTACTTCTACTGGTTCTGGAGGGGGCATTGCACCCAGTGTGCCTTTTCCTGGTAAGGATGGGGTGAGTGGATGGCTTCTCCCCTGGTTCTGGATGGGGCATTGTGCCCAGTGTGCTTCTTCCTGGGAAGGATGGGGTGTGTGGATGGCTTCTCCACTGGTTCTGGAGGGGGCATTGCGCCCAGTGTGCTTCTTCCTGGGAAAGATGGGGTGAGTGGATGGCTTCTCCACTGGTTCTGGAGGGGGCATCGTGCCCTGTGATGCAGGTCTTGGGTGGTGTAAGGTCACAGTTTCTCACCTGGGTGTCAGACCCACAGGATTTGCAGGGGCCAGGCCGCACAACAGCCCATGGATGCAGGACTACACACTGTCCGCCGGCGGTGACGGCTGCACAGTGGTGACAGTGGCGGTGCAGGTGTTGGTGCTGGCAGTGGTGGGGGGAGGCTCCAGCCCTTCCCCTGCAGCCTTGGACGGCTGACCACTGGGGGCTGCTGCAGGCAGTGGTGCTGGTGGCGGTGCTGGCAGTGGTGAGGGTGGCTCCAGCCCTTCCCCTGTAGCCTTGGACGGCTGCGCACTGGGGCTGCTTGCAGTGATGCTGGTGGCGGTGCTGGCAGTGGTGGGGGAGGCTCAGCCCTTTCCCTGCAGCCTCGGATGGCTGCCCACTGGGCCTACTGCTGCTGGCAGTGGTGCTGGTGGCGGTGCTGGTGGCGGTGCTATCAGTGGTGGGGGGAGGCTCCAGCCCATCCTCTGCAGCCTCCGACGGCTGAACCACCATGGTTGGTGGTGGGGGCTCCGACTGAGTCCCAGCTCCGGGCCTCTTGTCCTTTTTGCCTGCTGCTGCAGTCCCCTTGCCCCTCCTGCCAGCAACTGGGGATGGCTCCTTGTCCTTTTGGCAGCAGCTGGGGACTGCTCCTTGCCCTTCCTCTCAGCAGACGGGGATTGCTCCTTGCCCATCCTTTTACCAGCTGGGGTGCCTCCTTGCCCTTCTTTGCAGCAGCTTGGGCCTGCTCCTTGCCCTTCCTCTCAGCAGTCGGGGATTGCTCCTTGCCCTTCCTTTTACCAGCTGGGGTTCCTCCTTGCCCTTCTGTGCATCAGGTGGGGGTGCCCCCTTGCCCTTCCTTGCAGCACTTGGTGCAGGCATCCTATCAGTGCAGCTGCCTGGTGCCCGGGATCCTCTCCCACCTGGTGTGGCTGTGGACACTACTGTGCCCCTGGAGTGGGTGGCTGAGGTGCTGGGCTGGGATCTGACCACCCTGGCCTGACGTGAGGGACGGGGGGAAGGGCTAGGGAAGAGGCAAAAGGTGGCGAGGAAAAGCTTCTTAGGGACATTGGGGCGGGAAGAGGGAGATGGTTTGGGAGTGGAGGTAGAGGGGATGGTTATAGGAGGTCTCTGTCTGTTGTGTTTGGGTGCAGGTGCATAGGCTGGATGCTGTTGTGAGGTGGATGGTTGTTGGGTGTCTGAGTGCTTGCATTTGTGTATTTTGGGAGGAAGGGGCACAGACACAGTGGGAGAGGACACAGGGGATGTGTGCATGAAAGTGGGGTTGGTGACTGCCAGTGAGTTGCGTGTGCTGACAGGTGTGCTGGTGATGGGTGTAGGGGATGAGGATGTAGTGCATGCATGTGTGAGTGTAGGCGTAACTGGGAGAGAGGTGGACGAGGAGGAGGAGGGGGCCACAGTGAAGGCAGTGGATGTTGGTGTGTCTGCATCTCGATGGTATTTGTGTGAGTGCCTGTGGGATGAAGTGTGGTGCTTGTGTTTGCCACGTCTACTCTTGTGTGTTGTCCTGGGTGCCTGCTTATCTGACTGTGTGCTTGGGATAGGTTGGGGTTGAGGAGAATGGGATTGGGAAGAGGAAGTTGGAGAGAGAGACTAGAAACAAGGACAATGGCTACCATCAGAGAGGAGGCCAGAGCCTGGATTGATCACTGTTGGGCCACCATGCCAGTGTGAATGCCCTCTAGGAATGCATTTGTCTGTTGCATTTGGGCTGCCAGCCCCTGGATGGCATTCACAATGGTTGACTGCCCAACCGCGATGGATCACAGGAGGTCAATAGCCTCCTTTTTCAGGGCAGCAGGGCTCACTGGGGCAGGGTCTGAGGTGCCTGGAGCAAAGGAGATGCCCACTCTCCTGGGTCAGCGGGCACGGGAAACACGTTGAGGGGCTGCTGGGAGGGCAGTGCTGGTACGGGGGTGGCAGATGTACCTGTGTAGGAGGCTGGCCTGGCTTGTAGTGGGTACCAGAGGAACTTACACCTTGTGCCAGGTCCAGTTATCCCTTATTAGTCTAGAAGAGGTGTTTCTAGCAGCTTAGGCTGATAGAAGGTAGTTATGGCAAAGCAGCTTAGGATACATGTAAAGCTCCTACTACACCACTGGTGTCATATGCACAATATCATAAGAAAATACAATACACAGAAGTACTAAAAATAAAGGTACTTTATTTTTATGACAATATGCCAAAAGTATCCAAGTGAGTACCCTTAGTATGAGGATAAGATATATACACACGATATATGTACACAAACCAAAATTAGGTAAGTAATAGCAAGAAAAGTAATGCAAACAGTGCAGAATTACAATAGATTGCAATAGGAGCACATAGGTATAAGGGCAACATAAACCATATACTCCAAAAGTGGAATGCGAACCGCAAATGGACCCCAAACCTATGTGAGCTTGTAGAGGGGCCCTGGGACTGTAAGAAAACAGTGAGAGTTAGAAAAATAGCCCACCCCAAGACCCTGAAAGGTAGGTGTAAAGTGCACCCACTACCCCCAGAGAGCACAGAAGTCGTGATAGGGGGATTCTGCAGGAAGAACAAACACCAGCAATGCAACAACAGTGGATTTCTGGACCTGAGTACCTGTAAGACAAGGGGACCAAGTCCAATAGTCGCGACAGTGTTGAGAGTGGGCAGGAGCCCAGGAAATGCCAGCTGAGGGTGCAAGGAAGCTGCCACTGGTTGGAAGAAGCTTGGAGTTCTGCAAGAAAGGAGAGGACTAGGAACTTCTCCTTTGGAGGATGGATGTCCCACGTTGCGATGAAGCTTGCAGAGGTGTTCCCACGCAGAAAGACCGCAAACAAGCCTTGCTAGCTGCAAGGGTTGCGGTAGAGGTTTTTGGGTGCTGCTGTGGACCAGGATGTCGCCACTTGGAGGAGGAGACAGAGGGTGTGCCCAGCAACTCAGGGAGCCCTCACAGAAGCAGGCAGCACCCGCAAAAGTACCTGAACAGGCACTTAGAAGGAAAGTGAACCGGAGTCCACGCGAAGTCACAAAAGGGAGTCCCACGACGCCGGAGAACAACTCAGAAGGTTGTGCACTGCAGGTTAGAGTGTCAGGGACCCAGGCTTGGCTGTGCATGAAGGAAATCCTGGAAGAGTGCACAGGAGCCGGAGCAGCTGCAAATCACGTGGTACCCAGCAATGCAGTCTAGCGTGGGGAGGCAAGAACTTACCTCCACCAAACTTGAACTGAAGAGTCACTGGACTGTGGGAGTCACTTGTACAGAGTTGCTGAGTTCCAGGGACCACGCTCGTCGGGCTGAGAGGGTACCCAGAGGAACAGTGATGCAGTCTTTTGGTGCCTGCGGTTGCAGGGGGAAGATTCCGTCGACCCACGGGAAATTTCTTCAGAGCTCCTGGTGCAGGGAGGAGGCAGACTACCCCAGAGCATGCACCACCTGGAAACAGTCGAGAAAGCCGGCAGGATGAGGCGATACAAGGTTGCTAGTAGTCGTCTTGCTACTTTGTTGCGGTTTTGCAGGCGTCCTGAGCAGTCAGCGGACGATCCTTTGGCAGAAGGTGAAGAGGGAGATGTAGAGGAACTCTGGTGAGCTCTTGCATTCGTTATCTAAATAATTCCCCAAAGCAAAGACCCTAAATAGCCAGAAAAGGAGGTTTGGCTACCAAGGAAGGAGGATTGACTACCAAGAGAGGTAAGAGCCTATCAGAAGGAGCCTCTGATGTCACGTGCTGGCACTGGCCACTCAGAGCAGTCCAGTGTGCCACAAACACCTCTGTTTCCAAGATGGCAGAGGTCTGGGACACACTGGAGGAGCTCTGGGCACTTCCCTTGGGAGGTGCAGGTCAGGGGAGTGGTCACTCCCCTTTCCTTTGTCCAGTTTCGTGCCAGAGCAGGGCTGGGGGATCCCTAAACCAGTGTAGACTGGCTTATGCAGAGATGGGCACCATCTGTGCCCATCAAAGCATTTCCAGAGGCTGGGGGAGGCTACTCCTCCCCAGCCCTGACACCTATTTCCAAAGGGAGAGGGTGTTACACCCTCTCTCAGAGGAAATCCTTTGTTCTGCCTTCCTGGGCCGGGCTGCCTAGACCCCAGGAGGGCAGAAACCAGTCTCAGGGGTTGGCAGCAGCAGCAACTGCAGTGGAGACCCCGGAAAGGCAGTTTGGCAGTACCCGGGAACTATGCTAGAGACCCGGGGGATCATGGAATTGTCCCCCCAATGCCATTCTGGCATTGGGGGGACAATTCCATGATCTTAGACATGTTACATGGCCATGTTCGGAGTTACCATTGTGACGCTGTACATAGGTAGTGACCTATGTACAGTGCACGCGTGTAATGGTGTCCCCGCACTCACAAAGTCTGGGGAATTTGCCCTGAACGATGTGGGGGCACCTTGGCTAGTGCCAGGGTGCCCACTCACTAAGTAACTTTGCACCCAACCTTCACCAGGTGAAGGTTAGACATATAGGTGACTTATAAGTTACTTAAGTGCAGTGGTAAATGGCTGTGAAATAACGTGGACGTTATTTCACTCAGACTGCACTGGCAGGCCTGTGTAAGAATTGTCAGATCTCCCTATGGGTGGCAAAAGAAATGCTGCAGCCCATAGGGATCTCCTGGAACCCCAATACCCTGGGTATCTCAGCACCATATACTAGGGAATTATATGGGTGTACCAGTATGCCAATGTGAATTGGTAAATTTAGTCACTAGCCTGTTAGTGACAAATTTGGAAATCAGAGAGAGCATAACCACTGAGGTACTGGTTAGCAGAGCCTCAGTGAGACAGTTAGGCATCACACAGGGAACACAGACAGGGCCCATACTTATGAGCATGGCAGGGTCCCAGTGACACATAGACTAAAACAACATATATACAGTGAAAGATGGTACTTTCCTACAACCTGTAGCTGAGGTGGGCACAGAGGTGTCCGCCACCACCAGGGAGCTTCCATCAGAGGATGAATCCGTGCAGAGGATGCACTTGGTCAATGATGGCAACAACACCACCGTTGGTGTACACCACATACACACACACACACACACACACGGAACAGCCCTACGCACAAGCCAATGCACTACCAGTCACAATGCTAGTCACCAGGCCATGGATAGGGACACCTAACGCCAATTGTAGCATACCTGAGACCCACAGACATCCTGCCTACTAGCTTGGTTGGAGGTATTTTACATCAGAACCCTGCCCAACATGGGACCTACTCTTCAATGTCAGGCCTGGCCTAGGGGCACCCACAGGACCACTTCCCCCTCCCGGATACCACCCCACCAGGCGCAAGTTGTATATTTGGGCACTGTACTCACCCCCTTGTGGCTGCTGTGATGCCCCCAAGCGCCCATCCAGCTCCGGATAGGTCACCCCCAGTATACAGGCCACCAGGGGGGTTCAGGGTTCAATGGGCACCCCTTCCTCGTTGGGAGGCCATCCCCAACTGGGCCTCTGCCGTCTTCCGTGCCCAGCATCTCAGGTCCTCCCACCATTTGAGACAGTGGGTGCTCCACATGCTGTAGACCTTCAGGGTCCTCACGTCCTTGACGATGGCACGCCACAGACTCTTTTTCTGATGGGCACTGACCTGCAGGGAAATGGAAAAATATTATTCCGACCGTCTTGCCTGTTACACTCATGGCCCACCATGTCTCTTCCCATCCCCATTAGCACAGACATGGCCCACCATACATGCAGCATGCTGCCCAGGGCCTATCCACCAACCCCTCCTACATGAGGCTTTCACACATAGCACTCCATGCATTCACACCTCATGCATCGATCATACTCACGTTGTACTCACCTGTTGGTCTGGAGGCCCATACAGCATTCGGTACTGGGTAGGACCCCATCCACCAGTCGCTCCAACTCTGCCGAGGTGAAGGCAGGGGTCGTTTCCCCAGTGACACGAGCCATGGTCAGTTCCAGACACAGGTCACAGTAGCACTAGCAGTAAAGTTCCTGTCCTGTTGAAGGTCAGGTAGCAAGTGAGTGAACAGATAGAAAAGGGCTGTGATGTCCGTGGCGGTGCATACCGTCACCGCCGGCGTACATCAACATTGGCCACTGTACCCCATAGGGCCCAATGTTAACCAAAGAGGAGTTGCATGGCGGTTTTTGACCGCCACCCTGCAAATGCGCACAACGTCAGCGAAATTACCTCATTTCCACCTGTCCCTCCAAACAGGAGAGGCATACACCATTTCCGGGGTGTGGGTGCAGGCCATGGCTCCTAACTGCATCACAGTACACATATGCACCATTTGGGCCTCTCCAACAAAATATAGTTACAATCACGACATACATTTAAGTGTAGTGGTTGAAAATAAGAAATACTGACCAGCTGCTCACCATTTTGCCCCATAGATTGCAACCGCTGCAGATGAATAGGAGATGGAGACATACCCCCGTGTACAGACCCCTGGTGGACTTGGCAACAATGGAGGACAGGCACATTATCCTCACCTATAGACTGGACAGGGCCACAATCACAGAGCTGTGTGCCCAATTGGAGCCTGACCTAATATCTGCTATCCGTCACCCCACAGGGATCCCCCCTCTTGTGCAAATATTATCATTGCTCCATTTCCTGGAAACTGGCTCCTTCCAAATGATAGTGGGCTTGGCAGCAGGAATGCTCAGCCAATGTTCTCAATAGTGCTGACCAGAGTGTTGTCTGCACTAATTAAACACATGTGCAGCTAGATCGTTTTGCCCCAGGTGGAGGATTGGGCCACAGTGAAAACTGATTTCCATGCAATGGGACATGTCCCCAATGTTATTGGGGCAATGGATGGTACACATATAGCATTTGTCCCCCCCGTCAAAATGAACAGGTGTTCAGAAATCGAAAGGGCTTTCACTTGATGAATGTGCAGATGGTGTGCCTGGCGGACCAGTACATCTCCCACATCAATGCAAAATATCCTGGGTCTGTGCATGATGCAACCCATATGTGATGGCTCAACTCCAGAGGCACAGGGTGTAGCTAATAGGTGAGCCTTGGTTCCCACCCAGTGGATGTTTGTGTATGGATATGGTGTGGGCCCTAAGAGTTGGTGTGTGGCTAACAGTTGTCCCTCGATATTTGCAGGTGACTCTGGTTACCCCAACCTCTCATGGCTACTGACCCCTGTGAGGAATCCCAGGACAAGGGCAGAGGAACGTTACAATGAGGCACATGGGCGAAGAAGAAGATTTATAGTGAGGACCTTTGGCCTCCTGAAGGCCAGGTTTTGTTGCCTCCATTTAACAGGTGGATCCCTGTACTACTCACCCAAGAAGGTCTGCCGGATCACAACCTTGCCTTACGTCGGCAGGTGCCTTTTTTGCAGGAGGATGAGGCTGGAGATGGCCGTGTGGAAGCAGTGGACCCTGTGGACAGTGAAGATGAGGAGGCAGAGGATGAGGATGAGGACAACAGAATAGCAATAATTCGGCAATACTTCCAATGACACACAGGTAAGACAGTGTAACTTCACATTTAATTGACAGTTTTGCGTTTGACATTGTCACTGGCAGGCTGATTTTCCCACTTCTATGGCCACTCACTGTAGCCTTTGGCATCTCTATTTGCAGATATTTGTGCCCCACTATCGCTCCTGGTGTTTTGACTGCAGCCAACTACACGTCATTTCGATGTATACATTTCTGTACAGTTGATTTTCAATGTTGAAACCCTTTTTAACTAATACATACTTAAATCGTTTGACATACTCCATACTTGTATTTTTTCAAAGGGTGTTTATTTAAGTGCTAAGAGGTGGAGGGGGATGTGCAATGGGCTGGGGGGTGATGGAGGAAAGTCCAGGTTGGAGTCCAGTCTATTTGTATCACAGGTGCATTGTCGAAGGTGGCATAGGAAGGGGAGCAAAGGCAGTTCAAGGTGGACAGTGTGACAGAGTGGGACACAAGGGTGACAATCAGGAGAGTCTTATTTCCGGGCGGGGGTCTTGGCAATAGTCTCTGGCTTCTGCCTGGATCGCAGGGAACGTTTGCGGCATGGTTCACCTTCTGCAGGCGGAGGGTTGCTGGTGGCCTGTTGTTCCAGTGGCGGGGACTCCTGTCCACTAGCAGCAGTGGAGGTGGAGGGCTGTTCATCAGTTTGGCTAGTGGCAGAAGCCCGGTGGGGTGCCACTGCCTCCCTCATAGTGTTGGCCATGTCTTCCAGCACCCCTGCAATGGAGACCAGGGTGGTGTTGATGGCCTTCAAATCCGTCCTGATCCCCAGGTACTGTCCCTCCTGCAGCCGCATGTTCTCCTGCAGCTTGTCCAGTATCTGGCTCATCGTTTCCTGGGAATGGTGGTATGCTCCCAGGATCGCGGTGAGTGCCTCCTGGAGAGTCGGTTCCCTGGGCCTGTTCTCCCCCTGTTGCACAGCAGTCCTCCCAGCTTCCCTGTTGTCCTATACCCCTGTCCCCTGAACCGTGTGCCCACTGCCACTGACCCCAGGTCCCTGATCATCCTGTGTTTGTGGGGTGGCCTGGGGTCCCTGTATTGGTGGACACATTGCTGATTGAAGTGTCCTGGGGACAGAGGTATGGGCCCCCTGGGTGGGTGCTGTGGTGGTGTTTCCTGAGGGGGGAGGCTCTGTGGTGGTGTGAGAGTGTGCCTTGGTAACGACTGTCCGGAGGTCCCTGATGGGCCAGGTTGGTCATCCAGATCCAGGCGAGCAGATCAGCTGTTATCAATGTGGGCCTCTTCTGTGGAGGGGCTGGATGTTGCTGGTACCTCTTCTCCAGTGACATTGGCCGGGGGACCTGTGGGGATGTAAATGCAGTGTTATTGTTTCTGCGTGTGAAATTTTGTGCATTGGTGTGCTGCCCTCTATGGTTGCCCTGGCAGATTTGCCTTTGAGTGAGTAGCTATTTGGTGGGTTAGGTGATTCTCTCCAGTGTGCATGCAGTGGTGATAGGTGTCCATGCAGGTCTGTGAGTGGTGTCCATGCACTGGTGTTACATGCAGGGCTAGGTATTGGGATGAGTGGGTTGTGATGGTAGGGTATGTGGGAGGTGGTGAACTGATGAGAGTGAGGGTGAGGGTGGGGGTTTGTGATGGCATGCAGGTAGGGGGGTGATAGTAATGGAGATTTGACTTACCAGAGTCCAGTCCTCCTCCTACTCCCGCCAGGCCCTCAGGATGCATGATTGCCAAGACTTGCTCCTCCCATGTTGTTAGTTGTGGGGGTCCACCGCCAGTCCTCTATACAGGTAGTTGGTGTCTTACTGTTGTGGAACGTTACCTTCCCTCATAGGTCGTTCCACTTCTTCCTGATGTCATCCCTTGTTCTGGGGTGCTGTCCCACTGCGTTGACCCTGTTCATGATTCATGATTTATGATTCTCCGCCATAGCTCCATCTTCCTAGCAATAGATGTCTGCTGCACCTGTGCTCCAAATATCTGTGGCTCTACACTGATGATTTCCTCCATCATGACCCTCAGCTCCTCCTCTGCAACCCTGGGGTGTCTTTCTGGTGCCATGAGTATAGTGTGAGTGGTATGTGTGAGGGTGTGTGGGGTGATGTTAGGTGCAAAGTTATAAAGTGTGAGGGCACCCTTGCACTAGCAAAGGTGCCCCCACATAGTTCAGGGCCATTTCCCCGGACTTTGTGAGTGCGGGGACATCATTACACGTGTGCACTACATATAGGTGTATACCTATATGTAGCATCACAATGGTAACTCCGAATATGGCCATGTAACATGTCTAAGATCATGGAATTCCCCCCATGCCAAATCTGGTATTGGGGTGCCAATCCCGTGCATCCCCGGGGCTCCACTGTGGACCCCGGGTACTGCCAAACCAGCTCTCTGGGGTTTTCTCTGCAGCTACCGCTGCTGCCAACCCACAGACAGGGTTCTGTCCTCCTGTGGTCTGGGCAGCCCAGTCCCAGGAAGGCAGAACAAAGAATTTCCTCTGAGAGGGTGTTACACCCTCTCCCTTTGGAAATAGGTGTTAAAGGCTGAGGAGGAGTACCCTCCCCCAGCCTCTGGAAATGCTTTGAAGGGCACATATGGTGCCCTCCTTGCATAAGTAAGTCTACACATGTTCAGGGAACAACCAGTCCCTGCTCTGGCGCGAAACTGGACAAAGAAATGGGGAGTGACCACTCCCCTGTCCATCACCACCCCAGGGGTGCCTAGAGCTCCTCCAGTGTGTCCCAGACCTCTGCCATCATAAATCCAGAGGTGTGAGGGCACAATGGACAGCTCTGAGTGGCCAGTGCCAGCAGGTGATTTCAGAGACTCCTCCTGATAGGTGCTAACCTGACTAGGTGGCCAATCCTCCTCTGAGGGCTATTTAGGGTCTCTCCAGTGGGCTTTTCCTCAGCTAACGACTTGCAAGAATTCACCAGAGTTCCTCTGCACCTCTCTCTTCGACTTCTGCCAAGGATCGACTGCTGACTGCTCCAGGACGCCTGCAAAACTTCAACAAAGTAGCAAGAAGACTACCAGCGACATTGTAGCGCCTAATCCTGCCGTCTTTCTCAACTGTTTCCTGGTGGTGCATGCTTTGGGGGCTACCTGCCTTCATCCCACACTGGAAGCCATGAAGAAATCTCCTGTGTGTCGACGGAATCTTCCCCCTGCTCCAGCAGGCACCAAACTTCAGTGTCACTGGTACTCTGGGACCCCTCTCATCCTGACGAGCGTGGCCCCTGGAACACAGGTGGTGGACCCAAGTGGCCCAGACTGTCCAGTGGTCCAACTGTCCAAATTTGGAGGAGGTAAGTCCTTGCCTCCCCTCTCCAGACAGTAATCCTGTGCACCATGTGAACTGCAGCTGCTAGGGCTCCTGTGCACATTTCCAAGGAATCCTTCATGTACAGCCAAGCCCAGGTCCCCAGCACTCTGTCCCGCATTGCTCAACTCCCTGAGTTGACCTCCGGCTTCGTGGGACCCTCTTTTGTAGTGCTGAGACGACCGCTGTGCTCAGTCTTCTTGAACCTGCGTTCAAGGACTTCTGCGGGTGCTGCCTTCATGTGCCATCTCTATGTTGCTGAGGGCCTACTCTGCCTCCTCTCCCAGGTGGCGACATCCTGGTCCTTCCTGGGCCCGGGCAGCACCCTTTTTCTTTAACCTCGACCCTTGCAGCTAGCAAGGCTTGTTTGCGGTCTTTTGCCAAAGAAACAACTCTGCATGCTCCAGCACTCCGTGGGACATCTTCTGCATGAAGGAGAAGTTCCTAGCACCTTTCGTTGTTGCAGAATCTTCAGCTTCTTCCATTCGGAGGCAGCCATTTTGCACCTTCATCCGGGGTTTAGTGGGCTCCTGCCCCCCCTGGACACTTTCACGACTCTTGGACTTGGTCCCCTTTCTTGACAGGTCCTCAGGTCCAGGAATCCATCTTCAGTGCTTTGCATTCTGTTGTGGTCTTTGCAGAATCCTCTATCACTACTTTAGTGTGTTTCTGGGGAAATAGTAGTACTTTACTCCTACTTTCCAGGGTCTTGGCGTGGGGTATCTTGGACACCCTTAGTGTTTTCTTACACTCTCAGTGACCTTCTACACACTACACTAGCCTAGGGGTCCATTCGTGGTTCGCATTCCACTTTCTTAGTATATGGCTTGTGTTGCCCCTAGGACTATTGCATCCTATTGTACTCTACAGTGTTTGCACTACTTTCTGACTGTTTTACTTACCTGATTTTGGTTTGTGTGTATATTTTGTGTATTTTACTTACCTCCTAAGGGAGTATATCCTCTGAGATATTTTTGGCACATTGTCACTAAAATAAACTACCTTTATTTTTAGTAACCCTGAGTATTGTGTTTCTTATTATATAGTACCTATATGATATAAGTGGTATAATATGAGCTTTGCATGTCTCCTAGTTCAGCCTAAGCTGTTCTGCTATAGCTTCTTCTATTAGCCAAAGCTGCTAGAACACTACTAATCTACTAATAAGGGATAACTGGACCTGGCACAAGGCGTAAGTACCATCAGGTACCCACTATAAGCCAGGCCAGCCTCCTACACCCCTCCTTGCCAGGATGAAGCACACTGGGCACAAGTCCCTCTCGAGAGCCAGTGGAAGAAGGCATCCACTCAGCCCCTCCTTGCGAAGATGAAGCACACTGGGCACAAGGCCCCCTCCAGAACCAGTGGAAGAAGGCATCCACTAGAGAAACTGTGGCCTTGCACTCCCCAGGACCAAGCAATGGGCAAACCACCCACTTGAGAGACTGTGGCTTTGCACTCCCCAGGACCATGCAGTGGGCAAACCACCCACTTGAAATACTGTGGCCTTGCACTCCCCAGGACCAAGCAGTGGGCAAACCACCCACTTGAGAGACTGTGGCCCTGCACTCCCCAGAACCAAGCAGTGGGCAAACCACCCATTTTAGAGACTGTGGCCTTGCACTCCCCAGGACCAAGCAGTGGGCATGGAGCCCCCTCCAGGAGCAGTGGCGTTGTACCATCTTCCGGCTGAGGTGCCCCCCATTCCCCATCCCCCGTGAGGTGCCTGTGTGTTTTCGCCCTGATGCCCCTGCAGTGTTCTCTCCGTATTGAGGCAGGAGTCAAGTGTGGGCTTGGCCTATGTGTTTTGGCCCAGTGGGCCAAGGATAATTTTTGAGTGGGCATTGTGCCGCCTTTTGTATATATTGTATATATTGTACATACTGTTTTTGCTTTATGAAGTATTACTAATATTACACTCATTTGACTCCATTCCTTTTGTCCTTGCGTTATTCCTGATGGTTACAGGGTAAATATGTAATGTTGTTGCATGTGTTTGTGTGTATGGTGTTATGAGTGAGGGTGGGGGTGGGGGTGTTACCTGTTGCGTGTGTGTGTCACTCTCTTTTTCCTCCCCCCTCCCTTGTGTGCTAGGTGCAGTACTCACTGTGGTCGTCGTCGCCGGAGATCATGCTCCTGGTGTATGAGAAGATACACCAGCATGGGGAAAACATGCAGCTCAGGCTCCATGGCATCCTGGTTCTTCCTTGAGTGTCGAGAAGTGAGTCGTTTCCCTTCAGCGTACTGTTTCCACTGTGCTTTTGATGGCGTTGGTACCACCCCGGAAAAGCTGGCGGATTGTAATAGAGTGGGTGGTACATTGTTTTCCACCTGGCTGTTGGCGGTTACTGCCGCTGTGTTTGTTGCTACCTCCGTGGCGGTCGGAGTGTGAAAGTGGCTGTATGTGTTGGCAGTTTCTGCCATGGTCATGATTCCATTTTTTTTACGGCCGGCCTGTTGGCGGTGTTACCACCCCTTTAACACTGACCGCCAGGGTTGTAATGAGGGCCTTAGTCCCCTGTCCTGATCTTTTAACAAAAAATTATAAAATAGCAGTGTAGGGATACTTTACCCCTCTTGGCCCCCTGGGACCTTCGAGGGATCACAGCAGGAAAACAAAATGGTGGCCCAGGGACACATTTAGGGGAGAGGGGAGTGCAACCCCCTCCCTAAGATGTTTTAGTGCCCAGGGCACCCATCCTTCAAGGCCTGATTTATTAATATGGGGAGGAGGGTGCACTGCCTTTTTCCACGAGGAAGAATCACCACTGACCCTTCGTTTAATATCCAAAATAAGAACTGATGCTTGCTGCGTTCAGTTGCTTGTGTGACTTTTATTTATTCCAGTGCTGCTAATTCCTTTAAACACATTTTGGCTGCCTTTGCAGTCTTTTTCACTGACAGTGAAGTGCCATTTTGTTCACATATTTACATCACTGCTAGTGCGTGACATCATAAACAGAATTGAAAACAAAATCACATGGCATTAGACTTGGTTAAAATGAACTTTCAAGTTTGTCATAAAATTTCAACACTCAAATATTGATTTCAAATTATTTAAAAAAATCAGAGTTGTCACTACTTTTGAATAATATTAGATAAGAAGTGCTAGTTATTCACAATGGAACCCTGTGCGAAATTATTCGCCAAGTGACAAATGCTAAAATACCTTGTGCTGTAATGTCATATATGGGTCAGTTGTTCTAAGCATAATCTGGACCACCAATATGAACAGTATAGCCCAAGTGGGCTGATAATACACAAGAACAGCAGGTAGCCAATTAAATACAGTATACTAACCACATACATTAAAGTCAGCAGTATTAAAATTATTAATATGTCTTAAAACAGAGTCTGGCCTTGCTATTACTATATATCTAAGAATGAGTGTACTGTACTGCAATCAGACTCAATAATAAGCAGCAAACAATAAAGTACCTAGTGTCATTATGTTTTTTACGGGCAATTTACCACACCCATTAGTTTGAACACTATAGCCATACATATTGAAATCAATAATACGGCTGCATAATGAGTTTGTTTTACCCGTTGATTAATGCATATATAAATATAGGCGTACTCTATTATATATGAAACTCAATAGTTTGCATCAAAAATTACATAGTACACTGCCTAGGGCAATAACATTCCTGGTGGTCCAGTTTGCCCTCAATACAAATGATTACAATAAAGTATGATATTTGATTATACCCAAGACCAACTCTCATATCTCACACTATAAGCAATCATGCTCAAGTGGGCTGTCATTTCATGTTCTTTAACAAATGTGCTGTGTTGCACTTGCCCAACTGCTTCGAATTCCAACATTCCAAAGCAGTCCCTTTTGAGCTAAAATTATATGTTAAAACCACACCACTAGTGAGACATTAAAATCATAACCTTCAACAGCTTCATAATTCCAGAATGGCACACTCATTTCTTACAGATGTGTATACATGTCCTGTTCAATATTAAGGCCATTGGGGCTTTTCGTATTCAATTCAATAATGTACTTAAAGCTTTCTCCCTGTAACCTCCTCTCATACGCAGCAGGACTGCATCTATTACAAAATATACAAGACAATTAACATCACTCCGATGAAACTCCCCAAAATGCCTGGTTATAGGATATGCTTTATCCTGATTTTTATTGGCCTGTAAGTGCTGTAAAATCCTTTTATGGAGAGGGAATGTTGTACTGCCTACATAAGCAGATCACTGGGACATTTCAAGACATAAATTGCATGGTTTGTTTTGCAATGATAGTTGCCAGTAATCCTTTTGTTATTCTGAGTCAGAGGCTATCTATACACTTTAGTGTTAACACCATGACAATAGGCTTTGTATTTACCACATTTTCTGAAGTCTGGGTTTTGGCCCAACCAAGAGTTGTTGATCTTAGTTCAGATCTTGAGACTGCTTCTTACAAGTCTATCCTGCATTGATTTGGCCCTCCTGAAGGTTACACTGCATCTACGTGGTACTACCTTACCTATCACCAGCTCACTTTGAATGAGTTGCCAATGTCTCTGCAATATCGATCTTACACCGCCTTCTTGTCTGTTATAGGTAGTTATGTATCTAAAATATGGATCCATTTTGTCACTCCTACCCTTCTTTCTGTCAAACAAGAACCATTGACTCCTTTGTAGGTTATTGAACGAAGGATACATATATATATATATATATATATATATATATATATATATATATATATATATATATATATATGAATAAATATATATGTATCGTTCTAGTTAGGACCATTTTTACCATAGACAAAGCGTTTTTTGTTTTACCAATAACTTTGATGCCGTTTGATGACTCTTCACAACATTTTACAAACTTATACTGTGGTTCAGCTGCTTTCCTGAATGTTTCAGGGTGATGTGTTAAGTGTGGGCTGAGATAAAGGTGGAGGTCCCAAAACACTTTTTCCCTATTCTATGTCAATGTGATTTTTCAAGTTTTTGAAAAAGAGCCTTTGTGTTTATGATGTGTTGGTGATCACTACACATGGAACAGGATGCAGTCTCTCAAGTTCTGCAGGAACACCATGTTGCCTTTATCTGTCAGGTGAACTCTATCATTTCTATTTATACCATCCATATCAAACCGTAAATGATTGTGGTATATAGAGCCCATGTTATGGTCTCTGAGAAATGCAGAAACAGTTTTATTAACATGTTTCCAAGATTTGTCAGTTTGTGGGCAGAATTCACTTGACCATTTCCACTTCTCCTTTTGTTAAATGTTGGAAAAAAACGAGTCAGTGTGTGGGAAAAGTGCTATTAATTTTCCAAAGGTATCCATCATTAGGAATTCCAATCCTACCCCTGTAATTGTGCTTAGGTTGTTCACACCACAGTGCACAATCATAAGGTCTGGATGTTAGCAATCCTTGATGCTTTCAAGCAAAGGGAGCAATTGATGCCACTCTAACCCTCTGTGGCCAATCCAAATAATGTCTACATTAGATAAAGCCCAGGTCTTTGTCAATCTCACTCCTTCTTGCACTCTCGCTAGCCAAAAACACATAGCTGTGTCCCACAATCCACACTCTGAGCATTCTGGAGGGAAGCTGGAGTTCTACAGAAGTCAAGGCTAAAGCTGAAATGAAATGCAGATATGTAGTTGGAAATAGAGGCTAGTAGTTGAAACTTAAAACAACAGGTTTTATTGGTTGTTGTAAATAAGTTGGTGCATAAAGTTAGGTAGCAATATTGTGAGAAAAGAAAATAGATGTGGGATTGGCTTTTGAGAAAGCAGAAAAAGTATTACTGTTTGTGATATGTTTATTATTTTAAAAAGTCAACCACACCTGCTATTTTTCATTTAAAGGTAAGCGTGGTGCTTGCAGAACCCATTATGAGCTTGTGACCTACTGCTTCAAGAGAATGGTACAAACTACGTTGCCATGGTAGCACAGCTAGAGGAGCATGAGGGGGGAGGCTATAAAAAAAGACTAGACTGTGACTTGGTATTTACAGATCCACTGGGAAAAAGTGTTTAAAAGTACGTTTCGGTGACAATACATTTGTTTATTCATAGTGGAATATGTATATAGCATTATTTTAGAATATATGCTAAAAATAAATGTAATCTTCCCGTGTGATCTGTGGATCCCACCACAGAATTACATGGGTGGGCTGCGCTGATCCACAGTTCAAGGTGAGAACTGGTATGGAATTGGGCTATCTTTTGAGGAGTGTTGGAAAGGGTTAACTATGATATCCAGTAAGAAGATGTATGGTATAACGTACATGTGAAAAAGAGATTTCGATTTCTTTGTGATTGAGTAACCTTGAAAGCAAAGTTGAAAAGGTTGCCATTATTGGTTCACTTGCTTGCTTCTGCTTGGTGTTTTAAGTGAGAAGAAATTTAAACAAAGGGCCTCATTATGAGTTTGGCTGTCCATGGACCGCCATGGCGGCGTTGGCAGCCCTACTGCCATCAGGTTAGCGGTCTGACCACCGGATTATGAGTAATGCCGGCATATGGAACAAAGACTGCTGTGGTCCCACCGTCACCGCCAGGCAGCACAAACTGCCATGGTCATGAGGCAGCACAAACAGGTGGGCAGACACAGGCCCTCATTTTAACCTCGGCGGTCTTTTTGCAAGACCGCCGAGGTACTGCCGTGCTGAAGACCGCCAGTGCAGGCATTTTTCCGCACAGCGTATTATGACTGCTGGCAGCCCTCCGTCTTTTTTCATACAGAGAGCCACCAGCAGCCATACTGGCGGTCGACGGGGAAGTGGAGGCTGCTCCACCTCCACCACCACGTCATCAGAACACCGCCCACCAAATCACATTCCATGATTCGGTGTGGCGGTGTTCTGGTGACGGGGAGCTGGCGGCGGAGCAGCCCCCATGGATCCCGTTCCCTCCCGGAGGATCACCGGACCGACCAGGTAAGGTGATCGTCTGTTAGGGGAGGGGGGTGGGGGAGTGTTGTGTGTTGTGTGTTGTGTGCGTACATGGGGGTGTGCATGTGAGTGTGTAGAGGGGGTGTGTGAGTGCATGTATGCATGCAGGGGGGTGTTGGGTGTGCGGAAAATATTTGCGTGTCTGTCTGTTTGTATGTCTGTGTGTATGTGTATGTGTGTCTGTGTGTATATCTGTTGGAATGTCTGTTTGTGTGTGTGTGGGTATGTGTGGTTGTAGTGTATGTGTGCATGTAGGGGGTGTGTGTCAATATTGGGGGGTGGGGAGGGGGGGTCCTGCCCCTTTGGTAGGGGGGTTGGGGGTATGGGGGGAGGACCCAGTGGTGGGGGAGGAGGTTGGGGGAGACCCCTATCAGTGCCAGGGAAGGAATTCCCTGGCACTGATAGTGCCTACCGCCATGGATTTCGTGGCGGTACAGAACCCCACAAAATCCATGGCGGTATGCGGGGTCGTGATACCGCCGGCGGTGTAGTGACAGCCGCTGGTCTGGAGACCGAAATCTCCAGCCCAGCGGTCGTTACCACCCTGGCAGTCGGAGTGGAGAAGTGGCGGTTTAGCATGGCGGTCACCGCCATGCTTGTAATGCCATTTTTTTCCCCGCCGGCCTGTTGGCGGTATTACCGCCATTTCTCCACCGACCTCCAGGGTTGTAATGAGGGCCACAGTGTTGGGCACATTATGAGGCTGTACACCGCCAATGTGACCATGGTGGTCCAACCACCACATCTCAGAAGGTGGAAATGGTGACTAGAAAGGGAGACACTCACCTGCAGGCAGCCTTACATGATCAGGATCCCATCACCCATGTCCTACCGCTGCTGATGATCATCGAAGGTGCACAAAATTGAAGCGGCCGTGGGCACAACCGGCCATAAGTACACACATCTACCTTTGTTATTAACTGCACTAACAGGTCGCTGCTCTGTCGTCCACATGAGATGGGGTCATGCTACAGGGACCAGGCAACATTGTTTCCTTGGTCGGAATTATACACAATGGATACATTCACAATCACACTACACCCCCTTTGGGCAGGTCACTCACACTGCACTGCAACATTATACAAAAACACAAGTCTACTCATCTCAGGCACAGGGACAGTGAAGTGTACACAACACTGTCTCACACAACACCAACACACTAGCATCACAGCTACAAACATAATTCACACACTCACATCCCTCACATACCATGGACTGTCATCACATTCAACACACATATGTATAGCTGTGGCATGGAACACAAACACCGCTACCATGAAACAGCCCTGCAATGGACACACAAATTGCAGTACAATGGAAGGACAATAGGATGCACAACAGTCAGAGACACAGATGTACAAAGATCACTAAGCAAGCAATACCTGCAAAATAGGGATGGGGCCGGCAGAAACACCCAGGGAAGGAGGTCACATTGGGACACATATCATCCTGCAACTTCCCATAAAACAACTATTGCCCAGGAACTGGCCCTTCAAGTATCTCTGGGAACTGGCTATTTAGGTATCTACAGGACAATCAATGCTAGACCCAAATGACATGCCTAACTGCACAATGTTGAAGTGCAAGTCAACAAAACACATACAAAGCACTCTAAACTACATGGGACATACATCTACATGAAATAGCTGCAAGGTACACATGGCTAAATGGAGGGGTGGCCTCTTTTTTGGGGTGAGAGGTATGAGTGCTTGCAGGGGGGTAGGGGAGGCCTTGGAGAGGGAAAGGAGGAGCTGGGAGGTGGGGCGTCTTGAGTTTGGGACAGGGTAGAGGGAACAGGGGAAAGATTAAGGTCAAACATAAAAACTTTCTTGGGGACACAAGGATGGTCAGCAGTAGGAGGTGGGGATTTGGAGGTCAAGGGAGTGGTTGTCTGCTTAGAAGGTGTGGATGTCGTGGGTGTGTGCTTCTGGGAGTTATGCTTGAGTTTGGTAGTTTTCTGTTGTGTGGGTTGGTGTGTGAGTGCATTTGTGTCTCTTGGGGGTCAGCGAGGTGGAGGTGATGGGGATGGAGTGGTAGATGTGTGTGTGTCTGTTGGGGTGGTTATTGCAGGTATGTGTGTGTGTCTGCTAAATGTGGTGGATGTATGTGTGTCTATTTGAGTGATGGCTATGGGTATGCTGCTTGTGGTGGATGCCTGGGTGTCTGTTGGGGTGGTGTCTGTGGGTAAGCTGGGTGTGGTGGGTGTGTCACTGACTGTTGAGGTGGTGCCTGTGGGTATGCTAGAAGTTGTGTGTGTGTGTAATGCTGAAAGTGGTGAGGGTGTCTGGGGAAGTGGTGACTGTTGTATCTGTGGGTGTCTGTTGTTTGCTTGCATACTGGTGTGTTTTGTGGAGCTTGTGTCTGTGTGCGCTACTCTTCTGTGTTGATGTGGATGTGAGAGGATCTGTCAGTGTGCTTTGGGTAGGTATGGGAATGGGGGATTTGGAGTGGGAAGACGGAGGTGGAGTGGGGACATAACGTGGGGGTGACTGGCTGCCGTCTGTGAGGAGGTCAGAGCCTGACTAGATCTCTGTAGGCCAGCCACTGCACCATGGATACGTTCCAGGAATGCATGTGTCTGTTGGAGCCGTTTGCCAATCCCTGGATGACATTCACAGTGTCTGACTGACCCACAGAGACACTTTTCAAGCGGTCAATAGCCTCCTCACTGAGAGCAGCATGGGCAACAGGGGCTGGCACAGAGGTGCCTGTAGCAAAGGAGACACCCACACTCTTGGGTGAGCGGGCACAGCCAACTGGGTGGGGAGCAACAGGGAGGGTAGTAATAGAACATGGTATGGTGGAGAAAGATGGTAAAGCAGGATGCCCCGATGTGTCCACCACCACTAGGGAGTAGACACTGGAAAAATAATCCAATAATGAAGAGGATGTACAGGTCTCCACCATGGCACTCCCCTTGCCCTCCAGGCCACTAGGTCCCTCTGTGTCGATTGTGTCTTGACCTGAAGTCCCATGGCCAGATGCTTCCCTGCTTGGCTGTGCCCTGTCTCCTTCACTTGCCGTTGCTGATGCTGCAAATACGAAGAGAAATAGGGTCATCACATGTCCATGATCACACTTGAACAACAGCTCTGATTAACAAATATTGCCATGATATCAAGTAGGCCCCAGCAACAAACTCCACCTAAGTGGCCCATACATGTGCCATACAATATGCATGCATACGATCTGAAATATCAACAGTTGCCCATAGGAAATCAGGACCTCATACAACTACAATTGTAATTGCTGAAGTTGTGCAATCACAATAACCATTCAACAAGTGACCCCATCACACTCAAAGCTTTGCCCCATGGAGCATACCTCAGTTACCTGTTGTCATACAATAGTCAGCCAATGGCAAATGCATTTCCACAGATCCATACAAGGTCATACACACATCTAGTTGTCAAATACACAATGAACAATAAGAAATGATGTTGCTGCCAAAAGTACAATAGTCTGGAGAAGGTGACATAGAAATACTCATGTCACACTGGAAGTAGTTCCACAATGCACACTTCACCAAGTGATATTTGTCCCAACAGAGTCATGGAGGTAGTGCTAATGTTGTTCAGATAGGCCACCCATGTGGCATAGAAATGGCCTCTGTAGACATCATGTGCAATATGTCAAGGAGAGATGTCACCCAAATCCACAACACAATGAATCAGCAAGCCCCAGGGTAATCACCACTAATATCTGGCGCGCCTCACAATGACATACTCAGAGTACATCGGTAGACATCGTTAATCCTGTGGATATTGTGAAGGGCCAAAGATTTGCAAGCACTTGTAGAAGGCCCTCAACATGTTGCCCAATTGGAGGCAACATCATTGTCTCATTGTGATCATGCAGACCCAAATGTCTGTCTGTGGATGAATGCATGGACCCAAACATGTGAATTCAACATAACTGCAAGTCACTCCATGATACTGGCCAACAATCAGTCATAAAACTTACCCATTACCCATGTGCAGTGTACTTTACTACATGCTGCCACATCAAGGGCATAGAAAAGCACATTGTGTCTCAGAACTCTAGGACTACCTATCATGTCCCCCACTGTTACTGAAGTTGTACATGCCAAAGTACATGTTATGATGTATGAGGGAATGTGTCAGCTGATAAACCATGGTGACACACTCCTGTATGTGTCACAACATGAAATGTACCCCCTATTGTAAATGGCTTAGTCCACACACAGCTTGGCATGCACATATATTTGAGGGAATACAGACATCATTCCATCAGACCATGCATGAAACAGCAGCATACAAATGTTTCTCAAAAGAGAAAGTGACACATGCTGACATGTAGGCACAAGGAATGTAGGCTACAGTGATGGCACATAAATCATGTCAATGGACATTTGCCACTTACCAAGGGAAAGTATTGATTGGTAGCTGCACCCAAAGTACAATGTAGGCTCTGTCACATGTGTGATGGTCATCTTCATGTTACAGACTGCAGTGAGGCACCAGCACCCACTATACACTGATGTCAACTAGCCTCTGGGTGACAGATGACAATATACCCATTTACCCAGACACATGGCTGAGGACAGTGATCCATAACTTACTTACCTTTGGCCTGTAACATTGAGGAGTAGTGGTCTTTTGCATAGCATTAACACACACTACAACACAAAACAATAGTTGAAAGATCAATGTGCCTAGCTATATGTCATCCCTGGAGAGCAAGGGGTTTGTGGGGTGTACCCAGTTGTGTCCTAGGTCCCTGGGCTAATAGGCAATGCACATCAGTGTGCATCACATAGCATGTCTACAAAAACAATCACTCATATACTGTGTGACACATGGTTCATCCCTAATGGTCAGGGGGAACTGTCAGAACCTAACTCATTCACTTGGCAATTCAAAGTACACACACCTGACACACAAATACCCACTACACCCACACACCCTCACCACTATAAAACACACACCCACATTACCCACAACCATTTATGACTAGAAGGAATTGCCACCAGAGAGATAGCAAGACCACAGACACACACCATCATCATCTATACACCATCCACGCACCTTACATCACACACCCCAACACATCACCCCACACACTCTCACCCACACCACTCACACTTCACCAATGGCACCAGATTCTCTGAGGAGGAGCTGAGGGTCATGGTGGAGGAAATCATCCGGGTAGAGCCACAGCTATTCAGATTACAGGTGGAGCAGATATCCATTGCTAGGAAGATGGAGTTATGGCAGAGAATCGTTGACCGGGTCAGCGCCGTGGGATAGCACCCCAGAACAAGGGATGACATCAGGAAGAGGTGAAACGACCTACGGGGGAAGGTGCGTTCCACAGCAGCAAGACACCAAATAGCTACAGAGGACTGGCGGTGGATCCCCACCACCTCCCCCACAAATAACAACATGGGAGGAGCAAGTCTTGGCAATCATATATCCTGAGGGCCTGGAAGGAGTAGGAGGAGGACTGGACTCTGGTAAGTCAAATCTCTATTACTATCACCCCTCCTACCTGCATGCCATCACAAACCCCCACCCTTACCCATACTCCCATCACTCCTCCACCTCCTACACACCCCACCACCACAACCCCCCCTCCCAATACCAAGCCCTGCATGCAACACCAATGCATGGACTCCCATCACAGACCTGCATGGACACCTCTCACTAAAGCATGCACGCTGGAGGGAAACAGGAAGCCCACCAAATAACTACTCACACAAGGCAAAGCTGGCAGGGCAACAACAACCTTTGAGGACAGCACACCCATGCACAAGATGTCACATGCAGAAATAATAACACTGCATTTACATCCCCACAGGTCCTCCAGCCAAAGTCACCGGAGAGGAGGTGCCAGCAACATCCAGTCCCCCGCAGAAGTGATGACAGCAGCTATGGACGCCTGGATCTCGATGACCAACCCGGCCCTTCAGGAATCTCCGGACATTCGGTTACCCAGGCACAGTCCCATACAACCACAGAGCCTCCCCCTCAGGAAACACCACCACAGTACCCACCCAGCGGGCCCATAACTCTGCCCCAGGACACGTCAATCAACAGTGTGTCCACCAATACAGGGACCCCATGGCACCCCACAAACACAGGACAATCAGGGACCTGGGGTCAGTGGCAGTGGGCACACGGTTCAGGGGACAGAGGCACAGGAAGCAGGGAAGCTGGGAGGACTGTTGTGCGACAGGGGGAGGACAGGCTCAGGGAACCAACTCTCCAGGGGTCACTCACCAAGTCCTGGGAGCATACCACCATTCCCAGGAGACTATGGGCCAGATACTGGACAAGTTGCAGGAGAACCAGCAGCTGCAGGAGGGACATTACCTCGGGATCAGGGAGGACTTGAAGTCCATTAACACCACCCTCGTCTCCATTGCAGGGGTGCTGGCAGACATGGCCAACACTATGGGGGAGGCAGTGGCCCCCCACCAGGCCTTTACCACTAGCCAAACCGATGAACAACCCTCCACCTCCGCTGCCACTAGTGGACAGGAGGCCCCGCCACAGGACCAACAGGCCTCCAGCACCCCTCCCTCTGCAGATGTAGAACCACCCCGCAAATGGTCCCTGCGACTATTGCCAAGACCCCCGCCAGGAAATAAGTCTCTCCTGATTGTCACCCTTGTGTCCCACCCTGTAACCCTGTCTACCTTGAACTGCCATTGCTCCACTTCCTATGCCCCCTTGGACAATGCACCTGTGATTCATATAGCCTGGACTCTGTCCTAGACTTTCCTCCACCATCAACCCAGCCCATTGTACATCCCCCTCTACTTATTAGCAGCAGTTAAATAAACACCATTTGAAAAATAATACAAGTATAGAGTCTTTCAAATGATTGAACTATGTATTAGTTAATCAAGGTATAAACACTGCAATACAACTGTACAGTAATGTATACATAGGAATGACTTGTAGTTGGCTGCAGTAAACACACCAGGAGCGATAGTGGGATACAAATATCTGCAAATAGATATACCAAAGGGTACAGTGAGTGACCATAGAAGTGGGAAAATCAGCCTGCCAGTGACAATGTCAAGCACAAAACAGTCAGTTAAATTTGAAGTTACACTGTCTTACCTGTGTGTCATTGGAAGTATTGTTGAATTATTGCACTTCTGTTGTCCTCATCCTCATCCTCTGCCTCCTCATCTTCAGTATCCACGGGGTGCACTACTGCCACACGACCATCCCCAGCCTCCTCCTCCGTCAGAAAAGGCACCTGGGGACCCAAGACAAGGTTGTGCAGCATGCCTCGATGATCTGGCAGACCTTCTTGGGTGATTAGCACAGGGAACCACCTGTCAGATGGAGGCAACAAAACCTAGCCTCCAAGAGGTTGAATGTCCTCTCTATGATTCTTCTTGTTCACCCATGTTCCAAATTGTAACGTTCCTCTGCCCTTATAGTGGCATTCCTCACAGGGGTCAGTAGCCATGAGAGGTTGGGGTAACCGGAGTCACCTGCAAATATCGAGGGACAACTGTTAGCCACACACTTACCATTAGGGCCCACACCATACCCATACACCAACATCCACTGGGTGGGAACCAGGGCTCACCTATTAGCCACACCCTGTGCCTCTGGAGTTGAGCCATCACATATGGGATGCTGCTATTCCTCAGGATAAAGGCATCATGCACAGACCCAGGATACTTAGCATTGGCATGGGAGATGTACTGGTCCGCCAGGCACACTATCGGCACATTCATAGAGTGAAAGCTCTTTCGATTTCTGAACACCTGTTCATTTCTCCGGGGGGGACAAATGCAATATGTGTACCATCAATAGCCCCAATAATGTTGGGGCTATGTCCCATTTCATAGAAATCTGCTTTGAATGTGGCCAAATCTTTCACCTGGGGCAAAATGATGTAGCTGCGCATGTGTTTAATCAGGGCAGACAACACTCTGGTCAGCGCTACTGAGAACATTGGCTGTGACATTCCTGCTGCCAAGCCCACTGTCACTTGGAAGGAACCAGTTGCCAAGAAATGGAGTGCTGATAGCACATGCACAAGAGGGGGGATCCCGGTGGGGTGACGGATAGCAGATATCAGGTCAAGCTCCAATTGGGCACACAGCTCTGTGACTGTGGCCCCGTCCCGTCTATAGGTGAGGATAATGTGCCTGTCCTCCATTGTTGTCAAGTCCACCAGTGGCCTGTACACTGGGGGATGTCTCCATCTCCTATTCATCCGTAGCGGTTGCACTCTAGGGGGCAAAACAGTGAGCAGCTGGTCAGTATCCCATATTTCCAAACTCTTCACTGCATGTTGTGACTGTAACAGTATATTGTTGGATAGGCCCAAATGGTGCCTATTTGTACTGTGATACAGTTAGGTGCCATGGCCCTCCCCCCCCCCCCCCCCCCGAAATGTCGTCCGCCTGTCCTTTTAGGAGGGACATGTGGAAATAAGGTAATTCCGCAGACGTTGTGCGCTGTTGCGGGAGGCGGTCGAAAACCTCCGTGCATCTCCTCATTGGTTAACATTGGGCCATATGGGTTACAGTGGCCAATGGTGATGTACGTCGGCGATGACGGTACGCACCACCGCGGACATGACCGCCATTTTCTATCTGTTCACTCACTTGCTACCTGACCTTCAACAGGAGAGGACCTACACTGCATGTGCTGCTGTGACCTGTGTCTGGAACCTACCATGGCTTGTGTCACTGGGGAAAGGGCCCCTGCCTTCAACACGGCTGAGTTGGAGTGGCTGGTGAATGGGGTCCTACCCCAGTTCCGAATGCTCTATGGGCCTCCAGACCAACAGGTGAGTACACTGTGAGCCTGATGCATGGGGCATGAATGCATGTAGCAGTGTGTGTGAAGGCCTTGTGGACAGGGGTGGGTTGGTGGAAGAGCACTGGGCAGCGTGCTGCATGTATGGTGGGCCATGTCTATGCTTAAGGGGATGCGAGGGCTAAGGTGGGTCATGAGTGGAACAGGCAGGATGGTCTGACTGATACCTTTTCCTATGTGTATTTCTCTGCAGGTCAGCGTCCATCAGAAAAAGGGTATATTGCGTGCCATCGCCAAGGACGTGTGGACCCTGGAGGTCTGCGGCAGGCGGAGCACCCACTGTCAGAAACGGTGGAATGACCTGAGACGCTGGAAACAGAAGACGGCGGAGGCCCAGCTGGGGAAGGCCGCCCAACAAGGAAAGGGTGCCTGTCGAACCCTGACCCCCTGATGGCCCGCATACTGGCGGTGGCCTATCTGGAGCTGGATGGGCGCTTGGGGGCATCACAGCAGCCACAAGGAGGTGAGTACAGTGCCCCAATTACTACTTGTGCGTGGTGGGTTGTCATCCGGGTGGGGCATGTGGGTGCTCCTAGGACAGGCTGGACATTGCAGGGTAGGTCCCATGTTGGGCAGGGTCCTGATGTAATATACCTCCAACCAAGCTAGTAGGCATCCACTAATGGCCACGGGTCTGTGGGTCTCAGGTATGCTGAGATAAGCGTTAGGTGTCCCTGTCCATGGGCTGGTGACTAGCATTGTGAGTGTTAGTGCATTGCCTAGTGCATAGGGCTGTTCCCTGTGTGAGTGTGCTGTGTACGCCAACGGTGGTGTTGTTGCCATCATTGACCAAGTGTATCCTTTGTCTCTCCCCACCCTTTTTGTTTTGTCACCCTGTCCTTAAATGCATTAGCATCATCTGGCGGAGGAGAGCTGCATCCCACAGGGCCCAGGAGGCCGAATCCTCTGACGGTGAGGGCAACAGTGGGATGGGGGGCGAGGGGAGCACCACAGCGGAGACTGGAGGGGACAGTTCGGACAGTGATACCTCCACCGATGGAAGCTCCCTGGTGGTGGCGGACACCTCTGTGCCCACCCCAACTACAGGTTCAGCCACAACCCCTGTACCTGCACTGCCCTCTCAGCAGCCCCTCAGCGTGTTTCCTGTGCCTGCTCACCCAGGAGGGTGGGCATCTCCTTCGCCCCAGGCACCTCAGGCCCTACCCCAGTTAGCCCTGCTGCCCTGAGTAAGGAGGCTATTGACATATCTGTTGGGAAGTCAACCATTGTGAATGCCATCCAGGGGCTGGCAGCCCATTTGCAACAGACTAATGCATTGCTGGAGGACATTTACTTTGGCATGGCAGCCCAACAGAGATAAATCCAGGCTCTGGCCTCCTCCCTGATGGCAGCCATTGTCCCTGTTTCTAGCCTCTTACCTCCAACTTCCTCTACCCAATTCCATTCCCCTTAACCCCAACCTATCCCAACAACACAGGCAGACCAGCATGCACACAGGCCAAAACACAGGAGGGGTTCAGGAAAACAAAAGCACCACATATTATCCCACAGGCACTCACACAAACACCATCCAGAATCAGACATGCCAATCTCCACTGCCTCCACTGTGTCCCCCTCCTCCTCTTTGTCGTCCATCTCCCTCCCAGTAGCGTCTACACGCACACCTGCATGCACTACATCCTCATCCACTACCACCATCGCGCCTATCACTACACGCCCCTCACTGGCAGTCACCACCCCCACGACCATGCACTCATCCCCTGTGTCCTCTCCCACTGTGTCTGTGCCCCTTCCTCCCAAAGTACACAAACGCAAGCACTCAGACACCCAACAGCCATCCACTTCACAACAGCATCCAGCCCATGCATCTGCACCCACAATTAGCAGACAGACACCTCCTACAACCACTTCCTCTTCCTCCACTCCTAAACCTTCACCCTCTTCCCGCCCAAAATGTCCCTAAGAAGCTTTTCCTCTCCACTGTTGACCTCTTCCCTACCACTCCCACCCCACCCTTCACGTCAGGCCAGGGTGGTCAGAACTAAGGCGAGCACCTCAACCACCCGGTCCACAGCTTTGTAGTAGTATCAACAGCTGCTGCAGGTGGGAGAGGATCCAGGCCACCAGGCAGCCACTCTGAAAGGGCGCCTGCCCCAGCAGTATCTAGGAAGGACAAGGAGGCACCACCAGCTGCGTCTAGGAAGGGCAAGAAGGCACCCCGAGCTGCTACAGGGAAGGGCAAGGATGCACCCCCAGCTGCTACAGGGACGAGCAAGTGGCAATCCTCGGCTGCTGACAGGAAGGGCAAGGGGCCTGCACCAGCAGGCAAAAAGGACAAGAGGCCTGGTGCTGGGACTCAGTCGGAGCCCCCACCAACAACCATGGTGGTTTAGCGGTCTGAGGCTGCCTGGGAAGTTCTGGAGCCTCACCCCACCACTGCCAGCATGGCCACCAGCACCGCCGCCAGCACTGTCACCAGCACCACTGCCAGCAGCAGCAACCCCAGTCGGTAGCCTTCCGAGGCTACAGAGGAAGGGCTTTAGCCTCCCCCACCACTGCCAGCACAGCCACCAGCACCGCCACCATCACCACTGCCAGTAGCCCCAGTGGGAAGCCGTCTGAGGCTGCAGGGGAAGGACTGGAGCCTCCCCCACCACTGCAAGCACTGCCACTAGCCCCGCCACCAGCACCACCGCCAGCACCGCCACCAGCACCACTGCCAGCAGCAGCAGCCCCAGTGGGCAGCAGTCCGAGGCTGCAGGGAAAGAGCTGGAGCCTCCCTCCACCACTGCCAGCTCCACAAGCAGCACCGCCACTGCACCACTGAGCAGCCATCATCAGCGGAAGGCAGTGTGTAGTCCTGCATCCATGGGCTGTTGTGTGGCCTGACCCCTGCAAATCCTGTGAGTCTGACACTCAGGTGAAAGACTTTGACCTTACACTCCCCAAGATCTGCATCACTGGGCACAATGCCCCCTCCAGAACCAGTGGAAGAAACCATCCACTCACCCCATCCTTCCCAGGATGAAGCACACTAGGCACAATGCCTGCTCCAGAACCAGTGGAAGAAGCCATCCACTCACCCCATCCTTCCCAGGATGAAGCACACTGGGCACAATGCCCCCTCCAGAACCAGTGGAAAAAGCCACTAGAGAGACTGTGGCCTTGCACTCCCCAGGACCAAGCAGTGGGCAAACCACCCACTAGAGAGACTGTGGCCTTGCAATCCCCAGGACCAAGCAGTGGGCAAACCACCCACTAGCGAGACCATGGCCTTGCACTCCCCAGGACCAAGCAGTGGGCAAATCACCCACTTGAGAGACTATGTCCTTGCACTCCCCAGGACCAAGCAGTGGGCAAACCACCCACTTGAGAAACTGTGGCCTTGAACTCCCCAGGACAGCGCAGAGGGCAAACCACCCACTTGAGAGACTGTGGCCTTGCACTCCCCAAGACCAAGCAGTGGGTATGTAGCCCCATCCAGGACCAGTGGCGTTGTACCATCTTCCGGCTGAGGTGTCCCCCCATTCCCCATCCCCCTGATGTGCCTGTGTATTTTCGACCTGATGCCCCTGCAGTGTTTTCTCTGTGTTGTTGCAGGAGTGAGGTGAGGCCTTGGCCTATGTGATGTGGCGCTGTTGCCCACGGATATTGAGGACTGGGCAGTGTCCCTACATTTGTATATATGTATATACGTTTGGATTTTGATGCACTTATTCCTAGTATTTATTTGTATTACACTCACTTTCTTCAAATAATTTTGTCCTTGCATTATTCCTGAGGGGCACAGGGGGAATATGTAATGTTACTGCATCTGGTTGTGTGTATGGTGTTGGGGGTGGGGGAGTGTGTGTTGCGTGTGTGTGTCACTCTCTTTTTCCTCCCCCCTCCCTTGTGTACTAGGCAGCAGTACTCACTGTGGTTGTCTTCACTGTTGATGTTCATAACGCAGCAGAAGGTAGACGAGCATGGGGAATATATGCAACTCGGGCTCCATGGTGTTGTAGAGTCTCCACAGGTGAGTCCTTTGACTTCTGAGATCTGTTTCCGCCACGCTTTCGATGTCGTTGGTACCGCCCCGGAAAAGGTGGCAGATAGGCATGTCATAATACAGCAGGCGGTACATTGTCTTTCGCCTAGCTGTTGGCAGTTACCGCTGTGGTGCTTGTTGATTCCACCGTCGTGGTCGATGTGTTAAAGTGGCTGTTTGTCTGAGTGGTTTCCCCTGTGGTCATAATTCCATTTTTGTTACCGCCGGCTTTATCACCGACGGCCAGGGTTGTAATGAGGGACTCTGTTTGAATATATGTGTCCATCCCACAGATATAGCACCCAACGAACAAAGGTATCTATTGTACAGTTTCTACTATGAGACCAAGCTATTGAGTCGCATATCATGGCCTCCAAGGAATCAACACATTATAGTCCCTGTGGGACTGTCATTTGTGCAATAAGCATGTACAGGACAAACAGGACTTGTGGGAAGGTGACAACAGAGCTGTGGGAGTAAGGGACCTGTCATGAGTCAGAGACACACATTGACAATGATGCTAAGTGCACATATGGCTTAGATTAATGACCTCTGTACCCATTCCCAATCTACTCAAAGGAATGAGGCATTCTGGGTAGGATTTGCCACCGAGCCTCTTGTTTGCCACCTGACAGGATCTGATGGGGTACAGGGAGTGGGCCCAGTGTCACAGTTGTATAGCCACAGTGATTCTACCACAGCCTAAACTAGGTCCCATACTGGGAGATGCACATGACAGGCCCTGGTCTTTGCAGGCTGAGCATACAGAACCTACATGACACTCTATTTCCATCACTTCCATGCATTACAGTACATCATGTGCCCATTAGCAATTTAGGATGTGGTGTGTGTGGCAACATGAAGGACAGAGTGAGCCATTATATGCCTTCCACACAACAGTTTAGCAAGGGCAGATGTGTTCAGAAATCTGTGGCACCATACACATTGTTTACATTACTCTCAACTGACTCATACAACATGCATACTCAGCACATGCTGTCATGCACATACATGTTGTCAGACATTTAAAACAATCATGAAGTAAGTGATATCAGTGGATGGCAGTAATGTCTCCTCACCTAGTCATGTGCATCCAACCCAAGGAGGATCGAGGAGCCCAAAAACCTCACACAACACAATGTGACTGAACTTAACATATGGCACTGGCCACCAATACCTGCACATTATCCCTCTCACTGATGTCATACAGACTGCAACAACATGCACATGAGTAGTCAAACTGGCACACATGGCCACATTCGAGCCTATGAGGGGGGAAAGGATGGTTAAGAGCAGAGAACATTGGCCATCATTACGACCCTGGCGGTCGGTGATAAACTGGTGGTAATACCGCCAACAGTCCGGTGGTAACTACTGCCAAATTATGACCATGGCAGAAAGATCTCCGAAAGACAACCAATGTACCACACCGACCGCCGGGGCAGAAACAACAGGCAGAAATCCCCTGCAACCTCAGGCGGTTACACAGTGGTGGTGCTGCTGGTGGGGGGAGGCTCCTGCCCATCCCTGCAACCTCGGACGGCTGCACAGTGGTGGTGCTGCTGGTGGGGTGAGGCTCCTGCTTATCCCCTGCAACCTCGGATGGCTGCACAGTGGTAGTGCTGCTGGTGGGGGGAGGCTCCTGCCCATCCCCTGCACCCTCGGACGGATTCACATCCCTGGTTGGTGGTGGGGGCTCCATCGCAGTTCCTGGTCCAGGCCCCTTGCTCTTCCTGCCTGCTGGTGTAGGCTCCTTGCTCTTTCTGCCTGCTTATGCAGGGCATGTGGCCTGAATCCCTTTCCACCACGAGTGGGTGCAGTGAGGACTTGGCCAGTGGACTGTGTGGCTGAGGTGCTTGGCTGGGTTCTTCCTCCCCTGGCCATCTGTGCAGGACGGGGGAGGGGTAAGGAAGAGGTCAATGGTGGATAGGAACAGTTTTTTAGGGACATTGGGGTGGGAAGAGGGAGAAGGAATGGGAGTGAAGGATGAGGGAGTGGTTGTTGGAGGTGTCTGTCTGCTGCTTTTGGATGCAGGTGCATGGGCTGTATGCTGTTGGTAGGTGGATGGCTGTTGGGTGTCTGAGTGCTTGCGTTTGTGTATTTTAGGACGAGGGGACGGACACAGTGGGAGAGGACACAGGGGACGTGTGCATGGTGTTGTGGAGGTGTCTGCCGGTGAGGTGTGTGTTCTCCTTGGCGTGGTGATGCTGGTAGTGGATGATGATGTAGTGCATGCAGGTGTGAGTGTGGACGTAACTGGGTGGGAGGTGGAGGAGGTGGAGGGGAGACAGTGAAAATAGTGAATGTTGTTGTGTCTGCAACTGGATGGTGTTTGTTTGAGTGCCTGTGGGATGAAGTGTGGTGCTTGTGGTTGCCTGTGACACTTTTGGGTGTTGTCTTGTTTGCAAGCTCGTCTGTATGTGTGCTTGGGATAGGTTGGGGTTGAGGGGAATGGGACTGGGCAGTGGAAGTCGGAGGGGGGACAGTAGAAACAGGGACAATGGCTGCCATAAGAGAGGAGGCCATAGCCTGAATCGATCTCTGTTGGGTCGCCAATCTATTGTGAATGCCCTCCAGGAATGCATTAGATTGTTGCATCAGGGCTGCCAGGCCCTGGATGGCATTCACAATGGTTGACTGCCCTACAGAGATGGATCTAAGGAGGTCAATAGCCTCCACACTAAGGGCATCAGAGCTCACTGGGGCAGGGCCTGAGCTGCCTGGGGCGAAGGAGATACCTACCCTCCTGGGTGAGCGGGCAAGGACAACTCGCTGAGGGGCTGCTGGGAGGGCTGTGCTGGTGCGGCTGTACCTGTAGCTAGGGTGGTCACTGAGGTGTCCGCCACCACCATGGAAATCCATCGGAGGAGGTATCTGTGTCTGAACTGTTCCCTCCAATCTACACCGTGGTGCTCCCCTCGCCCTCCGTCCCACTAGTGCCCTCACCGTTGGTGGCCTACTGGGTCCTGTGGGATGCAGCTAAGCTACCTCCGTCCCTGGTGCCTCTGCTCCTCCGCCAGATGATGCTAAGGACAGGATGGCAAAACAAAAAGTGTGGGAAGAGACAAAGGATACACTGGGTCAATGGCTGCACCAACACCATTGTTGGCGTACACAGCACCCTCACACACGGGGAACAGCCCTACGCAATATGCATTGCACTAGCAGAGAAATAGTTAACCACCAAGGCATGGGGAGGGGCACACACCGCCAAATGCAGCACACCTGGGACCCACGCAGCCTTGACCAGTAGTGGATGCCTATGAGCTAGGTAGTAAGATTTTCCCTTCTGAACCCTTGTCACCAGGAGACCTATGCTGCAATGTCAGGCCTGGCCTAGGGGCACCGACTGACATACATCTCCCACCCGGATACCATCCTATCATGTGTGAGTTGTATGTGTACTCACCCCCTTGTGGCTGCTGTGATGCCCTCAAGCGCCCATCCAGCTCAGGATGGGCCACCGTCAGCACGAGGGCCATCATGGGGGGTCAGGGTTCCACGGGCACCCCTTCCTCGTTGGGAGGCCATCCCCAACTGGGCCTCCGCTGTCTTCTGTGCCCAGCGTCTCAGGTCCTCCCACCGTTTGCAACAGTGGGTGCTCCGCCTGCCATAGACCCCCAGGGTCTGCACCTCCTTGGCGATAGCACGCCATATACCCTTTTTAGGTCGAGTGTTAGCGTTCGACGTGTAGTATACTTAAGTATACTTATACTGTGAAGAAAAGGTATTTGATTTGTTAGTTGCAGTGTCCTTCAAAAATCCTTGCTTGCTAGTGGTCAGTTCTGCCTGTTTGTCCTGCCTTTTTCCACTTTTGTAGCAGCACAAAGTACTGTGTAATTACTCTATGTCCTGTTTATTTCTTCTGTAAGGGACTTTTTTTGGCATTTGCCTGTTTCACCTCAACAGTGTGGGTGCTTGTTCAGTCCCTCCTCCCCACCAGCTCCCTCTGCAAACATAATAAAAACAGAGGGGACCTTTTTTTTTCTTGCTTCTGCTACAAACTCTTGTCACATATGCTTACTTTACGCAACATTGCAACATAAGAAGAAGCACTATCTCTGTATTCATTGGTATTTGGGCTTTGTTCAGTTGTAGCTCCAGATTCTAAATGAAGCTGTAATAAACCAGAGACGTTGCTCGTAGGACCTGTAATGAAATGCTACCATGGGCCTGCCCAGGGCTGTTTTTCTTTTGAGTTGATTTGTGCTTGCTCTGTTTGTGTTCTCTGAGGGGTTACTAGTCTGACACAGCTCCCTTCAGAGATCAGCCGGTGCCATAAAGGGCACATTAACCCAAACAACACATTTTTCCTCTCTTATTTTACCTCAGAGAAATCCCTGCGGTAAAGCAACGTCTACATTAGATACACGAGTCCCCGTCTGTCTCTGCTGCAGCTATAGTTTATCTCCAGCGTCAGCTGGATTATGTTTTTCTCATTCCAGAACAAAATTGATGTATACAGCACGAGCTGAAGCAAACAAATTCAAACCACATTTTAGGCGTCTTTTGTTATAACGTTTACAGGGCTAAATATAGAGAAGTATTTTTGTCCCTGCTATAAAAAGCACATGCAGCAAAAATTAGCGCCATACCAATCTGTGTTTAAAAATACCCGTGCTGTGCAAGGTTAACGTGTCTGATTTAGTTAACATCAAGAACAAGCATTACAATGTAACGGGTTTTGCATTTGCTCGAGTTAGAGCTATGAGCGTTGTAAACTCCTAAATAGACTTTTCTTGCCACACAAATGAAAAAAAAAAAAAAAAAACGCAGTGCGATCGTGCTGGGGTTTACATAGCGCGATCACGCTGCATTTTTGTTTTTCATTTGTGTGGCAAGAAAAGTCCGGTTAAGAGTTTACAAAGCTAATAGCTCTAACTCGAGAAAATGCAAGACCAGTTGCATTGAAAATGCTTGTTTTGAAGGGCACTGACCTGCAGAGGCAATAGACACAGGAAAATAGATTTAAACAAACAGTCCTGCCTGTTACACATATGGCCCACCATACCCGTTTCCACCACCATTTACACACACATGGCCCAGCGCACAACCTGTACGCCGCCCAGAGGACATCCACCCACCCCACTTACATGAGGCCTTCATACATATAAATCCATGCACTCATGCCATACTCATCGTGTTCACAGTATACTCACCTGTTGGTCTGGAGGCCCATACAGCAGTCAGTACTGGGGGGACCCCATCCACCAGTCTCTCCAACTTCTCCCAAGTGAAGGCTGGGGCCATTTCCCTGATCATACAGGCCATGGTAGGTTCCAGACACAGGTCACAGCAGCACATGCAGTGTAAGTCCTTTCCTATGGAAGGTCAGGTAGCAAGTGAGGAATATGCATACCGTAAATGCCGGCGTAGATCACCATTGGCCACTGTACCCCATAGGGCCCGATATTAACCAATGAGGAGTTGCACGGCGGTTCCCAACCGCCTCACGCAACGGTGCACAACGTCAGCGGAATTACCTCACTTCCACCGATCCCTCCACACAAGACATGCGGATACCATTTCAGGGGGGGCAGGCCCTGGAATAATGCTGCGTCACAGGGGATATTAGCACATACTGGACAAATCACAAGGACCCATTACATGTTTACAGGATACAAAGTTCTGTTGTAGCTCCATTGTTCAGTTTGTGACCGGATCCTCACTCTTGTGTCCCTTAGATTACTACCGCTGCAGATGAATAGGAAATGGAGACATACCCCCATGTACAGACCCCTGGTGGACTTGGCAACACTGTAGGACAGGCACATTATCCTCACCTATAGACTTGACAGGGCCACAATCTCAGAGCTGTGTGCTCAATTGGAGCCTGACCTACTATCTGCTATCCGTCACCCCACTGGGATCCCCCCTCTTGTGCATGTACTTTCTGTACTCCATTTCTTGGCAACTGGTTCTTTCCAGCAGCAGGAAAGTCACAGCCAATGTTCTCAATAGTTCTGACAAGAGTGTTGTCTTCCCTGATAAAACACATGTTCAGCTACATTGTTTTCCCCTAGGTTGAAGATTTGGCCACAGCAAAGGCCGAGTTTTAAGCAATGGGACATATCCCCAACATAATTGAGGCAACTGATGGAACACACATTGCATTTGTCCCCCCACCAGAATCAGAAGAGTTTCCACTCTATGAATGTTCAGATGGTGTGCCTTGCAGACCAGTACATCTCCCACGTCAGTGCTATGTATCCTGGGTCGGTGCATGATGCCTTTGTCCTAAGGAACAACAGCATCCCAAATGTGATGGCCCAACTACAGAGGCACAGGGTGTGGCTAATTGGTGAGCCCTGATTCCCACCCAGTATATGTTGGTGTATGGGTATGGTGTGGGCCATATGGGATAGTGTGTGGCTAAATGTTGTCCCTCAATATTTGCAGGTGACACTGGTTACCCAAACCTCTCATGGCTGCTGACCCCTGTAAGGAATGCCAGGACAAGGGCAGAAGAACATTATAAAGAGGCATATGGGCAAAACAGAAGGATAATTGAAAGGACCTTTGGCCTCCTGAAGGCCAGGTTCCGGTGCCTCCATCTAATAGGTGGATCCCTGTGCTACTCACCAAAGAAGGTCTGCCAGAGAGTGGTGGCATGCTGCATGTTGCATAACCTAGCCCTCAGACGCCATGTCCCATTCCTGCAGGAGGAGGAGGCTGGAGATGCCCGTGTGGCAGCAGTAGACTCTGTGGACAGTGAGGATGAGGACAACAGAACATCTGTGATCCGACAATACTTCCAATGACACACAGGTAGGACAGTGTTACTCCACATTTCAATGACATTTGTTTTAATTTGTGTGGCAATGGCATGCTGATATTTCCCACTTCTATGCCCACTTACTGTTCCCTCTGGCAATTCATTTTGCAGATGTTGGTGACCTGACATATACTCCTGGTGTGATCACTACAGCCAGTTGGTTTGCAATGTTTGTACCTATTACAATGAATACATATTTGATATACATGACATACTCCATATTTTGTTTTCCAAAGGGTGTTTGTTGAAGTGCTAAAGTATGCAGGGGCTAGTGCAATGGGATGGGGTGATGATGGAGGAAAGTCCAGGGTATTGTTCCAATCTGTTTGTAGCACAGGCGCATTGTCCATGGGGACATAGGAAGGGGAGCAATGGCAGTTCAAGGTGGACAGGCTGTCAGAGTGGGACACAAGGGTGACAATCATTTCTCTGGCTTCTGTCTGGATCACAGGGAATGTTTGCGGGGTGGTTCACCTTCTGCAGGGGGAGGGGTGCTGGTGGCCTGTGAGTCCTGTGGCGGGGCCTCCTGGTCACTAGCGGCAGCGGAGGTGGAAGGCTGTTCAGATGTCTGGCTAGTGGCAGGGGCCCGCTGGTGTGAGACTGCCTCCCTCATAATGTTGGCCATGTTTGCCAGCACCCCTACAATGGAGATCAGGATGTTGTTGATGGCCTGCAAGTCCTCCCTGATCCCCTGGTACTGTCTCTCCTGCAGCCTCCTGTTCTCCTGCACATTGTCCAGGATCTGACCCATTGTGTCCTGGGAATGTTGATAAGCTCCCAGGATCTTTGCGAGTGCCTCCTGGAGAGTCGGTTCTCTGGGTCTGTCTTCCCCCTGGTGCACAGCACTACTCCCAGTTTCCCTGTTGGCCTGTGCCTCTGTCCCCTGAACCGTGTGCCCACTGCCACTGACTCCAGGTCCCTGATTGTCTTGTGTGCGAGGTGTGGGTTGGGGCTCTTCTAGAGGTGGACACACTGCTGATTGACATGTGCTGGGGACCGAGGTATGGGTATGCTGGGTGGGTGCTGCGGTGGTGTTTCCTGATGGAGAGGCTCTGTGGTGGTATGTGACTGGGCCTGAGTAACCGGCTGTCCAGTGGTCCCTGATGGGCCAGGTAGTTCATCCAGATCCTGAAGACCAGAGTTGCTGTCAACACTGTGGGCCTCTTCAGTTGGGGGACTAGATATTGCTGGCACCTCTTCTCCGCTGACATTGGCTGGGTTACCTGTGGGGATGTAAATGATGTGTTATGGTTTCTGTGTCTGACATATTGTGCATTCGTGGCTTGCCCTCTTTGGTTGGATGTGCCCTGGCAGCTTTCACTTGTGTATGTTGGTGTATGGTGGGATAGTTAATTCTCTATAGTGTGCATGCTTTGGTTATGAGTGCCCATGCAGGCCTGTGAGTGGTGTCCATGCATTGGTACAGCATGCAGGGCTTGGCATTGGGATGATTGAGATGTGATGGTGGGGTGTGTGGTAAGTGGTGCAGTGATGGGAGTGAGGGTGAGGGTATGTGATGGCATGCAGGTAGGGGGGGTAGTAGTAGTAGAGAGTTGACTTACCAGGGTTCAGTCCTCCTCCTACTCCGGCCAGGCCCTCAGGAAGCAATATTGCCAAGACTTGCTCCTTCCATGCTTTGAGTTGTGGGGGAGGAGGTGGGGGTCCACCGCCAGTCATCTGGATCGCGAGCTGGTGTCTTGATGCAGTGGAAGGTACCTTACCCCGTAGGTCGTTCCACCTCTTCCTGATGTCATCCCTAGTTCTTGGGTGCTGACCCACGGCGTTGGCCCTGTCCACGATTCTCCACCATAGCTCCATCTTCCTAGCTATAGATATCTGCTGCACCTGTGCTTCAAATAGCTGTGACTCTACCCTGACAATTTCCTCAACCATGACCTTTAGCTCCTCCTCTGTCTTTGTGGTTCCATGGCTGTTGTGTGAGGTGTGCTGGTGAGGTTGTGTTTTGGTTAATGTGTTGGGGTGTGTGATGTGGAGTGTGTGAGTGTTGTATAGGTGTGATAAGGTGTGGCACTAGTTGTGTCAGTGGTCTTGGTGTCTCTTTGCTGGCAATGGTTTGTAATGGTAAAGAGTTGTGGGTAATGTGGGTGGGTGTTTTATAGTGGTGTGTGGTGTGTATAGGGGTGTCAGGTGTCTGTTGTTTGAATTGTCCAATGTGGTTGTGTTTTGCTTGTGGGTGTCAATTTTGAGCGCGGCGGTATGTACCGCCAATGGTTTACCGCCGTTGAATGTCCACCGTGGTGATCCATGGGTCATAATGTGGTGGGCGTTGTTCTGTTGGTGTAACGGTGTGGGTTTTGAGACCGCCAGTTTATCACTGACCTTTGGTGTGGCAAATTTGTGTGTGTGGCTGAATACTGACGGATTGATGTGTGTGTGTGTGTCATAATATGGTGAACGGATAACAGCCGCCATCGCAGTAAGTTGGCAGCCATCAGCGTGGCGGTAAGTGGGATTTACTGCCAATGTCATAATGAGGGCCATTGTGCAACTATGGCACTAACCTGCTCCTCTGGTGAACCATAGAGCAGGTCATACAGGGGAGGACCGCAGTCAGTAGCCTCTCCAGCTCCTCCTGGAGAGAATGAAGGGCCCTATCACCTGCTAGACGTGGCATGATTGCTCACAGAAGTGGTACACTGCAGCTCCGGTCATGGAGGTCTTGCTGGCAGCAGTGTCAGGAGTCAAGTAAATGAATCTGCAGAACATGGCAGTCACGTCCACCACGGATGTGGTCTCCACTGCTGGAGGACACAGCCATTGGCCAGCGACCGCCAGTGGCAACAATGTTAGTCTATGGCTGTGTCCACCGTGGTTGCAACCACCTATCACCATGATAACTTCTGCCGCTGGTTGCAGCGGTTCCTAATGTTCAATGGAGTAGGTCAGTCAGCTGTCATTATGGAGGTCTGAAATGCTGTATTGTGCTTTATAAACTGCAATACACTGTTCAAAATGTATTTTTGACCACACAGGTATGCTTATCCTGTCTTGTCATGTAGGTATCACTACGCAAACACCATTGTAGTATGTTGCAGGGCACATAAGGCATTTAACAGTGGGTCACAGTCCACCGCAGCCAATGGCCATTTGGAAGGTAGGGATATCGAGTCACACTTTGAGGGGCAATTGTTTTGCAGATCTTTCAGTTTGGTCCATATACATTTTGTGGACACGTGGAAAACTATTGGGGTCATATGTGACCCATGTGCTATTTGCAGCTGTGATCTGTACTAGTTGTCATGTCTATCCAATCAGGAATGCTTTGTCACATGATATCATTGATGAGCCATTGATGAGTATGTTGCTGAGGCACACTGACTAATGTTAGAAATCATGTCTTGTCATACACAGATGCCCAGGGAGAGGGGAGATGGGACAACCTCCTGTTTACCATCCACTGCCAGATCTTCAGACCATTGAAGAATGCCACATTATCTTTCTATACCATCTGAATAGGCAATCAATAGTGGACTTATGTCGTCAGTTGGAGACAGCTCTAATGCCAGCTATTAGTTATCCAACCAGCATACCACCCTGCAAGTCATGTCAGTATTGCACTTCCTGGCCACAGGATTCTTCCAACATACAGTGGCCCTATCAACTGGCATGTTCCAACCTATGTTCAGTTTGCTGGTGAAGGATGTCCTCTAAGCAATGATGAAACACCTGGACACCTGGACACCTATATCCAGTTTCACATGTGGTGGCGGCCATTGATGCCACACGTTTGCTTGGTCCCACTGCAAGCAAATGAACAAGTATACTGCACCAGAAAGAACTTCCATTGCATCAATGTGCAAGTTCTGTGTTTCGCTAAACTCTACATTTCACAGGTCTGTGCCCGTTATCCGGGTTCAGTCCATGATTCCTTCATAATGCAGAACATCACCATATCCAAGCTGATGTCACAAGTGTACCCAGAGAGGGCCTGCCTGGTTGGTAAGTCACATATGTCCTGAGTGTGTGTGTTTTAATGTCTGGTGCTACAATCATGGAGTGAGTCACTCATTGTTGCACATATTTACCATGCCTTAATATCCAAACCATCCTTGGTTGTTGATGCTGATAAGGAATATAACTATGCCAGGAAAAATCTGCTTCAGTGAGACCCCTGGAAGAACAAGGTGGGTAGTGGAGGGGGCTTTTGGCCTCCTGAAGGCCATATTCTGCTGTATTGACCAGAGTGGTGGAGTCCTCCTCTAATCACCCAGAAAAGTGTGTCATATCACTGTGGCATGCTGCATGGTTCACAACATCACCCTGTGGAAGAATATCCCGTACATCGCAGAGTAAGCTCAGCCTGCAGTGCCACCGGGTGAGACTCCTGAAATGCCAACTAAGAATGACTGTGTTGAAGAGGAAGGAGCTGCCTTGCTGGAAGATCTCCTCAACAGCTACTTTTCATGAGTGTAACTATGTCATGTCATGACTGTGACTGTGCAATGTATCATAGGTCTGAGAATTTGTAGAGTTGAGTGTTTTGATACTCTGCAATATTCAGCCAAAGGGTGCTTTATGAGTGAGCCTTTGACATATCCCCACGTTGATGATGCTGCTTTGTTTGTGACAGTCTCATTGCAATTTTATTCCATTTCCAGATGCGTGCAATGTGATTTGTATAATAGGTATGTTTTCAAGTCTATGGGGGTGATTCTCACCCTGGCGGGCGGTGGAGGCCGCCCGCCAGAGTTCCCCCCTCCAAAATACCGCTCCGCGGTCCAAAGACCGCTGAGGGTATTTTGGCTTTTGCACTGGGCTGGCGGGTGACCGCCAAAAGGCCGCCCGCCAGCCCCAGTGCAAAAGACCCTTCCCACGAGGACGGCGGCTCAGAATTGAGCCGGCGGAGTGGGAAGGTGCGACGGGTGCAGTGGCACCCGTCGCGTATTTCAGTGTCTGCAAAGCAGACACTGAAATACAATGTGGGGCCCTCTTACGGGGGCCCCTGCAGTGCCCATGCCAATGGCATGGGCACTGCAGGGGCCCCCAGGGGCCCCACGACAACCCATACCGCCATCCTGTTCCTGACGGGAGAACCGCCAGGAGCAGGATGGCGGTATGGGTTGTCAGAATCCCCATGGCGGCGCAGCGAGCTGCGCCGCCATGGAGGATTCTAATGGGCATTGGAAAACCGGCGGGAGACCGCCGGTTTTCCGCATCTGACCGCGGCCAAACCGCCGCGGTCAGAATGCCCTGCGGGGCACCGCCAGCCTGTTGGCGGTGCTCCCGCCAACCCTGGCCCCGGCGGTCCATGACCGCCGGGGTCAGAATGACCCCCTATATTCCATGTTTTGTCTGTATACGGTTACCTATATGGACATTTCAGAGTAGTGACATTGGCAGGAATCTGATGTTGTTCTTACATAGGAAGTGGGCATGGATTGTTCTAGGTAATGTAGGTCACAGATTTGGGGTGTATGAGACCTGTGCCAAGGCAGCTTGAACAGTGTTTGGGTGGAAGGTCCGTGCACATGGTATTTGTTTAGTGTACTGTGTTGGGCCAATTGCATCATATGTGCCAGCATGTGGCCATAAAATCTGTAGTAATCAATTGCGAGCAAGGAATTCACCCTTCACATTGACTAAATACTCTTCTTGTATGACCTATATGTAGCTGTAGATGTGTTTCATCATTGCAGGACACAGTGCATGTGCCACAATACAGATATATGTTTGTTTCTTACCACCTGATGCATGGTCATTGGATAATGGTGAGCCTGTGGTCAGGAAATGTTGTACTGCCCTCTCTCTGTACTTTGGTTTATGTGATGGTGGATTACGCTGGTGTGATAAGGCTCAAGCTGGTGAGACCATCCACTTTTCTGTTTGCCTATTCCAAAGACAGTGTCTGACAGGGCCCTTCCTTTGGTGGTTCGGACATCTCTACCTTGGTATGTGTTCTTTAACTCAATGTGAGTCAGCCATTATTGGCTATGACAGTCCAGACATTTCAACAGCCTATGTGCTGTACATTGCAATAACATGTTTAGTGTGACCAGACACTTGTTGCAATGTGTTAGTGTGTGTTGGTAGTAATACTTAGCAGGACACTGTACCTATAACATATCCCTCCTGGCATTAGAATTTTCTGTCTTCCTCCTATGTTTCCTAGGATATTACATCTCTATATAGCAAAATGTGGAACAGAAGCAAGCAGACAATGACTTTACGGAAGGTGGATTTATTGAAAATGTGTGCATAAAATAACATTGGTGCATGATGGAAAAGAAAAGGGAAAGGTTCCGTCATGGTGGATTAAATCATTGGAGTAGATGCCACACTATTTGAAGTCCTACGTCCAGTGTACTCCTCACATTATAATTGGAAGGTGGTTGCAGAACATTCAACATAGTAAATGTGTGGCACACATGGGAGAACATTTTGAAAGAGGTCACTTGCTGGCAGTGTGTAGGAAAGTACCATGTTGCCTGGCATGTTACCCCCATTTTTCTGCTAGCCAGGACCCCAGTGCTCATAGTTTGTGTGTATCTGTGTAGTGACTAACTATGTCACTGAGGCTCTGCTAACCAGAACCTCAGTGCTTATGCTCTCTCTGCCTTCAAAATTGTCACTATAGGCTAGTGACCATTTTCACCAATTCTAACTGGCACACTGGAACACCCTTATAATTCCCTAGTATATGGTACCTAGGTACCTAGTGTATTTGGGTTCCAAGAGATCCCTATGGGCTGCGGAATTTCTTTTGCCACCCATAGGGAGCTCAGACAAATCTTACACAGGACTGCCACTGCAGCCTGAGTTAAATAACGCACATGTTATTTCACAGCCATTTTACGCTGCACCTAAGTAACTTGTAAGTCACCTATATGTCTAACCTTCACTTAGTGAAGGTTAGGTGCAAAGTTACTAAGTGTGAGGGCACCCTGGCACTAGCCAAGGTGCCCCCACATAGTCCAGGGCAATTTTCCCAGACTTTGTGAGTGCGGGGACACATTACACGCGTGCCCTACATATAGGTCAATACCTATATGTAGCTTCACAATGGTAACTCCGAATATGGCCATGTAACATGTCTAAGATCATGGAATTGTCCCCCCATACCAAATGTGATATTGGGGTGCCAATCCCATGCATCCCCGGGGCTCCACTATGGACCCCGGGTACTGCCAAACCAGCTCTCTGGGGTTTTCTCTGCAGCTACTGCTGTTCCCAACCCACAGACAGGGTTCTGCCCTCCTGGGGTCTGGGCAGCCCAGTCCCAGGAAGGCAGAACAAAGAATGTCCTCTGAGGGAGGGTGTTACACCCTCTCCCTTTAGAAATAGGTGTTAAGAGCTGTGGAGGAGTAGCCTCCCCCAGCCTCTGGAAATGCTTTGAAGGGCACAGATGGTGCCCTCCTTGCATAAGCAAGTCTACACCGGTTCAGGGAACTCCCAGTCCCTGCTCTGGCGCAAAACTGGACAAAGGAAAGGGGAGTGGCCACTCCCCTGTCCATCACCACCAGGGGTGGTGCCCAGAGCTCCTCCAGTGTGTCCCAGACCTCTGCCATCTTGAATCCAGAGGTGTGAGGGCACAATGGAGGCCTCTGAGTGGCCAGTGCCAGCAGGTGTCATCAGAGACCCCTCCTGATAGGTACTTACCTGACTAGGTGGCCAATCCTCCTCTGAGGGCTATTTAGGGTCTCTCCTGTGGGCTTTTCCTCAGATAATGACTTGCAAGAATTCACCAGAGTTCCTCTGCATCTTCCTCTCCGACTTCTGCCAAGGATCGACCTCTGACTGCTCCAGGACGTCTGCAAAACTGCAACACAGTAGCAAGAAGACTACCAGCGACATTGTAGCGCGTAATCCTGCCGGCTTTCTCGACTGTTTCCTGGTGGTGCATGCTCTGAGGGCTGTCTGCCTTCATCCTGCACTGGAAGCCACAAAGAAATCTCCTGTGGGTCAACTGAATCTTCCCCCTGCTCCAGCAGGCACCAAACTTCAGCATCACCGGTACTCTGTGACCCCTCTCATCCTGACAAGCGTGGCCCCTGGAACACAGGTGGTGGACCCAAGTGACCCAGACTGTCCAGTGGTCCAACTGTCCAAATTTGGAGGAGGTAAGTCCTTGCCTCCCCTCTCCAGACAGTAATCCTGCGCACATCATGAACTGCAGCTGCTAGGGCTTCTGTGCACTTTTGCAAAGGAATCCTTCATGCACAGCCTAGCCCAGGTCCCCAGCACTCTGTCCTGCATTACTCAACTCGCTGAGTTGACCTCCGGCTTCGTGTGGACCTTCTTTTGTAGTGTTGAGATGACCGCCGTGCTCAGTCTTCTTGAACCTGTGTTAAAGGACTTCTGCGGGTGTTGCCTTCTTGTGCATGGGCTCTCTGTATTGCTGAGGGCCCCCTCTGTCTCCTCTCCCAAGTGGCAACACCCTGGTCCTTCCTGGGCCCAGACGGCACCCTTTTTCTTCAACCGTGACCTTTGCAACTAACAAGGCTTGTTTGCGGACTTTCTCCAAGGAAACAATGATGCATCCTCCAGCACTCCGTGGGACATCTTCTGCACAAAGGAGAAGTTCTTAGCACCTTTCATTGTTACAGAATCTTCAGCTTCTTCCATCCGAAAGCAGCCCTTTTTCACCTTCATCCGGGGTTTAGTGGGCTCCTGCCCACCGTGGACACTTTCACAACTCTTGCAGTTGGTCCCCTTGCAGGTCCTCAGGTCCAGGAATCCGTCTTCAGTGCTTTGCAGTCTGTTGTGGTCTTTGCAGAATACTCTCTCCCGAGTTTGGTGTGTTTCTAGGGAAGTAGTATCAATTTACTCCTACTTCTCAGGGTCTTGGGGGTGGGGTGTCTTGAACACCCTTAGTGTTTTCTTACACTCCCAGTGACCCTCTACACACTAAACCAGCCTAGGGGTCCATTCATGGTTTGTATTCCCCTTTCAGAGTATATGGTTTGTGTTGCCCCTAGGCCTAGTGCATCCTATTGTATTCTACATTGTTTGCACTATTTTTCTAACTGTTTACTTACCTGATTTTGGTTTGTGTGTATATTTTGTGTATTTTACTTACCTCCTAAGAGAATATATCCTCTGAGATATTTTTGCCACATTGTCACTAAAATAAAGTACCTTTATTTTTAGTAACTTTGAGCATTGTGTTTCTTATGATATAGTACCTATATGATGTAAGTGGTATAATAGGAGCTTTGCATGTTTCCTAGTTCAGCCTAAGCTGCTCTCCTATAGCTACCTCTATCATCCTAAGCTGCTAGAACACTACTAATCTACTAATAAGGGATAACTGGACCTGGCACAAGGTGTAAGTACCATCAGGTACCCACTATAAGCCAGGCCAGCCTCCTACACAGTGGTGGATGGCTTGCCATCTGCACCTCCTGGATTCTTTGCTGGATGCTCCTGCTTGCATGGTGGGGGACAACTGCTGCTACAGAAGCAAGGGTGTCTTGGGCCTGTTCTTCCCCTGACAAGACCTCCCTTCCAGTGGGTTAATTATCACTAGCTACAAGAGCAAACCCAAATGTTCACATGAATTTGGGTAAAATGACAAAGCAGACAACATTCACGTGGAGCTCATTGAAAACCATTTTAACAATCAGGCAAAATAATTTGTTTGGCCCATAAATGAATCAATCAATCAAATATATCTTTGGACAGTTATAGTTCTGTCACTAATGATATGTCACGCGACCAGTACTAGATATATCCAACATCATTTCTCTATGTTTCCACAATATTAAAACAATTTGTGAAAAGAACACTGAAAAATAGAACACCATCAAAAAGGTGCTCCCCAAGTGCAAACAGGACACAACAGAAACAAAAATCCAATCAGTTCACTGTTATTTTTTAACATTTTAGTGCTAGATGAATACATAAAGTTAAGACAGCCTCCGTCAAGATTTCACAGTAATATCTATGATTTAAACAGTTTGTGAATGGACGCAAAAAAAGAAGGGGAGGGCATGAGGTCTGTCTTGTTTACTGTCTGCAACGTTGCAACCCTTGTACTAGATGTTAGGGTCTCATCAGTACAGACAGTGACCTGGGGAATGGTTGTATTAAACAGTGTTATGTGAATGTACTACACAGGGACTGAAGCTCCAACTTGTCAGTAGGTCGAATTGGCAGTTTAAAACTGCACACACAGACACTGCAGTGGCAGGTCTAAACCATGTTTACAGGGCTACTTATGTAGCCCTGTAACAATCAGTGGAACAATTAGTCTTGCAGTCCAACTAGTAGCATTTGATTTACAGGCCCTAGACACCTCTAGTGAACTTTACCAGGGACTTACTAGTAAATGAATTATGAATAAGCAATTTCACATAGGGAGCACTTGCACTTTAGCACTGGTCAGCAGTGGTAAAGTGCCCAGAATAACAAAAACAGTAAAAACAGAGTCTAGCACATAGCAACAACCTGGGAAGTAGAAGCAAAAAGTTAGGGAAGACCACACCAAGGATGTCAGGTTTAACATGTGTCCCCCCCACTGAAAGTGGGGAGAACTACCCAACCTCATGTGAGTTCTCATCACAAAGGTAGAATAATCTGTACAGACCATGGTGTGTTCTGTTCCTGGGCAGTGTTTCACATTAAAGTCCATCCCCTGTAGGGAAATGGAACACCTCAACAAATTTGGATTCCCACCCCTCATCTGCATTAACCACCTGAGGGGCCTGCAGTCGGTCTGCACCCGGAAGTGAGTCCCAAACAAGTAGGGTCTTAGCTTCTTCAGCGCTCAGACCACTGCAAAAGCAATCAGTGCTGAAGGCCTACTAGTAGCATTTGATTTACAGGCCCTAGGCACCTCTAGTGCACTTTATTAGGGACTTACTAGTAAATCAAATATGCCAATTATGGAAAAGCCAATTACACATACAATTTCACATAAGGAGCACTTGTACTTTAGCACTGGTCAGAAGTGGTAAAGTGCACAGAGTAACAAAAATAGCAAAAACAGAGTCTAGCACATAGCAACAACCTGGGAAGTAGAGGCAAATAGTTAGGGGAGACCACGTCAAGGATGTCAGGTTTAAAACGCGTCCCCCCAGCTGAAAGGGGGAACCTCATGGGAGTTCTGATCACTAAGGTCGAAGAATCTGGACAGACCATGGTGTGTTCTGTTCTAGGGCGGTGTTCCACCGCAAAGTCCATCACCTGTAGGGAAATGGACCACCTCAACAGTTTTGGATTTTCACCCCTCATCTGCATTAACCATCTGAGGGGCCTGTGCTCGGTCCGAACCCGGAGGCGAGTCCCAAACAAGTAGGGTCTTAGCTTCTTCAGCGCCCAGACCACAGCAAAAGCCTCATGCTCAATTGCACTTCACCTACGTTCCCTGGGAAGTAACCTCCTACTGATGAAGGCTACAGGTTGATTTAGGCCCTCTTTGTTTAGCTGTGACAACACTGCTCCTACACCATGCTCTAAAGCATCAGTCTGTACAACAAATTCTTGAGAGAAGTCAGGTGCCTTCAGCACAGGTGCCATGCACATGGCTGCCTTCAGGGCATCAAAAGCTGTCTTGCAAGACTCAGTCCAGATTACTTTCTTTGGTTGCTTTTTGGAAGTTAACTCTGCTAAGGGAGCAAAATGGTGCCATACCTCTTAACAAACCTCCTATAGAAAGATGTGCTACAAGTGTTTCTCCCAAGTGGAGCTGAACAGAACAATGTCATCCAGGTAGGCTGCACTGAAATCATCCAATCCAGCCAATATCTGGTTAACCAGCCTTTGAAAGGTGGCAGGGGCATTTTTCATCCCAAAGGGGATCATTCTATACTGGTAGTGCCCATCTGGGGTAGAAAATGCAGACCCCTCCATGGCCCCCTCAGTCAAAGCAATCTGCCAATATCCAGATGTTAGGTCAAACATACTTAAATATTTAGCAGCCCCTAACCAATCAATGAGCTCATCAGCTGCTGAGTTCCCCAGGAGCAGCAGTTTTGGGGACCAAGACCACAGGTCTGGCCCAAGAGCTACTGGAGAACTCAATAACCTCAATTGCTAACATTTTGGATACCTCATCCTTTATGTTAGCCATAATCTTTTCAGAGTCTCTGTAAACCTTATGTTTCACAGGTGGACTGTCCCCAGTGTCTACATCATGTGTGCACAAGTGTGTGACTCCTGGAATCAAGGGGAACAAGGAGGCAAGCTGTCCAAGCATCTGGCAACAGTGCCTCTGTTGCTCTGGGCTGAGTGAGGGGGAGAGGCTCACACCCTCCACAGACCAAGCTGTCTCCTTAGCAGACAGGAGGTCAGGAAAAGGCTCACTCCCTTCCTCCACCCCATCATCTGTTGCTAGGAGTATGGTAAACCCTGTCCCCTCAAAGTGAGGTTTGAGGTGGTTCACGTGTAGGATCCTCAAAGAGTTGCTAGGAGTCTGCAAGTTCACCAGATAGGATTCATCATTCTTGCACTGCACCACCTAAAAAGGCCCAGTCCACTTGTTCTGGAGAGCCCAAGGCTCTACTGGGGTTATTACCCACACTTTCTGGCCAGGCTGAAACTCAACCTGAGTGACATTCTGGTTATAGCAGAATTTCATATCTTCATGGCTTGCTTCCAGGTTCTCTTGAGTGAGCTTCTTGAAGCGTGCTGTCTGGTTTCTAAATGCCAGCATGTAACTGAAGACATCCTGGGGGGGCTTACTGGAGGCTTTCTCCAAGCCTTTCCTAACCAGACTCAAAGGTCCCCTGACAGGGTGGCCATACAACAACTCAAAAGGGCTAAATCCAAGACCCTTTTGTGGAACCTCCCTGTAGGCAAACAGAAGGCATGGCAACAGGATGTCCCATTTATGCCTCAAGGGCTCTGACACGCCGATGATCACACCCTTCAAGGTGAGGTTGAATCTCTCGACCGGCTGTTTCCTTGGGGGTGGTAAGGAGTGGTAAACTTGTAGGTTACCCCACACTCCTTCCACAGAGACTTCATATGTGTAGATAGGAAGTTGGTACCCCTATTAGATACCACCTACTTGGAGAACCCAATGCAGGTAAAAAAAAACATCAATGCACATCCCACCACAGAGGCAGTGACTGATCTCAAATGAATGGCTTCTGGGTAGTGGGTGGCATGGTCCATCAAGACTAGGATCAACCTGTTTCCCATGGCTGTCTTGAGATCCAGAGTCCCCACAATGTCAATACCTACCCTTTCAAAGGGGGTGCTGACCACAGGAAAAGGTTGGAAGGGAGACATCAACCTTCCCTCCTCCACTCTTGCCACTGACAAGTTTGACAAGACCTACAGTTTGCATCTGAGTGCCTGTGCATTTACGGCCAGTAAAAGTGGGTGAAAAGCATTTAAAAAGTCATGTCCTGCCCCAAATGTCCAGCTAAAGGCACATCATGAACCAAACCAAGTAGGAAGGCCCTGAAGCACTGGGGTACCACCAGCACATCGCATGACCCAGGCTCAGCAACCTTAGTCTCACTATACAGGAGGCCTTCCTCTCAATAAATTAATTGTGATCCAGACTGATTGACAGATGCCTGGTGTGCAGCCTGCTGCCGCAAAGCCTCCAGAGTAGGGCATGTCTTCTGTGCCTCACAGAATGCTTCCCTGGTGGGTCCCCCTTCCTGCTGCCACTGCTCAGCTCAGGGTTTTCCCCCAGTTCAGCCACCTGTTCCCCTGTAGGCTCTGGGGCAACACCCTCAAGTTCAGCTTCCTCCCGGACTGTGGGAACTTCTGGAGTGGGTTTTCCATGCCCCTTGCCCTTCCTCCTTATGGCAACCACCTGGGCCACTCTTTCAGGCACCTACACCTGAATGGGCTGTGCCTGCCATCACACAATGAGGTCTCCAAACCCCTGGTGTGAGTCTGGGGCCTGGCCTCTAGGCCCCAGACTCACACCAGGGCAAGGCAGGATCCTGTAAACAACAGATACTTTTCAAAAGGGGTTGTATTAAAGTACCATCTTTCATGGCATGTTACCCCCAATTTCTGCCTGTTTGTCAGTGTGTTTTTACTGTCTCACTGGGATCCTGCTAGTTAGTACCCCAGTGCTCATATTTTGTGGCCTATATGTCAGTATGAGTTTCTGTGTGTCAGTATACTTTACTGTCTCACTGGAGTTCTGCTAACCAGCACTCCAGTGCTCATGCTCTCTCTGTGTACTAACGTTGTCACTATAGCCTAGTGACTTCATATACCAATTCAGATTGGCACACTGGACCCTCCTTATAAGTCCCTAGATTATGGTACCTAGGTACCAGGGCATTGGGGTTCTAGGAGATCCTTATGGGCTGCAGCATTTCTTTTGCCACCCATAAAGAGCTCATACAAACCTTTGTTCAGTACTGCCACTGCAGCCTGAGTGAAATAGTGTCCACACTATTTCACAGCCATTTTCACTGCACTGAGGTAACTTATAAGTCACCAGTATGTCTAACCCTCAGTTCCTGAAGGCTAGGTGTTAAGTTACAGTGTGTGAGGGCACCCTTGCACTAGCAAAGGTGCCCCCACATTGTCCAGGACCAATTTCCCGGACTTCGTGAGTGCAGGGACACCAATATAAGGGTGTACTACATATATGTCAATGCATATATGTAGCTACACAATGGTAACCCCGAATATGCCATGTGAGGTGTCTAAGATTGTGAAATTGAACCCCCAATCCAAATCTGGTATTGGGGGGCCAATTCCATGCACCCTGGGGGATCCACCATGGACCCCCAGTACTGCCAAACCAGCTCTCTGAGATTTCCACTGCAGATCCAGCTGCTGCCACCTCACACACAGGCTTCTGCCCTCTTGGGGTCTGGGCAGCTGAGTCCCAGGAAGGCGGAAGAAAGCATTTCCTTTGGCAGGAGGGTGTTACACCCTCTCCCTTTGGAAATAGTTGTTACAGGCATGGGAGGGGTAGCCTCTCAGAGCCTCTAAAAATGCTTTGAAGGGCACAGATGGTGCCCTCCTTGCATAAGCAGCTCTACACAGGTTCAGGGAACACCAGTCCCTGCTCTGGCACAAACCTGGACAAAGGAAAGGGGAGTGACCACTCCCCTGTCCATTACCACCCCAGTGGTGGTACCCAGAGCTCCTCCTTACCCATCTTGGATTCAAGGTGTTGGGACCCTCTGGGAGCATCTGAGTGGCGAGTGCCAGAAGGTGATGTCAGAGACCCCTTCTGATAGGTGCATACCATGTGTAGGTAGCCAATCCCCCTCTCAGGGCTATTTAGGGTCTCTCCTCTGGGTGTTTCCTCAGATTCGGTTTGCAAGACTTCTCCAGGACTCCTCTGCATACTCTGCTTCAGCTTCTGACCGTCGGATCAACTGCAGACTGCTGCAAGAACCACTGTAACTGCAACAAAGTATCCAGGAAGGATACTGTGACCTACAACTTCAGCTCCAGCCAGCATTTGCAACAGTGTCCAAGGTGTGCACGCTCTGAGGACTGCCTGTCTTCACCTTGCACCAGAAGAACTGAAGGAATCTCCTGTGGAGTGACAGAGTCGCTTCCCTGCTTCAGCAGGCACCCTTCTGTGATGACAACTCTGGGACTCCTCTTCTGTTGATGAGCATGATCACAGGAACACAGATGGTGAACTGAAGTGACCCAGACTGCCCAAAGGTCCAGCTGTCCAAATTTGTTGGAGGTAAGAGCTTGCCTCCCCTTGCTGCGACAGTACCCTTCTGCACCGCTTCTTCTGCACCTCCTTGGGCTTCTGTGCACTTCTTCCAAAAAGTCCTTTGTTCACAGCGTAGCCCGTGTCCCCAGAACTCTATCTTGTGATGCTCAGCTCCCTGAGTTGTTCTCCAGCGGCATGGGACCCTCTGGTGTAGTGCTGCGATGACCGCACTTTGCAACTCCTTTGTCCCCATGTCCTGGGACTCCCGTGGGTGCTGTCTGGTCTTCTGAGGGCTCTCTATAGTGCTGAGAACCCCCTCTGTCTCCTCAGTCTGAGTTGAGACCCCCAGGTCCCTCCTGGGCCCGGGAAGCAGCATTTTGATGCAAAATGCAAACTTACTTGAACGAAGGATTGTTGGAAGAACCCAGCACCACAAACTGCTTGCATCCATTGACTCGACGTGGGACATCTTTCGCACCAAGCAGGAACCCGGAGCTATCTTCTTTGGTGCAGTTCTGTACTTTTCTTTCAACCGGAGAATCCACTTTTGCACCTTCTTCCAGGTTGGCAGGGGCTCCTGTTCTTCCTGGACTTCTGGACTTGGTCTCTTCTCTTCACAGGTCTTCAGGTCCAGGAATCCATTGCTGGTTTCCTGCAGTCTTGCTTGGTCCTTGCAAAAACCTTTTTCATGACTTGGAGTGTGTTCTGAGGATACTTGCTGTACTTTACTCCTGTTTTCCTGGGCTCTGGGTTGGGGTATTTTACTTACCTTTGGTGTTTTCTTACACTCCCAGTCCCCCTCTACACACTACACTTGCATAGGGGGAATTTGTTATTCGCATTCCACTGTTTTAGTATATGGCTTGTGTTGCCCCTAGGCCTATTGCATTCTGTTGTGCTTTTTCACTATTTGCACTATTGTCTGACTGTGTACTTACCTGATTTTGGTCTCTAGTGCATATATTATGTATAATACGTACCTTCAGAAGGAGTATTGCCTCTAAGAAATTCTTGGCCTTGTGTCACTAAAATAAAGTACCTTTATTTTTAGTAACCCTGAGTATTGTGTTTTCTTGTGCTTAAGTACTATATGACTATATGTGATATTGCAGGAGCTTTACATGTCTCCTAGTTCAGCCTAAGCTGCACTGCTACAGCTACCTCTAGTCAGCCTAAGCTGACAGACACTGCCTACATTTCACTGAGGTGGATCACTGCACCTGGTACAAGGTGTAAGTACCTCTGGTACCCACTACAAACCAGGCCGGCTTCTCACAGGGGTATAAATATTAGACCCAAAACCCCAGACTTTAGATCACCTCAAGATCGCCTCAAGATCACTTCCAGATTCAAAAGGAACCTCTGCCAAGGGGAAGAGCTGATGAGAAGTACTGCCTTACCTGTGACTGTGCTTTGATGGGCTATCGTGCAGTTGATGCGTCTGCCTGTGAAAGGGAACAAAGACTGGACTTAGTTGTGCATTCCTGCTTGAGAGGTATCTCCAAGGGCTTGGACCAAGCTTGCCCTCTGTTTTTAAAGCCTCAGGGACAGCAAAGGCTTCACCAACCAGACTCTGAGTCTGCATGCTGTGGACTCAAGCTTGTCAGAGGGTGCCATTCCAGTTTCTGGGCCCCTGAGAGCGAATTTCTGATTAAATCCTGTGAAACGACGCTGGACAATGACTTCGTGAGGATGCTGCTACACGGAACCCGTGATGCCACTTGCTCCTGAAGCCGCAGACCTCGCAGAAGCACCAACCTCACAGATCCCGCGTCACTGATGCTGTTGACGTCCCAAGAACTCACAAGATTGGAGTGTCGTAGCACTGACGTTTGTAACACATGACCATGTCGCAGTGGCTGTGACCCTGTGATGTGACCACAACCCCGTGACGCCACCCCCCCCTCAGCGTTGTGACTTCGCCGGACTTTGACTTTGCCGGAAGTGCCCCGGGACTGTCTTCTTGCAACCGACTCAGTCTCACCTCCACCGCTCCGCAGCAAGGACCCAACACCTCCTCGTGACGCCTCTGCTCCTTTGCCTCGCAGCACCGCTACCGATGTCACCTCGGATCCAGCGACGCCTCGCTCCCTGACTCTGTGCACCGGCCTGTGTTTCCATTTTTGCTAAGGTACTGCACTTGGGGGTCCATGTGACTCGGTAAATGGCACCAGCAGCATCCCATTATGGGAAATGACTCCCTCACAATGCCGCCTAACATCAAATTGCAGCATTGGTGCTTCTATGCACTATTTTTGTGTTTTTAATGGCTAAAATCATACTTTTAACTGTGTACTGTGGATTTTTATTGTATTTGGCCTTGTTTACTTAGATAAATATTTACGATTTTTCTAAACCTGTGTGGTGGCCATTTTGTAGTGTTTCACTGCATTACTGTGTGTGTTGGTACAAATACTTTACACATTGCTTCTGGGTTAAGCCTTTCTGCTTATGCCAAGCTATCAAGGGGGTGAGCAGGGGTTAACTGGGTGTGTTTCTTCTTTGCCCTGACTAAAGTGAGGGTCCTTGCTTGGATAGGGGGCAACGTGACTGCCAAGCAAACATTCAATTTCTAACTTTGGTGATCAGCGGTGAGGATTGGACTTGTATTTGTACTTGACATACAGCGATTAAGTGTACACTTTTGAACTTGTCATAGGGAACTCTTTGTTCTACCTTGGAACTTTGTACTTTTTGACTTGCCAACATGTCTCAATCTGGAGATGCACCAACTGGAGCTGTTTTTGAGTTGGAGAAGCTGGAGAGTTATACAGTTGTTCAACTGAAACAGTTCAGTAAGGATCTTGCCTGTCCCATTAGGAGCTCCACCAGGAAGGAGGAGCTACAAAAGGCGCTGAGGGCCTGGGTGACAGCCAAGGAACTTCGGGGGCACACAGAGGAAGAGATTGATGGTGCAGAGGTGCACAACAGCCATGAGGGCATAGAAGAGGTACCTGTACTGCCTGGGGGGATGGTCTCCTGGGTGGGTAGCATTGTGTCTTCTAAGGGTCTGACTCCTGAAGAGTTGCAGGACAAACAAGCAGAGAGGGTGCACCTGTTTGAATTAGAGAAACATAAGCTGGAGAGGGAGATGGAAGAGAGGAGGATGGCCATTGAGGAGAAAAGGATGCTCTTGGCTCATGAGCTTAGTTTGAGCGAACTAGATCAGAGGGGCCAGTCTAGTAGAGATGGTGGCAGCAGTACCACAGTGTAGCCTGAGAGGAGGTTCACGTTCCCAAAGACCTAGTGAAGGACTAGAAGAGGAAGGATGATATCTACTTGTGGTTTAAGGGGTATAAGTCTGCTCTCCACATGAACATGGTCCCTGAAGCTCATTGGAGGGCTGTCTGTGGAAGCACTTTGAGGTAGAGGGGAGGGATACTTCGACATCCTTAGGGGATCCTCGGCGGCTCACTTACTCTATCATGAAGGACGTCCTACTCATAAGGTATGGCCTCACCCCTGAGCAGTACAAGGACAAGTTTAGGTCCTATAAGAAGTAGGAATCCCAAACATGGTTAGAATGTGTTGACTCTTTCAGCAGGTCACTGGATGGTTAAGTGAAGGGCAGTACGGTAACAACTTAAGAGGGGCTGTACAACTTAATTGCTTGGGAGCAATTGTACAGTCTTTGTTTTCCAGAGCTGCACCAGCACCTGATTGACAGCAAGCTGACTAACCCCAGGAAGCTTGCGCTGGAAGCAGACAATTGGGAGAGCACCAGGGTCCAAAAGAGGTATGGGGTAGACGACGCCAACGGTGGGTAGGGTCCTTCTCAGAAGAAATAAGGGGGTAAGGGTAAACAGGGAGGGTTCCCTAAAGGGCCGCAACCTAGTTCCTAGGGTAAGGATTACCATCCCACAGTTGAGAAGTGTTACACCTGACAGCCTTAGATTGGTCCCCCTTAACTTTTTGTATGCCTCCATCACTTTTTGGACACAGTTGTTTGCTGGTTGTAGGGCTCTGCACACTTTACCACTGCTAACCAGTGCTAAAGTGCATTTGCTCTCTCCCTTAAGACATGGTGACATTGGTTCATAGCCAATTGGCTAATTTAGTCGACTTGTAAGACCTCAGTAAAGTGCACTACATGTGCCCGGAGTCTGTAGAATAAATGCTACTAGTGGCTTGCAGCACTGATTGTGCCATTCACATAAGTAGCCTCTTAACCATGCCTCAGGCCTGCTAGTTTCACTGCCACTTTGACTTGGCATTTAAAAGTACTTGCCAAGCCTTAATCTCCCCTTTTTCTACATATAAATCACCCCTATGGTAGGCCCTAGGTAACCCATAGGGCAAGGTGCTATGTAGATAAAAGGCAGGACATGTACCTGTGCAGTTTATATGTCCTGGTAGTGTAAAAGTCCTAAATTCATTTTTACACTGCCGTGAGGCCTGCTCCCTTCTTAGGCTAACGTTCGGGCTACTCTCATATACTGTTTGAGTGGTAGATTCTGATCTGAAAGGAGTAACCAGGTCATATTTAGTATGGCCAGAGTGGTAATACAAAATCCAGCTGACTGGTGAAGTTGGATTTAATATTACTATTTTAGAAATGCCACTTTTAGAAAGTGAGCATTTTTCTGCACTTAAATCCTTCGGTGCTTTACAATCCACATCTGGCTAGGTTTAGTTGACAGCTCCCTTGTGCATTCACTCAGACAACCCCAAACACAGGATGCTCAGTCACACTTGCACACATCTCCATATTGAATGGGTCTTCCTGGGCTGGGAGTGTGGAGGGCCTGACAGTTACATGTCAAAGGACAGTAGCCTGCCCTCACACAAAGGACTGCCACACCCCCTACTGGGACCCTGGTAGACAGGATGGAACTGAAAGGGGACCTTGTGCACTTCTAAGCCACTCTTTGAAGCCTCCCCCACTTCAAAGGCACATTCAGGTATTTAAGCAGGGTCTCTGACCCTACCAACTCAGACACTTCTGGACAAGATACCACTGGAGAAGAATCCCTGAACCAGAATCTGCAACCTGACAAGAGAAACTGCCTGGCTGCCCAAATGACTCACCTGACTGCTTTTATGCATAGGACTGCTGCTCTGCTGTTGCCCTGCTGCCTTGCTGCTTCTGGCTCTGCTGAGAAGTGTTCTCCAAGGGCTTGGATAGAGCTTGCTTCCTGTTCCTTGAAGTCTCAGGACCAAAAAGACTTCATCCTGCAAAAAACTTGTTGTGCGGTGAAAATTAGACGCACTGCCTGCAAGAAATGGCGCACAGCCTGTATCGCTGTGAGAAAATCACTGCACGCTGAACCGGAACGACCCAGCCTGGCTCCCCGAAGTGGAGATTGACGCAGTGCCAGAGTTGCAACTGGAACTTCGATACATGGCACACGGAATTATCGCAAAGCCGAGCAGGAATGACGCAGTACGACTTCGTAAAAGAGGAATCGACGCAGCGCCTGCCGTGCGGTAGAAACTTCCACGCATCACCCACCGGATCAACGCAGCCCCTGTGACTTCGTCGTGCACGCCCAGGATTTCAACGCATCGTCCCCGGGGCGTCCGAAAACCCCGCAACCCGAAGATGGTCCCAGTCTACATGCTTGAAATCGACGCAAAGCCTGCCCTGCGTGAAAACTCACTGATGCATCGTCTGTGTGCGCCAGAAAAATCAATGCATACCTCCCTGTTTTCCGAGCATCTCCTCCTCTGTGGTCCCTTGCGGAGAATGTGAACCAGTTACTTTGTGCTTGCAAGAGAAATTTGTTGTGTTTTAAAGACTAAAGACTTTTTTATAATTTCCTAAGTGATCTCAAAGGGTACTTATTGAAACTTGATCGTTTTGACATGCATTTAACCAGATAACTATTATATATTTTTCTAAACACTATCTGGTGTATTTGTGTGGTGCTTTACTGTGTTATTGCATGATGTATTGCACAAATACCTTACACATTGCCTTCTAAGTTAAGCCTGACTGCTCAGTGCCAAGCTACCAAAGAGTGGGCACAGGATAATTTGGATTGTGTATGACTTACCTTGACTAGAGTGAGGGTCCTTGGTTGGACGGGGGTAACCTGACTGCCAACTATAGACCCCATTTCTAACATTGGTGATCAGCGATGAGGATAGGACTTGTATTTATGCAGTGACATACAATAGCTAAGTATACACTACCTACCCACAGCTAAAGGTCAACTTGATTTTTTTTATCTTTATCTGCAATTTCATTTTCTGCCTGATTTTTAACTAAATCCTCATTCAACATGTCTCTGGCTGGGTCTCAAGCAGGAGCTGAAGATTTTGACCTAGCCAAGATGGAGACATATACTGTTAAACAGCAGAAGGGGTTCTGCAAGGAGCCTCCGAAAAAGGAGCAATACCAAAAAGGCGCTGACGGCCTGGGCAGAAGCCCATTCTGATGAGAATGTTGAAGAGGAGGGTCCAGAGGATGGCCCCTCAGAGGATTTATTTCCAGTAGTGGGGGATGTTACCCCAGAAATTGTGCCCCCCTGCTAAACCAGGGAGCAGTGTCTCTAGCCATGGCCTGATCACAGAGGAAAGGAGGGAGGAGAGAGAATTTCAACTACAAATGGCAAAGTTAAAAACTGAAGCTCAACAGGAGGAGAGGAAGGCAGAGAGAGAAGCCAAACAGGCTGAAACTGAGAGAGCAGCCAAGCAAATTGAGGCTGAGAGAGCCTTGGCTGAAAATATATATTTTGTTGGCTCATGAACTGAGTCCCAGGGAGCTGGATATTAAGGGAAGACAGTCTGAGTCCAGCAGTGATGGTGGAAGCACATGTTCAGGACCTGCAGGAGAAGGGAAGGTTTGTATACCTAAAAATGTAGTGCCAAGTTATGTGGTGGTAGATGACATTGACAAGCGGTTGGCTGCTTATGAAGTTGCACTAAGGACTCATGGGGTCTCTGAAGAGCAATGGGGGGCGGCCTTGTGGTGGTATGTACCAATAGTGGGGAGGGACACACTCCTTGCACTGAATCCTAAGGATCAAAACAAATACACACCCATGAAAACTGCTTTGCTTGCCAAGTTTGGGCTGACACCTGAGAAGTACCGTCAGAGTTTCAGGGACAGCAGCAAACTCCCCACACAGAACTGGGTGAACTTTTTTGATTTCTCCAGTAAGGCACTGAATGGATGGGTGCGTAGCAGTAAAGTAGATGACTATTTGGGGTTATAGAATTTGATCCTGAAAGGGCATACGTTCAGTGTTTGCTTTACAGAGGAGCACCAGCACCTAGTTGACAGTAAGATGACTGATCCTGGAAAGCTTGCTGAGGAGGTGGACCTCTGGGTTAGCATCAGAGTGTCCAAAAAGGTACCTTGGGGGGACACCCACAAAGGTGTTCAGGGTTCCCAACAGAAGAAAGAGGAGGCAGAAAAAAGTAAACATAAGGAGTTCTCAAAAGGTCCCCAAAACAATTCCTGGGGGGGCGGTGGTACCCAGTCCCAACCTGAGACTGAGAAGAGGCCAGGATACTTTGACAAAAAGCAAGGGAGATTTGTCCCCAAATGCTTAGTGCTTCAAGCATGGACACTCTAAGAGTGACTCCCAGTGTCCCAAGAGGGCACGGCTCCCCACTGGAGGGTAGACACCTAGGCTGGCTAGTGTCACGCTCGATGAGGAGGCTATCCTAGCTAGCTTTGATGAGCAGATAGAGGTGTCACTAGTATCCCGGGGAGATAAAGAAATGGTGCCAAAAGCCCACAAGCCTGCAAATACTTCCAAGTATAGGCAGTGGGTCACCATTGATGGGCAAAGGGCGGAGGCTCTGCATGACACAGGAGCCAGTATGACTACTGTAAGGGCGGAGGCTCTGCGTGACACAGGAGCCAGTATGACTACTGTAAGGGGTCAGCTGGTGTCAGCAGAGAAATCATCCCTTATACGTTCCACCAGGTCATAGTCGCTGACAATCGTGAGAGTCACATACTGGTTCCCTTTGAGTGGGGGGGTCTTCGGTACTCTAAAAGTAGCTGTGATGCCTGTAGATTGTCTGTTAGGCAATGATCTTGAGCACACTGCCTGGAAGGAGGTAGAGCCTCAGATCCCACCTGGAGATGTTAGGTTTGCATGAATGGGCCTGCATGACCACACGGTCCATGGCTGCCCGGGAAGGGAGTCAAGGGTGTTTAGACCCTGGAACAATGGCCCAGACACCTACACAGAGGAAGGGCAAGGGTACGGGAAACCCGCCCCAGGTATTCCTGTGGTGGTTGACAGGGTCCCAGAAGAGGAGGCCCCTGAGCCAACTGGGGAAGAGATTGCTGACCTGGGTAACCTACCTTAGCTTGCTGGCTGGCAAGTGGAGGGCGGGCCAACCAGGGAGGAATTCTGCAAAGTGCAGAAGGAGTGCCCCACTCTTGAGGGTCTGAGGCAACAGGCTTCAGCCCAAGTAGCAGGTGAAGCCTCTGGCAATCACCATACATACTGGGAGAATGATCTCCTCTACAGTGAGCCTAAGGTTCCGGCCATTAGGGCAGCGAGTGTGCTGGTGGTCCCCCAGTGTTACCGGGCCTTCCTACTGGGCCTGGCTCATGCCATCCCCCTGCCAGGACATTTGGGCCAAGACAAGACCTTTGCCAGGCTTGTCACCCACTTCCATTGGCCTACAATGTGGATAGCCTCAGATAACTTCTGTAGGGCCTGCCCCACCTGCCAGTCTAGTGGGAAGACAGGGAAAAGGCTTGAGGCCCCCCTGATCCCACTCCCCGTCATTGGCATCCCCTTTGAATCCCAAAAATACCCTAGGCAATAGGTTTATCCTGGTTTTGGTGGACCATGACACCCACTATCCAGAGGCAATCCCTCTAAGTACTGTGACTGCACAGGTGTGACCAGAGCTCTGATGGGGATATTTACCCATGTGGGGTTCCCAAAGGAGGTTGTGTCTGACAGAGGCACAAACTTCATGTCAGCGTACATGAAGCCCATGTTGGCCTACCGGTTTACCACCCCTTATCATCCTCAAACCAATGGGCTTGTTAAGAGATTCAACAAGACCCTAAAAGGCATGATCACTGGCCTACCTGAGTACATGAGGCGTAAGTGGGGCATCCTCTTGCCATGCCTTATCTTTGCTTATAGGGAGGTGCCCCAGAAAGGGGTGGCATTCAGCCCCTTTGAACTTCTCTATGGTCACCCTGTCAGGGGACTACTAAGCATAGTAAAGGAGGGATGGGAGAAAGCTCCCAGGAAACCTCCCCAGGGTGGGGTCAGTTACATGCTGGCCCTCCGCAACCAGACACAGCACTTCTGGAAGCAGGCCAAAAGCAACCTTGAAGCCAGTCAAGAGGTGATGAAGGAGTGGTATGACATGAATTCTCACCTGGCGACAAAGTTTGGGTGATGGAGCCAGTAGAACCTAAAGCTCTCCAGGACCGCTGGACTGGCCCATTTGAAGTTAAGGAGTGCAAGGGGGAGGCCACTTACCTAGTGGTCCTCAAGACACCCTCTAAGGGTTCTCCACCACAACCGACTTAAGCCTCATTTTGAGAGGCCTGACGTCAGTATGCTCCTTGTGACAGATGAGGGCATGGAAGAGGAGAGTGAGCCTCTCCCCGTCCTCCTTTCTGCCAAATTAAGTGATGGGTCAGTGGAGGGTGTTAATCTCTCTGACCCCCTTGACTCTAGATCAGAAGGGAGACTGCTACGAGTGGGTGGAGTAGTTCTCTTCCCTGTTCTCCCTCACTCCTGGACTCACACACTTGTGTGTCCGTGACATTGACACAGGAAACAGTCCACCTCTAAGGAATATGATTTACAGGGTGTCAGACAAAGTGAGGTCTAGTATCAAGGATGGAGTTTCCCAGATGCTGGCTCTTGGGGTGATAGAGAAGTCCAGCAGTCCCTGGTCCAGCCCAGTGGTGTTTGTTCCCAAGGTTGCTGCCCTGGTGCCAAGCCAGAACTTAGGTTCTGCGTGGACTACTGGGGTCTCAACTCTGTCACAAAGACAGATGCTCACCCCATCCCTAGAGCTGATGAGCTTGTAGACAGGCTCGGTGCTGCCAAGTTCCTTAGTACCTTTGACCTCACGTCAGGGTACTGGCAGATTGCCTTGACTAAAGGGGCTCAAGAGAGATCTGCTTTCTCCACTCCTGAGGGCCATTACCAGTTCATAGTAATGCCCTTTGGATTGAAAAATGCCCCCGCTACCTTCCAACGGTTGGTTAACGGGGTCCTAGCTGGCAAGGATGCCTTATGCGCAGCCTACCTAGATGACATCGCCATCTATAGTTCCAGCTGGGAGGAATACCTGCTATACCTCAAGGAGGTGCTTCAGGCCCTGCAACAGGCAGGCCTGACCATCAAGGCCAGTAAGTGTCATATTGGGCAGGGTTCCCTGGTGTACTTGGGACACCTAGTAGGTGGTGGCAAGGTGCAGCCCCTTCAGGCCAAGATTGAAACTATCAAGACCTGGCAACCACCTAGAACCCAAACCGAGGAGAGGGCCTTCTTGGGCCTCACTGGTTATTACCATAGGTTCGTCAAGGGCTATGGGACCATTATGTCACCCTTGACAGAACTCACATCCAAAAAGCAACCTAGGTTGGTGAATTGGACAGCAGCTTGTAAGAAAGCCTTTGGCTCCCTGAAGGAACCTATGTGCACTGCCCCTGTGCTCAAGGCACCTGACTACTCTCAGGAATTTATTGCACAGACAGACTCTTCAGAGCATGGCACAGGGGCAGTTCTAGCCCTGGTTTTATAAAGGAAAACCTACAGAGGGGGGTCCCCGTAAGTGTTATGCATGTGACTAGGTGGGTCATGTGAGGGGGGATCACAAATGTCCCAAGTGAACACCGGCACCCACTGGTGCTCAGTCATAGAGTTTGGCCAGTGTAGCGCTTGGGGAACCACTCCCAAGACTCCTCCCTCCACTCTAGAACAGATGGCACATCAGGATATGCAGGCTACACCTCAGGTCCCTTTTGTGTCACTGTCTAGAGGAGATTCACAAACAGCCCAACTGTCAGTTTGAACTAGACAGGGAATCCACAAACAGGCAGAGTTACAGAATGGTTTAAGCAAGAAAATTTCTTCATTCTAAAAGTGGCATTTTCAAACTAGCAGTCTAAAAACAAACTTTACTAACAGATGTATTGTTTTAATTGTGACCCCAAACTCAACATTTCTATCTGCTCTCAAAGGGAAACTGCACTTTAATGATATTTAAAGGCAGCCCCATGTTAACGTATGAGAGAGATAGGCCTTACAACAGTGAAAAACAAATTTGGCAGCATTTCACTGGTAGGGCACGTAAGAAAAACACTGCACTATTCCCATGGGGCTACCTAGGGGTTCCTTACATTTACAAAAAGGGACGGTTTGGGCCTGGCAAGTGGGCACACTTGCAAGGTTTTATTGGCAGTTTAAAACTGCAAAAACACACACTGCAGTGGCAGGTCTGAGCCATGTTTACAGGTCTACGTATGTGGATGGCACAATTAGTGCTGTAGGCCCACTAGTAGCATTTGATTTATAGGCCCTAGGCACCTCTAGTGGGGACGTACTAGTAAATCAAATATGCCAATTATGGAAAAGCCAATTACATATACAATTTCACATAGGGAGCACTTGCACTTTAGCACTGGTCAGCAGTGGTAAAGTTCCCAGAGTAACAAAAACAGCAAAAGCAGAGATCAGCACATCGCAACAACTTGGGAAGTAGAGCAAAATGTTAGGGGAAACCACGCCAAGGGTTCCAGGTCTAACAGAAATGTACAATGTTACTGGTTGTATTGTGACATCTACCTCCAAAAGTTTACTAAGACATTTAACGCCTAAATGGTAGAAGCGTACCTCCTCTGTGCCTTGTCGTTTCTGTCCACAGCTAAAGGAAACTGAAGAGCACTTCCTCTTTTTCTGCCCACAATATTCACACCCTCCTGGGAGATGGATAATTCCTGTTTGTAAGCTCTTGGGTGCCAGACGCTATTTAAATCCTTAAATGTGACTCGAAGGTGGAGATAGTCGTTGCTGTAGCCAAATATCTGGAGCAAGCATGGTGCATAAGACGGAAAGACATGTCCTAATGGAAATTCTTGGAATGACAAAGCACCCAGACTGTCTAGCTATCGGACAGATACTTTGAACTTACATTTGATTACTCCATCTCCAATGTAGACCTGTTTGCCATATGCATACACGTACTTCAAGTTAAATTTGTAGCTTGCACTTACACAATGCATATGTGTTTTAATTCTTTTACATGTGTAAATAATACATATTTTTATCTATTTTTTTAAAGATCTGAATACACCAGGTGATTATATATACTAAATTTTATGAATGTATTTATGTATACTTTTATGGTTGTTATACCAAATTAAAGTAGATATTACTACTACTGGTTGTATTGTGACATCTACCTCCAAACGTTTACAGTGACATTTCGTAAAGACTTTGTACGTAGTTGATTTGCAGGTTATCCTAGTGCAACAGGTCCCATGGTATTGGTTGTATTGCCCTGCCATTTGTGAAGTATGCCAATTCCATTTAAGGCAAGCAGCTGTTGAAATGTGCAGGTCATTATCCCTTGGGAGGATGACCTGAGAATGCCATCTTGCCTCCAGTGCAGGCAAAACAGTGGCTAGGCAAAGTATGTCTTTGGCCATTTTGAGGCATCGTTGATTCTTATGCAGCCAGACCCAGGACTTTATGTGAATGGAGTCATCATGTGGTCAGTGCATTGTAAATGTGTCTGCTACCAATACCACTCTGGTGATGCATCTTGAGGCCTTTGAGACCATTGTTTTGCACACTGCGTAAAGTGTAATTCCTGTCCTCTATAGTTTCATCTTGGTTTAGCAGGTTGAAATGGAGCTAGGTAACCAGACACATCTCTGATTTGAGCATGATCTGCATATAGGTCACTCACATATGAGTTAACTTCAATCCAGAGTTAGCAGGCAAGGGTATTTGAATAAGTGACCACTGTTCTGATGTTTGGAGTTACTGAAATAGTGTTTGCTGGGTGTTGCAGTCATGTCACTCTCCACACTACACACACTTGACAGATGGTATCCTACCAGGTGACTGAACTTCAATTGAGATTTCAGAAATAGATGGAATTGGACAAGTGAACATAATTGTTTTGATTATTAGGGATACATGGTCTAGTGGGTTTTGCATTCCGGTCACTCTCTCTAGCTCCCCCCACAATATAAATTATATCCTCCCAGATGAGTAAACTTCATTTGAGAGTTAAGACACAGGGTTATTTAGGTATGAGAACACTGGGCTTGTGTTTTGAGTTGGAGTGACAGAGCTTCCTGGCCTTAGCAGTCATGTCACGCCTTCCACTTCATACACTTGATAACCATCATCCCCACAGGTAAGTGCACTTCATTTGTGAGTTAATAAAGAAGGGTATTTGTAGAACTGAACATTGGACTGTTGTTTGGAGTTAGTGAACCAGTGCCTCCTGGGAGTTGCAGTCAGATCACTCTCACTACTCCCCAATACCTGACAAATGTTATCCCACCAAGTGAGTTAACTTCATTTTTGAGTTGACAAACAGAGGTCTTTGGACAAAGGAACATTTTGCTGGTGTTTGGAGTTACTGAAACAGTGCCTCCTGGCCTTAGCAGTCACATCATTTGTAGGAAAGTACCCTCTTTCTTGACATGGTTACCCCCTTTTTCTGCCTGATGTCAGTGTGTTTGACTGTGTTCACTGGGATCCTGCTAACCAGGAACCCAGTGATTATGCTCTCTCTCCCAAAACTCTGTATTTCATCCACAATTTTCAGCACTAGCAGAGGTGTCCCCACAAACTCCTGGCCCATTTTCCCGGACTTCATAAGTGCGGGTTTGCCATTTTATGCGTGTACTGGACATAGATCACTACCTATGTCCAGCTACATAATGGTAACTCTCAACATAGGCATGTTTGGTATCAAACATGTTGGAATCATACCCCAATGCTTTTGCAAGCATTGATTGTATGAATCCATGTGCTATGGGGGCTCCTTAAAGGACTCCCAGTATTGCCATTACAGCCTTCTGAGAGTTTCCAGGCAGCCCAAGCTGCTGCCACCTCCCAGACAGGTTTCTGCTCTCCTGTTGCTTGAGAAGCTCAAGCCCAGGAAGGCAGAAATAGGTGTTACAGGCTTGGGAGGGGTAGCCTACCCAAGCCACTGGCAATGATTTAAAGGGCACATTTGGTGCCCTCCTTGCATAAACCAGTCTACACCGGTTCAGAAACCCCCAGTCCCTGCTCTGGTGCGAAACTGACAAACGAAAGGGGAGTGATCACTTCCCTGCCCATCACTGCCCCAGGGGTGGTGCTCAGAGCTCCTCCAGAGGGTCCCTGGGTTTTGCCATCTTGGATTCAAGTTTGACAGGGAACTCTTGGAACATCTGAGTGGCCAGTGCCAGCAGGTGACGTCAGAGCCCTGTCGTGATAGGTGGTCGCCCAGCTAGGTGACCAAAACCCCTTTCAGGGCTCTTTAGGGTCTCTCTCTTGAGTGGTTCCTCAGATTCGGATTGCAAGACTCCAGCAGGAATCCTCTGCACCCTCCACTTCGACTTCTGACCAAATAAACTGCATCTGGATGCTCCAAGACCCGACAAGCTGCAACAAAGAAGCAAGACACCTTCTGCAACATTGTATCCCAGGGAACTGCAACATTTCCCCAGTCGTGCATCCTCTGGGACAGCCTGTCTTCAGCCTGCATCAGAAGGAAGAAGGAATCTCCCTTGGGGTGAAGTAGTCACTCCTCTGCTTCTGCAGGCACCAACTGCAACGACGAATGGCTGCGTGGATCCCCTCTCCTGCTGAGTTGCGTGGATCCTACATCAAAGGTGGTGGACTGAAGTGGTCCCGACGGTCCTCTCTTCCAGCTGTCCAACTTGGGTGGAGGTAAGCTGTTGCCTGTCCACACAAGACAGTACCCCCGTGCACAGCGTCCTTTGCAGCTAACAAGGCTTGTTGGCATCCTTTCCATGAGATCTTCAGGTATCTTGAAGCTCCAGGCCCCAGCACTCCATCCTGTGAAGCACAGCTCCCTGAGTGGTTTTCTGGCGACGTGGGCACCTTTATTGTAGTGCTGCATGGGCCTCTTCCTCGACCTTCGTGTCCCCATCCTGTGGGACTCCTGTGGGTGCTGCCTGGGCTTCTGTGGGCTCTCTGTGTTGCTGAGGGCCCTCTCTGGCTCCCCCTCCTCGGTAGAGTTCACCTGGTCCTTCCTTGTCCCCGTCAGCTGACCGTGAGTTGTGCATGTGTCAAGGCTTGTTGGCGGAATCCAAAGACGGAAACCCAACTGTAATCCTTCTTCCAGTGTGTGACATCACTTGCATTCTCCAGGAACTCAATTTTGTCTTCTTTGGTGTAGTGCTGACTCGCCTTCTTCCACGTCGACTCACCTCTTGCACCGTCAGCTTGATGGGTAGAGGCTTCTGCCCTTCCTGGACTCTGCTGTGCCTCTTGGACTTGGGCCCCTTCTTCCACAGGTCCTCTTGTCCAGGAATCTACTGTTGGTGTCTTGCGGTCTCTTCTGGGTTTTGCATAAGTCTTCTTCTCTTCTCTGTGTGTGTTCTGGGAAACTTACAGTGATTTACTCCTGCTTTCCTGGTCGCTGGGGTTGGTTGTGGTACTTACCTTTGGGCTTTTCTAGTACTCCCCGCTCCCCTCTACACACTCCACTTACATAGGTGGGGGAGTGGCTTTTGCATTCCACTTTTTAAATATATGGTTTGTGCTCTCCCAGGCCTATTTCTCTCTATTGTGATTTTCACTAATTGCACTGTTTTCTAACTGTTTTCATGCCTATTTCTGCATATAAGTGTATACAATTTGTGTATTTCTTACCTCCTTAGGGAGTACAGTCTCTATGGTATTCTTGGTAATTGTGTCACCAAAATAAAGTACCTTTATTTTTGTAACACTGAGTGTTTTCTTTCATGTGTGTAACTACTGTGGGACTACAGTGGTACTGCATGAGCTTTGCATGTCTCCTGGATAAGCCTTGGCTGCTCATCAACAGCTACCTCTAGAGAGCCTGGATTCTAGACACTGACTTCACTACACTAATAAAGGATACCTGGACCTGGTGTAAGTACTATAGGTACCCACCACACACCATGCCAGCCATCTACATTGGTGGTGCAGCGGTGGGATAAGCACTTGCAATTGCCTTATTGCTCTGTCACCTGGTGCTTATACAGAAAAGAGCACTCCTTACCTAGAGGTATACATAGTACCTAGTACAGAAAGCTAGCCTCTAAAGTTTAGGCAAGCTAAGGTATAGGCCTAGCCCTTGCTCTAAACTTCTTTCTGAGAGACTAGAATTTAGGTAGGTTAGGTACACCCTACACTATCCTAACACACACCATGTCTGCAGCTGGACATAGCTCTGAGGTCATGGATTCTCCCTATATGAACCTGAACTTCAAGGAATTGAAGGGGCTGTGAGCAGAGAGGAAATTGGACAAGGGGAGGAACCCGAACAAGAGTCTGCTCTTAGGCCTCCTCCTCCAGGATGATCAGGATCAAGCTGGTAGCCAGGTGGAGAAGGAGGAAGAAGTAGATCCTAACCCCACTGAGGTAGAAAATGACATTCTAGAGGTGGGGATGGTTCCTCAAAGGATCACCACACTTCTAATAGACCAACTAGCATAGCTGGTAGTGGGAAGAGAAGCCACACTGGTAGGGCTCCTTCCACACCCATATGGCAAATAGAAATGGTCACAAAACCTGGGAATAGATCCACCTCTGCTCACTCTCACATCACTTCAGAATCCGAGGGATCACATTGCACAACTCCAGGGGATGACTCTATAGATGGAGGAGGCCAGGCTGAGGCTGGAGGAGGCCAGGCTGAGGCTGCAGTAGCAATAGAAAGCCCTAGATAGGGAGGGCTTGGCAGTGGAAAGAGAGAGACAGGGGTTGGGGTTAGCACCCAATGGTGGCAGCAGCAACTCAGGTTTCAGGGATTACAGAGACAGGGAGGACTCCATGGATTCCAGAAACCTACACAAAATTGTTCCCCCATACAAGGTGGGGGATTATATCTACAAGTGTTTTGCTGCACTTGCGGGGGCCTGTAAAGTTCAGAGGGTCTCTCAAAGGCGGTGGGCTGCTATTCTCTGGTTGTCCTTGTCTGACAAGGGAAGGGAAGGGATAGACTTCTCACTGTCAAAGAAGAGGATGCAGTCAACTACACAATTCTCAAAACAGTTCTCAAAACAGTTCTCTTCAATGGTTTTGGTCTCACAATTGAGCAATATAGAACTAAGACAGAGACAGAAAACAGGCCTCACAAGATTGGGTTGACTTTGTGGATTGTTCTGTGAAAGCTTTAGAAGTTTGGTTACGTGGCAGCAAAGTGTCGGACTATGGGGGCTTGTATAATCTATTACTGAGAGAGCATATTTTGAATAATTGTGTCTCTGATTTGTTGCACCAATACTTGATAGATTCAGATCTGACCTCTTCCCAAGCAGAGAAATGGGTCAGAACAAAGATGAGCAGAAAAGCTCATACAGGGGGTTTCAAAGACAAGAAGGAAGGTGGTAAGTCACATGACAAAGGTAGGGACAAAGATAAGGAAGAGTCTTCATCAGGCCCACAAAACTCTTCTGGGGGTGGGTCTAAATCCTCCTCCCAAATCAATCAGAACAAAAAGCCTTGGTGGTATATTTGTAATAACAAAGGCCATAGGGCAGGAGACAACTTCTGTCCTAAGAAAACCATCAAACCTCCTACCACTACTACCCCCACTCCTACAACTAGTGACCCTAGCAATAGCAGTGGTGGCGGGAAGACTAATATTACCAGACCAAGTCAGACCAAGGGTGTAGCAGGGCCAATGTCACAATGAGGGCCTGAGTGTTTTCTTTCATGTGAGTAATTCTCCTAGATAAGCCTCAGCTGCTCATCCACAGCTACCTCTAGAGAGCCTAGCTTCTGGACACTGACTACACTACACTACACTAATAAGTGATACCTGGACCTGGTATAAGGTGTAAGTACTATGGGTACCCATGACACACCAGGCCAGCCTCCTACATCATTCCCTCTTCTTCACATACTTGGTAAATGCTATACCCCCTAGAGAGCACACTTCATCTGTGAGTTACCAAACAAGGGTATTTAGAGAAGAGAACCCTGCACTGGTGTTTGGAGTGGCAGTAACAGTGCTCTCTCTAGTACACCGCTATACAAATATTATCCCCCCAGGTTGGTAAACTTCATGAGAGAGTTACCACACAGGGGTCTTTGGAGAAGAGGACTACACACACTATACAAATTGTATCCTCCCATGTGAGTACACTTTAATTGGGAGTTAAGAAACAAGAGTGTCTGGAGAAGGAAACACTGTGCTGGTGGTTTGAGTTGTAGAACAGTGCGTGCTGGGAGTTATAGTCATGCAACTCCCTGTAGTACACACACTATACATAAATGTTCTATCCCCAGGTGAGTACACTTCAATTGTGAGTTGCCAAAAAGGGGTGTTTGGACAAGTGAACACTGGGCTGGTGAGAGCAATGACAGTAAAGGTGGCAAAACGTGAGCAGTGAGCATCCATGACATAGCATTTTGGTGACATTTCTTCTGCTTTGACTTACTAGACTCCACTCCCCCAAGTATTCTAGTCAAGCCCTCAGGATGGCCAAGACCTTCTCCTCTCAGGGATAGAATTGTACTGGGGGAGTGGGCCACTTCCAGTCTTCTTGGTCTGCAGCTGGTGCCCGGAGACCAGAGAACAAACCTTGCCTCTGAAGTCATTCCACCTCTTCCTGATGTCCTCTGACATAGTCAAATATCCTGTCCCACGTTTCCATAAAGTGTGCTGGACTTGTGCTCCAAACAATTGCCGCTCTACTCTTATGATTTCATCCACCATGCCTCTCAACTCATCCACAGAAAAATGAAGATTTTTAGAAGGTGACATGGTGGGATTAAAAAAATGTGGCAGTGACTTACTGAAGAGGGATAGTGCAAAAGGGTGTGACTGGACAAAAGTGTGTGCTGGGTGTGAAAAGGGATGGTGAGAAAAATAGTGCCTAGTATCTGTGCTGCTGTGTTGAATGATTAGCTCTGGCTTCTGTGTGCTGCAGTGGTGATACAGAGGATTGTGCTGTGTGAAGAGGTGTGCTTTACAGTGCCCTTTGCTGGTGTGTCCAGTGTGACAATGTGTGTTAGCTGTGTTGTTTTCAAATCCATGCAATGCGCTGTTGTGTATTACTTTGGTGACCGCTGATGGCCGTGGTTCAAACCATCATTAGCTGACCACCAAGGGGTGCCCACCACAACTTTGGGCTTGTAATACAGACAGTGGTTGGTTGCGTTGCTGTCAGAGCTGGAGGTCGGACCGCCTATTTCCAGGCCTCTGTGCTGTTGCTGGTCTGCCTTTTTTGGTTTTCAGTCCTGCCTGTAAGACTCGTAATAGGGCGGTCTGAAAGACTGCCACCATGGTGGTCTTTTTAAGGCTGCCAACATGGCAGTCTGGCAGTCCGACCACCAAACTCTTAATGAGGACCTAATTCTGACAGATGAATATACAGAGCAAGAAGCATACTGAAGAGGTATGCGTAGGATAATATATTTTACATTAACATGTGTTAGTACAGGGATAACTACACAAAACTGAGCACTCAGCTACAGTGTAGGTAGATGACACACCAGGGTGGTTTCTGTTTAAAAAATTATAGATATTCCTTGAAGTCTCACTGACTTAGAGATGCACTTGCAGAGTTGTCTGCTCAGTTATAAATACAGTGCACAGGTTATTGTGGTGATTATATAGCTATTAACATAGGGGCAGATAAACTGAAACACCCACTGTCACACCCAGATATACACTCTAACATCCACTTCACGTCCAGACATACCACCTCACATGGACTCTCACACCCAGAGAGACACTCTCACACCCACGCTCGCAGAGACATACTCACAAAAGCAGCGTCTCAGTCAGAGAGACATTCTTTCACTCACTCTCCCATATGTACAGACCATATCCTACTCACTATCACACCTAGACAAACACTCTTACAAGCACTCTCAAATCCACACAAACACTGAAACACTTATTGTTACACCTAGAGAAATACTGTTACACCCAATCTCAAAGTTCTCATGTCTAGTTTCACATCCATACAGAGAATCTCAGCCACACTGTCAAAACCAGACACACACTCTCACACCCACTGTCATATACAGACACACACTGTTACACCCATTCTGACACCTAGATTGACACACTCACACTCAGGGGGTCATTCTGACAACGACCGCGGATGCACCGCCAACAGGCTGGCGGTGCATCCATGGGCATTCTGACCGCGGCGGTAGCGCCGCGGTCAGAAACGGAAAACCGGCAGTGTCCTGCCGGTTTCCCGCTGCCCTGGGGAATCCTCCATGGCGGCGCTGCAGGCAGCGCCGCCCAGGGGCCCCGCGACCCCCTTACCGCCAGCCTGGCGGTTTTGACCGCCAGAACCTGGCTGGCGGTAACGGGTGTTGCAGGGGCCCCCTAACAGGGCCCCACCAAGATTTTCAGTGTCTGCCAAGCAGACACTGAAAATCGCGACGGGTGCAACTGCACCCGTCGCACCCCTTCCACTCCGCCGGCTCCATTCGGAGCCGGCATCCTCATGGAAGGGGGTTTCCCGCTGGGCTGGCGGGTGGCCTTCTGGCGGTCGCCCGCCAGCCCAGCGGGAAACTCAGAATTACCGCGGCGGTCTTTTGACCGCGCAGCGGTATTCTGACGGCGGTACTTTGGCGGGCGGCCTCCGCCACCCGCCAAAGTCAGAATGAGGCCCTCAGTCTCATAGTAAAGCAAAGAGTCACACACCCATTCCCATACCCATATACTCTTCAGCCACTCTGACACCCACATGGACAATCATGCAAAACGGACACTATCACACCGATGCTCACACCCAGACACTGTCACACCAAGACAGACACTGTCACACCCAGTGCACACCTAGAGACAGTCTGTGACAACCAGTCTCACTCTGAAACACTCTCACAGCCACTCTCACACCCACAGATTCCGACACCCAATCTCACATCTAGACAGATAGTTTCACATCCAGCCTTACAGTGCCAAACATAGTTTTACAGTGATTTTAGACAGATAGTGAGATGGTTGCTAATAAATTCAAGTACATACCGAGGTAGTAGTTAGGTAGCAAGCAGTATCAGAGTGAATTTGTACACATAGTTACATACTATTGTACTTACCAACGCAGCAAGAAACATATTTATAGAGTCACTTAGAGACACATTTAGAGATTCAGAGAGTTAGCAAAAGAGCCTGTGGTATAGTTACTTAGACATCTAATGGCACGCTAATGAGTGACTCATACACTCTCTCAGATATGTAGACAGGTAATGACAGTCACACATATAGACAACTACTCCTTGGAACATGACTTCACCTTACTATTACAGAGGATGAGTATGCACTTTTACTCCTTCCTTGGGTTGACAATAAACATACATTTGTAAAGTATTAAACTCTGCTTTTAGTGCAAATAATGTATTACTCCATTACATAATCACTAGGAAATATGTATTTAGTAGTGAACACACTGGCCGTGCTAACTGGTTCTAGTATATAATTGTATCTTGTATTATGTAGAGGTAAATTAATTTTACATTTCATTTCTAGATATTCAGTTGTACTGGAAAAAGAAGAACCAGGATGCCTAATAAACAAGAAAGAAAAAGGAAACAGGGGAAACAACACTACCTAATTCAGACTGACAGTAAAAAGCCAGATAGGGTGGGGAATCTGGACAAGCAATAAGGAACAGCTGGTAGGTGCACTAAGGACATTCTAAAAAAGTATGTTGAAAATTGCAAACTAAAAAAAACGTGTCCAATGAAAAGAGGAGTCATAAATCAAATGATAAAGAGGAAGGATTGCACGCTGGTAAAAGTAGAAAATGTAACCAGGAAAGGAAGAAGTTGACTTGGAGACAAAAATAGTTTAAGAGTAAAAATGTTTTGAACTAGAGTAATACAACATTTGCTGAAAAAGATTAAGAAGTATAGAAAGAGAAGTGCTATAATTAAGCAGAAGCAACTTATTGAAAGTATAGTGGACACAACATTTGTTTTGAAAAGGAAAATTGTATCCTAATATTGAACAGAATGAAGACACCAGACAAAACATTAGTGTGCATGAGGAAAAGAACGTTAAGGAAAATGCGTGTTAACAAAAGTAATTTTTGCAAAGTTTTTAAAGGTGAATGGATGCACACATCAGACACAGAACCATTTTTAATGATGATAGCTACTTGAAAGCGAAACCATTATTGTATTCAATTGACATTAGTAGCTGATATGAAGTGAAGGATGGCACTCCCCTAGAAAAAGAATAGATAGTTTCTAGGAATGTACAGCAAGTGATAGCTGAAGAAGTACAAGGAAGGCGTACACAAGGTACTGTGTACAAGTATTTGTACTGACTGTCAGGAATCAACTGATAAATAGAAAAATGTCCTAAAACAATTTTCATGGATGAGTCTCAAACAGAATATTAAGATGCTTCAAGAATTAGATCAATGGTAAGTTATAAAATATACTAACTTATAACGTCATTCATTAATTGGCATGTCTCTTTACAAAAGTGTGTAGAAGCACTTTTCATCATATTAGACTGTTAGCTGTTCATCATTCAAAAATACACAATTTAGTTAGGAGACTTATTATGTAAAAAGGGCAGCTTTATGTTTAGGAGATTTGAATAGATCTCTTTTGCACTGTAGTGTGGCAGAGGTTGAGAAACTTTCTGAAGATATTCAGTTCCGTTTCTTACAGTATAATCAATTAAATGTGTATGAATCAATTCTAATACAAACTGTGCCCATTTCAAGCAATTATTTGAATGGAACCAAAACAGGGAAACTGCCACCAACTGAACTACAGAAAGGACTTAAAGGAAGAGTTGTGTATTTACCTCTAGATTTCAAGATAATATTGAAACTGTGGGTATTGAAAAAGATGTAGATGAACTACTCATTTTTCTAGTAAATGAAGTTCCAACCAAGAGAAAATAAATCTGGCAAGAAATAGTGAATGTGAATAAAGTAAAAAAGCTACAATATACTTGAAAGAAAAGAATGTTTTTTTACAAATCTATTCATTTTATGTTATATTGATGATGAAGCACTGCAATTAAGTGGCTACAATATACTTGATAGAAAATAATGTTTTTTTACAAATATCTTCATTTTATGTTATATTGATGATGAAGCACTGCAATTAAGTGGACGAATTGAAAAAGTGGATCAGCAGAATTCAGAAGAAATATATGGGCACTACAGTATTCATTTACTACATACTAAAGAAGTTACTGGGGATGCTATTCATCTGTTTCAAATGAAACAAGCTAGAGGAGCTCGAATGGGTGTGTGGGAAAAACGTTTAGAGGCTCGCTGTTTTCCACAGCTATTTCCCACAGGAGTAGGTGGGCACTACAATGAGAGACCTCTACAAATACCAGCAGCTTAATTTAGGTCAGCAAGACTCAGAAAACACTAGATTTTGACAATGTAGTCCGAATATCTTCCACCTGTTATTTGAGAGTCACTTGTCAGGACTCACTTATGCTGTGAACCATATTCTTAAAACAGGAGTCAATCTGCAAAGTTTTTCTGCAAGGAAGTTTGTTGATAAAATACAAGGTAAGGGTGAAAATCTGGAGCTCAACCTAACTAATTTGATGGCATGGCTATGTGGGGCTAATGAATACTTTTACCGTCATCATGGAGAACTTAAATGCTCCGCAACTTCGTTCCACCTACTTGGTTTGTAATACTTAATTGCACAGAGTAAGCTTGGGATGATTTACTACAATTTCTAAGAGAAGCAAGCTCTAATATTAAGGATATCCATTTAAAGACAGCAGCAGAACTTTGCTTTTTGGATCCTGCCAATGTATGTAGGCATTTCATTTAAGCAATGATGAGTTTTATATGCATTAAAACAAATCCCCCATTTTGGAGAAGTCACATATTTTTTAGGAGAAAAGAATACCAGGCAAGTTGTGCTCCTCATATACACATGCTCTTATGGATAAAGGATTCACCAAAACTTGGAACTGATTCTGTTGAGTGTGTACTTTCTTTCATAGAACAGTATATTACATGTAATATTACAGATGAGAATAATAACAAAACGCAGTGGCAGCAGGTTATCCAGTCCCAAACACATAGATGTGGCAAGTATTGCTGCCGAAGATACAGATGTAAAGGAACATTTTATACAAGGTGTTGTTTTGGATTTCCAAGGCCTATCATGTCAAAAGGAAGAGTGAACAGCTTTTTATCTTCAGTGGGTCACACCTTGACAAGAAAGTCAACCAAAAATACATATAGGGGGTCATTACGACCCTGGCGGTCAGAGACCGCCAGGGGTAATGTAGCGTCCGTACCACCAACAGGCTGGCGGTACGGAGGCCCTTATTACGACCGCGGTGGTAGCGCCGCGGTCGCACCGCCGGGGCCGGCGGTTTCCCGCCGTTTTAGCCCCGGCGGTGATAATCCGCCAGGGCAGCGCTGCAAGCAGCGCTGCCCTGGGGATTATGACACCCCTACCGCCAGCCTGTTTCTGTTGGTTTACACCGCCAGGAAGTGTATGGCATGGGCAGTGCAGGGGCCCCCTAACAGGGCCCCGGCCAGCTTTTCACTGTCTGCATAGCAGACAGTGAAAAGCGCGACGGGTGCAACTAAACCCGTCGCACGGCCGCAACACCGCCGGCTCCATTAGGAGCCGGCTCCTATGTTGCGGCCTCATCCTCGCTGGACCGGCTGGCGCAAACTTGGTTTGCGCCCGCCGGCCCAGCGGGAATGTCGTAATGGGGGCCGCGGGAGTGCGGCCGCATTGGCGGCCGCACGGTGGTTACCACCGCCGCCCGCCAATGTCGCAATGACCCCCATAATCTGAAAAGATCAGAGGCTTCCAAATATGATAACACGTATAATGGTTATAACAATTACAATCCTGTCATCCTGAAATTATGGAATGCAAATATGGACATACAGCTTGTTGCTTACAATTCCATTGCTGTTGCTCGCTATGTCACTTTACACATCACAAAGTCAGAGAAAACAGAGATGAAGGAAATGTGAGATGAGATTTTCTGCAGAAAAATCTCTATCTAAGAAATTATACAGTTTCAGCTTGAAAATGCTCTCAAATAGAGAGATAAGCTTATTTGAGTGTCTGAGTTTAGCTAGTTTGCTCTCAAATATTAGAATAATTGTTTGGGTTAGTCTAGGCCTTGCCAACATACAAAACAGAGTCTTGAAACCTTTTCCAGAAATTCAGTACTTAGCAGAGGTTCATCCAGAGAGTGCAGACATTGTAAAACAAATATGCTGAATACTTACTATCCAAAAAGAAGTCAATACCTTAAAAATATGCGTCTTTATGAAATTCTGCAGCACTATAGGTACAAAAATAATGTTTCAGAAAACATTGACAAAGGCAAATATGGTGTAGCTGGTTGCAATGGTTGTTTGGTTTGGCATGTAAAAGATAACTTAATAAACAACAGAAAACGTACTTGTTAAACTGCTGACAATGTTTTATTTTTTTATTTTGTACTTCTCCAGCTATTCAAACCTTGCCATTCTGAAACTGAGCTACGTGGACAGTATGACTGCTATTAACACTCTGTCAATGGTATAAAAGATACTACGTAGGTCCTCATTACAACTTTGGTGGGCCGAGGACTGCCACGGTGGTGATGGCGGTCGCACCGCCGCTGGGCCAGAGGAGAAGACCGCCATTTTATGACCATGGCAGTTTTTCCCCAACAGAATACAGCCAAAACACCAGTTCCGCCAATGCGGATGGACCACTGTAGCCAGCGGTAGGCACCTCCAGGCCAGTGGAGACCATGTTCCTGCTGACCATATTACAACCCAGCACACCGTTGTGGTTTCCGGGGCGGTTTCACCACCACAAAAAAGCCTGGCAGAAAAGAGCAACATAAAATAAAACACTGACCTTCAGGAACACAGACACGTCCACAGCTGCCATGGAACCCGAACTGGAAGTCTTCCCACAGCTCCTGCTGGCTACACAACTCCAGAACCAGCAATGGTGACGAAGACAATAGCCGTAAGTACATACACCTAGCATAAACTGGAGGGAAGGCCATTAGTACACACCCACACACAACACATATCCCCGGCACAGCTAGACACACCCACATACACTCATGCAAACATACACCCGTACCAACACACAAACACATCTACATACACACTCACACAAAAAAAACACACACCACGTCCAACGTACACCTGTCATCCACACACCATACCACACACACACACACCACCGCCACTGTCAGACACATCCACACACAACACCACCCAGTCACACAACCACACCATTATAACCAGACAAATGCATTGGCAGAGAGGTACAACACACACCTCCACAGGAAAACACATACGGCCAGCAACACGTAACAATGGCACACAACCAATAAAAACTATAAGACTACCAAACAATGTGTCACATCATACGCCACATCCACCCAACACACAAAGAACATCACAGATGCATCACAACACACACACCACTACCACACAATGCCACACAACAACAACACAACATTTCACAAGTCCATTGCACAACTCATCCACACAACTCATGCTGCTACACAGCCACATCACATATTCAGAAGATACACACCAAATCGCACGTATACAACACATACATGTGGAAGGAAAGGCAGGACAAGGTTGTAAACCACAACACCAATGGGTGGCTGGTGCAGATATATTAAAACAAATGTGTCATCATAAAAATAGACTATAAACAACATAGGCCTGCTTGCCAGTCCGAAAGTGTCCATTGCCTCAGACACAGTGGGCAGAGTCTTCGGCTCCAACTTGACTCCTGATTGCAAAGTGGCCTCCACATGGCAGGGGCATCAATGGGGCATGCAGGCACTTCAGGGGTGATGGGGGGTGGCCGAAGTGGGGGTTTGAGTTTGGGAAGGGGATCCTATGGTTTGGGAGGGGTGGTCCTAAGGTTTGGCTTTGGGAGGGGGACCTTTTGGTTTGGCTTTGGAAGGGGGGTCATCAGATTTGATTGGGGGTGTCTTACTCCTTAGTATGGCCCTTTGAAGTAGGGGCCCTTGCCTTTTGGGGGGTGGTAGTCTTTCCTGAGGGAGGGGTATGAGCAGTACAAGGGGGCCATTGTAGGACTGGGAGGTGGAAGGACTGGGTATGGTGAGGGCATGAGGGCGCTGGGGGAAACAGGCACAGGGTCAGTGGGAGGGAACAGGGCAAACTCAATCTTTTTTTAGGGCACAAGGGCAGTCAAGGAAAAATGGGTGAGAGTAGAGGGAGAGGGATTGGTTGTGAGGTGTGTCTTGGTAGGTGCCTTGGGTGCAGGTGTGTGGGTGGAAGCCATGTGTGTGCTGGGTGTCTGTTGGGTAGGTGAGTGTGGGCGTTTAGATGTCTTGGGAGGTGGGGTGGAGGAGATGCAGGGAGATGACAGGGTGGTGGATGTTTGAGTGTCGGTTGGGGTGGTGCCTGCAGGTAAGGTCGATGTGCTACATGTGGTGGCGTCGGTAGTAGTGGTGAGTGCGCATTTGGTGAATGGGATAGATGCATGGGGTCTGCTATTGTAGTGACGATTGGCATGATGGGACTTGTGGATGGATCTGGGAGTGTTGATGTGGTGAAAGCAGGTGTGAGTGGTGTAGTGTCTGTGAGGGAGGAGGTGGAGGAGTCTGTATAGGGACTGGATGTTGTTGTGTCTGCATGTGTCTGTTGGCTGTGTGCATGGCAATGGTGGGACTTGTGGTGCCTGTGTTTGTCTTTGCAAACCATGTCTGTTGAGGTGGATGAATGACAGTCTGACTGTGTGCTCTGGTTGTGTGTGGGGAGAGAGGAGTGGGATTAGACACAGGTGGCTGGAGGGGTGACGGATGTCAAAGGGACACTGGCTGCTATCAATGAGGAGGCCAGAGCCTGGAAGTATCTCTGCAGGCAAGTCAGGACACCGTGAATGCCTTCCAATAAGGCATTGGTCTGCTGCATCTATGATGCCAAATCCTGGCTGGCATTCACAAGGGTTGACTGCCCCACGGAGGTGGACCTCAGGAGGTCAATAGCCTCCTCATTGAGGGCAGCAGGGCTGGCTGGGGCTGGGGTAGAGGTGCCTGCATCAAAGGATTAGCCCACCCTCCTGGGTGAGCAGTCACAGGCAACTGGGTGGGGAGCTACAGGGAGGGTGGTGCTGGTAAGGGGGTGACAGACAAGGATGTGCTGGGCTTGTCCCAGATGGGTCCGCCACTTCCCGGGAGCATCCATCGAAGGAGAAATCCAAAGAGGATGTTGTCAATCCGGTCTCCACCGTGGCACTCCCCTCCGTCCCACTGGTCCCCTTAGCTCTGCTGGTTTCAGCCTCCTGCATCCCATAGGTTTCAGCTTCCCCACTCGCCGGTGCCCCTTCTCCTTCACCTGATGATGCTGATGCACACAAAGACAGAGGAGTAGAGGGAGGCAGGGTGGGAGAGAAAGAAAGGGTGCAATGGGTCAATACCTACACATCATTCACAGAGACTGACAACAAAAGTAACTGCTGGTATGACATACCATTGCAAACCTTCACATTGCAATGCTCAACTTTGGGAAATCAGAGGGGAAACATAAGCTATGCAATCTAATCCAACTAATGTGGGAACTTTGGCACCTTTGACTACATGAAGGGTCATACAATGCACAGTAGCATAGTACTTGGCAAACACCCATTGTTGTTTATATATCTACCCTGTACTCCTTACACTATTGATTCCTGCATGGCAAGGTAGCATGCCAACAAATCCTGAAACAATGTGGCGAGTAACATTTTATCCTCTGCAGCCATCTACACCTACAGTTTGAGGTAGCTGATTGAGATCACACCAATTACGTCTGTCATAGTGGCAGACTACTAGTGATGGCAATGCCCTGGCACCTCAGGTATACTGATGCTGATGGAAGTAGCTAGTCACCATAAAGATGACAAATGTCAGGAGACAATGGTGGTCATTATAACCCTGGAGGACGGTGTTAAAGCGGCGGTAAGACAGCCAACAGGACGGCGGTAAAAAATTTGCAATTACGACCATGCCGGAAACCGCCAACAAAGACAGCCACTTTAACACACCGACCGCCACAGCGGTACAAACAAACACTGGGGCGGTCACCGCCAACAGACAGGCGGGAGACAATGTACCGCCCACACTATTATGACAGGCCAATCTGCCACCCTTTCCGGGGCGGATTCACCGCGGATAAAAACACGGCGGAAACAGGAATTCCGAAGGGAAAACGCTCACCTCTACACCCCAAGAGGAACGAGGACACAATGGACCCGGAACTCCAAATTCTACATGCAATAGTCTTCCTGCTCTTCTACCAGAAGCACGAACGCCAGCGGCGAAGACCACAGTGAATACTGCACCAACGACACAGGGGAGGGAAAAAACAGGGACACAAACACGCAACAGCCCCACCCTCACCCACTACAACACACACACTAATGCATATTAATACATCACAGTTACACCCACCAAACCCCCCGGAAAAATGCAAAGACAATAGAAAATGAGTGTAACCATTGTAATATATTAAAATCAAGTAGGCAGAAATATCTATATATACACCATTTACAAAATATATACCAAGCATAGTAGTCCAGGTAGTGCTCCAATTAAGTCCGTGGAACACTGGGCCTACACGTTATGGGCGAGGCCCACACAAGATCCCCGACCATGACGGAGAGAACACTGCAGGGGCATCAGATAGCAACTAAACAGGCACCTCAGGGGGAGGGAAAGGGGGGCACCTCAGCCGGTTGAGTGCACGATGCCAAATCCACGAGGTGGGCCACATGCCCACTGTTCAATTCTGGGGAGTGCAAAGCCACAGTCTCTCAAGTCTCCACAGTGGGTGGGTTGCCCACTGTTCAATCCTGGGGAGTGCAAAGCCACAGTCTCTCAAGTCTCTACAGTGGGTGGGCTGCCCACTGTTCAATCCTGGGCAGTGCAAAGCCACAGTCTCTCAAGTCTCTACAGTGGGTGGCTTGCCCACTGTTCAATCCTGGGGAGTGCAAAGCCACAGTCTCTCAAGTCTCTACAGTGGGTGGCTTGCCCACTGTTCAATCCTGGGGAGTGCAAAGCCACAGTCTCATAAGTCTCTACAGTGGGTGGCTTACCCCCTGTTCAATCCTGGGGAGTTCAAAGCCACAGTCTCTCAAGTCTCTACAGTGGGTGGGTTGCCCACTGTTCCATCCTGGGGAGTGCAAAGCCACAGTCTCTCAAGTCTCTACAGTGGGTGGCTTGCCCACTGTTCCATCCTGGGGAGTGCAAAGCCACAGTCTCTCAAGTGGATAACAGTCTCCACTGGTTCTGGAGGGGGCATGGTGCCCAGAGTGCTTCATCCTGCTAAGGACAGAGGTAGTGGATGTATCTCTCCACTGGTTCTGGAGGGGGCCTTGTGCTCAGAGTGCTTCATCCTGCCAAGGACAGAGGTAGTGGATGTGATTCTCCACGGGTTCTGGAGGCGGCCTTGTGCCCAGAGTGCTTCATTCTCCCCGTGATGGACTCAGTAGCGTCAGTGCCCTAGGCGCTCATGGGCCATCGGTGCTTGAGACGGCGGTGCCCTGTTCAGCAGTGCTTGAGACGGCGGTGCCCTGTTCAGCGGTGCTTGAGACGGCGGTGCCCTGTTCAGCGGTGCTTGAGACTGCGGTGCCCTGTTCAGCTGTGCTTGAGACGGCGGTGCCCTGTTCAGCAGTGCTTGAGACAGCGGTGTCCTGTTCAGCGGTGATCGAGGTGGCGGTCTCCATTGCAGGGACTCAGCTGCTGGCAGACGTTCATGGCCCAGCGTGGCTTTTGCTGGCGGTCCTTCATGGCCCAGCGTGGCTTTTGCTGGCGGTCCTTCATGGTCCAGCGGGGCTTTTGCTGGCGGTCCTTCATGGCCCAGCGGGGCTTGTGCTGGCGGTCCTTCATGGCCCAGTGGGGCTGGTACTGGCCGTGGTCCCCTGGGCAGCTGGGCTTGTGCTGGCGGTGGCCTCCTGGGCAGCTGGGCTGGTGCTGGCGTTGGCCTCTTGGGCAGCTGGGCTTGTGCTGGCGGTGGCCTCCTGGGCAGCTGGGCTGGTGCTGGCGGTGGCCACCTGGGCAGCTGGGCTGGTGCTAGAGGTGGCGTTCTGGGCAGCTGGGCTGGTGCTGGTGGTGGCCTCCTGGGCAGCTGGGCTGGTGCTGGCGGTGGCCTCCTGGGCAGTTGGGCTTGTGCTGGCGGTGGCCTCCTTTGCAGCTGGGCTGGTGCTGGTGGTGGCCTCCTGGGCAGCCTCCTGGGCAGCGGGGATGATGGCGGTCTTCTCCGCCGTGCTGCTCTTCCCAGACTTGCCAGGTTTCCTGTGGCCCTTCCCCACCTTGGAAGGTGTCGCAGCTGACTCCATACTCCCACCGGGACCCCTGGGAGTAGCTTTGGTGGCTGGAGTCTTCCCCCTCTCCCGCCGGGCACTGGCCAACTTCTGATGCTTCACAGGTGGGGGACTGTCTGTGCTGTGGTTCCGTGCCACACTGGCTGCCCTGGTGGCCGGTACACTCCAGATTCCGGTGACTACAGGCACCACTGGTCCCGGAGATGTTGTGGCTGAGGTGCTAGTTCGGGACCTATGAGACGGACAGGGTGGGGGAGGTGTGGGAAAGAGGTCAAGGTTGGACAGGAAAAGTTTTTTTGACACACTGGGACGGGTAGCTGGAGGGGGTTTGGGATTGGAGGAAGAGGTTGTGGTTGTAAGAGGTGTTCGTTTGCTGACTTTGCGTAAAGGTGCATGCGCTGGAGGCTGTCGTGAGGTGGATGGCTGTTGGGTGGGTGTGTGCCTGCGTTTGTGTATCTTGGGAGGGGGCGTCACAGACACACTGGGAGAGGACACAGGGGATGTGTGAATGGTAGTGGGGGTGGTGACTGCACGTGAGCTGGGTGTGGTGGTGGTTGTGCTGGAGAGGGACGTAGTGGCTGTAGAGATAGTGCATGGAGGTGTGAGTATAGACGAGACTGGGAGGGAGGAGGGAGATGAGGAGGAGGGGGACACAGTGGAGGCAGTGGATGTTGGTATGTCTGCATGTGTGTGATGCTTGTGTGAGTGCCTGTGGGATGTGTGGTGCTTATGTTTGCCTGAGCTTCCCTTGTGTGTTGACGTGTGTGCATGCTGGTCTGTAGGTGTGCTTGGGATAGGCTGAGGTACAGGGGATTGGGTCGGGGTGGAGGAAGTTGGAGGGGGAGGCTAGAGACAGGGACAATGGCTGCCATCAGTGCTGAGGCCAGAGTCTGAAAAGCTCACTGAAAGGCAGCCTGACCAGAATAAATGCCCTCCAGGAATGCATTTGTTTGTTGTAACTGCCTTTCTACACCCTGGATGGCATTCAAAATGGTAGACTGCCCAACAGTGAGGGACCTGAGGAGGTCAATGGCCTCCTTACTGATAGCAGCAGGGGTGACTGGGGCAGGGCCTGAGGTGCCTGGGGCGAAGGTGATGCCCACCCTCCTGGGTGAGCGGGCACGGGGCGAAGGCTGAGGGGCTGCTGGGAGGGCGGTGCTGGAAGGGGGGGTGGCGGCTGTACCTGTAGATGGGGGTGGCACAGATGTTGCCACCACCACAAGGGAGCTCCCATCAGAGGACGAGTCCGTGTCACTGGTCTCAGCACCTGTCCCCGCCGTGGAACTCCCCTCGCCCTCCGTCCCACTGGTGAAGTCCGATTCCGTAGTGTGGCCTTCCATGGCCATGTGGGATGCAGCACCCTGGTGCTCCGGTGCCACTGCTCCTCCGCCTGATGATGCTAATGCACACAAGAACAGGGAGACCACAAAAAGGGGGGGGACGACAGAAGAAAGACATGTTGAGTGCATGCATTACCGCTACCGTTGGCGGACACGACAGACACACAAGCCCCCTGCACTACACCGTGCTCTTGGGCTCCACTGTTCAATTCCTGGGAAATGGCCTACAAGGCTATGGACGACATCTGCACACATAGATGACACAGGGGCATGACTAGGTGTAGTTGTCACTCTACAGAGGTGGGGTGGGGTGCCACATGGCCTGCCTTACGGAGGGACCTTGCCTACGGAACTCGCCCTGGCCTGGGGAAACCCACAGCCCACCTCCCCCACCCAGACCACTCCACTGCATGCAAAGTCAGCAGAATGCGAGTGCGCTCACCCCCTTGTGGCTGCTGTGATGCCCTCAAGCGCCCATCCAACTCCGGGTATGCCACCGCCAGGATCCTGAACATCAGGGGGGTCATGGTGCGATGGGCACCCCTCCCACGTTGGGAGGCCATCCCCAGCTGAGCCTCCGCCGTCTTCTTGCTCCAGCGGCGAATGCCCTCCCATCTTTTCCAGCAGTAGGTGCTCCATCTGTGGTAGACCCCCAGGGTCCGGACATCCTTGGCGATGGCACGCCAAATATGTTTCTTCTGGTGGGCGCTGACCTACATGATTTGTACAGGGGAAAGAGAAAGTTATTACCATCTGCACCGTCAAAGTGATTGGCCCCCATCCCTACTCTTGCCATGTGGCACATGCACTCACCGTCATTTCATGCTCGCCGCACTCTCCCCCTTCCTTCTTACATCCACCCCTCTCCACACAGGCATAGCCCATACATCATGCTCCCAGTGTACTTACCTGTTTGTCTGGAGGACCGTAGAGTAGCGTGTCCTGGGGGAGGACCCCGTCCACGAGTTTCTCCAACTCCTCCGATGTGAAGGCCATTGTCTCTTCCAGACCGAGGTCACAGCAGCACTTGCAGTGTAGGCGTACATCGTCATTGGCTCCTGGGACCCATAGGGTCCAATGTTAACCAATGCAGTATTGCACCGCGGTCTTCGACCGCCTACTGCGACGGTGTACAACGCCAGCGCAGTTACCTCACATCCCATTGTCCCACTTTAGAGGTCAGGGAGCCGCCATATCAGTGGCCCACATGGCTTCATTTTCAACTGCGTCACACATACCTAGGCCTAGACTCAACACACATACAGGCCACTTTTTGAGTATGATTGGTGTTCTGTGTAACCTGTGGGTACATCCTTATGAGTTGTTTGATTCTGTGCTCGCTGTTGTCCTTCATAGGCACCGTCCACTGGGACATGTGAGGAGATGGCGGCATCCTCCGGTGTACCGACCGTTGGTGGACCTGTCGACAATGGAGGAAAGACATGTTATAATCACATACAGGCTTGACCGTGCCACAATCCAGGAACTGTGTACCCAGTTGGAGCCAGACCTGATGTCAGCTATCCGCCATCCCACAGGAATCCCCCCTCAAGTGCAGGTGCTGTCAGTGCTCTATTTCCTTGCAAGTGGGTCATTTCAAACAACAGTAGCCATAGCATCAGGGATGTCCCAGCCTATGTTTTCCAACGTGTTGTCCAGAGTGTTGTCTGCCCTGCTGAAACACATGCGGAGCTACATCGTTTTCCCTCAGGTGGAGGATTTACCTACAGTGAAAGGTGATTTCTATGCCCTGGGACATATCCCCAACATCATAGGTGCCATTGATGGGACCCATGTGGCTTTGGTCCCCTCCCACATGAGTGAACAGGTGTACAGAAACCGGAAGAGTTATCATTCAATGAATGTACAGATGGTATGTTTGGCAGACCAGTACAGACCATGTGAATGCCATGTTCCCTGGCTTAGTGCATGACGCTTATATCCTGCGGAATAGCAGCATCCCTTTTGTGATGGGGCAACTCCAGAGGCACCGTGTGTGGCTATTAGGTGAGCACCTGGAAGCAAGTCAGTGGGAATGGTTGCCTGGGTCTGGGGATATCCCTACAGGTTAGTGTGTGTCAAACAGTGGTCCCTCGCCATTTGCAGGTGACTCTGGTTACCCCAACCTGTCATGGCTACTGACCCCAGTGAGGAATCCCAGGACAAGGGGAGAGGAACGCTCCAATGAGGCCCATGGGCGAACTAGGAGGGTGATCGAGCGGACCTTCGGCCTCCTGAAGGCCAGGTTCAGGTGCCTCCATATGACATGTGGATCCCTATTCTACTCACCAAAGAAGGTGTGCCAGATCATCGTGGTATGCTGTATGCTTCAGAACTTGGCTTTGCGACGACAGGTGCCCTTTCTGCAGGAGGATGGTCCAGATGGCAGTGTTGTTGCAGCTGTGGAGCCTGTGGACAGTGAAGACGAGGATGCAGAGGAAGAAGACATGGACAACAGGGACTCAGTGATCCAGCAATATTTCCAGTGAAGCACAGGTAAGGATACAAACCTGCCTACTACATGTACTTAAACACTACTGCCTCTCTACTGTCTGTCTTTTTCACCCAGTGTATGGTCACTGAGTTGTCACTTTCCCTCACTATTTCACAGATCTGGGTCCCACAGTGTGACATCTGCTTTGATTCCTCATGGACTAGAGCTGTGTGACATAGGTATGTTGACATTACAAATGAAAGAGCTTTTTGCCACAGTAATTGCTAATACAGTATTCCGAAATCACAGACAGACTCCAGATTGTTTTGTGCTTTAAGGGTGTTTATTTTAGTGCTCAAAATTGGAGGGGGTAGCGAAATGGTGAGGGGTGATGGTGGAGGAATGTCCATGGCAGAGTCCAGTCTATTAGTCTCACAGGTGCATTGCCCAAATGGGCATAGGAAGTGGAGATGGGGCAGTTTAAGTATGGACAGGGTGACAAAGTGGGACTGTAGGATGACAATCATGGTGGTCTCATTTCTTGGCGGGGGTCTTGGCATCGTTCTCTGTCTTGTTCCTGGATCTCAGGGACCGTTTGCGAGGTGGTTCTCCCTCTGCAGGGGGTGGGGTGCTGGTGTGGTGGTGCTGTGGCGGTGCCTCCTGTCCACTAGCGCCGGCGGAGGTGGGGGGCAGTTCATCGTCCAGGGTAATGTCAGGGGCCCCTTGTAGTGCCACAGTGTCCCTCCTGGTGTTGAGTACTTCCTTCAGCACCCCTACGATGGTGCCCAGGGTGGAATTGAGGGCTCTGAGTTCCTCCCTGAAGCCCATATACTGTTCCTCCTGCAGGCGCTGGGTCTCCTGAAACTTGGCCAATACCGTTTCCATTGTCTCCTGGGAGTGGTGGTAGGCTCCCATGATGGAGGAGAGGGCCTCGTGGAGAGTGGGTTCCCTGGGCCTGTCCGCCCCTTGTCGCACAGCAGTCCTCCCAGCCCCTGTGTTCCTGGTCCTCCGTCCCCTGGACCGTGTGCCCCCTGCCACTGCCCCCAGGTCCCTGTTGTTGTTGGGGTGGTGGGTTAGCCTGGGTTCCCTGTAGTGGTGGACACACTGCTGATTGACGAGTCCTGGGAACGGAGGTATGGGCCCGCTGGGTGGGTGCTGTGCTGGTGTTTCCAGAGGGGGGAAGCTCTGTAGTGGCCTGTGACTGGGTGTGGGGAACCAACTGTCCCGAGGTCCCCAATGGGCCGGGCTGGTCATCTGGGTCCAGGGAGACAGAGCTGCTGTCATCACTGTGGGCCTCTTCTGGGGGTGGAATGGACATTTCTGGACACTCCTGGGCGGTGTCGTGGCGTTCGGGTCCTGCAGGGGTATAAGAGTATGGTTATTGCTTCTGTGTGTGCCATAGCGTGCAATGGGTGGGTGCCCGTGTACCCCAGTGCTGGCATTCTCTTGTGGGGGCTGTTGTGACGGTGGTTTGGGGGGGGATGGGTATGTGCAGTGGGCATGCTTAGGTGATGGGTGTCCATGGTTTGTGGTCGCATGCAGGGCTTGGTGTTGGGATGGGTGGGTTGTGATGGTGAGACATTAGCAAGGAGGATGTGTGATGGGGGTGGGGAGGGGAGGGTGGGGGTATGATTTGGCATGCCGGTGGGTGGGGGGGGATGAAGTAGTTGAGATTAGACTTACCAGAGTCCATTCCTCCGCCTACTCCTGCGAGGCCCTCAGGATGCAGGATCGCCAAGACCTGTTCCTCCCATGTTGTAAATTCTGGGGGTTGAGGTGGGGGTCCGCCGCCAGTCTTCTGCACCGCGATGTTGTGTCTGGATACCATGGAACACACCTTCCCCCGTAGGTCGTTCCACCGCTTCCTGATGTCGTCCCGATTTCGTGGATGCTGACCCACAGCGTTGACCCTGTCTACTATTCTTTGCCATAGCTCCATCTTCCTGGCAATGGTGGTGTGCTGCACCTGTGCCCCGAAGAGCTGGGGCTCTACCCGAACTATTTCCTCCACCATGACCCTGAGTTCAGCGTCTGAAAACCTGGGGTGTCTTTGGGGTGCCATGGGGTGGTGTGGATGAGGTGTGGGGTGGCGTTTGTGGTGATGAGTGTGGTGAGTGTGGTGAGTGTTGTGGTGTGTGGTGTTTTGTGCGTGGATGTTGTGTGAGTGATAGTGTTATGTGCCTGTGAATGCTCTGTACTAGCTGGTGGTGTCTCTCTCTGGCCTTAGTCAATAAATGGTGGTCGTAGGGGTTTGTGGGTGATGTGGGTGTGTGTTTTATATTGTGTTGGGTGTGTGGGAGTGGTGTTTGTATGTGTATCAGGTGTGTGTGTTTCAAAATGACCAATGTGGCAGTGTTTTGGAGCTGTGTGTGTATTTTGACCGCAGCGGTGTGTACCGCCAATGGAATACCGCGGTTGAAAGACCGCCGCGTGGATGCGTGGGTCGTAATGGAATGGGCGTATTTCTGTTGACGTGACGGTGGAGGTTTGGTCATCGCCAGTTTTTCGCTGGCCGTTGGTGTGGCGGACTTTTTTGGATGTCGGGTTTTTGACGGTTTGCCTGTTGCGGGTCAGAATGACGTGGCGGTTTCCCGCGGCCGCGGCGGTGTTATGGCGGTCTTCTGACCGGCGGTAAGCGCCTTTTACCGCCGAGGTCAGAATGACCCCCATAAACAGGTTATGGAATTTTTTGATGTTGAGGTCAGGGTTGAAGCAGGCACTTTGCATTCCAGATTGTTCAGAAAAAGTACGGCAGGAAACAGCATCCTACATGCTCATAGTCACCATCCGCCTAGTCTGAAATGGAGTATACCCTATGGGGAACTACTAAGAGCGAAAAGGAACTGCAGCACACCTCAGAGTTTTGAAAGGGAACAAGAAACAAATGATTGATAGGTTTAGATCTAGGGGATATTCAAACAAAGTTATCAAGGTTGCATGTCGTAAGGTAGAGGAAGTTCAGAGAGCCAATTTACTGGTTCCAAAAAATAAGGTGACTGATATAAATACTTTGAGATGTGTAACTCCTTTCAATGCGTATTCGTTCCAAGTGAAAAAGATCTTGATTAAATATTGGCATTTGATCAAGGCGGATAAGGTGATTGGCCAGTTAGTTAGTCCTTATCTCAGGATAACTTACAGAAAAAGCAGTTCCCTGCAGGACATACTGGTACATAGCTATTTACTCAAAAGGAGGGAGACCTTCTTAGACAAACAACAAGGTTTCTACAAATGTGTTAAGTGTAAAGCATGCAGATACAGTATGAACCGTAAAGACTGTGTTCTACCAATGGGGAAAAAAGAGAGAATTAAAAAATTTCTGAGTTGCAATTCAGACTTTGCAATTTACGTGATAGTGTGCCCATGTGGGCTACAATATGTGGGCAGCACGATTTTTCCCTTAAAATAATGGATTCTTGAACATTGGAGAGCAATTACAAACAAAGATGTAACTTACCCAGTAGCTCGCCACTGCAACTTAGTACATGCGGGAATGATAAACAAAATGCCATTTTTTGGAATAGACAGAGTGTTGGGTACCCCTGGGGAGGGCGACAGAGAAAGGAAATTAAGAAAGCTGAAATCCAAGTTTATTATTCGGCTTAACAGTCGACATCCTTGGGGTTTAAACAGGGAGGAAGAACTTTTTGTACATATTGGTTAGTCAAGGATGTAGGTACATGGTTGTGAATAGTTGTACAGGGCTTTATTTAATTTGGTTATGATGTTTTTTATTGTTAATGTGGCCATCCTACCAGTAATATGAGAATTGTTATGAAGATGTTTTCAATTTGATTATTTGGATGGAAAAGATGTCAAAGTGGAACATAGATTATCTGATCATTATTTAGGGGTAAATATATATTTTCTGTTTCTATCGTATTATTTGCCTGAGGAGAGTAAGAGTAAATTATAACAACAAAACACAAAAAAAAACTCTTCTATGTCTATGATTTGTTAGAGATTATGGTGGTCATTATGAACACAGCAGAAACAACCACTGTGTTCATGCTGGTGGTCAAAACACTGACCGCCAGCGACCCCGGAACCCTGCCGGCCAGATATTGAACACTTCTGTGAGCCGGTGGGCGGAAACCTTGTTTCTGCCCAGTGGCTCACACAAGGGCTCGGCCGAGACATTGATGGCATGGTGGGCCAAACCGCCATGATCATAATGAGGGCCAATATACTTGAGGTAGGAGGGGCCATGTTGATTTTGAATTTTTTCTTTGTGGGCTAATGAAGAAGACCGTGATGGTTGAAACGCGTTGCCCTAATTTTGCATTTGGAAAATGGAAAATTCTAATGTGACAAGGATTTACTGGTCTGAATAAACATTTCAGTTGCATGGAGTGCCAGCGTTTGAACTTTGTTTGGTGGAACATTGGAATGGGTCCTGCGCCCATAATGGAGCACCAACCTCGCTAGGCGAGCGCAGGAAGAACAGCAGGATTTTTCTCATTTGTATATATATATATATATATATATACACACACAGATATATATATATGTAAAAGATGGGGGCTTTAGGGCACCCTTCCTGAATCACATCAGACCCTATGGACCCCCCATTTCTAATTTAAAGGAAGAACCAAAGATACCTCCAAGTTTTGGAAGTTGGTCTCGAATGACAGGAGTGACTCCCGGCCCCCACCAGGTACATCTATTCTCCCTGTAGCATGGGCCAAACATTTTGGCTCACTTTACTGAGGGAGTAATGAGTCAAATTATATACAGTAGAGCAGATCACCAACAGGGAAATCAGTGTACCCTCAATTAAGTTTTCTTTAGCCAAGACCAAGGCAGGAATAGTATCCTTCAAGTGGGGCAAGGCCCCGGGACTTAATAAAATACCAGGTGACCTTTTCAAATCAAACCCCGATATCTGGGCTCCGTACCTAAACAAGGTTTGCAATGCAGTGACTGCAGGTGCATCTATCCCTTGTACATGGAGGGGAGCAGAGATAGTCCCCCTCTTCAAGAGGGGCAGTCCCAGCGATCCCTTCAACTATCGGCCAATAAGTCTGTTAGACAACATCCAAAAAATCTTTGCAAAGCAGGTTTTTTCCCATCTAGAGGAATGGATTGATGAAAGCAGGGCCATTTCTGAATTATAGGCAGGCTTTAGGCCTGCGGTCAGCACAGTTGAATAAGTGCTGATATTTTTGGCAATTAGATAGAGGACTGTGGATATTGGTGGAGGAAACTTATATGTAGCCTTCATTGATCTCCGTGAGGCCTTCGACTTGGTACCCAGACATAGGCTATGGTTGACACTGAACAACATGGGAGTTCCCAGACATCTCCTGAATCTTATATTTCGACTCCATGAAGGTACCTTTGCCCGAATTAGATGTGGACAGGGTGGCAAATTAACTGATCCAGTAACTATTGGGAGAGGAGTGAGGCAAGGCTATGTTTTGCCCCTACCCTCTTCCTTTTATATATCAACAACTGTGTAAATTTCTTAAATAACTGTATCAATGATTCACCACGGTTGGCCGGGCAGAAAATCCCAGGTTTGTTCTACGTGGATGACACCATCATTATGGAAAAATCACCAATGGGTTTGCAAAATCTGGTCGACCAATTATGCTTACTTTGCAGAGACTTTGGAAAACAAAGTTCATGATCTGTAGCTCAGAAAAGAAAAAAGTGAAAGCCAGCATATCAATGAACTCTATCCCATTGGAGAGGGTCAACGAGTTTGACTACCTAGGGATTAGAATGATGAATTCAGGTAGGTGGGATGCACATATTAGCAAAGGAGCACCCATCATATGCCAAAGAGGGGGGCCTTGGGCCGTAAAGCCAAAGCTGTTGTCAGTCATTAAACCCCATTGCAGAAATAGATAAAGTTCAGATTAGAGGAGCTGCTCTGTATGGAGCAGAATTATGGGGCTCTTACAGACAGCAGGATGCTTTACAAATTAAGGAAAATGATTTCATCAGACATATAGACAGGATGGGGATGGGCACTCCGATGATTCCCCTCAGACTAGATCTTGGGATCAATAGTAACAAAGATGTCGCGGGTCTGAGGCCCCTCTTATACTGGATCCGGCTTTGGAGGACAGAGGAACTGGAGCCCTTTTGGAAGGCAGTTTGAGATTTACTAAAGATTCAAGGTACCTGAAAGAGAGTCAGCTGGTTGAGGGAAATGAAATCTGTCTGGGATGAATTGGGTTTCCCCCAATTTTGTGAGAGACCCGACTTGATCCCAGCTAACACCAGTACGCTAGTCAAACAGAGGTACTGGGGGAAGGTTAATGAGCAGATCCTCTAAAGTAATGGGGTGGGGCGTCTAACGACAGAATTCCTGCTTGTGAAGCAAGGGCCATGTCCAGAACAATTCTTGGACCTGCCAATACCCTCCCATGCTCGTTCCCTACTTCTCCAGATCAGATATAGTACCCTACCTGTTAATGCTCTACTGCTCGATGGTCGAGCCCCGACCCTCTATACAAAAGCCCCAGGGAAAAATGGATCATTCCTCTTTGTAAGACCCTGTTCTTAAATGACTGTGCTAATGCTTATGGAATCTGTAAATATGACTCATCTACTTTAGTAGTAAGTGCAATCCCCAAATGTTTATCAGCAGCGTGGTCTATTTACCACAGGACTACTATAGTGCCGGGCCATAGTACCTAACTTGTAATGCTTAAGCAAAGAGCCTTTTAGCTATTCAGCTTTGATAGGGTTTCAGGACTGGTTTTTAGGTCATGAAAGGGAAAATCCACCCTTTTCCTCTGTTATACTACTATTGCTTATGTAACTATCTGTTCCTGTAGCCTCATATCCCGCCCCCATTATAGTCACGGCCGGTAATGGTCATAAAGGATCCATTGGATCACAATCGTTTTTCTCATGGCCCACGTTCCTGTGTGCTATTGCACTGTGCACTTCATAGACAGTCCTTCTGTATTTAATAGGTGTGAGCACCAGCTCAATTTAAAGCTCCTAGCTGTAATGTGCTCTTCCCACTGTATTCCTGTAGGTGCTAGTTTTACTCTACCCTGAACCCGCTGACCGCATTAAGCGGCCAATATACATCTTTTGCTGCAGTTGGTGCATGTATTTTAATGTTTTGATTGTGTGTAAGCCATGTGCCCTCTGAAAGGATTTCCTGCTCCTTGTACGTCTTGCCATTATAGCCCAGCCAAAAGCACGACCCCTCTGTCAAAGATGTAATTTAAACTATTGTGAAATTATACTGTTGCACAATTTAAATCTAGTATTTTAGACTTTGTTTCGGATTACCTGTTTTTACCCTGTTGATTGTACCTTCTGGGTAAACCCATATTTACATTTATCCATTTTGAACTGCCAGTATTTTAACATTTATACAATTTTAATCCTCTGTTGCCGATTCTTGAGTTCTTTCGGCACCTAAATGCAAAATTATATTTTTGCATTTTGTTGTTAAACAATTTGTTGATATATTAACTTGCTGGTATTTCAATGATGTGTTAATATTGATCTGTAGTTATAGAGTTTTTAATTTCTCGATTTTAATTTCAATCTCTCATTGTACTGTTAACCCTTTGCTAAAGAATTTGCATAGAGTGTCCTATGGACCATGGTGGATTATCGAAAATCTCTGGATTATGACTGGCTCTTTTAATCCCAGTTGTTGCAGCACTAGAGAGCTATTTTATGCAAATCTCATTTTAAGTAAGTGTGGCGTACTGTAAAAAATAACAACAATGAATGTATCTTTTTTCTTCTTTTATTTCTGATTCTGTGTAAACTTTTATCAACAAAGGTCGAAATAAAGTATGATCAGTTTGTCTGTCTCTCTCTCTCTATATATATATATATATATATATATATATACATATATGTATATAGGAAGATGCAGGATCACAAGAAAACAACAGCCAGCCAGGGCAAAAATCTGGATCCCAAAGGATACAAAGAGCCACAAGAAAATGTAATATCCAAGAAAGAAGTGACTCAAACAGATGATCTCACTAAAGAACAAAAATATATTTCTACTACAACGTTTCAGCTTCCGCCTTCCTCAGGTAGTACAAGATGGTTTGCTCAGTGGCTGCACAGCTGACACTGGTGGATTTTCAAAAAGCATCATGATTGAAGATTCCAATTGGAATGTGGAATCAGTGCAGTCCTGAGAACTCTTCAGATATGCAGAAATCAAGAGGTATTGTCAGTGATGTTCAGTCCACCTGGATGCAGTGATTTTAAACGGTACATCCAGAAATTTTCTCTGATGTCCAGTAGTTCTTCCTTTAAAACATGTTCCACAGGGAAAATCTTCAAATCTGATAGTAAATGGTCCACAAGGTTAAAATGGTTGCCTACAGGCTGGTCAAGTTTCTTGTTAATTATTGCCGATTTGTGGTTCCTGAATCGTGTCCTATATATGTAGGACCCTGGGGGATGGGGATTTCTGGCTCCAATCCATAACATTTGAGAGTTGGCAACATATTGGCAAAGTCAGTTTTCCTCACTTTACACTCACCCACTCCCCTTTACCATTAACTTCCCTTGACCTTCAGTTAACATATTTATATGAACATTACAGAAAAGTTTTATAAATCCACAATAAAAACTAGTTAAAAAATAATGTATTTTTAATCAATAACTTTACCCTTATTGAATTTAAATTAAATAACATAACTTTTCATGCAGTACTCATTACTATAATTCATTCATTACTATAATGGTTTATTCATTTATATTAGGGTAAAGTAAACATTTCAATAATTGTTATTGCATTAATTAAATTAATGTAAATTAAATAAATGCACATGTGCTCTCCCTAGTACTTATTCAAACTTCTTCCCTACTTTAATGTTAGCTTCATTAATTTGATGTAAAATAAACTTTACCTAACACTAAAGTCATCCTTAACCCTTATACTACATTAATTAATAGTAAATTAATTACCCCTAAATTTAATTCCATTGACATTTTTTAATTAACTTGATTTCACCCAGATTAGTCGAAATTTATCCCCTAAGCCTTCTTATATTTCTTTTCTTATAACATTAAGTTAAATTAAATAAATAAAAAAATACCACATCTGTATGTCAATCCAAATAAAAGCCCTTAATTAGCTAAAGTTAGCTATATAAAAATGAATACTTTTAGGTACATTAATTAATATTTAATAATATATTCTCTACCTAACCCTAACCATGAAAGAGGGACTTGATAAGTTAGAGGGGGAGGAAAAGGGATATTGAAGGAGGAGGAAGTGTTTAGTGAGTATGAGAGAAAAAAATAATAAATGTCAGGACCTTAGGACATGTAGAAGCAGTTGAAACCAAATAAAAGAAGGAAGGCTGAGGGGAAAGACAGGTTAAATACTTGATAGGAAGGGAAAGTTAGGTCAGAGATAGGGGAATGAGTCATACCTTGGCTTTGAGTTGGAGGGAGAAGGTGTGGGTGTTTGGAGACTAGGATAAAAGTTGGTAAGATTTGCAGTTGCATATAGCACTCTGAAGCAAGAGGCAGATGTAGTGTTTTCAATACATAACCCACCCCATCCTTTTTGTTCTTATTTTTTTACAAGGGCCTAGCTGCTCAATCCTTTCTCCTCGCACCCCACCAGCGATGTTTGCCCATTCCCAGCAACACTCTTCATACCGCTTTGAAACATTTATATTTTTTCAAGATGGTTTTCAAGGGATAGTAGGGTAACTTTACTCCTACTTTTCAGGGTCTTGGGGTGGGGTATCTTGGGCACGCTTAGTGTTTTCTTACACTCCCAGCAACCCTCTACACACTACACTAGGCCTGGGGTAAATTTGTGGTTCGCATTCCACGTTTGGAATATATGGTTTGTGTTGCCCCTAGGCCTATTGTCTCCTATTGCATTCTATTGTGTTCTACAGTGTTTGCACTACTTTTCTAATTGTTTGCTTACCTGATTTTGGTTTGTGTGTATATTTTGTGTATATTACTTACCTCCTATATACTTTTGGCATTCTGTCACTAAAATAAAGTACCTTTATTTTTAGTAACTCTGAGTATTGTGTTTTCTTGTGATATAGTACTAAGTGACATAAGTGGTATAGTAGGAGCTTTGCATGTCTCCTAGTTCATCCTAAACTGCTCTGCTATAGCTACCTCTATCAGCCTAAGCTACTAGAGAACCTCTAATCTACTAATATGGGATAACTGGACCTGGCACAAGGTGTAAGTACCCCCAAGGTACCCACTATAAGCCAGGCAAGCCTCCTACACATCTCATATTAAAGAAATACTGTTTTGAATTTTGAGGAGACTACAGGGCATATTTATAAGAATATGACGCAGCCTAGACCAGCAGGTCATCTTGCTGCTCTGTGTCACAGGGAAAGGCAAAAATGTGGCGTATTTTAAAGAATATGGTGCATTCCTGTCTTTTTCTTTGCATTGGCACTGTTTTGGCTCCCTAGCAGCAATGCAGGCATCCTTTTAACTTGGTGCAATGGAGCCTGCCTTGTAAGTAGGATGTTTTGTGTGCAAGATGGGGCACCTTCCTGCACAAAAAACAATCCCCTGAGGCATTTTCCTCTTTCTATGTGTGCTGAGCGATACAACACCATGGAAAGATGAAGGAACAAGTAGAAGATATGTCTCCTTGTTATGCCTCACCTCACCACCTTACCAAAATGGCAGACCATTTGGTTACTAAGGTGAATAACATCTACTCCCATTTCAAAATGAAGGATGCTACAGATGAACAAGATTATCAGGTCAGAACAATAGACTTGGCACAAGCGGCAATCTTTGACAAACTGGCACTACTGGAGACAGTCTCTATCTCTGCCATAATGCACCAGGTTCCATCGAAATCCCAGGATGATCCACATAAGCCAGAATACACTGTAAAATGTTTTAAAGTACTGCAGTGGTTCCAAGTTCATGGAAACATGTGAAAATGATTCATCTCCTAAAAAAGCCCTTGCTAGATACTGCCCAGTCAGAAAACTACTGCTCCATATCCCTATTAACTTTTTATTGAAGGTCATATAGAAGCACATGAACAATCTCCTGACCAGCTTTTAAGAACAAAATCAAATATTAGATCACTCACAGAATGGGTTTTGGCCAGCACACAGCACAGAAAGTGCTTCCTAAACAATGACAGAGACCTTACATAGCACTGCAGACATAGGTAATTTGCAGTCACTGATCCTCCTGGACCTAAGTGCTGCCTTTGATACTGTCTCCTGCGCAGTACTTTTATGCCACCTCAGTGATTTGGTGGCGCAAGCCAAAGCCTTGTCCTGGTTTATCTCCTTCCTAAAAGATCCATCTTACCAAGTAATCTCCCTTCTTTCACTTCCTCCTATGGACGCTAGCCCACAGTATCCCCCAGAGCTCAGCCTGACTCTTTTTAATATCTATGTCTAACCTTTGGCTGATGTAGTAACTCCTTTGGAATGTCATCAGTGTCCTATGCTGATGATACTCAGTTAATCATTTCCTTGTCTTCAGAATCGACAGATGACCGCAAACATTTTTAAAACTGTCTTACAGCTAAAATTGCTTAAAGCTCAATGCTAGGAAGACAAATTCCATCTGTTAAGCAGACACACCCATTAACGGGGAGAACATTGGTGGCCAGAAGTGCTACAACCTCTTCCCAAACCTAAGCCTGTGCTTAAAAACCACAGTGTATGGATGGATTACTCACTATCTTTTGAAACCCAGGTTAAAACCTTAGCAGACCACTGCTTTGGCATCCTGAGAAGCCTTAAATTCATCATGGGATTCTTCACTTTGCAAGTTCATCAACTGATTGTTCAATCTCTTGTCATTTCATGCGTAAACTGGTGCAACAGTCTCTACTTGGGCTCCAAAAGATCAGTCTTGAACCGACTACAGGTCATCCAAAATGCCACTGCCAGGCTTCTTTTTGCCTCCCCAAATTCTGGTCAGCCTCTAAGCTCCAAATCAAGCTTCACTGGCTTCCTGTTGAGAAGAAAAGTATAAAGCTCTCTACGTCTCCTATAAGATTCTCTATAATCAAGGAGTGCCAAGTCTTGCTGCTGTGGCTCAATCATATTTCCCCAGGAGAGCCTTACGCTCAGCAAACTTGAATTTGGCATCTGTACCCTACCACAGGAGAGCCAGGATGGATGGACATTCTTTTCGTGTCCCAACCCCTACCCTATTTAACTCTTTAACATCTTCACGAAGAAAGACTTAAAACCACTGAAGCTTTCGGAAGCAACAAAGACCTAGTTGTTCTCCTCCTAAGACTAGCCTGCTTTTTCCTTCACTGTTGTCACCATACATGTGACTAATACCAGTGTTAGAAATTGAGCCTTTGGTTGGCAGTCAGGTTGCCCCCTGTCCAAGCAAGGACCCTCACTCTAGTCAGGGTAAAAGAGAATTACCCTTAGCTAACCCCCGCTCACCCCCTTGGTAGCTTGGCACAAGCAGCAGGCTTAACTTCAGAGTGCTAGGTGTAAAGTATTTGTACCAACACACACAGTGACTTAATAAAAACACTACCAAATGACACAACACACGTTTAGAAAAATAGAAAATATTTATCTAAACAAAACAAGACCAAAACAACAAAAATCCACAATACACAAGTCAAGTTATCAATAAAAATGTAAAAAGAGTCTTTATGTAATTTTAAACACAACGCTAACGATGTTAGCATGAAAATGTGCCTTGGGTGCGTCAAAAAAATCCCCGCATGGGCGGTTATGCGTCAAAAAGGGCATGCGATGTGTCGATTTCACTCTTGAGTTAGACCTTGCATCGTTTCTCCTTTAGTCGGGTCAGCGTGTGTTGTTTCTTCTCTCCGCAGGAGAACGATGAGTCGATCAGGTCAGCACTCTCGAGTCCGGACAGGCCTTGTGTCGTTTTTACCTGCCCAGCGGTGTTTGCGTCAGAAATTCAGCTGCACGATGGTCTGAAAACCACACAGCGCGGGTTATGATCTCACCAGCCTCCATCAGCGATGCTGCGCGCCATTTCTTCAGCTGTGGGCATCGATCTTCCGGTCGCATTGCAGGCGAGTGTCGATTTACAGCCGCGAAGCCAGCGGCACGTTGATTTTTCAGCCGCAGATTGGAGTCGCGTCTATTTTTTCCCCGCACGGATTTCTCACTCTGGGGCTGCCCGCTTCTCTTCTCAGGGCTCCAGGAACTGGATGGACACCACTTGGCAGAGCAGGAGTTTCTCCAGAGGGTCCAGGTGCTGGCAGAGAGAAGTCTTTGCTGTCCCTGAGACTTCAAACAGCAGGAAGCAAGCTCTAAATTAAGCCCTTGGAGATCTTCACAAGAAGGAAGGCAACACAAAGTCCAGTCTTTGTCCTCTAGCACAGGCAGAAGTAGCAACTGCAGGATAGCTCCACAAAGCACAGTCACAGGCAGGGCAGCTCTTCTTCCTCAGCTCTTCAGTTCTTCTCCACGCAGAGGTTCCTCTTGGTTTCCAGAAGTGTTCTAAAGTCTGTGGTTTTGGGTGCCCTTCTTATACCCATTTTGCCCTTTGACGTAGGCCTACTTCAAAGCAAAGTCTCTTTTGTTTGTGAAATCCTGCCTTGCCCAGGCCAGGCCCCAGACACACACCAGGGGGTTGGAGACTGCATTGTGTGAGGGCAGGCACAGTCCTTTCAGGTGTGAGCAACCACTCCTCCCCTCCCTCATAGGACAGGTGGCTCATCAGGAAATGCAGACTACACCCCAGTTCCCTTTGTGTCACTGTCTAGTGAGAGGTGCAACCAGCCCAACTGTCAAACTGACCCCGACAGGGAATCCACAAACAGGCAGTCACAGAAATGGTTTAAGCAAGAAAATGCTCACTTTCTAAAAGTGGCATTTTCAAACAAACAATCTTAAAATCAACTTTACTAAAAGATATATTTTAAATTGTGAGCTCGGAGACCCCAAACTCCACATGTCTATTCGCTCTCAAAGGGAATCTACACTTCAATCATATTTAAAGGTAGCCCCCTTGTTAGCCTATGAGAGGGACAGGCTTTGCAACAGTGAAAAACGAATATTTCACTGTCAGGACATATAAAACACATTAGTATATGTCCTACCTTAACCATACACTGCACCCTGCCCTTGGGCTACCTAAGGTCTACCTTAGGGGTGTCTTACATGTAAGAAAATGGAAGGTTTAGGCCTGGCAAGTGGGTACACTTGCCAAGTCGAATTTACAGTTAAAACTGCACACACAGACACTGCAATGGCAGGTCTGAGACTTAATTACAGGGCTACTCATGTGGGTGGCACAACCAGTGCTGCTGGCCCACTAGTAGCATTTGATCTACAGGCCCTGGGCACCTCTAGTGCCCTTTACTAGGGACTTACTAATAAATCAAATATGCCAATCATGGATAAACCAACTACATACAATTTACAAAGAGAGCATATGCACTTTAGCACTTGTTAGCAGTGGTAAAGTGCTGAGAGTTCAAAAGCCAACAGCAACAGGTCACACAAAATAGGTCTTTTCGGGATAGCACGTCAGGGTAGGTTCCCCTGCAGACTGCCGTCATCCACAAATAGTGACCGCTTTCGGCATGCTACTTCCCAAGGGGCCCCCCATGTACCAAGGGATGGGCGACCATTAGAGGTTTCTGACAATTAGTGAACTTCAATGTAAGTGACTATGGGGGTCATTCTGACTCCCGCCGGCCGCGGTATCTGCGGTGCCGGCGGGAGCCGCCAGAATACCGCTGCGCGGTCAGAAGACCGCTGCGGTTATTCTGGGTTTTCCGCTGGGCAGGCGGGCGACCGCCAGAATGCCGCCCGCCAGCCCAGCGGGAAACACCCTTCCACAAGGATGCCGGCTCCGAATGGAGCCGGCGGAGTGGAAGGGGTGCGACGGGTGCAGTTGCACCCGTCTCGATTTTCAGTGTCTGCATGGCAGACACTGAAAATCATGGTGGGGCCCTCTTACGGGGGCCCCTGCAGTGCCCATGCCATTGGCACTGCAGGGGCCCCCAGGGGCCCCACGACACCCCATACCGCCATCCTGTTCCTGGCGGCCAACGCCGCCAGGAACAGGATGGCGGTATGGGGGTCGGAATCCCCATGGCGGCGCAGCAAGCTGCGCCGCCATGGAGGATTCCCCAGGGCAGCGGAAAACCGGCGGTACACCGCCGGTTTTCCGTTTCTGACCGCGGCTGTACCGCCGCGGTCAGAATGCTCTTGGGAGCACCGCCAGCCTGTTGGCGGTGCTCCCACGGTCCCCGGCCCTGGCGGTCCATGACCGCCAGGGTCAGAATGACCGCCTATATGATTTGTTTGACATTTTTGCAAACTTTCAGTAATATAGACAGGAGAAGTCTTATTATGTATTGGTCCTGAAGAAGTGTCATAGGATCTTGTTAGACCACTGTACGCGAAACATGTTGACCATGTCCTAGGAGCCCAACGATAATCTCCTTAAGCTCCAGCACCATGCAGAAAGTGGTTGAGCATTATTCCTCATTTTACACTTTCCTTCTGTTTTTAATCTTGGTCCCGGTCTTATTCCATTGATTAATTAAATTGACTCGCTCCTATTAAGACTGGGAACCAATTTTAGCTTTCACTCTCCTGACAGGATTAGCGCCTGACAGCAACACCAGGTCTTGTAGTGTCCGCTACCACGGCTGCTACCTAAAAGATCTCCGGCAAAGAGCCCCCTTAAGGGGAGCCCATCAGACATTGCAGCGCCGGTCTGACGAGGAGCTACCCGATGATGAAGCATGACATCCTCTCGGATGTGTGAGGGCTCTTGCTCCTGAACTTTAATGTTCCCCTAGTGATTATATTTTTCCATTTGGAACAGTGTACACCTTTTTTGTATGTTCAGTTAATTGGGAGACCGTACACTGGACCAACTAATCTCCCAGTCCCTCCCTTTGTTGATACACACAAAATAGGAGTCAGGAGGCAAAAAGATTGGGGATTACCCTGCATAAGCAAAAAAAAAAAGTCCAACAGCCGGGAAGCCCCTTTTTGCTGCTTTAGAAATCTTTTTGGCTTAACCTGGGAAGGTGGAGCATTTCGGCACATTCCCATGTCTACCACTTCTGGCAAGTCTGGGAATGCATCAAAATCCATGGGTTTTATGGGGGAACACCCATGGAATGCTTCCTGTGGCAGAGTAATGCAAAGCAGGGGTTTGTGCTGCGTTACTTCAGATTTATGAAGCCACCCAGGGCCACACAAGATGGCCTTGCATGGATTCTTAAATCGCATTTTGTACTTACGTCACATATGCACCACGATACATGGTGCAAGAGTGACACAACCCCAATTATAAATATACCCCTCCATGCCATCAGTTGCACAATTTATACGCTAATTATTTCATGGGTTTGCTTTGAGGACTCTTCCCTGTTATTTCTCAGCTCACCCACCTCTTACCGAAGCTACCTTTCTACTACATATCACGCTTTCTGTGCAGGGTGGGGGCTGCCTACCCCTGAGAGACCCCCACATTCTACTGACAAGCTCAATGGAGGGCCCCTATATTTCTGCTACTTTGCCTGTCTAAGTTGAAAAACTGTAACCCAGTTCTGCTTTCTAAAATTAAAATCTACTGTTTTTTTAAATTTAGCAGTTGGGGCTGCAGTGGATTCTTCTTCAGTCGGAACTGGTTACTTTATGGCCCTTTATTCCTTTGGAGCCGGTAAGCTGGGGTTAATGCGGACCCCCTCTAACAGGAATGGTATGGGGGCCCACATGCACCGCGGGGGCTATGATGGGCCTCCATTCAGCACCTGACTTTTCTGGCGCTGTTTTGATGAATTGATTGTGTGTCATAAGGTGACCTTCGCTATAATAATTTTCTTGTCGTCATTTCACAATATGTTTTTACAACAAATAAAGGATATAGTAATAAAATTGCCTAGTACATTTGTAGACATCTTTGTATCAGGCTGACATGTTCTGGTTGTATCCAACCCTAGAACATCTCAACTTGACCATAATACAAAGCAGCATCTTTTGAACAATGAATCTGACCTTGTTTATTGTTTGTCTCTTGCAACACCTGCTTTCTACTTTTCTACGTGTTTCAATAACACACAGCAAAACAACAGGCAACAGATAGATCGAATTATGATGATTTATATGATAGTATTTAGTTGTCTTTTTTGATGATATTGAAGGACAAAACCATATATATGATAATATTGTTTATTCACATAACACTACCATATTCTGTGACACAGTAGAATATGAAAAAATAGGATACACAAATAAACACCAAGCAGAAGCTGACACACAAAATCAAAATAAATTAAATATAGTATAGTACAATTCAAGATAATGTTACAATTAAGTATGTCCCTCAACTGGGAGATTGTGAGTTAGCCAACATGTTGCGGGTAGTCAAATGGGAGTGGTGTACGAGTGCTAGAGGGGGTTACCTAGCAGTATAGAGCTGCTGTCATTTAATATTCGAACTATTTGTCCTCAAGAGCACTGAAAGGGAGCTAGTCGCCCCTTCTTGTGGCTGATTCATCTGTGCATGATGCTATAGAAAAATTGGGGGCTTAGTCTGATGAAAGATTCAATCAGTATGCTTAAAAAAAGGATGGACTGATCCTTCAATTCAAAATATCCAGCTTACAGGCTAAATTTGAGTAGGGCTGCAGAAGGTTCCTTAACATTGCTTATTCACATAACACCACCATATTCTGACACAGTAGGATTTTGCAAAAATAGTGCCACAAGGCAGAAATACTAACTCAAATTCAATTAAATATAGCATGGCACAACTCAAGGTAATGTTAAATCTAGGCATGTCCCTTAACTGGGAGATTGTCATGTTGCAGGGAGTCAAATGGGTGTGGTGTGTGGGTGCTAGAGGGGGTTACCTAGCCGTCTAGAGCAGTTATTTTATATTTTAACTATTTGTCCTCCATAGCACTGAAGGGGAGCACCCAACTCCCCTTTGGTGGCTGATTCATCTGTGCATGCTGTTGCAGAGAAATTGGGGTATTAGCCTGATGAGAGATTCAATCTGCATGCTTAAAAAATTAATGGAATGGTGTAGGAGGCTGGCCTGGCTTATAGTGGGTACCTTATGGTACTTACACCTTGTGCCAGGTCCAGTTATCCCTTATTAGTAGATCAGTAGTGTTCTAGCAGCTTAGGCTGATAGAGGTAGCTATAGCAGAGCAACTTAGGCTGAGCTAGGAGACAAGCAAAGCTCCTACTATAACACTTATATCATATAGCACTATATCACAAGAAAAAACAATACTCAGAGTTACTAAAAATAAGGTTACTTTATTTTAGTGACAATATGCCAAAAGTATCTCAGAGGATATACTCCCTTAGGAAGTAAGTAATATACACAAAATATACACACCAACCAAAATCAGGTGAGTAGAACACTTAGAAACGTAGTGCTTTGTGGTGACGGCGGCAGGGGCGGGACAAGGCCCCTTCAAAAACTTTCGCGCGCCCGCTTCCTGGCGGGACGCGCTTTGTGGTGACGGCAGCAGGGGGGGAACAAGGCTCCTTCAAAAACTTTCGCGCGCCCGCTTCCTGGCGGGACGCGCTTTGTGGTGACGGCGGCAGGGGCGGGACAAGGCCCCATCAAAAACTTTCGCGCGCCAGCTTCGCGGGACGCGCCCGGGACGTGCCCGGGCAAAGCCCGGGCCAAGGGCGGGCCAGTCCTGCGACCGGAGGAGGCTGGCTGGGCCATACTATTTTCTTCCTGGTACTGGGGTCGGTGACCAGCTATTGAACCCACCGTAGTCGTGAGGATAACACACCGCTATAGGTGAGCAGCATTTGTACTTTTCTGACGTTTTAGTTTTTTCAACAAGGCCCCAGTGGCGTAGAAACAGGGTGGGAACAGGGGAGGCAAAGTGCCTATAGTAAAGGGCTGATCAAAATACCTGCTGGACAAAAGGAGTCCAAAGAGTCAAGATGGCCAGACGGAAGGGGGGGGCACCCTTGGAAAAGGCCGGTAACAACAAGACCCTAGACGGATTTCTCCAAAAAGCGGTTGGAGCACTACAAAAGGAAATTGAAATGATGGAGCGCCGTCTAACTGCCCCCCCACTGGCGGTAGTTAATTGCCCATCTCTATCCCCACCGCAAATTCCAACACAACCCCTCCATCCGCCCGATTTACAGTCTGCCCCTGCTATCTCACCTCTAACTACCCAAGAGTCTATTGTGGAGACCCAGGAAAATGCCACACAGCCACCAGAACTTACACAGCCACTCTTAGACAGGTCTGTACCCAACCCAGAGCACAACACAAAGGGTAAAAGAAAACGAGGTGAGGTAAACCTAAAGAATTAACGGGCCCGCATCTTGAGCTCCCCCAATCATGGCGCACCAACTCGGAACAAGGATTATATATTAGCTCAAGCATCTACTGATGATCGTCCAGTAATTGATTATATAATTGAACACATAAAAGACGAGCTTTTCAAAAGGCTACACCCTATAGCAACTCGCCTACAAGCCATTGAGGAGAAACTAGAAGGTCTTATCAAGTCCAAGCAGATGATCACCCCCCTCTCACCGGACTTGCAGTTTTCCCGCCAAATTCTCCCCTCGAGCCTACTAGGCAACAGCGCCAGTAACTTCCCCTTACCATTGGGCATGGATCACAACCCTTCAATGAACTGCCCTGATCCTCTGTATCAACCAGTGAGGGCTACATCTGCTAGGCTGGCTATCGCCTCAAAGGACAAGTGTTCTAAGACTGCCACTCCCTTTCTGAGGGGGAACGGAGGAGCTGCTTCTTCCAATAACATGGGAACAAAATCCTACAAGATACCCCTGATCAGATCTACTCACCAACAGATCAGATGTATAGGGATGAAGGAACCAACCCGAGAATTTTACAGCTACCGCCGGAATCCTGCCCATACGTTCTTGTTATCACGAGTGTCCCTAAACTTAAAACCAATATTACCGAATCATTCACAGAACTGAAAAATAAGGTCATACATTGGTTACATAGCAATTCCAGATTTGCATTCCATATGGTACCCTCAATATTAATGGTGAGGAGGGTGGGTTGGGTGGGTCCACTTAAGAACCCCGGCACAGGGGATTGTATTGTTATCAATTTTGATTCACCCACACTTGTCCAGCATCTCTCTTTGAACGTGTGCAAATCCAACCCTCTAGGGGAGATGTATCTTTGTGCAGACTCCAGGCTTTCTACCCTCATACAGTTTCATCAGCTACTAAGGGGGCGCCAATGCCACTTAGAGGTTCTACTAGCTTTCAGATGCAGCCTGCCCCCCAGTCAGGACGTAGCTCCCTTTCACCATCTCTTTCCGAAATTGATTGACTAAAAATCAGCCCTGCGCATGGCCCACCCAAGCCTCAAGGAACTAGAAATTGGGATAAGAATTATCTTATAACCGGAACTATTGAATCACAAGGAATAGGAATAGGCAGTCCTGAGGCTGATCAGACTCCTACTGTAGACATCAGAGGCTCCACATTAATCCTCTCACCAGCCCAGATAGAACTCTCTAGGATGGAAAATAGTTCCCCTCTTTCCCTCTGTGAGCAGAGCAGGGAGACCTGTATTTGGGGAGCTAGTAAGGAGGGTAAGGCTTATGAGATCAACCCAGCCCTGGATTTAATAGGTCCCAGTAACTGCGGGTCCACTCCACCTGTCCGGGCCTTCAAACCGACTATGCCAGGGCCCGAACTAAATGGGGCGAGTAACACCCTGGGTGACAATGTAGCGGAAAATCTAACTGAGACTAGTCTTGCTATGATTGAAAGAGGTATTAAACCTCCCCATGGCACTTCATTTGCAAGAGGGCACTCTACGGCCAAAGCTTCCCAAGATAAAATAGATGGTTTAGACACAGTTCTTAGTTGGAACATTGCAGGGCTGGAGAATAAAATGGGTATCCCTGAATGGGGTAAATTTATAGATGAGCACAAAATATGCCTTTTTCAAGAAACATGGGCACTGGAGCCCAAATATAGAATTGGTTTCAAAAGCTATTGGGTCCCAGGCAAGTAAGGCAAACTCCGGGAGACCCTCAGGCGGGCTGCTCATATGGCTTAGTTGTTCCCTCAAATGCAGGGTTGAAATAGTTGATATGGGCTGTCCCGATCTGATGGGTTTATCAATACCATCCCTTAAGGAGAAACCGCTCCTAATAAACAACATCTATAACAGGAGCCTGGGTAGTAAATATGAGTCAGACGCTTTGACTATTTTGGACAGTTTTCTTTCCTGCAAAACCTCCTCCCACTTCATTCTTATCGCAGGGGATTTTAATGTTACCTTTGAGCCCTACTCGTTGGCCCAGGAACTATACAAAGAAGAGGACGCTTATTGGGGCATCCCCCAACTGGTGTCAAGCAAAAGACCGAGAATTAACAGATTAACACACCAAGTCGTGGACATTACACTGGCACATGGTCTTCGGGCCTGTAACGGTCATTCCCGCTCAGACGTTGATCTTCATCCTACATTTAGGCGTGGAGCCCAGAAGAGCCAGATAGATTAGATTTTGCTTGACATTCGGTTGTGGGGTCATATGGCTGACATGAAGATCTAAGAACATGAGGAAAGTGATCACGAGCCACTGATTTTATTGGTTAGGAGTCTATTACCTCTACTTGAAGCCCCTTGCCCCAAGATTTACGAGCAGCAGCTCGCACTGACAAACAACAGACAAAATGTTAAATGGGAATTTGTGAGCACTGACTCAGGTACTATGATATCCTTGTATAGCCAGTTGGCTGACCATATGGAGCGTATGCCCCTGCTTTTAGAAGATGGTGAAGGGCTTATAGCAGCCCACATACAATTATTTAATTCTTTAAAATACCTTTTCACCAAAGAGATTTCTAGCAAAGCAAAAAGAAAGTGTAACGCAAGGTGGTTTAGTGCTGCATGCAGGGAAGCACAACACAAACTATTGAGAGCTCTAGGAGGGGGGCAGACAGAGCATATAAGGCAAGCAAGGAAAGATTACAAACAGGAGCTTAGTAGAGCCCGCAGGAGATGGGATGAGCTTAGATGGGCTTCCCTTCTAGAGTCTGCAAAAGCTAATGATACCTCGAAATTCTGGAAACTGGTGGCCGACGCTAGTGAAGAACCTAATCGTTTGCCTGGTGCCACAATACTCCCTGTTGAGTGGACAGATCACTTTGGCCGGTTATATTCAGGGACTACAGATGTTACTACCAGGGAATTGAACCATATTATGACCTGGATATCAATGCCAAGAAAACAACACTTATGATATATAGTACCCCGAACAAGAAGTTAAAAGCAAATATAACGATGGATTCAGTCCTTTTGGAGAGGGTAACGGAATACGATTATCTGGGCATTAGACTATCAGATAAGGGCAGCTGGGATGCAGCCATAAGAAAAGGGGCACTCATTATCAGCCAAAGAAGTGGAGTGTTAGAACGAAAGGCTAATACTGCCGTAAGCCCTCCTCTGATTCCTATTTCCGAAATCTATAAAGTCCAAATACGTGCTGCTGCCCTGTACGGAGCAGAACTTTGGGGTTCATACAGACAACTGGATACCCTCCAAACCACGAAAACAACTTCTTCAGACACATATCTAGGCTAGGGAAGGGCACGCCGATGATTCCCCTAAGATTAGACCTGGGTATAAATAGCATCAAAGACACAGCATGCTTAAGGCCACTCTTATACTGGGTTCGACTATGGAAAACGGAAGAACTCGAGCCCTTCAGGACAGCAATCAAAGATCTTATACCACCATTCCAGGGATGGAAAAAAGTTAGTTGGTTGAGGGAGATGAAATCAGCCTGGGTTAAGCTGGGCTTCTCCCATTATTGGTAAAATCCTGAGATGATTCCTGCTAACGCCAGATTGCTGATCAAAGAACGATACTGGGGAAAAATCTATGAGGAGTCTTTTCATTGTAATGGGCCAGGTCGGCTGACAGCAGAGTTTCTGCTGGTCAAAAACGAACCCCGGCCCGAAGATTTTCTGGATCTCCCCATACCAGCACATGCCCGAGCCTTATTCCTTCAGTTCAGATATGGAACATTAGCAGTTAACAGCTTTACGGCCCGTTGGCCGACCAACAGTCCCATGTCTGATAAATGCATAAACTGTCACTCATGCAAGGAAACTCCTGAGCATGTTCTATTTTTTTGTCCCTTGTATAAATGTCCTAGAGGAAAGTGGATTATTGCCTTGTGCAAGGTATTGCTATTACAAAATCGAATCAGTGCCTACAGATTATGCAAATACGATACTTCCACGCTGATAGTAAGCTCTGTTTCTAAATATCTGTCAGCAGCATGGACAATCCGTAGCAGGACTATTTTAGACCCTAGTCCACTGGCTGAAGAGAGGTCCAGCAGCTAGTGGACGAGGACTTTTTTAGACAGTTAGGGATTTTAAATATAATTATCTGTGTTGATTTATTTATGATATTAGATTTTATTCTTGTCTGTGTTTTTTAGCGGATCTTCTCATTTAAACCGATTCATAGTATCCTAGCACAGAGCACTTTGCAAATGGTAAGATTTAATTCCCCTGAACAATTTACTTAAGATATGAGGCTAACTCTATGGTACCCTTTTAAATGTTTGGTTTCTAATTTTCGCAAGCATGAAGTATTTTACGAAGTATTATGAACCATTTTTTATGTATAACTTGCACTAGAATAGTTTTTATAGGTAACATTAGAAAAGATTTGGTATACTATCTGTTTTAAACCGATTCATAGTATTTTAGCACATAGCACTTTGCAAATGGTAAGATTTAATTCCCCTGAACAATTTACTTAAGATATGAGGCTAACTCTATGGTACCCTTTTAAATGTCTGGTTTTTAATTTTCGCAAGCACAAAGTATTTTATGAAGTATTATGAACCATTTTTTAAGTATAACTTGCTCTAGAATAGTCTTTATAGGTAACATTAGAAAAGATTTGGTATACTATCTGTTTCTCTTTTAAACTGTCTTGGAAAATGATATTCAATAAGCTAGGAGGCACCAACTGAGGAGTACTATTTAACATATGGGGGGTCATTCCAACCCTGGCGGTCGGCGTGAAAGCAGCGGCTAAACCGCCAACAGGCTGGCGGCAAAAAAAATGGCATTCCGACCGTGGCGCTAACCGCCAACAGAGGCCACCACTTTAACACACCGACCGCCACAGCGGAACCAACAAACAGCGTGCCGGTCACCGCCAACAGACAGGTGGGAGTCAATGTACCGCCCACAGTATCACAACCCACCAATCTGCCACCTTTTCCGGGGCGGTAGCACCGCAGATAAAAACACAGCGGAAACCGCTATACCGAAGGGAAAACGCTCACCTCAATACACCCCACGAGGAGCCAGGACAGCATGGAACCGGAACTTCACATACTCCCAGCGATAGTATTCCTGCTCCTGTACCAGGAGTACGAACGCTGGTGCAGAACACAACGGTGAGTACTGCACCTACGACACAGGGGAGGGGGGAGGCAAAAAATTACAGGGACACACATACGCGACACACCCACCCCCACCCTCACCCACTACAACACACACATCAATGCATAGCAAAACATCACAGTTACACCCCCCAAACCCCCCGGAAGAATGCAAAGACAAAAGGAATTAGTTTGAAACATTTGCATATATCAAAAAACTACCTATTTAAATATTTACACCAAAACACAATAATAAATACAGTAATGTACAAGTCCGAGCATTGTAGCAGGCATTGTCCGTGGACAACTCAGGCCAAATCACATGGGCAAAGCCCACACAAGATACCTGAATCCAACGGAGAGAACACTGCAGGGGCATCAGATGGCAAAACTACAGGCACCTCAGGGGGAAGGGAAAGGGGAGCACCTCAGCCGGATGAGTGCACAACGCCAGATCCACGAGGGGCCTCCATGCCCACTGTTCACTCCTGGGGAGTGCAAAGCCACAGTCTCACAAGTCTATACAGTGGGTGGGCTGCCCACTGCTCAATCCTGGGGAGTGCAAAGCCACAGTCTCACAAGTCCATACAGTGGGTGGTCTGCCCACTGTTCAATCCTGGGGAGTGCAAAGCCACAGTCTCTCAAGTCGATGACAGTCTCCACTGGTTCTGGAGGGGGCCTGGTGCCCAGAGTGCTTCATCCTGTGCAGGACAGAGGTAGTGGATGCCTTCTTCCACTGGTTCTGGAGGGGGCCTGCTGCCCAGAGTGCTTCATCCTGTGCAGGACAGAGGTAGTGAATGCATGTCTCCACTGCTTCTGGAGGGGGCCTGGTGCCCAGAGTGCTTCGTGCAGGCCTGCCCGACACAGATGCGGCCCAGCCACTGCCGCTCATGGGCCAGCGGTGCTTGAGACGGCGGTGCCCGGGTCAGCGGTGCATGAGACGGTGGTGCCCGGTTCAGCGGTGCTTGAGATGAAGGGCCCAGTTCAGCGGTGCTTGAGATGAAGGGCCCAGTTCAGCGGTGCTTGAGTTGGAGTGCCCAGTTCAGCGGTGCATGAGACGGCGTTGCCCGGTTCAGCGGTGCTTGAGTTGGAGTGCCCAGTTCAGCGGTGCATGAGATGGCGGTGCCCGGTTCAGCGGTGCTTGAGATGAAGGGCCCAGTTCAGCGGGGCTTGAGATGAAGGGCCCAGTTCAGCGGTGCTTGAGATGAAGGGCCCAGTTCAGCGGTGCATGAGACGGCGGTGCCCGGTTCAGCGGTGCTTGAGTTGGAGTGCCCAGTTCAGCGGTGCTTGAGACGGCGGTGCCCGGTTCAGAGGTGCTTGAGATGAAGGGCCCAGTTCAGCGGTGCTTGAGATGAAGGGCCCAGTTCAGCAGTGCTTGAGATGAAGGGCCCAGTTCAGCGGTGCTTGAGATGGAAGTGGGCAGGTCAGCTGCCCCGGCAATGGCGGGGTGCTCATTTCCCACCTGACTTGTGGCTGGCGGTGTCCTCCTGGGCAGCTGGGTCGGGCCTGTTGGTGGGGTCCTTGCCACATGGGATGGGGCTGGTGGGCCACTCCTGGGCAGCTGGGCTGATGGCGGTGGTGTCGGCCGTGCTGCCCTTCTCAGCCTTCCCAGTTCGCCTGTGGCCCTTCCCCACCTTGCCAGGTGTGGCAGCTGTCTCCACACTCCCTGGCGGAGGCCTGGTCAGGGTTTTGGTGCCTGATGTCAGCTGCCTCTCCCGCCGGCCACTACCTATCTTCGGGTGTTTTTCTGGGGGTGGGCTGGCCGTGCCTTGGCTCCGGACCAAACTGGCTGCCCTGGTGGGTGGGGCTCTCCACTGTCCCTGGCAGACCTTGATGGCAGGGCCCGGTTTTGTGGGGGCTGAGGTGCTCAATCGAGTCATATGACATGGACGGGGTGGGGGAGTTGGTGGGAAGAGGTTGAGTTTCGACAGGAATAACTTTTTGGGAGCAGTGGGATGGGTAGGTGTAGTGGTTATGGGAGTGGAGGAAGAGGTAGTGGTTGTAGGAGGTGTATGTTTTGTGGTTTTGGGTGCTGGTGCTTGGGCTGGAGGCTGTTGTGAGGTGGATGGCTGTTGGGTGGGTGGCTGCCTTCGTTTGTGTATGTTGGGAGGGGGGGTTACAGACACACTGGGAGAGGACACAGGGGACGTGTAAATGGCAGTGGGGGTGGTGACTGCACGTGTGCGGGGTGTTCTGGTGTCTGTGCTGCTGAGGGACGTAGTGGCTGAAGATGGTGTGCATGCAGGTGTGAATGTAGAGGTGACAGGGAGGGAGGAGGGAGACGTGGAGGAGGGGGACACAGTGGAGGCAGTGGCTGTTGCTATGTCTGCATGGGTATGATGCTTGTGTGACTGCCTGTGGGATGTGTGGTGCTTATGTCTGGCTGAGCCCCCCTTGGGTGTTGAGGTGTGTGCAGGCTGGTCTGATGGTGTCCCTGGGATCGGCAGAGGTACAGGTGATAGGGAATGGGTGGAGGAAGTTTGAAGGGGCAGGCTAGACACAGGGACAATGGCTGCTATCAGTGCTGAGGCCAGAGTCTGGAACCATCGCTGAAGGGCCCCCTGACCAGAATGAATGCCCTCCAGGTATGCATTGCTCTGGTGCACTTCCCTTTCTACACCCTGGATGGCATTCAAAATGGTAGACTGCCCAACAGTGAGCGTCCTCAGGAGGTCAATGACCTCCTCACTGAGGGCAGCAGGGGTGACTGGGGCAGGGCCTGAGGTGCCTGGGGCGAAGGAGATGCCCACCTTCCTGGGTGTGCGGGCACGGAACAAACGCTGAGGGGCTGCTGGGAGGGCGGTGCTGGTGCGGGGGGCGGCGGCTGTACCTGTTGTTGTGGTGGCCACAGATGTTGCCGCCACCACAAGGGAGCTCCCTTCAGAGGACGAGTCGGTGTCACTGTTGTCGGCCCGAGTCCCCGCTGTGGAGCTCCCCTCGCCCTCCGTCCCACTGGTGAACTCAGACTCTGTGGTGTGGCCCTCCATGGCCATGTGGGATGCAGCTCCCTCGTGCTCCGGTGCCACTTCTCCTCCGCCTGATGATGCTAATGCACACATGAACAGGAAGACCACAAAAAAGGGGGGGGGAAATAAAATAAAAACATGTTGAGTGCATGCATTGGCGACACCGTTGGCGGACAGGACAGACACAGAAGCCCCCTGCACTACGCCGCGCACTTGGGGTCGACTACTCAATCACTGGGACATGGCCTACAAGCCTATGGACGACATCCGCACACATAGATGACACAGGGCCAGGATCTCCTGTACTTGGCACCCTACCGAGGTGGGGGGCGGGTCACAGGGCCATGCCTTACGGAGGGGCCTAGCCTACAGAATTCGACCCACAGCCCTCCTCCCCCACCCAGACACCTCCACTGCGCGCAAAGTCAGCTGAATGAGAGTGTACTCACCCCCTTGTGTCTGCTGTGATGCCCTCACGCGCCCATCCAATTCGGGGTAGGCCACCGCCAGGATCCGGGACATCAGGGGGGTCAAAGTCCGACTGGCACCCCTCCCACGTTGGGAGGCCATCCCCAGCTGAGCCTCCGCCGTCTTCCTGCTCCAGCGGCGGATGTCCTCCCATCTCTTCCGGCAGTGGGTGCCCCGTCTGCGGTGGACCCCCAGGATCCGGACGTCCTTGGCGATGGCACGCCAAATATCTACCTTCTGGTGGGCGCTGACCTATATGAAAAGTACGGAGGGAGAAGAGAAGTCATTACCTTCTGCACCGTCAATGTGAGTGGCCCCCATCCCTACCCTTGCCATGTGGCACATGCAATCACCGTCGTTTCATGCACGCCTCAATCTCCCCCCTCCACCCCCCCAACTTTCATCCACCCCACTCCACACAGGCATAGCCAATACAGCATGCTCCCAGTGTATTTACCTGTTTGTCTGGAGGACCGTAGAGTTGCGTGTACTGGGGGAGGACCCCATCCACTAGTTTCTCCAATTCCTCAGTGGTGAAGGCGGGGGCCCTTTCCCCAGTCGCTTGAGCCATTGTCTCTTCCAGACCAAGGTCACAGCAGCACTTGCAGTGTAGGTCCTCTCCTGTCGAAGATCAGGTATCGAGTGATTAAGCAGATAGAAAATGGCTGTCACCTCCGCGGCGGTGCGTACCGCGACCGCCGGCGCACATCGACATTGGCTCCTGGGACCCATAGGGTTCTATGTTAACCAAGGCAGCATTGCGCCGCGGTCTTCGACCGCCTACCGCCACAGTGTACGACGCCAGCGCAGTTACCTCACATCCCATTGTCACACTTCACAGGTCAGGCAGCCGCCATTTCAGGGGCCCACATGCCTTAATATTTTAACTGCGTCACACATACCTAGGCCTTGCCTCAACACTCATACAAGCCATTCTATGGATTAAGAATCGTGTTCTGTGCAAGCTGTAGTTACGTACCTCTGGGATGTTTGACTCTGTGCTCGCTGTTGTCCTTCGTAGGCCCCGTCCCCTGGGACATGTGAGGAGATGGCGGCATCCTCCGGTGTACAGACCTCTGGTGGACCTGTGGACAATGGAAGAGAGACATGTCATACTGACCTACAGGCTTGACCGTGCCACAATCCTGGAACTGTGTGCCCAGGTGGAGCCAGACCTGATGTCACCTATCCGGCAACCCACAGGAATCCCCCCTCAAGTGCAGGTGCTGTCAGTGCTCCATTTCCTAGCAAGTGGGTCCTTTCAAACAACAGTGGCCATATCATCAGGGATGTCCCAGGCTATGTTTTCCAAGGTGTTGTCCAGAATGTTGTCTGCCCTGCTGAAACACATGCGGAGCTACATCGTTTTCCCTGAGGTGGGGGATTTGCCTACAGTGAAGGGTGATTTCTATGCCCTTGGACATATCCCCAACATCATAGGTGCCATTGATGGGGCCCATGTGGCTTTGGTCCCCCCCCACAGGAGTGAACAGGTGTATAGAAACCGGAGGAGTTATCATTCGATGAATGTCCAGATGGTGTGTTTGGCAGACCAGTACATCTCCCATGTTAATGCCAAGTTCCCTGGCTCAGTGCATGACGCGTACATCATGCGGAATAGCAGCATCCCCTACGTGATGGAGCAACTCCAGAGGCACCGTGTGTGGCTAATTGGTGACTCTGGATACCCCAACCTGTCATGGCTACTGACCCCAGTGAGGAATCCCAGGACAAGGGCAGAGGAACGCTACAATGAGGCCCATGGGCGAACTAGGAGGGTGATCGAGTGGACCTTCGGCCTCCTGAAGGCCAGGTTCAGCTGCCTCCATATGACAGGTGGATCCCTATTCTACTCACCAAAGAAGGTGTGCCAGATCATCATGGCTTGCTGCATGCCTCACAACCTGGCTTTGCGTCGCCAGGTGCCTTTTCTGCAGGAGGATGGTCCAGATGGTGGTGTTGTAGCAGCTGTGGAGCCTGTGGAGAGTGAAGAGGAGGAAGCAGAAGAGGATGACATAGACAACAGGAACACAGTTATACAGCAGTATTTCCAATGACAGACAGGTAAGAATACATAGCTGCCTACTACATGTACTTAACCACTACTACCTCTCTCCTGTCTGTCGTTTTCACCCAGTGTATGGTAACTGAGTTGCCACTTTCCTTTGCGATTTCAGAAATGTGGCCCCCAGTGTGTGACATCTGCTTTGTTTACCCATGGACTACAGCTGTGTGACATTGGTATGTTGGCATCACAATGTAAATAAGCATTTTGGCATGGTAATGTCTGATACATTTGTTCAAAATCACAGCCAGACTCCTGAGTTTTTTGTGCAATAACTGTGTTTATTTGAGTGCTCTATATTGTGGGGTGGTTGCAAATTGGTGAGGGGGGATGGTGGAGGAATGTTCATGGCAGAGTCCAGACTATTGGGATCACAGGTGCATTGTCCAGATGCCTGTGGAAAGTGGAGCTGGGGCAGTTTAAGGATGGACAGGGTGACAATGTGGGACAGTGGGATGACAATCAGGGTGGTATCCTTTGCTGGCGGGGGTCTTGGCATCTTACTCTGTCTTCTTCCTGGATCTCAGGGACCGCTTGCGGGGTGGTTCTCCTTCTACAGGGGGTGGGGTGCTGGTGGCCTGTTGGTCCTGTGGCGGGGCCTCCTGTCCACTAGCGCCGGCGGAGGTGGTAGGCAGTTCTTGGTCCATGCTAGTGTCAGGGGCCCTTTGTGGTGCCACGGTGGGCTGCAATGAGGTGGCTATCACATTCAGCACCCCTACGATGGTGCCCAGGGCGGAACTGATGGTTCTTAGTTCCTCCCTGAACCCCAAATACTGTTCCTCCTGCAGGCATTGGGTCTCCTGAGACCTGGCCAGTACCGTCGCCATCGTCTCCTGGGAGCGGTAGTATGCTCCCATGATGGTGGTGAGGGCCTCGTGGAGAGTGGGTTTCCTGGGCCTGTCCCCCTCCCAGTTGCCCTGTTTCCCTGGGCCTCTGTCCCCTGGACCGTGTGCCCACTGCCACTGCCCCCAGGTCCCTGTTGTTGTTGGGGTGGTGGGTTAACCTGGGTGCCCTGTAGTGGTGGACACACCGCTGCTTGACGTGTCCTGGGGACAGAGGTATGGGCCCGCTGGGTGGGTGCTGTGCTGGTGTTCCCAGAGGGGGGAAGGTCTGCTGTGGCCTGGGGTTGTCTGAGGGGAACCGACTGTCCCGAGGTCCCCGATGGGCCGGGCTGGTCATCTTGATCCAGGTCGACAGAGCTACTGTCATCGCTGTGGGCCTCTTCTGGGGGTGGGGTGGACATTTGTGGACCCTCCTGCGTGGTGACGTTGCGTTGTGGTCCTGCAGGGGTATAAAGGCATGATTATTGCATCTGTGTGTGCCATGGTGTGCAATGGGTGGCTGCCCGTGTCCCCCAGTGCTTGCATTCCTGTGTGGGGGCTTTTGTGACGGGGCTTTGGGGGGGGAGGGATGGGTATGTGCAGTGGGCATGCTTTGGTGATGGGTGTCCATGCTTTGTGGTCGCATGCAGGGCTTGGTGTTGGGATGGGTGGGTTGTGATGGTGAGACATTTGCAAGGAGTAGGAGTGATGGGGGTGAGGGTGGGGGTATGTATTGGCATGCAGGTGGGGTGGGGGGGTGAAGTAGTGAAGATGTGACTTACCAGAGTCCATTCCTCCAGATACTCCGCAGAGGCCCTCAGGATGCAGGATCGCCAAGACCTGCTCCTCCCATGTTGTAAATTCTGGGGGAGGAGGTGGGGGTCCGCCACCAGTCCTCTGCACTGCAATGCAGTGTCTGGATACCACGGAACGCACCTTTCCCCGTAGGTCGTTCCACCTCTTCCTGATGTCATCCCGATTTCTTGGGTGCTGTCCCACAGCGTTGACCCTGTCCACTATTCTGCTCCATAGCTCCATCTTCCTGGCAATGGATGTCTGCTGGACCTGTGATCCGAATAGCTATGGCTCTACCCGGATGATTTCCTCCACCATGACCCTGAATTCATCCTCCGAAAACCGGGGGTGTCTTTGCGGAGCCATGGGGTGGTGTGGGTGATGTGTGGGGTGGTGTGTGTTGTGATGTGTGGGGTGATATTTAGTGGTGTGTTGTGTGCGGTGCGTGGAAGTAATGTGGGTGATGGTAATGTGTGCCTGTGGTTGCTAGTTTGTAGATGGTGGTGTCTCTCTCTGTGCCTCGTTCCTAATTTTTGGTTGTAGGGGTTTGTGTGTGATGTGGGTGTGTGTTTTATATTTAATTGGGTGTGTGGGAGTGGTGTGTGTATGTGTATCAGGTGTGTGTATTTCGATTTGTCCAATGTGGCTGTGTTTTGTAGGTTTGTGTGTATTCTGAGCGCGGCGGTGTGTACCGCCAATGGAATACCGTGTTTGAAAGACCGCTGCGTGGATTCGTGGGTCGTGATAGTGTGGGCGTATTTCTGTTGGCGTGACGGTGTCGGTTGTGTTTTCGCCAGTTTATCGCTGACCTTTGGTGTGGCGGACTTCTGTGGGTGTCGCTATTTTGGCGCTTTCCGTGTTGTGGGTCAGAATGACCGTGGCGGTTTACCGCGGCGGTATGGTGGCGGTCTTCTGACAGCGGTAAGAGGCTTTTACCGCCGATGTTGGAATGACCACCATGGTCTGTTGGACAACCAGTGTATTAACTGTTATTGTTTTCTTTTTCTCGTGATGGTTATGATTTTTATTTTTTTCTCTGTATGTATGGTTCATTTCTATGCTTTTTAATGGTATAATTTCAGACCGAAATAAACTATAATAAAAAAAAAAAAGTGCAAACACTGTAGAACACAATAGAATGCAATAGGAGAAAATAGGCCTAGGGGCAACACAAACCATATACTCCAAAAGTGGAATGCGAACCACAAATGGACCCCAGGCCTAGTGTTGTATGTAGAGGGTCGCTGGGAGTGTAAGAAAACACGAAGGGTGTCCAAGATACCCCACCCCAAGACCCTGAAAAATAGGAGTAAAGTTACCCTACCACCTCAGAAAGACAGTAAAGTTGAGATAGGGGATTCTGCAAAGACAACACTGACTGCAAAGCACTGAAGGCGGATTCCTGGACCTGAGGACCTGCAAAGGAAGGGGACCAAGTCCAAGAGTCATGCAAGTGTCGGGGGGGCAGGAGCCCACTAAACCTCAGATGAAGGTGCAAAAGGGGCTGCCTCTGGGTGGAAGAAGCCAAAGATTCTCCAACAACGGAAGGTGCCAGGAACTTCTCCTTTGGTCAGAAGATGTCCCACGGTGTGCTGGAGGATGCAGAGTTGTTTCCGTGCAGAAAGACTGCAAACAAGCCTTGCTAGCTGCAAGAGTCACGGTTAAAGATTTTGGGTGCTGCCAGGAACCAGGAAAAACCAGGAGGTCGCCCCTTGGAGGAGGAGACAGAGAGGGCGCTCAGCAATACAGAGAGCCCATGCATAAGTGTGAGGCACCCGCAGAAGCACCTGAACAGGCGTTCAGAAGATCTGAGCACGGTGGTCATCTCAGCACAACAAAAGAGGGTCCCACCAAGTCAGAGGTCAACTCAGCGAGTTGGGCAATTCAGAACGGAGTGCTGGGAACCTGGGCTGTGCTGTGCATGAAGGAAGTCTTGCAAAAGGTCACAGGAGCCCTAGCAGCTGCAGTTCACGCAGTACACATGATTACTGTCTGGCGTGGGGAGGCAAGGACTTACCTCCACCAAATTTGTACAGAAGGACCACTGGACTGTCGGGGTCTCTGTTAAAGGGACCACGCTCATCAAAATGAGAGGGGACCCAGAGGACCGGTGATGCAGAAGGTTGGTGCCATTAAGATTCCTCGACCCACAGGAGATTTCTTCTGGGCTTCCAGTGCAGGGTGAAGGCAGACAGCCCTCAGAGCATGCACCACCAGGAAACAGTTGAGAAAGCTGGCGTGATGAGGTGCTACAATGTTGCTGGTAGTATTCTTGCTCCTTTGTTGCCATTTTGCAGGCGTCCTGGAGCAGTCAGCGGTCTATCCTTGGCAGAAGTCGAAGAGAGAAGTGCAGAGGAAATCTGGTGAGCTCTGCATTCATTTTCTAAAAAGAAACCCACAGGAGAGACCCTAAATAGCCCTCAGAAGAGGATTGGCTATCTAACCAGGTAAGAGCCTATCAGGAGGGGTCTCTGACATCACCTGCTGGCACTGGCCACTCAGAGAACTCCATTGTGCCCTCACACCTCTGCATTCAAGATGGCAGAGGTCTGGGACACACTGGAGGAGCTGTGGGCACCACCCCTGGGGTGGTGATGGACAGGGGAGTGGTCACTCCCCTTTCCTTTGTCCAGTTTCACGCCAGAGCAGGGGCTGGGGGCTCTGTGAACCGGTGTAGACTGGCTTATGCAAGGAGGGCACCATCTGTGCTTTTCAACGCATTTCCAGAGGCTGGGGGAGGCTACTCCTCCCCAGCCCTTAACACTAATTTCCAAAGGGAGAGGGTGTAACACCCTCTCAGAGGAAATCCTTTGTTCTGCCTTCCTGGGACTAGGCTGCCTAGACTCCAGGAGGGCAGAAACCTGTCTGAGGGTTGGCAGCAGCGATAGCTGCAGAGAAAACCCCAGGGAGCTGGTTTGGCAGTACCCGGGGTCCATGCTGGAGCCCCAGGGATGCATGGAATTGTCCCCCCAATACCAAAATGGTATTGGGGGACAATTCCATGATCCTAGACATGTTACATGGCCATGTTCGGAGTTACCATTGTGAAGCTACACATAGGTATTGACCTATATGTAGTTCACGCGTGTAATGGTGTCCCCGCACTCACAAAGTCCAGGGAATTTGCCCTGAACAATGTGGAAGCACCTTGGCTAGTGCCAGGGTGCCCTCACACTAAGGCCCTCATTCTGAGTTTGGCTGGCGGCGGTAGCCGGCAGCCAAACGGGAACCGCCACTTGGCCGCTCCGCGGTCAAAAGACCGCAGAGGCCATTCTAGCTTTCCCGCTGGGCCGGCGGGCGCCCGCCACAGGAGCGCCCGCCCCCGCCGGCCCAGCGGGAAAGGCCCTGCAACAATGAAGCCGGCTCCGAATGGAGCCGGCGGAGTTGCAGGGGTGCGACGGGTGCAGTTGCACCCATCACGATTTTCACTGTCTGCAATGCAGACAGTGAAAATCTTTCTGGGGCCCTGTTAGGGGGCCCCACGACACCCGTTCCCGCCATCCTGGTTCTGGCGGTGAAAACCGCCAGAAACAGGCTGGCGGGAAGGGGGTCGGAATCCCCATGGCGGCGCTGCAAGCAGCGCCGCCATGGAGGATTCTCCCTGCCGGGGGTAATCCGGCGGGAAACCGCCGGACCCGGCTGGGCGACCGCGGCTTCACAGCCGCGGTCGGAATACAAAAGGAAGCACCGCAAGCCTGTTGGCAGTGCTTCCGTGGTCGTCGACCCTGGCGGTCGATGACCGCCAGGGTCAGAATGACCCCCTAAGTAACTTTGCACCTAACCTTCACTAAGTGAGGGTTAGACATATAGGAGATCATTACAACCTCGGTGGTCTTTTTACAAGACCGCCGAGGGACCGCCGTGCTGAAGACCGCCAGTGGTTGCGGTTTTCCGCTCGGCGTATTATGACTGTTGGCAGCTCTACGTCGTTTTTCCGACGGAGAGCCGCCAACAGCCATAGTGACGGGCGGTGGGGAAGTGGAGGTTGCTCCACCTCCACCGCCAAGTCAACACAACACCGCCCAGCGAATCACGTCCTGTGATTCGGCGCGGCGGTGTTCTGTTGGCGGTGTGGTGTCGGCGGAGCTGCCCCCATGGCTCCCGTCCCCTCCTGGAGGATCGACGGAACAGGTACGTCGATCGTCCGTTAGGGGAGGGGGGTGAGGAGGTGTTGTGTGTTGTGTGGGTGCATGGGGGTGCACGTGGGTGTATGTATAGGGGGTGTGTGAGTGCGTGTATGCTTGCGGGGGTGTTGCGTGTTTTGGGAATGAGTCCGTGTATGTCTGTAGGTATGTCTGTAGGGATATGTGCGTGTATGTTTGAATGTGGGTGTGCGTGTCTGACTGTGTGTGTGGATGTTGGCATGTATGTCGGTGTGTGTGCGTGTATGTGTGTTGGTGGTGCCTGCGTGCGTGTCGGGTGTGTATGTGTAAGGTAATGTCAGGGGTCGGGGTGGGGAGGGGGGTCCTGCCACCTTTGGGGGGTGGCAGGAGTGGTGGGGGGTGTAGGGGAGGGAGTCGGGGTGGGGGTGGGGGGTGGGGGAGACCCCTATCAGTGCCAGGGAAGGAATTCCCTGGCACTGATAGTGCTTACCGCCATGGATATCATGGCAGTTCCTACCGCTGGAAATCCACAGCGGTAAGCCGGGTCAAAATACCGGAGGCGGTATTGTCACGGCCGCCAGGCTGGAGACCCAGGTCTCCAGCCCAGCGGTCGTCTCCGCCCTGGCGGGCGGAACGGAGAAGCGGCGGATGACCATGGCGGTAACCGCCATGGTCATAATCCTCAAAAAAAGACCGCCAGCCTGTTGGCGGTCTTACCGCTGCTTTAACACCGTCCACCAGGGTTGTAATGACCCCCATAGTTACTTAAGTGCAGTGTAAAATGGCTGTGAAATAACGTGGACGTTATTTCACTCAGGCTGCAGTGGCAGTCCTGTGTAAGAATTGTCAGAGCTCCCTATGGGTGGCAAAAGAAATGCTGCAGCCCATAGGGATCTCCTGGAACCCCAATACCCTGTGTACCTAGGTACCATATACGAGGGAATTATAAGGGTGTTCCAGTGTGCCAATCAGAATTGGTAAAATTAGTCACTAGCCTGCAGTGACAATTTTAAAAGTAGAGAGAGCATAAACACTGAGGTTCTGGTTAGCAGAGCCTCAGTGATACAGTTAGGCACCACACAGGGAACACATACAGGGCACACTTTATGAGCACTGGGGTCCTGGCTAGCAGGATCGCAGTGAACAGGCAAAAACAAACATACATACTGAAAACATGGGGGTAACATGCCAGACAAGATAGTACTTTCCTACAAGATGGTCTCCTACCTTAAAACATCAGATTATATCACTTCATTGAGAGTCATTTTTTAAATGTGTTTTTTTTACATGAACTTAGAAACATTCCTGCCCACGCTATGTTGACAATGTCACTATTGAACTATGCAACTCAGTTGATGTGTGCACCTAATTAACGGAAGGGCCACTAATACACCATTCAGTGTATTGGTAAAACTTCTATTTCAACAAACCATAATGAAAGTAAAAGGATTGTTTTTCACACACCTAGACATTGACCTTGACAGGATGATGGGGTTGCAGTGATCACTGGTGCTCAGAGACCGTTGCAACTGTTGAAACTGCTGATTACAAAGTGAGGAAGGTTCTTCCCACCTCTCTAATTTTGAGGACTGACACCTTTTAACAAATATATTAACAAATGTATCAGTGGTTGGGGATAAGCAGCAAACCTGAAGAGGTAAAGTGAACAAATAATGGAACTAGTGGTGCAAAGAAACTAATCTAATGTAGAGGTAGGTTCAAAACATTTTAGTTACAAATGTGAGCAAATGAGGAGAGATGTGAAGGAACATTGTAGAAGTGTGAGAATTAGAGAAATTTCAGAGTGAAGGGCAATTGAAAGAGATGGACGTAATAGTAATAAGATGACAGATGGGGTTACGAGAGAAACTTGAAGAGGAAGGAGAAGAGGATGGGAAGGAAGGAAAGCTGGGAATGAGAGGAATAAGAATGGTAGAAAAAGATGACTGCAGTGAGGACGAGAGGATGGCTTAAATATGCTGGTGAGAGTAGAAATGTCAAAAGAGAGAGCAAAAGAGTGAAATGAGGAGAGGGTGATACAGGAATAAGAGCAGGGAATGCAGACCTAAAGAGGAGGGGTGGATTCAGAGAGGTGGAATAGAACTATGAGACAGAAAGGACTGGTCACAAGGTGTACAGTGCATTGTAAATGTACTTTTCAACAGCAAAACGGTTGGAGTTTTTTGCTCAACGATGTCAATGATATGCTTACAGCCCTATGCCATTGCCCTGGGATTTTTTTTCCAAGCACTTAGAGGATCACTATCAAGCCTGGTTCCTCACTTCAAATAGGAATATTAAACATGATTACACTTCACAGGCAGCTACTTTTTAAGGATTTTGGGGGCCCTGGGCCAAACGTATCTTGGGGGACCCTATTCGGAACAGCTTTGAATTTATTATTCAGTTTCAGCTCTTTCATGCCTTCTGTGGCCAGGTAACTGACAGTGCACACTCGCCCAAATAGTGACGTGTATGTCCACTGGTGTAACACAACAGCAGCCCACTAATATTACTGCATACAATCTCTGTGTCACCCTCCTGTTTCTCATATGTGAGGTCCTGTTCTGATCGAAGAGAACTTTTTTGTATAGCTGTTGCATGAAACAAACACAACATTTCTATACAAAATGTCTATAATAGACTTTTCATATCACCCACATTAAAAATAAATTACAGGAAAACGTTATTCAGAACAACCTGTTTTAAAAATTGTTCAAGGTCATCAGACCAAGACTCTTTGCAAAACAGAGCTGGGTTTACAAGGGGGACCCCTGAAATGTTGAAGCCCTGGGCCAAAGCCCACTTTGCCCATGCCTTAAAATGTCTCTGTTTACAGGTACTCTCTTCACCGCTTTAAAGGGACCTGTCATGCTTTTTGAAATTATTCAGTTTAAATCGGTCATATGCTTATATTGTATTTAGCTGTATTGCTTTGTAACTTTGTTGTGTGTTTGTAGGCAATTCATATGTGTTACTCTGCCCAATTTCTTATCCAGTTGTGCAGCAGGTGGGAAACCACAGATTTGCATAAATCACATAGGGCCTCATTACAACCCTGGCGGTCTTCATACCGCTAGGTTCGCGGTGGCAGTCTGACCGCCGCCAAAGCGGTGGTCCGACCACTTTGGCGGCTGTTTCACCTCCACATTATGACCGTGGCAGTCGTGCCACATTGGGAATGCCAGCACAGCTAGTTCTCCTCCACAGGAGGAACTGGCGGCCCTGGCGGTCCTGGTGGTCCTAATCCACGACAGCGCTGCAAGCAGCGCCATCCTGGGGATGACGACTCCACTAGCTTTTTCATTGTGGTAGCACTGCGCCATGTGAAGGCTGGTAGAGACGGGGTGCAGGGTGCCCCAGGGGGGTCCCTGCACTACCCATGCTCTTGGCATGGGCAGTGCAGGGGCCCCCCTGGCCAGCCCCGTGCTTTGCAGACAGTGAACATCGCGACGGGTGCTGGTGCACTGTAGTACCAGCGCGAAGGGAAAAGAAATGGTCACGCAGGCGCCGGTGCTGGTAGGTGATTTTATTCAGCTTTTCTTCTTCAAAGAAGTAGATTACAGGAGCCACGGCTGCGGCAGTCATCCAGTGAGAGGTTCAGCAGAATAACTTCCTCTCATCGGGAATACTAAAGCAAACATTCTAAGGAATGTGGAATGCGGTCGCATCAGAGAGAGAACTATCCGACTTGACCCCATTCCACATTAACTATGCACACTACATCACCTACCCCCTTTCAACAAAATTAACTAAGATCATAGTCTAACAATTTAGCAGGCAATTTTGAGATCCTTTTTGTGTCAACAGAACCCTGTGGAAGGAAACAAGTGGTGTTATTAGCATTCAAATCATTGCTCAAGAAACGTTCTCTGGTTCTACAGATGATCTAGGATCTGCACAACAAGACACTCATTTGATGTAGGGACAGTCTCGAAAATAATTGAATCATCTCTAGGTGTAACACACGTTCTGTCATAAATTTCCTTCTGTTCATCAGAAATGTGCACAAGTCTTCCCTTATTCCACCACCCCTTACCAGTCAGTAACACGGCACTATTAGTGATTCTCTCAATCCTAAAGGGGGAAGAGAACTGAGACATCCCTTTACTGACCTTGTAAGGTTTCTTTATAAGAACCGATTGTCCTACAACAAAATGTTTCTCATGTGCATGTTTATGGGAGTTAAAATAATGTTTCTGCTGAGCCTGTTTCATCTGCACTCTTTCCTAAACAGACAGTTGGAAAGTATTGGGGCACTTACTTGTGCTTTCTAACCAATTGGGAAACACCCTAGATGTACATTTCCTGCCCCTCAATAACTGAAATGGAGATACACCCGTGGTGGAGTGTGGAGTGGAGTGGTAAGCATTGACTTTATCTCTCAAAGAAGTCAAAACATCTGCGCCAGAAGAAAGTGCGGATTGGATGCCTTCTTTCAAGAAGCGGTTTACTCTTTCCACTAAACCATTTGCAGAAGGACTGTACGCTACTTGCAGATGTTTAATGTCATGCTTAGTGACATTCACACAGATCCCATTTTCGCTTGAAAGTTCTGTAGAAATGTGGGAAAAAGGTTTCAAGACAGCATCAAGGCTACGAATAGGTGGCCAATCCTTTTGTATGAATGTCATGACTTTCGACAACACGTCATCATGAGACATGGCTTCCAGCCATTCCTCTTCGGAAATGGCACCGTGGAATTCTGATACTGCATCCACAGTGGCAACTACACATTCAGTATCTTCATCAAGATCATTCATATCAGGTAATGATAATTGTGATAGACAATCAGCGGTGAAGTTCCTCCCACCCTGTATGTAGTGAATAGAAAAATTATACTTCTGTAATTTAGATAGTAGCCGTACAAAACAAGCAGAAGCTTTGCCTAGACCATCTCCCTGAAGTAAAAAAACTAGAGCTTAATGATCTGTATGTAGCTCAAATGAATTCCCCCATAGATAGGTTTTGAATTTCTGAACTGCCCAGACACAAGCTAGTGCTTCTCTCTCTATAGTGCTTTAGTTCTTCTCAGCAACGGAAAGACTCCTAGAAGCAAAAGCAGTAGTGGTTTGCTTGCTGTTAATGACTTTCAGACTGGCATCTACATTGATAAAGCATTTCTGACCATGAATGAAAGGACTCAACGCCGGATCCCTGAGCACTAAGTTCTTGGCAGAAGAGAAAGACTCATCAATGTTGGGGGACCATGTAAACTTGGCACCCTTTTTAAGTAAATCCCTCATGGGTTGAACAATGGAAGCATAATTAGGGACAAAGCGTGCATAATATTCACATAGACCTAAAAAGGATTTTAGGGAATCCTTATCAGTGGGTGATGGAGCCTTGAGGATAGCTTCAACATTGCAACATTTAGGTTTGATACCTTCTGGGGATATGGAGTGCCCAAGATAATCAGTTTGCTGTGTCAAGAATTTACATTTTTCTGGCCTAACCGTGATTTCCCTATCGCTGAGAATAGTGAGGACTTTATCCAGAACAACACAATGTTCAATCCCTATTCTTAGTGAAAACCAGGATGCCATCCTGAAATGCCTGCACATTTTGTAAGTTCTTCAACAGGAAGTCCATGAGTCTCTGGAACATGCTAGCTGCCGATGCCAGACCAAAAGGCAACCTCAGATATTTGTACGCCCCAAAAGGAGTGACGAAAGTCATGAGATCCTGCGATTCAACATTCAAAGTTATCTGATGGTAGGCAGCATGTAAATCAATAATAGAGAAATATTTTGACTCTCCAATGTTGGCTAACATTTCGTGTATCCGGGGCAAAGGATGACAATCAACAAGGATGTTGTTGTTGAGAGATCTGAGGTCTACACACAAACGAAGTTCTCCTGATTTTTTCCTGGCAAGGACAATGGGAGATACCCATTCTGATGACTCAGTAGGAGTAATAACACCTTCTTGCTCCAAATTCCTAAATAAAATCTTTAGATCTTCCCTGACGCTAATGGGTGTTGGCCTGACTTTATGCTCAATAGGTTTGGCGTTTCGTTTAAGTTTGATCTTGTGCTGGAAGCCCAAAACAGTGGCAATCTCGGACTTGAAAAGGTTAGGGAATTTGGAAAGTAACAAAGGTAAAAAATCGGAATGTGTTTCGATGGACAAGACTGGTACCTAGTCTGGCTAAGTCCATCCAACCAACAATGTTCCTTTCATTGATAGCTACATAGATTTTGGTATAAGTGCTCCTGCCAAGAATTTGTAAAGAAGCATAGAAAAAACCTAGCAACTCAATTTCTTTGTCGCCAAATGTCTTGGGGTTGATATCCGGATTTTTTAAAGAAAATGTAGTTGGCCAAAGCAAATGAAAGGTACTGTCTGATAAAATTATTGTGATGGGAACACCCGAGTCAGCCATGACTGAAAGTGAACCAACATCAATCAAGGCTGGGCAGAAAGGTCCCTTAACGTTACGACAAGGAGAAACAATATCAATGGTAAGGACCAATTCTGAAAAACTATTAGAGCAATCCTGGAGTTGTGATTTGTGGAAAACTCGAGAAGAGCAAACCTCAACATTGTGTACCCTAACATCAGTGGGTGGAAGTAGAGATTTACAAACTGCCTGGAAATGTCCCACTTTCTTGCATCGCCCACATTTCTTGCCTACAGCTGGACAGGCAGGATGATTACCAAGATGGTTGCGTGAACCACATCTATAACATACAATTTTCCTTCTGTCCTTCACATGTCTCACAGCTGCGACAGTAAAGTCACCATCAGTAATGCAAGAAATAGGTGAGTGACCTTCATGGGCATTGAGAGCTTGTGAGGAAACAATGGATCTCTCAATGCTTTTGGCAATGTCCATGGCTTCAGCAAGAGAAGGATTTCTGAAGGTGAGCAGCCTTTCCTACATTTTCTTTGAAAAGCAGTTAAAAATGAACTGGTCTCTGATGTAAATGTCAATAGAATCCTCAAATTCGTACGGAGCTGCTAAGATGCATAAAGCAGCAACATATTCTTCCACGGATTCATCGCTAGATTGTTTGTGTTTGAAAAAACTGTGTCTTTCCAACAATACACTAGATTCTTCAGCAAAATGTTTCTTTAGTGTTTCAATGGCTTCAGTGTAAACATTCCAGACGCTATCCCCGCTGGGACTAGGTATTTGAGGAAGGTTGTCGAATACGTTCTGTCCTGCTACTCCCAGATGAGTGAATAATAATAATGCAAATTTCCTGTATGAAAGCCCATCTGTAGCTGATAGGTAGTTTTCAAAGATCCGTATCCAGCGTTTCCACTGTATTTCAGGTTTACCAAGTCTAGACAGGAAAGGAAGAGGATTGATCACATTTTGTGGAGATGCCATGGTTTGTAAGTTAATTAAAGAAAAGAAAAAAATTATTATAATAATAATATATATTTTTTTGTGTTCCTTATTTCCCTGCTTTTATCAAATGTTGCTGTTCCTTATTTCCCTTGTTTTATCAAATGTTGCTCCTAAATGAGAAGCTGTAACGAATATAAAATCTTTGAAACTCCTAGATAAGAAAAGAAAAAAAAACACAGCCAAATGTAAGCTAAAATGCCTCCAGGTAGGAGGAAGAATCACACAGTGCTATCAGTGCAGATGAACGATTCGTATCCAAGTGAGCTGGAGATCTGGAGTCAAATATCTACGTGCTGCGCGTGAGAGCAAGGAAGTCAAGAGGCAAGGATGCGCGCGTGCTCAGGCGTGTGGTGAAGGTACAGCGCGAGTCAAATGCAGTAGATGAAATCACGGTGAGATATGTGCGCGTGCCCAAGCGCGTGGTGAGGGGTCCAGAACGAAAGCAAGGTATGCGTGGCAGAGTACAGCGCGAGTCGAATGCAGCAGACAAAAAAACGGTGAGGGTAAAATAAGAATGAATACCCAGTTGCAAGTCTTATAGGGAGGCAGAACGCACTTGTAGTATTGAGAAATGGCAGTAGAAACAGTTCTGATGCAGCGGTCACGTGGCAGTGGCTCTTTGAGGACATGGAAGGCAAAAATCCTTTACCCCACTCCTGGTACCAAATGTAGTACAGACGCAAAGGGAAAAGAAATGGTCACGCAGGCGCCGGTGCTGGTAGGTGATTTTATTCAGTTTTTCTTCTTCTTCAAAGAAGTAGATTACAGGAGCTGCGGCAGTCATCCGGTGAGAGGTTCAGCAGAATAACTGCCTCTCACCGGAAATACAAAACGAAACATTCTAAGGAATCTCTCCGACTCAACCCCATTCCACATTAACTACGCACACTACATGCACCCTACCAACTACAGCATTGCCACCGGCTCAATTTTGTAGGCCGTTCCTTGACACGCAATCCAAATCCATTACTGAGCATTACGTTTTAAAGCAAAATGTGTCCTTGTGAGGATGCATTTTGCTAAAAAAATACAATTGCTGGGGACAACAGCATTTCACGTTCTGGTAGTCGCGTTGTTCCTAGGCACATTTTGCCACAGAAGGCAGTGTAACTACTCAATGTGTCATTATGTCAGGAATTTCACATAACAAGCATAACACAAGATTCCCAAAATGACAAAACTAGGCTAGCATAATTTAGATTTCACTCAAGAAGAATTGCGATAGGTAACTTGAATGAAAACGTATGCTGGTGTAGGGATGTAAAGATGTGTCATGAGCTCCCCTTCAGAACAATCTATAAAACCTAAGAATTATTAGCTAGCTCTCTTTAAAATTGTGTGTTAAAGAGCACAATTTGAAACCACTTTTTCCACGTTTTCAGGAAAAACTGAGCCACCTCTGCATCACACCTCTGACAGGAGATTGGCTTACCTACACATTAGGACAGGGATATGGTTTTTATGCCTCAACTAGAAACTGAATGACCTATAAGCGATCCCAATTTGGGCAAATGAGGCAACCAAGATACTGGAAGCTACTGTGACCACTCTAAGATAACTGAATTTTGATTAATTGCAAGATAAACCCTGGTCCCCTATGCCATTTAACTATGAGGTAACTTCTCATCCCAGACAGAGAGTGTTTCGTTTCCAGTGGCACATGGGTGGCACCATACTGGGTCGACTATCGTGCTCCAAATAGTAAAATAGGAAGAAAGGAAACCAAGTTTTCATTCATTTCTCCATATCCCTCACAAAGTAAACTCCAGAAGACATTTTTCTTAACGGGTGCCCTGATATAATTATCATAATGGTCAGTAACAACAAAAACAATTTTTGATATGCCATGATATCAACCTAACTGCAGAGCAGACTGATCTCCTTGAAATCAATGAAACTCCTGTGTTTTCTTGGGGGCCAGTTTAAGGGGTAAGGTGCTTGAAAAGGTTGGTGGTGTGGTGCTTATATATGCGGGGGCCCTCACAGTATTTTGCAGGTGGGTCCACCTAAGCTTTCATTACACCACGGAGAAATGTTCATCTGCAAAACAAAAATATCGGACAAAAGGTATAACAATTTTCAAATAGGCAAAAGGGACTGTCTAATTCAAAAGGGGTAAGAGACAGAAGGGTGCACACTTGGAATGGGCATTGAATGTCAGCACCTACTATGCCAAAAGGAGGGTTAAAATTTGAGTCAAGAGACAAGAGGCATGAAGAATTATTTTATAGTAATCCAGTTAAAGTGACATCTTTTAAGTGGAGGGACAGATATATATTTGGCACATCTGCACTTTAAAAAATATTATGGGTGTCATTGAGAGTCCAGTCCAAAAATCAGCAGCAAAAACTCCCTAGGGAAACGCGTAAGGTATTTTCTGAGTTTTGCCATTCACAGTATTCAGTGGTGCAAAAACAATGAATCATACACACAAATTGCATTTGAGCCTGTTCAGTGCACGTTGTCTCTGTATTCTCCTAAACTGCGCTTGCAGTTTCCATTAACTAGAAGATGGAATCAAGTGAGGCACATTCTTTGAGCGAGCCCAATTTGCACTCAGCCAACATAGGTGCTAATATAAGTTCCTGAACTCCCTGGTACACAGATTTTGGTGTGGGCACCAGCTCTCCAAGGTATCCATCACATATGTACTCTAAAGTCCTGTAGTATGAATGAATATCGAGAATAGAAATATCACTTTACATGAGCATCATGTAAAAATACTTCTGGCATTATAAGTAATTAATTTGAAATATTGCAGTGTAAACTAAAAAGTAAAATAAGTACTGTTAATAAGTAAAGTAAATAAACAATATATTAAATGTGTGTGTGGGTGTTCGTGGGTGTGTGGTGTAAAAATCAAACCAACAAAAAAATGACAGTACCCCAGTAGAACTGTGAAAACAAATTAAAACAAAAGGGATGGGTGCCCTTTTCCAAAAAGACTCACCCCAAAGTTTGCAAGGTCCCTGGGAGGGTCACACATATTAAAAATTATTTAAAAATTGGGGTTGGCCAGACCCCCCTCCCCTTGTCCTCTCAGCCCCCACCCCACATTCTCCCATTTGCTCGAGTTATCACATTCCTGCCTATCAACCCCGGGGCATCAATGTATGACAATGTTCTTGCTGCATTCCTACAGTACCCACATGTACCCTGGTCTTATTGAGCTACCGTAGCTTTGTACCATGTATTGTACCATGTTGTCAAGTATGTTTTCTTTATGTGTAAAGTTCGAATAAAGAATTGCAAAAAACAATTTAAAAAAATTGGGTTTGGGCTGTGCATGAGGCCCCTTCCCCAAAGTGATAAGGGGCCTCCGGTGGCCCTCATCTCTCCTGGGGCCACTACTTTTTCACAGCTGTCCTAGGGCCCCAATTCCAGGACCCCAAAGCACTTAGATTTGAGGGATGCTGCCGCACTCCCCCCACATTGCAGTGTTCCCTCCCACTCCCTGTCACCTAGGTAGCAGATACACTCCTTGCTCACATGGAGTGGGCAGGGAGCAGGAATGGGCCGATTCTCACACCAGCAGGCTCAGCAGGCAGGACCAGGGCAACTAAAATACATTTCAAAAACCAGAAAAGAGGTGCAGCAGTGTGGGAGTGAGCTTCCTGCCCTGCAAGCAAAAAAAACGCAAGCTGTAGATGCCCTCAGTGAAACAAGTGGCACACTAAAAAAAAACAAAAAAAGATAATTGTTGCCTTGCAGATTCAGTATTGAAACAGCAAGGCTGCTCATTTAATGTTCACTGGTCCCTCCCAGGAGCACCCCATTATGCCCTGCATGGGCTTTGCTTTCAAATATTCTACTTGTGGGTGGTGGCACTAAGTAGGGGAAGGGACACCACCACCAATTTATAATTTTGTTGTGGGAGCCTGCAAGGAGTGTTTACAAAACTGTTAAGTCTCCTGGGTCAGTGTATACATGATCCAAGGAGAGTTTATCATATTTGTTAACCGCACTTTGAGCTGGGGCTGTATGCTCTTCAGCTGGAGTGCAGGGATGCCTTGTGGTTGGTCCTATGGCTGCATTTTGAGGCCTGAATATTGGTAGAAAAAGACCCAAGCACATTTATGGTTCTTTTGAATAAGAATGCTCTATTTTCAATATTATGGTGATATTTTTTATTATTGAGAATTGCCATGTGTGTATTTATAAGGAATGCATTGGATTATGACAATTGATAAATTATTGCAGTGATTTTTTTAACAAAGCCAATAGGTCTGCTTTACATATATAGATTATATATCATATATGGTGATGTGCTAACTGAAGTCCCCTTTATATTGCTACTTTACATTGAAAAGCATCAGAAATTCACTGAAAACCAAAGGTTAAAGTGGTATTATACCTTTTTACAGTCCTATAATTTTCTTTTACATTAATATGACCTAAACAAATCACTAAAAAAACTAAAATTAAACTAAACCTGACATTATAGATAGGTGAAAATATCAGATATAAATGTAACAATTTAAACTCATTTGGTTTAAATTATAGCGCACTGAGGCCCCTACTATTGTAGGCCTGTCTAAACATGAAATCCGCACATAAGGGTGATATTTAGAGTTGTTAAATATTAATAAATAATATATTGTAAAATACACGTGTACTAATTAAAGCATACGTTTTTATCCCAATTATTTAATCGTCAAGTTCTATTTTTATATCAGAATTAGAGAACTATGCCTTACCGACGTTGAGTGTGACGCTGCAAGCTGTCAGATTGAATCAGACATTACTGTATACAACAAACTAAATAAAACATGTAAATTCATTAATTGATTTTGTTGGCGGCGATTAACATGAATTCCTCAATCTAATGGTAGGTTTGCCTGAAATGCACTAATCAACAATCATATGGGACGTGGCACAAATTGATTTCTGCATATTATTCCTCAAAAGCTCAGAATTCCCATTTTTTCTTCCCTGGAATTACGAAGACCCCTCCAGTCCAGATTGTTGAAACCAAAGAAATATTACGGCAGCTCGGAATGAAAGCCTAAATCTTCCACACTACACAGTCTCCCTGTGCTGTTTGGATACGGCCTCTAGCTTGGTTCTTCCAAAGAGTTTTGAGATCCAAAATGTTTTCCAGGTCTCAGTGTAGATCTCACAACCGACGTTCCTACCGGGCATCAGCTACCATCCTCAGGATGGCTGCATAAATTTGTAGTTTAGCCTTATTTTAGGTTAGTCCGTCCCACTTTGAGCTGTTTTCTCTGCATATTTGTACTTGTCTAAGGATTCTCCCACCAGTCCTCCTGCAACACAGCTCTCAAACACCCTCCATGCTGGACATTTTGAAGGACCATTACATTATTTTTTTTAAGCATGCAAATTGAATCTTTCATCAGGCTAAGACCCCAATTTCTCTGCAACAGCATACACAGATGGATCAGCCACAGCATCTAGTGCCCATTCAGTGCTATGAAGGACAAATAGTTAAACTATTAAACGACAACTGTCCTAGAGGGCTTGGGAACCCCCTCTAGCCCCCATACACCACTCCGATTTGACTCCCTGCAACCTCCCAGTTAAGGGGCATGCTTAGATTTAACATTATCTTGAGTTGTAATATGCTATATTGAATTTAATGTGAGTTATTATTTCTGTTTCTGCTTAGTGCTAGTCTGTGTACCCTGTGGCACTATTTTTTCATATCCTACCTCGTCAGAATATGGTGGTGTTATGTGATTAAGCAATGTTATCATATAAATATGGTTTTGCCCTTCCAGACAATCGAAAAAGAGAACTAAATGCTATCATATAAATCATCATAATTCGATCCATCCGTTGCCTCTTGTTTTCCTGTGTATTATTTAAACATTTTGAAAAGTAGAGAGCATGTGTCGCAAGAGGCAAATGTGTAAACACGGTCCTTGTCATTGTCCAAAAGATGCAGCTTTGTGTTGCGGTCAAGTTGACATGTTCTAGGGTTGGATACAACCAGCACAAGTCAGCTTGAACAAAGATGTCTACAAATGTATCAGGCAATTTTATTACTGTATCCTTTATTTGTTGTGAAAACATATTGAGAAATTACCACAAAAAATTTATTATGGCAAAGGTCATCTCATGACACACATTCAGTTCGCCGAAAAGAGCGTCAGAAATGTCCACCTGCAAAACACAAATAAGAGACAAAAAGTGTAGCAGTTGTCAGAAAGCCAAAGGTAAACACGACATTCAAGAGATGTAACAGACATAAAGGCACACACGTGGGGGCTTTTTTTTACAAGCCCCTCACGCCTCCTCGCACCACACCAGCATCATTTTTGTTAAGCCCATGTGGCGTTAAGGAGTCAATTTCACTGCAGTGCACCACTTTGTAAACCCTTGCGCCACATTGTGCCTGCGCCAGCCATAATCTATGCAAGGGGGGAGTCGTTCCCGCGCAGGTCGGACCAAAAGAATGGCACAGTGAAATTTGCTTAATTTCACTGTGCCATTTTTGGCATAATTTTTAATGCCCGATCAGGGCAGGCGTTAAAATGACGCTCCCATAATCTCCTATAGGCCTCCCTGTGCTTTGTTACACTAGCGTAATTGTTTTGGGCACTAGTGCAGCAAAGCAACACAATAGCAGCAAAATATTTGACACTGTTGTGCGCCATGGTGCCGTTAGGAGGGGGCAGAGGGGGCGTAAGAGAAGTGGCACATCAATGCTGATGCGCCACTTTCTTGTAACTATGCCCCTTGGAATGGGTATTGAATGTCATCACCTCGGATGCACGGGGGTGAAGGAGGAGGTAGAAAGCGAGTCAAGAGAGGAATGGCATGAAGAATTGTTTTATGTTAATCCAGGTAAAGTGACATGCTTTAAGCAGAAAGGGGTACATGTTTGGCACATCTCCACTTTAAAAAATGTCGACGGGTATCGAGTCTAGTCCATAAATCAGGATCAAAAACTCCCCAGGAAAGTGCGCAGGGTATTTCCTGAGTTTTACCATTCACATTGTTCACTGGTGCAAAAATGCTGACTACTACACGTACTCTGCATTTGTGCATGTTCAGTGCACGTTGTCTCTGTACTCTAAAGCGAGATTGTAGTTTCCATAAACTAGAAAATGGTGTCAAGCGAGAGCACATACTTTGCGTGAGCTCAATTTGCACTCAGCGAACATGGTTGTATAACACAAAAAAGGGTACACAATTATCGAATTACATGACTACTGTGTCAAAAATACATATAGCATTATAAGTAATTTATTTGAAATAATGTAGTGTGAAATAATAATATAACTAAAAATAAATAGTTGTAATAAATAATTGGTGGCGTTTAGGAATGTTTATTAAATCTTTCAAAAAAGTACTCTTTTTTGACTAGTTTCTTAATGGGAAGCTTTGATGTGATGCATCAATCGGGGGGGGGGGGGGGGGAGGTCCCAAAATACAAATCCTCCATGCAACTTCCCTAGACTTTTTTGAACAGCACTACAGCAAAAACAGCTGAAAGGAATTACACCAAATCTGTCAGAAAGCTGGATCAGGTCCAGGATGCATGCCTTTTATGATTTGGTGTTAATCCGTTCAGCAATTTTAAAAAAATGAAGGTACAAATCTATTTGTATTTCTGGACAGTTGGGTTTGAGAAACTCTCATGAGGACCTCCAACCTGATTTTAAAAGAAATAGGGGTCTGATTGGCCTAGAGGGCATTTTTACTTTTGGGCCTCCTCGTTCCTGCAGGAGTGCATTCCCTCAGGAGCAAGTCCTCTGATTGCCTGGCCGCAACATGAGAAAAAATGTTTTAAGCAGCCATTTCCGGACTCAGAGACTTAGTCCACTGTCCTGAGTTTGTTTAAAAAAAAGATATAAGGGGCAAGATAGGGATACCATGACCCCCTAGCCCTTGTGGGGAGGGGGATCTCTCACCGAGCTATTCCAGGCCCGGGGACCCCATCTCCTGGGGCCAAATGCATATTAAAAGGGAAAGGTGCATGCTCTCCCTCCCTGAGGCTCTATTGGCTGAATACTGCATAGAAGGGAAGGGGCATGTGGCTCTCCTACCCGAGCCACTAATGGGCTGTGAGGACCTCACTCCCCAGGGTCAAATATCTGCAAAAAAGGGAGGGGGTACGTGCCCCACTGCCTGTGCTGGTATTCACCCGAGAGACCCCAATCTCGGGGCATGGTAATTCACAGTGTCCTGGGGAGCCTAACCCTAGGACACTGTGGTTCCCTGTAAGGGAGAGTGCAGGCATATCATGGCCACACTATCCCAGGAAGGGGAACTCCACTTTACCCCTGCCCAGCAGGGCATTAATAAAATGCTGCTCCCGCCCAGGCAGGAACAAAGGAAAGGGGCTGGCTCCCACCATGCTGACACTAGCTATTAAAAATTATATATTGATAGCATGTCAGTTATGTTAAGTTATGGTATGTTATCCCATGTCATGTTATGTGGATTTGTAGAGGGAGGCTAACTACTTGTAAGGGTATCCAGAGGCTGAGTAGGGCGGACCTAGGGGGCAGGAGGAGACCATGCATGTTTCATCTAGAAGATCCATGTCTTGAGGTTCTTTCAGAAGCCAATGGGGGGGTGGGTTCTGAGGTGTTGTGGGGGGTCGGTCCAGGTCTTGACTGCAAGGTATGAGAAAGACCATCTGCTTATGGCTTCCTGATGCTTGGGGTGTATGCTCTTGCCGGGCATGCAGCCATAAGGGGTTTGGTGAGTTGGTAGAAGTTGAGGTGGTGGTTGAGGTATGCTGGAATGGTGTTGTGGAGCGCCTTGTCATTGTAGGTGAGCAGTTTGAACTTACATCTTTCCTTGACTGGGAGCCAGTGAAGATTGATGAGTTGTGGAGAGATGTAGATATTTCATAGGATGTTCAGGATGAGTATTGCGACGTTCTGGATGGTTTGGAGTCATCGTAGAACATGGGCTGGGACTGCAACTTTGCATGACATCATTGATGACAAGAATGTGCATCAAGGGAAGCAAGTTATAGTTACTTTAGGGCATGAGTTATAGTTACTGGAGATAACTAGAACCAGTGACTTTCAGTTACAATGTGACTGAATGTTTTACCTAACTATAATGTCACTTTAACCTTTGGATTCTTCAGTGAATGTACATACATATGGTCACTAAAAGGTAGTTATAGTTATTACCTTGTTTCCATAGAAAAAGTATTTTTCGAACTACCTATATCTTTGGTGCCATTTGACTTTTTTTTTTTTAAAGTGTCAAGTTGGGTCTTGTTGTGCATGGAAAGTTTCAGGACAATTCGTTAAGTGGGTGCCGTGAAAGGGGGTGGGTTAAAAAAATTATGTTTGATATATTGATTCTTATTGACTATTTAGACACAACTACAGCCTGAACCTCTGAACAGAATTATACCAAATTTGGCAGAAAGGTAGCTATTGGTCCGCAGATCATCCTTTTTGTTATTTGGTGTAAATCCCTTCAGTAGTTTAAGAGATAAAAGAGGAAATCCAAATTTGTATAGCTAGAAGTGCAAATACTTCCTGTAAAGTCCCAATCTCATGCTGAGATTCGATTGGCTGTCAACAATTTAACCAGGAAGTGTAGGCAACCATTTTGGGACTCTCGAGTACCAAAAAAAAACATTAAAAAAAGAAAAGAGGGCAGGGTACAGTTACCCTTAGCCGTAGCCTTGGTCTAAGGGTCCCAATGGGACCCTGCATAGGCAAAGAAAACATTTAATTCACAGAAAATTTTGAAAAAATTCATAAGTATTGCTGTGAATTAAACAAAAGACAAGTGCTGGCTCCAGTCTGTGTCCAGGCCCTCTGGCCAACACCCTATAATGACCAACCCCCTATAACCACCCAACCCCGCACCATACACACCCTTTCGCCGTGCATGGCAGGAGTTGACAGGCCAGGCCCTGCAGCTAACCCCCTATAATCACCAATTCCCACGCCACACACAGCCTTCGGCTGTGCGCAGTGTTGGTTGGCCACAAAGCCTACCCACACCACTCATGAAGTGCTTCTTTGTTTGGTGGAGATGTGATCACATTCCTGTGCACCAAGAATGTGCCTCCAAAATTGCTGGGAAACACGCTCAAGGGGGTCCTTTTGTAAGATTTTCTCCTTGGAAAATGGGGGGTATGACAATGGGTATCAATGATGTATAAGGGGCAGGGCCAAAAGGGTGGGGCGTCTAGGCCATTTTACTTACTTGTACTTTATAAAATGAATAACACAATCTCTGGTCTCAGCAGCAATTGACAAGAAAGAACCCACTTGTCACAGATATTGCACTACAAAAAAACAAGGATGCAAACACTTTCTTCAAGGTTTACAGATAACTTTTCAAGGTGGAAATGTAAAGGAAAAAACACTTGCTTTGCCTTTACCATGTGCAACAAATTAGGATGATTAGTACTTCACAGAAGTGAAGCTTCAATTTGGGCTCCTGCTTTGTCTTTATCTGTAAGTGCTTCCCATTGAGGTTTCATTTCTATGAAACAAGCTTTGTATCAGAATTAATCCTGTGTGTTTTTCTATGTGTTTTTATGTGTTGTATCTGCGAGAGGAGCCACAAGGCCTCTGCTGTCCCAACCTGCGCCCCACCTCCTGCAGGAGCTGGCATTGCCCCTCATTGCAGGGAGCTGCTGAAAATGCATGCGTGGGGGAGCAATAGTTTAATCGATTTTCCAGCCTGCATGTCTGCGAACATGGAAAGAGAGGAAAGAGAGGAAATCTCCACTTCCAGCAAGTGCTAGCATTTTGACAACTTTTGCTGTCACAGCTCCTGCCAAGCAAAAACAAACAGCCTTCTCCAAGGGTCAGCAGCTCAGGAGATAACAGGAGCTGGCCCTAGGGGGTGACAGTCCCCAGGATCATAAATGGCTCCAGGAAGGGGTCCACACGCATTCCTTCCTTTGTTCTGCATGGACAGGTCCAGGGAGGTGGTGGTTCCTGGGGTCGCATATGGCCAGGGAGGGGGCACTGTAGCCCTCCTCCATTCTTTAAAACTTAAAAAGGCACCAGGGAGTTGGCGGTCACTGGGGAGTGGGTGGTCCTTGCGGCCACCACAGTGATATTGCATTTGCCCCGGGGAGTTAGTGGTCCCCCGAACCCGGGGAGTTCCATGCAGACCCCCTATTATTTGTTTAGTTGCATAGCTCCAGGGAGGAGGTGGCCCCGGGGCTAGGAGGTCCATGCAGCCCTCCACATGTTTCTGAAATGTATAAAATAGGTATGTGGTGGTCCCAGGGGCTTTATATAGCCCTAGGACAGGGGCCCTGTGCAGCCCCCTCCCTATTTTTATAACCGATGAAGCACCCAGGACCTGGCCCACCCGGGGGAAAACTAAAAGCAAACGCAGGAGACTGCACATGTTTTTTTTAAAATTCACAATGAAATTTGTGAATATTTGGAAATTTTGCTGTGAATTAAAAGAAAAGTGCTTTTTGTCCTGGCAGGGTCCTCAGGGGGATCCCTGCACCAAGGCTAGGCAGTTAGGGTAATCATACCCTGACCCCTTTTCTTTTTTTTGCATTTATTTTGGGGACTGTGCTGAAGCCGAGTCCCAAAATGACTGCCTACACTTCTTGATTGAAGTGTTGGCAGCCAATCAGATCTCAGCACAAGATCATCAGAATTTGCGAAGTTGTCACCACCTTAGGTATACAACTTGGGATTTCCTTTAATTTCTCTAAAACTTCTGAACAGATTTACACCAAATAACAAAAAACATGCTTTTTTAACTGAATGCTACCTTTCTGCCACATTTGGTGCAATTCCATCCATCAGTTCGGGCTGTAGTTGTGTTCAAACTCCCCATGGGAATTAAAATGGGAAACACACTTTTTTTTACCCCCCACCCCCTTTTTTCTCAGGCCCAACTTGATGGATCACCATGAACTTTTTCCATGCACAATCAAACCCCTTGGGCACACATTTTTGGAATTTTTTTTGAAGATTCTTCAAATGGCGCCAAAGATATAGCAAAGTTAAAAACACTTTTTCTATGACAACTAGGACCTAACTATAACTACCAACTGGCTACTGCCAGTGGGTAATATATATAAATAAGCTTCTGTTGGGGCTCGGCTGACCACCCGATCGATTATTTCCCACACAATTATTATGCTGCACTCCGTGAACTCGAATTCAGAAGGACTTGTTCACACATGGGGAAAATTACTGATTCTACCCTCTGAATAGAATGTGTCATGATATATCATCTAAAGTAACAAAGGACTGGATGTACCATCAGAATACAAGGATGTGTGTTGGCCATATTGGAATAGCAATGAGCAATGCTAAAAATTGCCACACCACATGGTGAAAATTCAATCCTTCTCGTGTAAACATATTCTATAACATTGTACATTCTCATTGTAAGAAAATTATTAAAGAGAAGGAAATGTATGTTAATAAGGAAAAAATAAATACATATTGGAAAGGGAAAGTTATAAAAGTAAAAATAGAATTAGAACAAAAGTATCAGAACATAGTGGACAGTCCACTAATAACGTTAAATACAGCTCGTAGTGGGCCAAGCATCTGGAAAAGTTCATAGGTTCTTTATCACACATTGTTGCAAAGATTGTCTACGGATATGTGCACAATCTGAGACATCTTCAACATGAATGATACTACCAGTACCCAAATATGAACACAATAAGTGAATATCAAAACCATATCACCCAGTGCTGTTGTGATGTCACCAGAAGAACCGGGGTTCCTCTGGATACGCAGCCTGCCAGGTGAGACTTCCTTCCTTTCCTCCCTAATTAATAAAAAATAGAGGATTGTATTTTAAGACAAAAAAGTTGCAAAAACAGTGTATCACCTCTTTCAGCGTACCAAAATGCAATGTTATACATTACAATGTAAAGGTCAACACACAGAGGCAAAACTTAGAAGGATCTGTAAATCTCCTGTGTGTCAATGCTTCCGCTATCTATGCCTATTCCAAGTGGGCATATAACTCCTCATCACTGGTTAATCCATGTGAGACCTCAGTGTTAAGCTCCGTGATGAGTTTGGACTCTTGCTTTCTTAATCCAGAAAATCTGTCCCCACCTCATGGGTCCACCCTCACATGTTCTACACCAAAAAACCTCTGTTGTTTCCTGTTACTTTGGTGATGTGAAGTGTTGGGCTACATGACAGTGTTTGACCCGATTTATGATGGCTTGTGTGTGTTCCAAACAGCGTGTTTGTACAGGACGTGTCATTTTCCAACATACTTGAGTTCACAGGGGCCCTGTAAAACATACACGACATTGTGGTACTAGACAATATACATTGTGGTATATTTCTCCACTTAGTGGTATGCGGAATATTGAAGTCTTTACAATTGGTAGAGTATTCACAGTTTGTACTATTGCCAGCTCCTGTTTTCACCAACATATTCCTCAGTGACTTACTCCTACGATATGTTATACTAAATGTGTTCTTAATGGTCCCACCAATGACAGGATCACATTTTTGGAGATCCCAATTTTTGGTTAAAATGTCACAGACTCTTTTTGACTTGCTGCTGAAGAAAGTAACTATTATCAATGCACTTGTTCTCTTTGTCAGTCTGGTTGGTCCCAAAAAAGATCTCATTGCCATACACAGTTGGCAAGGGTGCGAGTTATAGTTATGTTAGGGCGCAAGTTATAGTTTTCTGAGATAAGTACAACTATAACTGCTGAATTTCTATAATTGTGTATGTATAAAATCCTCACTTTAACATATCTGTAATCTGTTTGCTTTTTGGCGAATTTTTAGTTCTATTTCCCAACAATAATGTCCCAGTAACTTTTGTTTTTTTCAGTGAGTTTCAAGGGTTTCTGAATATAAAAAAATATTTAATTACCATACGTTAATCCAACTGACTTTTGGCCATTCGCAGCAGGGAATTAGCCACAGGGCATGGGCTGTGGCCAACCCCCCAAGTGCAGCCAACCCCATGTTGTGCACAGCCTGCGGTAGTGCATGGTGGCAGTTCGTCTGCAGGGCCTGTCCTATGGACAAACCCTGCAGGCAATCCCCCACATTCAGTCAACCCCAACGTGTTCGTCTGTTAGTGGGTGTGTGAGCGGCTGTATGGGTGTGTGTGTGACTGGTTGTGTGTGTTTGTGTGGGTGTATAGGTAGGTGTGTGACTAGATGAGTGGGTGTCTGAGTGCATATGTAAGTGACTGTGTTGGTCTGTGGGTGGATGTGTCAGGGGTTTTGTGGGTCTGGGAGTGGGTGTGTGAGTGGTTGTGTGGGCTTGTAAGTGGGAGTGTGGGTGTGTGTGAGTGGTTGCATGAGTGGCTGTGCTGGTCCTTGGCTAGGTGTGTGAGTGGTTTTATGGGTCTGTGATTGTGAGTGGGAGTAGCTGTATGGATTTGTGAGTGGGTGTGTGAATGGTTGTGTGGGTGTGTAAGTGGGAACATGAGTGTGTGAGTGGTTTTGTGGGTCTGTGAGGGTGTGTGTGAGTGTTTGAATGAGTGTGTGAGTGAGTGGATCTTTGGGTGTATTTTTTTTGTAATTGGGAGCTGGATACGCGGATCCATCACAGATTCACATGGGGATCTGTGGATCCTTGTGTGCCCAAAAAAACAGTTTTGGGAAATTTCTTGCCAATGACAGGTACTTCACAGACCCCTCTACCAGTCCCATGGGGTGAGGGTACCTCTATTGTGATCCCTTCTATCACTTTTCAGTTTTATTTTTCCCCCAGGACCAAGCCCTGATGCACAAAATGGCAGCTGCAACTTTCCTCCCAGGTTGTTGCTTGCCAATCAATGCACTGCTGTTGGTGCAATGATCCACGGATCCACCACAGTGGATCTGCGATGGATCTGTGTCTCTAGATATACATAAATCTTGTTTCTTTAATAACTCTAAAACTACTAAGCAGATTTAAACCATATTGCAAAAAGAGAGCTTTCTAGACCAGATCTAGCTTTTTTGCCAAATTTGGTGTAATTCCATCCAGAGGTTCGGGCTGTAGTCATTTAGAAAATTCCTATGGGAAATCAAATGGGGAAAACATGTTTGAGCCTCCGCTTGAAGAATCATTCAAATAATTTTTTAGATAGCATCTGAAGTTAGTGACAAACACATTTTTGCAAATTTCAGGACAATTTGTCAAATGACTTCAAAGTTATTATATTAGCAAAACTAAAAACACTTTTGCTATGGAAACTAGGTCCTAACGATCACTACCTTCCAATAACTTTATATATATATATATATATATATATATATATATATATATATATATATGTACATATATATATATATATATATATATAATATATATATATATTAAATATATGTATATTATATATATATATATATATATATATATATATATATATATATATGATTCTTCAACAAATGGACAATTAGCCATCTGACGGCTGCACCGATCCCGTCAGTTGATTTTCCATGGTAAAATAGACTTGCATCCAACAGGCTCGAATTCAGTTGATAATTTTATTTCTTAATACAGGTGACACAGCGTCCTGAAATGCGATGTCAACGCGTTTCGGCAAAAACGCCTTCTACTGGACAACCGTGGCTACAAAACCAACATCTTTTAAGTGTAAATTAACAGTCCTTCATTTGTTTCTATAACACCAGCGTGTAAACTAAAACAGCGGCCATCTTAAAACATGTTTGGTCAAGGAATTATGTTTCAATTTTCACAATTAATAAACGAATCACCTATGATCATTAGATTATTTCAAATAATTTATATAATTTACATAAATAAGCCATAATTATCTTATAAATAAGACATGATAAAGCATGATAAAACCCCAATAAACAATATATGATTAAGATTCAATCCGATGTCACTTCTTAATTATCCTATTCAATAAATAAATACATAAATAGATAATAACACATGTAATATGACAACAATTCATCACTTTCATCTATAGTCTATTACTAACGACAATGACTTACATGGTATTTGATTGTAATCTAATCTGTATAATTAAAACACCATCATGTTAATAACGGGTTTTCATGTCTAGAAGACATTCGATCAATTGGGACATCCTAAATTATATCTTAATGCTTAGATATTTATCTAATGTCCACATCTTCTAAAGTGATTCTTCTTCATTTTTATCTATATATTAATTAATCTATAAGTACATGTTAATGGTCTATAGTTTAGACAAGGCCTAAGCTTAAAGTGCAAAGTGCAAAGTGCTAAGTGATACATTGAATAAGTGTGCAAAAACATGCAAATAAAGTGCAACTAATTATTTAAAAGAACAATACTAAAAGAACTATATTCATTACTTCCTTCTTCACATCCTATATCCTATGAATATATGTATAACTTCAATTTTTTGCAATTTTTTGCATGTATCAAATTTATCAAATTTTGAGGAAGATATGATCTCAAAACCACTGGCAACTACAGATCCATTTGTAAAATAGAATAGCCATAAACGTATCTTTCTATGTTAAAGCTCACCACCGTACAAAGAGTTAAAATATCATCTGAGATGGACATGAAGCTCAGCGTCAAGATTATGCCCCCACGGAGACTCAGAACCTAAAAGTAAGATCATTTTCGATTCCATTTGTCTGAGCTCTAATATTTTATTACCTGCTCTAGGATTGTTTTTAATAGATTTAATACCATAGAAAGATAATATACTGTAATTTCCTTTGTGTATATCCCAAAAGTGCTTGGCCAGAGGATAGGTCCTATCATGATTTTTTATGGCTCTAAAGTGCTGTAAAAATCTGACTTTTAGCTTATGAATGGTACTCCCAATATATTTCTTGTGACATCCACATTCAATGACATAGATCACAAATTCCGTGTCGCAAGTGATTCGATCTTTGATATCACACTGGCGACCATCAAAGGTTTGATACTTTTGCTTATTCTGGGCATAGTTACAGGCCTTACAGTGGCCACATTTTCAAAATCCCAAACTTTTTTGGCTCAGCCAGGATGTATTAGCTTTCATCGAGAAATAGCTTCTGGTTAAATAATCTCCCAATGAGCGTGCTTTACGAAAAGTTATTGATGGATGTGCACCTATATTGTCTTTGATGATTGAATCATTCTGTAAAACATGCCAATTTTTTTGAAGTATAGTTCTTAATGACTCATGTTGTTGATTATATTGGAAGAATATTCTGGGTGGTGGCTGTTTGGGCTCACTGCTGGTTAGTCTATTATTGAAAAGTAACCCATCTCTATTTTTACCTTTAACCCTATACAGTGCATCCATCAGGATTTTATGAGGATAACCTCTACTTAGGAATCTTTCCACCATTGCTCTAGCTTCAAATTCATATTTGTTTTCATCCGAACATATCCTACGAGCCCGCAATAGTTGACTGTAGGGTATGCTCCACTTCAATGCCATGGGGTGGCCACTGTTGGTGTGCAATATGGAGTTGCAGGCCGTGGGCTTACGATATATGGTGGTCTGTAGATGATCGTTTTCTATTTTCAATAGAACATCTAGAAATGCAATAGTGTCTCTACTGTAAATGGCATCCAAATAAATATTAAATTGATTGTTGTTCATTACATTAATATATTCTAACAATAATTGTTCTGTGCCATTCCAGATAATAAACAGATCATCTATATATCGGACCCATAGTACCACTTTGTCCAAATAGATGTTATTGTTCTCAGACCAGGCCACCTCCTTCTCCCACCAGCCCATATATAAATTAGCATATGTGGGAGCAAAAGAAGCCCCCATCGCTGTCCCTTGTTTTTGTAAACAACACTCGTTATCAATAATGAACAAATTATGAGTTAAGCAGAACTGTAGCATGGACAAGAGCATATTGGTGTGTTCCAAAAATTCTATGGGTCGTGTTTGTAAGAAGTACCTGCAAGCCTGTAACCCATAGTGATGTTTGATAGAGGTATACAGGGATGCCACATCCATAGTGACTAGTAAGTAATCTTTTTGCCATGGGATATTATGGGGGTCATTCTGACCTCGGCGGTAAAAGGCTCTTACCGCCGGTCAGAAGTCCGCCATTCTACCGCCACGGTAAACCGCCACGGTCATTCTGACCCACAACTGCCAAGCCGCCAAAAACCCGATATCCACGGAAGGCCGCCTCATCAGCGGGCAGCGATAAACTGGAGATGACCAAACCTCCACCGCCACGCCAACACAAACACGCCCATGCCATTACGACCCACGAATCCACGCGGCGGTCATTCAACCGCGGTATTCCATTGGCGGTACACACCGCCGCGGTCAAAATACACACCCAGCTCCAAAACACAGCCACATTGGACAATTTGAAATACACACACCTGATACACATACAAACTCCACCCCCACACATCCAAGCAACTATAAAACACACACCCACATCACCCACAAACCCCCACTAGTTGGAAATCGGAGAGAAGGCGATAGAGAGAGAGAGAGCGAGCACAGCAATCGAAAACCCCAACACACACAGGAACCCAACATCATCAACCACACCACATCTACGCACACATCACCACACACCACCACTCACATCACCACAAACACCACCCCACACCTCATCCACACCACCCCATGGCACCCCAAAGACACCCCAGGTTTTCGGACCAAGAACTCAGGGTCATGGTGGAGGAAATTATAAGGGTAGAGCCCCAGCTCTTCGGCACACAGGTGCAACACACCACAATAGCCAGGAAGGCGGAGCTATGGCAGAGGATCGTCGACAGGGTCAACGCTGTGGGACAGCATCCCAGAAACCGGGAAGACATCCGAAAGCGCTGGAACGACCTACGGGGGAAGGTACGGTCGATGGTCTCAAGACACAACATCGCTGTGCAGAAGACTGGCGGCGGACCACCACCCACTCCTCCCGAATTCACAGCATGGGAGCAAGAGGTCTTGAACATCCTGCATCCTGCGGGCCTCGCTGGAGTAGGCGGAGGAATGGACTCTGGTAAGTCTAGTCTCAACTACTCCCCCCCCAACCACCAGCATGCCAACCCAGACCCCCACCCTCACCCCCAACCCCCCAGCACACATCCTCCCTGCCAATGTCTCACCAGCACAACCCACCCAACCCAAAACCAAACCCTGAATGCCAACACAAACCATGGACACCCATCACCTATGCATGACCACTGCACATACCCATCCCCCCCACAAACCACCCTCACAACTCCTGCCACAAGGGAATGCCAGCACTGGGGGACAAGGGCACCCACAAATCGCATGCCATGGAACACACAGAAGCAATAACCATACTCTTTCACCCCTGCAGGGCCCGAACGCCAACACACCGGCCAGGAGGGTCCAGATATGTCCATCCCACCCCCAGAACAGGCCCCCAGTGAGGACAGCAGCTCTGTCGACCTTGAACCTGATGACCAGCCCGGACCATCGGGGACCTCTGGACAGTCGGTTCCCCACACACAGACACAGGCCACAGCAGACCTAACCCCCTCTGGGAATATCAGCACAGCTCCCACCCAGCGGGCCCATGCCTCTGTCTCCAGGACAAGTCAATCAGCGGTGTGTCTGCCACTACAGGGCACCCAGGCTGACCCAACACCCCAACAACAACAGGGACCTGGGGGCAGTGGTAGTGGGCACACCGTCCAGGGGACAGAGGCCCGTGGAAACAGGGCAACTGGGAGGGCTGCAGTGCGACAGGGGGGTGAGGACAGGCCCAGGGAACCGACTCTCCAAGAGGCCCTCACCACCATCATGGGAGCATACCACCGCTCCCAGGAGACGATGGCGACGGTACTGGCCAGGTTCCAGGAGATCCAGGCACAGCAGGAGGAACGGTACATGGGGTACAGAGAGGAGCTCAGGAACATCGTCCTGGCCCTGAACCTAATAGTCACCACATTGCGGGACCATGTGGCACCCCAAAGGGCCCCTGTCACCAGCCCGGACCAGGAACAGCCTACCACCTCCTCCGGCGCTAGTGGACAGGAGGCCCCCACACAACGACGGGCCACCAGAACCCCACCTCCTGCTGAAGATCAACCACCCCGCAAGAGGAGCCTGAGATCACAAAGGAAGACAGAGTAGGATGCCAAGACCCCCGCCAGCATAAGATCCCCCCGGATGTCATTCCACTGTCCCACATTGTCACCCTGTCCAACCTTGAACTGCCCCTGCTCCATCCTTCCACAGGCATATGGACAATGCACCTGTGCGACCGAGAACTGGACTCTGCCATGGACATCACTCCACCCCCACCCATCACCGTTTTACTATCATTGACCTATATGTAGCACTTTAAATAAATCACTAATTGCACTTAAAACACTCAGGAGTCTGCTTGTATTCTTAACAAATGTATTACACATAACGGTTCAAAAATGTTCAGTTACATTGTGATGACAACATACCAATGTCAATGTGCTTTACTCCATGGGCGAACAAACCAGAAGTCACGCAGTGGGTCATACAGCTCTGAAAAGGGAAGGGAAAGTCACAATTCAGTTGAAAGGAACTGAGGGGAAACACAGAAAGTAGAGATGCAGGAGGCCAGAGGTAAATGTAAAATGGCGTGGGGGATTCTTACCTGGGTGCTACTGAAAATACTGTTGTATGACTGTGTCCCTGTTGTCCGTGTCGTCCCCGTCGTCTTCCTCCTCTTCACTCTCCACAGGCTCCACAGCTGCTACAACACCACCATCTGGACCATCCTCCTGCATAAAAGGCACCTGGAGTCGCAATGCAAGATTGTGAAGCATACAGCAGGCCACGATGATCTGGCACACCTTCTTGGGTGAGTACATTAGGGATCCCCCTGTCATATGCAGGCACCTAAACCTGGCCTTCAGGAGGCCGAAGGTCCTTTCTATGATCCTCCTAGATCGCCCATGGGCCTCATTGTACCGTTCCTCTGCCCTGGTCCGGGGATTCCTCACTGGGGTCAGTAGCCACGGCAGGTTGGGGTAACCAGAGTCACCTATTAGCCACACACGGTGTCTCTGTAGCTGTTCCATCACATAAGGGATGCTGCTATTTCGCATAACATACGCGTCATGCACTGACCCAGGGAACTTGGCATTTACATGGGAGATGTACTGGTCAGCCAAACAGACCACCTGGACATTCATCGAATGGTAACTTTTCCTGTTTCTGTACACCTGCTCATCGTCTTTTGGGGGTACTAAGGCCACATGGGTCCCATCAATGGCACCAATGATGTTGGGGATATGTCCAAGGGCATAGAAGTCACCCTTCACAGTGGCCAAATCACCCTTCTCAGGGAAAATAATGTAGCTCCGCATGTATTTCGTCAGGGCTGACAACACTCTGGACAAAATCTTGGAAAACATAGGCTGAGACATCCCTGATGACATGGCCACTGTTGTCTGAAAAGACCCACTTGCCAAAAAATGGAGGACTGACAGAACCTGCACCAGAGGGGGAATTCCTGTGGGTTGGCGGATGGGGGACATCAGTGCTGGCTCCAGCTGGGCACACAGTTCATGTATAGTGGCTCGGTCAAGTCGGTATCGAAGTATTATATGACGTTCCTCCATTGTCGACAGGTCCACCAGCGGTCGGTACACGGGAGGATTCATCCTTCTCCTCGCAAGTCCCAGCGGACGGTGCCTAGGAAGGACAACATGGAGTACAGAGTCAAGCAACCCACAGGTACGTAACTACAGCTTGCACAGTACACGATTCTCAATGCATTGAATGGCTTGTATGAGTGGCAATGCAAGGCCTAGGCCTGTGTGACGCAGTAGAAATTAAGCCATGTGGGCCCTTGAAATGGCGGCTGCCTGACCTGAGAAGTGTGACAGTGGGATGTGAGGTCAATGCGCTGGCGTGACACACCGTGGCGGTAGGCGGTCGAAGACCGCGGCGCCAAGCCGCATTGGTTAACATCGAACCCTATGGGTTTCACGAGCCAATGACTAGGTGCGCCGGCGGTCGCGGAACGCACCGCGGCTGTACGCACCACCGCGGGCGTGACCGCCATTTTCTATCTGGTTAATCACTCGAGACCTGATCATCCACAGGAGAGGACCTATACTGCAAGTGCTACTGTGACCTCGGTCTGGGAGATACAATGGCTACTGCGACTGGGGAAAGGGCCTCTACCTTCACTACAGAAGAGTTGGAGACACTTGTCGATGGGGTCCTGCCCCAGTATGCGCGACTCTACGGTCCTCCAGACCAACAGGTAAGTACACTGTGTGCACGTTGAATGGGCTATGCCTGGGTTGTGTATGGTGGATGTAAGATGGTGGGGTGGGGAGACAATGACGAGTGCAAGGCACGACAGATGAGAGCATGCGCCACATGGCAAGGTTGGGGAGGGGGGGCCAATCGCATCTATCATGCGGAAAATTGATGATATTTCAATTTCCACCCTGTACATGTCAAATAGGTCAGCGCCCATCAGAAAGTCGACATTTGGTGTGCCATCGCCAAGGAAGTCCGGAACCTGGGGGTCCACAACAGACGGGGCACCCACTGCCGCAAGAGGTGGGAGGACATCCGCCGCGGGACCAGGAAGACCGCCGAGTCACTGCTGGGGATGGCCTCCCAACCTAGGAGGGGTGCCAGTCGTACCCTGATCCCCCTGATGTCCCGGATCCTGGCGGTGGCCTACCCCGATTTGGATGGGTGCGTGAGGACATCACAGCAGACACAAGGGGGTGAGTACCAGCACATTCAGCTATCTTTACGCGCAGTGGAGGTGCCTGGGTGGGGGAAGAGGGCTGTGGGTGACATTAGGCCAGGGCGCTTTCTGTAGTGTAGTCCACTCCTTTAGCCATGTCCCTGTGCCCCCGCCCCCCACCTCTGTAGGGTGACAAGTACAGCTATCCATGGTCCTGCATCACCCATGTGCGCGTTTGTTGTCCCTAGACCTGTTGGCCTAGTCACAAGTACTGAGTAGTGTACCCCGATTGCGCGGCTTAGTGCATGAGGCTCCTGTGTCTGTCCTCTCCGCCAACGGTGTTGACAATGCATGCACTCAACCTGTTTTTATGTCTCCCCCCACCCTTTTTCTTTATCTTCTTGTGCATGTGTGCATTAGCATCATCAGGTGGAGGAGAATTGGCACCGGAGCACGAGGGAGCTGCAACTCACAAGGCCCCGGTGGGCCATGGCACAGACACGGAGGCCACCAGTGATACGGAGGGCGAGGGGAGCTTCACAACGGGGAGCCGTGGTGACACCAGCGACACCGACACGTCCTCGGATGGGAGCTCCCTAGCGGTGGCAGCAACATCCGTGCCCCCCGCCTCTACAGGTACAGCCGCCACCCAGCGCACCAGCTCCGCCCTCCCAGCAGCCCCTCCGCCTTCGCTCCGTGCCCGCTCGCCCAAGAAGGCGGGCGTCTCCTTCGCCCCAGGCACCTCAGGCCCTGCCCCTGTTACCCCTGCTGCCCTCAGTGAGGAGGTCATTGACCTCCTACAGACCATCATTGTTGGGCAGTCTACCCTTTTGAATGCCATCCAGGGGGTAGAGAGGGAGGTGCATCTTAGCAATGCATACCTGGAGGGCATTCATTCGGGTCAGGCTGCCCATCAACGATCGTTCAATGCTCTGGCCTCAGCACTGACGGCAGCCATTGTCCCTGTTTCCAGCCTCCCTCTTCTAACTGCCTCTAGCCTGTCTCTGTCTCCTGTTCCTCTGCCTATCCCACCCACACCATCAGACCAGCCTGCACACACCTCAACACCCAAGGGCAGCTCATCCAGACATAAGCACCACAGATCACACAAACATTCACCCAAGCAACACCCAGATGCAGACATGCCAACAGCCACTACCACCTCTGTGTCCCCCACCTCCTCGTCTCCCTCCTCCCTCCCTGTGACGTCTCTACTCACACCTGCATGCACACCACCAACAGCCAGTACTTCCATCACCAGCACACCCTCCAGTACAGTCCGCACACGTGCAGTCACCACCCCCACTGCCATTTACACGTCCCCTGTGTCCTCTCCCACTGTGTCTGTCACCCCCTCTTCCAAGACACACAAACGCAGGCAGCCACCCACCCAACAGCCAACCACCTCACGACAGCCTCTTTCCCTCACCTGACCCCCCCCTCCATCTGCTAAGAGTCCCAAGAGCGCTTCAGCCACCACCAGCCCGGCTTCAAGGGTCACCGTAGTGCATGGATTTTGGAGTCCCTCCTTTGCCAGCAGTGATACATCGGTCAGCAGCAAGGGGACAGCCAGCCCCCCCCCTGGAAAGAGGACCCGTAAAGTAAGGGGCCGCCGCGGGACGACTGACACGGCTGCCCCCAAGGACCAAAGTTCTGCCACTTCACCTGCCACAACATCCAGGGGAGGCAAGGCCCAGAGAGCCACATCGAAGGGGGGCAAGGGCAGCAGGGCGGAGAAGTCAGCCAGCAGGAGCGCGGACCAGGAGGGCCCCACAAGCCCCATCCCGGGTGTGAGGGAGGACACCCAAGGGCCCAGGACACCGTCACCCAAGGGTCCAGCAACTGCACGGTCGGAGGGCGACTGAGCAGGGAGTCGTGGCCAGGTCTGACTCCCTTGACTTACAGAACAAGCACCGCTGAACAGGGCCCCGCCGTCCAGAAAGGCACCGCTGAACAGGGCCCCGCCGTGCAGAAAGGCACCGCTGAACAGGGCCCCGCCGTCCAGAAACGCTCCGCTGAACAGGGCCCGGCCGGGAGGAGCACCGCTGAACAGGGCACCGCCGGGAGGAGCACCGCTGAACAGGAGCCCTTCATCTCAAGCACCGCTCCGCTGGGCCCTTCATCTCAAGCACCGCTACGCTGGGCCCCGCCGTCTCAAGCACCGCTCCGCTGGGCCCTTCATCTCAAGCACCGCTCCGCTGGGCCCCGCCGTCTCAAGCACCGCTCCGCTGGGCCCTTCCTGTCAGGCACCGCTCCGCTGGGCCCTTCAGCTCAAGCACCGCTCTGCTGGGCCCTTCATCTCAAGCACCGCTCCGCTGGGCCCTTCATCTCAAGCACCGCTCCGCTGGGCCCCGCCGTCTCAAGCACCGCTCCGCTGGGCCCTTCCTGTCAGGCACCGCTCCGCTGGGCCCCGCCGTCTCAAGCACCGCTCCGCTGGGCCCTTCCTGTCAGGCAGCGCTCCGCTGGGCCCGCCGTCTCAAGCACCGCTCCGCTGGGCCCTTCCTGTCAGGCACCGCTCCGCTGGGCCCCGCCGTCTCAAGCACCGCTCCGCTGGGCCCTTCATCTCAAGCACCGCTCCGCTGGGCCCCGCCGTCTCAAGCACCGCTCCGCTGGGCCCTTCCTGTCAGGCACCGCTCCGCTGGGCCCCGCCGTCTCAAGCACCGCTGGCCCAATGACAGTGCCGTTTCTGTGTTGTGCTACTGTTCACGCTGCACTCGGGCCACCCTGCCTCCTCCGTTGCCTGTGGAGACTGTTATCCACTTGATAGACTGTGGCTTTGCACTCACCAGGATATGACAGTGGGCAAGCCACCCACTGTAGAGACTTGAGAGACTGAGGCTTTGCACTCCCCAGGATTGAACAGTGGGCATGGTGGCCCCTTCTTGGATCTGGCGTCGTGGACTCATGTGGCTGTGGTGCCCCCCCTTCCCTTCCCCCTGAGGTGCCTGTAGTTTTATCATCTGATGCCCCTGCAGTGTTCTCTCCAACGGACTCAGGTCTCCTGTGTGGGCTTTGCCCATGTGTTGATACACTTTGGCCCACGGACAGTTGAAATTTCAGTGACTGTGCTGGACTTATTGCCTCTATTTATCGGTTACGCAATGTTTACACTTGGATTTTTTTGATTCATTTTCCTATTTTACCATGACTTCAATGAACCTATTTTATACATAAATTTATTTTCGCACTTTAATTATATATTTTCGTTATTCCGGGGGGTTTGGGTGGGGTCACTTTGACTTGGTGCTCTGCATTGGTGGGTAGATAGTTGGGGGGTGGGTGTGATGCGTATGTGTGTGCCCGTAACCCTTCCTCCTCCCCCCCTCCCCTGTGTCGTAGGTGCGGTACTCACCGTTGTCGTCTGCGCCGGAGTTCGTACTCGTGGTAGATGAGCAGGTAGACGAGAGCAGGTAGGATGTTCAATTCAGGCTCCATGCTGTCCTCCGTCCTCGTGGAGTGTATAGAGGTGAGCGTTTTCCCGTTCGTTGTCTGTTTCCGCCGTGTTTTTATCGGCTGTGCTCCCGCCCCGGAAAAGGTGGCGGATTGGTGAGTTGTGATAGGGTGGGCGGTACATTGTCTGCCGCCTGCCTGTTGGCGGTGACCGCCGCGCTGTTTGTGTGTCCCGCCGTGGCGGTCGGAGTGTTAAAGTGGCGGGCTCATTTGGCGGTTCCCGCCAGGGTCAGAATTCCATTTTTTGGACCGCCAGCCTGTTGGCGGGTTGGCCGCCGCTTTATCACCGACCGCCAGGGTCAGAATGACCCCCTATGTATCTTGGTTAAAAAATCATTAGTGTCACGTAGATATGAGGGTAATTCAGTAACAAAAGTACATAAAAACAGATCTAAATATCGCGAGGTATTTTCAAGTAACGACTGATTCATGCTAACTATTGGTCTGCCTGGAGGATGTGTCTTATTCTTGTGAATTTTAGGCAGAAAGTAAATGCATGGAGTTTTCGGATGATCAATTTTTAAGTAAATAAACTCATCATAATCCATCAGTTGCTTAGTGTACCACTCATTCAACATCTCATGATATATCGCCTGATACTGAATTACAGGATTGATTGATACTTTTTCATAATGATCTGTGTTCATCAATTGTCGAGATGCTTCTTTGATGTAATCAATTGTGTCCATTATGACAATATTACCACCCTTATCAGAGGGTTTGATGACAATTGTGGAATTGGATCCCAGCATGTTTAGGTCTTTCCAATCTTGTTGGGTAAAGTTGGATCTGCTCGTCATTCTCGATGTCTTTGATAAGCCTTTTCTGCGAAACTTGTCAATATCGTTAATTACTAGTTCGTAAAATATATCTATCAAATTACCACTAGGTAACGGGGGATTGAATCTACTAGGCAATTTTAGATGGCTGTTGTCATAAAGATTAGTTTTAAATCCCATCTCATTAAGTGTGGTAGTACTGTTCTTCACATCATCATGTGAAGAGCATCCAACTTCATTGCTGTCATTGGCTAGCTCATTAATGGCTATCAATTGTGGACTGTCAACAATACTAAATCCAGAAGCCGTAGCCCTCATGTCAATATTCTCTGCCATTCGATTGCTGTCTTTGTTTGAAAAATGTTTGATTAGACGTAATTTATGAACATATTTGTAAAGTTCAATTCGAGTGTCGACATAATCCCACTGAATGTTTGGGCAGAAGCTTAATCCTAAATCAAGTATGCGTAATTGATTGTCAGTAAAAGTGCTGCTGGAGATATTTACAACAGTACTCAGATGGTTCAATGTATTGGTAGAGATGGGGTTCAAATCTGTTGTAATTATTGATTGCTTCTTCTTCTTGCCCCACCTCGTCTTCCGCTTCCTCTGCCACGTCTGCGGTTTTGACCAGGGGGTGGCGTGACCATTTGCATAAGGCGCATTTCCCCCTGAAAATCCAGCTTGTTTCGTGGTATCTCATCGGCAGAGGATTCTATCTCTGAGCTATCGTCAGCAGATACATGTTGTACAGCTCCATCCGCCCCATTTTTAGACATATCTTTGGTTCTTGCAGTGTCGTATTTTCGAGCAAATGTATAAACTCGTCCATGCTCGTAGTCCAACTTGTCCCTATTGAACTTATGTGCTTTGCGTGATTTGATTTCATCTTCCTTGTATTTGATCCGTTCTTCCATTTTAGCTAGTTGGTTGGAAACTTCTTGTTGATTAGGTATCTTTTCTAGATCTTTGGTTAGTTGTTCAATCTTAATAATTTGTTCCTCCATTCGTCTTTTGGCTTGGACAATTAGAGTTCCCATGAGTTTAGTTGAACAGTCTGCTGTTTGCATTCTCCATTCCTCCAGTAAATCTGGATCCATGTCGCCTAAAGTGGGTAAGATTAAGATGCGTAGACCTCTAGGTATCCTACCACTTTCAATGTATTTGGTTAGTGAGGTCATCTCCCACCATTTTTTGAGCTCAGAAATTCATGCTTTTTCTAATTGGCCTATAATACTGGAGGTGGTTTGAATCTGAGTCCTCGGGCCCCATTACTGATTTTAGAATTGTCAAACAGTTCAGCTGCAGCCTGTTCCCACAGTTTTCTCCGTTCAGCCATGTTCTCTGAGGCTTGATGTCTAATCACTTGAAAAGATTTATAGCTGTTTACCAGAGGGACGGACCATGCAGAGTAAAGGGATATAGGTGTGGATTCTAAATAACAGGACGCTGTGTAAATATCCACCAAATGACAACTGAATACTTGTGTTGCTTATTAATTCTCTCTGATAGCGAGACTTGAAATTTGTTGTATGATTTAACGGGAAACTAGGTCCTAACGATCACTACCCTCCAATAACTTTATATATATATATATATATATATATATTAAATATATGTATATTATATATATATATATATATATATATATATATATATATATATATATATATAGCGAGAGAAAGATAGATAGATATTGATATATATTAGTAATGCATGACATAGCTGCACAGCGGTGTGTGATGATTGATGATGGTTTGTTCTGGAATACGTGAAATACTAATACGAAGACTTTTGGAGTGCTGTGCTTTATTTTGGAAGAAAATTAAATGCAGGGAAATGGTCTATCCCTGATGCAAGCACCAGCTATGGGTCGTGCAGTGATAGGACTGTTTTGTTTGGGGATATATATATATATCTATAACATGCGGATCCCAAAGGATACAATGTACAATGAGTCAAAAAAAAAATGAAATCTCCAAGAAAGAAGTGACTCAAACAGATGGACTCACCTTAGAAGAAATACATATTTCCAGTGCAACATTTCATATATTTCTTTGTATGTGTGTGGTTGTAAACCCCAAAACAATTTTTACAGTATGCAGCACCATGAAAAACCTCCCCAGGGTTCACCACATATAAAAAATTATTCATCAGATGTCGCCTCCCTTCGCGTTGGAAGTTCAGCTTCCAGCTTGATCGGAAGAGAAATGCTTTTGCATTTCTCTTCGGACTGGGAGGTGAGGCCTTTCCTTTCATGTCTCTGTAAGCATTTCTGCATCTCGATGGTAAATCGATCGGGCTGCAGAAATGCCCACTAGACACCAGGGATTTGTTTTAAAAATATTTATGCATAAGGGGAGCGACCTCTTGAACAAGGGTCGCTCCCCTGGGGGGCATTTTTTTTAAGGCCTTTTCTGTCCCCTGGGGGCAGATCATCCAATTGTAATTAGGCCGATCTGCCCCCGTGGGGGAGAGGGGCAGAAACCTCTAGACACCAGGGATCATTTTTTTAAATTGTTTTTTTTTTATATATGTGAGGAGCGACCCCTTAGGCAAGGGTCGCTCCCCTTGGGGCAAAAACCTTTTAGGCCATTTATAGGCCTATTTTGTTAGGCCAGTCTGCCCCCAAGGGGGACAGAAACCACTAGACAGCAGGGATTTTCTTTTGTTATGACAATTTCACTAAAGGGGAGTGATCCCTTAGACAAGGGTCGCTCCCCTGGGGGGGGAATTTATTTTAGGCCATTTCTGCCCCACTTGGGGGCAGATCGGCCTATATTAATTAGGCCAATCTGCCCCCAAGGGGGGCAGAAATCACTGGGCAACAGGGATTTTTTTACAGATGGTGAGCGACCCCTTAGGCAAGGGTTGCTACCCTGTGGGACAATTTTATTTTAGGCCATTTCTGCCCCCCTTGGGGGCAGTTCAGCCTATTTTGTTTAGGCCAATCTGCACTCAAGGAGGACAGAAACCACTAGACACCAGGGATTATTTCTTTTTGCGCCAATTTCACGCTAGGGGAGCTACCCCTTAGGCAAGGGTTGCTCCCCAGGGGGCAAATGTATCGTAGGACATTTCTGCCCCCATTTGGGGGCAGATCGGCCTATTTTTAATAGGGTGATCTTGGGGGCAGAAACCTCTAGGCACCGGGGATTTTTTTTTTATTTTGTACTGATGGGGAGCAACCCCTTAGGCAAGGGTCGCTCCCCTGGGGGCAAATTTATTTTAGGCCATTTCTGCCCTCCCCCTTGGGGAGAGATCGCCTATTTGTGTTATGCCCATCTGCCCCTGGAGGGGCAGAAACCACTTAGGCATCAGGGATTGGTGTGTGTGTTTTGTTTGGGGGGGCAGCCCCTTGGGCAAGGGTCGCTCCCCAAGGGGACACATTTCTGCCCCCTCCCCAGGGGCAGGTCGGCCTATTTTTGTAAAGCCCATCCACCCCCAAGGGGGGCAGAAAGCCCACCACAGACCAGGGAAGATTTTTATTTTAAAAAAGAGGATAGGGGTATGGTCATACCCCCACCCCAAATAAACGGGGACAAAGTTGTTCTGCCCACCAGTGGACAGATGGGGCAATTACCCCCGATCCACTCCCCGGGGGGGCAGAAAGCCTACTAGATGCCTGGGAATTTAAAAAAAATAGTGGGGTGGTGGCTACCAACCAGTATAGGCATGGATATGCCCCCACCCCAACTGTAGGGGGTAACAGTCTTTTAGCTCTCCACCCTCACACTAAAAGTTCTTATCCCAACGGCAAGCAAAAGGACATTTGATTATTTTAGGTTTTAAATTTACATTTGGGCAATGAGAGCTTGTCTAACTCTCAAAACCGTCCCACTTGGAATGGTGAGGGCTGCACCTTTTGGACTTTGGGACACTGCCAAAATATTCAAGACCTAGACACATCTGTAAATTAGACATCTGGGTGAGTCCAGGGTGGTGTGCTTCAAATGCACCCTGCACCATTTTCCTACCCACAATGCCCTGCAAAACTCCAACTTTGCTGGAAATCACACATTTTCCCCACATTTTTGTGATGGAACCTTCCGGAATCTGCAGGAATCCACAAAATTGCTACCAGCCAACATTGTAGCCTCTATAACAATAAAAATTCCCCCCCACTTGTCAGCCTAAAAACATCTTTTTTCAAACTTCCCTTTTGGACCTGCTTTGGTTCCCCCTCATTTTTTACATGTTTTTGGCTCTTTCTTGTCACAGACACTTGGCAAACAAGTGAGGTATAATTTTTACTGCAAGACTGAGGGGAACATTGGGAGGTAAATTTGTGCCAGTGCAATGATCCCACACAGAAATGTGGAAAATGTTTTATTTTTTAAGCTAAATAGGAGGTTTGCTGAGGATTATGGGTAATTTAATACTGGGGGATCCACTCAAGTCACACCTCCCTGGACTCCCTTAGGTGTCTAGTTTTCAGAAATGTTTGGGTTTGGTAGGATTCCCTAGATGGCTGCTGAGACCAGGACCAAAAACGAAGATGCCCCACATACCCCCCACAAAAACAGGTAGTTTTGTATTTGATTTTGATGTGTCCACATAGTGTTTTGGGGCATTTCCTGTTGCAGGCACTAAGCCTACCCACAAAAGTGACGTGCCATTTTTATCAGGAGACTTAGGGGAGTGCTGGGTGGAAGGAAATTTGTGGCTCCTCTCATATTCCAGAACTGTCTATCACCGAAATGTAAGGAAAAAGTGTTTTGTTTGCCACATTTTGAGGTTTGCAAAGGATTCTGGGTAACAGAACCTGGTGCGAGCACCACAAGTCACCCCATCCTGGGTTCCCCATCGTGTCTAGTTTTCAAAATGAGGTACCATTTTTATCAGGAGACTTGAGGGAATGCTGGGTGGAGGGAAATGTGTGGCTCCTCTCAGATTCTAGAACTGTCCATCACTGAAATGTGAGGAAAACGTTTTTTTTTTTTTTTTGCCAGATTTTTAGTTTTGCGAAGGATTCTGGGTAACAGAACCCAGTGAGAGCACCACAAGTCACCCCACCCTGGGTTCCCCTAAGTGTCTAGTTTAAAAAATGTATAGGTTTGCTAGGTTTTCCTAGGTGCCGGATGAGCTAGAGGCCAAAATCCACAGCAAGGCACTTTGCAAAAAACAGGTCAGTTTTCTTTAGGAAAATGTGACATGTCCACGTTGTGTTTTGGGGCATTGCCTGTTGCAGGCACTAGGCTTGCCCACACAAGTGAGGTACCACTTTTATCAGGAGACTAATGGGAATGCCCGGTGTAAGGAAATGTGTGGCTCCTCTGAGGTTCCAGATCTTTCGATCACCGAAATGTGAGGAAAAAGTGTAATTTTTGCCAGATTTTGAGGTTTGCAAAGGATTCTGAGTAACAGAAACTGGCGAGAGAACCACAAGTCATCCCATTCTGAATTCCCCTCAGTATCTAGTTTTAAAAAATGTGTAGGATTGCTAGGTTTCCCTAGGTGCCGCCTGAGCTAGAGGCCAAAATCCACAGCTAGGCACTTTGCAAAAAACAGGTCCGTTTTCTTTGGGAAAATGTAATGTGTCCTCATTGTGTTTTTGGGCATTTCCTGTCACAGGCACTAGGCCTACCCACACAAGTGGGGTGCCATTTGTATTGGGAGACTGGGTGGAAGGACATTTGTGGCTCCTCTCAGATTTCAGAACTGTCTAACACCAAAATGTGAGGCAAAAGTGTTTTTTTGCCAAATTTTGAGGTTTGCAAAGGATTCTGGGTAACAACCTGGTGCGAGCACCACAAGTCACCCCATCCTGGGTTCTCCATGGTGTCTAGTTTTCAAAATGAGGTACCATTTTCATCAGGAGACTTGGGGGAATGCTGGGTGAAAGGAAATGTGTGGCTCCTCTTAGATTCCAGAACTTTCTAGCACCGAAATGTGAGGAAAAAGTGTTTTGTTTGCCAAATTTTGAGATTTGCAAAGGATTCTGGGTAACAGAACCTAGAGAGAGCGCCACAAGTCACCCCATTCTGAATTCCCTAGGTGTCTAGTTTTAAAACATGTATAGGTTTGCTAGATTTCCTTAGGTGCCAGCTGAGCTAGAAGTCAAAATCCACAGCTAGGCACTTTGCAAAAAACAGGCCCGTTTTCTTTGGGACAATGTGATGTGTCCTCGTTGTATTTTGGGGCATTTCCTGTTGCGTGCACTAGGCCTACCCACAGAAGTGAGGTACTATTTTTATCGAGAGACTTGGGGGAATGCTGGGTGGGAGGAAATTTGTGGCTCCTCTCAGATTCCAGAACTTTCTATCACCGAAATGTGAGGAAAAAGTGGTTTTTTTTTGCCAAATTATGAGGTTTGCAAAGGATTCTGGGTAACAGAACCTAATGGGAGCCCCACAAGTCACCCCATCCTATGTTCCTCTAGACGTCTACTTTCAAAAATATGTAGGATTGCTAGGTTTCCCTAGGTGCCAGCTGAGCTAGAGGCCAAAATCCACAGCTAGGCACTTTGCAAAAAACAGGCCCGTTTTCTTTGGGAAAATGTGATGTGTCCTTGTTGTGTTTTGGGGCATTTCCTGTCATGGGCACTAGACCTACCCACACAATTGAGGTACCATTTGCATAGGGAGACTTGGGGGAATGCTGAGTGAAAGGAAATTTGTGGCTCCTCTCAGATTCCAGAACTTTCTATCACCAAAATATGAGGAAAAAGTGTTTTTTTGCCAACTTTTGAGGTTTGCAAAGGATTCTGGGCAACAGAACCTAGTAAAAGCCCCACAAGTCACCCTGTTGTTAATTCCCCTAGGTGTCTAGTTTTAAAAAATGTATACGTTCGCTAGGTGTCCATAAATGCCGGCTGAACTAGAGGCCAAAATCCACAGCTAGGCACTTTGCAAAAAACAGGTCTATTTTCTTTGGGAAAATGTGATGTGTCCACGTTGTGTTTTGGGGCATTTCCTGTCACGGGCACTAGGCCTACCCACAAAAGCGGGGTACCATTTTTATCGGGAGACTTGGGGGAATGCTGGGTGAAAGGAAATTTGTGGCTGCTCTCAGATTCCAGAACTTTCTATCACCCAAATGTGAGGAAAAAGTTATTTTTTTGCCAAAGTTTGAAGTTTGGAAAGGATTCTGGGTAAAGGAACCAGGTGAGAGCCCCACAAGTCACCCCATTCTGAATTTCTCTAGGCGTCTAGTTATAAAAAAAAGCACGTTTGGTAGGTTATCTAGGTGCCGGATGAGCTAGAGGCCAAAATCCACAGCTAGGCACTTTGCAAAAAACAGGCCCGTTTTCTTTGGGAAAATGTGATGTATCAATGTTGTGTTTCCTTTAACGGGCATTAGGCTTACACATGCAATTGAGGTACCATTTTTAATGGGAGACTTGGGGGAATGCTAGGTGGAAGGACATTTGTGGTTCCTCTCAGATTCCAGAACTTTCTATCACCGAAATGTGTTGGAAAAGTGTTTTTATTGCCAAATTTTGAGGTTTGCAAAGGATTCTGGGTAACAGAACCTGGTGAGAGCACCATAAGTCACCCCATCAGGGATTCCCCTAGGTGTCTAGTTTAAGAAAATGTATACTTTTGCTAGGTTTCCTTTCGGTGCCAGCTGTGCTAGAGGCCAAAATTCACAGCTAGGCACTTTGCAAAAAACAGGTCTGTTTTCTTTGGGAAAATGTGATGTGTCCTCGTTGTGTTGTGTTTTTGGGCATTCCCTGTCACAGGTACTAGGCCTACCCACACAAGTGTGGTACCATTTTTATCAGGTGACTTGGGGGAATGCTGGGTGGTAGGAAGTGTGTGGCTCCTCTTAGATAGGTCAAAATCACACTTAAAATGTAACATTTTAAACTCGAAAACAACGGAAATTCACCATTTATAGTCAGCTGAAGTAACTATTACCAAAACAGTTTTCACTTGACATGCAGCATGTCTGATGACAATTGAGAATTTTTACCATCCATAAACCTGGGTGCTTTCTGACCTTTGCAAAAGATTTTGATAATGCACTCTCTCAGGTATTTAAGAACAGAAAATTTCAATATATGGATAAAAGATATAGGGCCAGATTTCTTAAGGGGTTGTGTTATCTTTGCATCACAAAAGGTGTCACAAGGCAGCGCAGTGATTGGCTTTGTAAAGAAATGTTACACAACCCAGCTGCTTGTGCTGCATTAATTTACATTTCGAGCTGGGAGGCGTTCTATGGATGGAGCATTGGCATTCTTATGCATACGTCAATGGATTTGCCATAATTCCAGATTTACAAAAGTAAACAAACCTAGGATTGTGTCAAATTTGTACATCTCCCAGATGATAGTGTAGTGAGTAGAAATGCTTATTTCATTTTACATAATAGGAGTAAAATGCATCTTTAAAATTGTTGTTGCGCAGGAGGGTCTCCTCCTGCACAAAAACAATCCTGCCTGTAATGCAGGCATTCTTTCACCAGGGCGCATGGGTGCTTTCATTGGAACTAGGCAGCATGGTGTGTGAGAACAAAAATGTTCAAAATCTTATGAAGCATTTCTTCTCTCTCTCTTACAGCCAACACAGAGTAACAAGTTCCCTTGGTGGGCTGTTTGTGTGAAATAATTGTAAAAGTGCCCTTGATCTAATCTATTCTTACTCAAGCTCAGAAGTCAATTAAATTAACAATGAGGACCATCTAAGGGATAACATTTATTTTTTGGACAAACATTTTTTCTGTGCCTTCTGGGAATTGTAGTACGTTTTCTTCACTGCTGCTGTTTAATAAAAGCAAGAAAAGTAATGCATAATAGGAGCCTCCGGTCTTGACATAAAATATAGCTTTCCTCTAGAAAGTTGAATCAGACTGAAATAGAACTTTGAAGTCTAGGATTATTATTTTGTCCCTACGCACATTTGAATTTGTTTTATATCGGGATCGACGTTTTTAAATTTGTTTGTAAGCTTAAATTAAATAAGGGACACCTCATACACAAAAATAAAATTGAAACTGTAAAATTACAATCCACTAACGAGTCAAATTTACTGATTGCAGATATGGAAACACTAGATACTCTAGATAACTTGTCAGAAATCAGATCAACTTAAAGAGATCCCTTTGATCTTATAAATAAAACAAGAGTCCTTAGAATGCTTGGGACCTATACTCATTTATTGCAGTTACAGGTTTTGAACCTAAGTTGACCTTTGTTTGTCAGACATCTAAAGATAATATTAATGTCTTCAATGATATGGTTTTTAAGGTCTGATGCCCTTTTGTGGCAAAACCTGTAGGGTCTGGCACAATCTAACTTTTCAACAAGAAGCTTCACTTTCAGTACAGAATGACAAAGGGATAGTGAAAAACCACTCAGATAAAGGGATGAACAGTGTGCTTTTATCAACGTATAAATATGTAGCAGAAGAAAATGACTATTTTCTGCGTGGTATTACTCCCAGATTTTTGCCTTCATGTAGCTGAATCCGTTTTTGTTGACATTAGGGCTTGCCAACCAGTGGTAAAGTGATTGTGCTCTTCGTTCTAAACATGGGCAAATTGGCATTACGGAATTGGCATATTTAATTTACTCATGATACATGGGAATCTGTAATCCCTGTATAAACAGTTTTATTTTTTGCACTCCTTAGGTAGAGAAAATATAGAATCTTCCTGCATGTTTCTACATGTCCAAGCTACAGCAGACTTTTTTTTTTTTAACTAACTTGCATTGAACTGTTTTTAAAATCTGTTTGCAACAGATGTCTAAAAGGTTTTTGATGTCTTTAATTTTGCACTGGAGCTTTTATTTTTATTCTTCTTGTTTGCAGATATGCTCGCTCTTTCATATGAAAAAGCTACACACCACAGTTTTAAGTGGTTTGTAGGAAAGGTGATGGTGTGACCATGTATTAAATGGAATAAAATATCCCCTGCCATTATAAGGATATTGCAAGTCACCTTGAAGTTCCATAACCTTACAGAGGAACTCGGCCTCGTTCCCCTATATGTATTTTGAATTCCTCAGTGATTTGCAATATCCAAGGGGGGACCTTATCCCTTATATGTGCCCCTAGTCTATAGTACCATATACTAATGGCCTGTAAATTAAATGCTATAAGTGGGCGGTTGCATGACTCATTGGGCCACCCACTAAAGTAGCTCCGAAAAACATGTATCGGACCAGCCTGTAGTGCAGTTTTAAATTGCCATTTCTACATGACAATATAAATCTTTTGGCAGGTCTAAACCTTTGATACTTATAAGTCACCCATAGGGTAGGCCCTAAATGGCCATAGGGAAAGGTGCATGGCATTTCAAAAGTAGGACATGTTTACTTCAGTTTTAGAAGCCCTGGCCTTAAAAACCATAGAAAATTAGTTTCACTGTGACAAGGCTGGCTCTCCCGTAGAAAAGCATGGGTTTACATTATCACTTCTTATAATGCATAACTTCAGTTTGGGACTAGCTATACTTGAAAATGCCATTTATCTGCCTAAGCCAAATGTGCCTTTGTCAAGAGGCTGCTTGACTGTTAATAGCTCTCCTGTGGGGTGATGTGTATTGCTCCCAGACAGTGAACAAAGGACGTGGGTGTACTTGCCCCTTCTTGTGATGATCTTCCTGACAGGCTGGCTGGGTAGGAGCTGTGCTCTGGCCATGACTGCACTTCAGAGGGTAGCCTTGGGGCTGTACCCACTACTTTCTTACTACAGAAGAAGCCTACCATGTCACTGACAGATGGAGCTTACACCTGGGCCTGTCTGCCCTTTGTTTCACTAGTAAGGCTGGAATCAGATCCAATGGAAAGGGAAGAAATTATCAGAACCACTTTTTAGAGTTAGACAAAGTGGTAACACCCTGGGCTTTAATTGGCATCCCCAGGACCTGAATCTGAACATTCCTGGACCTGTAAAAATGAGAAGAAGAACTGCCCTGTTTTCTGAAAACCCTAAAGGAACACTGGACCTGCTTGCCTTCGACCCATGACCCCAGAAGTGAGTGACTCCAAGGATCAGTTGTCTGACCTCCTGTTTGAGGTACAGGGACACAACAGGCTTCAAGAGTCCTTTACTGCTTTCCAGCTGACCAGACCCAACTGGACCTGATCTATTCCCCTCTGTGGGAGTGCAGTCCAACCCACAGGTGCAGTCTTCAAGGTCCGTCTCTTGTCTAAAGTAAAAGTGTACTTCTCCATGCTTACGTGGAGATTTCACCGGATCAAATGTAGCGTGACAGAACCATGCGGCTCCGTACTGAAGTGGCACAGAACCTTATAAAGCTGCAGTGTGTAGTTCCTGACTAGAATTCTCAACAGAATCAACACAGAAGTGATGCAGAGCCACACAGTGCCGCACTGTGCAGCTCCTTTTTAATCCTTCACTGGATCCAGCTACAAGCAAAGCAGAGCTGTGTAGCTCCCAACTAGAAGCTACACTAGATCCAATGCAGAGCTATGCTAATCTACAGGGTCCCGCAGAACCATGCCGCACTGTCCTCGCATTGAACTCAGAAAGTAAAACTTCAAGTAGGATGAACCTGGTCATGTAGCCAGCCCTCATTTGATTATGGTTGGCCTGAACTTGTGACTTTGTTCCAGTCTGGAGACCCAGAAATCACAGTTGGTACTGTGGCTTTTGATGCTATTTTAACCTAAAGTTTAAAAAACTCATAACTGGTTCTACTGATTGGAGTTTTGTTATTTTGGTGTTATTTCATTTAATAAAATTGACTCTATTGTTCTAAATAGGTTTGGGATTTTTTTGTGATGTATTTTCACTTTAATCTAAATGTTTTTTTCCTGCCATCAACATTGATGTTTTGAATCTTAAATTCACAATGGGGTACAGTACTGAAAGAATATAATTTCTTGATCTCAAACTTAATATAGTAAATTCTACCATTGAAACTGGGCTTTTGAGGAAGAGTACTGCAGGTAATTCTACACTCCACACACAAAGCAGCAATTCTCTTAATTTCCAAAGGAGTACACCTTACCATGAATTCCTGAAGGCCAAGCAGAAATGTGGCTCATATGAGGCTATAACAGCAAATGAACTGAAAGGACAGGTTTGGAAACAGAGGTTACACCAATAGAATGCTGAAACAGGTTTCCAAGAGAGCAGACAATATCTATAGGGAAGTTATCCTAAATGGAACAGACCACATGAAACACAATAAAGGAAGTGAGAAAGGACCCATTTGTTTTATCACCACATATAACAGTCAAGACAGGTCATCAAGGGGAATCCTTCAGAAGTATTGGGTCAATCTAAGAAATGATGAAGCCTACAAAAAGATAGTTAGAATTAATCCTTTCATAGCATATAGGAAACATTTTGCTACAAAATAAAGTTTAGTACTCAGCCATTTAACTTCAATCCCCAACAGTTTGATGAACCCCACACCAGGATTTCTCACATATGTACACTGTAAGGCCTGTAAACCCAGTTCCAGTGTTAAGGAAAATGAGTTACCTGCAATCAAACAAAAACGCAAAATCAAAAAGTTTTGACGTATACGTTGTAACATGTCCTTGTTTGAAATGGTGCATAGAGTACAACAGGTAAAAAATGTATACTCAAAATTACAAGACAGCATGGCATTTCTGTGAATTTCACAATGGTGATTGGGAGAAATGTGCATTCTTTGGAATAAACTGTGATACAAAAAATCCTAGAGGGGGAGGCAGAACATCAGTCTTACGTAAATTGGAATCTAAATGTATAATTAAAGCAGGATGTCTTATAACAGCGGGTATGAAAGCAGATGAGAACTTCGGGCCTCATTCTGACCCTGGCGGTCTATGACCGCCAGGGTGGAGGCCGGCTGAAGCACCGCCAACAGGCTGGCGGTGCTTCATTCCGTACGGTCGCCCAGCCGGGTCCGGCGGTTTTCCGCCGGATTTCCCCCGGCTGGGGGAATCCTCCATGGCGGCGCTGCTTGCAGCGCCGCCATGGGGATTCCGACCCCCTTCCCGCCATCCTGTTCCTGGCGGTTTTTACCGCCAGGAACAGGATGGCGGGAACGGGTGTCGTGGGGCCCCTGGGGGCCCCTGCACTGCCCATGCCACTGGCATGGGCAGTGCAGGGGCCCCCTAACAGGGCCCCATAAAGATTTTCACTGTCTGCATTGCAGACAGTGAAAATCGCGACGGGTGCAACTGCACCCGCCGCACCCCTGCAACTCCGCCGGCTCCATTCAGAGCCGGCTTCATTGTTGCAGGGCCTTTCCCGCTGGGCCGGCGGGTGCTCCTTTGGCGGGCGCCCGCCGGCCCAGCGGGAAAGCCAGAATGGCCTCCGCGGTCTTTTGACTGCGGAGCGGCCAAAAGGCGGTTTCCGCTTGGCGGGCGGCGCCCGCCGCCCACCAATGTCGGAATGAGGGCCTTCTTGTACTTTCATATTTCTTCTTTAAAATACATGTTGGTGGTCCCTCTGCTCTGCATTATAAATATATGAAATTATTGATTTTACAGATTTAAGGATGTTGGGTATTATTCTAATGATCACTTCCTATTAAGGTAGATAGAGCTTTTTTGCTGATTGTAATCTTTATGGTTGATTATAGAGAGCTATTGTGTGTGCTGACTGTTGCTTTGAAAGTCAACATGGCTGGAGCTGTGAACAGTACTGGGACTGTGCCAGGGTTGCCTCTCATCCTGCGTACATTTTATGCCAGCAATTAGCTCTGGGTCTGTGGGGGAAAGGCTGCCTTGGGCTGGAATGGCAGCCATAATGACTTTTGGACGAAGGCTTGCATAGGGGTGAGTCTGTAGACCTAGGGGATCCCTGGTCCCTCACAACTTTAACTGGCTGCATTATTTGGGGTTGTGACTGTCCCGCGGCCTGCAAGGGGGCCCATGTGCCATCATTTCATTATTGGCCCTTGTTGTTTGGACTTGGCCTATTGTCTCATGCCGCTTCTAGCTCTCAGATTCCCCCATTAGCTACACAGCAAGACATGAGGGGTACACCCAGGACTTGGAGCGGCCTTTTGATGGAGTCATGATATACGTGAGGTCACTTGCAGTCAGACCACAGTTGGAGGTACACTCGGGCCGCATGTTGCTTTGCCTTGGCTGGGAAAACCCACTGGTGGTGAGTGTTAGTGCTCCCCTCCCTTCGGGCTTGACTTCCAGAGACTCTTACTGTCACCTCTGCAAGAGGGATGTGGAAGTACAGGACCTGGGCCTAAGGCTGTGTTACTTCAGTAGACTACAACACTTTGTGTGACCTCGCAGTCTCTGCTGTGTCGCATGTGGGAGACATTTGATTGTGTGTGACCTGTGGCTGGCCGGAAGGGGTTCCCTCAAGTGGGTACTCATTGTATTGGTGGTGTAGGGTGTGCCACTCCTTCCAGGCCCCCTTGTCCTCTTCTAGTGCCTGCCCCCTCTGGGGCCCCCGCCGGGCTCGACATGGCAAAGTAGACAAACCATCTGGCTCTGTGGCAAAACTAAAAAATGATAAATTCACTAAACTGACAGCTCCAACAGATGATGCTGGGGTGGTGGGGAGTGACCTCCAGCCAGTGGGGGGTCTCCAAATCTCCACCATCCTACAAACAATCCACAATCTTAAGGAAGAAATGGAGGACAAGATGGGAGATCTAAAAATGGATCTGGCCCTCATTCGACAGGATCTACGAAATACTGCACAGGGGGTCACAGAGGTGGAAGTAGGGTCTCTGAGACCGAATATGTGGTCAAATCACACAAATCCTACTACACAAACCTGCAACACCTGGTGGGACAATTGAAGGCTCATATAGAGGATGCTGAAGGCAGATCATGGTGCAACAACCTACACATTGTAGGTATCACTGAGGGAGGGGACTATGTTGACATTCTTCATCTTCGATTGGAAAAATAGCTGGGTGCCCGCGATGGAGGTCTCAAATTGCTTTATAGTCAAGCAGACGCACCAAGCATTGACTACAAGGCACCCAGTGAATCACCAATTCTCCCTTTCATTGCCTGAGTGCTTCACTATGCAGATAGGGATGCTATTCTTCGTGCAGCACATAAAGCAGGTTCAATGACAATTCAATCCTCCCCATGATGCTCTTCCCGGACTACACCCGTAAACTCCAGCAATAACAATGTTCTTTCCAAGAGGCAAAACCTAAACTTAGAGCCATCAATCGGTCAATCAAACAATCAATCAGGATTCGTAAAGCGTGGCTAATCACCCAACAGGGTACCATGCAGTTGCAGATCCTGGAGGCTCATTCCAACAGCCAGGTCTTAGGGCCCTCTGGAATTCTGGAAGAGAGATGATGGTCAAGAGTTGCGTGGGGAGGCTGCCCAAAAAAACAGAGGAAAAAGCAAGGTGAAAGCAGTGCAAATAAGGGCAAAACAAGGAGAAGGCACACAAAGAAATGAGAGAAAAAACAAGGAGAAAGCTGTGAAAATGAGAGAAAATCAAGGAGAAGGCGCACACAAAAATGGGGAAAAAGCAAGGAGAAAGCAGTGAAAACAGGGGAAAAGCAGGGAGAAGACTAACAAAACCTGACAGAAAATGCTAGGAGAAAGCAGTGGGAATGAGGGAAAAGCAATGAGAAGGCACTCAAAAAACGGAGGAAAAAGCAGGAAAAGACAGGAGCAAGAGTGATGCAGCAGCATAGGGACAGCTGGGCCTGGGACCTGCTCAATGGGGTTGTGCTGTGGCCTCCATTAAGTAGGTCCTGGGAGAAGGGTTGGGCGCAGAAGCAATGGACATCAAATATATGCTCCTCTTCCTGGCTCACCTGAAAGTCATCTCTCAGGGTAAGACTTTCTTCTTTAATATGCCTGAACTGGCATGGGATTGGATAAAGGAGAAAACTACCCAGCACAAAGGAAGGCCTTCTTCGCGGGGTTGGAGGGGCTGACAGACTTCCAGGTTAGGGGAGTACTACTTTGCAGTAGAGGCCAAGCTACAGAGAGTGTAGAGCCCACTCCCTTGGGCTGGAGAGATCCCCCATTCGAGACAACACTTTGACTAAGGCGGGGGATGCACCCCCAGACACTGTGGCTATCAAGCTTCTGTTGGTCTTAGCAGACCCTGTGTAACAACTGAGATTCAAGATTCCAGCAGGACAGGCGTCTCTGCTACTGTGGATTGGGTGTACTCACCCTCCCATCACCCTCCCCATTTTCCTTGGTGGGTTTCCGTTAGTTGTAGAACGTGGATTTCCTTTGGTGTAGTTGGTTTGCACCATATGGGAGATTCACGTCTTAGGCTAGCCCACTTGACTACTGTCCATAGTTGCACCACAACAGGTACTTACAGTTTGTGGAGTATGGGAAGGGTGTTGAGGGTGGTTTGTTTTGCATTTTATCACTGATGGTACATGGATGACTTGCTCAGTGGCAATTGCATGAAGGATTCAGACTAAGATCACCAATCACGATGTCTCATGTACAACACTTCTGGATGCATGACTGAGAGTCAGGGGCACGTCTCCCTGGAACGAATGACAATCCTTTCCTGGAATGTCAATGGCATGCTTAATAAAATCAAACATGGAGCAGTACTTATTGTGGCCCATGAGTCCAACCCTTTTTTTTATGCTACAAGAAACACATAGGCAACAATTGCTCATTTTGGGCAAATAAAGGGCACTTGCAGGTGTATTACTGGGGTTTCCATTGTGGCTTGTGGGGTGCAGCCAACTTGATCCAACAGCATGTCCCCTTGGTGGTGTCCAAGTTGTGGCATGATGCTCTCTGCTACTGCATAGCAATCAGGGGCACCTTTTGGGGTTCCCCACTCTACTTGATCTGCATTTATGCCGCCTCCACCCCTTGCCGCTGAGTTTTTGAGGAAGCTGGGCAACCTCCTTCAGGGTCTGTCCAGGGCCCTGCAGATTCTAGGGGGGAATTACCTCAATAGGGTCTGCGATCTTGATCACTCCCTTGCTTCTGCCGTGTCCCAGAACTACTCTCAACCTTTACCCACAACATATCCTTGGTCAACGTCTGGCACGCGCATCACCTGACTGATCGGGGTACATTTTCTACTCTTGTGCCATAGACCCTTTTCCCACCTGGACCATTTTCTTATGCCCCAATATAATAGCCACCATGGGCTTATTGTCCGTATACTAGTGAATGGTCTTTCTCACTGGTGGTGCTAGATTTGGCTTGAGGCCTGGCCTGCTCTAGGGCAGATGGTGGCTGAGTCGCTGGTGCCTCCAAGGCGAGGAATTTCAAGAGATATTCCTAAGCATGAGCCTGCTATTTCTATGCGAGAACTAGGAGTCTGTATCATCCTTGGGAGTTCTCTAGGAAGCCCATATGGCTACCCTTGGAGGTGATATGATTAGCTTTTGCACAGGTCAGAAGGGGCGTGCTCAGCAGAGGGTAGAAGGCGTTGAGGTATGAGTACTAGCCCTCGAGCAACAATATGTCTTTTTGATGAAAGAGGCCCTCCTACATGACTCACTTCATACACAAACCCTGATTAGGCAGGAGCTCACACAGGAGGTTCACTAGGTGTAGCTGGCCACCCCTAGCCATATTTGCCAATGGGGGCCAGGGCTAAAAAGCACATTGACCCGCAAAGTCCACATGTGAGCAACACCCAGTCATGTTGCACATACATTCAGGCACTGCCCTGTTCTTTCGTCCATTAGGAATGGAGTTCTGGGTACCATGGAGACAATACTGGTTTGGCCAATACCTGAAATTATCCTACATATTACAGATGGCAGGGAAGTGAATAGGTACCAGAGGACGTGGCTCTTGCTAGGTATGATGATTCCCAAACGTGACATAGCACAGGCTGCAGGCACTAAATGGCTAAGGCAGGAAAATGGCAACTTTACCATAAGAAAGAATTGTTCATTACAATTCCTAAGACACCAATCACAAACTGGTTACCTGTTCCCATTTGAAAGTTACAGATTAATAAATGTAATAAGGCACCTCCAGTGTTACCCCAGCTGAGAGATAGGCTTTGCAGTAGTGAAAAACATTTTTTTCCACAACCAGAACATGTAAAACTAAAAAGTACATTTCCAACTTTACATTGCACCCAGCCATCTGGGATGGTTAGATGCCTACTCTAGGGATGACTTACATTTATTAAAAAGGAAGGTTTGGGCCTGGCAAAAGCTTTATTTTGCTGGGTCAACCGACATGGCAGTTTAAAACTGCACACACAAGCTGAAATGGCAAGCCTGAGAAATGTTTAAAATGCTACTTAAGTGGGTGACACAATAAGTACTGCAGGTTCACTGGTAGCATTTAATTACAAGTCCCAGGCACATGTAGTACCCCTTTACTAGGGACCTGTGAGCAAACTGAATGTTGTCAATTGGGTGTAAGACAATTCTACCATGTTTTAAGGAGAGCACAGAAGCACTTTAGCCCTGGTTAGCAGTGGTAAAGGTAGGGGGACCAGATTTTGAAAAGAAAAAACAGGGACAGGTCAGACATAATAGTAGGACAAAAGCCTTTAGTCTCACTTTTATATATGACCTGTACCCGCCCTCTCCCCTTACCTCCCACACACACATATATAAGGGAGCAGGCAGCAGATAGACAGTAACCAATAAATTACTTCTTCAATTATTTAAGACTCTAGAGCTGCAGGTATAAAGAAGAGCATACCTTTCACTTCTGACTCACCGGTTGACCTGACCTTTGTCCCAAACACTGGGACATTTATTTAAAATTAACCAAAGCTTTCACAGGTTGACCTGACCCTTGTCCCAAAAACCGGGACATTTATTTAAAATGAACAAATGCGTCGTCGGGACACCAGGGCAGTCCTCTGAAAACCGAGATTGTCTGGGGAAATCTGGGACGTCTGGTAACCCTAAATAAAGTGCTTAGAGTCCTAAAAGCCAACAAAACAGATTTAGAAAACAGGAGGAAAAAACAAAAATTATTGGTTTGACCCTGCAGAAAAAGTCAAGTCAAATGCCAAAAAAATTGTAGTATTACAATTAGCCTAAAATAAAAAAAATGTATTAACAAAAGCATATCATACCCTTATTTAAAAAAATAAATTGAATATAAAAGAGAACATAATTTTATTTTAAAAAGCTCTTCAACTAACTATTCTAACTCCATTGTAACAAAAATTAGGAAGAAAGTTGGATTTTGGAGACTTTAGATTGACTATCCTCACTCCAATCTGAGTAACACTAGGGGAGGTGTTGGGCTTTGTATGGGTTAGATTACTGTTCCCAATCCAATGTAAGCAAAATCAGGGAAAGGGTTGGATTCAGAGTGGTTAGTTTTAGTATTCCCACTTCAATCTAAGCAAAATAGGGGAGGAGTTGGGATTCAAAGGGGTTACATTTACTATTCCCACTCCAACATTGGCAAAATCAGGGAGTGTGTTAGACTTTGGCAGAGTTGAATGTAGCCCTCCTAATCCAAAATAAGCAAACTCAGGGAAAGTGTTGGACTTCAAAACTGTCCTCCCTAAAAACATTAAACACCTCGAAATCTAAATTAAACTATACATAATACACTAGTAACATTAAATAGCCTTTAAATAAAACATATTAAATTAAAAACAATAATAAATACATTTGACAAAGTTCATCATTAAATACACCTGTCAATCAAGAAATATTATAAATAAAACAAATAATGCATATAGAAAATAATACAGTAAATATGTACATAATGAATTACCAATTGAATATTTATTTACAATCCTATTCCTCTAGAAACCCAACAACTTGGTTTTAAAATTTAAATTTGTAATTTAATTATTCAAAAATAAAATACACATTAAAATCACAAATTAAACTTAAATAGAATGGCAAATAATCAATTAAACCCTCTGTTCATGTCACACAAACTTTTTGATTCAATATTTGTGTCATTCAACCTAACCTCCACAGGACGTTGTCAGGTTTTGAGAGTTTGGTGCTCATTTGGTACATTTACCATTATGTTTATTTGTTGCCTACATAATATTCTTCATATTCTCTGAGGTACTGGCCAAGCATCACTACCTGCAGGAGCAGCAGCAACATTTTCATTCTTACAGCCAACGCTACTTCTTTTTCAATATCTGTAGGAAACTTTGTGGATTGTTTAGCTATGGAGGAGAAAGAGCAGAAATTTGATGTAAGATGTGACTGAGCACCCAGAAGGTTCAAACAGCCAACCTTTCAGTGATAATCTGATTGATGTCAGGGCTAATCAGTGTTATAATAATGCACATGATATATGCGTGATTAGTAGCCAAACAACGCTGTTAAGAGATAAAGAACTAAAAAGGTCTAAACCAAGTTAATTAGAATGCTGGAACTGTAATTAAAGAAAATGTTTAAAAAATGAAGAAACCCCATACTGAGATAACAAGTTAGAAAGAAATTACAAATCAGTGCTCAACTATAGGTTAATGTAAAAATAATGTATACAGTAAGTATAGGCCCTCATTACAACCCTGGCGTTTGGAGATAAAGCGGCGGTAAGACCGCCAACACGCCGGCGGTAAAAAAGAAAGAATTATAACCGTGGCAGAAACTGTCAACACAGACAGCCACTTTAACACACCGACCACCACGGCGGCAGCAACAAGCGCTGCGGCGTTAACCGCCAACAGCCAGGCAGAAGACAAGGTTCCGCCCACTGTATTATGAGACACCAATCAGCCTCCTTTTCCGGGATGGTACCAACACCATCAAAAGCATGGTGGAAACAGTACACAGAAGGCAAAGGACTCACATCTGGAGACTCAAGGAAGAACCACGACGCCATGGAGCACGATCTGCAGGTGTTCCCCATGCTGGTCTACCTCCTCCTACACAAGGAATACCAACGCTGGCGATGACGACCACAGAGAGTACTGCCGCCTAGCACAGAGGGAAGGGGGGAGGAAAAAGAGAGTGACACACACATGCAACATGCAACACCCCCACCCCCAACAACATACAAACAAACAGATGCAGTAACATTACATATTAACCCTGTACCCTTCAGGAATAATGCAAGGACAAAATGATTGGAAGAAAGTGAGTGTAATAAGATAAAATACTATATATACATCCTCAAAAATCAAAACAGTATATACATATATACAAATGGAGGGACACTGCCCAGTCCACAATGTGCGTGGGCCACAGGCCATATCACATAGGCCAAGGCCCCACTTGAGTCCTGCCTCAATACGAATAGAACACTGCTGAGGCATCAGGTCGAAAATACACAGTCATCTCAGGGGGAAGGGTGGGCACCTCAGCTGGAGGATGGTACAACACCACTGCTCCTGGAGGGGGCTACATGCCCTCTGCAATGTCCAGGGGAGTGCAAGGCCACAGCCTCTCTAGTGGGTGGTTTGCCCACTGCTTGGTCCTGGGGAGTGCAAAGCCACAGTCTCTCTAGTGGGTGGTTTGGCCACTGCTTGGTCCTGGGGAGTGCAAAGCCACAGTCTCTCTAGTGGGAGGTTTGCCCACTGCTTGGTCCTGGGGAGTTCAAGGCAACAGTCTCTCTATTGGATGGCTTCTCCACAGGTTCTGGATGGGGCTTTGTGCCCAGCGTGCTTCATCCTGGCAAGGAGGGGGTGAGTGGATGCCTTCTTCCACTGGTTATGGAGGGGGCTTTGTGCCCTGTGATGCAGCATATGGGGAGCGCAAGGTCACAGACTCTCACCTGGGTGTCAGCTCCATGAGATTTGCTGTGGGCAGGATGCTTGACACTTCATGGAGGCAGGACTACAGTCCATCCGCCAGCGGCAACAACTGTAAAGTGGTGGCAGTGCCGGTGCTGGTGTCGGTGCTGGACAGTGGTGGGGGGAGGCTCCAACCCCTTCCCCTGCAGCCTTGGAGGGCTGCCCACTGGGGCTGATGCTGCTGCCAGTGGTGCTGGTGCCGGTGCATGTGGCGGTGCTGATGGCGGTGCTGGTGCTGCCAGTAGTGGGGGAGGCTCCAGCCCTTCACCTGCAGCCATGGACGGCTCAAGCAGCATGGTTGGTGGTGGGGGCTCAGATCCTGTCACAGCCCCAAGCCTCTTGTCTCTCCTGCCTGTAGGGGCAGGCCCTTTGTCCTTGCCCTTGGCAGCTGGTGGTGCATCCTTGGCCTTGGCAGCTGGTGGTGCCTTCTTGCCCTTGGCAGCTGTGGTGCATCCTTGTCCTTGGCAGCTGGTGGTCCCTCCTTGCCCTTGGCAGCTGGTGGTGCATCCTTGGCAGCTGGTGGTCCCTTCTTGCCCTTGGCAGCTGGTGGTTGTTCCTTGGCCTTGCCCTTGCCCTTGGCAGCTGGTGCAGGCACACTGCCAGTGCTGATGGGTGTCTCCTTGGAGCCGCTCACACCTGCAGTAGCTGCCGAAACTACAGTGGCCGTGGACTGGCTGGCTGAGGTGCTGGCCTGGGTTCTGCCCACTCTGGCCTGAAGTGAAGGACGGGGGGGGGTAGGGGTAGGGAAGAGGTCAAGGGTGGAGAGGAAAAGCTTCCTAGGGACACCGGGGCGGGAAGAGGGTGAAGGTTTGGGAGTGGAGGAAGAGGGAGTGGTTGTAGGAGGTGTCTGTCTGCTGTGTTTGGGTGCAGGTGCATGGGCTGGATGCTGTTGTGAGGTGGATGGCTGTATGGTGTCCGAGTGCTTGCGTTTGTGTACTTTGGAAGGAGGGGGCACAGACACAGTGGGAGAGGACACAGGGGACATGTGCATGGATGTGGGGGTGATGACTGCCAGTTATGAGTGCGCAGTGATAGGCGTGTTGGTGATGGAGGTAGTGGATGAGGATGTAGTGCATGCAGGTGTGAGTGTAGACGCAACTGGGAGGGAGGTGGATGACGACGAGGAGGGGGATACAGTGGAGGCAGTGGATGTTGGTGTGTCTGCTTCTGGATGGAGTTTGTGTGAGTGCCTGTCGAATGATGTGTGGTGCTTGTGTTTGCCTGTGCCACTCCTGTGTGTTGTCTTGGGTGCATGCTGGTCTGATTGTGTGCTTGGGATAGTTTGGGATTGAGGGGTATGGGACTAGGTAGAGGAAGTTGGATGGGGGAGGCTAGAGACAGGGACAGTGGCTCCCATCAGGGAGGAGGCCAGAGCCTGGTATGATCTATGTTGGGCCACCACGCCAGAGTGAATGCCCTCCAGAAATGCATTTGTATGTTGCAAATGCCCTGCCAGCCCCTGGATGGCATTCACTATGGTTCACTGCCCAACAGAGATGGATCGCAGGAGGTCAATAGCCTCCCCACTCAGGTCAGCAGGGCTAACTGGGGCAGGGACTGAGGTGCCTAGGGCGAAGGAGATGCCCACCCTCCTGGGTGAGCAGGCACGGGAAACTCGCTGAGGGGCTGATGGGAGGGCGGTGCTAGTATGGGGTGGCGGCTGTACCTGTTGTTGGGGTGGCCACAGAGCTGTCAATCACCAGCAGGGAGCTTCTATCGGAGTAGGTATCACTGTCAGAACTGTCCCCTCCTGTCTCCGACGTGGTGCTCCCCTCACCCTCCGTCCCACTGATGCCCTCACGGTCAGTGGATTCGGCCTCCAGGGTTATGTGGGATGTAGCTCCCTCCGTTGCCGGTGCCTCTGCTCCTCCACCAGATGATGCTAATGCACAGAAGGAGAGGGTGACAAAACATAAAGGGGAGGGGGAAACAGAGGACACACTTGGTCAATGCCAGCAACAACACCACCGTTGGGGTACACAACACACAGGGGACAGCCTTACGCACTAAGCAATGCACTACCACTCACAATGCTAGTCACCTGGCCATGGATAGTAATACCTAACGCGAATAGCAGCATACCTGAGACCCACAGATCCCTGCCCAGTAGTAGATGCCCTCTAGCATGTTTGGAGGTGGTGTGCATCAGCCCCTGCCCAACATGGAACCTACCCTTCATTGTCCGGCCTGGCTTCGGGGCACCCACAGGCCCACATCCCTGACCCAGCGACCCCCCCACCACACGCAATTTACAGTTTTGAAACTGTATTCACCCCCTTGTGGCTGCTGTGATGCCCTCAAGCGCCCATCCAGCTCCAGATAGGCCACTGCCAGTATGCGGAACATCAGGGGGGGTCAGGGTTTGACGGGCACCCCTTCCTCGTTGTGAGGCCATCCCCAGCTGGGCCTCTGCAGTCTTCCTTGCCCAGCATCTCAGGCCCTCCCACAGTTTCCGACAGTGGGTGCTCAGCCTGCCGTAGACCCCCAGGGTCCGGGTCCACACGTCCTTGGCGATGGCACGCCAATACCCTTTTTCTGATGGGCACCGACCTGCAGAAAATTAAAATGGAAAAAGGGATCAGTCATACAGTCCGGCCTGCTACACCCATGGGCCACCATATCCCTCCCATCCCTTTATGCACATACATTGCCCACCATACATGCTGCATGCTGCCCAGGACCCCTCCACCACCATCCCCTTACACGAGGCCTTCACACACATCACACCATGCATTCATGCCCCATGCATCGTGCCTACAGTGTACTCACCTGTTGGTCTGGAGGACCATAAAGCAATCGGTACTGGGGTAGGACCCCATCGACCAGTTTCTCCAACTCTGCAGCTTTGAAGGCAGGGGCCCTTTCCCCAGTGACTCGAGCCATGGTCTCTTCCAGACACAGGTCACAGCATCACTTGCAGTGTAGGCCCTCTCCTGTTGAAGGTCAGGTAGCAAGTGAGTGAACAGATAGAAAATGGTGGTCACATCCACGGCAGTGCGTACCGTCACCGCCGGCGTACATCACCATTGGCCACTGTAACCCATAGGGCCCAATGATAACCAATGAGGAGTTGCACGGTGGTACTTGACCACCTCCCGCAACAGCGCACAACGTCAGCGGCATTACCTCATTTCCACCTGTCCCTCCACACAGGACAGGCGTCCGCCGTTTCAGATGGGGGCAGGCCATGGCACCTAACTGTGTCACAGCCGACATAAGTACATTTTGGGAATAAACATAAAAATACTGTTTCTGTCACAACATGCAATGCATTTTACATTGAGGAAATGTTAAGAACTGACCAGATGCTCATCGTTTTTCCCCCTAGAGTACAACCGCTGAGGATGAATAGGAGATGGAGACATCCCCCGGTGTACAGGCCGTTGGTGGATTTGACAACAATGGAGGACAGGCACATTGTCCTCACCTACAGACTTGATAGGGCCATTATCCAAGAGCTGTGTGCCCAATTGGAGCCAGACCTGATCGCAGCTATCCGTCAGCCCACTGGGATCCCCCCTCTTGTGCAAGTCCTATCTGTGCTCCATTTCTTGGCAAGTGGCTCTTTCCAAGTGACAGTGGCCATGGCAGCAGGATTGTCCCAGCCAATGTTCTCAAACGTGCTGACTAGAGTGTTGTCTGCCCTGATGAAACACTTGCGCAGCTACATTGTTTCCCCCCAGGTGGAGGATTTGACCACAGTAAAAGCTAGCTGACTTCTATGCAATGGGATATATCCCCAACATCATTGGTGTGAATGATGGAACACATATTGCATTTGTCCCCCCCCCCCGCCAGAATGAACAGGTCTTCCGAAATCGAAAGAGCTTTCAATCTATGAATGGCGGACCAGTACATCTCCCATGTGAATGCAAAGTATCCTGGGTCTGTGCATGATGCCTTTATCCTGAGGAATAGCAGCATCCCATATGCGATGGCTCAACTCCAGAGGCACCGGGTGTGGCGAATAGGTGAGCCCATGGTCCCCACCCAGTGTATGTTGGTATATGGGTGTGCAGTTGGCCCTAAGGGTGAGTGTCTGGCTAACAGGTATCCCTCGATATTTACAGATGACTCTGGTTACCCCAACCTCTCATGGCTACTGACCACAGTGAGAAATCCCAGGAGAAGGGCAGAGGAATGTTACAATGAGGCACATGGGCGAACAAGACAAATTATAGAGCCAACCTTTGGCCTCCTGAAGGCCAGGTTTCGGTGCTTCCATCTAACAGGTGGATCCCTGTGCCACTCACCCAAGAAGGTGTGCCAGATTATCGTGGCATGTTGCATGTTGCACAACCTTGCCTTGAAGCGCCAGGTGTCTTTTCTACAGGAGGATGAGGCTGAAGATGGGCATGTGGCAGCAGTGGAGCCTGTGGACAGTGACAAAGAGGAGGCAGCGGATGAGGATGTGGACAACAGAACATCTATTATTCAAAAGTACTTCCAGTGACACACAGGTAAGACACTGTAACCTCATCTTCCCTTGCAGTTTTGTGTTGTAACTTTTTACTGGGAGGCTGCTGTTCCCACTACTATGGCCACTTACTGTACCATTCGACATGTCTATTCACAGATATTTCTGCCCTACTCTGGCTCCTGGTGTACTGATTGCATCCCTTATACAGGTCATACCTTACTGTACAGTCTACATGCAATGTCTACAGATTGTTAAAGGAATACATACTTAAATCATTTGACATACTACATACTTGTATTTTTTAAGGTGGTGTTTATTTACTTGCTGACAATAAAATGGGGATGTGCAATGGGCTGGGGTGATGGGGGAGAAATGTCCAGGATAGAGTCCATTCTATGTGGATCACAGGTGCATTGTCCAAGGGGGCATAGGAAGTGGAGCAATGGCAGTTCAAGATGGACACAGTGACAGAGTGGGACACAAGGGTGACATTCAGGACAGTCTTATTTCCTGGCGGGGGTCTTGGAAATGTTCTCTGGCTTCTGCCTGGATCGCAGGGACCGTTTGCAGGGTGGTTCTCCTTCTGCAGGGGGAGGGGTGCTGGTGGCCTGTTGTTCATGTGGCGGGGCCTCCTGCCTATTAGCGGAGGTAGAGGGCTGTTCATTGGTTTGGCTAGTGTCAGGGGCCCATTGGTGTGCCATTGCCTCCCTCATGGTGTTGGCCATGTCTGCCAGCACCCCTGCAATGGTGACCAGGGTGGTGTTGATGTCCCTCAGGTCCTCCCTGATCCCCAGGTACTGTCCCTCCTGCAGCCGCTGGGTCTCCTGCAGCTTGGCCAGTATCTGGCCCATCGTCTCCTGGGAATGGTGGTATGTCCCAGAATGTTGGTGAGTGCCTCGTGGAGAGTGGGTTCCCTTGGCCTGTCCTCCACCTGTCGCACAGCAGGCCTCCCAGCTTCCCCGTTGTCCTGTGCCTCTGTCCCCTGAACCGTGTGCCCGCTGCCACTGACCCCAGGTCCCTGATCGTCCTGTGTTTGTGGGGCTGCCTGGGGTCCCTGTAGTGGTGGACACACTGCTGTTTGACGTGTCCTGGAGACAGAGGTATGGGCCCGCTGGGTGGGTGCTGTGCTGGTGTTTCCTGAGGGGGAAGGCTCTGTGGTGGTGTGGGACTATGGCTGGGTAACCGACTGTCCGGAGGTCCCTGATGGGCCAGGTTGGTCATCCTGATCCAGGCGAGCAGAGCTGCTGTCATCACTGTGGGCCTCTTCTGGGGGTGGACTGGATGGTGCTGGAACCTCCTCTCCGGTGACGTTGGCTGGGGGACCTGTGGGGATGTAAATGCAGTGTTATTGTTTCTACGTGTGACATCTTGTGCATGGGTGTGTTGCCCTGTATGGTTGTGCCCTGTGAGCTTTGCCTTGTGTGAGTAGTTTTTTTGTGGACTAGGTGACTGTGGGGGTATGTGATGGCATGAGGGAGGGGGGTGATAGTAATAGAGATTTGACTTACCAGATTCCAGTCCTCCTGCTACTCATGCCAGGCTCTCAGGATGCAGTATTGCCAAGACTTTCTCCTCCCATGTTGTTAGTTGTGGGGGAGGAGGTGGGGTCCACCACTAGTCCTCTGTACTGCTATCTGGTGTCTTGATGCTGTGGAACGCACCTTCCCCCGTAGGTCGTTCCACCTCTTCCTGATGTCATACCTTGTTCTGGGTCGCTGTCCCACGGCGTTGACCCTGTCCACGATCCTCCATCATAGCTCCATCTTCCTAGCAATGGATATCTGCTGCACCTGTGATCCAAATAGCTGTGGCTCTACCTGGATGATTTCTTCCACCATGACTCTTAGCTCCTCCTCTGAGAACCTGTGGTGTCTTTGTGGTGCCATGGGTGTAGAGTGTGTGGTGTGTGTGAAGGTGTGTGAAGTGATGTGTTGGGTGTGTTCTGTAAGGTGCGTGGATAGTGTATGGATGATGGTGTTCTGTGGCTCTGGTTGTGTGGGTGCTCTTGGTGTGTCTCTCTCTCAGTTGTCAATTTCTTTGAGTAGTAAAGGGATGTGGGTGGTGGGGGTGTGTGTTTTATAGTGGTGTGGGTGTGTGAGTGTGGTGTGTGTATGAGTGTCAGGTGTGTGTAGTTTGAATTGTCCAATGAAGTGTTGTTTTGTATGTGTGTGTATTTTGAGCGCGGCAGTATGTAGCGGCAATGGTTTACCGCGGTTGAATGTCCGCCGCAGTGATTCATGGGTCATAATGCTGTGGGTGTAGTTCTATTGGCTTAACAGTGTGGGTTTTGCTACGGCCAGTTTATCACTGACCTTTGGGCTGTCAGACTTGTGTTTGTGTCCGTATAGTGATGGATTGCTATGTGTGGGTCATAATATGGGTAGCGGTATACCGCCGCAGTCGCGGTATTTTGGCCGCAGTCGGCATGCCGGTAAGCGGGATGCTATGTGTGGGTCATAATATGGGTAGCGGTATACCGCGGCGGTTGCGGTATTTTGGCCACAGTTGGCATGGCGGTAAGCGGGACTTACCGCCAATGTCATAAGAAGGGCCATAATTTGGCCCTACATCTAATAGTGTGGTTACCAGTAGTAGTTATACTATTCAGGACAAAAGAGCAATATAAGGTGATTTTAGGTTATTCCCAGAGCACACTTTGTGCCACTTGCACTTGAAATTAGGTAATTCTTACAGATCAAAAACATCTGAAGGCCAAGCTTGTAAGTGGTAGACTAGAAAAGCTGTGTTGGACCTGGCCCTTTTTTTAGGGTTGCCCCCAGATTTTTTGCCTTCTGTTGCTTAACTCGTTTTGTTGGCATTTGGACTCTGTGAACTTTTTTCCTCCTAACCAGTGGTAAAGTGTTTTCACCCTCTCCATAAACATGGTATAAACTGGCATCTGCATAAATGGTACATTTAATTTACATATATACCTCTAGTAAATGATACTACATGTACCCAGCGCCTGAAAATTAAAAGCTGCTAGATGGCAGCAATAATTAGTGTGCCCCCTACTAAAGTACCTTTTAGAACATGTCTCAGGCCTGTCACTGCATTCTGTAGGGCAGTTTTAAACTGGGATTTCGAAATGGCAAGCTAAACCTTCTGCAAGGCCTAAACTTATCTTTTTAGGCCCGGGGTTAGCCAATATCTTTTGATTTTGATGTCTGGTGTGAGCCAAACGCTTTTAATTTTACTAAAATTCTACATACAATATAGTTATAGGGGCTTTCAGCCAGCGCTTTTAATGGATCAGTTAGTTGTTGTGTCATTCACATTTGTTTCTGCTCACTACGGCATACAGCATGTGACAATGGCTAGCTTCATTGTGAGTCACTGTACTTTGCTCTTGCACATGTGCAAACCCACCTAAAATATTTGTACACTTCAGTACCAGAATTGGTTCAACAATTTGTCATCCTGAATAATGCAGAGAAGGGTGGCAAAATATTTTACATATGGATTTCTTTAATGAACCAAACACATATCACTCTCATGATTTTTTTTCTATTTTTTTTATTTTGATTAGCAACACGCAAGATGGCTAGTGCAGCTTTGGAACTCTTTACTATAATGTGTTTTAGTTGAGGTCTGCGAATGGTGACTTAATGCATATCAGGTTTCCGCAATGTGAACAGGCTTGGCTTGACACTCAAACAGAATGGCTTGTGCCCCAATTGGAATGCACTATTAAAAGGTTTTTCAATGCCGACCTTCAGTCAAGCCACCTCTGCCTTCACGCAGTATAGACTCTGAGGTTTTCACCAGGGAACTGTCTCACGTGTTTCTCACAGAAGATCCTGGTTTCAAACAGCCAAACCAAAAAGTTCAGATTTCGGAGACAAACCCATTAGGCAATAAATACTCCAGTGGGCAGGGTCTGGAGGCCACAGTCCTCACAGAAACTTCATGTATGCAATCCACAGTTACAAAAAGCCATTTCTGTGTGTTGGGGCACTTTATCTTTTTTTTTAAGCAATGCAAGTTGCTGCCCTGGAATAGATTAATTAGTGTCCTTCTCAGGGCTCAATGTGTGAATGAATGGGATTCCTTTGTTCAGTTGTACCCTGTTTCAGGGCCTAATTACGAGTCTGGCGGTCACTAGACACCCAGACTTGCAGTGGCGGTCTGCCCGCCACATTACAACCCTGGTAGTCCGACAGCCAGGGTACCGCCGTCTCCGTCGGGATTTATGATCCGGACAGGCTGACGGCAGGTGGAGTTTACAATCAGCCAGATGGGTGCTGCATGCAGGGCCACCCACCTGATTACAACCTGGTTCACCGCCAGCCTTTTCATTTCGGTTTTGCCACCATGAAAAGGCTGGTGGAAAACAGGTGCAGGGGACCACAGGGGGGCCCCTGCATTGCCCATGCATGTGGCATGGGCAGTACAGGGGTCCTCCTGCCCAGCACCTTCTTAATGCGCACTTGCGCATTGAAAAGATGCTGGTGCCCCCTGCGGACGGCAGCTTTGCCGCCGGCTCAATTACGAGCCAGCGACAATGCCGCCACCAATATCCCTCTGGGCTGACCAGTGGAAACATTGGTTTCCGCCCATCAGCCCAGTGTGAAAGCCATAATGGGGCTGGCCGGGAGGCCTCCACTACAGTGGCGGCCACCATGTTCGGAGTTTGGGGGGCGGGTGTTTCTGTCTGCCAAACTCACAATCAGGGCCTCAGTCTGAAATTGTATGTGTATTCTACATGGGTTTATATGTGGCACTGCTGTAGAATCTCCAAGGGTGTTTGATGTTGCAGCATTTAGGGTTGCCACATGGTCACTATTTCTACGGCCGCACCAGAATTTCCACTTTTGTGGCAGGCACTGGTAATGTTTGTAAGTTGTTGTGATTGGGATAAATGAGTCATAAGGATTAAACAGGCGAGCGAAGAAAGTTTTAAATATTTCCTGTCAGCTACAGTGCTGTACAGTAACAAAAAAAAACAATGTCTAAAGACAGCTCTGAGCAGCTTCGTTTTTGTGGTAGGTGTAAGAAGGCTCTGACTCCTAATTTATTCATGTCGATTGGATTCATTGTCCAGCTAATGGATTGACAGTGCTGCCTAGCAACTTCAAAACCTGGCAGTCACCCTGGCTGAGAATACAGAATGGGGATCCGGCAGCCTTAATATTTCTCATTCAAGTTTTTAGGTTCACTCTATTAAAGAATATATAGGTCCATGCTAAGCATGTGAATAAGCAGGCAGATGGGTCCATATTTTGAGGATCCAAATGGATAGTGAAATGAGATAAGCCTGGCTGGTATTTTTTTGTCAACAGAATGGGTGACCTTCATTATATACCATCTTCTGTTTTTTAAGGTAATTATGGATCAGAGGCTCTCATCAGATTGTTCGCTCTGTATGTATTTTGTCAGTGACAGCCTGTTGTGTCATCAAGACTAAAAGCTTATTTCAAAAACTTTGTTATCACAATTACGATTTTGGGCCTAGCGGACAGCATAGAAGAGGAACTTGATCTTACTCAAAGGTGTGCTACTTCTCCTCAAGTTTCAGGAGCACCTTCAAAAAAGCCTAATGCCTATGCCTCTGTTAAATGGCCCAAAACCATGTAGACCCTCCCTCCAAATCACCTTCCCCCTTGACTTTGGAAGATCTCAAGTAAGAGATTAGCGCTCCGAAACATTTTGTTGTTGAAACCAATGCAGCTCTTCAAAGAACTGAGGAAAAATGATCTTATTGCATTAAGAGAATATCTGACATCGAACAGAGAGGGAGTGATGTTTAAAATTCCATACCAGATGTTTGCTATACAGTCATGGAAATTGAGGAACTTAGAAAAAGGTTCCAACATGATCTCATTTTTACAAAAGGCTATTCCCTCAATAGTTCACCTAGGAGACTGTGGTTCACTCAGCATCCTAGAGGCTCATCACTTGGGCCCTAAAATCTCTTCTTCATCTAGCACAAAGCCTAGGGGCATCGTCATTCTATTCCAGCAGTTCACAGAGTTGATCAACATGCTTTCAGAAGCTAAAGCAATCAGGGAATTGTACTAGTCAGAGAGCAAAGTCTTACTTTTCTAAAGATGTCTCCAATGCTACAGCACTTAGAAGGATATACCTTCTTGCATTTAATCCGCAACTCAAATCTATGAATGCTAGATATGATTTAGTGCGTCCTTGCTATTTCCATGTCACGGACAAAGATAAGACTTTTACATTTATTATCCTGGCAAGGTCACAGATTTTATCAGGCACCACAGATCTGAAAATATGGATCTGCATTACTTCAAGATTTTGTTATTCTTTTATCTGCTTAAAAAACGGCCAATCACATCTAACATGTTTCTTCTCTCCTGGACTGAGGTGATCACAAGTGTCTCATTGTTTTTTCATTTTAATTGCTGACTAGATTGCTGTATAATTCCTTTTTCTGTTTCCACCCCTTCTTGTTGATTGTCTCCCAGTTCTTTTTTGACCCATCCGTATGTCATTTTTGGTACGTTCTGAGACTTTTGTAATGTTATCATTATGTTGTTTTTCTCATTTCCTACTATTCAACATTGTGCTGTGTGTTGTCCATTTTCCCCAAACTTCCATATGTTTTTTTCTTTTTAATTTGTCACTCAGGTATATACATTTTTTCTTTACTTTTCTAGCCATTGGAGTCATAATCTACCCATTTGCATTTAGGTGTTGCACCACTCTCACATCCTTAGGGTGTTTCAATTCATACTTGTATTGTTTCAACTACAATTTGCATTTTCTCTTTGTAGTCATTCGTGTCTTTGTCAGTCTGTTGGAGATTGTTCCACACTTCTTTTTTTCTTTCTTTCCTATAACTTTTTCATGTTTTTTTTCTTCTTCCTATTTGTCTAGAAGTGTTACATAATATGCGTTTATTAAGTCAAGTGTTTTCAATCACATTCATTGTAATGCATCTTTGAATTGTTACATGTAATGTAAAGGGTTTAAAAAACCCATATTAAAAGGCAAAGAGTCTTGTCACATTTGTCTAGGTTCAAGGGACATCCAGTTGTATTACAAGGAATCTTTCTGATATTGAGGTTATTAAACTTAAGAAGCAATGGGTTGGTGGAGTATTTTTCTCCTCCTCTTGTTCTAATATAAATGCTGTTGCTGTACTTTGTCACAAGAATCTGCCTTTTTCTTTTATTTCACAAGACAATTATTCTGAGGTACAGTGCATGTTGGTTCAACTCAAAATAAAGGATAATATCCTTTCAGTAATGAATGTATATGGCCCTGCTCATCCAGATCCTTTTTTTTGGAAACTCATTTCATTAAAAATACTTGAACCTTCTGGTGATAAGTTCCTACTAGGTGGGATTGTAATCAATTAATGGACCCCTTGCTTGACAGGCATTCTTCAGCTAGATTTGGTCCTAGCGTTGCTCATCAGGCATTTAAAAATGCCATTTCGCAGAGCTCCCTACCTGTCTCCTGGAGATTGTTTAACCCAGATCTTCAAGAGTTTTCTTTATACTCTGCCACTTATAATTCTCAAACTAGAATTGACTATTTATTTTTAGGTAAAAGAATGGTTCAACATTTGGTTAATTTGGATATTGTCTCAATTCTGATTTCTAAACATGCACCAGTTGATGGCGGCTAAAATACAGTTTAACAACTATATACTACTGAAAAGGATTGTGCGGTCATCTTAAAATTAATTGCTAGGTATGATGGTGGGAGAAATAGGACTGAAGTTGAAAAGGGAGAGGTCAGCAATAAAAATCTATTGTGAATGATTTGGGTGATAAAATGTTCAGATATTCTGATATTGCTGCTTGCTTGCCAGCAACTTCCAAAATGTATACTCTCCTGATACTAGTCCTTCTGAAGTGCTCAGTAATTGCTACTTCTCTAGGCTGAAGACAAGGAATACAGATAATATGGTTTTGTCTCCTCTAGAAAACCCATCAAAAATTGAAGAGTTATACTCGGCTGTTGAAGTTCTCCTGACAGGGAAAGCACTGTGTCTAGATGCAGTTCAAAAAACCTTTTCCCTTGCTCTTTAAGCTGATTAATTACTTCTGTTCTTTGCATAGCTCTATAGGTTATTTTATGGATGCCATGATTTGTATTATAATTAAACAAAAAATTAGATCTCTCTTTGTGCATGAATTAGAGACTTATTTCTCTCATTAAGAGTGATTGTGAGATATTTGCCAGAGCACTAACTCTTAGACTAGTTAACTGTATACCAGATTTAATTGGCCTGGAACAGTCTTGTTTTGCTAAAAATAGAAACAGCTGATAATTCTCACTCTAGATGCAGAGAAAGCTTTTGATGGTGTTAACTGGCAGTTTCTTAGGGAAGTATTGAAGCAGCATGGTTTTGCTCCAACCTTTTTAAAGCTTAATTCACTACTGTCTCCTTCTCCAAAGACATCAGTAAAAGTACACAGCACCCTATCTCTATATTTTCCCCTTAATAAGGGTACTAAACAGGAATATCCTTTGCCTCCTTTACTCTTTATACTGGCATTAGAGCTATTTCTCCAACAAATAAAAGAGCCTGAAAGTTTTTCTGGCTTCAAAGTTAAGGACCAACTCATTAAGGCCCGTATTTATACTTTTTGACACAAAACTGTGTTTGCCCAGTTTTGTGTCAAAAAGAATTGCGCCATTCTAGGATGCCAGCCAGGCGCCATATTAATGGAATGACGCATTCTGGCGCAAATGGCGGGCTAGCGGCAAAAAAAATTACGCTAGCCATAGGTTGGTTAGAGGCAAAAGAAATGCCTTTAGACAGCCCAAGCATCATTTTCTGATGCAAAACCGTCCATACTACATGACTCCTGTCTTAGAAAAGACAGGAGTCGTGCCCACCACACCAATGGCCAGCACAGGGGACAACTGTCCCCAGTGCATGGCCATTGCACCCCCTGTGCCATGCAGGGATCCCCAAGTTGGGCCCAAAATGTCACTTTAAATTAAAAAAATAAAATACTTACCTATGCTTACCCTACTTACCTGAGATGGGGTCCCCCATCCTCCGGTGTCTCTCTGGTGTGGGTGGGAGTGATCCTGGGGCTTGAGGAGGGCTCCTGTGGACCCATTCCATGATGTTCAACCATGGAAATGGGTTCACAGGTCCCCTAACGCGTGGTCTGACCCAGGCGTTAAATAATGGTGTAAAGCAAGCTCTCCAACATTATTTAGCCCCTCCTCCCACCCATGCCTTATTTAAGCACAGGGGGATTATTATGGGGCAATGGGTTTATCACCATTGTTTAGATGGGAACGCCTACCTTGCATCTCATTGACGCAAGGTAGGTTCACACATCAAAGAAAATGGTGCAAACTCCAATATTTTGACTTTAGACATGTCTAGCGTCAAAATATAAATATGGAGTCCAATTTGCGTAAAAGAAAATGATGCAAATTTGGTGCAAATGGAGTATAAATATGCCCCTAAATTTACTGTTTATGCAGATGATATTCGTTTCATTTGTGCCAAAACCAGAATTGTCTATACCAACTTTCTTCCCTGAACTAAAACTCTATTCAGAGGTTTCAAGTTATAAACTTGATGTAGATTAATCAGATGTTATGCCTCTTAATAAACATTGCATGAAAGAACTATTTGTTGAATCAGGTTTATCCTGGAATATGACTAATTTCAAATGCTTGGGGATGCTTTTAAAATCAATGCATATCAAATAGTTAGTAAAGTTCTTCACCTTACACAAAAATGGTCTCCTTTATTTATGTCTTGGTCGGGTCACATTGACACAACCAAGATAATGATTCTCCAAATTGTAAACTTATTTTTTATAATGATGGTGGTTACAGTTTTTTAAAGTTTTTTTGCTACTTAATTATCCAAGTTTCTTTGGAATCGAAAGAAACCTACAATTTCCCAAGATAGATTGAAAATTCCAAAGTGTCTGAAGGTGTTAATTTTAAGTTTTCTCCACTTATCACAAGATATTTGGAATCAAACTAATTCAGGTTCATTTACTGGATCCTGTCTGCAACATTGGCAAGTTATGGTTCTATCTAGAGCAGGCTTTGTTTTCCATTTGTCTCACAAAAGTATTCTTTTTATGTCTTATCTACCTATGTTTTGGTTGGAATCTACTGTATTGCACTCTTGTTCCTTATTGAAACTGTTAGTGATCTCAAATGTATCAACTTTTGATCAGTTTATTAGCAGTCCTATCTGGTATAAGAGATTGATTAAGAAGTAAAACCATATTGTTGAAAAAAGTGGACAGGTAAAAGCATTTTCAACATTTCACAGTTATTAAAGGATAATTCTGTTTCAGAACTATCCAGCACATAGAATCTCTCAAATAATATGGTTAAGTAATATAATGAGCTTAAAGGTCTCCTCCACATTGCACTTAGGTCATTCACCTCTTCTAGCATAGCGACTCCATATGTGCAGAATAGTCCTATTTCTAGGAATTTTGCTCTCAAAAGCCGCTGTAATATACAAATTGCTCTGACCACCCAATATGGACTGATCTAAGTTTCCTAACAAAGCTTTGCGGGAATTGGAGCTGCATTGTTCTTGGCCATTTTCCATTTGGGATCAAATCTGGGCCAAAGTGCATTCTACAGCTCCCTCCACTACAGTACTTAAACACAAACCTTTAGTTCTTCTTTTTTCTACACTCCAGTTTCTCTTTTTAAAATTAAACTCATTCAACAAGATACTTGTTGGTGGTATGATGCACATACTGTTCATACTTGCATATGTTTTTTCCGTGCGCTGTATTTTCAGAATTTCGGACTCATGTTTGTCAAAAGGTTTAAATTATTACCAATGTTTCCTCAACTTTTTTGTTAGATAAATTGTTTTTGGGAGGGGTACACTCTCCTTGGATTAATAGCATATTGCTAGAAAACCCTGTAGAACTCTTAATAACAATTCCTTTACAGGTTATTACTTATAACTGGAAATCTAAAGAAAATATATCTATTAACCCCTAATCTGCTGGGCCTTTCCACCGCCCCCCCCCCCCCCAGTGCAGAGCTTTTTTTTTTGTCTATTTGGGGTAGTTCGCTCTTACGCCCTCATAAATTTGTGTCCACCTTAGCTAGCCACGTCATATTTGTGTCCTTTTTTTCCAACATTCTGGAGATTGTAAAGGTACCCAGGGTTTGTGGGTTCCCCTGGAGGAGACCAAGAAATTAGCCTAAATACAGCTACAATTTGGGATTTGTTGGAAAAATTAGAAAAAGTGCTGCAGAAGAAAGCATCTCTTTTTTTCCCTGTAAATGACATCAACAAAGGGTTTGCGATGTCTCCGAGCCTTCAGGAACTGGCAGACTTGAATCAGAAAACCACATTTTTCAACACAGTTTTGGCATTTTACTGACACATATCCCATTTTTAATATTTTTTGTGTTTTCAGCCTCCTTTCAGTTAGTGACAGAAATGGGTGTTAATCCAATGGACAGCTAAAAGTAGACAAAATTCCAAGTTCAGTGAAGGGTCATTTATGTAGATCCTCGAAGATTTTCCTACAGAAAGTAACAGTTGAAATTAAAAAATATTGAAATTGAGCTGAAAAAAACAGCCATTTCTGTCTACGTTTTCTTCTGTCACTTTTCCAACTATGGTTGATTTTTTAAAGCAAATTACCGTTATATCTGCTGGACCCTTCTGGTTGCGGAGATAAATAGGTTTTGTAGGTTCATCAAGAACCCAGGGTACCTGGAGCCAATAAATGAGCTACACCTTGCAATGGATTTTCAGTGTATACCGGGTATACAGCAATTAATTTGGTAAAGTATAAAGCGTGAAAAATAGGTATCAAGGAAACCTATGGATTTCCAAAATGGGAACAAGGAGTTTAGAAGCAGTGTGTTGTAATATGGACCTGGAAATTAGAGAGGTGTTTGTTCTAAGTTTCAGAACTGAGTTGTGGAGGGTGTTCAAAGGATGTCAGTTGCAGCCTGACTGGCGGAGGAACAGCTGTGTTGTCTTGGAGAAGGAACTTAAATAAATTATCATGCAACTTCCCTACAACATCATCTTATTGTGTAGTGAGGGTTAGTCACAAGACAGTGGTTATTTGCACATCTCTGAATTTGGGGGTCCCCATACTAGCATGTGAATAACAAGACATTTCTCTAAATGACTTCTTTCTTAAACACTATCTTACATTTGGAAAGCAAACTTGTAGAGAAAGACAATAGGCAATAACACTTGTTCTTCTATTCTGTGTTCCCTCAAGTCTACCGATAAAAATGGTACCTCACTTGTGTGGGTAGGCCTAATGCCCACAACAGGAAACGCAACATTGATATATCACATTTTACCAAAGAAAACAGGCATGATTTTTCCAAAGTGTCTACCTGTGGATTTTGTGCTGTAGCTCAGCTGGTATCTAGGGAAACCTACCAAGCCTGTACATATTTTAAAATTAGACATCTAGGGGAATATAGGATGGGGTGACTCATGGGGCTCTCTCTGGGTTCTGTCTCCCAGAATCCTTTGCAAAGTTGGCTAAGAAACACTTTCTCCTCACATTGTGGTGCTGCAAAGTTCTGGGATCTGAGGGTAGGAACAAACTTCCTTCCACCCAGCATTCCCCCAAGTCTACCCATAAAAATGGTACCTCACTTGTGTGGGTAGGCTTAGTGCATGTGACAGGAAATGCCCAAAACGTACTGTGGCGATAATGGTAACTGAGGTGAGTGCACTAACTAGTCTTGGGATCTGGAACCATTTAGGGAAACATACCAAATCCAGACATTTCTAAAAAAATAGACACCCAGGGGAGTACACAGAGGTGTGACTTACGTGAATTCCCCAAAGATTTTTACCCAGAATACCCTGCAAATGTCAAACATTGAATAAAAACAGTATTTTTCCTACATTTACGTGAAGTAAACTGGGGCAATAAGCATGGATCTATAAACATCTTGCCACCTAGCATTCTCCAACTTGTCCCGATAAGAAAGCTACCCCACTGGTGTGCCTGTGCCTAGTGCCAGTAACAGGAATGGATCACACAAGGGTCAATTGTAGTCCTTGCATGAGGGCTACTGTTGACCCTGGAGTGACTCATTCCTGACACAGGCACTTGGCACAGGTACACAAGTGGGGAAACACTGGGTGGTAGGAACTTTGTGGAATCCAAACACGCCACACTTCTGTGGACTTCCCCCAGTGTCTAGTTTTCAGAAATGTCTGGGTTTGTTAGGTTTCTCTATATGGGCGCTGAGCCCAGGACCAAATACGTAGCTGACTGTCTTACATAAGCAGGCTGTTTTGCGGTAGGTAATTTAGATGTCTCCACAATCCGTTTTGGGCACTTCCCTGTCGCAGTCACTTGCCTACCCACACAAGTAAGGCAAAGATTTTCTCTGGAGACTTTGTGGAACTCTGGGTGGTAGAAGATTTGTGGCTGCCTGCAGATTCCAGGACTTCCCCTCACTGAACTGCAAGGCAAATGTGTTTTTTAAGCAAAGTTTGTGATTTCAATGGGATTCTGGGTGAAGGAAAACTGGTGAGAGCCACACAACTCCAGCATCCTTCGAATTCCCATGTACTAGTATGATAAAGTTAATCCACCACTCACACTGGTTGGTTTTAGCACCTTCAGAAATTATGGTTTCAAAGCATTAATACTTATCAAAGTATCTGAAAATTGAAAGCAAGCCTTCTGAAGGTGAGCCATAAAGCCACTTCAAGGCACCAACCGCTTTACGGCCCATTCACACGCCGTTCGAGCACAACAAAAAACACTTTCGTACTGCTGACCACGGGCCCAATCACTGCACTTACATCAACTTACAGCTGGAGACAAGGGCCCACCACATTTATACGCCACAGGACGGAATAAGTTTGACTACGTTTTACCACCTGTCAAATAGCTGCCTTCTTCCTGAACATTACCATAGACTTGCGTAAGGAACCTTCACTACTGACTCCCATGACAGCCACCTGAGGATCAGGAAGACATGTTTTTCATGCACCTTTAGCACACTCACTGTGCTAAATCCAACTACTTCCAGTTTTTGGATGCAAGTTGGAGGTGTCCAGGTATGCTTTGGGAGGCCTATTCCTTGAACTGAGCAAGCATATCTACCTTTGAAACTAAGGCAGACATGCTGGGGAATTTTGAACTATGAAGAAGGGTAGTGTTTGGCAAACAGGGTAGTCTATGAGAACGTAGCATATGTCCCAGCCACCATTATGTGCAGTGCTGTGGCTGTATTGCACTTATCATACAGCAAATTGAACAACTTCAAAGTTCTGATGGAGGATGAACATGGCAATCAGGACAAACAAGGACCCATACGTGTCATTGTCCTTCAGTGCCAGAGTGGCATCAATGGGTTTGAATCCATAGGTGTAGGTGATGTGCATCTGTACTACCTCTATATCTGCCTTCTACTTGTACAATATCCCTGTGAAAGCGCACCTACTATTAGCTTTTCTTACCCATTCCACCCAACTCCTCATCAGAGTCCTGACTAATCCTGTATAATTGCCAAATGAACCTATTCTAATGCCTTTCACCACTAGCTACTTGAAACTCAAGATAACATGCCTTTCATGCGACATCAGCACACTTACTGTGCTAAACCCAAGTCCTTCCAGTTTGTGGATGCAAGTTGGGGGTGTCCAAGTATGCCTTGGGAGGCCTATTCCTCGAACTGAGTGAGCAGATCTACCATTGAAACTAAGGCAGACATGATGGTGAATACATCCTAATGTCTCTGAAGTAAAATGTCAAACAAATAACCTGTTGGTCTCATTCACCAACACTTCTACTTTTGCTTTGAAAGTAAAGCTACAAATTGAGTTTGCACACTTTCAAACAAGTAGAAATGTTGGTGAATGTGTCCCACAGGACATTTGTTTGACCTATTACACTTATTTTGATTCTCGTTGGCAATCATGGTAGTTCTTGTGTATCATACATAAGTTCCCTAACAAGCACTTCAAAATTCAGTCATGCCTTTATTATTTTGCCACACAGGGTACTCTGTGACAATGTGCATTTGTTCCATCCACTAGTATGTGCAGTGTGGGGACTACAATGCATGTTAATCGAACAGAACACCTACCACATTCTGACGGTGGATATATGTGTCGAGCAGGCTAGAAGGAAGCCCATGATTTCCTGAAGTAGATGAGTTAAAATTCAGTGGCTGCTTGCCTAACGAAGCAGTGGCCCATGGGTGTTGGGTATCTATGCACCACCACTGAAAGGTTTACACAACAGCAGCTCCACCTCAGTCGATTTCCCAGAACTTTGCTTTAGTATGATACAACATAAAGCAAGTAGGGGCACAGAGGCCTTGCTGAGATGGGCACTGGGGACAGTAATACCGACTCTCCTGCTGCTTTTCATGCTTCGAGCACACTTTACAGTGATGACATGGAGATCCTTTTTTTGGTGTTTTAGGAATGCGATCAGCAAAGTGTTGCTACTGCAGCCTTGCCACATCCTCCTTAACATATGAAGTGGAGGAGGCTGCTGCTTCTTTAACAGCAGTGAGGCTTTCATATGCAGACAACTGGAAGTCAGGGAATGTCATGAAGATTCCTTTGATTGATAAACAACATACGCATTGTAAGTTGCCATCTGGATCAGGTGTGTAAATAGTTTCTAGTATCGAGTGCAAGTTTTATGACATGCAGTGTATGTTTGAAGAACCTGTCTATTCTTGTCTACTCTGCCCATGGACCTATTTTATTCAAGTATATAAGTAGGCTTGTGGACTTTGGCCATCTGACCCCAAACCTTGATGAGGGAAGTGTTCTCATCACGAATTGTAATGAGCACAAATACATCACACCTATCCAAGAACTTGGCTACGAGCGGTTTGTTGGAACGAAACGCAGTACTCTGGGATTTCTGGAGCTTCTTGCAAACAAGCTCCTGAGGGAATCTTTTGCGGTTACAACAAACTGTACTGCAGGCCACAGTACCAGCTTTGTAGAGCCCAACGAACAGCTCTACTCTTGTATAGAAATTGTCCACATAAAGTGTATAACCTTTGTGAAGGAGTGGCTGGACAAGTTCCCATACAATCTTACCTGTGACCCCTAACGTAGGAGGGCAACCTACAGGGTTTAGGGTGGAGTCCTTCCCTGTAAACACTGTCAAGCTGTACCCGTAGCCAGAAGAGCTCTCACACAGCATGTACAGATTGATGCCATAGCAAACTCTTTTGCTTGCAAAGTACTGTCTGAACAGCAGCCGCCCTTTGTACAGGATCAAGGACTCATTGACTGCTATATCCTTTCCAGGAGTATAGATCTCTGGAAACCTGGCACACAAATGTTCCACAACAGGCTGAATTTTGAACAACCTGTCATTGTCTGGATGGTCCCAGGGCAATGCAGCAGAATTATCATTGAAATGCAGCATGCGCTGCAATAGCAAAAAACGATCTCTGCTCATATATGGTGAAAAGATGGGGGTTACCCAAACCGTGCGAGTCATCCAGTAGGGCTGCAAGTTGGATTTCTGCACTAACTCCATTTTAAGTGTTTGGCCCAAAAATATCTTCATCTCCATCAGCAGAGTGGGAGTCCACTGGCGTGGACTAGAACAGGGCCCTGGAGTGCCTCCATGCTCCCTCAGAAATTGTTCTGCACGCAAATTTGTTTGCTGCTCAATTTGCTGAAGAACGTCAAAAAGAGATGGACGTAATCAACTCGCAAAAAGTTGCCCGTATCGACTTTACATCCAGCGTTACCAGCAAAAGGTGGAATTTGGGGCTGAACTAAATCGGGGGCTGCCAAGAGAACACTCACTCTGTGCTTCTCGCTGTATGCACCTGCTCTCTGGGTTGGGCTAACCCGTTGATGTCCCGCTGCACAGACTGTGCTTGCAAAGGGACATCACAACTGTCCTCATCGTCTCCCTCAGAATCATTGGAAGAGGTATCATCGGATGGGACTCCACCAACTGAAAAATCACTCCCAGATTCTGCCCCATTGTCCTCTTTCTCAGATGCTGTCTCAGTATCAGTTGTGTCAGTCTCTGACCCTGACTCAGAGCAGTGTGCCATAAAGCAAGTTTCTGCTTCAGCAGCAGCCATCCAACAAGACGCCATCTCTGCTACTGGCTAAACTGTCCCTTTAAAGCATTAGTCTACGTAGAAAGCAGATAGGGTCACAAAATTGTTGGTGTTTGTAATATGTGTAACAGTAAATGTTAAATGTCAGTCACCTTACCTTCACTTCTCTGAAAAAAAAACAAAAAAGACACACTATTATTTCACCCTGCCACATACCAATCATCACAGCCTTTAGCACTGGTAACCCATGAGACAATCATTTTGGACGCTCCCATCCCATGACCTCCTCCTTGTATTCCCTCACTACCACCCAGCAAAAGTGACCTTCATCTCTCCATAGCCCTCTCGCGCATACATTTAATTTGTTTTAAAGTGCAGGTAACGGCTGACTTTACTAATCCACTCAACTACTCCTATATGATACAGATCTGTTATTTGCAGCAGGCAAAAGTACCTTTTGTGGTACTTTGTGGTGTCAAAACTGCCACTAGAAAAAAAGTTAGATCTCTTTCTGTAGCAGGAACATAATCACAAGACTTATCCGGACATTTTTATTGCTGTCTGAAAGCTATCTATGCCTGATAGATATACCTCTATTTATAAATAAATATAGATATATAATGCTCATAAAAATACTCCTCTCTATATTGCATATATATATATATATAGATATATATATATCCAAAACCAACAATTGTCAGACAATTGATTCGTTGCACTCCAGGAGAGTTTTATTGCTTCTATCCAAAGAAGTATAAAAAAGAGAAGACACCACCAACGCGTTTCAACCTCTCGGTCTTGATCACAGTTTACAAAAAGAACCTTCACATGAGTCTCTATTTATAATACATTTTCCTATCACCACCCCAGTGCATTCTGGGACATGTAGTCCCCTATAGCTACCTGATAACAAACAAAACATTATAAAACCCACTTTAAACTTATCTATTATTATTTGACACTCAAACTATAAATAAGTCATTGAATATGGAAATAAATATAAAGCCAAGAAAGGTTATTAGTATTGATACACATACTTTACATATATACAGAACCGGATAGTAGGTATAGGGATGGCTGTTGCCATACCTCTCATATATGGGGGAAATGGACTAATAATTGTAACTGATGCATTGATATATTGTTAAAAGTTATTTACGTTGTGAGAGTAATGATGTTAACCTGATTCCCAGGACAATTGTGTTCCTTATATCTCTCAATCTACTGTGTATACTTGGTATAGTGTTCAAAACCACATTTTCATTCTTTCACATATATCTAACAACCTCTTTGGGAATGCAACCATTGAATATAATGAAAGAGGAGGGAATCGTGAGCTTAGGCTTAGACGCTTGGAATCTAGATTGATAATACAACTCAAAACAAAGACTCAGAGGGGACTCAGTGGCGACGAAGAACTTCATTATCACCTATGAGGGTGTAAGCGATATTCACTGGGGCATGGCCTGTGGTTACAAAATGAATCAGCGTAATTAGAGGTCATCAAATGAGGTGATATTGCTAAAGGTTAATTAGTACTTAATGGTTGTGAGGTAATTGACACTAGGTCAATCTCTTGGAGAAAAGAGGTTAAAGGTTTAGAGATCGCATGCATCCACATATATCAAGATGAGTATTATGTCTATAGAAATCCTTAGAGATACAGAGGTTGTTAGATATATGTGAAAGAATGAAAGGGTAAGACTCACATTTGGTAGAGTCCAGGTGCTGTTGGTGATGAGTTAGAAGTCTTTTGTTTCCCTGAGACTTTGGAAAACAAGAGGCAAGCCAGCAAGCCCTTGCAGTCACTATGGTTCTGGGTTCAAGTGTTGTGGGTCCAGTCCTTCTCACCCAGCCAAAGAGGGCAGCAGGCAGCAGATCAGCACAACAAGCAAGCAGTTCTTCCATAGCAGCAGTCCAGCAGATTAGTAGCCCTTGTAGCATTACAGCAGTCCTTCTTCCAGGCAGAGTATCCACTGGTCCATAAGTGTACTGAGTTGGTAGTGTCAGAGGTCCAGTACTTATACCCAGTTGTACCTTTGAAGTGGAGACTTCAAAGAGATGCCTTTGAAGTAAACAGACCCTCCCCTTCCTGTCCTGGATCCAGACTCACTACAGGGAGTACGCAGCGCTTTCTGTGGGGACAGGACATAGCCTATTCAGGTTTAAGTGAGGCAGTGCAAGACAGTTAATGGCCATTGGCGCCCATCAAATCACACCTAAGCTCCTATTGTGTGGGAATACATAAAGCCCAGCTGTCACCCACCGCAGACAAGTGATCAGAGACAGGGCAGCAGGCACAAAATAGCTAAAGTAAGAAAATGCCAAATTGCTAAAAGTGGTATTTTCAGAATTGTAGTTTAAAATCCAACATCACCATACATTAGGATTTTCAATTATGATTCCAGAGACACCAAACTTGAAAAGTCCATCTCTTCATAATTAGATGTTTCACCTATAAAATGTAATAAGGTAATTCCAATGTTTTACTATAGGAGAGCTATGCCATGCAGTAGTGAAAAACGAATTTAACAGTTTTTCACTACCAGGACATGTAAAACTTAAAATTGCATGTTCAACAGTTTAAATACATTGCACACTGCCCTCTGTGCTGTCCAGGGCCGACTCTAGGGGTGCCTTATATGTATTAAAAATGAATGTTTGAGCCTGGCAAACGTTTTATTTGACCAGATTGACATGGCATTTTAAAACTGCACACAAAGACTCTGCAATGGGAGGTCTGAGACAAGGTTAAGGAGCTGATTAAGTGGGTGGCACAATTGGTGCTGCTTGGCCACTAGTGGCATTTAATTTACAGGCACTGGGCACATGTAGGGCACTTTAATAGAGAATTATAAGTAAATTAAATGTGTCAATTGGGTATTTGCCAATCAAACCCTGTTTAAAAGTGAACACAAGTACTTTAGTACTGCTTAGCAGTAGTAAAGAACACAAAGTCCTAAGGCCAACAAAAACAAATTCAGCAAAAAGTGGAAGGAAAAAGGCAAAAAGGTTTAGGGGTGACCCTACAGAGTCGACTATTTCTAACAGACCCTATTAGTCCAGTTTGTCAGTAAGAGGCTTGCACTGCCAATCCTTATGAAAATTCTGGTGTAGAAGTTCCAAGACAATTTGGAGACAGTGTTCTGCATTGCTCAGGCGTAATACATGCTAACTTTGAATTAGAAGCAGGTAGAGATATCATGTCAGATAGATTTTAAGTCACAATTCTGGAAATGCAACTTTTAGAAAGTTGTCATTTTCCTGTCCTAACCATTTCGTGCCTCTGCCAGTGTGTCATAATTATAGACACATTTACACAGTGACTAGTTCAAATCTCAGATATGGCTCGGGACACATGGCTCCCTCAGGGTTCCTCCTTGTGCCCTACGCTTTTCAACATCTATGTGGCACCCCTTGCCCAAATAGACACATTATGTGGCTTTGAAATAGTTACCTATACAGATGACACTCAATTAGGCACAATCTAGAAAATGCTAAACGTAGGTTTACTGACTACATGAGACGTGCGAAAAGTTGTGATTCGGATGACTTCAAACTGTGTACATCTCAATGAAGTTAAGACCAAGATTTTGGTGTTTGGCAGGGCCCAGTCCTATTGGTCTGATGACTGGTGGCCTTCTGAGTCACGCTCTGCCCCTCATCCCAGGGGGCAGATAAAAATGTAAGTATCCTGGTTGAAGACAATCTCTCTATGACAGATCAGATTATCTCATTATGTGGCCCCTGCTTCAGTATTATGCACATGCTCAAAAATATGTTAAAGTGGCTCCCGTTATGATCAAGGAGAACTTTCACTTCAGCTCTTATAGTATGCCTCCCTGACTACGGTAATGCCTTGTTAGCAACTGCTATTGAGTTGGTTCTCTGTAAATTGCAAGTTGTTCTAAGTACTGCCACACATCTGGTCTATAAGCTCTCTTCTGGTTCTCCTTTGGTGCTCTTCACTGGCATCAAGTGAGAAAACGGTCCGTGTTGAAGCTGTTCTGTCTTGTTCATAAACATTTGGCTGGCAAGGGTCCTTTTACCTAGGAGAGTAACTTTGTATTCACTTGCCCAGTAGGAACCTTAGATCAAAGGATCAACTATTATTATGCATTTGTACTGCGAGGCACGGCAGAAGGTCCTTCTCCTATCCAGCTCCTCATCACTGGAACAAACTTGCTTTGCATATTAATTCCTGCTCAGTAACTTTGGCTACTTTGAATGTCTATCTTGCCTAGAACCATATACAGTGCTCAGATACTCTTTCAAGAGTGAGCTGTTTGCGATATACTAAATTGTTTGCAACATAACATCATCGCCCTGCTATACACTAGAAGAAGACAGAAAGGAACCTTTTTTTAAACATGGTGCCACAGGAAGAAATAGGCAGAAATCGCAAAATAACTTTAAGCAGTTAAAGGACGAGGCATTACAGTATTTAACACGTATACACCAGTGCTTAATTTGTGATTGTTGTTTCCGGTGCTGAGCACCAGCACTTATTTTTGAGGGCCGGCGCTTATTCGTCTGCCCCAAAACATTTGCTGCGATCACAATACACATATGGGAAAGACGGCGAAAGAGAAAAACGAAAAAGCGTCACAATGGGTGAAAGAAGACAGCTGCAAGAGTGAGCTGGAGGGGCAGGGAGTGAGTGTAAATGGATTGAAGAGTCCCGCAATGGCTTCAGGATTACCCTGCCTCAGTATTATGTGCTCCCACATTTAATTGCAGCAGCCGCGTGTTTAAGAGGATGGCTTTGAGCACTGGCACCTTTTTATTTACAAATTAAGCATTGGTATACACCAGCCTACAGGTTGTGGCACAGAGCTGGCTTCATAATAATATTTTGAATTTCAAACCTTAACTTGCTCTTATTCAGATATCAAAGTCAGGGTTCCAATCATCATACTGTGTCTGCAGAGCTCTGTGAAAACAAAACTGATTAGTCATCTTTCAAATAGATAAATACATGGTTTACATTAGCTAGATTAGCTCCAAGGCAAGTTGGCAAACATTTCTTTTCTTATTTAGGTTCCTTATTTAGTCAAAGATGAACTCTTCATTATCCTTGAATCATTTAGTTGAATTTCCTGCCGCTTCTCCTGTTGTGCTACTTTATTTAACATGTTACAAATTAATTTCTAAACTGAAAGTAATATGCATTTACAAAGAATTTACATTTGTTATTTACCTTTTAGGAGCACTATTTAAAAAACATCAGAGGTCAGAGAAACCCATGCTGAGCTAGATAAGTTATTCTTACAGGTATTCAAATAAGATTACATTACTATACACTTTCATTTGAATATGTATCCTGATTCTTACTAGAAGGCTTATCTTTGTTTGTCTATATGTTACAGCTTCTAAGGCGGTAGTCAGTGTAGTGACCTGTATGAGCCACAATCAGAAGCACATCAGAAACCTCTACACTGCCAGGACATGTTTCTCTTTCACCCAACCCCTTTCCCCCAGGATGTCCTTTACTTCATTGGTATATTTTGAGTGAACTGCTAGAGACTCAGGTAAGAGTGTGAGTGCATTTATGTTTCTACATGATACCCCTACAGGGGTGAATCAGATGAGAAGCTTGTCAAAGTGTCCTGGATCACATGACTGTGATTGGCTCTGCTGTTGGGCTTTTTGTATTCCTCCCAGACTGTGACCCAAAAGGGACCAGCTGTGGGGAGGACGGGCAATCCCGTCAGGATAGCTGGGAGAGAGCTGTTTCCTGCGCCACTTACACTTCAAAGGGCTTGCCTGCAGCACACACTCAGGAACATGACACTAGCCTTTCACAATCCAGGCTTCTTGGAGCCTTGATAGGGCGAAGGGGAGATCGTTCCAAAGCCAGACATGGGGGTAGGACAGGGTTTCCCTCACACACAAACACTGGCACCAGTCATAAATATAGGACCCTCAGAACAACTCTTCAGTATACTTCTGGGCCTGTTGAAGACTCAGGAAGACTACCCTGTTTCCAGAAGGACTGACCTGATGCTTAAAGTATTGTCTTGCTGCTTGAAGGAAAGCAAAACTATCTCCCTGAACTCAGGACACCAGAAGTGACTCCAAGGGCTTGTTGGCTGGTCTCTTGTGTGAGTTCCAGGGACATAACAAGTCCCTTAGACCCTGAACCCTGCTGCTATCCTCTGCTCTGGTGAGTTCTGTTAGAGCAGGATTTACTCATGAGAATTTTACATACTCTGTGTGTTAAGTTTGCTTATAAAATATGATAATGCAGAATAAAATAATGCACACATTTGAAGGTGTGCTAATGTGAGTAGCTGCCAACGTTCACGAAGTGTGCTTATTATCGGTTTATTTATATGAAATGATGAGCTTATGTTTGATTAATGTAATATGTCATATTAAGGGTTATGCATTATGTATTAGCTTTATTAATTGTAGGCCCTAACTTAGCAGTGTCTTGGCTTAATTGCATGGCCTCATGTCAAGCTGCATTTTTTTCTTTTTACGTTTTCATAAAATGGATGTTTGAGGATTAACTGTGACCTTCCACTGTTCTGTTCATGTGCTCGTGGCTGAAGCTAATTCTCATGGGAACTGCTTGCTAGAAGAGACTGTTCTAAATCTGCAACTTTGTAATAACCCAAGGAGTAAAGGTGACCTTCCCAGGAGCAATACAATGGTTCCACTGACTGGAGTACATGATACAGAAATTGATACCAGACAAGTCAGACGATGAGGGGCAGGAGGAAGAAAGGCAATCAACGAAATGTAAACAATGCATTAGCTAAACTATAGTTTCGGAAAATTAGTTTTATTGGACTAAAGGTAAACATGTGATTCACTGACCAATGAGAGCAGGGGAAGTAATTTTAGGAAATCTAACGTGGCGAGGCTGCACCAACAAGAAACAGACCATTTGCCCATTTTCTATCTAGAGAAACAGATCATTCACCATTAGCTTCTTGACAGGCCATTTCCCCGTTCTTTTCGAGAGTTAAAGCTTCGGCTTTACACTTTTAAAATTTCTTAAAAGCGATGCCATTCTCGCTATGCTTTGTGATGAGAAGACTTCATTCTATTCTGATGCTGATGACTGAACCAATGTCCTGAGGACGAAGACTGTTCTTGGTTGCCAATCCAATTGAGGATAGGTATACTGCCAAATGTTTCCGATTACTATGGCTATCTGCTTTTGTTTCTAGGTACCAACCGCTATTTTGACAGAGCCCTAGTTAGATGTTTTCTATATTCGTGTGACTAAATTGTTTACATGAAGTCCAACCATGAATGCTAATTTGAGGTTACTTAGGATGCTTACTAATGAGGGAAATCTTGCTCAATAACATCTGATGTCTTTTCTTTGCTGATCTTAAGTGTATGTTATATTGTTTGTGCAATTAATTTTGCTATTGATTTGCATTGTAACCTTAGAATGTGTAATAGCTCAGGCTCTGATTGGATTAAGGTTTTTCCCGTAGCTTCGGACCGCCAGTATTATTCTTATATTGTGTATCAACTGATTTTGCGACTGAATTACATTATTTTAGCATTGTTAATCTAGGGAAATAAAAATACTAACTTTTACATAAAGGAGTGATTATTCATGATCGAGAGGTCATGGTGTGTATAAATTGCAGACTCCTTTTGATTATTGCAAATGTTAATTGTTATGATCAACAATTGTTTTAGGCATTAATTAGTATTGGTACTTATTAATGTCGAATGTGCTAACGAAGATGGAAGCAGAGATTGATGGTTAGTCTCCTTAAAAGCCCATCATAGATGCCCAGTACAGGTTAGTCTCCTTAAGAGCCCATCATAGATGCCCAGTACAGGTTTGTCTCCTTAAGAGCCCATCACATGGTCCAGAGAGAGGTAGCAGAGTATCTGGTCCTAGAGATTGCAAACAAGAAATAGGAGGTGTTCCCAGAGACGATAATAGAGTTTTCTAAATTTAATGATGCAAAGTGGAAAGAAAATGTGTCCCTAACTACCTGAAATGACTTTACCCGAATCTTGGATCTCGCCAATGATTGTTTGAAGGTGTTCCCGGTGCTCTAGTGATAGTGTGAATGAAGTAGGTTTTGCACTTGCACAGTTTATGCAAATTGCAGGTGAATTGTGATGTTCGTGAGGATTTAGGGAGTTTGCATACTCCAGTTGAAGTTGTAGAAGGAGTGTGCGTACTCTGAAGTGTGAGAGTAGGGAAGTTGTCAAAATTCACATTGACTGTGATTTGGTGAGTCCTATGTGCACCAGGACAAACCCTTTGATCAGTTGAGAGTGAATTTATGTGCACCAGGACAGACCCTTTGATCAGTTGAAAACGAAATTTGCAGGTTGAATTTTGCTTGCGAATGAGGGAAACTTAGAAAGAAGGAGTAGCTGCTAGAGCGAAATGCTGTCAGTGAAAAATCCTTAAGGTTTCTGAAGCAATTGTGTTACCCTACCTGTAGTAAATGGACAAATTGTGTTTTATTTTTGTTGGTGCTCGCAATAATTTTGCATTAGTTACATGTAATTCTGAGTTAGGGAGGACAGGCTGCAAGACTTTGTCAGCCGCAGTGCATGTGAGTGTGACGTCATTGGAGCCGCACTGGGATAGGTTGGTTAGGGAGAAGGGTCGCGCAGGGATTCTTCAGATTTCTGTGTAGCGTAATTGGTTGAGAAGGTGGGTGAAGAGAATTCTGGGATTAAAAGTCACTTCCTGATTCGATTTGAATAAACAAAAGTCTTAGAAATTACATTTTTCAAAGCTTTAAAGAGTGCTTTAAGGGGAGATAAATACATTACTTTGAGTATAGGGGAAACTACATTGCAAGAAGGTACACCAGCTCACATTGTAATTGAAGAACAGGGTGTCGCGCCATGTCTTTGGTTGAAGCAATGGTGCAAGGTGACAGAGAAGGATGGAGACTTGGTGTTTCCCGCTCACTGAAGTTTTAATTTGAGGAGCTTAGAGAATCCGAGGAGGGTGCTGTATAATCTGAAACCCTCTCTGAGACCAGCACAGTTTGAGGCATTAGCAATTGAAATGTGTCAGGCCCTCCACCCTTCCAGCCCAGGAAGACCCATTCAGTATACAGATGTGTGCAGGTGTGATTGAGCATCCTGTTGCCTGGGTGAAATTTACAATGAAGCTGTCAACAGCCCAGCCCAGACATGAATTGTAAGGCACAGAACGATTTAAGTGGCATTTCTAAAATAGTAATATAACATCCAACTTCACCAGTGAGCAGGATTATGTATGACCATTCTGGCCATACTAAATATGACCTGTTTACCCCTTTCTAATCAGAATCTACCACTCAACCAATATAGGAGCGTAGCCCTAATGTTAGCCCATGAAAGAAGGAGGCCTCACATTAGTGGAAAACAAATTTAGGAGTTTTCCACTACTAGGACATATTAAACTCACAAGTATATGTCCTGCCTTTTACCTACACAGCTTCCTGCCCTTTGGGTTACCTAGGGCCTACCTTAGGGGTGACTTCCATGTAGAAATAGGGGTGTTTAAGGCTTGGCAAGTACTTTTAAATGCCAAGTCGAAGTGGCAGTGAAACTGCACACACAGACCTTGCAATGGCAGGCCTCAGACATGGTTAAGAGGCTACTTATGTGGGTGGCACACTCAGTGCTGCAGGCTCACTAGTGCCCTGGGCATATGTAGTGCACTTTACTAGGGACTTACAAGTAAATTACATATGCCAATTGGGTATGATCCAATGTTACCATGTTTTAAAGGAGAGAGCATATGCACTTTAGGACTGATTAGCAGTGGTTAAGTGCCAGAGTCCTAAACCCAGCAAAAATGAGGTCAGAAAAAGAGGAGGAGGAAGGCAAAAAGTTTGGGGGTGACCCTGCAGAAAGGCCATTTCCAACAATTGAGCAGATGTTGCACTGTAGTTATCGACCCGAAGCTTCAGGATTAGTAAAATGGATGAATGGTACCCGAAAATCAAGGTTGGCCAAGACGTGTGCCTCCACAAATTTCAAATGGCCTGATGCACTACTGTTAGTTCTGATGACAATGAGAAACACACCCAACAAGAAGACAAGACTGTCGCCACATTGGATTTTGGTGGGCAGAGCGATGAGATTGCCGGCAGGGCCTGCAAATGTGCTTGTGACCATTACCGATGATATGGTGTTGGACTACTGCAAAGGCCTAGCTGATGTGGTTCCCTCTTTCTCTCAGCAGGTGGGGGTCACCACACTGTCACCGATCCATGAACCAGGACACAACCTCAGAGCTGGTGACTGGGTTGTGGTCCGAAAACACGTAAGGAAGACGAGTTTGTAGCCTCGCTGGAAGGGTCCGTTCCAGATTGTTCTGACCACTACCACAGCTGTAAAGTACGCTGGAATACCGAATTGGATCCGCGTCAGTTACACGAAAAAGGTGGCATGTCCTTTGGATGAAGAGTTGTTGAGGGTACCAACAATGACAGGACAAGTTGCACAGCTGGAAGGAGAAGAAAGAGGAACTGAGACCGAATCTGAGCAAAACGAGAACAGCTCAGTCACTCCTGTGAGAGACGAAAGAGAAGGTCTCCAGGAGAATAAACCAGAGCGATTGACAGACACTGATGTAGAAGGAGTTGAGGTGATACAAAGCCACTGTGGTCTGACTCCTCCTGATCTAGTTGCGGGTCAGTCAAGCGAAAATCCTGCATAGCAAGGACAAGTTTCGAGTTCAACACTGAGAAGTATATTGACCAGAGGTCTATTGAAAGGAGATAAGTGGCCAGAATCACAAGCGAAGAAAAGAGGAGAGGTCAGTGTGACAATGATCGAGGAAGAAGTAGACATGACCAGGAAATAAGATCTAAGAGAAGGAGAGCTGAATGGAGATCGAAAGCTGAATAGAAAGAGAACAGCGAGTCGAAGATATGTAGGTCCTGAATGGGTGTATGCAACAACGAGTGAATGACAAAGAGAATTTTTGTCTTTTTGTTTTGATCAAGATGCCCCAGGTCAATATTTTGGTACTTGAAAGATGCTAGTAGACTGAACTGTTGAGAACCCTAAAAAAAGTGCAAAGAGAAAGGAACTGTGAAACTACTGAGAAAGACTGATAACCAGATGTGACAAGATAACCTGATTTGAGAAGCTGCTAAACCTATCTTGACAAACTTACAGATTTTGAGAAAAGGATCCTGAGAACGAGTCGAAAGCTGTGAATAACTGTTGAAAGAAGATTTTTCGTTTTGATTTTTGCTGCATAAGTTCTATTTTTCTATTCTACTTTCTGACTCTTTATAGATCATGACTAACATTAGAAAGCAGAGTGGGAAAAGCAGGAGCTGTAAATACATGAGCGTTGGTTTTGTGATTGTATGTGTGATATTATGTATGGTAGTAATTGTGGGGATGACTATTTTGGATAAAGGAAATACTAACCATACTGTAGCTTTTAAAACTACTACTACACTAACAGCTATTGCGAAGTTTAAATTAGATGAGAAATATCTGCATGTAAACACTGCACAAAAGGAGCTTTCTTCTGATGTCTTCTATCGCTTCTTGAGTGAGTATGTTGAAACGATGAATGTGAGGAATTGTTTTGTGTATACACAGATTCCTTTATCAGTGAAGAAGGAGTCACCTATCATAGTCTGCCTTTAACTTACGGGAAAAGTTGTAACCTGTTACTAAACAGATTCTATAACCAGGAGTATAGCCAATACTTCTATTCTAATCAAGAATGTGGTGGTCATTATGAACATGGTGAGAATCACCGCCGACCGCTGTGGCGACGGTGAACAGAAGACCGCCAGTGGCAGTGAACAGCACACCGCCATATAATGATGCCAAAAACGGAAACCTCCAAAAGATCCAGCCACCGCAAGGGCCCATGATGGCGGAAAGGCTGCACACTTCACCCTGCCACCGCCATGCAGACAAATCATCCGCCCATCAAATAATGATGCACAAATCACTGTGGCGGATAGTGGATCTCAAACAACCATTGGCGGAATGGACTGCCACGACCAGCAATGGGACCAAACAACAAGAAATGCACACATTGGCAGGTTTGAAACCCACACACCTGACACACATCCACAACACCATAAAACATCCACATACACACCCCAACAATCCTTTGCAATGCCAATTGCACAAATGAGACTGACAACACTACACGCATACACTGAACACAACATAATAAAAGTCACATGCACAAATACATACCAGCACTCTCACCAATACACCTATAAAACACACCATGGCACCCCCGAAGCACCCATGCTTCACAGATAGGAAGCTAAGGACCATGGTGGATGAAATACTGAAAGTGGAGCTACAACACTTCAGGGCACAGGTGCAGCAGACAACCATCGCCAGGAAGATGGAGTTATGGCAGACGATTGTCAGCAAGGTCAACGCAGTGGGAAACCATCCACGCACAAGGGACGACATCCGCAAGAGAAGGAATGACCTGCACGGGAAGGTGAGGTCAATGGCATCCAGGCACAACATTGTGATACAGAAGACTGGTGGAGGACCCCCACCTACACCCCGACTATACTGACTGGGAGGAGAAGGTACTGGCTATCCTGCACCCGGAGGGCCTCACTGGACTCACTGGAGGTCTGGCCTCGGATAAGTCAACTACAATTACTTCATATCCACCACACCTGTAATGCATGTACCACCCCACCCCTCCCACTACCACCAGGACCACATCCCCACCCAGGCCATAACATCCACACCCAGTCACACTGCATACCCACAAACCCACTAACAGTCCCACATCCCTCCCCCTGTGCACAGTCACTCAACCCTGTAAGGATTCACAATGGCACTACTGCACCCACAATGCACCTCCACCCCCCACGCAAAATGAAAGGATAATTCCATATAAGGACCCTGCATGGGCCGATAGGGGCATAAAAGCACAAAATAGGGCAGAGCTGTGCATCCATTTCCAAATTAGCACATGTAACATACATGTCCATTCCCCCCCACAGGCACCACCGCCCATGCCACCCGGACGGAACAACCAACGAGTGCCAGCACCCCACATGGAGACAGAGGCCCCACTCGAAGACTGTAGAGGGATGTATGGACAGTGAGGAATACCCTGGCCCATCACACAGTCTTGGACTGTCTCCCTCCAGCAGCCCCACCCAGGATACCACTGACAGCCCTACCACTCAGCCAATACCATCAGCTCTGGTCAAACGACCCCACACCAGTGTCTCCAGGCCACAGACTGGCGGACCACATGTAGAGAGGCCACAGCCTCCACCCACCAACAGGCCGGATGATGTTGGCCCCAGTGCAAGTGGGACTGCCAGACCTGTGCAGGGGACACAGGCACAGAGGGCAAGGGCCAGTGGGAGGGCATCAGTGGCCCAGAGGGGGCGGCCAAAGGATGGATGCTGCAGTCCAGGAGGTGATCTCTGAGGTCCTGGGAGCATACCACCATACCCAGGACAGGATGGACCAGATCCTGGCCTCCCTGGAGCAGAATCAAAGGCTGCAGATAGCACAACACCAAGAGGCCATGGAGCAATGGAAACAACTCAATGCCACTATGGTACCATTGCAAGGATGCTGCAGCACCACTACCGTAGCCTGCCTGAGACCCCTACCCACCTGCAAGCCCCTACCACCAGCCAGGACACTGACCTGCCATCACCATCAGCATCAGCTACTGGACAGGTGGCACTGCCAAAGGACACACAGGAGACCAGCACCCCTAGCCCTGCAGCCCATCACCAGTCACTCAAACGTGCCCTCAGACCCAGATATGGCACTGAAACACCTGCCAAAAAACAAGCCCCCCGCAAAGAAGTGACTCTGCATTGAATTGTCTCCCAAATGTGCCACTGTGCTACCATGTTGACCCGCCAATACCAATACACCATATACCAAGGGGCAAATGGACCAATACCACTGCCACCAACAGCTGAGCCCATGCACCAAAGTATGGATGTGCACCATGAGCCCAATCTATATCACTCTACAGCTAAATTATGATTTTGTGACACCTAATGAAACACATCTACACCAAATCGTATGTCCTCTGTCATTATGAATATACAATTGTGAGTATGTATGCATTAGCCAATCAATTTCATAAGTATACCTTTATTGCAGGAAGGGAATCCCACGCACTGTAGTGTCTGAAGTAAGTCAGAATGTATACCATTTCGGTTACCCAGGCACATGCTATTTCAGTCTTCAGTTAACAGTGTCAATGACTACAGACAACACATCACGAAACACATGAGTCAGACTTACACTATACAGTGAAGACAACAGAATCAGTGAACAGTACCTCATAGTCACTGGAAGTATAGGCGGATCTGCTGGTTCCTGGAGTTGACATCTTCCCCCTCTTCATCCTCATCATTACTCTTATCCCTCTCAGAGGTTGCATGTCTGGTTGGACAGCACCCTCCTCCTCTAGAAGGGGGATAGTCTTCCTCACAGCCAGGTTATGCAGCATGCAGCAGGCCACCACTATCCTATAACCTTCTCAGGGCCATAGCACAGGGATCCCACAGAGAGATGGATGCAACAAAATCTAGCCTTCAGGAGATCTATAGTGCGCTCAATCACCCTCCTAGCACATCCATGGGCCTCATTATAATTCCTCTCTGCATTTGTCCTGGGATTCCTCACAGGTGTCAGGAGCCATTGCAAGTTGGGGTAGCCAGAATCACCTGCAAAAGTGGGTGAAAGAGGACTTTAACAAACTGCCAATAATTGCATACAGCCTGGTTGTCAGCTATGTACTGACCCAGTGTCATACACACTCACCTATGAGCCAACCTCTGTCCCCTTGTAGTTCCATCATGTGTGGCACACTGCTGTTCCTCAGGACAAAGGAATCATGGACGGATCCTGGAAATCTGGCACTGACATGTGATATGTACTGGTCAGCAGTGCACACCAATTATACGTTCATGGTGTGGGTTCCATCAATGGCACCTATCACATGGGGGATGTTAGCAAAGGCATAAATTTCCGACTTGATGGCAGGTAGTGGCGCCCTTTGACGAAACTGGGCATATATCTGCAGGTGATGGACGAATGCATCCAGGAATTTCGAGAGGATGAGGCTGAGCTTTGGCTGTGAGAACCCTGCACCCATGCTCACTGTCACCAACCTTTAGCCAAAAAATGGAGTACAGATAGCACCTGTAGGGATGGCATGCAGCATGCGGATTTCTATTAGCCGGTCTAAGTACAGTATCCAGTAAAGCACAGAGTTCATGCATTGTTGAACGATTGAGTCTGTAGGTGACAATGATGTGACATTCATCCATGGTTTCCAAATCAACAAGAGTTCTGTGGACCCTCCCTTGCCACATGGGGGATGAAAGAAAGAACACATATGAGGGTCTCACATGCACGTCCCAAACAGGTTTTAAATGTATTAATGGATGTGCAATACGTAGGTTACACAGACATATGCTGTGGATTATACACAACGTCAGGCACATGTGTGCAGGTTCAACTCTGTTGTAATGGCATCGCAGTGTGGATACATTTCATAAGATGGATGCATGTGAGGATCAGTCACTCATGTGAGCAAGTGACTAAGGGCTGTGCTTTGGAGGCCTTGAATGGGGCCCCTGGCCAGGATATATGTACGTGGTGCTAGCAAGATGGCAGCCTCCTGCCATCCGGTTCTGAGGGAGTGGAAGTGACATAATTCCGCTGGCGGTAGTCATCATGGCAGAAGGCGGTGTCAACCCCCGTGCACCCACTCATTGGATTACATAGCTGTCAATGGGGAACCTGGCCCTATCATGATCGCTGCCAGCGGTGACGTTGCACACCGCCGCAGAACGTACGCCATGTCATCACAACCATGACACTTGACTCCTGATTTCCGTGCAAGCAAGTACTCCACTGCATGTGCTGCTGTGTCCTGACTCTGGTTACTCCAATGGCGCGATTCACAGAGGAATGGGCCCTGGCCTTCACCACGGAGGAGCTCGTTAAGCTGGTGGACGGGGTCGTATCCCTGTATGCCAAGTTATATGGGCGACCAGAGGAGCAGGTGAGTTGGGGGATGTCGTGCTTGGATGTGTATGATGGTTCGGATGCCTGTATGCATGTGCCTCCGATTTATAACTGCACAGCCATAGATTCTGTGGCATGTACTGTTTGTGAGTTGGTAACATGTCTTTTTAAAAAGTCTGTTCCGTAGGGCACGACATGTCATTGGTATAAGATGCCCACATTGTGACGTCTGTTGTTCTGCTCTGTGTGTCCCATTCAGGTCAGCACCCATCAGAAGAGAGGTCTCTGGCAAGCCATCGCCAAGTAGGTGCGGACCCTGGGGGTCTACAACCGGCAGAGCACCCACTGCAGGAAGCGTGGGAGGAACTGAGGTGCTGGGCCGGGAAGACCTGTAAGGCCCAGCTGGGGAAGGCTTCCCAACGAGGAAGAGGTGCCCGTCGGACCCTGAACCCCCTAATGGCCCGCATTCTGGTCGTGGCCTATCCAGATCTTTTCAGGCTCTGGCCTCCTCTTTGATGGCAGCCAGTGTCTCAGGTCTTTCTGTCCCCCCTCCAACCACCTCTACCCCTTCCATCACCCCACTCCCTTCACCCATCCCAAGTACAAGTCCAGACAGCCATGCACACACATCAACACACAAGAAGCACACAAACAAACACAAGCACCATACCTCCCACCACAGGCATACACACACCCAACACAGAAAGGCACACACAACAACACCCACTTCCCCCACTCTGTCCACCTCTCCCGCCTCCCTATCTGTAACGTCACCATGCACACCCACAAGCACTGCACCCTCAGCCACTACTGCTGCCACCATTCTTGCAGTCACCACGACATCTCACATCCAGTCTTCCACCCCAGACACCACACCTGCACTCACCACAACTACATTGAGTGACACATGCAGCACACTCACCAGACCTGCAGACACCCAGACAACATCCATGTACACTGGCAGCCTGTCTAGTCCCACTGTGTCCACCCCCCTCCTCCCAAAACACTCAAACGTTCACAGACACCCACACAACACACATCCACCACACATAAGCATACTTTTCAGGCACCTGCATCCACGTCCGGCACACCTACACCTGGTACAAGCACTCCCTCTACCTCCACTCCCATACCTTCCTCCAAATCCACCCCAGCTGCCCCAAGAAATGTTTCTTCTCCCATGTTGACCTGTTTGAACCTACTGGCCCACCCTGTCTCGTCCCTAAATGTGCACATCTCCTTGTCCAGTGCACTCCTTCCTCGTCCAAGTCTGCCCTAGTCCGCCCTTCCCTTTCCCGTGCCCCTTCCCCAGGGAGGAAGAAGCCTTGTGTTGCCCCAGATCTCTCTGCCACCACTCGGTCCAAGCCCACTCCTCACTCTTCAAAGGGCAAGCCCAATCCCCCTCCACCTCCCAAACGTAAGCCCAAGCCCCCCCTTCCAGACATAAGTCTCCACCTCCACCACCCCCCAGGCCCTGTTCCCTGAAGTGCCAGGCTGCCCCATTGATGTCTCTTTACAGTTGAGTACCCTGTGCACATGTGGGAGTCAAGTCCAGCCTATTTGGGCCCTTCAGGGTATTCTTTATGGACTGGCCAATGGCCTTATTCGGACATTGCATTGTTCTATGCATATTAAAGTTTGAGTCCCCAGTGGTGCTGTTAGCACATTATGGTGACGTTGTTCATTGTTTCATTGTGGGGGTGTGGTGTGCATATGTGTGTACTTTGGTGCCGATCTTTGTTGCCTTGTGTCGGGTAAGTACATCTTGTTCTGGTGTGTATGGTGTGAGATGGTGTGAAGGTTTGGGAGTGCGTTGCAGGGTAGGTGGGGTGGGTGTGTAACTGTGCCCTTTCTTCCCATGTGTACTAGGTTGCGGTACTTACCGTTGTCGTCTTCGTCGGCGGTCACTGTCATGGAGGTATATGACAAGGAGCATCACCACTAGCATTATTTGCAACTCTCTCTCCATGCGTGATTCGGCATGTTGTGTGTACCTCCGGTGAGTGTTTCCTTTTATCTAGTTTGTTTCTGCCACTTCCCACCCGGAACTGAAGGTGGTCTTGTGCTTTATTGTTTGGTGGGCGGGTGGGGCCTTTCTGCCAGCCTGTGGGTGGCCTCCTCCATCCTCATCACCACACCAATGCTGGTGGTGTGTGGCTATACCACTACTTGTTTCTCATGTGCTTCATTATTTGGTGGTCCGGACCGCCAGCCTGTTGGCGGTAGTTACCGTCATCGCCAGTGGTGCGGTGATTGCCGCCATGTTCATAATGAGGGCTTTAGTGTTTTCGTTTGTTCCTATCATTAGGTACCTGAGTAAAATAGCTAAGGATAACAATATAGTTTTAGTAAGGGGTTTCTTTGAACCAAAACTAACATTTGGCACGGCTTATGCATGTAGGAATAACCTAACATACTGACTTACACCTATGAAGAAAAGCTTTTTAGATCAGACAGACGATAGAAGGAAAGCATTAAAGGCAAAACTAGATAAAGGCTTAGAGAAATGGACTTTTAGAAATGATTATGTATTTAGTGAAGTAAAGACGCAAGGAAAATTGGCTTTAGATGCACAACACATAGGGAAGCTTTGAATTTATAGGCCTAAATCTAAAACTGACATTTTGTTTGTGGGAATGAGTGAATGTAGGCATGTGGTTCTGTTTAAGAGTAAATGGACATTTATGTTGAATGGTCATGACACAGTAATTTCTGGTATATATTTTGTATTTGTGGACCTAACGCTTATTACCGTCTTCCAAGAGGATAGTATGGTACATGTTACTTGGGGATAGTTTTCCCAAAGATATTCCAACTTGAAAACCTAAAAGGATTTCTGAAATTGACTGAATTACATCATAGTCGACAGAAGAGAGAATCTTCTTCTGGTATACTGGGAGATATATTTGGAGCAGTAATTCCTTCAGTGGGAGTTCTGAATTCCATAAAGATGCAAAAGTTGTCTACTATTGTGGATAACATGCTGACACATTTTTCAGGAGCCATGATCCTGATGGATACAGAAATGGCTGTGGTGAGATCTATGACTCTTCAGAACTGCCTTGTTCAGAGTTTGCAAAATGCTGAATTCGAATCATTGTTGTTCATTCATACCTGATAATAGTAAAGAAAGTAGGATCTTACTTACTAACCTAACTAATGAAAGTGCTGATTTGAAAGAATTGAAGGAACCAGGTGTGTGGGAGAAAGCTGGAAAAGGGTTTGCTTCGGTGGGAAATTGGCTCAGCAACATTGGGAAAGAGATTCTATTGAAAATAATACAAGGCATACTGATTATCATAATTTGCATAATTGAAATTTGGGGAATGTTTAAATTGTGTAAATTAATAAAACTGAAGCAAAAACAAGAATGATCAGAGGAGGGAAGAAAAGAGAAAAATGTTTTAGGGAAAACCCAAGAGAGGAACTGGAATTATTGAGGACTAATGAAACAGAATTTTAGCTAAGCAAAATTTGTGGGTAATGGTTTTGGTGCGATGACACATTTAGTCATCAGAGGAGAGATTGTTAGAGAGGGATTTACTAATGAGAATTTTACGTATTTTGTGTGTTAAGTTTTCTTAGAAAATATAATATTAGAATAAAATAACCGACAAATTTGAAGGTGTGCCCACGTGAGTGGCCGTCAACGTTTACAAAGTGTACTTATTATCAGCTTATTAATATGAAATGATGAGCTTATATTTGAATAATGTAGTAATATGTCATATTAAGGGTTATGCATTATGTGCTGGCTTTATTAATTGTATGCCTTAACTTAGCGATATTTTGGTCTAGTTGCACGGCCTCATGTCAAGCTGCATTTTTTTTCTTTTTACGTTTTCATAAAATGGATGTGCGAAGATTAACTGTGATTTTCCACTGTTCTGTTCATGTGCTCGTGGCTGAAGCTAATTCTCATGGGAACTGCTTGCTAGAAGAGAATGTTCTAAATCTGCAACATTGTAATAACCCAAGGAGTAAAGGTGACGTTCCCAGGAGCAATACAATGGTTCCACTGACTGGAGTACATGATACAAAAATTGATACCTGACGAGTCAGATGATGAGACGCAAGAGGAGGAAAGCCAGTCAATGACATGTGAACGATGCATTAGCTAAACTATAGATTTGGAAAATTAGTTTTATTGGAATAAAGGTAAACATGCGATTTACTGACCAATGAGAGCAGGGAAAGTAGTTTTAGGAAATCTAACTTAGCGAGACTGCACCAAGAAGAAACAGACCATTTGCCCATTTTCTGTCTAGAGAAATGGATCTTTCGCCATTAGCTTCTTGACAGGCTACTCCCCCATTCTTTTTGAGAGTTAAAGCTTCAGCTGTACTCTTATAAATTGCTTAAAAGTTATGCCATTCTCTCTATGCTTTGTGACGAGAAGACTTCATTCTATCCTGATGCTGATGACTGAACCGATGTCCTGAGGATGAAGACTGTTCTTGCTTGCCAGTCCAATTGAGGATAGGTATACTGCCAAATGTTTCTGATTACTATGACTATCTGCTTTTGTTTCTAGGTACAAACCGCTATTTTGACAGAGCCCTAGTTAGATGTTTTCCAAATTCTTGTAACTAAATTGTTTTGCATGAAGTCCAAACATTCGATGCTAATTTGAGGTTAGTTAGGATGCTCACTGATTAAGGAAATCTTGATAAATAACATCTGATACCTTTTCTTTGCTGATCTTACATGTATGTTATATTGTTTGCACAATTAATTCTGCTATTGATTTGCATTGTAACCTTAGAATGTGTAATAGCTCAAGCTCTGATTAGATTAAGGTTTTTTCCATAGATTTGGACCGCCAGTATTATTCTTATATGTGTTTCAATTGATTTTGCAATTGAGTTACTTTATCTTAGCATTGTTAATTTAGGGAAATAAAAATACTTAACTTTTACATAAAGGTGTGATTATTCATGATCGAGAGGTCATGGTGTGTATAAATTACTGACTCCTATTGATTATTACAAATGTTTATTGTTGTGTTCATTGATTGTATTAGGCATTAATTGGTATTGGTACTGGATATATGGTGGGAAAACCTCAAAACGAGTCAGTCGGCCCATCGCGTCTCCTTGTAAGTTTACTTATTAAGGTTAGATGCACTAACATGTGCTACCCCCCAAAGGGTGCCCCCAGATCCTGGACCCTTGGTAGTGGTAGTAGTGTTGGGGGTACTTCTCCAAAACCTGGGACTTATAACATTTTTCTACAACAACGTCCCAGAGAACCAACAGAACACATCGACCTACCTGTCAGCCAATCTACCCAAGGTACATCACAGGTCAGCCTGACTTCGCAGTACATTCTTATCCACAGCAGCAAATATTGTTCAGTGGGACCTCCCGGCAACAGTATCCTGCCTTGTGGATAGCTCGGTAGCAACAGCCTGCAGCTTCGTCCTGCTGTAGATTTTGAACTTTCAAAATGGCGTCTTATTCCGAAGGTAGAAATCTTCACCGGGCTCAATGATGACCAACTTTCCATTGATGACCACAACCTTCTCAGCTTTAGAATCCAGCTTTTCCCACCAGGAGTTTTCCTTGCCATCACCGATGGCTTCATTCAGAGTCTCTCCAGCGTCAATGACGACTTCTTGGACACAGCCTGCTGCCTTGCCCCACTGAACACTACCTTCTCAGGAACTTTTCTTCAGAAAGTCCAAAGGTAAGCCGAGACCTTGACCAATCCACCCTGATCTCACCTTTTGTCTATTGCGGTCAGACTTAACTTTTGACTTTGACCTGGTCATGCATGACCAGATATCCACCCTTGGCACATTTGACCTTTTAGGCACTAAGGGCCTCATTTCGACCTCAGTGGTCTTTTTTTCAAGACCGCTGAGGTACCGCTGTGCAGAAGACCGCCAGTTCAGGCGGTTTTCCGCACAGCGTATTATGACTGCTGGCAGCCCTCTGCCCTTTTCCGGATGGAGAGCCGCCAGCAGCCATACTGGCGGTCGGCGGTGAAGTGATGGCTGCCCCACCTCCACCGCCACGTCATCAGAACACCGCCCACCGAATCACGTCCCAGGATTCGGTGTGGCGGTGTTCTGGTGACGGGGAGCTGGCGGCAGAGCAGCCCCCATGGATCCCGTTCCCTCCTGGAGGATCACTGGACCAGGTAAGGTGATCGTCCGTTAGGGAAGGGGGGTGGGTGGGTGCTGTGTGTTGTGTGCATGCATGGGGGTGTACGTGTGAGTGTGTAGGTGGGGTTTGTGAGTGCGTGCATGCATGGGAAATGTGTGCGCATATGTCTGTGTGTATGTGTGCATGTATGTCAGCGTGTTTGTGTAGTTGGTGTGTGAGTGTGTGTGTAGGGGGGTGGGGGGTGTATGTCAATGTGGGGGGGTTGGGGAAGAGGGTCCTGCCACCTTTGGAGGGTGGTAGGGGGGTCATTGGTGTGGGGGGAGGACTCTGTGGAGAGGGTGGGGGGGGACCCCTATCAATGCCAGGGAAGGAATTCCCTGGCACTGATAGTGCCTACCGCCATGGATTTCGTGGCAGTACAGAACCCCATGAAATCCATGGCGGTATGAGGGGTCGTGATACCTCCGGCGGTGTAGTGACGGCCGCCGGGCTGGAGACCGAAGTCTCCAGCCCACAACCCAGCGGTTGTTACCACCCTGGCGGTCGGAGTGGAGAAGTGGCGGGTTGGCATGGCGGTCACCACCATGCTTGTAATGTCATTTTTGTTACCGCCGGCCTGTTGGCGGTATTACCGCTACTTCTCCACCGACCGCCAGGGTTGTAATGAGGGACTAAATTTCAATAATAGCTCTACAAATTCATAACTCCAGTTCTGCTAATTGGATTTAATTCATTTTGGTGTCATTTTATTTAGTAAAATAATCTCTATTTTTCTGGTTCAGGATTCTCCTTGTGTTTTTCTAGAGTTTTTACTTTATTACTGCTTGTGTGCTGTATAAATACTTTACACATTGCCTCTATGTTCAGCCTGACTTCTTTGCATTATGCTATCAGAGGGTTAAGTAATTTAGTGACTTTTGTCGTTCACGCTGGCCAAGGTTGTGGTTGTTGTCTGAGTGGGGCTTCCACTCCCCTCAACCAATAACCCAGTTTCTTATAGTTATCAGAAAAGACCCAAACCATTCAATACAGTTTGTTCTATCAGGAGTACTGTTAATTCTTTTAAACTTTTGGATTAGTCAAAAAAGTTTGTATAATAATCATGATATCACCCTCGCAGGTCACCTTGGGGTATAGAAAACTGTAGACAATAGCAAACTTGAACAAACCTATCCAGTATTGTGAAAGATCACGTTCAAGCCTGTCCTGTATGCACCAATAATAAAGCCACATACTTGCTACCATTTGGGCTATTATGACACTTGCCACTACCACCAGTCTGTGGCACATCATAAGCATGTATTTTGTCACTGAACTGCCTGCTTCCAATAAAAACACCACCATATTGATTGTAGTAGACTCATTTACAAAAAATGGCCCATTTCATCTGGCTTACCACAGTTCCGTCAGCCAAAGAATTGAGGAATCTCATATTAAAAAAATTGTGTAGCTTCACGGGTGTGCCTCTAAAATAGTATCTGATTTTAATTTACATTCACGTGCCTCTCTGGATATTGATGGGCAGACTGAACAGACATACCATTCAATGGAACAAATGGAGCAAATTTGACCTTGTTTGATCTCTAATGTAACTAGCCAATGGAATAAAGCTCTACTATGGGCAGACTTTGTAAAGAGCAATAGAGTGTATTCAGCGACATGTTACTCTCCTTTCTATGCACTCACTGGATTTCACCCCCAGTCGATCCCCTTGCAAGGCCTGCATCATCTGGAGTTAATACTATCTGTAGCTGAACACCCGAAAAAGAGATTAACTATTCAAACAGAAGTAATTAAGAACCTCACCAATGCCAAATATGCAATGAAACTCCATGCAGATAAACACCATTCCCAAGAACAGCTCTCAAGACTTGTCTGGCTCTCCACTCAAAATTTGAACCTAGTCAGTCCACATAAGCTACAGACACAGTTCATCGGACCCCACTGTGACAATGCTCAACCCATTATCTCCTACATTAGATATCCTGGGTGCCTGCAAGTTCCACCCAGAAATGCAGGTCTCCCTGCTTCTAACCAATAACGCACAAATTTGTGTTGACAAATCACCCACTGCCTTGAAGGTTCAGGACAATTTGAAAAACAAGGTGCAAAAGATTCTTAACACTAAACGCATCCAAGGGCATTTATCTTACCTTGGCGATTGGAAAGGCCATGGTCAGGAGGATCAGTAATGGGAGCCAACCTCCTTTCTTCATGCTTCCTGGGTGGTGCGATGATTTCATGCCCAATTCCATTACAAATCACGGCCAATTGGTCAGCCTTTGGAGGGGGCACTGTTATGAATGCCAGCACTCTGGATGTGCAGTCTGTTTTCTGGACCAGGTTGTGCACTCTCCCCCGTTTCCCCCTGTTTTCAACCTGCACTTCGCCCACAGGTGATTTCTGCTTGAGAGGCCACTTAACTGTACTGCTATTCCATTCATCAACACAATACCCTTTTTTTGGCTCCCCACCAATATGGCCTCAGACAATAGCCATTCCAACATTAGTTTCTTGTTTGATACACTGGTTTTCCTATTTGACTTCTTGTTTGGAGATTCTCCCCTTTCAAACGAGGCCTTCCTGAAATGGTTTTCTGGCCCTGGATTGAAGCACAGCTGCGATCCAGGGCCAAGAAACCCCCCTAGACACCAGGGATTTCACTTGTGGGGTTTGCCTCCTCTGAAAACGAGCCCCCCCCCCAGGGGCATATCCTTTTTTTTTAAAGTAAGTTTACCCTTGGGGGGTGTGATCGCGCCCCCCAGGGTTTAAAAAATGTACAATATATATATATGTATATATATATATTCTTTTTTTTAATTAAATTGACAGGGGGTAATTTTTTTTTTAAATAGTTGTATGGTTTCCCTGTTTGCCAGTATGGCCCCTAGGGAAACCATACAGCCATTAAAAAAATGTATAGATCTATATATATGTATAGATCTATATATAGCTATATTTATATATATATATATATATATATATATATATATATATATATATATATATATAAAGAGAGAGCAAGAGAGATCACTTTTTACAATGCATGTGTGGTTTCCCTGGTGGCTGCGATCTCTTATCATATATATATATATATATTGGTATATAGATTATATATATATATATATATATATATATATATATATTTCTTCAAAGCAATGCACATACTTCAACTGAAGCGTTTCAAATGTAGCTTTTAGGCAGCAATAAAAAAGTCAAGTAACTCTTGTGATTATGTTTCTGCTACAAAATGATCTGACTTTTGTCTAGTGGCAGTTTTGATGTCAAGTAGCGCAGAAGGTTTATATGCCTACTGCAAAGATCAAATCTGTATTTTATGTAAATAGCTGAGTGGTATTAGGAAAGCCAGCCATTACCTGCGCTATAATACAAATGAAATGTATGTGTGAGGGGGGCTATGGAGCGATGAAGGACACTTTTGCTGGGTGGGAGCGAGGGAATCCGAGGAGTAGGTCATGGGAGTGGGAGCACCAATAATGATTGTTGGACTGGGTGCCAGATGCACTAAAGAACGTGACGATTGGTATGTGACAAGGTGAAGTAATAGTGTGTCTTTCTTGTTTTTTTTAGTGTCTTGAGAGAACGCGCTGATTGAGGGAAGAAGGGAAGGTAAGGTGACTGACCTTTACTGTTGCACGCATCACACATACACCCACCAGCAATTTTGTGACTGTCTACATAGGCTAATGTTGTAGAGCAGAGTTTAACCAGTAGCAGAGATGGCGTCTCGTTGGATGACTGCTACTGAAGCCCTAACTCAGGTTATGGAGGACAGCTCTGAAGTAGGATCAGAGACTGAGACAGCAGATACTGAGACAGCATCTGAGGGATAGGACAATGTCACAGACTCTGGGAATTATTTTTCTGACAACTCCTCTTCCAGCGATTCTGAGGGAGGTGATGAGGACAGTCCTGCTGCCCCTTCGCAAGCACAGTCTGTGCAGCGGAACAATAGGGGGTTAGCCCAACCCAGATGCAGATGCATGTCACAGCAAGCACAGAAACTGCTCTTTTGGGAGCTATCCAATTTAGTTCAGCCCCTAATTCCACCGCCCAAATAGCATTGTGGAGACATCAAAATTATCTATCTCAAAACAACCTGGTTTTATAAGGCAGGCACCTGCGTTTTTGATCCTGGGCTTGGCAGCCATATCGGGAAACCTACCAAACCCAGACATCTCTGAAAACTAGACACCCAGTGGAGCCCACTGAGGTGTGACTTGTGTAGATTCACTGACGCTTTCTTACCCTTAATAGCCTGCAAAGGTGAAATGTTGAATAAAAACTCTGTTTTCTTCTTGCATTTCTGCTGTCACACAAACTACAGGAAGGTGCTGGGATCCACAAAATTCCTACCACCCAGTGTTTCCCCACATGTCCTGAAAAAAATGCTACACCACTTGAGTGCCTGTACCTAGTGCCTGCCTCAGGAATGGATCACCCCAGGGTCAACAGCTGCCCTAATACAAGGACTAACATTGACCGTTGTGTGATCCATTCCTGACACGTGCACTAGGCCTACCCACACAAGTGAGGTACCATTTTTATTGGGAGACTTCAGGGAATGGTGGGTGGAAGGACATTTGTGGCTCCTCTCAGATTTCAGAACTTTCTATTACCGAAATGTGAGGAAAAAGTGTTTTTTTTCCCAAATTCTGAGGTTTGCAAAGGATTCTGGGTAACAGAACCTGGTGAGAGCCCCACAAGTCATCCCATTCTGAATTCCCCTAGGTGTCTAATTTCCCAAAATATATAGGTTTGCTAGGTTTCCCTAGGTGCCAGCTGAGCTAGAGGCCAAAATCTACAGCTAGGCACTTTGCAAAAAACAGGTCAGTTTTCTTTGGGAAAATGTGATGTGTCCACATTGTGTTTTGGGGGATTTCCTGTCGCGGACACGAGGCTTACCCACACAAGTGAGGTACCATTTTTATCGTGAGACTTGGGGGTATGCTGGGTAGAAGGAAGTTTGTCACTCCTCTCAGATTCCAGAACTTTGCAGCACCGGAATCTGATGGAAAAGTGTTTTTTTGCCAAACATTGAGGTTTGCAAAGGATTCTGGGTAACAGAACCTGGTGAGAGCCCCACAAGTCTACCCTTTCTAAACTCCCCTAGGTGTCTAGTTTCTAAAAATATATAGGTTTGCTAGGTGTCCCTCGGTGCCAGCAGAGCTAGAGGCCAAAATCTACAGCTAGGCACTTAGCAAAAAACAGGCCAGTTTTCTTTGGGAAAATGTGATGTGTCCACGTTGTGTTTTGGGGCATTTTCTGTCGTGGGCACTAGGCCTACCCACACAAGTGATGTACCATTTTTATCGGGAGACTTGGGGGTATGTTGGGTGGAAGGAAGTTTGTCGCTCCTCTCAGATTCCAGAACATTTCAGCACCAAAATCTGAGGGAAAAGTGTTTTTTTGCCAAATATTAAGGTTTGTAAATGATTCTGGGTAACAGAACCAGGGGAGAGCCCCACAAGTCTCCCCATCCTGGATTCCCCTAGGTGTCTAGTTTTCAAAAATGCACAGGTTTGGTAGGTTTCCTTTAGTGCTAAAGGCCAAAATCCACAGCTAGGCACTATCCAAAAAACACGTCAGATTTCAATGTAAAAATGTGATGAGTCCATGTTGCTTTTCCTGTCGCGGGCAGTAGGCCTACCCACACAAGTGAGGTACCATTTTTAACGGGAGACTTGGGGAAACATAGAATAGAAGAACAAGTGTTATTGCCCATTTTCTTTCTCTACATTTATTTCCTTCCAAATGTAAGACAGTGTGTAAAAAAGAAGTAAATTTGATAAATGCCCTGTAATTCACATGCTAGTATGGTAAAACCGGAATTCAGGGATGTGTAAATAACCAGTGCTTCTCAGCACCTTATCTTGTGCCCATTTTGGAAATACAAAGGTTTCCTTGATTCCTATTTTTGACTCTTTATATTTAACCAAATGGATTGCTAAATATCCGGTATACAATGAAAACCGATTGCAAGGTGCAGCTCATATATTGGCTCTGCGTATCTAGGGTTTTTGATGAACCTACAACCTCTATATATCCCCCCAACCAGAAGAGTCCAGCAGACTTAACAATATATTGCTTTAAAAAATCTGCCATAGCTGGAAACAGTTATAGGAGAAAACGTGGACCGGAATTGCTCTTTGTTCACCTCAATTTCAATCTTTTTTTTATTTTAGCTGTTACTTTCTGTAGGAAAACCTTGTACGATCTACATAAATGACCCCTTGCTGAAATCCAAATTTTGTCTACGTTTCATAAATGTTTAGCTATCCAGGATCCAGTTTTGGTTTCACACCCATTTCTGTTACTAACTGGAAGAAGGCTGAACGCACAAGAAATAGTAAAATGGGGTATGTCCCAGTAAAATGCCAAAATTGTGTTGAAAAATGTGGTTTTCTGATTCAAGTCTGCCTGTTCCAGAATGCTGGGAAGATGGTGATTTTAGCATCTCAAACTCTTTATTGATGCAATTTTCAGGGAAGAACCACATGCTTTATTCTGCAGCCCTTTTTTCCAATTTTTCTGAAAAAAACTAAATTTTAGCTCTATTTTGGATAATTTCTCGGTCTCCTCCAGGGGAACCCACAGACTCTGGGTACCTTTAGAATCCCTAGGATGTTGGAAAAAAGGAGGCAAATTTTGTGTGGGTAGCTTATGAGGACAAATAGTTATGAAGGCCTAAGCGTGAACTACCCTAAATAGCCAAAAAGGCTCAGCACTGGGAGGAGGGGTGAGGGGCGAGGCCCAGCAGCTAAGGGGTTAAACATTTTGCAGGTTGAAAGCCAGAAAAGGCAAGAACAAAAGTATCAGTCTTAGAAGGGTTGTTTGAAGGAAAGACGAGCCATCTAAGGCAAGTCAGTGCAGAGATCAGCAATAAGAAGGCAACAAAGAGTCTCTCTCTTGCTCTCTTTCTCTTCCTTTTCCCCCTTTCACTGAGAAACACCTGATGGCTGACAGTCTACTGTAACTGAGTTGAGAGCTATTCCCATGTGGAGTGGATAAGCTAACATCACTACTAGGCAAGACCTGCACTTTAGCTACATGGCAAGCCAAACACTCTTCTTTTCCCTTTTGCTCTCTCTACTTTTTCTACTTTCCTCTTCTCTTTAATCTGTGTTTTATGGCAGGTATACTGTGGCAGCTTGCTCATATGAGTGTTCGGATTCTGCCCTCCCTCTCTTCTGACTGTATAAGTATAATAGAAAACATGCTGACCTTTACTGTGAGAGAGGCTCAAGCAGTATGAGGCAGTGAATCTATGTGATGGTTGGCATGTGCACATGAAGACTCCTACAACATCAAACAAATTCTTGATGGCTGGCAAACTCACAATACCAGCATCAGGTGCCTACAGGGTATTTTTGGTGTCCCTTTCTGAGGGTGGGCAGTGACATCACTTGTAAAAGAAGCCTCTGGGACTTTAGACTTTAGCCCTGCAGTGCATGATGCAACACAACAATGAGCATGCCACCCCATCCACTCACAGCTTATCACAAGGTGGGTTGGAATCAGCACTCTTCAGGAAATCTTCTCACAGACAAACACTGAAAGTGCAGATTTGTCTAGGTGCAAGCAAAAGAATACCATTTCAGCAAATCAAAATGTTGAATTATAGAGTGTCACATAGCCTTACCACCTAAGCACTAACCCCCTACATGAATCCTAGTTCAGACCCCACTGACTAATATCATCCGTAGGTGTCATAACAAACTATTTACAACAACAGTGAGCCACCTTTATGAATGAATGCAATACCACCTGTAAGAGGAAGGAACTTGAAGAAACATACAACACCGAGTGCATGCTAGAAAGTTTTCTTCGAGAACAGTTTCAATAAGAAATACAAACATGACTCTGCCTGACTCCATGCATTAGAAATAACAAACAGTGAATGTGACATTCATTTTGAACAAGATGGCGACAAGGCCTAGCTGAGGCCTACTTAGCCAAAAAATGAATTTTAACTGGTCATATTTAAACCGTTTCAAAGACATATGGGGTCATTATGAACACGGCGGTAAACACCGCCGTGTTCATGCTGGCGGTCTTTTCATAGACCGCCAGCCCCCTTGAGATTCCGCCGGCCGCATTATGAACATTGTGCTGGGCCGGCGGGCGGAAACATTGTTTCTGCCGGCTCAGCAGAATGCAGGGCCAGGACATTGTCGACAGCTCCACATGGAGCCGTCGTCAATGCCTCAGTGCGGCGGGTGCAGCAGCACCCGTTGCGCAGATCACTGCCCATAAATCGGGCAGTGACCTGTGCGACGGGCACTGCACAGGGGCTCCTGCACTGCCCATGCCAAGTGCATGGACAATGCAGGGGCTCCCAGAGCTCCCCTTCTGCCAGCCTTTGCCTGGCGGGGGAACCGCCAGGGAAAGGCAGGGGGAAACAGGGTACATTATCCGGAGGGCAGCACTGCTTGCAGCGCTGCCCTGTAGGATAATGTAATCCACCATCGTCAGGCTGCCTGTCGTCAGTAGCCTGGGGGTGGCGGAGGGCCGCCACAGGCGGCCCTCCATGTGTCTATTTTATGGCGGTTCAGACCGCCATGCCGGTGGCGGTCTTTTGCGCCACCGCCAGAGTTCAGAATGAGCCCCATAGTGTCAAGGCAGTGTACACAAGTGGATTTGTGTGTAGCTCTAAATTCTGTACATGGCTAATAATGCACAAAACTTCTACAACAGTGGCAAAAGGCAAGCAATGTGTGGTTATACAATATGGCTGGCTTGCATTCTTCCAGGGTCCACACAGGACGAAAAGTGCCCTGCACAGATATTCTTGGTATTGACAAGCGGAGCACTGGTTGAAAGGTCATAAGACACGTTTAGATCTCCACACATGCAGTTTTTCCTTTTTTTTCCTCTCATCATGGCTCTCTTTTTTTGTTTATCTTCCACACTAGCATACCGAAAATATATTTGCAAATGCACATACTTTAAGGAATCACTAGCCAGTGCTTATCAGGTAGTTATGAGGGCACACTGTACTCTTGAGAACCCACAATTGGCATAACTGATGGCAGTACCCACATGCATAAAGATTTCTGCAAATGTAAATGTAGCAAGTCAAGCCTATATTTCTACATGTGTGAATGAAACACAGAAGTGCACTTGCACTTTTGAACATCACTTAGGAATTTATTTTCACCTTGGAGTAATCCCTTTCTTCCCACCTCCATCAATTTTGTTGGTGCTTCCTCCAGATACCTATAATGCCTAGAGACAGTCCCTTAAACGGGAGGTAATTCCTGTTTTAGGAGTCACAGGCACAATTTCGTAGTTAGGTATAAAGTAAAGTCCTGTTTTCAAAAGAGTCATAACCTCTCTTTCTTGATGCCCAATAATAGCAGCAGTTAAAATAAGAGATATTTAAAAAACAAATATACCAAGCATGAATAGGAATTTGTAATAGTCAGAAAATCTCTTAAATGAGGTAACAATTACTGTCTATGCTGGCAGTGGCATTTTTTTCATGATTCTCCTCTGTGGCCCTTACCCCATTCCTTACCAACTATGAAAAGACAAAGATGCTAAAATGGCATTGAATCTTACAGTTCTGCTTCCTTCCCTGCCTTTGTTTTTGGATGTGTTTGGTACTAGACGCTAGGTTCTCTGTGCTGTGACTGTTCAGTGTATGTGAGTGATGCTTGCACTGCTGCTGCACAGGCTGATCTGTACAGACACACAAAGAGGGGAGAGAGAATCCGCCTGTCTGTAACCAAGTGCTATAACTATTCTCTGCATGTGATGCCAGCAAGCTCTGTCGCTGTCAACTGGACTTTGCCTTTTCTGTGTATTAGTGAAAACTGTGCTACTGTGCCTCCACTGTGTGTGTGTTAGGGAAGCTTGAATCAACTGGCTCACGAGAGAAAAGCACAAACAGTATTGTGAAAATGAATTTACATCCCTTAAAAGACTTTCAAGAAATCTTTCTGCAGCCAGGAACCATCAATGGCATTGCTGTTCTCATGCTTAGTAGTGGCTACTCAACCAGAGCCAAGTCCGTATAGTTGAATGAGGAAAACTACTAACCATATTCTATGTCCGGTGCTATTTAAGAAGCTTTTGCATGGCGATTAGATGAAAAGTCAACAGCATAAACCACAGTCTGATCAAACTGCAGTTTTATCTGAGTGACAAATTTTTTTTAAAAAGAAGTCCTAAAATGTGAACAAACGCTTTAACATTAAAGCATTTGGTTTTATACTGTTTTGCTACTTGTAACAAAAATAAAAGAAACCTATTTTGCCTCAGAGAAGGGTATATATTTTGCAATTGGCTGAAATTAAAGCGCATTCCCTTTGCTACGTCTTGCCCTGGTGTTAGAAATGGGGTCTTTGGTTGGCATTCAGGTTACCCCCTGGCCAAGCAAGGGCCCTCATTCTTGTCAGGGTAAAGGAGAATCCCCCTCAGCTAACCCCACTCACCCCTTTAGTAGCTGGGCACGAGCAGGCAGGCTTAACTTCAGAGTCTAGGTGCAAAGTATTTGTACCAACACACACAGTAACTCAGTGAAAACACTACAAAATGACACAACACAGGTTTAAATAGTTAGTATTTTCTAAACAAAACAAGACCAAAACGACAGAAATCCACCATACACAAGTCAAATTATGAATTTAAAAAGCAAAAAGAGTCTTAAATCCTTAGCAAATAGTGCTAATGCTTTTAACGTGAAAAAGTACCTGGGTTGCGTCAAAATGACACCACACGGGTGAGTGTGTGTTGCAAAAGGCCAGCGATGAGTCAATTTCTCACTCGCAAGCGAGACAGTGCGTTGTTCCTCCTCCGGTCGGGTCTGCGTGCATCGTTTTTCCTCTCCGCAGGAGAGTGATGCGTTGGTCTGGACAGGCACCTCGGGTCTGGGCAGGCTTTGCGTTGTTTTTCCGCACCCAGCGAGGTATGCGTCAAAAATCCTGCCACACAGTATCAGAAAAAACACGCTATGTGGGTTGCGACGTTATCAGCCGCTGTTGCGCCTTGTTTCCCCAGCCGTGTGCATCGATCTCCCAGCCGCGATGCAGGTGGAGCGTAGGTTTCAGCCGCGAAGCCTGGGGGGGACATCGTTTCTCAGCCACGTCTTGGAAGGTACGTCGTAAATTTACCCGCACAGCGGTCTGTGCATGGATTTTCAGTCTTGGTCCATCAGTTCCCCCTTTCAAGGCCCCAGGAACTGGATAGGGCACCACTTGGCAGGGCAGGAGTCTCCTTGATGGCCCTGAGACTTCAACAATAGGAGGCAAGCTCAGGACAAGCCCTTGGAGATTTATTCACAAGCAGGAATGCACAACAAAGTCACAGGCAGCTCTTCTCCAGGCAGAGGTTCCTCTTGATTTCCAGACGTGATCTAATTTTTCAGGGGTTTGGGTGCTCTTCTTATGCCAATTTTGGCCTTTGAAGTAGGCCTACTTCAAAGGAAAGTCTCACTTGTTTGTGAGATGCTTCCTTGCCCAGGCCAGGCCCCAGACACACACCAGGGGGTTGGAGACTGCATTGTGTGAGGGCAGGCACAGCCCTTTCAGGTGTAAGTGACCACTCCTCCCCTCCCTCCTAGAAGAGATGGCTCATCCGGATATGAAGGCTACTTCCCCAGCTCCCTTTGTGTCACTGTCTAGAGAGAGGTGCAAACAGCCCAACTGTCAAACCAACCCAGACAGGAAATCCACAAACAGGCAGTCACAGAATGGTTTAAGCAAGAAAATGCCTACTTTCTAAAAGTGGCATTTTCAAACACATAGGCCATCATTACAACATTGGCTGTAATCCCACTGCCGTGCAGAAGACTGCCAACACACCACTGCGGTGGCGGAATTCCGCTACAGCTATTACGACCCACAGCCCGGAATCCACCAAAATCCAGACACCCACACAAGTCCGCCACACCAAAGGTCAGTGATAAACTGGCGATAACAAAACCTCCACCGTCACACCAACAGGAATACGCCCACACTATCACGACCCACGAATCCACGCGGCGGCCTTTCAACCGTGGTAAACCATTGGCCGTACATACCGCTGCGCTCAAAATACACATTTACAAAACACAACCACATTGGACAATTAGAAATATACACACCTGATACACATACACACACCACTCCCACACACCCAATCCAATATAAAACACACACCCACATCACCCACAAACCCTTACGACCAAAATTGAGAAAGAAGCCCAGAGAGAGACACCACCAGAAACAACACTAGCATCCACAGGCACACACACAACATCCACGCACCTCAGACAACACACACAAACACATCCCCTCACACATCACAACACACACCACCTCACACATCACCCACACCAGATCATGGCACCTCAACGACACCCCAGGTTCTCTGAGGAGGAGCTCAGGGTCATGGTGGAGGAAGTCGTCCGGGTAGAGCCACAGCTATTCGGATCACAGGTGCAGCACACCTCCATTGCTAGTAAGATGGAGCTATGGCGCAGAATCGTAGACAAGGTCATCGAAGTGGGACAGCATCCAAGAACACGGGATGACATCAGGAAGAGGTGGAACGACCTACGGGGGAAGGTGCGTTCCGTGGTCTCAAGACACCAGATTGCAGTACAGAGGACTGGCGGCGAACCCCTACCTCCTCCCCCACTACTAACAACATGGGAGGAGCAAGTCTTGGCTGTACTGCATCCTGAGGGCCTCGCAGGAGTAGCAGGAGGAATGGACTCATTTAAGTCAGATCTTAACTATTACATCCCCCACCCTACCTGCATGCCATCACATACCCCACCCTCACCCTCACCCCCATCACTCCAACACCTCACAGATGCCCCACTATCACAACTCACCCATCCCAACACCAAGCCCTGCATGCACCACCAAAGCATGGACACCCATCACCAAAGCATGTCCACTACAGATACCCACACAGACCCCAAACCAATTATCACACAAAGTCCTAGACATGAATGCAAGCACTGGAGTACAGGGTCACCCACCCATTGCACACAATGACACACACAGATGCAATAATCATGCCTTTACACCCCTGCAGGATCCCTACCTAACATCACCGGACAGGAGGTTCCAGACATGTCCACTCCCCCCCACAGAAGAGGCCCACAGTGATGACAGCAGCTCTGTCCAACTGGATCAAGACGACCAGCCCAGCCCATCTGGGACCTTGGGACAGTTGGTTCCCCTGACACTGGCACATGCCACCCCAGAGCGTCCTCCCTCAGGAAACACCAGCACAGCACACACCAGGCGGGCCCATCCCTCTGTCCCCAGGACAAGTCAAGCAGCAGTGTGCCCACCACTACAGGGGAACCCAGGCAAAACCACCACCCCAAGAAATTCAGGAACCTGGGGGCAGTGCCCACACGGTTCAGGGGACAGAGGCACAGGAAAACAGGGGACCTGGGAGGACTGCTGTGCGAAAGGGGGAGGACAGGCCCAGGGAACGCACTCTCCACGAGGCCCTCTCCAACATCATGGGAGCATACCATCATTCCCAGGAGATGATGGCAATGGTACTGCCCAACTTTCGGGAGACCCAGAGGCTGCAGGAGGAACAGTATCTGGGGATCAGGGAGGAACTTAAGTCCATCAACACCACCCTGGTCACCATTGTAGGGGTGCTGAAGGACCTTGTGAATACCAGGAGAGATACTGTGGCACAACAAGGGGCCCCTGACACTAGCCTGGATGATTAACAGCCCACCACCTCCACCGGCGCTAGTGGACAGTAGGCACCGCACAGGACCACGACACCAGCACCCCACCCCCTGCAGATGGAGAACCACCCCACAAACGGTCCCTGAGATCCAGGACAAAGACAGAGAACAATGCCAAGACCCCCGCCAGGAAATGAGACCCCCCTGAATGTCATCCTTCTGTCCCACTTTGTCACCCTGTCCATCCGTCAACTGCCCTAGCTCCACTTCCTATGTCCCTTTGGACAATGCACCTGTGAAACAAATAGACTGGACTCTGCCATGGACATTCCTCCACCATCACTCCTGCCCATTTTACAACCCCCTCCATTAATTAGCACTGAAATAAACACCCTTGAATCACAAAACAATCTGGAGTCAGTCTGTGCTTTCACAGATGTGTATTTGCAATAACTATGGAATATAGCAATGTCAATTGTATTGTCAACATACCAATGTAACACAGCTCTAGTCCATGAGGTAATATAGCAGAGGTCACACAGTGGGACCCAGATCTGTGAAATGGAAAGGCAAAGTGTCAAGTCAGGGTCCATACAGTGGGTGAAAGTGATAGACTTATGATAGCTCAAACAATAGTATGAGATGTGTGAGGCAGTGACATCTTACCTGTGTCTCACTGGAAGTATTGCTGGATAACGTTGTTTCTGTTGTCGATATCCTCTTATTCTGCCTCCTCTTCTTCACTGTCCACAGGCTGCCACAAGACTTTCTTCTGGACCATCCTCCTGCAGAAAAGGCACCTGTCATCACAAAGCCAGGTTGTGCAGCATACAGCAGGCCACGATGATCTAGCACACCTTCTTTGGTGAGTAGTAGAGAGAACCACCTGTCATATGGAGGCACCGGAACCTGGCCTTCAGGAGGCCGAGGGTCCTTTCAATCACTCTCCTAGTTTGCCCATGTGCCTCATTGTAGCGTTCCTCTGCCCTTGTCCTGGGATTTCTCACTGGGGTCAGTAGCCATGACAGGTTGGGGAACCCAGAGTCACCTGCAAATGTCGAGGGCCAACTGTTAGACACACACTAACCCTTAGGGACAACCCCAGACAACTATTCACAGGGTATAGGGTCCGTGTCCTCACCTATTAGCCACAAACGGTGCCTCTGGAGTTGCCCCATCACATAAGGGATGCTGCTATTCCTCAGAATGTAAGCGTCATGCACTGATCCAGGAAACTTGGCATTCACATGGGAGATGTACTGGTCGGCCAAGCACACAATCTGCACATTCATAGAATGGTAGCTCTTCCGGTTTCTGTACACCTGTTCACTCCTGCGGGGGGTACCAAGGCCACATGTGTCCCATCAATGGCACCTATGATGTTGGGGATATGTCCCAGGGCATAGAAGTCACCTTTCACTGTAGGCAAATACTCCACCTGAGGGAACATGATGTAGCTGCGCATGTGTTTCAGCAGGGCAGACAACACTCTGGACAACACGTTTGAGAACACAGGCTGGGACATCCCTGATGCAATGGCCACTGTAGTTTGAAAAGACCCACTTGCCAGGAAATGGAATACTGACATGACCTGCACTAGAGGGGGAATCCCTGTGGGATGGTGGATTGCTGACATCAGGTCTGGCTCCAACTGGGCACAGAGTTCATGGATTGTTGCACGATCAAGTCTGTAGGTGACTATTACGTGTCTCTCTTCCATTGTCGACAGGTCCACCAGCAGTCTGTACACCGGAGGATGCCACCATCTCATCACCTGCCCCAGCGGATGTGCCCTATGGACGAGATCAGCGAGCAGAGAGTCATCCAACACTGAGGTATTACAAAAAGTCATTAGCACACATTTGTCAATCCGCAATGTGCCTGTTACTGTGTGTATGCAAGGCCTAGATAGGTGTGACGCAGTTATTATTAATGCCATGTGGCCCCCTGAAATGGCGGCTGACTGACCTGTAAGGTGGGACAAGGGGATATGATGTAACTGCGCTGGCGTTCTACACCGTTGCGGTAGGCGGTCGAAGAGCCAATGGCGATGTACGCCGGCGATGACAGTACGCACCGCCGCAGACGCGACCCCCATTTTCTGTCTGTTCACTCACTTGATACCTGACCTTCGACAGGAGAGGACCTACACTGCAAGTGCTGCTGTGACCTCAGTCTGGAAGCGACGATGGCTCATGTGTCTGGGGAAAGGGCCCCTGCCTTCACTTGGGAGGAGTTGGAGAAGTCAGTGGATGGGGTCCTCCTCCAGACAAACAGGTGAGTACACTGTGAGCATGCTGCATGGACAATGCCTGTTTAGAGTGTTGTGGATGCAAGATACGTGGGGGGGGACTGAGCCCTGCATGAGCGGACGGTGAGTGTATGTGCGTCAGGGCAAGGGTGGGAACGTGGACCAATGACTGTGACAGTCCGGACGGTTAAAGTTTTTCCTTTTCCCCTGTACCATTCCTCTAGGTCAGCGCCCACCAGAAGATGGATATTTGGCGTGCCATCGCCAAGGACTTCCGGACCCTGGGGTTCCACACTGGAGCAAGAAGACGGCGGAGGCCCAGCTGGGGATGGCCTCTCAACGTGGGAGGGGTTGGATGGGCGCTTGAGGGCATCACAGCAGCCACAAGGGGGTGAGTCCTGTCACATCCATCTGACTGCGTGCATTACGAGGTGTCTGGGTGGGGGAGGTGGGCAGTGGGTTACCCTAGGCCAGGGCGAGCTTTGTAGGCAAGGACCCTTTGTGAGGCAGGCTAAGTGGCACCCCAACCCCACCAGTGGTAAGAGCCATCTACACCTAGTCAGGCTCCTGTGACTTCCATGTGTGCAGCAATCAGGCATAGGCCTTGTACCCCATGGGCATGTGATTAATCTAGGAACTATAAGTGCATGGGGTAGTGCAGAGGGCTGCTGTGTCTGTAGTGTCCGCCAACGTAGTGGTATTGCATGCTCTGAACATGTCTTTCTTCTGTCTCCCCCCCTGTTCTTGTGTGCAATAGCATCATCAGGCGGTGGAGCAGTGGCGCTGGTGCAGGAGGGAGCTGCAACCCACTTGGCCCTGGAGGGCAAGACAACGGAGTCTGAAGCCACCAGTGGGACGGAGGGTGAGGGGAGCTCCACGGCGGGGACAGGAGGTGACAGCAGCAACAGCGACTCCTCCTCTGATGGGAGCTCCCTTCCGGTGATGGCCCCTCTGTGGACCCCGCATCAACAGGTACAGCCGCCACCTCCCCTATCAGCACCGCCCTCCCAGCAGCCCCTCAGCGTGTGTCCCGTGGTCGCTCACCCAGGAGGGTCGGCATTTCCTTCACCCCAGGCACCTCAGGCCCTGCCCCAGTCAGCCCTGCTGCCCTCAGTGAGGGGGCTATTGACCTACCATTGTGAATGCCATCCAGGGTGCCGAGAGGCATTTCCGACAAACAAATGCATACCTGGAGGACATTCATTGTGGCCATGCAGCCCAACAGAGAGCATTTCAGGCTCTGGCCTCAGCACTGATGGCAGCCATTGTCCTTGTGTCAAGCACCCCCCCTCCACCTTCCTCCACCCAGACCCAATCCCCTGTACCTCAGCCTATCCCAAGTACACCATCAGACCAGCATGCACACACCTCCACACACAAGGGTGGCTCTGGCAAACATAAGCACCACACATCCCACAGGCACTCTCACAAGCATTATACCCATGCACACATACCAACATCCACTGCCTCCACTGTTTCCCCCTCCTCCCTCCATGTCTCGTCTCCACTCACACCTGCATCCACTACCACTTCAGCCACTACCTCCATCACCATCACGCCCATCACCACACACCGCTCAAGTGCACTCACCACCCCCACTACCATTCACACATCCCCTGTGTCCTCTCCCAGTGTGTCTGTGAACCCTCCTCCCAAAGTACACAAACGCAGGCACACACCCACCCAACAGCCATCCACCTCACAACAGCCCATGCACCTTCACCCAAATTCAGCAAACGTACACCTCCTACAACCACTACCTCTTCCTCCATCCCAAACCGTCCCAGTGTGTCTAAAAAACTTTTCCTGGTTAATATTGGCCTCTTCCCTACATCTCTTCTCCCCCCCGTCCGTCCCCTAGGACCAGGCTTTCCAGGTCCCAACCCAGCACCTCAGCCACCACATCACCAGGCACAGTGATGCCAGCAACTGCAGGCTATTGGAGTGCGCCAAGCATCAGGGCTGCCAGTGTGCCACGGAGCGAGGGCAAGGACATTCCGCCACCTGCTAAAGTAAAAATGTTGCCCACATCCCAGAGGGAGAAGCCGAAAACACCTACCACCAAGGGCTCAGGGAAAACGAAAGGGGATAGTGGCAAGACAGCTGCGCCACCATCCAAGGTGGGGTAGGGCCAGAAAATAAAGGGCAGGTCAGGAGAGGGCATGTGGGACCGACAATGGGACCAGTATCACACCTTCTGCCCACTTCGATGTCAATCTGTACGGCGGAGAAGACCGCCAGCTACACCGCCACCTGCACTGCCACATGCACCGCCACCAGCACCGCTGTCATTGAGCCCGCCACCAGCACCGCAGTCACTGAGCCCGCCACCAGCACTGCAGTCACTGAGCACGCCGCCAGCACCGCTGCCACAGAGCCCGCCGCCAGCACCGCTGCCACAGAGTACGCCGTCAGCACCGCTGCCACAGAGTCCACCGCCAGCACCGCTGCCACAGAGCCCGCCGCCAGCACGGATGGCACAGAGTCCGCTGCCAGCACCGCTGCCACAGAGTCCGCCGCCAGCACCGATGCCACAGAGCCTGCCGCCAGCACCGCTGCCACAGAGTCCGTCGCCAGCACCGATGCCACAGAGCCCGCCGCAAGCACCGCTGCCACAGAGACTGCCGCAAGCACCGCCAGCGGCCCGCGTCATCCTGAGCCAATGGCACCAGCGCAGACATGGCTGCCATCCCCAGTGGTCAGTCGTCCGAGCCTGGTGGTCAGTTCCAGGAGCCTGGGCAGCTTCCATGATGCACCACCTTCAGTGGAGAAAGGCATCCACTATCTCAGTCCTTGGCAGGATGAAGAACTCTGGGCACAAAGCCCCCTCCAGAACCAGTGGATAAAGGCATCCACTACCTCAGTCCTTGGCAGGATGAAGCACTCTGGGCACAAAGCCCCCTCCAGAACCAGTGGAGTATCACATCCACTACCTCAGTCCTTGGCAGGATGGAGCACTGTGGGCACAAAGCCCCTTCCAGAACCAATGGAGAAAGGCATCCACCTGAGAGACTGTGGCTTTGCACTCCCGAGGATGCAGCAGTGGGCAAACCACCCACTGGAGAGACCTGAGAGACTCTGGCTTTGCACTCCCCAGGATAATGCAGTGGGCAACCCACCCACTTGAGAGACTTGAGAGACTGTGGCTTTGCACTCCCCAGGATGCAGCAGTGGGCAAACCACCCACTGGAGAGATTTGAGAGACTGTGGCTTTGCACTCCCCAGGATAATGCATGGGGCAACCCACCTTCTTGAGAGACTTGAGAGACTGTGGCTTTGCACTCCCCAGGATGCAGCAGTGGGCAAACCACCCACTGGAGAGACTTGAGAGACTGTGGCTTTGCACTCCCCAGGATAATGCAGTGGGCAACCCACCAACTGGATAGACTTGAGAGACTGTGGCTTTGCACTCCCCAGGATACAGCAGTGGGCATGGAGCCCCCTCGTGGAGCAGTGCCATTGTGCACTCATCCGGCTGAGGTGCCCCCACTTCCCTTCCCCCTGAGGTGCCTGTTTCATTTCGATCTGATGCCCCTGCAGCGTTCTCTCCATTTGAAGTCTGGTATCGAGTGTGGGTCTCGCCCATGCATTTTGGGCCCAGTGGTCCATGGACAATAATTGGTGCACTATCCGGACTTGTGTAGTTGGTGTACATATTTCTATATACTGTATTTCGAGTTTTGACTACTGTTTTTTTCATGATTACAATCGTTCAACTCATTTCCTTTTGTCCTTGCGTTCTTCCAAGGGGGGTAGTGGGGTGTAAATGTAATGTTGCAGCATGTATTTGTGTGTATGTTGTTGTGGGTGAGAGTGGGGGTGGGGGTGTTGTGTGTTGTGTGTGTGTGTCACTCTCTTTTCCCTCCCCCCTCCCCTGTGTTGTAGGTGCAGTACTCACCATGGTCGTCGCCGCCGTCTTTGGTGCTCCTGATAGGGGAGCAGGAATACCATTGCAGCGAGTATCTGGAGTTCTGGCTCCATGGCGTCCTGGTTCCTCGTGGGGTGTGGAGAGGTGAGTGTTTTCCCTTCCAAGTCCTGTTTCCGCTGTGTTTTTGTTCGCGTTGGTTTGGCCCCGGAAAAGGTGGCGGATTGGCCTCTCATAATAGTGTGGGCAGTACATTGTCTTCTGCCTGTCTATTGGCGGCGGCCCGCGCTGTTTGTTTCTACCACTGTGGCGGTCGGAGTGTTAAAGTGGCTGTCTATGTTGGCAGTTTCCGCCACGGTCGAAATCCCATTTTTCTTTCCCCCGGCCTGTTGGCGGTATTACCGCCGCTTTAATACCGACCGCCAGGGTTGTAATGAGGGCCATAATCTCAAAACCAACTTTAAATTGTGAGTTCAGAGACCCCAAACTCCACATGTCCATTTGCTCCCAAAGGGAATCTACACTTTAATTATATTTAACCTATGAGAAAGATAGGCCTTGCAACAGAGACAAACGAATTTGGCAATATTTCACTGTCAGGACACATAAAACACATTAGTAAATGTCCTACCTTAAACATACACTGCACCCTGCCCATGGGGCTACCTAAGGCCTACCTTAGGGGTGCGTACATGTAGGAAAAGGGAAGGTTAAAGCCTGGCAAGTGGGTACACTTGCCAAGTCGAATTGGCAGTTTGAAACTGCACACACAGACACTGCAGTGGCAAGCCTGAGCCATGTTTACAGGGCTACTAATGTGGGTGCCACAACCAGTGCTGCAGGCCCACTAGTAGCATTTGATTTACAGGCCCTAGGTACCTATAGTGCACTGTACTAGGGACTTACCAGTAAGTCAAATATTCCAATCATGGAAAGCCAATTACATACACATTTTATACAGGAGCACTTGCACTTTAGCACTGGATAGCAGTGGTAAAGTGCCCAAAGTAACAAAAACAGCAAAACCAGAGTCCAGCACACATCAACAACCTGGGAAACAGAGGCAAAAAGTTAGGGGACACCACGCCAAGGATGCCAAGTCTAACACCTGGTAAAATGCAGTGTGTGTCGTCTTGCACAAATAATAAACATGGTGCAAATGGATTTGCTGTATTATTACTTTTTCTCAGTGTTATATGATGACTCTTTTTTGTTTTTACAATGGTTTACAAATAATAGGTTTGTCGTAATTTCTTTCTATAATTGTTTTGCGTCTGTTTTTTCAATTTTTGGCTAGGTGCAAACATTTCTAACTAATAAAGACTGGGGCAAAATCACACATTGCTATGCTAGCAACCAGAAACAATGGTGCAAAAGATATTGGCGAAAATGTCACAAGAGTGCAAATGTTTAGTAAGTACTATTGCAAATCGTCGGCGCCCTGGTCTAAGCATTCTTTTCAGCTGTGGCTACAAGACAAAATATCTTTTCACTGGGTACTTGTTGTAAGTTGCTTGAAACAAGAATTATTTTTGAGCAGACTGAAATACCTTTTGTTGTACAAATCTAGATGGAAGGTCTATGATGCATGTTTGCTTTCAAGGTTATGTAGGTCACGTTTCCGATAGCCTTGATGTTTTGGAAAATCAGAGGAGGAATGTGTTATACCCGGACATAAATGTATTTCAAATGTAGCTGTGTTTCAGAAAGTAATCTTATCCAAATATTTTCACTGAACTCTAGTTTAGGGATTTGCTCAAATTAAATTCTGTTGAAAACTAGAGACTTTATCAGATGCCTCTTTCTGAAGGAATCTGAGCCTTGAAAACACACAGGAGAGGACAAAACAGGAGCTTAAAAAAAGATTTGACATCTATTGACCTGCCTACAGGTAAAGCAAATCCTGAAATATTTGTGATCAACAAGCACTGCAAAAAATACTGATGACCTGCAAAAATAATGCTGTATTTGTAATCACAAATGACCTTGGTGCCAAAAACAATACCTTCCTTGAGGCAGGCGTAACAAAACGTTTTTTACCTTGCATGTGTACTGTGATATGCAGTACCCATGTAAAGGTAGAAAAGTTTTATAATCTATGTCTAAGCATAGAATTTTCTACTTTACTACACCAACAGCTGTCTAAGGGGCCTTTACCCTTGCTTGCACCAGGGCCCATGGCAACTGACCCTTCCAGTACAAAACCTATCCTTGACATAATGCACATATGCTTACACTATGGAAAAGGGGTCTGTGCTTGCCACAAGGCAGCCTAAAGTACACCAGTGCAGTGGGCACGATCAACAGCAACATATCTCAGTAGATATGGAACTGTCATGCTATCTCTCTTTCACACAGTGCAGCACAGCATTGCAACTTTGGTCACTGTGCTGCCATGAATGAGTTCTTATAAGTTTCCCCCTAGTTTTAAGCTTGTCAAGACATCAATTTGACTAAGACAAACAACATTTTTGAACAATTACCAGAAATTGAGACTGTAAAGAAACCATCAGAAAATGAAGAATTCTTAACAAAATCGACATTTTTTCGATCAATAACAAACAAGTCATTGGATCTTTATCGCAAATCGGTGTAAGCAAATGGAAAAATACTACACAGGTTATTTTACTACTAAACAAAGACTATGAAATGCAGTAATGGAGGGAAACTGGTAATGTATGCGTGAACCTTCTATTCGACCGATTACTTTGAAAATTAATTTTCCAACACCTAATCTGCTAAGTGGATCACTTTCTAGAACCCGTAGTAAAAGAATATGCCTACTTATGTATGGGGTTCAACAGATTTTCTGAAAAAAAAGTATCAGATTTAAAGTTACACATAGAATTGTAGGTGGCTAACAGTGAATTACGGGGAAGTTTTCACTTAGTGGTTAATTGACAATGATAGAGAGAGACTCAAGTTTTCCATGATAACACTCTGAACCCCGAGGTGAATAACCAACCAGTAATTCAGTTTTTAACCTTCTATATATTATGGACCTTTCCCAAAGTCATCTGCCTCTGTTTTTAATTAGTATGCAGCGGCAAAGGAGTAGTGGGCAAACCATAAATAGTATGCCTTCTGTCCCATGTCTAAAATGTAAAAAAGAAAAACAACATCTGGCCTCCTGCCACCTAGCTCTACCACTCTCTGTACCCTCCTCTTCAGAAGCTGTGCTCTCTGGCCTCCAGCACTGCCCTGCCAGGGTCTTTTAGAGCCAGAGCAGCCTGGAATTCAGATATATGACAAGCAACATTGGGTAGCAGCTTTTGTTAGCAGCTGTTGCAAGTCATAGCAGTGAGTTACTGGATTTGAATCCAGTTATTCATGCTAGTGGCTCTTTACCAGAGCCCTACATAAGAGAATGAACAAAAGCTAGTGTCCGCCCTAGGCTGGTCTTACCCCAAACATTTTTCCGTACTCCTCAATTTTTGCTGATCTCATTTTTGTTGGCCTTAGGATTCTGTGCACTTTACCACTGCTAACAAGTGCTACACTCCATGTGCTCACTCCCTACAACATGGTAAAATTGGCTTACACCCACAATGGCATAAGTAATTTTCTTGTAAGTCCCTAGTAAAGTAGTACTTCCTGTATCCGGTGCCTGTAAATTAAATGTTACTAGTTGGCCTGAGGCACTTATGGTGCCAACCACTTAAGTAGCCTTTAAACATGTCTCAGGCCTGCCATTGCAACTTGGGTGTGCAGTTTTAAACTGCCATTTTGACCTTGCAAGATAAATATTTTACCAGGCCCAAACCTACCTTTTTAATACATTTACGTCAACCCTAGGGGAGACTTTACCCGGCCCGAGGGCAATGTGCAGTGTATTTAAAAAGTTGGAAATCTATATAGTTACATATCCTGGTAGTAAAAAAAACTCTACTTTTTTCACAACTGTAAGTTCTATCTCTCCCAGAGGATAACATGGGGTTCCCTTATTACATTTAATAAGTGGTAACTTTCAATTTGGCCGCAGATAAGAATGCTGAGTTTAGAGTCTAATGAATTGTAACGTAAACCCTCTTTAATGGTAAAGTCAGGTTTACATCACAATTATGAAAATGCCACTTTTAGAAAGATTGTTGGAATTTCTTGTCCTGCAGCCTGTATCCTGAGTCACATGACTAGGTGTAGCTGGTAGTTGATCTTTGTGTATTGCTCCCAGACAGTGAGACAAAGGGGTAGTAGGTGTTGGCAGGATTGGCCATCTCTGACTTGATAGGGGTGCAAAACTGTCACCTACCACACTTGCACATCACAGTGCCTCTGCCTGTGCTCACTCACAAGGAGTTTGACACTAATCTTTTGTGTTCCCAGACAAGTTGAAGCCAGGGCAGAGAGAGAGGAAATTCCAAACACCTCTGTGGTGGAAACCTCCAGAACCTTCCCCCATTTGAAAGTGGGCACCATGTATAAGTATTGGACAATCAGATCTAATTCCTCAGCTGGAAGACTCAGAAGACTGCTGAGCTGATCTGCAAGAAGGACTGCTACTCTGCTGCAATACTGCCTGAGTAAGAAGGACTTGGCCTGTTTCTTGAACTCAGGACAACCAGTGTGTTTCCAGAACTGGTTGGCTGGCCTCCTGATCTGTGGGTGAGGGACAGACAAGGCTCCAACCATCCTGAACCCAGCACCTGGACTTTCCGTGCTGACAATCCTGCCCCCCAAGTAGTGCCACCCCAGCCCTCGACCCTTGGACATGGCCCTGAAGGTATTCTGTCAACCCAGCTGTGGTCTCAGCAGAACACAGCGCAACACATCGCCCCACAGGTCCTCAGAACCACAGCTGCACAATGAAGCTCAACACAAGACCTCGCATTACAGCCCTGCAGTTCCTTGGAACCTGAACTTTTCACCTTGACCTGGTCCAGCGGGATCAGATAACCACAGTTGGCACATTGTGCTTCTAAGCACTGTGTTTCAGAAAATAATTGAAATTACATATCTCAGGTTCCACTAATTGGATTTCTGTTGCTTTGGTGTAAAATAATTTTCCTTTCAACCAGATAGGGTTTCAGAAAGGCTATGAAACCACCATTAATATGCTAGTGGTAACAAATATTGCTGACAAATCTAAGCGCTTAAAGAAAAAATTGCATCTATGTTTTATAGATTTTAAGGCCGTGGTCGATCGGCTGGATAGAGCACTGCTGTGGGGTAAGCTAACGTGGTGGGGCCTCCAAGATAAAACCCTGCGAGCCATTGAGCAATTATACACAAATACCTGGATCCAAATCAAACTGGTGAAGGGGCCAAGGCTATCTAGGAGAATACCCACAACCGGTCTTGAACAAGGATTTGTCCTTGCTTCACACCTGTTTAATCTTTTTATGGATGACCTGTCCCCCAGGCTTGATGAGGTAAATTAGCACCCACTAAGACTAGGACGACGAATCCTGACTCACCTCTCATATGCAGATGACATCGTCCTACTGATTCACACGAGGGTGGGCTTACAAAGATTAATTGAAGAACTAGCTGATTTTTCTTCGTAAACAAATTAGAAATAAATACTAATAAGACGAAAACAATGCCTACGTGGAACAGATTTGGTCTCCGCTCAAGATCAAGATAGGAGACATAGGGGGTTATTCTAACTTTGGAGGAGGTGTTAATCCGTCCCAAAAGTGATGGAAAAGTGACGGATTTACCACCAGCCGTATTACGAGTCCATTATATCCTATGGAACTCGTAATACGGCTGGTGGTATATCCGTCACTTTACCGTCACTTTTGGGACGGATTAACACTCCTCCAAAGTTAGAATAACCCCCATAATATTGGAAGAAGTCAGCAATTATAAATACCTGGGTCTCTACGTTGACAATAAATTGAACTTTCAAGTGCATAAGCAATATATGGTGAAGAAAAGCAAGGCGCTGACCTATGCCTATTGTGTACTCGCAAAGAAGCTGGACGGCCCTTCATTTAAGCCACTATTGGCTGTTATCGCTGCAAAATGTCTCCCAACTTTGGCTCATGGAAGTGCTGTAATGCATAGAAAAGTTGCTTCAATTTAGGAACAACCTCAAATAAATACTTATAAGCGACCTTTTGGGCTTCCGCAGAGTGCATTTCCTGCGCAAGTCATGTTAGAATTCAGGCTTGCACTGTAGATTCTAGGGAGAAACTATCTCACGATTAAAACGTGGTAAAAATTAATATCTACCAAACCAGTCCACTGGTCAGTGCTCTATCATATTCCATGGAGAATGACCTGAATTCAATTTACATCAAATATTTGGGGTCTTCCTTACTAGAAACAAACACATTTAATTTATCAAATTTTACAGAAATGTATTATAGAAGTGAATGAGATGCCTTTACTTCAAACCTTTGAGTCTAATTTTATATAATAATTATTTTCAATAGGCAAATTATGACTAACATGAGATAACTGGCTTACATTCAGCTCCTTTCATAGTTTCATTCTTTGAGGTTTACCCTCAGCTTGCTTGCTGATTGGGTATCACACTTTTAAAAGGTGGGATTATCTTTGAAATGTTGTTCTCAAATCATGAAGACCAGTAGTGTCGTTAATTAGCTTCACTTGTTCCAGTTTCAAGAAAAAGACAAGTTAAAGAATAAATTATAAAACTCTATTGCTGTTTTACATTTTGAATGTATCTTTTCTAAAATTAAGTACAACACCTGTTTCATCTGTAGCCCTCACCAGTAACACCACTGCAACAATAATGAAATATTTCATCATTAATTTTGACAATGGAGTGGTTGCCAAAGCAACCCAAAAGAGGGGTGAACACTATGGCTGTTTTTGCCTGGACCTGCACTTTTGCAGGGACTACAGAGTGGTTCTGGGAACCGAACACAACCCTGGCACAAATGTTTGAGCTAACCTTGCTCCTTCCCTTCTGTCTCATCTTCCTTGCATCTCACTCTCTTTCCTCTATCTCATTTACAGTACGGACTGTGCCTGCATGGACATCAATTCACCACAATGTCAGGGATAGCGGAAGTGACATCACACCAGGCGTGGCTCCTCCATATGGGCGTAGGAGCGTCGCCCCCGCCAGCAGTAACCACTGCAAATCCTTTTACATGGAAAGGAAAATAAATTCTGTTTATCACCCTTTCCGTGGAAAAGGGGTGGGCCATTGGGTGTGACAAGCTGAGGGGAGTGCACTGTGCACTCCCCTCAAAGCCATGTGTGTTTGGCTGGCAGTCTCGGGCCGGCCAAACACATGTGTGCACAGGGCTCTTTCGAGCCCAGCAAAACGGTTGCTGGGCTGTAGAGAGCCGGCACAGGGCCCCAGCCTTCCTGAGAGTATCCTGGCTGGGTACTCCCAGCCAATCCTGACACTGCTCAGAGCAGAGTCAGGGTTGGCTGCAGGGCAACCTGGGAGCCTGTGCCTGCAGCAGCGTTTAGATAGGAGTGTGGCGCGGGAGCAAAGCAGATATGTTTTTTTTTTCTTAAATTCATTTTTTCTCGCCCCCTCTGCACCCCCACCCAGCCCCAGCCACGCAAGCCGCTCCTGCATCACATGACCTCTGACGTTCATTTTCTATCACACACACACACACATATACTTACACATGCACACAAATTCACAATTAAACATACAAGCATTTTTAACTTTCCTCACCTGCCATGGAAGGGTAAATTCCAGGTAATTGGACCCCTTTTTTACACTAATAGTGAATAATATTTTCTAATCTTTTATTATGTGCTGTTAGTATAATAAAAATTTATAGAAAACAGTGAGTGGAGCCCCGACTGACGTCCATAAGGATGAGCTGCCACCCTGTTCCTGGCATCGAATGGGCCACCTCTGAAGCCAGAAGTCGCAAAGGCAGTGCCAAGGGTTGCAAAGTGCAATCCAGGGGTTGCAACTGCAATCCCTGGCGACCCCTAAATGACGTCCATGGGCACCAGCAGTGGTCCTCTTCCTTCGAAAACCAGCCTCCAATGGTTCCAGCTTTCAGAGAAATGACTGATGAAATAAAGGGGCAGTCGAGGTCAGATCGACTATATTGCATTCGCCCTATACTTTTACATACGATTATTCTATTTTATGAAAGATCCGACTTGGGCTTAATGAATGCTGGGAAAGTTTAGCTCATTTAAAAATTATCTTCTGCAGGTTCTGTTGCTCAATAGTGTCATCTCTAGTGTATATCGATGGGTCTCTTCCTGAGACGATATCATGGAGAAGGTCTGGGGTGCTCTTGGTTCTCAGCCATCAATATCTGTTCCACTTCTTAACATCCCACGATTGAGACCATAATGAGTGACGTTCAGAAGTAGGAAAATATAAAGCTGGTAACATCATTTCATTGAGAGTATGAAATCAAATGCAAAGTTGGCAATGCCCAACATTTTAAATCATATATCTGGCATGCAATATTCATTTAGTGCTCAGAAGTTATGGGGATTAATCTCTGAGAATGTTCCAACTTTTTATTCAATAGACCCGCTGACGTGTTATTTGTTATAATGGCTGAAGTTTGGTTGAAAAAACGTTGAAAATAGTTGGTGTGTATTTTAGTAGAATGAAAGATGCTAGCGAACCTGCACTGCTAAAAGCATTGAACAACAAAGAAACATAATTGTAAAATGCCTTTGTAACGCAAACAGTAGCAGGAGTTGGAAGATGGAAAGGACAAAGCAAAGGCAAGGCATATTTATTAGAAAGTGGCCCAGTGCAGCAGGTCACCTTGCTGCAGTGCACTGCATCACAGGGAAAGGGCAGGAATTCAACAAATTTAAGACACACAGAGCATTCATGACTGTTTCCCCCTGTTTGCACAATGGGCTGCCTAGTGCCAATACAGGCACCCTTGCACCATGGTGTAAGCGTGCCTGCGTTGCATGCAGGATTGTTTTTGTTCACGAAGGAACACCTTCCTGCACAAAAACAATCCTTGCTTTTTGTTCTTTTTATGTGTGCTGCAGGAGACAGCACACTTAGAGGACAAAAACTAGGAGGAGCAAAGATATTTCTTCTTGTTGCGGCTGTCCTCGCAAGGGGTACGATTTTGGCGCATTCCCAGGGTTACAAGTCTTTGTAAATCGGGCAATGCATCAAAATCCAGAGGAGTTGCGTGGGAATACCCGCTGCAATGCCCATGAAACTTCTACCCAGGGTAGAGTGAGGCAACCCAGCAAATTGCACTGCATTGCCTTACTGCAGATTTTTCAATCCAACCACAGCCACACAAAGTGGCTTTGCGTGGCTTAAAAAAATCTGACTTAGAGGTTTGCGTCACACATGTACCACATTGAGTTTTGTAAACTTGACCCAGTCCTCTCGTAGATATGCCCCTAAGTATTAAGGTGTCTATGGACTGCATTAGGGAAAAGAGCAAGATAAAAGGGCCATCGATTCTGAACACAGAATTGACTGAATTATAGAGAGGTGGCATGTAGGCCACCTACATGGGGTTGACACTTCATTCACCATTTGTGCATCACAAAAGAAGCACTGATTGGGGTCCAATTAAAGGAAACACAAAGGAAGAATGCAGTTTCCTTTACATAAATGTTGGTAGTACTTGATATTCTATGAGGAGGATTTAGCTGTCTATTGAAAACGGGGGATGACGCAGTGTACATGATGCACGGAAATGATGCATATGGGCAATTGAAAAAGAGGCATCAAACAATATATGCAATGCACAGAAACGATGTATACAGGCATCTGGATGAGTGATACACTTTCTCATTAGAAGCTGAGGGCCAAATGTACAAACTTAAGTGTTTGTGATTACCAAATAGCGAATTATTTCCAATTCACTATTTGGTAATCGCAAAGACCAATGTACAAATATATGTTTTACACATTTTGCAATTCCCAGTAGACCTACCTCATAAATATTAATAAGGTAGGTCTCGTTTTGCAACCCACTGGGAATCGCAAAAATCATAAGGATGGGGGCCTGCTGGTGTCAGAAGACCACGTCTGTGATTGCTTTTAAATAAAGCAATCTTTATTTTCAAATGTAGCCCGTTTTCCTTCAATGAAAATAGGTTGCGTTTCAAAAAGATAAATGAACGTTTTCTTTTGCTCTGAAAAATATTTTTACAACCATTCACAAAGTTCCCTTGGAGACCCCTTCCCATTTGCAAATGGGTTCCAACCTACTTGAAGTAGGTTGCAAAACATTCACAGATACCACTGTGATTCGGTATTGGGAATGAACACCATAAACATGCCCCTTCTTAATAATGAATTGCAATTTGGCCTTCTTACATCCAAAAATGCCTTTTAGTGTTTGCAAATAGCCCTATTTGCGAATCCAGCCATTTGCAAACGTAAAAAGGCTCTGTACATCTGACCCTTAAACTCCTACATCTCTGGACCATCTATTGCCTATTGGCATATTCTCACCCTGGATTAGAACCAAATGAGAGACATAATATTAATTCCAGTGACCCAGATAATTGCAGAGAAGGAGGAAGACAGTAACTGATTTGCAGTTGTTTTATAAAAGGAGTCCAACAATGAACACTTTTGATAAACTTTTTTATTGAGCAGTGTGCAGCAAATTAAACAAAAACACCGGCAAGCTTACTGCATTCATGATTACATATGCTAATTTTTGAAACTATATCAGACCAATAAAAACATCAACCAGAGTACCGGGATTGCCGATCGCCGATTGCCAAGCAGTCGAGCATCTTCCATGAGGGAGGAGAAACAGAGGAGCAGAGGATTTCGAGGAGGTCGAGGGACCCAGCTGGGCCAAACGTTAGCCGAAAGAGAGCCCCGACCGGAGCGGGGCCCACCCGCGGAGCCTAGCCACGGCGTTGCAGATGGTATTTGCAGTGCCGGTAGTGAGGGGGGCGGTTCACTGCCCTCCCTTCCTCTCGCCTGCCCTCCTGTTCCTCGCCTCTGCTGTTCCACCTCCGGCCTCTCTCCTGACCCTCTCTGGCTGCTGTTTCTCGGACTGCCTGCTTAACCTCTGCCCGCCCCAGCCACCGCGTGCCTCCTGCTTGGGCTGCACCTTGAGGTGGTGGGAGTCGGGGGCAGCCGCAAGCGGAACGAGGTGAAGAGGAGCGAAGTGGATGGAAGTAGAGGGAAAAGAAATACGGTGTGACAGCATAACAGCATAACAGCCGCAGTGGTGGAAAAACAGGCAGAGACGTGTTCACTTTGTTTATTGCCATCTACCCCATTTTTAGTAGGAAATTGCTGCCACCACTGCCACCTCTGACCACCAGATAAGGAACATCCCGATACCTCTATTCATTTACATTTGACCTCACTACAGCGCAGGACTTCATCAGTACCAAGAGCGTTAATAGCAGTAATAGCACCAGTAGCAGAAGGGGGAGTACCCTTGCTCAGCATATGAGTCTGGTACAGATGGGAGGACGAGCGCAGCTGCTGTAGTCAGCCACTGCTGAGTGTTGAGTCCTGTGGGTTCACAGAAGTGGCCCAGCCAGGTCTGGGTGTGGCTTGTGAACTCTTCAGTGAGACCCGCTCGCTCCCCAACCTAGAGTGTACCGCTGTGACTTCTACCCTCTTCAAGCCAGCCGGAAAACTTTGCCAGTAAGGCTACAGAATCTATTCATCATATTATATTTAGTACTAGCATAAAAGTAGCATGCTAAAGCAGCACGTAAGCAGTGAATCCTTGTCTCTTGGGAAATAAGGACTACGTTTAACAAATCCCGCCATTGCTGCTGCCTTGTTCAACGTCAGCCAGTTAGCTAGTATCCTGCATTCTGGCAAGCTTCGGGTTTATCCCAGTGGAGGCAGAACAAGACCTCTAAAAAGAACAAGGCATTGCTCCCCAGTAAAATCACCAGTAGTAGGTTTAAACACTTCTGGAATTGAAGGGATATAGCCCATGGAATAGAGGGAAATCAATTTGGAATCATCTTCAATGCCATCAGCCAAAAAATTGGAGTACAAAATTACAGACTTTTTTACCACTGGGCACTCATGTTTGCAGGAAAATAAAGAACCAACAGATCCAGCAGATGCAGTAATAGGTATGGTAACAGGGCTCAATTTTGAGAAAGATCTCCGCCCAGGAAATCATTTTTCTACTTCGCAAGAGCCTGAGAGGGTAGATTCCAGTAAGGGGAGCTTGAAGGTCAAAATTGATAGACCAGATTGTTCAGGGTCGATTTTAGACCTGGATTTTAGCGTTTGGGAAGATCAACCCCAAAGAAGTCAGATAAGAAAGGAGCCAGATTTGCCGGATCTGGATGGCACTCATGATGATCCCCTGATAGAACTTGTTGACATGGACTCCCTTGAGGGCAACATAAGTACGGTACAAGGGAAAACTGTTCCTCCTCATGAATCCAGTCAAAAGCATGAAGAGGACATGCTGTGCACCATCATTTCCCTTAGCCCATTTTAGGATAGTACCCGCAATCCCCAGCCCCAAGCGGATGTCTCAGCCAACAAATGGGGCTCACTTTTGTCAGCATTGGGCGTCATGGCAACTGCAATAAAGCATCAGGCTGATAAGCAAGATATTCAAGTCTACTTACTTAACATCATGGCTAAATATATTGTGGGTATTGATTCAAAGTTGCAAGCCCTCAATTATTTGATCCAGAGAGCCCCAAAAAAGAATTATGTACAACAAGTGGCATGTGACTGCGTGATTTCAGGGATTAATCCTCAGATTATTGTCCACATACTAAATGCTATATTAGTGGAAGTCAGAGCCCAGGCACTAAGTGCAAGGGAAAGATTCCATGTTTTAGAACTCGACGAATCAGGAAAATGTGAAGAAAAAAACATTGTCATGGAAAATCTGTCAAGAGAACCTTTTAATGCTTATTCCCCACAGGCCACGATACAAACAGAGCCCGGAAACTCACTTAACAGTTCACATGAAGGGGTCCACCAGACAGGGAGCCATTGCAAGAACGTAAGTACTATTAGATAAATTGAGGTGGATGCCCCCCTCAGTGCCTCGCAAAGCCCAGTGCATTTAAGGTCAAAAAGGGAAAAGAAGAAGCAAAGGAAAGCAAGAAAAGAAGCAAGATCAGTTAAGCAGAAAAGCATATGTCAATTCTTCGCACATCACAAGCAGCCAGCCGCTCTGAATGTCAGTAATACTAATGCTAACTCCTTTTTACCATTTGATACCAAACCTTTCGCAACTGTTGAGGAATGGCCTAGTTCAGGTCCAAATTCTCAAAGTGCTCCTGCTCCCCCAGTAACTGAGGGCCAAAGATGTAAGGGACAAAGCTCTCTCTTTGGACAATCAACAGTGGGAAAAAATAAAGTGGCAAAAATGCAATTTTCTTTCAGTAAGCCGATTAACAAAGGACCTTTTCCCAGGGTATGTACGTCAGTGAATTCTCAAACAATCACAGAGTCTTGTGGCACAGTAGAACATCAGCATTCATCAATAGAGGTCATCAATCAGGAACATGAGAAGGTGGGCAAGGACCAAAGATGGAATGAAAGGAGTTCATCCAGCCCTAGCACGCAGTCAAACCATCTGCTGCAGCATCAACCAACTACAGGTCCTAAGCGCTCAACCCAGGGCAATGAAGTATTTACGAAAGTCTCATCAGCGGCATCATATACAGAGGCACATAAATTCCTTCTTAATCCACAATTCAAATCAGAGGGGAATTTTGACATTCTGAATAGAGGAAACATTCTTAAACTGATAGGGGAAATAAGAGGCTTATCCCAGATTTCATCAGTGGATCTGCTCCCTGTTGAATTTAAGCCCCATCCACTTTGGAGTGATCAAAAGGCCACCCTTACCACTTGGTCCATAGCAGACCATGTGCATCAACTTATATCATACTTCAATACTTTTTACTCACTGGGCATTGAACTACGACAAATAGACTGACCTTGCTACCCAGGTCCACTGAAGGCCCCCTGGAACTGTAATATATCAGTGTTACGAGGGGTGACAGGGACAGATTCAATATCTTTGGCAATGGGAAACAACAGTTGGGAAACATGATGGTGAATCGGGAATAGGCCATATACTCTGGACCTTCAAAGAATCTCTGCCTTCTATTTTGCAAAAATGTCTCTGACAGTAGTCAAAAGGACAGGAACCAGGGTATAGCTAGTCCATATGTCAAAATCTGCTCATGGAATGTCCATGGCATTCAATCACTTTTACATGATCCAGAAGTACAATCCTTATTCAAGGAGTTCAACATTATCCTACTCCAAGCAACCTGGAGTGCAGAGCTGATTGCGGTGTCTGGGTATGACGTCTCATACATTCCAGCAAGATCCAATAGCATATACAGTCATTGCTGGACCAGGCCCTTTTACAGGGTCATTCCCCAGACTTTTTGCCTTTTGCCTCCTTATGTGTCGGCTGACGTTATGACTCTGAGCACTTTTTCACTGCTAACCAGTGCTAAAGTACATGTGCTCTCTCTTGTAAAATTGGTATGATTGGCTTACACCTAATTGGCATATTTAATTTACCTATAAGTCCCTTGTAAAGTGGTATCCATATACCCAGGGCCTGTAAATTAAATGCTACTAGTGGGCCTGCAGTGCTGCTTGCACCACCTACTGAAGTAGCCTTTCAAACCTATCCCAGGCCTGCTAACGCAGGGCCTGTGTGCGCAGTTTTCTGCCACAGTGACCTGGCATCTAAAGTTACTTGCCAGGCCCAGAACTCCCCCTTTACTACATGTAAGCCACCCCTAAGGTTCGCCGTAGCTAGCCCTATGGGCAGGGTGCCTGTATGTAGAAGGCAGGACATGTGCCAGGTTGCGTGGCCTGGCCTGGTAGTGACAAACAGCCTAACTTGGTGTCTCACTGCTGTGAGTGCTGCCTTCTCATAGGATTGCATTAGAAATGCCCTGCCTTATGTGCAAGGGGTATTGTCTGATTTATGAGGGGTAGCGTAGGCATATTTGGTATGGTTGTGATAGTGATGACAAATGCTGCTTACTGGTGTAGGTGTATTTTTTATTACTGTTACAGAAATGCCACTTCTAGAAAGTGCACATTTGTCTGTTCTTATGACTCTGGTGTTTTTGCAGCTTGACTGACAGTTGGGGCTTTGTGCATACTTTTCAGACAGCCTGTACACAGGGAGAGTGGAAGTGTGCATTTACATGTTATATAGTCTTCCTGGGCTGAGAGAAGGGAGAGGCGGGACACACCTGCATTTGTAAAGGCTGTGCCCTGGCCTCGCACAATAGGGTCGTTTATCCCCCACTGATGTTTGGAGCCTGTGCTGGAGGAGAGAAGGGGCACTCCCTGAACCAGTTGTAACTGATTGCAACCCCCTCTCCTAACCATTGACAAAGACACTGTAAACTTAGTATAAGTACAGGGGAATTTCCCCCACAAGTTAGACATTCTTGGGACTCCAGAAAACTTACTTGGAACTGGACACAGGATGCTGTTGAAAGGACTCCACAGGACCACCTTGGACTGCTGCTGCTGTGCTAACCTGTGACCGGCCTGTCACTAGGAGGAACTGCCATCACCTGCACCCCTTGTGCTGACCTGTTGTTGGGCCTGCCAGCCCTGTACTCTCCCGCCCCATGGCTTGTCTCCAAGAGCAGGGTGCTGTGGCCCCTGACCCCTGTTCTTTCTCAAAGCCGGAGGAGTTCTGCAATTTTCCCCTAAAGCGTGCTTGTAGGGGGACGGAGGTGCTTCATTCGATCGCAGTGTGATGAGGAAGGATCACTGCCGCAGCCCGGGCATAGTGCACTGAAGAGCACTGTCTGTGGGGCCCCCCTGAGTGCTCAGTAGGCTCTTTGCTGAAACTTCACTGCCGCAACCCGGGCTCACACTTCACCGCCACAACCCGGGCGTCTTATCCAGAGGAAGTGCGAGTGCTGCGTGCTCCCCAGTGCCCCCGGGGCACAAAGAAACGGTAACCGGAGCAAGCGTGCTCCTATCGGTACCCCTGCGGCAGAGCTCGCTCCAAAGAGCATCCACGGGGCACCAGAAAAGCCGTGATTCAGGGCCAGATCACCGTCGCGGCCTGGGAAAAGGGCAGAAGAGCGGCTCGTGCACCGTGTCGGTTGCGGCCGCGGAGGAGCAGGAGGGAAGCCTCATCGGAGGCCCCTGCTCCCCCTTTCCTTTGTTCGGCAGCCGCACCAAGGACCCCGGTGGCTGCCTGCATGACGCAGGGCACAGGGCGGAAAGGGAGTTCCTTTTCCCCGGCCACTGCCTTAGGGGCTGGATCACCCCAGTAATAACCGTTTGGCATTCTTTGGTGGCCCCCCCGGTGGAAGGGCCAGTGGAGGCCCAGGGGGCCCCCCCAAGAGATCGCCAGCCCCAGGAGGGGCCCATCAGGTGAAATAGAGTGGGTGCTGACTGCCCCTCTTCCTTCAGAGTTGAACGTGGCCCCTGTTTTGCGCACAGGAGTGCCGGGAGCCCTACCTTCCTCTTCTAGGCACTAGGAGTGCCTCTTTCACCAAAAACAGGTACTCTTTTTTAGAAGTAGATATTTGGTATATGTTCCTCTTATGGGCATTGCAGAGTACTAGCAACTTGTGTAACAGGCATGATATGCTGATATGTACGTTATGACTTGCTATATGTTCTCTAATGTTCCTATTATGGATATTTATAATGTGTGTATGACAAGTACATATATTTCTTTATTGTGATTCCTGACTACTGCGTATGTTGCAGAATCCTGAGTACTTATGTGTTCTAATGTGACAACTGCTTATTCTTGCAGAGTATTAGTAACATGTGTAACGTTCTAACAAGTTCTAAGGTAGCAGGGTATTACTACCATGTACTGTTTGGTCTAATTATGTTTTGTGCAATACAGTTTATTTTTACATAGCTCAGTGTTGTGTTTACTTTGTGGTGTACATCTTGCGTCACATGTGTTGTGCAAACGCTTTACACATTGCCTCCGAGTTAGGCTTTACTGCTTGTGCCAAGCTACTAAGGGGGTGAGTAGGGTTTATCTTGGACGTGTAACTCCCTTGCCCTGACTAGAGTGGGTGGGTTCTGCCTGGCTTAGGTGCATACCCCAGCCAACCAGAAACCCCATTTCCAACAGTCATGCAAAAGGTAGCCTTGCAACCTTGGTTTCCACGGCCCTCATATGCCACAAATACTCAATCGAGATAGAGTCAAACTGGATCCAGGCAACCAAGATCACATTAGGCAGACCACAGTGCAGCCAATTAGACTTTGGCCTTCATTACGAACATGGCGGTTTGGCCCGCTATGCCGGCATTGGCAGCTGAAGCTGCCAGCCTATATGACGGGCCAAACCGCCATATTCTGAACATGGTGAGGGCCGCCATCGGCAGCCCTCACCCACCGCCATGCTCCCGCCATCAGGCAGCCTGGTGGTGAGCTGAAACATTATCTGAAAAGGTAGCTGCGCTACCTTGCAGATAATGTTTCATTTTTCGCCAGCCTTTTCCTGGCAGGATATCCCGCCAGAGAAAGGCTGGCGGAGGGGGTGCCCCGGGGCACCCCTGGGGGCCCTTGCACTGCCCATGCACTTTTCATGGGCAGTGCAGGGGCCCCGGTGCAGACCCCAGTCGCGCAGGTCCCTGCACTATTTTCGGGCAGTGATCTGCGCAATGGGTGCAACTGCACCTGCAGCACATAGGCATTGACGGCAGCTCCATGTGTAGCCTCCGTCAATGTCCCGGTCGGGCCTTTCTGTGAGCTGGCGGGTGGAAACAATGTTTCCGCCCACCGGCCCACAGAAATGTTCATAATGTAACCGCGTTCAGTGTTTTGACTGCCAGCATGGGGCTGTCGGTCAGTGTTTTGACTGCCAGCATGAACACGGCGGTTGATACCGCCGTGTTCATTATGACCCCCTTAATCCTTATAAATGTGCACATTCACCCAAAAAAAGCTCTTAAGGAGGGGAAATAGGAAACTCTGGGTGAATTCATCAAAGCCATTCTGAGACAATACCAGGAGTCCAGACTCATCATTAGTGGCAGTTTTAACCTTAATCTGCTGCCCCCAAAAGGAGGAAATGGAAAGAACCAAAGTGCAAGTGTTCGCAGACATCAGCTAGAGAAACTAGGACTATCCTTACTAAATGGAAACAGCGAGAAGGACTCTCTGGCATCTGTAACCTTTGTAAATGGGAAAAAAAGCTCAACCATCGATTACACCCTGATAAATTCCTCTGCAAGGGCCCTGGTAAGGAATTTCCAAATTAAATGCAGAGTGGAGAGTGATCGTTTTCCACAAACATTGGAACTAGCATACAAACCCGAGTTGCTACAGCCCTCGAATGACCTAATAAGTCTTCCAGTGTTGTTTAATCTCAAGAGATTGAAATGGCATGAGAAAGGGATAGCGGCAGTGATGGATGAGGTGTACCAGATGGCTGGCGCCCTGGGAGAAAGAAAAACACTTGCAGATATGCAAAAAAAGGAGACCTCCCTCAACATGGACTTGAACACAGATTGGGCCGTGCTATATCGCGGCTTGTTGGCAAAATCTCCAGCCACCTCCAATTCAACTTTCCAGGGATCGTCTTACGTATCCAACAGGGACCGTGTTAGCCAACCTTGGATCAACAAAGCTCAGCGCAACCAGAAATTACAAATTGTGCACCAAACCAGGAAACTGATAAAAGCGATCCATCAGGGACAAAGCGGAGAAAAACTCACTTAAAAAAAAAGTATTGCTTCGATTGCTGGTCCGCAAACAAATAACTATCAGGAACATGCATGGTCCAAATTATTATGGGCAAGCTGAATGCCAAATAGCAAGCTCTTCTGAGGGATAGTGATGGATCTGGCATTAGGGAAAAGCAGACATCACTATTGTGGGATAAACTGAGCCACCTGGGAAAGCCATGTCAGTAGTCTATTTGGGCTGACAAATAAGCTGACAAAAGGCGGAGCTAGGCCCCCTCCCTTAGTGATGGGGTCTGATCCATCTACGAGTAATAATCAATTGCCAAATCTCCAAGACAAGGGTAGGATCTTGGATATCGCCAAGAAGGAAGATCAAAAGCAAGTTTGGGAGCTAGCACAACTAGTGGGCCCGACCAAGAAGCTGAAGTCCGAAGGGGCGGCTGGACCAAATGGGCTTCCGAATGCGATCTTTGAAGCTGACCCAGTACATTGAGCACAATATTTTCTGCCACTCTTCAACTCCATCGTCCACATCAATCGGATTCCAGAATCATGGAGAGGCAGTATAATACATAACAGCTATAATGGTATATGTTTGTTGGAGCATCTTCAAGCCTGGGCTGATGAAAACAAGCTACTCCCGAGGTTTCAAACAGGCTTCAGGACAGGCATAGGAACGTCATCAAATGTAATCGCACTTTCTCTTATAGTGGAAAAAGCCAGTCACAGGACGTGGGCCTCTATGCATGTTTTATTGACCTTAAATCGGCCTTTGACCGGGTTCCGAGGGAAAGGTTGTGGGCTAAGCTGGCTAAATAGGGTATCCCCCACAATCTACTGAGGGCCATTATAGATGTCTACACTGATACCTGGGTCCAGATTAAAATCAGAGATAGTTCAAGATTAACAAATAGAATACCTACAAAATCTGGCCTAAAGCAAGGTTGTGATTTGGCACCAATTCTCTTTAACCCATACCTGGCAGACCTTGCTGGCATGTTAGCACAAGTGAACAGACTTCCTCTGGCGTTGGGTTCAGAGAAAATTGGGTGCTTATAATATGCAGATGATATCATCCTGCTGAGTCAGACCCCTCAAGGTCTGCAACGAAGTTTATCAGCGCTTAACACCTTTATGGCCGAACAAGGCCTAGAAATAAATCTGGATAAAACCAAACTGATAAGGTTGCTTGGGGCAAAATATAAACTATTTAATTAGTACCTGGGAGAGAAAAAAGCGGAGATGGTGCAGTCGTATAAATATCTAGGAGTCCATCTTGAATCACGCCTGAAATGGAAGCGTCAATTACAGTCGATCAAGGCAAAGGCCAACACATTAACATATAGCTTTAACCTGCTCAAAAAGAAGCTGGATTGCTCAAATTGGTCCCATTTATTAAAAATTATGTTTGCACAGCTGCTCCGGCCATCTCCTACGGGACCGAACTATTGAAGGGCCGTGAGATCGGTACTCTGAACAACAGTCAAGCTAAAACATACAAGGCTGTTTTTAACATCCCAAAAAGTGCCTCCCCGGCCCAGGTTAGACAGGAGATGGGCATAAAAAATCAAAGCTTCCAGCGTTAGGGTGCCTTTCTTACAGCTTCATGGAAGTTACGAGCAGCAGAGGACTCTTTTATACTCTACTCCTGCTGGCAAGAAGTGCAGGCTCCGCAACTCGGTCATATAAAGGGAACACGGGGAAGCTAACTAAGCCAGGTTATCATTAGCCTGGGAATGGAAGAAGTTTGGAAACGTAACATTGGGAAGGCTGAATTTAACAATTAGTCAACATTGCTGTTCGCTCACTCTCGCTCATCACAGACAAAGCCGTTTTGGCCAAAAGACAGCAAGCCTGGGCAGTCTTGGTGGTCCTACTCGACATTGTCCCCACAGGGGTAGTTAGCTGAGCACTTTTCTGTTCACTTTAAACATCAGTTCCTGCTATATCGTATGGGTTTTTTTTTACACCAAAGAAGATCATCCTTCCTGGAAAGGCTATGATATCGACCTAAAGTGCCGCTTATGCCGCCATAACCAGGAATCATTGCTGCACCTCTTTTGTAATTGTCCCGCTCTTGGCCTGAAAAGAAGAAAATTGTTAAAACATGATTTTATAGCTAATAACATCCGCTCATGTAGACCAGCAGTAATAATTTGGATCAAGGGTGAGTCAATTTCATTTTGCTGTAGGGGGGTACAATTTTTACAACCTCTCCGTAAGAAATTTATTAAGGTGGACTTGGGAAAATTGCTGCAGGTCAGTTCATAAAGATTCACCATAAACGTTTTATCATGGTTATAATTGATTTTTAGCAGCTTAGGTTTTTTTTTGTTTTTTTTTTAACTCGTTTTTTTATGAAGTGCTAATTTTATTATTTGTAGCATGTTATGTTTTATAATGCAATGGTTTTTATTAATCAGACAATAAAAGAACTTTGATACTTTGAATAAATACAACAACCAGAAATATCATCTTCAGTCTAAATGAAATACTGACTCTGACGAAGACATCAGTAATATACATTCAAGTGCATAAAAAACTCCTAAGCAGATTTAACAGATTTAACAGATTTAGCCATAAACAAATTTAAGGGGAGTGAGTGATGAGGTGCTGTAGAGCATGGGCTAAACCTCCTCTGACTTTACACAAACTATAGAACTCAACTTGATTGGATCAGTCTAAGAACCCTCTTGTTGGCCTAAGGAGAAAAGAATCCTTTTGATTTAAAGAACTCTCATCCACCAGGGGTACCTGTTGGTGGCATGCATCATGATATAGTCAAGCACACCTAAACCACCTACTCAAAGATGCAGACATGGACAGATATTTTAGGTGAGCAGGCTAGACGGGGACCTTGGAGTCTATGTGACAACAAGCACACCTATCCTCCGTGTATGTACGGAATGGCATTTCTTTAAAAGTTGGAAACCCTAAGGGGTTTATACCTCACATCAGAGATAATCTGCCATTCACCTGGCATTATTCTACAGCCTGTGCTTCTATAAGTGTGTCTAGTTACTCAGGAATCAATGATGAATTTGAATTCCGGCATAGAGCCTTATACCAGTTTTGAACCCCTTACAATTTGCTCTTTCCAAGCAACTTCATCATCATCATTTAGGGTTTATCATTCATCTCTGCATAATTAACCACCATGAGAGCTTTGTGTTACGTTTGCACCACATAAAGTGGGACATGCGTGACGCAAGGCTCTGAGTCAGATTAGTGAAGCCACACAAAGCCACACTGCATGGCTTTGAGAGTCCTCCTAAATCTTAAGAAGCGGAACACAGTGCAAATTGCTGTGTCACCTTACTGTGTTCAAGGGAGGCATTCAATGAGCATTGCAGTGGGTTTTCCCATACAACTCCCATGGGTTTTGATGCATTCTCAGATTTATAAGGACTTGTCAACCTGGAATGCATCAAAATCTTACATCTCCTCATTGCAGGCGGAAAGAGGAGAAATATTTGTATTTCTCCTTGTTTTTTCCTCTATGTGTGCTGCATTCTGCAGTACACATAGAAAGTTGAAAATGCCTCTACGGATTGCTTCTGTGCAGTAAGCACTTAAACAATTCTGCTGACAACACAGACACCTTTGCACTATATTTCAAGGCTGTCTGTCTTGGCGCTAGGCTGCCGAAACAGCACCAGCGCAGGGGAAAAAGACAGGAATGCACCATACTGGATAAATACTGTGGGGGTCATTCTGACCCCGGCGGTCATGGACCGCCGGGGCCAGGGTTGGCGGGAGCACCGCCAACAGGCTGGTGGTGCCCCGCAGGGCATTCTGACCGCGGCGGTTTGGCCACGGTCAGTAGTGGAAAACCGGCGGTCTCCCGCCGGTTTTCCGCTGCCCAAAAGAATCCGCCATGGCGGCGCAGCTCTCTGCGCCGCCATGGGGATTCTGACACCCCATACCGCCATCCTGTTCCTGGCGGCTCTGCCGCCAGGAACAGGATGGCGGTATGGGGTGTCGTGGGGATCCTGGGGGCCCCTGCAGTGCCCATGCCAATGGCATGGGCACTGCAGGGGCCCCCGTAAGAGGGCCCCACAAAGAATTTCACTGTCTGCATTGCAGACAGTGAAATTCGGGACGGGTGCCACTGCACCCGTCGCACCTTCCCACTCCGCCGGCTCAATTCTGAGCCGGCGTCCTCGTGGGAAGGGTGTTTTGCACTGGGCTGGCGGGCGGCCTTTTGGCGGTCGCCCGCCAGCCCAGTGCAAAACCCAAAATACCCTCAGCGGTCTTTCGACCGCGGAGCGGTATTTTGGAGGGGGGAACTCTGGCCGGCGGCCTCCGCCGCCCGTCAGAGTCAGAATCACCCCCTGTGTGTTCTCCATGCTCCATGCTCCATGACCTGAAGAACGGTTTAATACGGACCTCCATGGAATATAGCACTTTATATCTACAGGGAGTGCAGAATTATTAGGCAAGTTGTATTTTTGAGGATTAATTTTATTATTGAACAACAACCATGTTCTCAATGAACCCAAAAAACTCATTAATATCAAAGCTGAATATTTTTGGAAGTAGTTTTTAGTTTGTTTTTAGTTTTAGCTATGTTAGGGGGATATCTGTGTGTGCAGGTGACTATTACTGTGCATAATTATTAGGCAACTTAACAAAAAACAAATATATACCCATTTCAATTATTTATTATTACCAGTGAAACCAATATAACATCTCAACATTCACAAATATACATTTCTGACATTCAAAAACAAAACAAAAACAAATCAGTGACCAATATAGCCACCTTTCTTTGCAAGGACACTCAAAAGCCTGCCATCCATGGATTCTGTCAGTGTTTTGATCTGTTCACCATCAACATTGCGTGCAGCAGCAACCACAGCCTCCCAGACACTGTTCAGAGAGGTGTACTGTTTTCCCTCCTTGTAAATCTCACATTTGATGATGGACCACAGGTTCTCAATGGGGTTCAGATCAGGTGAACAAGGAGGCCATGTCATTAGATTTCCTTCTTTTATACTCTTTCTTGCCAGCCACGCTGTGGAGTACTTGGACGCGTGTGATGGAGCATTGTCCTGCATGAAAATCATGTTTTTCTTGAAGGATGCAGACTTCTTCCTGTACCACTGCTTGAAGAAGGTGTCTTCCAGGAACTGGCAGTAGGACTGGGAGTTGAGCTTGACTCCATCCTCAACCCGAAAAGGCCCCACAAGCTCATCTTTGATGATACCAGCCCAAACCAGTACTCCACCTCCACCTTGCTGGCGTCTGAGTCGGACTGGAGCTCTCTGCCCTTTACCAATCCAGCCACGGGCCCATCCATCTGGCCCATCAAGACTCACTCTCATTTCATCAGTCCATAAAACCTTAGAAAAATCAGTCTTGAGATATTTATTGGCCCAGTCTTGACGTTTCAGCTTGTGTGTCTTGTTCAGTGGTGGTCGTCTTTCAGCCTTTCTTACCTTGGCCATGTCTCTGAGTATTGCACACCTTGTGCTTTTGGGCACTCCAGTGATGTTGCAGCTCTGAAATATGGCCAAACTGGTGGCAAGTGGCATCGTGGCAGCTGCACGCTTGACTTTTCTCAGTTCATGGGCAGTTATTTTGCGCCTTGGTTTTTCCACACGCTTCTTGCGACCCTGTTGACTATTTTGAATGAAACGCTTGATTGTTCGATGATCACGCTTCAGAAGCTTTGCAATTTTAAGAGTGCTGCATCCCTCTGCAAGATATCTCACTATTTTTGACTTTTCGGAGCCTGTCAAGTCCTTCTTTTGATCCATTTTGCCAAAGGAAAGGAAGTTGCCTAATAATTATGCACACCTGATATAGGGTGTTGATGTCATTAGACCACACCCCTTCTCATTACAGAGATGCACATCACCTAATATGCTTAATTGGTAGTAGGCTTTCGAGCCTATACAGCTTGGAGTAAGACAACATGCATAAAGAGGATGATGTGGTCAAAATACTCATTTGCCTAATAATTCTGCACTCCCTGTAGTCTTTTTGGAAGTTTAGCAGTTCTCAAGAAAGCCAATAGATCTATGTCTAAGTGGTGGTCTAAGTGCCATGATCGATCACTGCAAAATTCAGCTTTAAGCTTTAAACCTGAGAATACTGCAGTTCTGGGCTTCAACTGTCTTTTTGCTATACACAAGATGGGCAATTTTACATTTTGAATAAAATTAAAATCCCCCACAAGAATTAGAGGTCATACAGAATTAATGGAAAGTTCTACAGCTGTTTAAGGGCCTCTGTCTCATCCTCTTTTGGACAATAATCATTAATCAAATTTAACAAGCATTTGCAATGCAATGGGTCTCACATTTGCTTGAGTTAGAGCTATTAGCGTTGTAAACTCATAACTGGAGTTTTCTTGCCACATGAACTGAAAATGAAAAGTAATACAATTTCACATAAGGGAGCCGTTTCAAAGTGCCACGCCATGAGTGTGAAGGAGACTAATCAGAAAAAAGACTGGTCTGTTTCTGCCTTTGCTGGCCGCCCATCATTAGCTACAGCTGTAATCGTGGCACTACCATGAATAGATTGTCACGAGCATGATTCAGTGGTTGGCAGGAAGAAGCCTAGGAAAAAAATGATATACTCCTTATATGGCAATTTTGATATGCATGACTGTAACTCCTCTGCAGCACAAACTGTGCTTTTATTCTTCCCAAAATGTGGATGCTATAAGGCATTCACTGTTCAGGTGATATGGAGAAGGGGTGCAGTGTGGGAATGCACTCTTCTACAACGCACCGGATGCATATGGCATTTTGAAGATTTCCCTAGAAAACCAGTGTTTGCAACGCATACATCGCTAGCACCCTGAAGCGGCTGCGAAGCTAAAGCAAAAAAAAATAAGAAAACAATAAATAGGAAAAGAAGACTTCATGCAGGAGTAAGTATGGCAAGTTGACAAGCACACAGGAACACGCAGAACGCATGACCTGCCAGCTAGACTCATTGAAAATATGTGCTTCTGGGACACACTAACAAACAGAAGGCCCTGCCAGCTGTCGCACACACAGAAATTAGGCCTCGGCTAGCCTGCACATTTTCAAATGCCTGGCATTTTCCCTCAGCCCCCCCTCTCCTTCTCTTAATAAACAAGAGCTGCCTTTGTTTAAATTAAAAAAAGGCATCTTGCAGGGTACAATTACATCATCAACATAATTTTTTGCCTTTTGGTTTGCTATATCAATTTTACATTGCTCAGGAACTGTGCTCCGCTCAAGTCTTTGATCTCAGCATTAATCACTCCAGGCCTGAAGCACGGACAGTCATTCACTGACTTTGAGGGAGGGTATGTACTGCAAACATACTGGACAAAGAGTGTGTATACACATGAGAATGTGAGGCAGAGGGAAAGAATGAGTGTCTGAGAGAGAGAGCCACCCGTAAACGGGAACAAGAAAAAAATGAGATGTGTTTACACAATGTAAAGGGGGGAAAAAACTATAATATGAGCGCATGCATGCCACTGGCACAGAGTTTAAAGTGTGTGTGTATAGTACACACACACGCGTGCACACATATACAGAAATAATGACAGTGATATCAAAAAAGCTTAAAAGAGACACGCACTGATAACAAACAGTGACACCATGAGAGAACAAGGGGAGGGCGAGTGGAGGTGAGGATAGAGACGGGGGGAAAAAAAAAAAATTACAAAAAAATAATTTTTAAAAACGAGCACCATTACATTGTGTAAAACCTTGAATTCACGAAGGAGCACTAGGATAAACAATAGAATTCAACTGGTAGTCATGAAAAGTGCTCGATTAATGCCCAGTGAGATCACTCTGCCTACAAAATAAAAATAAAAAGTAGTCCAGAAACCATACGGAAAACATTGAGCCTCATATGTTTTCAGTAGTTGGCTAGTGATCTCGGGAGGGCTAAACACCGGAAAAGGCATGACGTATGCATGCCTTTCACTAATGAAATCAAACAAATTTTAAAAGGCAAGCCCACAGACCAACAATAGTGATGGGCGTGACATGGACATGGTTAAAAGCCCACAGGGAGATTACAACAGGGGCCATTCGACGCACAGCCCACTGGAAATGTGACGCACAGCCCACTGGATCAATGCACAGCCCAGCCAGAACAATGCAGCACGACTTCCAGAAAGGAATAGACGCAGCACCTGCCGTGGGGTAGAAATTTCCATGCAACGCCCACCGGATCGATGCAGCCCCTGTGACTTTGTCCTGTCATCGCCAGAAATCCACGCATCGTCCCCGGGGCATCCGAAAACCCTGCAACCCGAAGAGGATCCACGACCAAGCCCCGTAAATCAACACACAACCCTGCGTGAAAACTAAATGACGCATCGCTGTGTGCGGCCCAAGAAATTGACACACACCTCCTTGTTTTCCACGCATCTCCTCATCTGCGGTTCTTTGCGGAGATTTTGAACGCGAACCAGGTACTTTGTTGCGTTTACAAGACTAAAGACACTTCTGTTTGCAAGACTATATTTAAAGTTTTAAAGCCAGCTGATTTATTTCAAATATTATTACAGCACAGATAGTGTATTTGGGCCAGCTTCAGAGACAAGTAATTGATATAAAAAGAATTGCTAATGATGAACTTAAAAAACGAATGAAATTGGAAGCAATGGCTTGGAGCAGTATTTTTACCATTTTGGTTGTAATTAACTCACGTGCAAAGAACAGATATTAAGCACGGCGTTTTTCAGTTGACAAAGGCTGTGTAATCAGCCGAAACGCGTTCTGAATTGGAGATACTTTTGTGAAAAGATTTGATGGGTACTACTATGGCATATTGCTGCATGACTGAATAAATCATATTTCATCCCAGTTCGAGTGCAGGCGTTTCTCTGGAGAGAGAGAAATGAAGTGTTTATGTTTAAAGCGCAATGGCAGTAGCGCTTTACCTTGTACCACCAGCGATTTGGCAGCACACCGGCAACTGCAAGTTTAGTGTTGATGTAAGAGTCGGAGTGCCCCCGGAGCCGAGGAAGAATGTTTAAGGTGGAGAAGGCTCCGGTTACAGTGGAGCCTGTTTCCCCAAGCAATTGCGAGGTTATCCGGAGCTGGGCACCACTTTACAAGTAAGAGGTGGAACGAGGGACATAACATTTTGTTTAAGCAGCAAGATAAGGCATTTAAACCGGAATTGATGTGAGTGCCATAGAATTGAATTGAATTGATGTTCGCAAGACTATATATAAAGTTTTAAAGCCAGCTGATTTATTTAAAATATTATTACAGCATGGAGAGTGTATTTGGGCCAGCTTCAGAGACAAGTAATTGATATAAAAAGAATTGCTAATGATGAACTTAAAAAACCGAATGAAATTGGAAGCAATGGCTTGGAGCAGTATTTTTACCATTTTGGTTGTAATTAACTCACGTGCAAAGAACATATATTAAGCACAGCGTTTTTCAGTTGACAAAGGCTGTGTAATCAGCCGAAACACGTTCTGAATTGGACATACTTTTGTGAAAAGATTTGATGGGTACTACTATGGCATATTGCTGCATGACTGAATAAATCATATTTCATCCCAGTTCGAGTGCAGGCGTTTCTCTGGAGAGAGAGAAATGAAGTGTTTATGTTTAAAGCGCAATGGCTGTAGCGTTTACCTTGCACCACCAGCGATTTGGCAGCACACCGGCAACCGCAAGTTTAGTGTTGATATATATAAATATATATATATATATTATATATTTTTCTAAACACTGTGTGGTGTATTTTTGTGGTGCTATAGTGTATTATTGCATGATTTATTGCACAAATACTTTACACATTGCCTTCTAAGTTAAGCCTGACTGCTCAGTGCCGAGCTACCAGAGGGGGGGCACAAGATAATTTGGATTGTGTGTGACTTACCCTGACTAGAGTGAGGGTCCTTGCTTGGACAGGGGGTAACCTGACTGCCAACCAAAGACCCCATTTCTAACATTGGTGATCAGCAGTGAGGATAGGACTTATATTAGTGCAGTGACATTCAACAGCTAAGTGTTCACCAACGTTGAAGGTCAACTTGATTTTCTATCTTTTTCTGCAATTTCGTTTTCCTACCTGACATTTTTTTAACTAAAATCCTCATTCGACATGTTTCTGGCTGGGTCTGAAGCTGGAGATGAGAATTTTGACCTAGACATGCTGGAGACATATCAGCCCTCATTACAACCCTGGCAGTCTGTGATATAGTGGCGGTAATACCGCCAACAGGCTGGCGGTAATAAATATGAAATTATGACCACGGCAGAAAGCCACTTTTACACACCGACCAACAGGGAGAAATCAACAGGCACCACGGCGGTAACCGCCTACAGCCCGGCGGAAGACAATGTTCCGCCCACTGTACAATGACACACCAATCCGCCACCTTTTCCGGGGCCGTATCAATGACATCAAAAGCCTGGCAGAAACACTGAACAGAAAGGAAACGACTCACCTCTGGAGACTCAAGGAAGAACCACGCCGCCATGGAGCCCAAGTTGCATGTGTTCCCCATGTTCTTCTACGTTCTGCTCCACTACAAACACCAATGCCAGAAAAGACGACCACGGTGAGTACTGCTGCCTAGCACACGGGGGGAAGAGATTGACACACACACGCAACACGCAACACACCCACCCCCAACACCATACACACAAGCAGATGCAGTAACATTACATATTCACCCTTCAGGAATAATGCAAGGACAACTACTATAGAGTAAAAAGAGTGTAATAAGATAAATATAGTAGTAATACGTGCATCCAAATCAAAAAGTATATACATATTCACAAATCAAGGGACACCTGCCCAGTCCTCAATATCCGTGGGCCACAAGGCCACATTACAAAATCCAAGGATCCACCTCACTCCTGAAACAACACAGAGAGAACACTGCAGGGGCATCAGGTCGAAAGTAGCTAGGGACCTCAAGGGGGCAGAGAATGGGGGGGCACCTCAGCCGGAAGATGGTACAAAGCCACTGGTCCTGGAGGGGGCAACATGCCCCTTACTCTGCCCTGGGGAGTGCTAGGACACAGTCTCTCAAGTGGGTGACTTGCCCACTGACTTGTCCTGGGGAGTGCAAGACCACAGTCTCTCAAGTGGGTGACTTGCCCACATGCTCTGGAGGGGGCAACATGCCCATTACTCTGTCCTTGGTAGTACAAGGCCAAAGTCTCTCATGTGGGTGACTTGCCCACATGCTCTGGAGGGAGCAATATGCCCATTACTCTGTCCTGGGGAGTGCAAGGCCACAGTGTAAAGAAATGGCTCCCTGTTGCAGTTACCCCCCACTTTTTGCCTGATACTGATGCTGACTTGACTGAGAAGTGTGCTGGGACCCTGCTAACCAGGCCCCAGCACCAGTGTTCTTTCATCTAAAATGTACAGTTGTTTCCACAATTGGCACAACCCTGGCACCCAGGTAAGTCCCTTGTAACTGGTACCCCTGGTACCAAGGGCCCTGATGCCAGGGAAGGTCTCTAAGGGCTGCAGCATATCTTATGCCACCCTGGGGACCCCTCACTCAGCACAGACACACTGCTTGCCAGCTTGTGTGTGCTGATGAGAACAAAACGAGTAAGTCGACATGGCACTCCCCTCAGGGTGCCATGCCAACCTCACACTGCCTATGCAGTATAGATAAGTCACCCCTCTAGTAGGCCTTACAGCCCTAAGGCAGGGTGCACTATACCATAGGTGAGGGCACCAGTGCATGAGCACTATGCCCCTACAGTGTCTAAGCAAAACCTTAGACATTGTAAGTGCAGGGTAGCCATAAGAGAATATGGTCTGGGAGTCTGTCAAAAACGAACTCCACAGCTCCATAATGGCTACACTGAATACTGGGAAGTTCGGTATCAAACTTCTCAGAATAATAAACCCACACTGATGCCAGTGTTGGATTTATTAAAAAAATGCACACAGAGGGCATCTTAGAGATGCCCCCTGTATTTTACCCAATTGTTCAGTGTAGGCTGACTGGTTCCAGCAGCCTGCCACAACCGAGACATGTTGCTGGCCCCATGGGGAGAGTGCCGTTGTCACTCGGAGGCCAGTAACAAAGCCTGCACTAAGTGGAGATGCTTACACCTCCCCCAGGCAGGAGCTGTCACACCTGGCGGTGAGCCTCAAAGGCTCACCCCTTTGTGCCAGCACCGCAGGACACTCCAGCTAGTGGAGTTGCCCGCCCCCTTCGGCCACGGCCCCCACTTTTGGCGGCAAGGCCGGAGAAAATAATGAGAATAACAAGGAGGAGTCACTGGCCAGTCAGGACAGCCCCTAAGGTGTCCTGAGCTGAAGTGACTCCAACTTTTAGAAATCCTCCATCTTGCAGATGGAGGATTCCCCAATAGGATTAGGGATGTGACCCCTCTCCTTGGGAGGAGGCACAAAGAGGGTGTACCCACCCTCAGGGCTAGTAGCCATTGGCTACTAACCCCCCAGACCTAAACACGCCCTTAAATTTAGTATTTAAGGGCTTCCCTGAACCTAAGAATTTAGATTCCTGAAACTACAAGAAGAAGAAGACTGCCGAGCTGAAAAACCCCTGCAGAGGAAGACCAGAAGACACCAACTGCTTTGGCCCCAGTCCTACCGGCCTGTCTCCTGCCTTCCAAAGAACCCTGCTCCAGCGACGCTTTCCAAGGGACCAGCGACCTCTGAATCCTGAGGACTGCCCGACTTCAAGAACGACAAGAAACTCCCGAGGACAGTGGCACTGCTCCAAAAGAACTGCAACTTTGTTTCAAGGAGCAGACTTAAAGACCCCTGCAACTCCCCGCAAGAAGCGTGAGACTTGCAACACTGCACCCGGCGACCCCGACTCGACTGGTGGAGAACCAACACCTCAGGGAGGACCCTCCGGCGACTCCGAGACCGTGAGTAACCAAAGTTGTCCCCCCTGAGCCCCTACAGCGACGCCTGCAGAGGGAATCCCGAGGCTCCCCCTGACCGCGACTGCCTGAACTCCATTTCCCGACGGCTGGAAAAGACTCTGCACCCGCAGCCCCCAGCACCGACAGGAACGGAACTCCTGTGCAGGAGTGACCCCCAGGAGGCCCTCTCCCTTGCCCAGGTGGTGGCTACCCCGAGGAGCCCCCCCCCCTTGCCTGCCTCCAACGCTGAAGAGATCCCTTGATCACTCATTGATTTACATTGAAAACCCGACGCTTGTTTCTACACTGCACCCGGCCGCCCCAGTGCCGCTCAGGGTGTACTTTTTGTGTGAACTTGTGTCCCCCCCGGTGCCCTACAAAACCCCCCTGGTCTGCCCTCCGAAGACGCGGGTACTTACCTGCTAGCAGACCGGAACCGGGGCACCCCCTTCTCTCCATTGAAGCCTACGCGTTTTGGGCACCTCTTTGACCTCTGCACCTGACCGGCCCTGAGCTGCTGGTGTGGTAACTTTGGGGTTGCTCTGAACCCCCAACGGTGGGCTACCTTGGACCCAAACCTGAGACTTGTAAGTGATTTACTTACCTGACAAAACTAACAAAAACTTACCTCCCCCAGGAACTGTGAAAATTGCACTGTGTCCACTTTTAAAACAGCTTATTTTGTTTTATGTAAAAAGTATACATGCTAGTGTAATGATTTAAAGTTCCTGAAGTACTTACCTGCAATACCTTTCAAATGAGATATTACATGTAGAATTTGAACCTGTGGTTCTTAAAATAAACTAAGAAAATATATTTTTCTATAACAAAACCTATTGGCTGGATTTGTCTCTAAGTGTGTGTTCCTCATTTATTGCCTGTGTGTATGTACAACAAATGCTTAACACTACTCCTTTGATAAGCCTACTGCTCGACCACACTACCACAAAATAGAGCATTAGTATTATCTCTTTTTGCCACTATCTTACCTCTAAGGGGAACCCTTGGACTCTGTGCATACTATTCCTTACTTTGAAATAGTGCATACAGAGCCAACTTCCTACACACAGGCCCTCATTCTGACCCTGGCGGTCGGCGGAGAGACGGCGGTCGGACCGCGAACAGACCGGCGGTATTAAAAATGGCATTCTGACCGCGGCGGTCCCCGCCGCGACCGACCGCTACTTCTCCACTCCGACCGCCACGGCGGTCATGACCGCGGGGCTGGAGTTTGCGCACTCCGGCCCGGCGGTCGTCCCAAGACCGCCAAGGGTATTATGACCCTGCCTACCGCCGCGGTTTCTTGCGGGCGGGAACCGCCGTGCGAACCATGGCGGTAAGCACTATCGGGGCCAGGGAATTCCTTCCCTGGCACTGATAGGGGTCTCCCCCACCCCCCACTACCCACCCGAGTCCTCCCCCCACACCCTCCACCCCCCTGCCACCCCCCAGAGGTGGTACGAACCCCCTCCCCACCCCCACCCCGACATGCACATACATGTACCCCGACATGCACACACCCCCAACATGCACATATACACACCCCCTACACACACATACACAACGGGGACACATACCCGCACACATACATGCCGACATGCGCACCTGCCGAACAGCACACATTACCCATAGACACAGCAGCACCCCCCGCCCGCATACACGCACTCACACACCCCCTCTACACACTCACACGCACACCCCCATGCACGCCCACATCACACAACACCCCCCCACCCCCTCCCCTCACGGACGATCAACTTACCTTGTGCGTTGGTCCTCCGGGAGGCGACGGGAGCCATAGGGACGTGACCGCCAACAGAAGACCGCCAACAGAAGACCGCCACACGGAAATGTGGGTCGTAATTCTGTGGGCGGTGTTCTGCTGGCGTGGCGGTGGAGGTTGACCAGTCTCCACTTTCCCGCCGACCGCCAGTGTGGCTGCTGGCGGTTTTCCGGCTCTACGCTGCCCAGGGCCCATCCACCAACCCCCCTACATAAGACCTTCACTAACAGCACTCCATGCACTCACGTCCCATGCATCGTACTCACGGTGTACTCACCTGTTGGTCTGGAGGCCCATACAGCAGTCGGTACTTGGGTAGGACCTCATCCACCAGTGGCTCAAACTCCGCAAAGGTGAAGGCAGAGGCCCTTTCCCCAGTAACACGAGCCATGGTCGGTTCCAGACACAGGTCACAGCAGCACTTTCAGTGTAGGTCCTCTCCTGTTGAAGGTCAGGTAGCAAGTGAGTGCACAGATACATAATGGTGGTTACGTCCACGGCGGTGCGTACCGTCACCACCGGCGTACATCACCATTGGCCAATGGACCCCATTGGGCCCAATGATAACCAATGAGGAGTTGCACGGCGGTTCTCCCGCAACTGTGCTCAATGTCAGCGGAATTACCTCATTTCCACCTGTCCCTCCATACAGGACAGGCGGACACAATTTAAGGGGGGGTGCAGGCCATGGATCCTAACTGCGTCACAGTACACAAATGCACTATTTGGACATCACCAACAAAATAATGTTACAATCACAATATGCATTGAACTGTAGTGGTTGGAATGTAGAGATAATGACCAGCTCCTCACTCTTTTGCCCCATAGATTGCAACCGCTGCGGATTAATAGGAGGTGGAGACATCCCCCAGTGTACAGAACCCTGGTAAACTTGGCAACAATGTAGGACAGGCACACTCTCCTCACCTATAGACTTGACAGGGCCACAATCACAGAGCTATGTGCCCAATTGGAGCCTGACCTAATATCTGCTCTCCGTCACCCCACCGGGATCCCCACTCTTGTGCAAGTCTTATCAGTGCTCCATTTCCTGGCAAATGGCTCTTTCCAAGTGACAGTGGGCTTGGCAGCAGGAATGTCACAGCCAATGCTCTAAATAGTGCTGACCAGAATGTTGTCTGCCCCGATTAAACACATGTGCAGCTACATAATTTTCCCCAGGTGGAAGATTTGGCCACAGTGAAAGCTGACTTCTATGCAATGGGATATATCCCCAACATCATTGGGGCAATAGATGGAACACATAATGCATTTGTCCCCCTCCTTGCGAAATGAACAGGTGTACAGAAATTGAAAGAGGTTTCACTCCATGAATGTCCAGATGGTGTGCCTGGCGGACCAGTCAATCTCCCACATCAATGCAAAGTATCCTGGGTCTGTGCATGATACCTTTATCCTGAGGAATAGCAGCACCCCAAATGTGATGGCCCAACTCTAGAGGCACAGGGTGTGGCTAATAGGTGAGCCCTGGTTCCCACCCAGTGGATGTTCGTGTATGGGTATGGTGTGGCCCTAAGGATGAGTTTGTGGCTGACAGTTGTCCTTCGATATTTGCAGGTGACTCTGGTTACCCCAACCTCTCATGGCTACTGACCCCTGGGAGGAATGCCAGGACAAGTGCAGAGGAACGTTACAATGAGTCACATGGGCGAACAAGAAGGATTATAGAGATGACCTTTGGTCTCCTGAAGGCCAGGTTTCGTTGCCTCCATGTAACAGGTGGATCCCTGTACTACTCACCCAAGAAGGTCTGCCAGATCATCGTGGCATGCTGTATGTTGCACAACCTTGCCTTGCGTCGCCGGGTGCCTTTTCTGCAGGAGGAGGAGGCTGGAGATGGCTGTGTGGCAGCAGTGGATCCAGTGGACAGTGAAGATGAGGAGGCAGAGGATGAGGACAACAGAAGTGCAATTATTCGTCAATACTTCCAATGACACACAGGTAAGATAGTGTTAATACACATAGAATTAACAGTTTGATGTGTGACATTGTCACTGGCAGGCTGTGTATTCCTACTTCTATGCCCACTCACTGTACCCTTTGGCATCTCTTTTTGCAGATGTTGGTGCCCCACTATTGCTCCTGGTGTGTTCAGTACAGCCAACTACAGGTATTTGCAATATAAAAATTACTGTACAGTTGAATTGCAATGTTCGAACTTGGTTAAACAAATACATCTTGAAAACATTTGACATACACCATCATTGTATTTTATCAAAGTGTGTTTATTGCAGTGCTCTGAAGAAGAGGGGGTAGTGGAATGGGCTGGGGTGATGATGAGGAAAGTCCAGGTTAGAGTCCAGTCTATTTGTATTACAGGTCATTGTCCAAGGGGGCATAGGAAGGGGAGCAATGGCAGTTCAAGGTAGAAAGGGTGACAGAGTGGGACACAAGGGTGACAATCAGGAGAGTCTCATTTCCTGGCGAGTCCTGGCAATAGTTTCTGGCTTCTGCCTTGATCGCAGGGAATGTTTGCTGGGTGGTTCTCCTTCTGCAGGGAGAGGGGTGCTGGTGGCCTGTTGGTCCTGTGGCAGGGCCTCCTGTCTCCTAGCGGCAGCGGAGGTGGAGGGCTGTTCAGTGGTTTGGCTAGTTTCAGGGCCACCGTGGTGTGCCACTGCCTCCCTCATACATAATGTCTGCCAGCACCCCTGCAATGGATACCAGGGTGGTGTTGATGGCCTTCAAGTCCTCCCTGATCCCCAGGTACTGTCCCTCCTGCAGCCGCATGTACTCCTGCAACTTGTCCAGAATCTGGCCCAGCATATCCTGAGAATTTTGGTATGCTCCCAGGATCGCAGTGAGTGCCTCCTGGAGGGTTGGTTCCCTCGGCCTGTCCTTCCCCTGTTGCACAGCAGTCCTCCTAGCTTCCCTGTTGTCCTGTGCCTCCATCCCCTGAACCGTGTGCCCACTGCCACTGACCCCAGGTCCCTGATTGTCCTGTGTTTGTGGGGTGGCTTGAGGTCCCTGTAGTGGTGGACACACTGCTGATTGACATGTCCTGGGGACAGAGGTATGGGCCCGCTGGGTGGGTGCTGTGGTGGTCTTTCCTGAGGGGGAGACTCTGTGGTGGTGTGAGAGTGCGCTTGGGTAACTGACTGTCCGGAGGTCCCAGATGGGCCAGGTTGGTCATCCAGATCCAGGTGACCAGACCTGCTGTCATCACTGTGGGCCTCTTCTGTGGGGGGACTAGATGTTGCTGGCACCTCTTCACCGGTGACATTGACTGGGTTACCTGTGGGGATTTAAATGCAGTGTTATTGTTTCTGTGTGTTTCATATTTTGCATGGGTGTGTTGCCATCTTTGGTTGGATTTGCCTTGGCAGCTTTTCCTTGTGTGAGTTGTTATTTGGTGGGTTAGGTGATTCTCTCTAGTGTGCATGCTGTAGTGATAGGTGTCCATACAGGTCTGTGAGGGGTGTCAATGCATTGGTGTTGCATGCAGGGCTTGGCATTGGGATGAGCGGATTGTGATGGTGGGGTGTGTGAGAGGAGGTGCAGTGATGGGAGTGAGGGTGAGGGTGGGGTATGTAATGGCAAGCAGGCAGGGTGGTGGTAGTAATATGGAATTGACTTACCAGAGTCCAGTCCTCCTGTTACTCCTGCCAGGACCTCAGGATGCATGATTGCCAAGACTTGCTCCTCCCATGTTGTTAGTTGTGGGGGAGGAGGTAGAAGTTCACTGCCAGTCCTCTGGATAGCAAGTTGGTGTCTTGCTGTTATGGAACGTACCTTCCCCCGGAGGTCGTTCCACCTATTCCTGATGTCAATCCTTGTCCTGGGGTACTGCCCCATGGCGTTGATATTGTCCACGTTCCTCCGCCATAGCTCTATCTTCCTAGCAAAGGATATCTGCTGCACCTGTGGTCCAAATAGCTGTGGCTCTACCGGATGATTTCCTCAACCATGATCCTTAGCTCCTCCTCAGAGAACCTGGGGTGTCGTTGTGTTGCCATGAGTGTGGTGTGAGTGGTGTGGGTAAGGGTGTGTAGGGTGATGTGTTGGGGTGTGTGTTGTGATGTGCGTGGGTGGTGTATAGGTGATGGTGGTATGTGTCTCTGGTTGTGTGGGTGCTCTTGCTGTCTCTCTCTGTTGGCAATGGTTTGTAGTGGTAAAGGGTTATGGGTAATGTGGGTGGGTGTTTTGTAATGATGTGGGTGTGTGGGTGTGTGTATAGGTGTCAGGTGGGCGTTATTTAAATTGACCAATGTGGTGTTGTCTTGTATGTGTGTGTGTGTATTTTGAGGGCGGCGCTATGTACTGCCAATGGTTTACCGCCATTGAATGTCCGCCGCAGTGATTCGTGGGTCATAATGTTGTGTGCGTAGTTGTGGGGGCTTGGATACCGCCAGTTTATCACTGACCTTTGGTCTGGCGGACGTGTATGTGTGGCTGTATAGTGACGGATTAGTATGTGTGTGTTATAATATGGTTGGCAGATATCGGCCGCGGCGGTGGTATGTTGGTGGCAGTCGGCATGGTGGTAAGTGGGATTTACCACCAATGTCATAATAAGGGCCATAGTGTCAAACAGCTGATGGGGTTCTACAGGGATATGGGATTACCTTCCTAGAAAGCCTCCAGAAAGGAGGAATTCCAAAAGGTGTAGAGGTCCTGAGCAGAAGCCCATTCTGAGGAGAATGTTGAAAATGAGGGTCCAGAGGATGGCCCCTCATAGGATTTTTTCCCATTAGTGGAGAATGTTACCACTGCGATTGTGCCCCCTGCTAAACCAGGGAGCAGTGTCTCTAACTGTGGCCTGACTGCAGAGGAAAGGAGGGAGGAGAGAGAGTTCCAATTATAAATGGCAAGATAAAAAAATTGAAGCTCAACAGGAGGAGAGGAGGGCAGAGAGAGAAGCCGAAGAAGCTGAAAGAGCCTTGGCTGAAAAGAAACTTTTGTTGGCTCACAAACTGAGTCTCAAGGAGCTGGATACCAAGGCAAGACAGTCTGAGTCTAGCAGTAATGGTGGCAGCGTACATGCAGAGCCTGCTGGAGAAAGAAAGGTTTGTATACCTAAAACTGCTGTGCCCAGTTATGTGGCGAGGGATGACATTGATAAGTGGCTGACTGCTTACGAAGTTGCACTAAGGGCTCATGGGGTTCCTGCAGAGCAATGGGGGGCGGCCTTGTGGTGGTATGTACCAGCTGTGGGGAGGGACACACTTCTTACACTGGATCCTAGGGATCAAAACATATATGCACCCATGAGAGCCGCTTTATTTGCCAAGTTTGGGCTGACTCCTGGGAAATACCGTCAGAGGTTCAGGGACAGCACCAAACTCTCCACACAGACTTGGGTAGACTGTACTGATTTCTCCAATAAAGCACTGAATGGATGGGTGAGTGGCAGCAAAGTAGATGATTACACAGGGTTATTTAATTTAATTCTGAGAGAGCATATGCTCAGTCTTTGTTCTAAAAAGTTGCGCCAGCACTTGGTTGACAGTAAGCTGACTGATCCTAGTAAGCTTGCTGAGTAGGCGGACCTCTGGACTAGTATCAGAGTAACCAAAAAGGTACCTGGGAGTGACCCCAAGAAGGGTGGTTCCGGTTCCCCCAAACAGAGTGAGGGGGAGGTTAGAGATGACCCAGACAAGATTAAGGGGGGAAGAAAGGGTTCCCATGCCCCATCTGAGAAACAGGGTGGTGGTTCTGGTGGGCGGTGGGCCAAAGCATCCCATTCCCAACCCCGCTGCTTTGAGTGTTCCCAGCTAGGACAGAGGAAAGGGGACTCTGTCTGTCCAAAGAAATCACCCCCTGGTGTGACCTCTACAGGGGTGGCTAATGTGGCCTTAGGGGAAAGTAGTCTCCAGGGGCAGGTTGTAGACCATGCCTTCATCTCATGGTTGGGAGGTGGACTCAGAGGGTAAACTGGTGATCCTTGAAGGTGGGAGTCATTACTTCCACCAGGTGGGAGTGAATGGGGTCCCAGTCACCACTCTGAGAGACCCAGGGGCTAGTCTTACCATGATGGTGGAGAGACTAGTGTTACCAGAGCTGGTGTGTAGAGTGACTCCAGCCTTTGGGGAGGGTTTCTTCCACCCCATGGCCCTGGTGTCCCTAGAGTGGGGCGGGGAGGTGACCCAGAGACAGGTCATAGCTAGTCCCCAGCTGCCCATTGACTGTATTCTGGGGAATGAGTTACCCCTAGTCTCAGGAGGACTGAGAGGGTTGACCCCTAAGGGCGCCCTGACAGTTCGGCTGTCTGTCAGTACCACTCCTCAGAGGAGGGTACGTGAGCCCAGATGTGGAGGCAAGGTGAGGAAGGACTCACCCTTGTCCTCTGTTCAGCCTCAGGGTACGGACCCTGGGCTAAATGACCAGTATCTGGGACCCACACCTGAACTGGTAAGAATGGAGAAGGGGTACAAGACCCCTGGGGCTACTGTCCCCAATTCTGAGATGCTTCAGGAGCCCCTTGGGAGTTCCCTACCAGCCCCTCAGCTGGAGGAGAAGCTCATCCAAAGGCTACGCTCAGGGTCTCCACTTAGCAGTGGATGGTCTGGGCGCTGGCTCTTGACACTGAAGGCTGTCAGTGGCATGTGTTGGTTTCTGTCCTTGTGGACAGAGTTTGGGGACAGAAGTCAGACCCAAGGAATGGAATGGGCCACATCATTTTGTTGGCCATGGTGGTACTGTCTGCATAGTGGAATGCATCTGTGAGCAAATTAAAGTTAGGAGCCTCACAGATGGGGTCCTCAGGTGATGAGAAGGGTTCCCCATGGGTCAGTTCAGTGGCCCCAGAGAGTATAGACAGAGGAGCCTCACTGAGTTAGAAAGGCGTAGAACTGGCAACTGCCCCTGCAGTAGTGGGCCATTGCCCATGTTCTATTGCCTTAAGCAGGGAAGTCCATCAAAGTGTTGATTAGTCTACCCTGGCTTTAGGCCAGAAAGGGGATATGTTGGAAATGGCCTTTCTTCATAGTCATCCCCAAACATTTTGCCTTCCTCTTTTTCTGACCTCATTTGTGCTGGCTTTAGGACTGCTAATAAGTGCTAAAGTGCATATGCTCACTCCTTAAAACATGGTGACATTGGCTCATACCCAATTGGCTTATTTAATTAACTTGTAAGTCCCTAGTGAAGTGCATTACATGTGCCCAGGGCCTGTAAATTAAATGCTACTAGTGGGCTGCAGCACTAGTTGTGCCACCCACATAAGTACTCCCTAACCATGTCTCCGGCCTACCTCTGCAGTGCCTGTGTGTGCAGTTTCACTGCCACTTCGACTTGGCATTTAAAAGTACTAGCCAAGCCTTAAACTCCCATTTTTCTACATAGAAGTCACCCCTAAGGTAGGCCCTATGTAGCCAATAGTACAGGGTGCTATGTAGGTAAAAGGCAGGACATGAACATGTGCATTCTATCTGCCCTGGCAGTGTGAAACTCCTAAATTCGTTTTTACACTGCTGTGAGGCTTGCTCCTTTCATAGGATAGCATGGGGGCTACCCTCATATACTGTTTGAGTGGTAGATCCTGATCTGAAAGGAGTAGCCAGGTCATATTTAGTATGGCCAGAATGGTGATAAGAAAACCTACTTAATGGTGAAGTTGGATTTTATATTACTATTTTAGAAATGCTACTTTTAGAAAGTAAGCATTTCTCTACACTTAAAATCTTCTGTGCCTTCCAATCCATGTCTGTCTAGGTTTAGTTGACAGCCTGCACAGTGGTGACGAACCGGAATGACGCAGCCCGACTTCGCAACGAGAAGATCTACGCAGCCCCAGCGTAGCGACCGGAAATTCAACGCACGGCCCACTGGATCGACACGAGGACGAGCCAGAATGACGCAGCATGACTTCCAGAAAGGAATCGACGCAGCACCTGCCGTGGGGTTGAAATTTCCACGCAACGCCCACCGGATCAACGCAGCCCCTGTGACTTTGTCCTGTCAGTGCCGGAAATCCACGCATCGTCCCCAGCGCGTCCGAAAACCCTCCAACCCAAAGAGGATCCACGACCGAGCGCCGGAACCTCCATGTTTTCCATGCATCTCCTCATCTGCGGTTCTTTGCAGAGGTTTTGAACGCGAACCAGGTACTTTGTGCTTGAAAGAGACATTTATTGCTTTTAATAGACTAAAGACACTTTGGGGGTCATTCCGACCCCGGCGGTCAAGGACCGCCGGGGCCGGGGTCGGCGGGAGCACCGCCAACAGGCTGGCGGTGCTCCGCAGGGCATTCTGACCGCGGCGGTATGGCCGCGGTCAGAACAGGAAAACCGGCGGTGTCCCGACGGTTTTCCGCTGCCCTGAGGAATCCCCCATGGCGGCGCAGCTTGCTGCGCCGCCATGGGGGATTCCGACCCCCTCACCGCCAGCCTGTTCCTGGCGGTTCCGACCTGGCGGTGAGGGGTGTCGTGGGGCCCCTGGGGGGCCCCTGCAGTGCCCATGCCAGTGGCATGGGCACTGCAGGGGCCCCCGTAAGAGGGCCCCACTTTGAATTTCAGTGTCTGCTTAGCAGACACTGAAATTCACGACGGGTGCTACTGCACCCGTCGCACCCTTCCCACTCCGCCGGCTCCATTCGGAGCCGGCTTCCTCGTGGGAAGGGGTTTCCCGCTGGGCTGGCGGGCGGCCTTCTGGCGGTCGCCCGCCAGCCAGCCCAGCGGGAAAGTCAGAATGGCCTCCGCGGTCTCTCGACCGCGGAGCGGCCATATGTTGGTTCCCGCCAGGCGGGCGGCAATCGCCGCCCGCCGGCCTCAGAATGAGGCCCTTTATATCACTTTTACAGTGATATGTCAACATATACTTATTGCATTTGAATCGTTTTGACCTGCATCTTATCAGATGCAAATTATGTATTTTTCTAAACACTGTGGGGGTGATTCTGAGCGGGAACCGCCAGAAGACCGTACTGCGGTCAAAAGACCGCGGCGGTCATTCAGGGTTTCCCACTGGGCTGGCGGGCGACCGCCAAAAGGCCGCCCGCCAGCCCAGCGGGAAACACCCTTCCACGAGGAAGCCGGCTCCGAATGGAGCCGGCGGAGTGGAAGGGGTGCGACGGGTGCAGTAGCACCCGTCGCGAATTTCAGTGTCTGCTAAGCAGACAAATTCTAAGTGGGGCCCTCTTACGGGGGCCCCTGCAGTGCCCATGCCAGTGGCATGGGCACTGCAGGGGCCCCCGTAAGAGGGCCCCACTTTGAATTTCAGTGTCTGCTTAGCAGACACTGAAATTCACGACGGGTGCTACTGCACCCGTCGCACCCTTCCCACTCCGCCGGCTCCATTCGGAGCCGGCTTCCTCGTGGGAAGGGGTTTCCCGCTGGGCTGGCGGGCGGCCTTCTGGCGGTCGCCCGCCAGCCAGCCCAGCGGGAAAGTCAGAATGGCCTCCGCGGTCTCTCGACCGCGGAGCGGCCATATGTTGGTTCCCGCCAGGCGGGCGGCAATCGCCGCCCGCCGGCCTCAGAATGAGGCCCTTTATATCACTTTTACAGTGATATGTCAACATATACTTATTGCATTTGAATCGTTTTGACCTGCATCTTATCAGATGCAAATTATGTATTTTTCTAAACACTGTGGGGGTGATTCTGAGCGGGAACCGCCAGAAGACCGTACTGCGGTCAAAAGACCGCGGCGGTCATTCAGGGTTTCCCACTGGGCTGGCGGGCGACCGCCAAAAGGCCGCCCGCCAGCCCAGCGGGAAACACCCTTCCACGAGGAAGCCGGCTCCGAATGGAGCCGGCGGAGTGGAAGGGGTGCGACGGGTGCAGTAGCACCCGTCGCGAATTTCAGTGTCTGCTAAGCAGACAAATTCTAAGTGGGGCCCTCTTACGGGGGCCCCTGCAGTGCCCATGCCATTAGCATGGGCACTGCAGGGGCCCCCAGGGGCCCCACGACACCCCATACCGCCATCCTGTTCCTGGCGGTATGGGGGTCGGAATCCCCATGGCAGTTCCCCTGGGCGGAGGAAAGCCGGCGGGAGACCGCCGACTTTCCGTTTCTTGCCGCGGCTGTACCGCCGCGGTCAGAATGCCCAAAGGAGCACCGCCAGCCTGTTGGCGGTGCTCCCGCGGACCACGGCCCTGGCGGTTTTTACCGCCAGGGTCAGAATGACCGCCTGTGTGTTTTTTTTGTGGTGTTATACTTTGTTGTTGCATAATTTATTGCACAAATACTTTACACATTGCCTTCTAGGTTAAGCCTGTCTGCTCAGTGCTGAGCGACCAGAGGGTGGGCACAGGATAATTTGGATTGTGTGTGACTTACCCTGACCAGAGTGAGGGTCCTTGCTTGGACAGGGGGTAACCTGACTGCCAAACAAAGACCCCATTTCTAACAATATTCATGCTCTGTCTCTGTGCTGGTGCAGTGAGTGCTGCCTAGTGCCAACAGAGGTACCCTTGCACAATGGCCTGTGTTACAGCCAGGATTATTTTTGTGTAGGAGCAGACATCTTCCTGCACAAAAATAATCCCCTGAGGTTTCTTTCTCTATGTATGCTGAAAAATGCAGCACATGTAGAAAGAGGATAGAATGAGTAGAAATAACTATGTCTCCCATGGGAAAGTGTACCATTTTGACACAATTCCAGGTTAGTAGTCTTAATAAACCTGTGAATGCAGCAAAATCATGGGTGGATGGATGGGAACACCCGCACTCCACCCATGGAACACCTTCCCAAGGTGCACAGCAAGGCAAGGCAGTGATCTGGCTGCATTGCAGTATTGCAAGCAAGGTGGCTTTGCATCGCTTAGTAAATCTCTCTGAAGCCCTTGAGTTGCCTTACACCACATTGGGTGATGCAATGGCAATGCAAGGGCTTTGCAAATATGGCCCTAAATGTGGGGTGTTGATCTCTGTTTAAATTATTGAATGTTGCATTGAAAACTGATAATGAAAAAAACTACTATTTTAGCTTCAACTACACATCAACAGTTTAAAAAGAATACTAGAACTGATTTATTAGGATTTCCACAGAAAATAATGACCATGACAGCCACAAAGTACAGTTTGGGACATTGATTTTAGAACACAATAGGAGGACCTCTCCTACTTTGGCAATTACATTGGTGCAAAAGATTACAGCTAATTGCAACTATAAAATCATCTCACCTCTTGCTTCACTTGTATCTACAAGGATAAAAATCCTATCTTAAACCATTGTGCCACAAGTGACCAGTAAAAACTAAAATAACATATCTAATGAGTATATGATAAACATTTTATGTTTTTTTCAACAATGCACCCTGATTATGATAATAACAAAGGTGAACCATGGTCTTCTGCATCTGGCATGATGATTTGCAGAAGTTTAAGCCATCTTCAACTGGTTCTTAACTACGCATAACAAATAAATAAACCAGGAAATTCTAATCCAACAGAAGCAATGGTAGTTTCCACACTTCAACAAAGCAGCAGACAGACCCACAATCCCCCACTACAATTGTGGAGATCCACAGTAGGCCATGGTAAAGGGCAATGGGACAAGACCAAAAAAAGAGACAATGGATATTGCCACATACGTTTGCACATCTGGTCTTAGTCTGCACTACAAGAGCAGTAATATCTAAAAGGTTAAGAAGATCTTTATATTGACTGTAGTGTGAGTGCTGACTTTTTAAGATACTGTCTATGATATACCTGCTTTCCACTATATAATTATAAACATGATCTTTCTTCTGAGCTGAAACACAATTAAGTTTCATATAGTAACACTGAATCTAAATCACGGTTACAAGTGGACCCCTTCATTATTAGGAAAAGCATTTCATGCATGGTTTATGTTTAAATGGCAAATGAATAATTAAAACATTCATTAGCATTGTGTCAGAAATTGGGTTGTAGGTTGACTGAGATGTCAGGATGAGGTACAAGTCAACACTAAATTAACTTGTGCTCAACACTCTGGTAGCTTGCCACAGAGCAGTCAGGCTTAACTTTGAGACAATGTGTAAAGTATTTGTGCAAGCAGCAATTACGTGAAAATACCACTTGAAAAGGATCCCACACCAAATTATAAAGATTACGTTATTTTAATAAACAAAACAAGACCAAAACAGTAATAATCCAATACGTCGAAGCAGAGATATGAATGTTTTAACAGTTCAGGTAACACTTGGAGGCACTCTGGGGTGGTGGGTTCAGAGTTGCAGGTCCAGTTCTTCTCACCCAGGCAAGAGGGCAGCAGGTCAGTACAGAAGGGTAGCAGTCCTTCAGTGCAGTAGTCTCTTATTAGATGTAATAAGACAACTCCAATGCTAGCCTAAGGGAGAGATGGGTTTTGCAGTAGTATAAAATTAATTTATGGGTATTTCACTACCAGGACATGTACAACTAAAAAGTGCATGTCCAGCTTTTTAATTACACTGCACCCTGCCCACTGGGCTGTCCAGGGCCTACCCTAAGGGTGAGATATGTATTAAAAATGAAGATTTGGGCCTGGCAATGGGTTTATTTTGCCAGGTCAAAAAGCAGTTAATAAAGTCACAATCTCTTCACTTTCAGGTAATGGTACAGGGCAAACCACATCCAGGCTTATCCACATTCTGTCAAAACTCCATGAGTTTAATTTTGATGTTGTGTTTATTTCAGGCAGCAAAAACACAAGGGCTGACTGTTTATCATGGTTAACTACGGAGTACCATGACAAAAAGGACATAAAGAAAGATACCACAGTTTCAGAAGTTCTTGAGTTCAATGAGGTTCAGATTTCAGAGGATGAACAGCTTAAGGGAATTTTGGAGACCGTGGTCTTGACACAATTAAGGTGCGTATTGTCAAGAAATGGTCATGTGCAGTATCGCTTTTTTAAACAATTACACATTTTCTGGAAAGTGAATAATGAGCTTACCAATGCGACAGATTTTGTCCTGAGGGCGGATGTTGGACCTGTCTTTTTTTGCAAGGTCATCTCGAACTTGTTGCCTTCTTCCTCCTATTTTTTTTTACCAGTTTTTGTTGGCTTTAGGACTCTGGGCACTTTACCACTGCTAACCAGAGCTAACATGCATATGCTCTATGTCTAAACTGTATTGGTGATTGGTTTATCCTTGATTGGCATATCTGATTTACTAGTAAGTCCCTAGTAAATTGCACTAGAGGTGCCCAGGGCCTGTAAATCAAATGCTACTAGTGGGCCTGCAGCACTGATTGTCCCACCCACATGAGTAGCACTGTAAACATGGCTCAGACCTGCAACTTCAGTGTCTGTGTGTGTAGTTTTAAACTGCCAATTCAACCTGGCAAGTGTACCCACTTGCCAGGCCCAAACCTTCCCTTTCTGTACATACAAGGTACCTCTAGGGTAGGCCCTAGGTAGCCCCATGGGCAGGGTGCAGTGTATGTTAAAGGTAGGATATGTACTGATGTGTTTTAAAAGTCTTGACAGTGAAATTCTGCCAAATTCAGTTTTCACTGTTGCAAGGCCTATCTCTCTCATAGGTTAACATGGGGACTGCCCTTTAATATCTTTTAAGTTCAGATTCCCATTGGGAGCAGATAGGGATGTGGAGTTTGGGGTCTCTGAACTCACAATTGAAAAATACATATTTTGGTAAAGTTGTTTTTTAGATTGTCAGTTTGAAAATGTCACTTTTAGAAAGCGGGCACTTTCTTGCTTAACCATTCTGTGCCTCTGCCTGTTTGTGTATTCCACGTCTGGGTCAGACTGATAGTTGGGCTGTTGTGAATTTCATCTAGACAGTAACACAAAGTGAGCAGGGGTGTAGACTGCATATCCTGATGAGACTCCTTGGCTGATGTGGGGTGGGAGGAGCTGACACTTACACCTGGAAGGGCTGTGCCTGCCCTCACACAATGCAGTCTCCAACCCCCTGGTGTGTGTCTGGGGCCATGCCTGGGCAAGGCAGGACCTTGTCAACAACAGAGATTTTCCCTTGAAGTTTGCCTATTTCATAGGCAGAAAGAGGTATAAGTAGTGGAGGCAAAACCCCAGATTTTTAGATTACTTCTGGACTCAAGGGGAACCTCTACCAAGGAGAAGAATTAAAGAGCTGGAGGAGGCTTACTGCCCCTTTGTCTGTGACTGTGCTTTGCTGGGTTGGCCTGCAATTGCTGCTTCTGCCTGAAAGAGGACAAAGTCTGGACTTTGTAGCATATTTCTCCTTTTGAAATATCTCCAAGGGCTTGGATTGAGGTTGGCTCCTGTTTTGAAGTCTCAGGGCCATCAAAGACTTCATCTGCCAGCACCTGGACTCTCTGCTGAGACTCCTTATCCAGTCCCTATGCCCTTGAGAGGTGAAGCTGGTGGAATCAAGGCAAAATCCATACACAGGAGCCATGCAGGAAATAATTTGACGTACCACCTGCAATGCGGCTGTGAAAACGATGCACCACCTGCATCGCGGCTAAGAAATTGACACACCACCTGCACCGTGGCTGGAAAATCGAGACATCTCCTGCATCACAGCTGGAGAAACGATGCATCACCCGGTTACATCTGCTGAAATCAACGCAAGCCCCTATGCAACACGTTCCTCATCACCTTGCGGCCAGAGTTCGCAAGCATCGTCCCTGGGAGTCAAAATCAACATGAATCTGACCAGACTCGAGGTGCCCATCTGGAAATCGACGCATCGCTTGCTTGCAGAGAGAAAAAACACGCATCGCCTACCTGACTGAAGAAACAGCACACGGCCTCACTTGTGAGTAAGGAATCTACGCATCGCCATCTTTTCCGACGCACACTCTCCCGTGTGGCTTTATTTTTTACAAAAACCAGGTACTTTGTGTAACATCAACGCATCCATTGTTTTCTATGGAGTAAGACTCTTTTTACTTTAAAAATTCATATCTTCACTTGTGTATGTTGGATTTTTGTCCTTTTGGTCCTGTTTGATTTAGATAAATATTGGCTATTTTTTTAAACTGGTGTGGTGTCCATTTTGTAGGATTTTCACTGTGTTACCTTGTATGTTGGTACAAATATTTTACACATTGCCTCTGACATAATCCTGACTACTTGTGCTAGGCTAAAAAAAAGGGGTTAAGAAGGGGTTATCCTAGGTGTGTATCTCCCTTACCATGGCTACAGTAGGGTCCCTGCTTGGACAGAGTACATACTGACTGCCAACCAGAGCCCCCCTTTCTAACAGGGGACGAGTCTGTTCCACTAGAAAATGTCTAAGATTAGTAGGGCACATAACCAGACATTTGGGTGCAACAACTGCAAGAAAGTTAGATTTTAGTTGTCATATTTGGATGACATGATTGACAATGTTATAAGTAATGCTTAGGCCATATTTATGAGATTGTGATGCAGCAAGTCACTTTGCAACACTGTGTGACAGGGAAAGGGCAGGAAGTTGCCCTCATTAAAATAATGAATGAATTAATTCATTACATTATATTGCGTGATTACTTAAAATCATTACAAATTTGTTGAATTCGAGATAAAAGCATGTGATAAGTGCCATTGAACATTACAATCTGTAATACATAATAGCACATAAGAGGCAGTACATTTTCCATTGAAAAACACAGGATGGTTCAGAGTAGATGTTTCCAGAAGCAGATTCGCAAAGGAGTTCAGATTGTACCACAGGCTGTTGGGGAGGGTCCAGTATTATGGGTCGGTGTGGGGTTATGTGCAAGCTGGATTGTTAAAATCAATTAATTCACGATGGCAGATAAAAACAATATATTTTTATGGCGGGTTTTCAGTACAACAGGCTGAACGGCAGTGTATGAATAATCCTGAATTAAAGTTAGCCGGTAATTTCAATTAGTTCTCCTGGAGTAACCAGTGTTCCGGGGGTAAGGCTAGGTTTGTTGTGCGATTTACTGCTCCTTATTAAGGGACTGGGCAGTGGCCGGTGGTTGATCTACTTTTTTCAGCAACTTGTCTTTCAACAGTGACCAAGCCAGTTGCATAAATTTCCCAAACACGGCCATATCTGCCACAGTTTCCAGAGTGTATAGGAGGTGCAAAGCCTCTTTGTCAGATCGAATGTCGTGGTGTAAAAATATTGGCCTCAGTAGGTGCGACGAGCGTGGTGAAGAGCGGGGCAACAAAGGAATATGTGAGCCAGTAATTCCCTTTTATAATCGCACAATCTACAGTGGGTAATGTTTTCAATTGATTTCCAAACTGTTTAGTTTTCAAATTGGGAGTGGCACCAGTCTTTCCCGTCTTATCTGATCTCGGGAGCGTTTTCCCACGCCTGATAAAGATGAGGCTTGCGTGTGTGGTTTAACGGAGGTGTTGTTGGGGAATCATGTCTTTGTACGGAGGACTTCCATGTCCTACGTGCATAAGCGTAGGTGCAATTGCTTTTTTATTGCTGATTTAATGACTGTGTAATTAATGACATTTGTATCTCAGTTCTCCACAGTAACTTGCAGGCTTTCCCTCACAGCAGTGAGATTTCTGGACCAGGGAGTATTCTCTTTTGTGAAAATTGTTTTAATTATTGCCTTCTTGGAATTGTCATGTGCAGCAGTAGTCTGGTAAAAATATTTCAAGGTGGCCATGCATTCAAGTTTTTTATTGCCAAAAGGGCAAACTCAGGCCTAATCAGTGTCTTCCTTGTGTGGGAGGGTAGCTGGAACAGTTTTTTAAATCCCATGCAGCCACCAACATGCCGGGAAACACTTGCTAAGGTAGCTGACCAAAGCACCCTCCCTATAGCGCATATATGACCATCCTCTCTTTGGTCTTCATCTTTTGTACATGAAATGTCGGTCTGCCTGTTTCGCTCAGCCGTGTTTCCAGATAGTTGTAGTTTTGTATGCATTCGAGTCTTTGTAACCCCAGCCACCATGTTGTGGCCCTTTTTTCAGAAAGCGTCCAAAAATCACTATTTCTGTTTTGCTTGCATTAGCTATTAGTTTGTTCTTTAGATTGTATATATTCAGGGCCTTGAGGACGTTTTGGAGGCTGACTTTCATGTAGGCTATAGGATGAGATCATCTGCGTACTGCATGAGGTGAATTTTCCTGTCTCCAGTCCTTGGGGTGGCCAAGTTTGTGCACAGGTCAACCATTTATAGGTTAAATAAAAGTGGGGGCAGCATGGAGCCCTGTTTTAACCTTCGAATGGTGGTGATTTTAGCTGTTGCTGTATCCCCCGTAAGCTTGACCCTTACATAAGTCCTGGTGTAAAGCGACGTGATGACGTGCAGTAATTTAGGGCAAATTTTCCACCTCTATAACTTCTGCCAGAGGATGTTCAGGACTACTCCACCAAAGGCTGTGGAGTAGTCGATGAAGAAGTTGAAGACTGGGAGAGATGTGTGGGTTACCGCTTGATGGGCTTAATACGAGATGGCAACAAAGTTGTCCACTGTTGATCCCCCTGCTCGGAATCCTGTTTGTTAGCAAGGTAGCAGCCTGTCAGAGAAAACGCAGTTTGCTGGCACCTACAGTAGTACACTGGCATCAGCATTGCCCTCAATGCCGAGCAGTGCAATTAAGAGATAGTTTCTGGGGTCAGTATTGTCGCCCTTCTTTTTAAAATGGGTTGCAGGAGAAAGCCCCTCCATGAATCCGGAACGTCTGCAAGGAGTCTGCATTTGCCATTCAGTGGGGCTAGCACTGAGGTCCGAAAGTGCGCATCTTCTCTGAATAATGCCCCTTGTAAGCCATTCGAACCAGGAACGCCATCCTTTCTGATCTTCTTCAAGACTCTGCTGACCACAAGTTCATTCAATGCTGCATGTTCCCTATAATACCACTGTTGTGTCAACATTGACTTCCACCTGCCACCCTCCTAGGATCCAAGTTGTTTTGGCAAGGTTTATTATGGGGCTCGTTGTAAAGAACTTTGATATTGCAATTCATTTCCCTGCTGATACCGAGTTCCCTCTGTTGCAGTTCCCATGGCATAGGGTGTTGAGATACTGACAACATTGTTGGAGTTTGTTTGAAATCAAGTCAAAGGTTTTCACCCACTTGGCCTCTTGTGCTTTTCTCTTATGCCCCCAAACAAGGTGCTTATGCTTCTTAGCTGCCATCATTAGCTGCTCCTTTGAAACACTGGATTTCAGTTTCCCGTGTGCCCTCTATTTCACCCTTAAATTCTCTCTGCCTTTTTGATCTCTGGCACAGGACCCAGCATGCGGAATGCCTCCTTTTTGGCTTTCATCAGAGGATTCCCTTGTAGGAGAGCACACAGTGCCAGGGCCAACCCAGACCGTCCATTTATAATGTCTCGTTTTTGATGCCTGGAAGGCCAACCTTGACAGTTTGCCTTCCATCTGTCAATATTCCCTAAGGATGTAGTTGACCATTTGATCTTTCGCAGGAGTTTATAGTGCTCCTCACCATTGGTAGTTTCCAATATGCGTATGGGATCGCAAGTTCTAGTTGATAAATCCAGAATTGAGAGCAAGGTGGCATGATCACTCTCAATTTATTGAATTACTTCATAGCTTGTGATGTGTCCACTTAGACCCAGCTTCAGGAAGACAAAATCAATTGTAGTTAGATTATTGAAAAGGGTGGGTAATTAATCCAAGTTTTGTTCTTTTTTTGGTATAGTATGCTCTGATTCAAGCAGGAAGGTGTTAATTCTCTGGGTTGTTTCACTGAGTGCCCTGGTGCATGTGAAGTCCTCTCTTGGATGGTGCATGTTAAAATCATGTTAATGGGGCCCCTTCCTGCTCAAAAACAATCCCCTGAGGAATTTTACCCTTTCTATGTGTGCTGCAGAATGCCCCGGGCACACACTGTGCACTGTACTAGGGACTTACTAGCAAATCAAATATGCCAATCATGGGTAAACCAATACCAATACAATTTAGACAGAGAGCACTTGCGATTACGCACCAGTCAACAGTGGTAAAGGACCCAGAGTCCTAAAGCCAGCAAAACTGAAATTTAGTACAGGGTCAAAAAAACTGTCCAGAAGCCAAAAAGACAAAGGAAACCATGCAGGAAAAGGCCATTTCCAAAACTAAGTATCAAAGTCATAAAATTGATAGAGATGTGCACATAGTGTCTAGAGAAAATGTGCTAACTAAGCAATTGAAAATTAAGCAATGGTATAATATAGAATTTGGTACTAAACTGGCAAAACCCAAAGTAGGAGATTTTGTTGTGATTAAGATTTCCAACTTTAGAGAAAATGTAGTTCAAAATACATGGTTCCCTGAAGAGTTGTGAACAGGACAAGATCTTTTCTCTTATTAGATGACTAAAAATGGTGGAATCTAAACACAGTAGCTTTGTCTAACACCTGCCAAAGAGTAGAAGAGCTTGATTCACCATCAATTAATTTCAACACCTATTAATGGGTACTTGTGTAACAAACAAGAGTTAGTAAGGGTTACTCTGACTCAGACTCCTGTCCCCCAGGCTTCAAACCTGCCTGTCAAAAGTTAACACTAATGATATTATGAATGTCAGTACTAGAATTATCCAAACATGTTTATTTAGAAGAATACCTTTGCTGATGCTTTTAATTAAATTTTCCAAAATATTTGCACAATCTAACTTTCACCATCTAATGCCAATCAATACCTTATTTAATGTATCCAGGAACATTTTAGGAGCTGTCATCCATGACCTACTGACTGTCCTCCTTGTGCTCAACCCCACCTTGCTGTCCAACACTTCTTTCTGTCAAGATGCTACCACATAGGTGTTGGTCATAATGCAATGTAGATCAACAGACTAAAAGTACATCCATCTTTACAGCATTTTGGATGAATGTTTGTCAGTGAGATTTGACAAGTAGGAAGTCTGCATTTTTGGCCCCGGGGTCACCTGATTCCCAGGGAAACCTGCTTCTCATACATGTTGGAAACTAGTTCCACAAGCAAATCAAAGACTGTGTAACTTATATGCCATGTAGATGTCAAATATTTAGGAAACAGAATAGAAAGACACCTCAATTGCCATAAATCAAGCACTAATTATTCTAATATATAGCAAATCAAAACAATTTGCATTCACAAGTTACTCTATGTTATTTCATATATTAATTAGCTATTAATCACTCCACAAACTGTAAACATGAATATATGACATATAAAAATAAGACACAAAATGAATTGCACAAAAATCAAAGTCAGTAAAAAAATTAGATCATGGTGTCCCATTAGTTACCATAGAGCGATACTGGCTGTGTTGAGGCTACAAGTTACACTTCCCAGATGCCCTTCACCTCCTATGACATCACCAGCTATCTCCAGCATTGTCTAGAACCATTCTGTAGAGCTAAAGCATGTACTGCATATATGAAGAGATACTAGCTGAGTTGAGGGTCTTGGATGGACACCTGAATGGCACAGCGCTGTACTTTAAAGAACAGCCTGAAAACCTGTACTCATTGCGACTTGTTCCTTATGGCTACTATCAGGTGCGGACTGCCTAAGAATTACATTGCAGCACATAGAAAGCCATTAAGGCCCTGATTTATACTTTTGTTTGCACCACATTTGCGTCATTTTGATGCAAAAGTGGTGCAAACGTACAAAATACAATTATATTTTGTAAGTTTGCACCACTTTTGCATCAAAAAATCAGGGCCTAAGTGTCAACATTTACAAAGTGTAACGCTCTGAGGATGACCTAATTGAAATTATTGTGTCTCATGTGAAGGAGGTTGAAACGGGTCAGCAGCAGATATAGAGATTAGAGGAGTGTGTGATCAATAGGGGACATTTCCCCAATATTTCAAGTGAAGTCACTTTACTTGTATGAAGCATCAAAATACAAACTTCCCCCTCTGAAACTTCATTTGTTAAAAAGAAGGAACATCCTAATAAGGACTGATCAACTCATTATGCTAAATAATCAGTGTGTTAAATTGGGCTACTGGTTCAAGGGGTGTTAACTCTTCTTAAGCAACAACCATAATCTTTGTCAGGGTGAACCACACACATCACTGAATTAACTTGTGCTTCAGGATATCTCCCTTTTCTTCACAGGAGTTCAAGTGATGCCAGCCAATGGTCCAGGACCTGGGAAGGCACCTCTTGAGGATCAGAAAATCACTCCAGCATTGGCCCGCAGAGCTCAGGCAGGTCCAGTTGCAGGTCCAGTGCTGCAGGTCACCTGGGCAGTTGCAGGGAGGCCTGTGGAGCTTGTTGTGTCTCTATAGCTGAAAACAACAAAGTCAGCCACTTGAACCTTGAAGTCACTCTGCCTGATGGGAGTCGGTCCAGTCTTCCTTCTCAGAAAACAAGGCAGCCTTCAAGCAGCAGGGTAGTCTTTCTTCTGTATTAGCCAAACATTCAGGAGTGTAGTGAAGAGTTTGTTTGAGGGTCCAATTGGTGCCAACTTTGAAGTGGGAGAAATTGTTAGACTTCCACCCACATCTGATTCTGGAATTTCCTTCCTTCCCCTATCCATGCTTCAAGAAGTCTGGGGTGACAATAGCCTGGTGTCAAGTTCTTTGTTACCATGCTGATGCAGCTCCTTTAAACTGCAAGTGGGACACAAACAGCTTGGAAGGATGGCCCATCCTGACATCATCCAGACCTACTATTGTTTGGCTGTCTAGTATGAATGCCATAAGGCCAACTGCCAACTACACCTAGTCATGTGGCCCAGGATACAGGCTGCAGGCACCAATTGGTTAGGACAAGAAAATGCCAACTTTCTAAAAGTGGCATTTTCAGATTTGTGACTTAACATCCAACTTTATCATTGAAGAGAATTTTGAATTTCAATTAATTCTAAACCAAACTTGACATTACTACCTGTTTCTAATCAAATGTTCACACTTATCAAATGCAATAAGGTAACCCAATGTTATCCTATGAGAGACGTATGCCTTGCAATAGTTACACATGAATTCTATGTCAGGACAGGAGACAAGGATTATGCTAGTCTTTCTCCATTTTATTTCTCCAGCAGTCATGACAACTTTCAACAATGAACAAACTATAATTCCCAAGGACCACTGGGAAAGGAAGAACAAGTATTCAATCATTCACAATAGATCATTCTCCATATAGTCCCACTTCAATCTTTATGTCCCCTCTTTCTTTGCAGCTCCGGCAGCCATTGAGATAAGTATTTGTGTCTCCTCCTGAGTGAGATGCAATATTTGTTTTCTATTATTATGAATTCTTGTTAATTTGTGTTTCATTGTGCTAGTCACCGTTGCTCTAGACAGCGGGAATGCTTTGGTGTTCCTTATATGGCCCAAAACTAGTGTTTTAGTGTTGTGGCGGGCTGCACGCAGAGCGCTCCTCCAACTGCCAGAGGGTACCTAGGCTTCTCTTTTGGAGCATGTTGACACTGCACATCTTCTTTTTTCGTCACATCAGTTGGCTCGGTTTTCTCCCTAAGAACTATCGCAAATGGAATACCACATCAACCACGTCCCTGGTTATAGCATTTCATGTGGTGTAGCGGTCACGCCACCCTGTACCCAGAGACTGTGGCCCTGATTATTGATGCCCCACTCACCACCCTCCAAAGTCTGAGACCCCACAGGGGGCTGTATTGGGGAAATAACATTTCCCCCTCCCAGTAAAGGCAGAAGTTCATTCTCTTCCTGGGTCAGTAAAATTTTGCACTTTAGGGTGCTGACCCTGGTGGGTTGCCCTCTGGCATTATACTGCACTGGTCACCCAGCCATAAATTGTGCCCTGATAATGATGCAGGTCTTCCAGGAGACAGAAAAACAGTAGGAAGCCATCTCTGGCTTGCCTTGGGCTTACCACTTCTTCGAAGCCATTGATGCCTCAATATTAAAGGCATAAGCTAGTGCAGTGGCCCCCACTGGGAAGAAATTGGTGCTGCTTAAGCACAAATATAAAAAACGCTTTTTACTGAAGGAAGACCTTCCTGGGTCATCTTTGACCCCTACACCTTAGGGGCAATCTGGGAAATCCCTTCCCAGGAAAGCTACTGCCAAAAGGCGACATGAATAAGAACCTGTGTGTTCCCGCAAGGGACCACAGTGCTGAGGGCCCTAACCATGAGAGACATATAATGATGAGCCTGGCTGTCTTAACCCTCAACAGCTTTTCTAGCTTGAGGATGATCTAAGTATTGTCAGCATGTATGAAACAGGAGAGCTTGGAGGAGTTCACAGGAACAGGAAAAGAGAGTGGATAGATACACATTAAACAGGAGGGGACTGAAATCCTGTTGAATGCCTACCCGACAAGTGAAAAGTGTACAGCCGGATGAAGGAAATAGGACAATTCAGGATCTATCATTACATATAAGGCATGATATTATCCAGTTATGGGCAATGCCCTGGGTGCCTCTGTCATACAGTCTTTGGGCTAGTGGTTGGTGATCTACAGTTTATGACATGTTTAGTAGGAGTAGAGAAAGTGTAGGGTACCAACTCCTTTAGCATCACCAGAGTTTGTGACGTAACTCAGGGAGAGATTATTGCCAATTCAGCTCCTGTCGGTCTGATAGGAACTTTGTTTGTACAATGAAGCTTGAGATTTGGGAATAAGCTGCTTTTCTAAGAGTTTAGATAAGAATAGTCAATTCAGTATTGGTCTTTAGCTTGTCCGATCAGTTTCTTCAAGTCCCTGTTTTTAGGGTTGATCTAATAAAATATCTATTCAGGTGCCTTGGGTACTCTCCGGTTGATAGGGAGAAGTTGATTGTCACTCTCACCAGTATGGCAGTAAAGGATTCTAGAAGAATTGATCTACTGGACAGCCTGGTATGTTTTTACCTTTGATTGATCATCAGTCTGCTCTTCTGCTAGAAGTTTTAAGGAGCAGAGTGGAAAGTGCATGTGGCATTTCAAATGCATTGAGAGTAGTGAGATCTCTTTGATTTCTTGAAGAAACTCTGTAGGTTCTTCTCTGCCTTTTAAGCCGCTTTTCAACACTTAAGTTGTATGTTTTCGACCGTTGTATTTCAAGGTACCTGTTTCAATTTGATGTTTCAGTTCAAATTGAACCATCCAGCTTTCTCTCTGTACACCCAAAGCCAGGTTGTATTTTTTATGCGGGCACCCTGGACATGGGGCAAGAGCTGCCATGGTGAAAGTTGTTACCAGTTGGTGGAACTGATTTGAAGACATCGATGGGTCCAGAGAAAAACTAGGGGCCTCATTTACTGGTTTTTGCTGCATGGTAGCGCAGCAATTCACTTTGCTGCACTGCCCTGCGTCAAAAGGAAAGGGCAGGAATGAGCCATTTTAATGAAAACCAGTGCATTCCAGTCCCTTCTGCCTGTGCCAGGGCACAAATGTGTGCCTAGCACCAATGCAAGCACCCTTGCACTATGGTGCAAGGGTGTCTGCATTGTTGGTGCAATTTGTTTTGTGCAGGAAGGGACACCTTCCTGCACAAAACCAATAAATAGGAGTTTTCTTTTTTCTGTGTGATGCAGAATGCAGACGGCAGCTTGCGCCATCTTGACCACTGCTAGTTGCCTCCATGCTCCTTCTGTCTCCGCCCCCCTCCTCGGCCTCTACTTTCCCCTTTTCAGTATGTCCTCTTTTTTTGCTCCTTCCTGTTCTATTGCACCTGGTCCCTCACACACACTTACATATTGAAACACAGACGTAGATAATGTGACCATCAAAGGCCACTTCCTATAACAGAAGGCAGTTTCAAAAGTAACCTCATGTAGTTAGAAGGCCAAACAAAATGGGATTAGTGGTACAGGAGTCCTGGAAAGTGAATCACAGCTTCTGGCCAGCACAACTAAATGATCTGACCCTCCAATATGCCTGGCAAAGGGCAAGACAAGAAGAAGGGAAGCTCCTCAAGTTATACCCATTGTTTGAGATCAAATATGGGATGGTATGCAGGATAGCGAAAGAAAATGAGACTCCCCAATGATTAGTTCACAATTTTTTGTGAGATCAGATATTTTTCGATGCCCATTCTCACCTTATGGCAAGACATTTTGGGGGCGAAAAGACAACCCAAGTGATAATAGCCCAATTTTATTGGCCATGTATTCATGCTCAAGTAAAGAGATATTGTCAAGAATGTGAAGTATGTCAATGGAAAAATCCATAACAACCCCTAAGGTTCCCCTCCAAAAATACCTTTCGTTGGGAACCCTTTGAGAGAGCAGGCTTAGATTTAGATGGACCCCTGATTCGTACTAGTAAAGGACATAAGTATATATTATTTTTGGTTGACTACACTACACGCTATTTGTAAGCGGTTCCACTAAGAGAAACTGCCACCCAGATTACAGCTTAAGACATAATTGACATCTTCTCTAGAATGTTTTCCTGAAGGAAATTCTGAATGACAAGCGAACCCCATTCGTATCCATGTTAATGGACTAAGGGGGTCATTCTGACCCCGGCGGTCAAGGACCGCCGGGGCCAGGGTCGGCGGGAGCACCGCCAACAGGCTGGCGGTGCCCCGCAGGGCATTCTGACCGCGGCGATTTGGCCGCGGTCAGAACAGGAAAACCGGCGGTCTCCCGCCGGTTTTCCGCTGCCCTCATGAATCCTCCATGGCGGCGCAGCTTGCTGGGATTCCAACACCCCATACCGCCATCCTGTTCCTGGCGGTTCGCCCCCCAGGAACAGGATGGCGGTATGGGGTGTCGTGGGGCCCCTGGGGGCCCCTGCAGTGCCCATGCCAATGGCATGGGCACTGCAGGGGCCCCCGTAAGAGGGCCCCACAAAGAATTTCAGTGTCTGCTTAGCAGACACTGAAATTCGCGACGGGTGCAACTGCACCCGTCGCACCTTCCCACTCCGCTGGCTCCATTCGGAGCCGGCTTCCTCGTGGGAAGGGGGTTTCCCGCTGGGCTGGCGGGCGGCCTTCTGGCGGTCGCCCGCCAGCCCAGCGGGAAAGCCAGAATGGCCTCCGCGGTCTTTCGACCGCGGAGCGGCCATATGGCGGTTCCCGCCAGGCGGGCGGCTACCGCCGCCCGCCAGCCTCAGAATGAGGCCCTAAGTCTGTAAACAATTAAACCTGAATGTAGAGTTGTAAATCTATGTATTCACAGGTAACAGTAAACCAAAATGTTGTTCTGTAGGAGTTAATGTGTTCCAGTGGACATTTAGTAGGCATGCTGGATTCAACTGCCTAGCATAATTGGTAAACACTTACAAACTAAACATTTGTGGCCTCTTTGCAAGCCAAATTTCCCCACGAGATTTACTCATGTCCAGGGAGGTGAAAATCTTGATTAAATCTGTATTCACTGTGAGAATAAGGAGGAAACTGACAAAATGCATATTTATTGGTATTGTGTTGGGATTTGTAGTTGCAAAGGATGCCAGTCCTTCATAAGTAAATAGACAGCTATTTCCTTTTACTGTGAACCAAGTACTCACTTCAGCACTTGGCTCTCACAGGGTAGCAAAGCAGAGCAGTCCAAACCCTACTCAGGGAAGGTTGTGCTGGTCAGTAACCCCAGCACACCGACACACAACAATACTCAACAAATTGTTGTCCAGTGAGAGTTTTTTCTTATAAAAATACAAAGTAATTTTATTACTCACACACATACTGCTAAATACTATGCATCAATTACAAATGTATAATCAGGTAGCTGGAAAACCCTTAGGTGACACTCAAATGACCCATTACAACCCTAGTGGTTCCTGAACCCTAAAACCATAATACCCCCACCTATCCGACATTCATTACCGCAATATAAGGGAGCATCATTATCAATAAAACAGGTCTACTGGCTTTGTCTGCATTCCACTACATCAATAAAAGCAGCAACATGTTATAATTCGCCATTGCATCATCAATGAAGTCAATGGAGTTTGTACCAACATTCAATACTATTCATTTTAATGTCAAATTTTGCATGGCCAACCATCAACATTATCAATAAAGCATTGGAATGAAAATCATGTGTCTCACAGTCTTATGTCTACTATTGCTATACTGCTACTTAAAAGTGCTTGAAAATAAGAAAATTCTCTCTGCAAGCCATAAATTGGACCTTCCTGGGGGACTGAGGGCTACCTTTGTGGGGTATCTTCTGGCAGCTTCTGCATTCTGTGTAACCCTCAAGAAACACATAAAACATTAGTGGTGCCCGTGTCTTTTCTGGGACACCATATAAGAACAATACACACCTTTTGGGAGTGCCCCAGAAGACTCTGGGGAGCTCCCTTCTCCAGAAACAGTGAATCTTTCATTGCCAGCTTTGCTGCTTTTGTTTTTTATGGGTGGCCTCGAGCCACAGTCCTCTTTATAGGTTACAGATGCACCGGTCACTCCACCCACATGCCAATTTGAATGTGGGCATTGGCAGGACAGCAAACCCACTCACATTAAAAGTCCAAAAAATATTGTATTCCAAATGTTGAAAATCTAAGGGGATTAAATTGGTGGAACCAATTTGCTACACATGCGTAACTACTTAAGCATGTGAGTGCTTCTGGAGTGTCACTGCTTTCGAGAAGTACTCCTGAAATTCTTTTTGTATTGCAAACAATTTGTAAATCGACACAAAACAGAGGCATAAACCTATGGGTGATGGCTCACAACTTCACTACTAAATGAGGGCTAATGTGACCAAAGTAACACTCCTCTACAAGTCCCATGCACCGCCCATGGAATGCCCCTTTGATGCAAAGTAATGCAAGGCAGCACGTTGTGTGCCTTTGCGTTACCTTTGGTTAAAATCCAATGGAAATCACGATTTGAGTTGGATTTTAAATACCAACACTTTGTGCCTGATTTAGATTTTGGCAGAGGGGTTACTCTGTCACTCCTGTGACGGATATTCCATTCTCTGAAATACAAATCCCAGAGTAACCCGTCAGCTGAGATCTAATTTAGGCCCTTTGTGTCAGGTTTGGATAAAAAAGTAACAGGCACTTTTATCATTGTGCACCACCTACTGGTTGATTCACATCCTTTGGATGATAAATTCTTGCTAGTATCCTAATTGGTTGTAGTATGTGAAGCGGGCCCATCTGGGTGAACTGTCAGGGCCCACACCACATTGCGGCGTGCTTTAGATCCAGCACGTGGAATGAAAGACACACCACTCCGCTAGGATGGTTGCGAAAACTGAAGAAGGTGGGAGGCCGCCCCTCTATATTTATTGGCTCTCCTTCGACTGGCCACAACCAGCACACACTCCAACAGAGGGGTCTATTGCAAAACACACCTCTCGGGCATCACAATATCTTGACCCATAAAGGAGTTGCAGTCTTGTGACATAACATCCCTCCCTAGCAATGTTAAACAATAACAACAAATGAACAGAACCCCAAAACCTCTTTTCACACTTTGTGATACAGAGAGATAAAGGGAGACATAAAGTGGATAGTGAGAGAGAGAGAGAGAGAAAAATAGAGTCATGACACCGAATCTCAAACAGTCCCTCCCTTGCCGTCATCAGCAGCGTAGGCCCATATCAGAATGAAAGCTTTCAGCCTTGTAGAGACAGCCGGGCGTGGCCTTAGGTGATATCTGAAATTCCCTTGTCGGTGGTTGAGAAATTCAGTATGAGAAGGAGTGTCTATAAGTCTGGAGTTGGAGCTCGGCGCACCCAGACTCGACATCAAATCTCCTTGCGCAGTCCCTTCAAAATATTTTTGTAGGTTTTCAGGTTCAGAGGTGTCGGCCTGAGCCATCCCCTCAGCACTATCATTGTCTAGCTCCGAGTTCCTTTCCCAGGACGTGGAACAGTCCTCGCTTGCGTTGCAGTGTGGAGGCTGCTAGCGTTTAAAAAACTTGATGTTTCGTGTGATCATCTCCTCCCCTCTGACAGCGGTAATCATTGTGCCCCTCACGCTGGAGATTGTCCAGGGCCGTGGATCAAATGGAAACCGGAAGTTGCTCACTGGATGTCACTCTTTGACTAGTACAGCATCGCCCACTTACAACAGACAACAGCGCAATTGTTGTTTGAGTGACATCATATCATTCTTCTTCTTGCGCCGACTTTGGGTTTTGGATGCTTCCCTCTGTGTTGCAGATATATAGCCACATGGGGTAGGGTGTCAGCAATCTGACGGTTGATGCACAGTTCATTTGGAGCTACCACCATGGTGGCGTGAGGGGTAAGTCGATACTACCTCAGGAAGGCATACAGAGTGCACTCCAGATTTCTACCACCCGCCAGTACAATGCAAATCACTTTGTTAGTGGTCCTCATGAAGAGATTCCCTTCTCCATTGGCCATGGGTGTAGTCATGGGCTTAGCCATCTGGGAGTAGTTTTCAAATGTCTAATGCCATGTGATTTTAAGTATTGTGCAAACTCCTGACTGGCGAATGGGGGGCCCATTGTCTGTTCTGAGCTCCCGCATGAGGCCGTGGGTGGCCATGATTTTCTCTAGTCGAGGAATGGTTTGTTGGGCAGTGAGTGATTCTACGATTTATACCTCTGGATATTTGGAGAAGTCCGCGATCACGACGAGCATGTGTCTGCCATCCGGTAGACTTCCAAAATTAGCACTGGCTGGATGCCAGGGGATGGGGGTTGTAATGATGGGTGCTGGTGGCTCAGCAGAACCTGCAGCCTGGCAGAGGGTGCACCAACTGACAGTCATCTCCACCATGTCACTGAGGCCGGAAAACCACACTTTATATTGAAGTCTCGCCTTTGTCTTGACAACTCCTTGATGGGATAAGAAGGCTAGATTGACTATTTGTTGTTGAAGCTGCAGAGGGATCACTAGGTGAGGTCCTCGCAGGAGGCACCCTTCTGAAGAAACTGCCAGTTTGTGGCAAACATGTTGCAGAGATAGTAGGATCAGTTAAGCTTCATTGGTTGAAAAGATAGGTTCTGGTTCAGTTTGCTCCAATTTCCTGAAGTTAAGGCATGTAGTGCTGATTGAAGGCATTCATCCTCCTGTGTCGCCTTCAGTATCTCTGATAATGATACTGGTAGGGGGGCGCGATCTTTCAACTACTAGCCGTACATACTCTTCAACTTCCTCGGCATCAGACGCTTCACCGACCGTGGCAGATTGGGCATGTTGCGACAGGTAATCTGCCGGGTTCTGTGCGCCTGCCTGAAAGACTATGGAGAAGTCATAATCTTGTAACTGGAGGATCCATTTTTCGATCCTTGGCCGTGGTTTTGAGGCTGAGACGGTGAACAAAGGAAGCAATGGTTTGTGGTCGGTGTAGACTGTGAAGTGTTGTCCATATAGATACAGATGAAAATGGCGACAACCCCAATGGATGGATATGGCCTCCTTCTCTATATGAGAGTTCTGTTGCTCCGTGTCAGTGAGTGCTTGGCTGGCATAGGCTATGAGAGCCCGCTCTCCATTGTTTTGTTTTTGGGACAGTACCACTCACAGGCCGGTGGGGCTTGCATCGACAGATAATTCCGACTCCCAGCGAGGGTTAAAGTATGCCAGTGTGGTATGCTCTGATAGTGCTCGTTTTGTGGCTTGGAATACTTCCTCTTGACATGTGCCCAACTCCCACACAGAGTAAGGGTTGTGAGATTTTCGATGAATCTGCCATAGAAGGTTAGCATCCCCAGGAAACTTCTGACTCCTGTGATATTGACTGGAGCAGGAGCTGACTGAATGTCTTTAACTTTGTCGGGATCGGGCGAAGACCCCATTCTCCGAGAACCTATACCCGAAAAAAACTGATCTCCTTTTGTAGGAATGCACACTTCTCTCAGTGAAGAGTGAGTCCGTTGTCCAGGAGAAGCTGGAACGCCGATTGTAGTCTTTCAAGATGTTCATCTAGTGATGAAGCATGTACCAAGATATCATCACTGACAGTGATGACACCGGGGAGCCCTGTTAGGGCTCCCCGGATGGTGTCCTGAAACACTTCTGCAGTGCTGGACACTCCAAAACTGAGGCGCTTGTACCTCCTCAGACCCACGTGAGTAGAGAACGTGGTGATGAATTTTGATTCTGGCACCTGCATTGGTTGGTGGTATCCCACTCAGAGGTCTACCTTCGAGAACCACTTCGATCTGCTCACTTATGCCACCAGGCCATCAACCGTGGGGATGATGTGTCATTCTCGCTTTATCACTATGTTAGGGAGGCGCATGTCCATGCAGAACCATACTTCTCCGGGTTGTTTGGGTTTTCTTGTGACTACTATCGGTGACACCCAGAGGGCCGAGCCCTCCATCTTCTCGATTATGTCAGCTAACTCCAATTTCTGGAGTTCCTCCTCTAGTTTTGGGCAAAGGTGGAACGCCACACGACGATGATGAAGTGCGAATGGCTGAACCGACTCGTCAATGTGAAGGCGAACCATGCGATCCTTGAGGAATCCTATTCCTTCAAACATTTTTGCAAACTCCTGCACCAGTGTGTCGACGGTCGACAGGTGGATGTTGAATGCAAATGTGACTCGGAGTTGTTCAGCTGTTTTGCAACTCAGCAGCATACTCGTGCCTCCTCTCATGACGCATACTTTGGCTCTGGTTGAATGACCTTCATGGGAAATGTTGGTTGTAAACACACTCTCTAGCATCAATGGGGAGTTGGCACCGAACGCATTTACCTGCTTTGCAGTAGTGCGTAGTGTTGGCTCACATGGGACGTTCTGGAATATGGTGTATGCCATGATATTTATCAATGCCCCAGTGTCAATCAATGCTGAGAGGTGGTGTCCGGCGAATGAGATGGTGCACTTGGGAGTGCGACGTCCGATCTGCTCATCGGGTTGCTTTTCATGCATGACATGGACAGTCCCTTTAGTGTCATCATCGTCCATGTCTTCCTCACCCGAATATTCCATGGAGTTCACCGTCTTCGATTTGGGTGGCCTTCTGTTCAATATGGTGCACCATACTTTAGCAAAATGGTTTAGTTTGCCACATGATGTACACTTCTTCCCTTGTGTTAGACAGGTGCCTTTGTGCAGGTATTGTCCTCTGCACCAATGACAGACTCTTGGAACGGTTGACGTCTTGAAATGCAGTTTCTTCTTGTCCATGTTAGGAGTGGTAATCGCATTGATGGGCTCGGTCTTGATAGGCTGTTGTGTGGCTGCCTCCATATGTGCGGCGCATGCCTTAGAGAGTTCTTTAGAGTGGCTGGGAGTCAGTATGTTTGCCATGGATATTCCAGGAACTTGAAAGATGTTTCCTCTGAGTTTTGCCGAACAGCATCCTTGGATAAATTGCGGCCAGATTTCATCCTGAACGTCGGGTAGGGTGCATGTACTGGCCAGTTCCTGTAGGCATGCGTAGAAGGCGTCAACAGACTCCTCAGGTTGTTGTTTCACTTGCCGCAGTAGGAACCGCTCATAGTCTGGGTTGGCAAGTGGTTCAAAATGAGCCATCAGGACATTCTTTAAGGTGGTGGAGGAGAAGGGCGACTCTTTCTCCACAACTGAGTTGGCAACTTTGTGTATCACTGGGCCACTAAGGTGTCTTCTATCGTTCCCTAACGCCATTGCGGTGAAGTATGTTTTGAGATGGCTCACCCACACTTGGCTGCGTAAGACGATGGGGGCCATCGTACGTTAACAGTTCAAGTGCAGGGGTTGAACCCATTTGGTACTTTGGTGTGACTCACCAAAACGATGATGAATTCAGGGTTGGGAAAAGAAGACATGTAAGTAGTTGCTGGGGTGTGGGTGGTGGTGTCCTCTCACGTTGCAGACAGCCAACAGTCCACCCTTTCAACAGGATGTTTGGGACTGTGTGTGCCACCGCAGGCAGGAAGCAAAATCACCTGAAGAAATGAAACTAGAGGCTGGTGAGGCAGTATTTGGAATGGTGGCTGTGCGATTGCAGCACTGAAAGCAGGCATCAGGGGGTGGCCTTGGGTGAAAAACACACAGCAAGAACAAAGAACTCGGCAGTTGAGATGTTGGAGGCTCACCAGGGGTCACGTCATGTAGAAGAACTGCTTGTTTCAAGTAAGGTAGCGGAGCAGATTATTTGTTCAGCCCTTAAGGGCTGGGGCGCCGAGTGCTGGGACAGCCCCTCTGCTGCTGGGGCACCGTGATGATCCCTAGGGTTTATGGGGCTCTGAGCCAAACACCTTGCCAGCGGACAGCGGAAAACTTCGGGTGGCATCGGAGTAGGCTGTGGTGGGTGCAGAACGGCACCTCGGGAGGCCGACAGAGACCGGGGACACTGCTGTGGGCCGCGGGCCCCAGGCCATCAGGTGAGGCGAGGAGCAGCATCAGCTGTAGCGCAAGGTTGCAGGGGCTGCTCACAAGGTTAGAGGCGCACACAGAGGCAGTGGCCCACGTCACCAGATGTGGTATGTGAAGCACGCCCACCTGGGTGAACTGACAGGACCCACACCATGCTTTAGATCTAATGCGCGGAATGAAAGACACACCATTCTGCTTTGATGCTCCTGAAAACTAAAAAGGGCGGTAGGCCACCCCCCTATATTTATTGCCTCTCCTTCCACGTCACTGGCCACAACCAGCACACACTCCAAAAGAGGCGTCCATTACAAAACACCCCTCTCGGGGCTTCACAATATCTTTACCCATACAGTAAAGGTGTTGCAGTCTCCGGACATAACAGTGGTCACAATAAGTTAAGTTGTTATTGTTTTATCTGTAGTACAGAATGCCATTTAACAATAACACGTTTCACTCTAAAAATACTAAAACAGACTAATGTGTTCCTCAAAAGTCTCACGGAAATACAGTGAACACTGCTGAACAGATAGTAAACCTCATACAAAGTGCACAAATGAGAAAAAAATATTCTACAGAATTAGAAATATGGTCTGTGACTAACCCCTGTGACTCTTACAGAAGAAACCGCAAGCATATTTTTGTCTCTGCGGCTTCAAAGCAGCACACAACAGAAATATTGTATCTATTGCATTTATTGTGATGACATTGTTTAGATATGCTGTGATGTTATGTGCTACAAGTGGAAAGGACTGTGAATAAAACACAGGATGTATATTTTAGGGCCAGATTAACAAAGATTTTTGTGTAATTTATTGACACGTGTCTTTGAATGTGACCTTCAAGGGGGTAATTTTATGCACTTGACTAATCGTGTGAATTTGCACTTGTAAATGGATTTATGCTACGAGTGTGTCAAAATGTTATGTGTGGGTTGGTTTGCTCAGAGAGGTTAGTTGTGGGCGTTTATTATGAAGGGTATGCATATTAAAGTAGGTGGACATACTTACACCTGCATGTTCATGGGTAAGCCCCTCTTTGGCAGGCACATTTCCATTCTGATACAGTCAGAGGTACAGTAGAAATGAGAAGGGGACAGCTACAAAATGTGTACACGTGCAGCAGCATAGGTTTCTCAACATGGAAAATTATTTACATTCCTGAGAAATAAAAATATAAAAACATAAAAGTGCACTTGTTCCGTGTGCACTCCTTGAATTACCTCCTGAGTCCCACATCTGTTGCAGCAGTACATAGCAATTTATGGAATGAGTGAATTTTTGACTAAGGAGACCTGTGTAACTCAACACTTGTAGTCTGTGGGTGCTTCCTTGTTGCCGAGGTGGTAGTCTAAAGCTTTGTAAAAGTGTATATTCATTTGCTTCTGAAGATCATGAGGTTTATCTCCAGGTAGGTGTCAAAAGATTACACTTTATATTGCCTCTGATACTTAACCAGGTGGAATTGGCAATTGGAATTCAGCAAAAGAACCACATTTTGGTACTTTAATCGGCTATAGACAGGGTCATTAGGCCTACTCCTTGGAAGCATTATTAGTATATTTGAAGGTCAACCTGGGGTGTCAGTGAACCACTCTTATTACGGGTAGACACACTTCCGTTGCTTTTGGCCCGTACCTTTTTGTGTGGGGAGTCACCTGACATACAAACAGGGGGCATAGCTTCAGATGCGGTGTTTGGGGAGTGACACCCCCGCCCCAAATAAATGTATTCTTGGCTTGATAGGTCAGTCTGGTAGCCCTGAGCCGGTCACTTTGTGCGCCAAGAACAAAACAGTGACCTTTGGTGTAAAACAGCAGAGAAAGACACATAGATGCACATCTGGTGGCTGAATTTCAAAATGTGAAACCAAATAACCTCAATCAAGCTTTCCTTCTTGTCCAGATTGTGTGATCCTAGGCAAACTTTATTTCACAGAGCCTCCTTTTTTCTTATTATAAAAGAGGAACACACCTTAAAATACCTGAGTTCAGGATGTGCGCTGAACATGCACCTCTTAGGGTTGACGTATTAGACTCTAATGTTGCAGCATCTATAATTAAAATCTAGGTCACGTTTCGGGTTTACTCGACTGCTGACTTATCTCTTAGATCACTAATGACATTGTCGCTGTGGGAGCGAGCCATTATTTTTTCTAAGTTCATGTTTAAAAACTTTTAATAAATGTCTGTCTATGCAGTGATATAATCTAGTGCACTAAGGTGAGATGTTTCTGTATGTGAAAGAAATACTTTTTTAAATTTGAAGAGACTGTATCATATTTTTTCATTTTGTTTGTTGCACGATGTGCATGTCAAAAGTTTAGCTCGTGCATATACTCTTAGTTCCAAGCCAGTACTCTTAGCCCTCAGTAACTTGTTAAAATGATGTGTAAAAGCTGAGGAATGGAAACATTGAGATCTGTACGTGCACAGATTAGACAGCCCTGCCATCAAGGTTTCTTATAGCAGAGACGAAGAAGAGAGCATAAAGTGAAAATACTTTTTAAATAAGTGATCACAGGGCATGGACTCCAAGCGGCTGTTGATTGTAGTAATGAGTTCTCAGGGAGAACTACCAGGCCCTGGTGGGACGAGGAGGGGCAAAGATTCGGGGGTGAGGGCAAAGTATTCTTGGCTTGGTAGTTAGGCCTAGCGTACCTGAGTCGGCTCTGTTATGTCTGTGTCGGTTTTTCTTGGTCTTCTGATTTCACTAAGAGCTTTTAACTTGCTCATTTTATGGAGCGGAAACCTAAATATATATATATTGACTGGTTTATCAAAAAAGTAGTAAATCTGCACCCATAGAACTACTCCTGGAATGTGTGCAAATCTATGACTTTTTGGAACTCACAAACATTGGCAGTAGTATGCTTGGAATTGACACCAGTCTTGGATTTCCAGGCATACTGCTGACAAACACCAATAAGGTGATTGGTTGAATGCTTGCAAATAGTCTAACCAGTGGTTATCGCTCAAACAAGCATTCTAACTCATCATTTTGTGCCCACTGTACCACTCTAAACAGAGGCCCTCTTAATGCAAATCAGAACTGACTCTATTCCTCGTGGAAACAGTCAATCCTGAACATTGGTTATCTCATCCCTTCAACCTGCAGCTCATTGCTGCTGGGAAATTTCAGATTCATCCCAATCTCACTGAATAAACTACCCTCCTGTGTATTAAGTTAGAGAAGAAATAAATATTGTATTTTATTTTTGGTATTAGGTAGCATGGTCCTTGTCCTGAGGAGAGAGTACTATTGAATATGGGGTGCTGCACATAGAATGATATGCTGTGCAAAAGACACTGTTAAGTTGTTCTATTTTTCAACTTACATTAAACAACTTTAAAATTTGAGGTGCATGATAAAAACGTGGCTTGCCCAGGGTTATATGATTGTATTGCTTGTGTCAGTGCTGGAACTCGAACATGAACATACCACAAACATGACCAGGTAACATATGCACTATACCCATGTTTAACAAAAGGTTGTACTCAAGTATTTAAAACAGAGGTACTCTGGAGGAACTTAAGAAAATCTGATACTTTTTTATATCTTGGTTGACCCTAGGCGCTAAAGCTTGGAAAGGTGATAGAAACAGTCAAGTGATAAAGAATATGACTATTGTCATTGCATTAATAGTAAGGATACATTAGCTACAAGGTGCTAAAATGTGACAGAAACAAAAAGAATCAATAATTACCTTAACCAAATAAAAAGTAGTATAAACTGTCTAATATGGAATCAGAGGCCTGGCATTAAAAGTAGGGGCTGATTAACATATGCATTTATGAGTATTAGAAGTAGTACTACAGGAGCATTGTCTTGAGTACCCTTGCATGCCTTCGTGAGAGGGATGTCCAACTTCTACTAGTAAACTTCCATGGAGGGCACAGTCTTTCCTATTTCTACTAATACTATATGAGAAGTTATTGAATAGTTCACAGGAAAACAGTATCATAAAACAATATACTGGAGCACTCCAACAGTTTGTTTAAATACCATTGTTTGAGGACAAATACCCAGAAAAGTCAGTCCATAAGTCCAAGGGCCCTGATTTAGATCTTGGGGGTAATACCGCCAATCTGTGGCGGCGGACCCGAAAAAGACAGCCAAGTCGACGATGTTTAATTTGCCATATTTAGATCTATTGTGGGTGAGCCGAAGACCACCACAATGGAATGCTCTTCCTAGTTGTCAGGCTGGCGAGTTCCTGCCAGCTCCTAGTTAGGTGTATTGACGGCGGAATACTGACGAAGGGAGACCACCGCTGGACCCAATGGACATCGGACAACGGCACTGGCCATGGAAAAGAGGTAAGTCACACACACACAGGCTGTACCTCAGCCATATGTGTCTCCCTGCACTACACACTACACAACACACTACATACACACTTATAGCCATTTCCATTCCACCACAACACAACACGAACATGCCGTAAACACACATTGCCATACATCTATGACACAACACACCCACATTGTTGTCACTGCACCCAGACACAACACAACCACAACAATCATAGAACACAATGATCTACACAAACTCACTCACACACAAGCACAACTACATACATCACAACCATAACCACACAACAACACTCACCTGAATGTTAGACAGAGCAACACAACATACCCAACAACATTGAGCTCACATGCAAGTGTCACACATACAAACACAACAGCATCACCCACTCTGGCTCCCTTCGCCTCAATCAGCCAATCGCATTGCACACACACGTACACATACTGACTCACATATAGAACTGGTAGCACAACATCACAGGTAAAGATCCTATTGTAGTGTGCATACATGGACATAGTCGACAGGTGTGAATGTAATGTCACTTAGGTGCCAGTATTCATTTGGCAATGAATACTAATACCACAATGACATCTGTGTATGTGTGCAATATGGGTCATGTAACTGTGTGTCCCGTTGATGTGCCACACAATATGTTCCCAACATATGCATGTCACAATAATTCAAAAAATTACTGCAACATGTATACGACTGCAGTGGTTCAGTGACCGCATAACGTACAGAGCCAGTGAGGGTACCTACCTGTCAGTCTGACGATGGGAGGGGTCGTGTTTTCTCCGTAGTCCAGTGGCAGCAGCAATGGAAGGTGTTAACCAGTCATGTCCATTCAAAAACACAATCAGAATGAGGAAGAAAGGTAGATTTTTATATAATTTCCCCCACAATCTGCTAACTCAGTTGTGGAGGTCAGACTGACACAGTTGGCTTGGCAGTGAGGCACATCTAAATCTGATTGGTGTTAAAGGTGGCTGGAGTGGCGCTCTTTCGCATATGGTCCCTCCAACATCTAAATCAGGCAGGCCACCAAGGCAGCGGACTGGTTTTGTAAGGGAAAACCAAGGGTGGGACCATTACCGACAAAATTTAAATTAGGCCCCAAGTCATCTACAATATTTTAATTTTCCTTATTGTGTTTAATGTGATCTTGATCAGCTATCTTGATTATGTGGGTGATCTTCCAGTGACTCTATGGGTAATGCCATGCTTAAAAAACCTGGTGCATGTCTGGTAACAAGTTTTGTGAATCTTCTGTGCAGGAAAAAAACAAGCAGTGGCAAATGCAACTGGCCTGGCTTTAGTAGGTTAATGCATTTAAGTTAACACAGTCATACACAAATGCAAACATACTATCAAAGTCATTTAGATCATGGAAGTGCGTCCACCCTACTTAGAGATCCCCAGTGACCTGGCCGGGTCTCTGTAATCTGAAGGGAGCTGCTGCCACTGCTTCCTTCCCAGCACTAAAGGGCTGCTAAGCGGGTGATCTGTTTAAAGTGCCCGCGCAGCAAACTTTTTTGCTCAGAAAAATCAGATTCCTAAAAGAGAGTTTGTTTTTTCTAAACAGAAAATATATAGCTCAAACATTCAGAGAGTGTTTCCCTGCAAGTAGGGGCCATTCTATATTTTTCTTGTCCGTCACACATCGCTTGGTGAGGAAGACAAGGGAAAATGATTGACTGCCTTCCCACCGTCAATAGGATGTGTTTCCTTCTACTCTAAATGAGGCGTAGGAACAATTGATATGTCAAGTTGGAGAAATGACTGTCAAGGGTGCGCCTCTTGCTCCTCCAAACTCAAAATAATCCCCTATTTGTGCAGTGTCACACTGTAAACTACTGCATTGCGCAGCAAACTTGGGGAAAAAACGGGAACGCCACTGCTCCTGGAGGGGGCTACATGCCCTCTGTGATGTCCTGGGGAGTGCAAGGCCACAGTCTCTCAAGTGGATGGTTTGCCCACTGCTTGGTCCTGGGGAGTGCAAAGCCACAGTCTCTCAAGTGGGTGGCTTCTCCACTGGTTCTGGAGGGGGCTTTGTGCCCAGTGTGCTTCATCCTGCCAAGGAGGGGGTAAGTGGATGGCTTCTCCACTGGTTCTGGAGGGGGCTTTGTGCCCAGTGTGCTTCATCCTGCCAAGGAGGGGGTGAGTGGATGCCTTTTTCCACTGGTTCTGGAGGGGGTTTGGTGCCCAGTGTGTTTCATCCTGCCAAGGAGGAGGTGAGTGGATGCCTTTTTCCACTCACTGGTTCTGGAGGGGGCTTTGTGCCCAGTGTGCTTCATCCTGCCAAGGAGGGGGTAAGTGGATTGCTTCTCCACTGGTTCTGGAGGGGCTTTGTGCCCAGTGTGCTTCATCCTGCCAAGGAGGGGGTGAGTGGATGTCTTCTTCCACTGGTTCTGGAGGGGTCTTTGTGCCCAGTGTGCTTCATCCTGCCAAGGAGGGGGTGAGTGGATGCCTTCTCCACTGGTTCTGGAGGGGTCTTTGTGCCCAGTGTGCTTCATCCTGCCAAGGAGGGGGTGAGTGGATGCCTTCATCCACTGGTTCTGAAGGGGGCCTTGTACCTGTGATGCATATCCTGGATGGTGCAAGGTCACAGTCTCTGACCTGGGTGTCACACCTACAGGTGTTGCAGGGGCCAGGACGCACTACAGCCCATTTAGGCACAACTACACACTGCTCGCCGGCAGTGACAGCTGCTCAGTGGATGGCAGTTGCGCTGCAGGTGGCAGTGCTGTCAGTGGTGGGGGGAGGCTCCAGCCTTCCCCTGCAGCCTCGGACGGCTGCCCACTGGGGCTGCTGCTGCTGGTGGTGGAGGCGCTGGCGGTGCAGGTGGCTGTGCTGCAGGCAGTGCAGGTGGCGGTGCTGTCAGTGATGGGGGGAGGCTCCAGCCCTTCCCCTGCATCCTCGGACGGCTGAAGTGCCATGGCTGGTGTTGTTTGCCCAGGTGCTGCTCCAGCCCCAGGCACCAGATCCATGCTGCCTGTGGCGTCAGTTCCCTTTACATTGGGCTTGGCAGCTGTTGTCCCCTTCCTGCCCTTGGCAGATTGTGGTGCCTCCTTGCTTCTGCCAGCTGGTGTTCCCTTTCTGCCCTTGCTGGCTGGTGTTCCCTCCTTCCCCTTGCTGCCTGGTGGAGACTCCTTTGTCTTGCTGGCTGGTGGTGCCTCCTTCATCTTGCTGGCTGGTGGTGCCCCCTTTGTCTTGGTGGCTGGTGTCCCCTTCTTGCCCTTGCTAGCTGGCGGCCCCTTCTTGCCCTTGGCAGGTGGTGCAGGCACACTGGCTGTGTTGACGGGTGCATTCTTGGAGCCTCTCACACCTGCAGTAGCTGCAGGAAGTACAGTGGCCATGGACTGGGTGGTTGCGGTGCTGGCCTGGGTTCTGCCCACCCTGGCCAAAGATGAAGGACTGGGGGGAGGGGCAGGGAATAGGTCATGGTTGGAGAGAAAAAGCCTTTTACGGACACTGGGGCTGGAAGAGGGTGAAGGTTTGGGAGTGGAGGAAGAGGGAGTGGTGGTAGGAGGTGTCGGTCTAGTGTGTTTGGGTGCAGGTGCATGGGCTGGATGCTGTTGTGAGGTGGATGGCTGTTGGATGCCTGAGTGCCTGCGTTTGTGTACTTTTGGAGGAGGGGTCACAGACACAGTGGGAGAGGACACAGGGGACGTGTGCATGGATGTGGGGGTGGTGACTGCCGGTGAGGGGCGTGTCGTGATAGGTGTGCTGGTGATGGAGGTAGTGGATGAGGATGTAGTGCACCCAGGTGTGAGTGTAGACGCAACTGGGAGGGAGGTGGACGAGGAGGTGGAGGGGGACACAGTGGAGGCAGTGGATGTTGGTGTGTCTGCATCTGGATGGTGCTTGTGTGAGTGCCTGTGGGATGAAGTGTAGTGCTTGTGTTCGCCTGAGCCACATCTGTGTGTTGATATGGGTGTATGCTGGTCTGAAGGTGTGCTTGGGATAGGCTGGGGCTGAGGGGAATGAGACTGGGCAGAGGAAGTTGGAGGGGGGAGGCTAGAGACAGAGACAATGGCTGGCATCAGTGAGTTGGCCAGAGCCTGGAATGCTCTCTGTTGGGCCACCTCGCCAGAGTGAATGCCATCCAGGTATGCATTTGTTTGTTGCAAATGCCCTGCAAGACCCTGGATGGCATTCAGTATGGTTGACTGCCCAACAATGAGGGATCTCAGGAGGTCAATAGCCTCCTCACTGAAGGCAGCGGGGCTGACTTGGGCAGGGCCTGAGGTGCCTGGGGCGAAGGAGATGCCCACCCTCGTGGGTGAGCGGGCACGGGAAACTCGCTGAGGGGCTGCTGGTACAGGGGTGGCAGCTGGACCTGTAGTTTGGGTGGGCACAGAGGTGTCCGCCACCGCCAGGGAGCTTCCATCGGAGGAGGTGTCGCTGTCAGAACTGTCCCCTCCTGTCTCCGTCATGGTGCTCCCCTCACCCTCCGTCCCACTGGTGCCCTCACCGTCGGCAGATTCGGCCTCCAGGCCCATGTGGGATGCAGCTCCCTCCGTAGCGGTGCCTCTGCTCCTCTGCCACATGATGCTAATGCACAAAAGGACAGGATGACAAAACAAAAAGGGGGGGTAAGAGACAGGGGACACTCTTGGTCAATGCCAGCAACAACACTACTGTTGGCGTACACAACTCACAGGGAACAGCCCAGTCTCCGTCGTGGTGCTCCCTTCACCCTCCATCCCACTGGTGCCTTCACCGTCGGCAGATTCGTCCTCCAGGCCCATGTGGGATGCAGCTCCCTCTGTCGCGGTGCCTCTGCTCCTCCGCCAGATGATGCTAATGCACAAAAGGATAGGGTGACAAAACATAAAGGGGGGTAAGAGACAGAGGATACTCTTGGTCAAAGCCAGCAACAACACTACCGTTGGCGTACACAACTCACAGGGAACAGCCCTCTGCACTAGGCCATGCTCTACCAGTTACAATGCTAGTCACCAGGCCATGGGGTACAATGCCTAACGCCATTATCTGCACACCTGAAACCCACAGAACCCTGCCCAGTAGTAAATGCCCACTAGCATTATTGGCTTTGGAGTGCATCTGAGCTTGCCCATCATGGATCCTACCCTGCCATGTTCGCCCTGGCCTAGGGGCACCCACAGACCCACATCCCCCACCCAGGTAAACACCTTAACGTGCGCAAAGTCATGATTCTGAATCTGTACTCACCTCCTTGTGCCTGCTGTGATGCCCTCAAGCACCCATCCAACTCCGGATAGGCCACCGCCAGGATGAGGAACAGCAAGGGGGTCAGGGTATGACGGGCACCCCTTCTTCGGTGGGAGGCCAGCCCAAGCTGGGCCTCTGCCGTCTTCATTGCCCAGCAGCGCAGGTCCACTCACCGTTTGCGACAGTGGTTGCTCCCCCTGTCAAAGACCCCCAGGGTTCGCACCTCCTTGGAGATGGCACGCCAAATACCCTTTTTCTGATGGGCACTGACCTGCAGAAAAAGATACAGCAAAAAAGGTATTATTCATACCGTCCGGACTGTTAAACTCATGGCCCACCATATCCCTCCCATCCCCTTACGCACAGACATTGCCCACCGAACATGCAGCACTCTGCCCAGGACCTCTCAGCCCCCTCCAACACGAGGATTACACACACAGCACTCCATACATTCATGCCCCACGCATCATGCTCACAGTGTACTCACCTGTTTGTCTGCAGGACTGTTAGAAATGGGGTTTGGCAGTCAGGTTACCCTCTGTCCAAGCAAGAACCCTCACTCTAGTCAGGGTAAGTCACACACAATCCAAAATTAGCCTGTGCCCACCCTCTGGTAGCTTGGCACGAGCAGTCAGGCTTAACTTAGAAGGCAATGTGTAAAGTATTTGTGCAATAAATCATACAATACCACCATATAGCACCACAAAAATACACCACACAGTGTTTAGAAAAATATATAATATTTATCAGGATAATTGTAGGTCAAAACGAATAAAGTTGCAATGTGAATTTGTAAAGATATCACTGAAAAGTGATATAAAGGGGGTTATTACAACTTTGGAGGAGGTGTTAATCCGTCCCAAAAGTGACGGTAAAGTGACGGATATACCACCAGCCGTATTACGAGTTCCATAGGATATAATGGACTCGTAATACGGCTGGTGGTATATCCGTCACTTTACCGTCACTTTTGGGACAGATTAACACCTCCTCCAAAGTTGTAATAACCCCCAAAGTGTCTTAAGTCTTTAAAAAGCAAACAAAGTCTCTTTCAAGCACAAAGTACCTGGTTTGGAGTGGAAAATCTCCGCAAAGGGCCGCAGAAGAAGAGATATGTGGAAAAACAGTGTGTGCGTCGATTTCTCCCCAGCACACACAGACTTGCGTCGTTATTTTTCACGCGGGGAAGTCGTGCGTCGTTTTCCGGCGCGTGGACAGTTTCTTTCTATGGGTCGTGGGGATTACCAGATGTCCCGGGTCTGTGTGTGGATTCTCCTGCTTGTTTTCCAGCTGCGCGTCGTTCTGCGCGGCTGTGCGTTGAAGTTTTGCTCTCACGGCAGGCATCGCGTCGATTTCTCCTCTGGAAGTCGGGCGGCGTTGTCCTTGCGAAGCTGTGCGTCGAAGTTCCGGTCGTCCCGAAGGCGTCGCGTCGATCAGCGTCGGTGTGCGGCATTTTTCTCGCCGCGGAACAAGCTGTGCGCTGAAACTTTCGCACATGAAGCATCCAAGTGAAAAAGAGAAGTCTTTTTGGTCCTGAGACTTCAGGGAACAGGAGGCAAGCTCTATCCAAGCCCTTAGAGAGCACTTTCACAGCCAGACAAGAGTTCAGCAAGGCAGCAGGCCAACAGCAAGGCAGCAGTCCTTTGTAGAAAGCAGACAGGTAAGTCCTTTGAGCATCCAGGCAGTTCTTCTTGGAAGGATGTAGTTTCTGGTTCAAGTTTCTTCTCCAGCAAGTGTCTGATGAGGTAGGGCAGAGGCCCTGTTTTATACCCAAATGTGCCTTTGAAGTGGGGGAGACTTCAAAGAGTGGCTAAGAAGTGCACCAGGTCCCCTTTCAGTTCAATCCTGTCTGCCAGGGTCCCAGTAGGGGGTGTGGCAGTCCTTTGTGTGAGAGCAGGCCCTCCACCCACCCAGCCCAGGAAGACCCATTCAAAATGCAGATGTATGCAAGTGAGGCTTAGTACCCTGTGTTTGGGGTGTGTCTGAGTGAATGCACAAGGAGCTGTCAACCAAGCCCAGCCAGATGTGGATTGTAAGGCACAGAAAGATTTAAGTGCAAAGAAATGCTCACTTTCTAAAAGTGGCATTTCTAGAATAGTAATATTAAATCCGACTTCACCAGTCAGCAGGATTTTGTATTACCATTCTGGCCATACTAAATATGACCTTCCTACTCCTTTCAGATCAGCAGCTGCCACTTCAACAATGTATGAGGGCAGCCCCAATGTTAGCCTATGAAGGGAGCAGGCCTCACAGTAGTGTAAAAACGAATTTAGGAGTTTTACACTACCAGGACATGTAAACTACACAGGTACATGTCCTGCCTTTTACCCACACAGCACCCTGCTCTAGGGGTTACCTAGGGCACACATTAGGGGTGACTTATGTGCAGAAAAAGGGGAGTTCTAGGCTTGGCAAGTACTTTTAAATGCCAAGTCGAAGTGGCAGTGAAACTGCACACACAGGCCTTGCAATGGCAGGCCTGAGACAAGGTTAAGGGGGCTACTTCAGTGGGTGGCACAACCAGTGCTGCAGGCCCACTAGTAGCATTTAATCTACAGACCCTAGGCACATATAGTTCACATTACTAGGGACTTATAAGTAAATTAAATAGTCCAATCAGGTATGATCCAAAGTTACCATGTTTAAAAAGGGAGAGAGCATATGCACTTTAGCACTGGTTAGCAGTGGTAAAGTGCGCAGAGTCCAAAAGCCAAGAAAACAGAGTCCAAAAAGTGGAGGGAGGCAGGCAAAAAGTTAGGGGTGACCACCCTAAGGCATGTCAGGTCTAACAAGGACCATAAACTAAAGGGTGCTGGGGTAGGACCCCATCCACTAGTCTCTCCAACTCCTGGGAAGTGAAGGCAGGGGCCCTTTCCCCAGACACTCGAGTCATGGTCGCTTCCAGACACAGGTCACAGCAGCACTTGCAGTGTAGGTCCTCTCCTGTTGAAGGTCAGGTAGCAAGTGAGTGAACAGATAGAAAATGTCAGTCACGTCCACGGCGGTGCGTACCGTCACCGCTAGCGTACATCACCATTGGCTCCTGGAACCTGTAGGCCCCAATGATAACCAATGATGTGTTGCACGGCAGTCGTCGACTGCCTACCGCAACGGCACATAACGCCAGTGGAATTACCTCTTTTCCACTTGTCCCTCCTCACAGGTCAGATGGCCGCCATTTCAGGGGGGCACAGGCCATGGCACCTAGCTGTGTCACGGCAGACATAGGCACATCAACGGACCTACACGTTCACATACTGTTTCTGTAAAAAAAGAAAGGCATATTAATCTGAGTACATCTTTGAAAATGACGATCTGCTCACCGTTTTTCACCCTAGAGTTCAACCGCTGAGGATGAATATGAGATGGAGACATCCCCCCTTGTACAGACCCCTGGTGGACCTGGCGACAATGGAGGACAGGCACATTATCCTAACTTACAGACGTGATAGGGCCACAATCCAAACGCAGTGTGCCCAATTGGAGCCAGACCTGATTTCAGTTTCCGCCACCCCACAGTTGTCCCCCCTCTAGTGCAGGTCCTGTCAGTGCTCCCTTTCTTGGCAAGTGGTTCCTTCCAAGCAACAGTGGCCATGGCATCAGGGAGGTCACAGCCTATGTTTTCAAACGTGCTAACCAGAGTGTTGTTTGCCCTGATGAAACACATGTGCAGCTACATCGTATTCCCCCAGGTGGATGATTTGGCCACAGTGAAGGCTGATTTCTATGCAACGGGACATATCCCCAATATCATTGGTGCTATTGATGGTACACATATTGCCTTTGTCCCACACTGGAGAAATGAACAGGTGTTCAGAAATCGAAAGAGATTTCACTCTCTGAATGTGCAGATGGTGTGTTTGGCGGACCAGTACATCTCCCACGTCAATGCAAAGTATCCTGGCTCTGTGCATGATGCCTTTATCTTGAGGAATAGCAGCATCCCATATGTGATGTCTCAACTCCAGAGGCACAGGGTGTGGCTAATAGGTGAGCCCATGGTCCCACCCAGTTGATGTAGGTATATGGGTGTGGGGTTGGCCCTAAGGGTGAGTGTCTGGCTAACAGGTATCCTTCGATATTTACAGGTGACTCTGATTACCCCAACCTCTCATGGCTACTTACCCCAGTGAGGAATGCCAGGACAAGGGCAGAGGAACATTACAATGAGGCACATGGGTGAACAAGGAGGCTCGTTGAGCGCACCTTTGGCCTCCTGAAGGCCAGATTCCGGTGCCTCCATCTGAGAGGTGGATCCCTGTACTCCTCACCTAAGAAGGTGTGCCAGATCATCATTGCATGTTGCATGTTGAACAACCTGGCCTTGAGACGCCAGGTGCCTTTTCTGCTGGAGGATGAGGCTGGAGATGGTCATGTGGCAGCGGTGGAGCCTGTGGACAGTGATGAAGAGGAGGCAGAGAAAGAGGATGTGGACAACAGAACTACTATAATTCAACAGTACTTCCAGTGACACACAGGTAAGACACTATAACTTCACTTTCCATTGCAGCTTTGTGTTGGACATTGTACATGGCAGCCTGATTTTCCTATCTGTGCCCCACTCTGGCCCCTGGTGTGTTTACTGCTGCCCACTACAGGTCATACCTATGTATATATAACTGTACATTTGAATTGCAATGTTTACAGCTTGTTAAACTAATACATATTTCAATCAATTGACAGAATCCATACTTGTATTAGTTCCAAGGGTGTTTATTTGTGTGATAATAAGTGTAGGTGGTATTGCAATGGGCTGGGTTGATGGTGGTTGTATTTCCAGGATAGAGTACAGACTATTGGTATCACAGATGCATTGTCCAAGGGGGCATAGGGAGTGGGGCAATGGCAGTTCAAGGTGGACAGGGTGACAGAGTGGGACACAAGGGTGACATTCAGGGGAGTCTTGTTTCCTGGCGGGGGTCTTGGCAATGTTCTCTGGCTTCTGCCTGGATCGTAGGGACCTTTTGCATGGTGGTTCTCCTTCTGCAGGGGGAGGGGTGCTGGTGGTCTGTTGTTCCTGTGGCGGGGCCTCCTGTCCACTAGCGTCAGCTGAGGTGGAGGGCTGTTCATCGGTGTGGCTAGTGTCAGGGGCCCGTTGGTGTGCCACTGCCTCCCTCATGGTGTTGTGTGAGAGTCACCAGATCCTCGGGATCCGTGCACGTTCCCAACACTTCCACCACAAGACAGCTCCAATACTCTGATTAGATTTATCACAGAGTCTAAGAGAGTCCAAGTGGGGAAAAGGGGATTAGGACGGGAACAGCTGGGAAGGAGACCTGTAGGAAGCAAAAGGTTGAAACACAACATCAAAATTACATCTCATGAAATCAGTACCATGCTACAACCCTAAGCTTTGTCTTTTCCGAAAAAACATGAACAACCCTGGAATAATCCTAAAACTGACTAGGCTTTAGATGACCGAATACCTGAGGAGGAATCAGGAAAAGTTAAATAGGACTTTCAGATTCAAGTACTTTCTTTAGCATGAGAATCAGGAAACACTCTGAGCAATTTCTAAGCAACCATATGAATCTCCTTTTATGAATACATATCAGGAACACACAGCATTACATCTAAAATTCTGGTATTGTTGTGTTCATCTCAGAAAAAACATTTGGAAGTAAATTGCGCACATTGCAGATTTTTATATGAGTATTAAACACCATAAAGGTTTGTGCACCATGAAATCACACAACGTAGATTCAAGGAATAAATCACGCGACGTGTCAACTTGAAATGCTACCAAGAAAATGTCTTAGAATGGTAGCGCACAGTAACTTACATTATTTATACACGAGGAAAGAATTGCGCGTCTTGCCGATTCAAATGCCACCATGTAAATGCCAGAAAATGATAGCGCACAATGAACAGCATGAATTACACACGAGAAGTGAATCGCGCGTTTCGCCGATTCGAATGCCACCATGTAAATGTCAAGAAAAGATAGAGCGCAATGAACAACAAAGTTAAATGCTCATGAAACGAGTTGCAAGTCTTGCCAACTCCTAAAACATCATGTAAATGTCAAGAAATATCAGCGCGCAATGAACAATAATGTAATAACGAAGTCAAATCTTTATGGAATAAATTGCGCGTCCTCCCTATTTGCAAACCACTATACAAATGTCAAAAAATGGCAGCGCACAAGTAATCTGTTATTCATTTAAGAATTAAAAGCAAGAATATGAAGATTCTCAATTACGGTGTTGGGAAAAGTCCAAACACCGTCTTACCGCCTGGAAACAGTGATCACCAATGAGAGATGAGTGCAGAAGACTGGAAAATCCAAATAGGCCGCCGGGACAGGAGCTCAGGAAGAAGCTGCTGCTCTGCACCGGGCCTCTGAATAGTGAGCACTGGAAGTTGGGCTGACTCTCTTTTATAGAGTCTTGGCCCAGCCTAGAACCACGTCCAGGCATGTTGCAGGGAAAGTCTCCAGAAGGCCCTGGAAAGGGACCACACCCTAACACACTCTGAATGTCTGCAGCAATACATTGTAAATGTACAGTATTTATAAGCACCTTAAAAATGAATCTTTTGGATGGAATTCTGCAATGCAAAAGGTTAAACAATAACATATCATCACAATGCATAAATTACTTTATCTTGCAAGTGTTGGGTTTTTGCATTCTAGATGCCCGTAGAGCGCGCACTGTCCTGGTGGTGACATGTTGGCCATGTCTGCCAGCACCCCTGCAATGGTGATCAGATGGTGTGGATGTCTCTTAGGTCCTCCCTGATCCCCAGGTACTGTCCCTCCTGCAGCCGCTGGGTCTCCTGAAGCTTGGCCAGTATCTGGGCTATGGTCTCCTGCGAATGGTGGTATGCTCCCAGGATGTTGGTAAGTGCCTCGTGATGGGCCAGGTTGGTCATCCTTATCCAGGCGGGCAGAGTTGCTGTAATCACTGGGGCCTCTTCTGGGGGGGGAACTGGATGTTGCTGGCACCTCCTCTCCGGTGAGGTTGTGTAGAGGTCCTGTGGGGATGTAAATGCAGTGTTATTGTTTCTGCTTGTGACATCTTGTGCATGGGAATCTTTCCCTCTATGGTTGTTATTACCAAGGCAGCTTTGGCTTGCCTCAGTTGTGATTTGGTTGGCTAAGTGATTGTCACTAGTGTGCATGCTGTGGTGATGGGTATCCATGCAGGTCTGTGATGGTGGTCCATGCATTTGTGTTGCATGTAGGGCTTGGTATTGGGATGGGTGGGTTGTGATGTTGGGGTATATGTGAGGTGGTGGAGTGATGGGGGTGAGGGTAGGGGTAGGAGTTTGTGATGGCATTCAGGGGGTGAAAGTAGCAAAGATTTGACTTACTCGAGGCCAGTCCTCCTGCTACTCCTGCCAAGCCCTCAAGATGCATGATCAACAAGACTTGCTCCTTCCATGTTGTTAGTTGTGGGGTAGGAGGGTGTGTGGGGTGATGTGTTCGGGTACGTGCTTTGAGGTGCGTGGATGGTGTATGGGTGATGGTGTTCTGTGGCTCTGATTCAGTGGGTGCTCCTGGCGTGTCTCTCTCTCAATTTTGTTTTCCGTGAAGGGTTATGGGTAGTGTGTGTGTGTGTTTTATAGTGGAGCGTGTAGTTTGAATTGTCCATTGTGGTTTTGTATTGTTAGGTTGTGTGTATTTTGAGCGCAGCGGTCTGAACCGCCGATGGTTTACAGCGGTTGAATGTCCGTCGCGGTGATTCGTGGGTCATAATGCTATTGGCGTATTTCTGTTGGCGTGAATGGTGTGGGTTTTGGTACCTCCATTTTATCACTGACCTTTGGGCTGGCGGGCTTGTGTGTGTGTCTGTATAGTGGCGGATTTCTATGTGTGGGTCATAATACGCATAGCGGTATACCACTGCGGTCGCAGTATGTTGGCAGCAGTCAGCATGGCAGTCAGCAGCACTTACCGCTAATGTCATAATGAGGGCCACAGTACTTATACACAAAAGTGCCTTTGAAGTGGGGGAGAGTTCAAAGAGTTGCGTTGAAGTGCACCAGTTTCCTTTCAGGCCAGTCCTGTCTGCCAGACTGTCTGTAGGGTGCTCTGAGTCCCTTGTGTGGGGTCAAGCCACTACCATTTGAAGTTTGTTGGGCATGCCACGGTCTCAACGTCCCGACTACTGTGACCGCTCCAATGGGGGTAGCGCATAGCCTATAAAGCTGTGCTCTGCACCCTGAATGACTGCTCGTCGTTCTTGAGTCTCCCCACGTACTTACCTGTTTCCTGTTCCTGCTCCAGTGTTTCCAGAGGTGCGCTCTGCCTTCAGGTTCTTTGGTTTCCTTACTCGTCAGCATCTGACCTCAGCTCCTCCTGTGTGCCCATCATGCCTCTCTTCTCTGAATGCGCTCCGAGATCCTTGGCATTCTTCCTTTCCGATGCACGATGCCCTGCCCCACCTGCAGCTTCGGTTTCAGCATCAGTTACATTGGGCTATCACTAGTGGCTTCTTTGCGGACTCATAAAACTGCAGAATGGACAACAAAATAACGCTCAGCAGTATTCTCCTCACATGTGGTAACATGTTTAAGGCTATTTTTGAATTGGGATCTACTTATCTGATGTATCATGAAGTACTCTGAGAACCTGCTGACTTCATTCTCTGCTGGTTTCTGAACTAGGTTATGATTATTCTGCTAGCCTGGAAAGACATAATTGAAAAGACACATTATTCCTGTAGTGCACTTGAAAAAGATTGACAAGTGATTTAGTTGAAGTAGACAGAAATATTTTGTGTAGTCTGCATTTCATTCTCATAAGGAGTTGAACTATTTAATTCCCTGCAGATATAGATAAAGGTAACCTATAGTGGAGGTACTCTGCTGACAAGCTTAGGTAGGTGACGAAGATAGGAAGTAACTTACTGATGTATTCTTGGATGAATTGCACATTATTATTGTGTAACCAACTTGCATATTTAGCTTGTTTGCTGGTACTAGTGAATCCTCATCAGAATACTCTTAACACCACTAAGTAGGAAGGGACGCTAGGTAACTAATCATTAGCAACCACCCTGTGTATATGATAAGTTAGATAGGAATATTTGAATACTGAACCTTGTTATTTTTTTTGTAGATACTGTAGCAGCTCAACACTCTGGGCTGAAATCTGGCTTCCACATCTGCCAACTGGTTGTACCTTGGTCCTGGCAGGTCAGATCAGGCCTTCTTTTGAAGGTTGCTTTGGCTTGCTGGGAAGTAGGGAATTCTCCCGCGCCAATTTCACTCCTGCAAAAAGGGGGGAGCCTGTCAAAGTATAAGTGTGAGCTCCTCCACCCTTCCTGCTCAGGAAGACCCACCAATATGCAGATGATTGCGGATGCAGTTGTGTCCAGTGTTTGTGGCTGTCTAGATGGAATGCACAAATGTAGCTGACGCCAGCCCAGTCCAGACGTGTATTGGAGACAAGCAGTAAGGCACAAAGATCATGGAGAGCAGGGAAAAGCCTGCTTTCTAAAAGTGGTATTTCTAAAATAGTAATGTTAAATCCGTCTTTACCAGTAAAGAGGATTTATCATTCCCATTCCAAAGAGATTAAACATGTTGGAGCTACTTCTTTCTGATCAGGAATTACAGCTTAAAAGTATATTAAGGAATTCTCAATGATGGCTGTAGGGAAATGGCTCCCTGTTGCAGTTCCACCCCACTTTTTGCCTGGTATTGATGCTGACTTGACTTGAGAGTCTGCTGGGATCCTGCTAACCAGGCCCCAGCACCAGTGTTCTTTTCACAAAAAAATTACAATTTTTTCCACAATTGGCACACCTCTGGCACATAGATAAGTCCCATGTAAAAGGTACCAGTGGCCCTGTGACCAGGGAAGGTTCCTAAGAGCTGCAGCATGTGTTGTGCCATCCTCAGGGACCCCTCACCTAACACATGCATGCTGCCGTTGCAGATTATGGGGGTTATTACAACTTTGGAGGTGGTGTTAATCCGTCCCAAAAGTGACGGTAAAGTGACGGATATACCACCAGCCGTATTACGGGTCCATTATATCCTATGGAACTCGTAATACGGCTGGTGGTATATCCGTCACTTTACCGTCACTTTTGGGATGGATTAACACCTCCTCCAAAGTTGTAATAACCCCCTATGTGTGTTGGTTGGGAGAAAAAGACAAAGTCAACATGGCATCCCCCTCAGGATGCCATGCACAAAAAATACTGCCTGTGGCATAGGTAAGTCACCCCTCTAGCAGGCCTTAAAGCCCTAAGGCAGGGTGCACTATACCACAGGTGAGGGCATAGCTGCATGAGCAATATGCCCCTACAGTGTTTAAGTCTATTCTTAGACATTTTAAGTACAGTGAGACCATATTAAGTATATGGTCTAGGAATTTGTCAAAGCAAACTCCACAGTTCCATAATGGCTACACTGAACACTGGGAAGTTTGGTATCAAACTTCTCTGAATAATAAACCCATGCTGATGCCAGTGCTGGATTTATAAAAACATGCACAAAGAGGGCATCTTAGAGATGCCCCCTGTATTTTACCCTAATCCTTCAGTGCAAGACTGACTGGTCTGTGCCAGCCTGCCACTGAGACGAGTTTCTGACCCCCTGGTGTGAGAGCCTTTGTGCTCTCTGGGGCAAGAAACAAAGCCTGCACTGGGTGGAGGTGCTTCTCAGCTCCCCACCTGCAGGAACTGTAACACCTAGCAGTGAGCCTCAAAGGCTCAGGCTTCATGTTACAATGCCCCAGGGCACTCCAACTAGTGTAGATGCCCTCCCCCTGGACACAGCACCCACTTTTGGCAACAAGTCCGGAGGAGATAATGAGAAAAACAAGGAGGAGTCACCCTCCAGCCAGGACAGCCCCTATGGTGTCCTGAGCTGAGGTGACCCCTGCCTTAGGAAATCCTCCATCTTGTTTTGGAGGATTCCCCCCAATAGGATTAGGAATATGCCCCCCTCCCCACACCCGCAAGGACAGTAGCCATTGGCTACTGCCCCCCAGACCTAAACACACCCCTAAATTGAGTATTTAGGGGCAACCCTGAACCCAGGAAATCAGATTCCTGCAACCTGAAACAAGAAGAATGACTGCTGAACTGAAAGCCCCGCAGAGACGATGGAAATGACAACTGACTTGGCCCCAGCCCTACCGGCCTGTCTCCAGACTCAGAGAACCTGTACAGCGATGCATCCAGCAGGACCAGCGACCTTTGAGGACTCAGTGGACTGACCTGCACCTAAAGGATCAAGAAACTCCAGAGGACAGCAGCTCTGTCAAAAACTACAACAAAGAAACCATCTTTAAAGAAGACTCCAGCCTCACTCCGGAAGCTTGAGTCTTCACACTCTGCACCCGACGCCCCTGGCTCGGGTCCAGAAGAACCAACACCACAGTGGGGACCCCCATGTGACTCCAACGATGTGGACACCCTGAGTCGACCTCCCTGCACCCCCACAGCGACGCCTGCAGAGAGGATCCAGAGGCTCCCCCTGACCACGACTGCCCGGTGACAAAGGAACCCGACGCCTTGAAGCAGCACTGTCCCCGCAGCCCTCAGGGCTAAGAGGAACCAACCACTGGTGCAGGAGTGACCAGCAGGAAGCCCTCATCTTAGCCCAGTTGGGGGCTGGCCCGAGAAGCCCCCCTGTGCTCTGTCTGCATCGCCAGAGTGACCCCCGGGTCTCTCCATTGATTCCTATCTAAATACTGACACCTACTTCACACACTGCACCCGGCCCCCCCTCTGCTGCTGAGGGTTTATTTTGTTTGCCTGTACGGGACCCCCCCCCCCCCCAGTGCTCTACAAACCCCTCCTGGTCTGCTCCCTGAGGACGCAGGTACTTACCTGCTAGCAGACTGGAACCGGAGCACCCTTGTTCTCCATAGGCGCCTATGCTATTTGGGCCCTACTTTGACCTCTTCACCTGACCGGCCCTGTGTTGCTGGTGCTGGGTGTTTGGGGTTGAATTGAACCCCCAACGGTGGGCTGCCTATGCCCATGAGACTGAACTTGTACGTGCTTTACTTACCTGAGAAACTAACCAATACTTACCTCCCCCAGGAATTGTTGATTTTTGCACTGTGCCCACTTTTAAAATAGCTATTTGCCATTTTTGCCAAAACTGTGTACATTACTGTTAATTCAAAGTTCCATACTTACCTGTGTCAAGTACCTTACAATTTATGTACTTACCTAAATTCTGAATCTTGTGGTTCTAAAATAAATCAAATAATTTAAGAAAATAATATTTTTCTACATAAAAACCTATTGGTCTGTAGTTAAGTCTTTGAGTGTGTGTTCCCATTTATTGCCTGTGTGGGTACAACAAATGCTTAACACTACCCTCTGATAAGCCTACTGCTCGACCACACTACCACAAAATAGAGCATTAGTATTATCTAACTTGGCCACTATCAACCTCTAAGGGGAACCCCTGGACCCTGTGCACACTATCTCTCACTTTGAGATAGTATATACAAAGACAACTTCCTACACTGGCCTATTATTGAAGCAGGCCTCACAACAGTGAAAAACGACTTTGGGAGATTAAAAGTAAAAGTACATGTCTTGCCTTTTAAATATACTACACCCTGCCATGCGGGTCACATGGGGCCTACCTTAGGAGTGACATATATAACAAAAGGAAAGTTTAAGGCTTGGCAGGTGGTTTCAAATGGCAAGTTGAGGTGGCAGTAACACTGCACACAGGCCTTGTAATGGCAGGCTTGAGAAATGGTTAAGGGGCTACTCATGTGGGTGACACAATCAGTGCTCCAGGCCCACTAGTAGCCTTTAATTTACAGGCCCTAAGCACATATTGTGCACTTCATTAGGGACGTATAAGTAAATTAAATATGCCAATTGGATAAAAGACAAAGTTACCATGTTTAGGGGAGAGAGCACAAGCACTTTAGTAATGGTCAGCAATGGTAAAGTGCTCAGAGCCCTACAACCAGCAAAAACAAGATCAGAAAAATGGAGCGAGACAGGAAAAAGCTGGGGAAAACCACCCTAAGGCTGTCAGGTATAACAGGCATTGATAACAAATTAAAGGCCTTCAATGAAATGCCCTCAGAGTGCAGGCAGATACTGCGACCAGTTACCACACCTACTTGTGTTCAGCCAGACTTGAGCGCCTTACCTCTGACCTGTAAGTACTCTCTGCCATTCTTGAGGAAGTCAAAGGCACCAGCCTCTGGCATGAAAATTACACCCTCTCCTCCAGGATGTGCTGCATGGCATAATCCATGTCGGAGGTGCAAACGTTAGTATCGACATACACAAACTCCCATTTGAATGGTAAGGGATCAGTGAGTTTTAATGAGGCCCCGCAGCCTCCTCGTGATGTGCCATCTGATCGTGGGTCTACAGTCACTGCCCCACTATCTACAAGGCAACCAAATCAGACGCACCCCCTGTATCTTAAAGGATGCTCTGAGAAGAGGAGAGAAACGACAGAGAAAAGCGAGAACCAAGGTTCTAATCAGGTCACATGGTTTGGGTCATCAGCCATTCTAGCACCTCCTTTAACTGAGAATACATTACTAAAGTGAAAAAGACTTACCCCATTTTCCACCTAATTGTTGCCCCAAAGGCATTTCAATTGGAAACCAAGAAGGATAACTGCAAACAAGAGTCAACTCTTAAACCAGGGGCTTCTTTTTAGTTTTTTTCAACCACCCACCCTGATCCACTAACTACTTCCAGGCACCCCTCTTCAGCAAAGCCAATAGCGCCCTCATTGTTTCCTCTCAGACTTTGTGACAACCCCATAATTTCTATATAGTGTGGCATGTCAAACATCCAGCAAGATTACTATAATCATGTTAAAATGGAGGCAACAGCCTTAAATATCCACCATCTGGACCAGCATTACATTGCTTGCCCCAAAGGCTTAGTAGTTGGATGTCTTATTCTTTATTGCACAGGTGTCCCGGTATTACCACCCCTGCTTCATGACCTGCGGCACAAGCAACTGTACATGGACTATCCCACTATCAGGGAATTTGAGACCCATGCTGGGGCTTTGGAGCAGAATACTGGTGTGGCAACATCAGACGATCAGGCACTCATTAGTAGTTCACGCCTGCATACAAAGAAACTAGTGTTGATTCCCAGGTACACGCCCAAAGGCAATCATTACATCCCTGGTTGGACTGCTATACTCAAATTGATTGGCATCTTTGTAGGTCTGGAACATAGAATATCAAATTATCACAAATTTGTGGAGTTCAAGCCTCACCCCACGATGTGAGGTAGAGACACAACCAACATTAGAAATGGTTTTTCTGGTTGGCTGGGGTATGCACCTAAACCAGGCAGAACCCATCACTCTAGTCAGGGGAAGTAATTTACACACCAAGGATAACCTGTTTTCACCCTCTGGTAGCTTGACACAGAGCAGGCAGGTTTATCATCAGGGGCAATATGTAAAGCGGTACATTATTCAGACCAGTAACTCAATGGATACACCACAACCGAGACTCCACGCATGATTATGTAAAAATATATTTCTTACATTGTAAATGTACATTATAGACCAAAAACAACATAAATATTAGGCATACAATAGAAATACTGAAGTAATACTCGTTATCCTGACAGAGCTGGTAGAGAGAACAATATACATTACTACATCAGGGCATGAAATGTAATAGTTTGGTTAGGAAACAGAGATACATTACCAATTGTCATCACAAGTCCATTAATCATCAGGTATCATTATGGGCATACCAATACTAATGAGCCCACCTAGATTCAGGGACTCCTGCCCCCCTACTAGTGGGATTACAGTACTCCTCAGAGAGCCTGATAGAGAGACAAAGGTAGGACCCAGGGGAACCTGGTTGCCTAATGCTGATAATACAGTAATTTTCTCTTGCACAATGCTCCTACACTGGCAAGGATTGGATGGGGCCTCTTTCAATCAGCCAGGAATTTGTAAAGCGCACTACTCACCCGTGAGGGTCTCTAGGTGCTAAGTGGGGGGGGGGGGGTAGTGCTACTGCTCGAACAACAGCCAGGTCTTGAGAAGTTTCCTGAAGGTAAGGAGATCTTTGGTCAGATGCAGATCGGTGGGAAGAGTGTTCTACATCTTGGCAGTGAGGTGCGAGAATGATCTACCGCCGGTTGTAGTTCTGCGGACACTTGGGACGGTTGCGAGGGCGAGATCAGCGGAGCGGAGATGCCGGGTCGGGGTGTAGAAGGAGAGCCGTCTGTTGAGGTACTCTTGTACAGTGTTGTGCAGTGCTTTGTGAGCATGGGTGAAGAGTTTTAAGGTGATTCTCTTGTTGACTGGGAGCCAGTGCAGGTCTCTCAGATGGCCTGTGATGTGGCAGTGGCAGGGGATGTCCAGGATGTCCAGGATGAGGCGTGCGTGGAGGCCTTCTGGATGTGTTGCAGCCTCTTCTGGAGTTTGGTTGTGGTTCCTGCATAGAGGGCATTGCTGTAGTCCAGTTTGCTGCTCACGAGGGCTTGGGTGACTGTTCTTCTGGTTTCGGTGGGGATCCATTTGTAGATCTTTCGGACCATGGGGAGGGTGTTGAAGCAGGAGGAGTAGATGGTGTTGACTTGCTGGGTCATGGATAATGAGGAATCCAAGATGAATCCTAGGTTGCATGCGTGGTCGGTGGGACTTGGAGCGGTGGTGTCGGCGTATGATGTGATGTTGAGGTTGTGGGATCAGGCTGTGTTAACGAACGGGCCATGTAGACTTTGAAGAGGGTCGGGCTGAGGGACGAACCCTGGGGTACGCTGCAGATGAATTTGGTGGCCTACGAGCGGAATGGGGGGAGACGGACTCTCTGCGTTCTGCCAGTGGGAAAGGAGGTGACCCAGTCCAGGGCTCTGTCGTGGATTCCTGCATTGCAGAGACGTGAGTATAGGGTGTGGTGGCAGACGGTGTCGAACACAGCCGAGAGGTCCAGGAGTATGAGGGCCGCGGTTTCGCCGTTGTCCAGTATGGTTCTGATATTGTCAGTGGCAGTGATGAGAGCAGTTTCGGTACTGTGGTTGCTTCGGAATCCGGATTGGGAAGGGACCAGGGTGCAGTTCTCCTCGAGGAAGCGGGTTAGTTGTCTGTCGACAGCCTTCTCGATTACTTTTGCCGGGAAGGGGAGCGGGGAGATAGGCCGGAAGTTCTTGAGGTCCTTTGGATCCGCCTTGGCTTTTTTGAGGAGGGTGTTGATCTCAGCGTGTTTCCAGCTCTCCGGGAACGTGGCGGACTCGAAGGAGCTGTTGATGATCTTCCGTAGTTGGGGTGCGATAACAGAGCTTGCTTTGTTGAGGATGTGGTGAGGGCAGGGGTCAGATGGTGTTCATGATTTTGATGGTGTCGTTGTCGTTGACGGGGGTCCAGGAGAGCAGGAGATTGGTTGGAAGTGAATCTGTGGTGTTGATAGTTGCTGGGGGGTTCTGGGTGCTGAAGCTGTCGTGGATGTCTGTGATCTTGCGGTGGAAGTAGGAGGCTAGGGAGTCACAGAGGTCTTGAGATGGTGGGATGCCGTTGGTGTTGGAGCTGGGGTTGGAGAGTTCCTTCCCAATGTTGAAGAGCTCCTTGTGGCTGTGTGCAGTGTTGTTGATTCGGTCTTTGAAGGCGGTTCTCTTGGCAGTTCGGATGAGTTGGTAGTGTGTGCGGATGGCGTTTTTGAAGGCTGTGTGGTTGTCCAGAGTTTGATCTTGGTGCCACTTTTTTTCGAGTCTATGGCAGGTTTGCTTAGATTCGTTGAGGTCGGCGGTAAACCAGAAGGCCTCTCTGTCGGTGCGTCTGTTGAAGGGGATTCTTGATCAGGGCGAGAGTATTGGCAGAGGTGACGATCCATTGCCTGAGGTTGCGGCCAGCTGCGTCAGTGTTGGTGGTGTCGATGACTGGGTTCCGGGAGAGGGCTGCAATAAGTTGGTTTTCAGTGACCTTGTTCCAACTGCAGTAGGGGATCCGTTGTGGGTGGTGGTGTGTTGTGGGTTTCTTGAAGGAGAAGTGGATGCAGTGGTGATCTGTCCAGTGGAGTTTGGTCATGTGGCTGAAAGAGACGTGATTGCTGGTGGAGAATATAGGGTCCAGTGTGTGTCCTGCGGAGTGGGTCGGTGTCATGACGAGCTGGTTGAGGCCGAGAATGGAGAGGTTGTCAAGCAGGGTGGCGGTGTTGTTGTTGTTTGGTGTTCTCGAGGTGGAAGTTTAATTCCCCGACGAGTATGTAGTCAATGGATGCGAGAGCGTGCGTGCTGATGATGTTGGTGATGGAGTCGCTGAACTGCTGTCGGGGGCTGGGGGACCTGTAGACAAGAGTCCCTCGGAGGGTGGTGTTTGGGTCAGTGTGGATCTGGAAGTGAAGGTGTTTGGCAGTGCTGAGGGTGTCTTCGATGCTGGTGATGATCCTAAGGTTGTTCTTGTGGATGATGACAATTCCTCCTCCTGGTTTGTTGGAGTGGTCCCTGCGGGTGATCTTGGAGGGGTTCATCCAGGTCTCGGTCAGGAAGGCGACATCTGGGGAAGCTGAGTCGAGTATAGCTCTACTGCATGCTTGTGGACGAAGCGGGTGTTGAGGAGGATGCATCTGAGATGGTTGCGTCCTGCCTTGGTGGGTGGGTCGTTGGCGTGGAGGCTGGGGAAGATGAAGTTCCAGCAGGAGAAGGGTCCGCAGGAGGTCTGCGGGGAGACTTGAAGGCAGGCGGGAGAGCAGACGGTTTTGAGGGCGCAGAGGGTGGTGGCGTCATAGTGAAGACGTGCGTGGCGGCAGTGGGGGGGGGAGAGAGCCAGGGGATCTGGTGCTGGGCGCGATCCAGAGGCGGATGGGTGCAGATGGGCCTGCCTTTGGCGTGCAGCGGCGCGGCCGGCATTAAGTAGGGAGGTGGGGGGAGGAGAGGACAACTGGGAGGCGGGAGTGGGGACAAAAAACAGTGTGAAAAAGGGGGTGGGGCCGAGGGGGCAACAGCTGCGGGAGTGCAGCGCAAGAGAGAGAGGAGGGGGGTGGGGCTGCAGGGGCCATAGCGGTGGTGGAGAGAGAGAAGGAGGAGAGCGAAGTGAGAGAGAGCAGAGTGAGAGAAAAACGGAGAAGAGTGTAACGCGAAGCAAAAGGAGCACAAAAATTGACAGACACAGAAGTGAAAGCTGAACAGAAAGCAAAGCAGAAAAAAAGGAGGAGAGAGGCAGAGAGCAGCCTAATAGGAAAGCAGAAGCCTGCGGGTGGAAGAGGGCCTCAAACTCCTGACAGGGGTCAGGAGTTCAGAGGAGAGAGGGATGAGGGCTCTTCTTACCAGGTGGAGCCACGGGAGGCAGAGCAGTGCACTGAGCAGGTCAAGGATTTCCCCGTAGAGCTACAGCAGTTTCAATGCCCCTATAAGATACCACCCAATGGCCAGAATGGGACACACACTAAGCCAAAGCATGTTGACCTGACTGGGTCCTTCACTTTCATAGGCTTAGACACGGGCACCTGCGAGTGCATGGTGAAGCAGCCCGATCAAAGCACCTTCCTCTATGCAGTGGGGACCTTGCCTTGCTGGGGCTTGTTCCACTGGCAGGCAGAGTGGGTCAGACCCCTCGGATCACCCGGGAGATCCTGGGAGAGAACACAATAGTCCGAGGCACCTGAGAGGTAAAATGGAGCTGGCAACCCCGTTCTCGGTGCTGTGGCCCCTCCTCAGGGTGATCGTTGCTGTCATCGGTGTAGGCTCAAGGGAATCCTCGTTGTCTAGGTAATGCGCCCGGCCTTGTTGCACTGTATGAAGCGGCCTTCCTTCCGAGTGAGGTCAGGACTAGTGCTCCCCACCTGCTATCACCAGGACCAGATGAAGCATGTCACAAGCTCTATGCTGAAAGGTGCAGGGAGCAGTCCCTCATTACCCCAGAGGCAATACTCAGCGCTCACCGCCGCTAGTTAAAGGTGTCTTAGGTGTCCGGACTTAGAGTCTCACAGTCAGCTATGGGCAGTCCCAGTAGAACACTGGGGGACACAAATCAGAGCAGCAGGCCAGCTCTTCCAGGCAAGGTGCAAAGGTGGTAGGACCTCCTGCCACTCAGCAATCAGCCGGCCAACACAGCAAAGCAGATAGCAGGGAAGGTGTTTTCTCCTGGCAGCATAGCAGTGTCTAGGTAAAACAGAGTCAGGGAGCAGCTGGCTACAGGACAAAAAACTGAAAAGCAATCCAGTGAGTCCTTTAGGCCACCTAGCAATTAGCAGGCAGCAGGGCAACAGCAGAAAAGATGTCAAGATGAGTCCTTTAAGCAGCACAACAATCCTTCTGACAGAGGTTCAGTTCTAGAACCCAAAAGTGCTCTGAAAACATGGGGTCAGATCCCCTGTATTTATAGTCACAAATGATTTTGATGTAGGGGGTGACTTCAAAAGAACCCGTTCAAGCGTACAACAAATCCCTTTCCACCTAGCCCTGGCTCCAGACATCAGTGGGGGTAAATCAGCCCATTGTGTGAGGACAGAATACTGCCTATATACAGATGTAAAGTGTGAACGACCTCTCCCTCTCCCAGCCCAGGAAGACTATCAGTATGTAGATGTATCCCCTGTCACACCCAGACCTTCCTGTGTTGTGGTTATCTGGAAAGTGTGCACCAAATGTAGCTGTCACTCTACTCTAGACATGGATTGGAGTCAGGCTGCAAAGCACATAGAGTTATAAGCACAGAGCAATGCCCGTTTTCTAAAAGTGGCATTTGTAAAATAGTAATGTAAAGTCCAACTACACTAGTAAGCAGGATGCCAAACATACCAAACATGGCAATGCTACTCCTTTCAGGTCAGGAATTACCACTTAACAGTATATAAGGGAATTGCCAATGCTAACCTACGAGAGGAACAGCCTTCATTGAAGTGAAAACGAAATAGGCTGTTTGTCACTGGTAGGACATGCAAAACATATAGGTACATGTCAAACATATAGGTACATGTCCTACCTTTTACTCACTTAGCACCCTGGCTATCTAGGGCCTACCATAGAGGAGACTTAGGTGTAATAAAAGGGGAGTTTAAGCCTTGGCAAATAGTTTTAAATGCCAAGTCAAGGTTGTAGTAAATTGCGCATGGAGGCCCTGTAGTGGCAGGCCTGAGACAGGGTTTGAAGGCTACTTATGTTGGTGGTGCTATCAGTGCTGCAGACCCACTAGTACCATTTACAGGCCCTGGGTATATGGTATACCACTTTACAAGGGACTTACAAATCAAATATGCCAAACAGGTGTAAGCCAATCATACCATGTTTTAGGGGAGAGAGCACATGCACTTTGCGGTAAAGTGTCCAGAGTCCTAAAGCCAACAAAAAGAAGGTCAAAAGAAAAGGAGGAGGAAGGCAAAACGTTTTGGGAAAGCCTCCAAAAGGGCCAGATCCAACAACCATAATGTCTTGGTCCACTCAGGAAATTGCCAGTAAGGTGTGGGAGTACACGGATACATTCTTTGACTGAGATATTGAGGTTGCATTACAGACCCCCACTTTATCCCACCCCTTTACACTTGAGTGCTATGAACCCTGACACCACCAACAGAGGCATTCTTACAGGAGCAGTTGGCGCTGAGCAGCATAGGAACGACTATAAACATCTTCAAGTCCCCAGCGTTCATACTAATGGTTGTTCTCAACAAATTGTCACCATGCCCCTTGTTCCTCAGGATGGTAGCATGGGCCCTTCGCACAAACGGAAGACCTGCAAAGCATGAAATCTGCACTTGGAAACCAAATGTTGAATTCAGTTTAACTCTGGGAAAATCAAGCAATGAGTGTCTCAGGCCAGCAATTGGTAGCAATCTACTCAAATCTACTATCTCATCTATACAACAAGAGTAGCCTGTTAAAGTGATTAGCGCAGACATTTCCTGGGGATGCCTAACAATATTGGGGGCTGCTCTTCTGATCTTTTTCTTAATACCTGTGATGTAGAATCTCTCCCCTAGAGTCCCTAAAATTCACCAAATTGCAAGGATCAGAAGCCAGCACTTCTTTCCTGGAATGTAGCAGGACGCAGTACTAAGGCCCTCATTATGACATTGGCGGTAAATCCCACTTACCGCCATGCTGACTGCAGCCAACATACCGCTGCCGTGGCAGATATCTGTTCACCATATTATGACACACACACACACCAATCCGTCACCATACAGCCACAGACACAACTCCGCCACACCAAAGGTCAGTGATAAACTGGCAGTATCAAAACCCACACCGTTATGCCAACAGAACTACGCCCATCACATTATGACCCATGAATCACCACGACGGACATTCAACTGCGGTACACCATTGGCGGTACATATCGCAGCGCTCAAAATACACACACTCAAGCAAAACAACACTACATTGGATAATTCAAACTACACACACCTGACAACCATACACACTACCCACAACCCTTTATGAATACAATTAATTGCAAACAGGGAGAGACAGCAAGAACACACACACAACCCGAGCCACATACCACAATCACCTATACACCACCCATGCACCTCACAACACACACCCCAACACATCACCCTACACACCCTCACACACACCACTCACACTACACCCATGGCAACAACGACACCCCATATTCTCTGAGGAGGACCTAAGGGTCATGGTGGAGGAAATCATCCAGGTAGAGCCACAGCTATTTGGAGCACAGGTGCAGTAGATATGCATTGCTAGGAAGATGAAGCTGTGGCGGAGGATTGTGGACAGGGTCAACACTGTGGGACAGTACCCAAGAACCAGGGATGACATGAGGAAGAGATGGAACAACCTACGGGGGAAGGTACGTTCCATTGCTGCAAGACACCAACTCGCAGTACAGAGGGCTGGCGGTGGACCCCCACCTCCTCCACAACTAACAACATGGGAGGAGCAAGTCTTGGCAATCATGCATCCTGAGGGCCTGGCAGGAGTAGGAGGAGGACTGGACTCTGGTAAGTCAACTCTATACTACTACTACCCGCCTACATGCATGCCATCACATACCCCCACCCCACCCTCACTCCCATCACTCCACCACCTCCCACACACCCCACCATCACAACCCACTCATCCCAATGCCAAGCCCAGCATGCACCACCAATGCATGGACACAACTCACAGCTCTGCATGAACACCAATCACTAAAGCATGCCCACTGGAGAATCACCTAGCCCACCACATAACAACTCACACAAGGAAAAGCTGCCAGGACAATAACAAGCGTAGAGGGCAACCCACCCATGCACAATATGAGTCACACACAGAAATAATAACACTGCATATACATCCCCACAGGTATCCCAGCCAATGTCACCGGAGAAGAGGTGCTAGCAACATCCAGTCCCCCCACTGAAGAGGCCCACAGTGATGACAGCGACTCTGCTCGCCTGGATCTGGATGACCAACCTGGCCCATCAGGGACCTCCGGACAGTTGATTACCCAGGCACAGTCACACACTACCACAGAGCCTCCCCCCTCAGGAAACACCACCACAGCACCCACCCAGCATGCCCATACCTCTGTCCCCAGGACACGTCAATCAGTAGTGTGTCCACCACTACAGGAACCCCAGGGCACCCCCATACCCAAAACAATCAGGGACCTGGGGTCAGTGGCAGTGGGCACACGGTTCAGGGGACAGAGGCACAGGACAACAGGGAAGCTGGGAGGACTGATGTGCGCCAGGGGGAGGACAGGCCCAGGGAACCGATTCTCCAGGAGTCACTAACTGCCTTCCTGGGAGCATACCAAAATTCCCAGGATACGCTGGGCCAAATCCTGGACAACGTGCAGGAGAACAGGTGGCTGCATGAGAGGTTGGCGTAACCAGAGTCACCTGCAAATTTCGAGGCACAACATTTAGCCACACACTATGCCATATGGCCCACACCATACCCATTCACCAACAGCCACTGGGTGGGAACCAGGGCTCACCTATTAGCCACACCCTGTGCCTCTGGAGTTGGGCCATCACATTTGGGATGCTGCTATTCCTAAGGATAAAAACATCATGCACCAAGCCTGGATACTTAGCATTGACACACCATCTGCACATTCATCGAGTGAAAACTTTTAAAATTTCTGAAGACCTGTTCATTCTGGGGGGGGGGACACACAAATGCAATATGTGTTCCATCAATCACACCAATGATGTTGGGGATATGTCCCATTACATAGAAGTCAGTCTTCACTGTGGCCAAATCCTGCACTTGGGGGAAACAATGTAGCTGCTCATGTGTTTAATCATGGCAGAGAACACTCTGGTCAGCACTATTGAGAACATTGGCTGTGACATTCCTACTGCCAAGCCCACTGTCACTTGGAAAGAACCAGTTGCCAAGAAATAGAGCACTGATAGCACTTGCACAAGAGGGGGGATCCCAGTGGGGTGATGGATAGCAGATATCAGGTCAGGCTCCAGTTGGGCACACAGCTCTGTGACTGTGGCCCTGTCAAGTCTGTAGGTGAGAATAATGTGCCTGTCCTCCCCAGGATGAAGAGCACAGGGCACGATGTCCCCTCCAGAACCAGTGGGTAAGACACCCACCTCCCTCAGCCTCCCCAGGACCAAGCACAGGGCAAGTTGCCCCCTCCAGAGCCAGTGGGCAAGTCACCCACTTGAGAGACTGTGGCCTTGCACTCCCCAGGACAGCGCACAGGGCATGTTGCCCCCTCCAGGACCAGTGGTGTTGTTCCATCTGCCTGCTGAGGTGACCTCATTCCCCGTCCCCCTGAGGAGCCTGCCTATTTTCGAACTGATGCCCCTGCAGTGTTCTCTCCGTGTTGGTGCAGGAGACAAGAGGGGCCTTGGACTTTGTATGTGGCCCTGTGCCCCAAGAACATTGAGAACTGGGCATTGTCCCTTGATTTGTAAATATGTATATACTTTTAGATTAGATGCACGTATTACTACTTTATTTATCTTATTACACTCACTTTTATCTATTTGTGTTGTCCTTGAATTATTCCTGAGGGGTACAGGGTGTTTATGTTATGTTACTGCATCTGCTTGTGTGTATGGTGTTGAGGGTGGGGGTGTTGTGTGTGTGTGTCACTCTCTTTTTCCTCCCCCCTTCCCCTGTGTGCTGGGCGGCTGTACTCACCGTGATCGTCTTCACCGTCGTTGGTGCTCGTGGTGGAGCAGGACGTAGAACAGCATCGGACATACATGCAGGTCATGCTCCATGGTGGCGTGGTTCTTCTCTGAATCTCCAAAGGTGAGTCGTTTCCCTTCTGTGCAGTGTTTCCGCCAGGCTTTTGATGTCGTTGGTACCAGCCCAGAAAAGGTGGCGGATTGGGTTGTCTTAATATGGTGGGCGGAACATTGTTCCGCCTGGCTGTAGGGGGCTACCGCCGTGGTGCATGTTGATTCCGCCATGGTGGTCGGTGTGTTAAAGTGACTATCTGTCTGAGCTCTTTCTGCCATGGTCATAATTTGGTGGTATTTCCTGCCAGCCTATTGGCGGTATTCCCGCCACTTTATCACCCACCGCCAGGGTTGTAATGAGGGTCTAAATGCCACATCTTGTGGGTTGATTTTATGGAGAGTTTTGCAATTGCCTGTTTGCAAGTAATCTGGGTAACAAGCCATCACATTTAAACAGCTTTAAGCCTTTTCATTTTGCTGCCACTCCATCTTCTTCCGGTAGACCCATGGGAGGTTTGTTAACCTACCTCTCAGTTATGGGACATACTAGAACATTCATTTTTTATAAAGCAGATACACCCTTTTATCAATTGCTCTGCCTCAAATTCAGGGACTGCACAAGGTTGGGCATTATTAACTATTATAATAACATCCTGCCTGCCGATAGAGCCAGAGTATTATCTGGGTTGGACATAGACTTGGACTCCTTTACTCTTAGAGTAGGCAAAAATGTGGGCAAGGTGAAGGGGAGGATTTCAATGCCCACCTATGCACCAAAGAGCTTCGATACAGTTGTGGGGATTTAGATGCAGGTGGGTTTCCATAGTCTCACCTCACGCATAATTTTGTTAATAAATCTAGTGGAAATAATATGCCTTTTTTCAAATACGTTTGTGGTTGAAAGAGAGGATTCCAACATTCATTCTGTTCTTTTCTCTGCCAACTTAGAGCCCTGTATTGGGAACTTTACCACTCACTTGAGTCCTTTTAGTGACTATCTGTCGCAAAGTTTATCTACTTATAATTCCTCCTGACAGGGTACTTTTGCATTGACAGGCATGTAGCACACATCAAGATGGCTTGAGGATTAAGTGGGAATCTGTGCACATTGAGGCCTTTATGTCAAAATTGGTGGAAGTCAACCATCCTTTGTTAAATATTTGTTTGGCTGAAGACAAAGCCCAGTCAAAAATATTGAGGCCTTTTCATCACTTTGTGAGGCTATTAAAGCTACACTCAACAGGCCTCAGGATCCGCATTTAGGGAAGTGGAAGGGCTAGTTCGATAAAGAATGCTCAAGTAGACACAAGGCACTCATGCTCACTCTCCAAAAACCCCACAGGATACCGCAAGAAGTGGCCCAGTGCAGCAAAGCCTATCGAAGGCACTTATGGGTAGGAAGATACTCTAAAAATGAAAGCCTGGGAGAACCCAGAGGAATCAATCTGTAAGAAAGATCTTGGGGCCTTTTGGAGTGTTGTGAACAGGCCCTTTCTAAGTGAGGTCGATGAGACCTCCTTAGAAATCGCTATGCCATTGGAGGAGTGGGCATCTTTCATTAGAGGGGTCTAACCACAGGATATGGGAAGGAAGAGATAAGGGAATCCAAGCACAGTCCTTGTACAGATCTGAGGGCAAATTGCAGCCCAAATATCTTCTGTGTTATGATGACGTGTTGGCGACTACTAGAACAAGCCCTAGCTGTAAAGCCCCCAGCCCTGATGGGGTCACTCTGGACCTTTTCAAGAGCCAGTTGGAACTTTGGACCCCATTAGTCGTAAATGTTCTTCGGGTGGCAAGCTGCTCCAGCAAACTTCCTACTTGATCGCAATCAATCATTGTCCCCATCTTCAAAAAGGGGGACTGAAGGGATGTGAGCTATTGCTGCTCTCTCTCCTGGACTCTATGGTAAAAAGTCTGGGTTGCATCCTTTTACCACATCTTGAAGCCTGGGTCAAAGTCTCCTGAACAGTCTCTAATATTCAATATGGGTTCAGGATGGTGCTCAGGATGGAAGATCAATGTTTTAACCTCTCTCCTGTTGGAGAAGTATATCATTGCCAAGTACAGCTCTTTATTTTTGGGGATTTTGGACCTATCCTGTGCCTTTGATTGTGCCACTTATAGAAAATACTGGAACATAATGGAAGATCTTGGTGTGGACAGGTCCGTCATTAACCCCTCTAGATAGAAATATTGGGACTCTAGTGCATCAGTGAGGTTTGGTCCGGGGGGAGGGAATGCTCTGAGTCCTTTGGTGTATGCAGAGGTGTAAGGCAAGGCTGTGTCCTTGCACCTTTCCACTTCACACTTTACATCAACCATTTGGAGAGGAAATTGGTTCAGATATGTAGAGACCTGCCCCAGATCGCACTGCACCCTATCCCAGCTATACTTTATATAGATGAGTTTGTCCTGATGGGGCGCACCCAGCAAGCATTTCAACACCTTCTAGACTTACTATTAGCCTTTATGGTGGGGGTGGCCCTTAAACTTAATATTAGTAAAACATTTGGTATGTCTTGTAGCCCTAAACATGCAGTGAAATCACATTGGTTTTGCACTCTAAACTCATCCAAACTACAAATAATTTCCGTTATCTTGATCTTGTCTTTAATAACTCTGGATCCTGGTACCAGCAGTTGGAGACCAGAAACAGCGAGTTTGGAGAAGTATCAATGCCCTCTTCTGATGTGCAGCTAAATTAGGAAGGAGACCCTGTTGGAAGTTGGCTCTGTTTATGCTATCGCAAAATAAGAGATAGTGTACACAAAGTCCAAGGGTTTCCCTTAGAGGTAAGATAGTGGCAAAATTAGATAACTCTAATGCTCTATTTTGTGGAAGTTTGGTCAAGCAGTAGGCTTATCAGAGGGTAGTATTAAGCATTTGTTGTACACACACAGGCAATAAATGAGGAACACACACTCAAAGACTTAACTCCAGGCCAATAGTTTTTATATAGAAAAATATATTTTCTTAATTTATTTTTAGAACCACAAGTTCAAGATTTGAAGTAAATACATAAAATGCAAGGTACTCCACATAGGTAAGTTAGAAACTTTGAATTAGAGCAATAACATACACAGTTTTAGTAACATTAGCAATAAGCTATTTTAAAAGTGGACACAGTGCAAAAATCATCAGTTCCTGGGGGAGGTAAGTAATGGTTAGTTTGTAAGGTAAGTAAGACACTTACAAGTCTAAGTTCCTGGGCATAGGCAGCCCACCGTTGGGGGTTTAAGACAACCCCAAAGTTACCACACCAGCAGCACAGGACCGATCAGGTGCAGAAGTCAAAAAGGTGCCTAAAACAGCGCCTATGAAAAACAGGGGTGCTCCGGTTCAAGTCTGCCAGCAGGTAAGTACCCACGTCCTCGGAGGGCAGACCAGGGGGATTTTGTAGAGCACTGGGGGGGGGACACAAGTAGGCACACAAAACACACCCTCAGCCGCACAGGGGCGGCTGGGTGCAGTGTGCAAAGCAGGCGTCGGGTTTTGTATTAGAAACAATGGAGGGACCGGGGGGTCACTCTAGCGGTGCAGGCAGGGCACAGGGGGGCTTCTCGGGCCAACCACCAACTGGACTAGGCAGAGGGTCGCCTGATGGTCACTCCTGCAATGAGGTTCGGTTCCTTCTGGTTCTGGGGGCTGTGGGTGCAGTGCTTGGTCCAGGCATCGGGTCCCTTGTTACAGGCAGTCGCGGTCAGGGGGAGCCTCTGGATTCTCTCCACATGCGTCGCTGTGGGAGTCCACGGGGGTCGTCTCGGGTTACTCATGAGGTCGCAAAAATGTGGTTGTAGATGAACAGTGCCGCTGTTCTCTGGAGTTTGTTGGTCCTTTGGTTCAGGGCAGTCCTCTGAGGCTTCAGAGGTCGCTGGTCCCTGTCGTATGCGTTGCTGTTGCAGTTTTCTTCGAGTCAGGAGACAGGCCGGTAGGGCTGGGGCCAAAGCAGTTGTCGTCTCCGTCGTCTCTGCAGGGCTTTCAGGTCAGCAGTCCTTCTTCTTGTTTAAAGTTGCAGGAATCTGATTTCCTGGGTTTCTGCGGTGCCCCTAAATACTACATGTAGGGGTGTGTTTAAGTCTGTGGGGCAGTAGCCAATGGCTACTGTCCTGGAGGGTGGCTACACCCTCTTTGTGCCTCCTACCTGAGGGGAGGAGGGCACATCCCTAATCCTATTAGGGGAATCCTCCAATCTCAAGATGGAGGATTTCTATAGGCAGGGGTCACCTCAGCTCAGGACACCTTAGAGTGGCCGGAGGGGCAGGCATCTCCTCTAGCTGTGATGCCCTGGGTGCTGTAACAAAATGCATGAGCCTTTGAGTCTCACCGCCAGGTGTTACAGTTCCTGCAGGGGGAGGTGAGAAACACCTCCACCCAGTACAGGCTTTGTTCCTGGCCACAGAGTGACAAAGGCACTCTCCCCATGTGGCCAGTAACCCGTCTGGTTGTGGCAGGCTGGCAGAAACTGGTCAGCCTAGCACTAGGAGTCGGACTGGTATTCAGGGGCATCTCTAAGATGCCCTCTGGGTGCATTTTACAATAAATTCCACACTGGCATCAGTGTGCATTTATGGTGCTGAGAAGTTTGATACCAAACTTCCCAGATTTCAGTGTAGTCATTATGGAACTGTGGAGTTTGTGTTTGACAAACTCCCAGGCCATGTACTCTTTATGGCTACCTTGCACTTACAATGTCTAAGGTTTTGCTTAGATACTGTTGGGGCATAGTGCCCAGGCACATATTCCCTCACCTGTGGTATAGTGCACACTGCCTTAGAGCTGTAAGGCCTGCTAGAGGGGTGACTTACCTATGCCACAGGCAGTGTGAGTTTGGCATGGCACTCTGAGGGGAGTGCCATGTCGACTTAGTCATTTTCTCCCCACCAGCACACACAAGCTGTGAGGCAGTGTGCGTGTGCTGAGTGAGGTGTCCCCAGGGTGGCATAAGACATGCTGCAGCCCTTAAAGACCTTCCCGGGCATCAGGGCCTTGGTACCAGGAGTACCATTTACAAGGGACTTATCTGGGTGCCAGGGCTGTGCCAATTGTGGAAGCAAAGGTACAGTTTAGGGAAAGAACACTGGTGCTGGGGCCTGGTTAGCAGGGTTCCAGCACACTTTCAATCATAACTGGCATCAGCAAAAGGCAAATAGTAAGGGGTAGCCATGCCAAGGAGGCATTTCCTTACAGACCCATACTTCATATATTAACGATCTATCAGGCGAAATGCCTAAGCGTGGTTACTTCGGATTATGGTCTGGGGGCTCAATAATGCAACTTGACTACATGTAACCAAAAATACATTCTCCCAAAACTTGCTTTCCCTCTGCCAATACATTCCCACTTTTATTTGCCTTAATGAGTTGGGGCTAATCCCCCCTTGGAGGACAAAATACAGACCCAACCCCTTATGCTGTGGCAGTGAGTCTGGACCAATGATGCACTGGCACTAAATAAAGTGATAATTGAAGACTGTTTGTCATTGGATCAGGGCCTTGAAATTCCTTGGTTGAGGGAGATTAGGGATATGACTTTGGCTCTGTCTAGACCAGAGATGTTTGACAATGTCATCGCTCTTCTCCCCTTAAAAGAAGGAGACTGAGGGACATTTGTTATGCAAAGTATGAGACAACGAGGTGGGACAAAGTTAGAGCTATGCCCTAAGTCATACTTTATGTCTCACGGACTGCTTTCAATGGCCCATAGCCATTTTTGCTACGTAACGCCCAGCATTATCAGAATTTCTTCCTCTTGAGGTTCAGACTCAGTTAATTTCATCTGGAAAGGGTATTGCCTTATTGGAATACCTCGGAGGGTGACCTTGATCCTTGTCCCTGTGATTCGATCTCTTCACAAAGCCCCTTTAGGCACACTGTTTTTTGGTAGTTTTTACACCAAATTCGGATCATGTACTATTAGTTCTTTTGAACAAACTCTCCCTAAGACATTGTTAACAGGCACTTTACTTGCTTCAATGTTTAGCTACTGTGATGAAATTATAACAACTGTTTATACCTACCTCAGATCGGTAACAAGCATCAGGGGTTTATAAAGAAAGTCACATCTGGGCCTTTCGTGTTCTCAGGATAACATGATGTTGTAGCTCTATGGCAGCCTCAATCAATCAATCAATCAATCAGTATTTGTAAAGCGCGGCTACTCAACCATGAGGGTCTCAATGCGCTAGGGGGAGGGGAGGGGCCTTACCCGAAGAGCCACATATTGAGGTTCTTCCTGAAGATGGTGAGCGATGGGCTTTGTCTGAGGTGCAGGTTGTTCCAGCTCTTAGCTGCAGTGTAGGAAAAAGATCGTCCTCCGGCAGTAGATTTGCAGATGCGAGGGATGGTGGACAGGGCCATCTGGGTGAAGCAGAGGGATCTGGTGGGGTGTGGAAGGAGACACAGTGGTTCAGGCTCTGGTCCTGCGTTGTGTATGGCCTTGTACGTGTGGATGAGAAGATTGAAGGTGATTCGCTTCTCAACCGGTAGCCAGTGGAGTGTTCTCGGGGGTTGGGAGATGTGTTTTCGACGAGGGAGGTCCAGAATGAGTCTGGCGGCACTGTTGTGGATGAGTTGAAGTTTTTTGGTGTTCCTAGTTAAGGTGCCGGCGTAGAGGGCGCTGCCGTAGTTGAGCTTGCTCATGACTAAGGCGTGGGTGACTGTCCTGGGTGACTTCTGCTGGGATCCATCTTAAGATCTTCTGGAGTTTGCGGAGTGTGTGCCAGCAGGAGGAGGCAACAGAGTTTACCTGGTGGGTCACGGATAGGGAGGAGTCGAGGATGTTCCCTTAGTTGCGGGCGTGCTCAGTTGGTGTAGGGTGGGCACTGAGGGATGTGGGCCACCAGGAGTTGTGCCAAGCTAAGGTGGCGTTTCTGAAGAAGATGACCTCCGTCTTGTCAGAGTTGAGCTTGAGGCAACTTTCTCTCATTCAGGTGGCGGCAGTTTCCATTCCTGCATGAAAGTTCCTTTTGCCGTGTCTGGGTCTTCGGTGAGGGAAATTATGAGTTGTGTGTCATTGGCATATGACATGATGTTCATACTGTGGCTTCTGACGATGGCAGTAAGATAGGCCATGTATATGTTGAACAGTGTGGGTCTCAGTGAGGATCCTTGGGGAACTCCGCAGTTGACTCCTGTGGGCCTGGAGGTGTAGGGCGGGAGTCTGATCCTCTGCGTCCTCCCGGAGAGGAAGGAGTGGACCATTCCAGGGCTCTTCCGCAGAGTCTGGTGCGCAGAGTGCTGTGGTAGACCATGTTGAAAGCTGCTGAGAGGTCGATGAGTATGAGTGCTGTGTTGCGGTGCAGTCTAGGAGTAATCGGATGTCGTCAGTGGCTGCCAGGAGTGCTGTCTCCGTGCTGTGATTGCTGCGGAAGCCAGACTGGGACCTGTCCAGGAAGTTGTGGAAATTCCATAGTTGTGCATTGATTGCTTTCTCTAGTACTTTGGCAGGGTAGGGTAGCAGCGAGATATGCCGGAAATTCTTTAGTTTTGATGGGTTGGCCAAAGGTTTCTTCAAGAGAGGGCGTATTTTGGCATATTTCCAGTCCTCAGGGAAGGTGCCCATGCTGATGGAGCAGTTGATTGTGTTACGAAGCTCGGCCGATGGATGTGCTGGCTCTGATGTATGTGGTGCGGGCAGGAGTCCGAGGGGGCTCTGGAGTGGGTGCTGTTCATGATGTTGACTGTTTCCTCTGTAGTGAGCGTGGACCTGTCGTGGATGGTCTGGGCAGGTTCTGGGGGGGGGGTGGGTTGGTTGCAGTTTCCGGTGCCAGGTGACAGGAAGCTGTTGTAGATGTCCTGGATCTTGTGATGGAAAAAGGAGCTGAGTTTGTCGCAGAGGTCTTGTGACGGGGGATGCTAGTGGCTTCGGAGGGAGGGATCTGTGAACTTGTTAATGACTGAGAAGAAGTTGTGTGCAGAGGAGTTGATGCACTCCAGGAGTGCGTCCTTCCTTGCGTTCTTGATTCTTTATTGGTGGGCAGCGGTTGTGCCTCTAAATGAGGCGAGGTCTTTGCTGGATTGGCTGTTCCTTCATTTTTTTCTCTAAGCATCAGCAGGTTCTCTTTGATTCTTGGAGTTCGGTGGTGAACCAGCTGGCCTTCTTAGGTACGCGTTTGGCTGATGTCAGCCAGAGAGGGGCTAGAGTGCCGACGCATTCGGTGATCCATGTGGTGAGATTGCGCGCTGCTGTGTTGGCGTTGTCAGAGGGGTGAAGGAGGGATTTGGCGAGCGATGAGGTGAGTTGCTTGTTGGTGATTTTGTTCCATTTCCTGTGGGTGGTCCTGGAGGTGTGGGTGCGGCTGCTATGTGTGGTGATTGTGAAGTGTTTCAGCAGTGGTCGGTCCAGTCTGGGGTGGAGATGGTCTTGATGGTAATCCGGTTGCTTGGGGAGAAGATGGGGTCCAGTGTGTCCTGCGATGTGTGTGGGTGGGGAGACCAGTTGTCTGAGGCCGAGTGTGGCGAGGTTGTCGAGTAGAGCGGTGGTGTTTGGGTAGGTGCGTTCCTTGATGTGGAAGTTCAGGTAGCCGAGGAGGAGGTAGTCAAATGACGCCAGGGCCTGGAGGGTAGCGATGTCTACGACGTCATCTAGAAAAGCTGAGAATGGGCCGGATGGCCTGTACACCAGGGTGCTGTGGATGGAGGAGTTGTGGTTGGAGTGGACCAGGAAGTGAAGGTGTTCCATGGTGGTGCAGTGATCTTCTTGGACGGCCTTGACACATATTGAGGACTTGTGTATGATGGCAAGTCCTCCACCTGGGCGAGAGGGCCGGTCCCTCCTTAGAATGCTGTAACCTTCGGGAATGGCGATGGCGATGTCTGGACCCGAGGTGGGGTTGGTCCAGGTCTCGGCAAGGAAGGCGATGTCCGGTCGGGTGGTGTCGATCAGGTCCCAGAGTTTGGTGGTGTGTTTGTGGATGGAGAGGATGTTCAGGAGCAGGCAGTTGATGGAGTTGCGGAGGTTGTTGGTATCTTTGTGTGCAGAGAGTACCTTCGGTTTGTTGAGGTTGGCGGCTGAAGTTGCAGTTCCTGCAGGTGAAAGGTTCGAGGGTGTCCTTGGGGGAGATGATGCAGCAGTTGTTGAGTCGTCCAGTGTTGAGGCGGAGGAGGGTCTCGGAGTCGTAGCGGATGCAGTCCAGGGGGTGGTTTAACAGAAATCCAGGGTTCCTGGCATTGGGCGCAGTCCAGGCACGGACGGGCGCGGACGGGCACAGACGGGCTTGCCTTTGGCGCGAGCGGTGCACCCGCTGTGCACGGCCACCATTAAGAAGGGGAGGAGGTGGGGGAAGGTGCTTCGCAGGGGGGCAGATGAAGAGGGGAGAAAAGAAAAACCACTATGGAAAAAGGAGGGATGAGAGAAGAAAAAGGCAGAAAATGCAAGGGTGAAAGAGCGACAGAGAGGAGAAAAGAAAAGGAAAATACTTAATTTGTGATGGCCACTAGACCACCAGGGATGAGGCGCAGGGATGAGCCTGCGGGTGGAGGAGGGCCTTGAACTGAGAGTCAGGAGACTCTCAGTTTATACCAGGCAAGAGGCAGAGGCAGCAGCGGCAGCAGCAGCCAGAGGAACTGGGGAGGGCTGCATACGCTGACCAGTATGTCAGTGCAGTTGCCCTCTCACAGCGGTGCAACCGCCATTAAGAAGGGGAGGGGGGAGCAGTCAGCTGGGAGGCGGGAGGGCGGGAAAGGTGCTTCGCGGGGGTGAGGGGGCAGAGGAAGAGGGGAGAAAGGAAAAATCACTAGGGAAAAATGAGGGATGAGCGAAGAAAAAGGCTGAAAATGCAAGACTAAAAGAGCGACAGAGAGGAGAAAAGAAAAGGAAAATACTTACTTGTGATGACCACTAGACCACCAGGGATGAGGAGCAGGATGAGCCCGCGAGTGGAGGAGGGCTTCGAACTGAGAGTCAGGAGACTCTCAGTTCATCCCAGGCAAGAGGCAGCTGCAGCAGCAGCCAGTGGAGCTGGGGAGGGCAGCAGACGCTGACCAGGAGGTCAGTGCCTAGTATATGGATCTTCCTGCCCTCTCTCGTGTACTTGTGGGTATGTCTCTTACTCATGGGGGCTTTGATCTGGATGTTTCTTTTTCTTATAATCATGTTAATTTCTTCAGACTTGTGTTCTGTCAAGTGATGATCCTTCTCACGTCTTACCTAATTTTCCTGTACCGAACTATCAGCATCCTAGTTAGTCGACCTCTCTCAGCACTCCACTGATCATAGAGTTGTGGCCCTTTTCTTTCTCTTTTATGTCTTGAGGTGTGAGAACGTGGTTTTGGGCACCAGCGAGGTATATTGAACCTGCCAAGTGGGTTTATAACTTTGATTATGCCTTGCTCTCATTTCTTCCCAAGTTTACATCTGCACAGATCTGGCACGCTGGCGCTCTCCTAAGTTCACATCAGACATTTCGAAGTACAATCATGTTGGCAGGTGTGCACAGCCGACCTTTAGTTGAAGTTTTTATTCTCATTTCTTCCTTCTCGCACTGATTTTGAATATGTACTGGGGAATGCCTCGGTGTGGTAATGCTCTTACATTAACTGTTTTTATTATGTACTGTTATAGATCTATCTGGATATTAGTTGTAGTTGAACATTTTTTTTATTGTACTTTTGAGGTCTATGTATTTAGATCGAATAAAGTTCATTCTGATTCTGCTGCATTTGTAGGAGATGTGGTTGCTGCTGTTGTTGAAGTCGCAGCTGTGGTAGTAGATGTCATAGATGCTGTGGTCCCTACTGCTGTGACTGCTGTCCCTCCTTACTACTTTAAATAGATTGAGCAGATACAGCCATAATTATCAAACAAGACAGAGGGTAAGCGAGACTTAGCAGCATTGAGCACAAGAAAGGACATACATCAATAATCACGAAAACTAATCTTGGGCCAATCCATACATGCAAAGCATAGCAACAGACTAAGAAAAAATAAAGCGCTGTAAGGGTTGAGGTGCAAATCCAATTCTATGCAATGCCGTCTATAACGAAGGGCATAACCGCATGGAGGCTAATAAGGTGCCTAAATGCAAATAGGTGCAAAATGAGTTAAAGTACATGGTCGGAGCAGAAATCCTATTATTGATATATACATCTCCCACACAGCAGACTTGTAAAGGCATTTAACTGGATCCTATAATTCGCTAAAAGTTGTTCACGGTGCCCTAGATGCTATGTGCTATGTACCTCAGCAGGGAATTAAGCAATACCAAAGAACTTTAAATACATAAAAAGCTTAGCTCAAATCATAAAAATTAGCTTTGCATCGATTCATGTATACAGACAGCGTGACAGCTAAAGTGCAAGTCGAATTAAGGTGCATATAATACATAACAAGCATTTGCAATGCAATGGGTCTCGCATTTGCTCGAGTTAGAGCTTTTAGCGTTGTAAACTCGGACTTTTCTTGCCACATGAAATGAAAAATGAAAAAGTAAAACAGTTTCACATAAACAAGCTGATTCACAGCTCCACGGCCACCATGAGCATCAGGGTGAAGAGGGACACAAAAGGAAAAAGAAGTTCGCTCGCAGTCAAACTAATCGGCAAAAGTGCAATTAGCCATGTGACAGGGGCAATCGCCAAGGTAGTAACAAAACCACCCTCAAGGAGGGACAAACATAAACCATTTACCAATGCAATTAAAGCATTTTTGAAGGGCAAGCCCATGAACCAGTGTATTGATGGACGTGAGGTGGGCGTGGTTAAAAGCCCAGATACATACCAACACGTTGGAAAAGCAGTGCTTGAGAGCTGCCATGCTCGACCTAAAGACCTTGAGAGCTGCAGTATGTATCATCATTAAAAAGGGGCATGGCAGCATGGAGAGAAATGAAGTGCCAAAGTGCAAGAAGATGTAAATTGAGTTGAAGTACGTGAGGAGAAAGCATCTTATCTTACACGTATCCATCGCCTACCCATAAACTTGGAGAAGCGTTTAACTAGATCGTATAATTGTCGCTGCTAACGGAGCCCAAACAGATGTATACTGCTTGATGTTACCAACCTACCAACCATATACCTCCTCAAAGGACTTCTGTCCTTCCTCCTATGCTTCCTTGGAGCTGTTTTTGCTGCTGTTTCTGCTATTGTTAATGCTGTTGTGATGGCTGCTGCATGATACGTTTTGGCTGCCACAGAGGTAACTTCTGCTGCTGCTGAATCCCATGCTGTGGTTATAACTGTGATCCCTGCTGTTGCTCCTGCCTTGCTGGAATCTGTTGTTTCTGCACTTGCTGTGATGGTGGCAGTTGGGGTCACTGATATGAAGCATGCTGTTGTCACACCAGTGAATGCTGTTGTGGTCCCTGCCATGCTTGCAGTTCTTCTAGCCTTTCATGGCACTAGCTGTGGCTGCTACTGTGGTGATTTCTGTGATGGCAGCTCTTGTTGCTGCTGTGGTGGTAGATATGGTTTAGATGTACTCCCACTGTAGTTAAAATTGTGGTAATCACTGTGATAGCTGCTATTGTGGATTTGTTGTCACTGGCATGATGTCCACTCTGGCCTTTGCTGTGATTACACAGCACAACTTGTCCCTGTTGTACTGGCAGCTGTTGTTACTACAATGAAATCTACTATGGTTAGAGCAGTGAAAAAACCTGTAATTACTGCTGTTGAAGTTGTTTCTGTGATTACAATTGTTATTGCAGCTGCTGTTGCTACTATTGAAATGGCTGCGCTGCCACTGTTATGGCTTTTGTTGCTTCTGTGGTGCCCACTCTGGTTGAGGCTATTTTGGCTGCTATTGGTGCTTGGTAGTAGCCGCCTTCATTCCTGCCCTGCAACTGTTGTAGCAGCTGTAGTGGCAACTGTTGTTACTGCTGTTGTGGGTGCAACGGTAGTCACTAATGCTACCCCTGCTGCAGTCACTGCTACAGTAGCTGCTGTGGATAATGCAATGGATTTTGCCTGCTTACTGACAGCTGCTGATGTCCCTTGGATGATGGCAGTTGTGGTTGCTACAGTAGTCACCACTGTTGCAGTAAATGTGCTTGCTGCTGTAGTGGCTGTCAATGTTGTTGCTGTTGTCTTACTGCAGTTGTAGATGTGACGGATGGTTGCCACTGTTTTCCCTAGCATTGTGCCTTCTGTTGACAAGGCAATAATGCCCACTGTGGTCTTTGCTGTGATAACAGCTGTGGTTACTGCTGTTGTCCCTGTTGTGGAAATTATGGTTACTACTATAGCCCCTGCTATGGTTGGAGCTGTGTTGGAACATGTCAACAGTGCTGTGGTCCATTTTGTGCTTGCAATGCTTATTGCAGCTGTTGCTGCTGCTACGGAAGTGGTTGTGGTTGTCACTAGTTAGAAACAGGGTATCTGGTTGGCAGTAGTTTGCACCCTGTCCAAGTAGGGACCCTCACTCTAGTCTGGATAGAGAGTCAGTTACACAGCTAAGATAATCCCTGCTCACCCCCTTGGTAGCTTGGCATGAGCAGTCAGGCTTGTCTCAGAGGCAATGTGTAAAGTATTTGTAAACACACACAGTAACACAGTGAAAACACTACAAAATGACTCCACATAAGTTTAGACAACTAGCCAATATTTATCTGAATAAAACCAGACCAGAACAACAAAAAATACAACATACAGAAGCAAAGATATGAATTTTTAAAGGTTAAATCTCAATAAAAGCACTTCAAAACACAATAGCTCCAACCGGGGGTATCATAACGTCATTGATGGAGTAATTCCCAACAATCTGGTGGTACTCGCAATAGAGTGCAGGCCAGTCATGGAATTGCATAGACCCCAGGCATAAATGATGAACCAAAAATGTTGCTGGAGCCCTTACTGCTACTGGGAGGTGAGGCATCAGTTCCTTACTGCCAAGCAGGGGAGGTGAGGTGTTGGTTCCTTATGATTGCAGGGGAGGTAATGCGGCATGTGTGGCGAGGCGTAAGTTCCTTACAATCCAGCGGGGTCGATGAATCCAGCAGGTCAAGACACAAGGCATCAATTTTGAGGTATCACGATCACACTACAGGCCAGAAGTGCTGCGTCAGAGTCGGGTGTCCTGGAGGTTGGGGGCAGCACTCAGGACTCACACTGTGGTGGGACTTTGAGGGAGCTGCAGCAGCATCGGGCTTGCAGCGTCAGTCACAGTCGTTGCACTCAGCGGGGACCATGGGTCCTGGTGCAGGCAGCGGCATGGAGTCAGACATCGGCGCTGTTTACAAAGTCGCTCTGGAGTCGATGCACTTGGTTTCTTTTTAGTTACACCAGAACTCACTCCCAAGGGCCCAGGAACTGGACTTGGCAGCACTTGGTGAGTCAGGACCCTCACCAAGAGAGTCTAGGTGGTGGCAGATGAAGTCTTTGATATTCCTGAGACTTCTAACAGGAGGCAAGCTCAGGTCAAGCCCTTGGGGAACATTGGAAAGCAGGATGTAGAAAGCAAAGTCCAGTCCTTTCACTCCCAGGACAGAAGCAGCAATCAGCAGGCCAGCACAACAAAACAACAGGCAGACTGGCACTCCCTCCTATAGCATCTAGCTCTTCCTCCTGGCAGAAAGTCCTCAGTCCAGGATTCTGAGGTTATGGTCTCAGAGTCCCAACTGTCATCCTGACCCAGATGTGTATTCCACAGCCAGGCAGAGGCACAGACTGGTTAAGCAAGAAAATGCCCACTTTCTAAAAGTGCAATTTTCAAACATACAATTTAAAGATCAACTTCACCAAATTGTGAGTTCAGAGACCCCAAACTCCATATCTCTATCTGCTACCAATGGGAAGATATTTCAAGGCAATCCCCCTATGGAGAGATAGGCCTTGCAATAGTGAAAACTGAACTTAGCAGTATTTCGCTATCAGGACTTGTAAAACACCAAAGTGCATGTCCTATCTATTAAATACACTGCACCCTGACCATGGTGCTGCCTTGGGCCTACCTAAAGGGTGACTTACATGTAGTAAAAGGGAAGGTTTGGGACAGGCAAGTGGCTGCATTTGTCAGGTCGAACTGGCAGTAAAAACTGCACACACAGACACCTCAGTGGTCTGAGACATGTTTACAGGGCTACTCATGTGGGTGGCACAGTCAGTGCTGCAGGCCCACTAGTAGCATTTGATTTACAGGCCCTGGGCACACCTAGTGCTCTTTACTAGGGACTTACTGGTAAACCAAATATGCCAATCATCGGTAAGCCAATTACCAATACGACTTTAGACAGAGAGCACTTGCACTTTAGCACTGGTCAGCAGTAGTAAAGTGCCCAGAGTGCTAAAGCCAAAAAAACTGGTCAGAAAAGATTGGACGAAGAGGGCAAAACGTTTAGGGATGACCCTACAAATAGGGTCAGGTCCAACATCACTGCTCTGGCTACTCTTGCTGCTGCTGTATCCTCTGCTATGATTGACGCTATTGTGGCTGTAATTGTTTCTGTCACGGTGGTAGCTGTTGTTTATGCTGTGGTCACTGCTTGCATCCCTTCCTTGCAGCAATTATAGCTGCTGTAGTGGCAGCAGTTGGTACATAGGAGAGGACATAAGGAGCTCTTTCCAAACACAATGAAGAAATTTATTATCCTGCGGCTATGGTATCCCAAGCTACTACTAACCTACTGCCTAATTTGCTTGAACATATATCCCTTTTCTCACACAGCCTAAATGTAAAAAGATATTTGTGCTTCTGATTGAGAGCATTTGTTAGTCGGTTGTGATTTGAGCTGTATGTGCAAATGTTTGTTAGTAACAAGGCTATTTTTGAGTGAAGTGTTTGTGAGTGAGATGATTTGTAACAAGTCTGTTTGGTTCTGAGTTGGTCTTTTTGTGGGCAGGCCATTTTGTAAATTGGGCTGTTTCTAGTAGGAGATTTTTGTGAGGCTCTCTTATTTGGGTTGTTCCTGAGTAGAACTGGTTGTGAGTTTCACTAATTTTGTGAAAAATGCTGCAGCCTGTTTGTGAATTGGTCAGTTTAGTACTTGACTAGAGTTTGCAGTGCTGTTGCCTGCTATGCACCTGCTGTCACTACTGTTGCCTGTACTGTACCATTTTTGGGTGTGAAGAAAGGTTGTGTTGCTGATAGTTTTGCACTTCATCTTTTTGTGAAGGGAGCTTGCTAAGCGTCTATGCTGTACCCATTCTCTATGTAAGTGAAGCTTCAATTGTTGCTGCTTTGCTAAACCAATACTGTGCATGTGGAGAGTATGCAATAGAAAATCATACTGTAAGTGTTCTAAGTACTAATAAAGCTACAGCTAAGCATATCCCTACACAAACACCCAAACTATTGCTTTTACATATGCTTGTGTTCCCTTCCACTAAAAAGGCTCAGTGCATGTCTACAACTGTCCTCTCGTCTAAGCTGGGGAAGACCTGGGACAAATGCTACTTTTTGATGCCTGTGCAAATGTAAGAAAATACTTCTTCCACCATTTTTTAGGGTTGAGCCTGTGAGAGCATGCACTAGTGTATGCCTCTCGCTTGCGAGATACTGTTGTGTACAGTACAGGGCTTGGAGCCCGCCCATACTTACCATTCATCGGCTTCTGCATCACTCTTCTCTGCAGCCGTTTGAATTCACCAGTGCAGCCGAAACACCACTTCCTCCATGCCTTGCTGTGGAGCAGAGACCGAGCATAGATTGATGCAATTTCATCAATGCCCTTCCGCTGCTCGTGACACGATTCAGGTGCTATTTGTTTTTGACCGCTGAAATGCCACTTCCAACGCTTGTTTTTTTTCTTTCAGTTGTAGCTTTTGTAGCATTCAATTACAGTGCCCTCAACAAAACCATCCCTACCTGTTTCACTTTCCCGTTTTCATCACTACACCCTGAAAGAATCCATCGACGATTGGGTATTTGTATATATATTGAGATTTATCATCTTCAGATAAGTCATTTACAACTGAAACCCATAGTGCGACAGCAGCAACTGATTCACTCTCCAGCTCCACATTCCACATGGAACTCCCAAGTACATTCCATCCTTAAAGCTGTCATATTTAAACCAACATAAAATACAACACATCTTCCCCACATAGAAGTAATAAACTATTTACAAGATAAATATGTTCTTATGCCAGAAACATTCTAAACATTCTAAAACGTCTTCATGTGAATACATTAAATACATATAACGCAAAAGAAGATCAATAGCACATTTTGAATGTTATAATGATACAACATAAGGCAGATGATGACTAACTTACATAATCAGTGAGCCATGTAGTACTTCCTCTTTTCCTTTCTGGGTAGAGTTTGACAGTTTTATTGCATGAAGAAGAACTTGTATTATTTTCATTCCTTCCATGTTTTTTTTCTGTACCACAAGAGACTAGTCTCCCGACATTTCATTTCTCACCACCCTCAAGCATCACAGTGTTGCCAAAAAATTCTTCTACTTTCTTGGCATCTGAAAACTTTGACTCTCCCTTTCTTACCATGGTTCCCAATTTCACACAAACATATGGTCCCTTCATAAATGTCTGAGGACTTCCTTTCAATTTACTATTATGTCTGTAACAATACTAATGCTGTTTTTCTCTCACTCTTCTTGCAACTTCTCCTGCATAGTAGCCCTTGTCCATCCCTTCTCTCATCCATGCAGGGCAAGCAATAGTTGCCGGTTTCCTCCCTCTAAGGAGCATGAAAGGAGATTCTCCTGTTGTTGAATGTGGTGTAGATCTATAATTCCTCAACATGCTCCTTAATTCATCTTTCCACTGCAATCCATTCTTAGCGGCCAACTGCAAGCACTCACCCAAAACTCCATTAAACCTCTCAACCAAACCATTTTCTCTGGGATGGTAAGGACAGGTTTATGAGGAATAATGTTGTGAGATTTAAAAAATTCAGACATTTTCTCCGAAACAAATTGTGGACCATTGTCCTTGACAATTTCCTGAGGGATTCCCTCTCTAGCAAACACTTCCCTACAAAATCCAATCACCACATCAGATTTTACTTCATTGACAATCCGCACTTCTGGACACTTTGAGTAATAGTCAATCATGATTATAGAAAATTTGCCTCTCTGTCACAGTGTCCTTTCCTCGGGATCTGCACGTCGCTGAACAAAAGGCCCACCAACTCAGAAAGCTATTATAGCACAGAGTTATGGTGAAGCCAGTCGGGGGGAAGGGAATTTGGGTAGGGAACAGCAGGGAGAGAGATCTGAAAAGAAAAGGTTAGAACAAATATTTACTCATTCATGGAAATGCAACTTATCAGTAGACTCTTGACTAAATGCGTCTCTGAGATATCAGATGGAGACCCCTTTTGAAATGAGGGCAAAGCCCCTTCTTTGAAACATGGAACAAGAGTAAACTACGACCTCAGAAACAAGAGATGGCAAGAGCTTTGGACTATGATTACACTTAGAATATCAATCCTGTACCATCTCTGCATTCTCAACATAAACCTTTGATCATGACCTAGAAAATCTCAAAGAATTAAATATGCTTTACACATCTTCAGCTTTTCAAAGAATAATGAAAACTGTGATTTGCTTATCTCCAAAAATACTTTCACATTCACAACTATAAAGACTGAAAAGATTTTACTCATTGATCTTGAAGCGCTTTACTTATAATACCAGGAAGCGCTTTTACTTGTCTTGCCTTAAAGCGCTACCCTCATTATACTAAGGGGGCACTTTTACTTAAGTGGCCTAAATCACTTTGATTTTTATGCCAAGAGTCTTTTACTCCTGTGAATTGAAATGCTTTGATTGTCGTGCCAAGAGCACTTTACATCTGTGAACTGAAGCGCTTGAATTGTCGTGCCAAGAGCGCTTTATATCTGTGAACTGAAATGCTTGAATTGCTGTGCAAAGAGCGCTTTACACCTGTGCTCTGAAAGGACTTTGATCGTTGCGCCAAGGCCGCTGTACTTTGGAAACTGAAAACGTTTTGCTCGTTATGCTAAGAGGTGCTTTTCCTTTTGGAAGTAACGACTTCCTTCAAACTTGGATTCATCAAGGCCTTACCGCTACGAGTACGATCTACTCGTTTTTGAATGCACCATGGAAACAAGGATACTTCGGCTGGATGACACTCTGCCATTCAGGAACTCTGCTCTTCTTCAGAGAAACCCCCACGAGGTCTGGCTGCATTGAAGTCTTCAAAATAGTGAGCAACATGCTTGGGTGTGGCTGGGCTTTATAGGCCTGCCACACCCCAAGATGGCTGCTGCCTCTAAAAACATGGGAATTGTAGTCCCTTCATGGAATGGCACTGATAAGTGCATCTTGTCGACCAATGTCCTGAACCTGCAGCTCGATGAGCTTTGCCACAGGGCAGGCGATGCTGATGACCACCTTTGGGACAAGAGAGGATGACAAGTGGTGCGCATAAAGAGCCGCAGAGTCGTGCAGCAGAGTTTTGGGCGAGACCTGGACCATGCATGGACTTATTCCTGACACTCTCAGTTCACGTTGACCAAAAGGACCACAGACATCCAAGACAAGTTTTCTCCATGCACCATCAGGACTTTTTGTAGGCTCAATTGGTGACTCTCTGACCACAAATGATTTATCACCATTCATATAAGCATCACACTCTCTTACATACCTTGCCATACCCCTGTTCATAATCACTATAATGGGTAGTCAGGGTGCAAAGCGGCCGCACTCATGGCGAGTGTACATATGAGTTATAAGTCTTGAAAGTAGGGTGTGGTGCAAGTGATCATATGCCCTACTACCCTTAGGCAACAATACTGTGTAGGGTTGGTACACAATTAATATAATACAAGAGAGATCACAGCACACAGTATACAGTGGTAAAACATCAACAAGATTAAGATATTTTGTCGTTGTATGAAATGGTCAAACAGATAAGAGTTAGAGTCTTGTCTTCAGAGAAAAGTTCATTTATTCGGAACGAAGTAACGTTCAGTGAGACAGAAACCGTTTTTCCAAAAACAGCCAAGCAGCCAACACGTGTTTCGTCACACCAGTGACTTTTTCAAGGCCGAGAGTTTGCGGAAAGAGTTTTGCGAGCAAAAAATCCACTGCGTCTTAGAAGCTTTATGAAGTCCAAATAATACTTAGTTTTCTTTAAGTAGTTTTTTCCAACGCCGAAAATAGGCGATTCAAGGGAAACGTGGGAAATGATCCATCTATGGTAAGGGACCCTGGTAAGTCCGCATGTGATTTTCAATGGTTGAGAAAGGGGCAGCCGCCCAGTCCGTGTGCCGGTGTTGTGATCTCTGAAGCGAGACGTTCATACCAGGCCACCAGAAATCCATGCATGCTTTGCGCTTCATTGAGGTTATACCCCCATGACCTTCATGCAATAATGCAATACATTTTCCTAGAATTTAATCAGGAACCACCAGTTTCTCACCTCTACGCAAGATATTGTCCATCACAGACAATTCTGTCCACACCAGCTTGTATTTCCCAAGTAATTCATCATCCTTCCACTTCTGTCTCCAAACACTGGATGAATTGTTCCTTACTTTATCCAATTCCATGTCATTATCAAGAGCACACTTCCATTCATTTTCAGTAGTAACCCCTTCCATTAATAGTCCTACAGTGGCCACCATCCAATCATCCACATCCTGTTGCTCCATGTGATCATCTTTACTTGGTTCAATTGGTAATGGTGATAGGCAATCTGCCTTAATATTTCTTGAACCAGGGACATACCAGGGACAGGGACATACTTCATCTTAAAGGAAAACTCTTGAACTCTAAAGAGCCATTTTGCTATTCAAGGAGTGGCCTCCTTTTGTTGTGAAAACATTCACCAGAGCATTGTGATATGTTCTGATTTCAAATTTGATTCCCCATAAATATGTTCTATAATGTTGAACCCCCCACAAACAGACTAATGCCTATTTTTTTATGACAGAGTAATTTGTCTCAGCTCCCCTCAAAGTTCTAGAGGCAAATGCAATAACTCTTTCTTTACCCTGATGTAATTGTAAAAGCACTGCTCCTAACCCATATGCGCTTGCGTCAGTGCTTAGTACAGTTTTATACTCAGGATTGAACAACTTCAATATAGGAGCCTTAACAATACCTTCCTTGACAGCACAAAATGATTTTTCACACTCATCAGACCATGCAAATTTTTCACCCTTTTTTAGAAGTAACCTCATTGCTCTTGTTAAATGCGCAAAATTATTTACAAATTTTGCATAGTATTCAGCCAGCCCGAGAAACAATTAGAGTTGATCTTTGTTCTTTGCACTGGGAGCATTTTTGATAGCTTACAAAAATCTTAATTTGGGCTTGATGTCTTCTACCCCAACTACATAGCCTAAATAATCAACTTCTGGCACTGCAAACTTGCATTTGTCAACCCCTATAGTTAGTCCAGATACTTGCAATCTCTTCAAAACTTGCTCTAAAACACCATCATGCTCTTGATTGTCCTTCCCATAGATTAAAATATCATCCTGGAGCACGGTGACATGAACTATCACTGTAAGGATCCTCTGCATGACTCGCTGAAAAACTGCAGAGGCCAAACCAAATAGCACTCTTTAACACCTAAATGCTCCTTGTGGTGTTACAAATGAAGCAAGATGTCTGCTATCAGGACGCAAAACGATTTGGTGATAGTCTTTTGACAAATCCAGTGTCATAAAACACTTACCCTCTTCCAAGGTGCTCAACATGTGGTTTATGTTTGGTAACGGGTGGCCGTCCACCCATATACTGTAATTTAGGTCGCGAAGGTCTACACACATTCTGACCTTGCCATTGGCTTTCCTCCCTAATACAATGGGACTCAACCATTCTGATGCTTCAATGGACTCAATCATTCCTTCAGAAGATACTTTATCTACCTGTACTGTCAATGCTTTCTTCATGGCCAGTGGAACTCCTATCACCTTATGAACTTTGGGAACTACACCCTCTTTAGGAATAATCCAATGAGAATAACCCTTCAGTTGTCCCAGGTTTGTCTTGGAACACCTATGGGAATGCATTTTTCCATCTATCTGATTCAGATATATTCATGACTATGACCTGTTCTGGATGATTAAGATTAAGGCCCTCATTATGAGTTGGCGGTAAATGCCACTTACTGCCACGCTGACGGCTGCCAACTTACTGCGGCGGCGGCGGTGGATATCCGTTCACCATATTATGACACATACACACCAATCCGACAGAATTCAGACAGATACAGAAACCCGCCACACCAAAGGTCCGTGAGAAACTGGCAGTATCAAAACCCACACCGTTACGCCAACAGAACAATGCCCACCACATTATGACCCACGAATCACCACAGTGGACCTTAAACAGCGGTAAACCATTGGCGGTACATACCGCTGCACTCACAATGGACACCCACAGGCAAAACAACACCACATTGGACAATTCAAACAACACACACCTGACACCCATACACACACCACACCCACACCACTATAAAACACACAGCCATATTACCCACAATCCTTTACGAATATAAAACATTGCCACCAGAGAGACACCAAGACCACTGATACAACTAGAGCCACACACTACTCACACCTATACACCACTCTCGCACTCCACATCCCACACCCCAACACATCCTCACCACCTCCCCTCACAGAACACCCATAGCACCACAAAGACACCCCCATTCACAGAGGAGGAGCTAAGGGTCAGGGTGGAGACAATCGCAGGGTAGAGCCACAGCTATTTGGAGCAAAGGTGCAGCAGATATCAATAGCCAGGAAGATGGAGCTATGGCGGAGAATCGTGGACAGGGTCAATCCCGCGGTACAGCACCTCAGAACTAGGGATGACATCAGGAAGAGGTGGAACGGCCTACAGGGAAGCAGGAAACCATCTCGCTATCCAGAGGCCTGCCGGTGGACCCTCACCTCCTCCCCCACAACTCACGCCATGTGAGGAGCAAGTCTTAGCAATACTGCATCCTGAGGGCCTGGCCGGAGTCAGAAGAGGACTGGACTCTGGTAAGTCAACTGTCTACTACTATCAACCCCCTACGTGCATGCCAATACATACCTTCACCCTCACTCCCATCACTCCACAACATCCCACACACCCCACCATCATAACTCACTCATCCCAATGCCAAGCCCTGCATGCTGACCCAATGCATGGACACCGCTCACAGCCCTGCATGGACACCCTTCACTAAAGCATGCACACCACAGAGAACCAGCAATCCCAGCATACACTAACATACACAAGTGAAAGCTGCCAGGGCAAATCCAACCATAGAGGGGAAGCCACGGATGTACAATATGTCAGACACAGAAACCATAACACATCATTTACATCCCCACAGGTACCCCAGCCAATGTCATCGGAGAGGAGGTGCCAGCACTATCCAGTCCCCAACTGAAGAGGGCCACAGTGATGACAGCAACAGTGGTCTTCAGGATCTGGATGACCTACCTGGCCCATCAGGGACTACTGGACAGCTGGTTACCCAGGCCCGGTCACACACCACCACAGAGACTACCCCATCAGGAAACACCACCACAGCACCCACCCAGCGTACCCACACCTCTGTCCCCAGGACACGTCAATCAGCAGTGTGTCCACCTCTACAGTGTCCCCAGGGCACACCTCGCCCCCAAGACAATCAGGGACCTGGGGTCAGTGGCAGTGGGCACACGGTTCAGGGGACAGAGGCACAGGCCAATAGGGACACTGGGAGGACTACTGTGGGCCAGGGGGAGGACAGGCCCAGGGAACTGACACTCCAGGAGGCACTTGCCAAGATCCCGGGAGCCAATCAACATTCCCAGGATACGATGGGCCAGATCCTGGACAACGTGCAGGAGAACAGGTGGCTGTAGGCGGGACAGTACCAGGGGATACGGGAGGACTTGCAGGTTATCAACAACACCCTGATCTCCATAGCAGGGGTGATGGCAGACATGGCCAACATTATGAGGGCAGCAGTTTCACACCAGCGGGCCCCTGCCACTGGCCAGACATCTGAACAGCCTTCAACCTCCGCTGCCGCTAGTGGTCAGGAGGCCCCACCACAAGACTCACAGGCCACCAGCACCGCTCCCACTGCAGAAGGTGAACCACCCCGCAAACGTTCCCTGCGACCCAGACAGAAGCCAGAGACACTTACCAAGACCACGTCAGGAAATGAGACTCTCCTGCACGTCACCCATGTGTCCACTCAGTAACCCTGTCTACCTTGAACTGCCATTGCTTCCCTTCCTATGGCCCTTGGACAATGCACCCGTGCTACAAACAGACTGGAACAATACCCTGGACATCACCCTATCTCATTGCACTTTCAGCCTATATGTTAGCACTTCAATAAACACCCTTTGACAAAAATCCCATTTGGAGTATGTCATGTATATCAAATATGAATTCATTGAAACAGGTACAAACATTGCAAACTAACTGTACAGAGAATGAGGATAGATTAATGACCTGTGCTGGCAGTAGTGATCACACCAGGAGTACATGTCAGGTCACCAACATCTGCAAAATGAATTGTCAGAGGGAACAGTAAGTGGGCAAAGAAGTTGTAAATATCAGCATGCCATTGCCACACAGATTACAACCAAAGTCATTGAAATGTAAAGTAACACTGTCCTACCTGTGTGTCATTGGAAGTATTGACGGATCACAGATATTCTGTTGTCCTCATCCCCTGCCTCCTCCTCATCCTCACTGTCCACAAGGTGCACTGCTGGCACACGGGCATCTCCCTCCTGCAGGAATGGGACATGTCATCTGAGAGCCAGGTTATGCAACATGCAGCATGCCACCAGACCTTCTTGGGAGAGTAACACAGGGATCCACCTGTTAGATCCTTCTGTTAGGCCTGCAGGAGGCCAAAGGTCTTTTCAATGATCCTTCTGGTTTGCCCATGTGCCTCATTATAACGTTCTTCTGCCCTTGTTCTGGCATTCCTCACAAGGGTCAGCAGCCATGATAGGTTAGGGTAACCAGAGTCACCTGCAAATATTGAGGGACAAAATGTAGCCACACACTATCCTATATGGCCCACAACATTCCCATACATCAACATCTACTGGGTGGGAACCGGGGCTCACCTATTAGCCACACCCTGTGCCTCTATAGTTGGCCCATCACATTTGGGATGCTGCTATTCTTCAGGACAAAGGCATCATGCACTTACCCAGGGTACTTAGCATTGACGTGGTAGATGTACTGGTCCATTACACTAAGGGAGAGTATATGGGAGCAAGAAGAAGAACACAAACCGTACTCGACTCCCAAAAAACAATACTAAATCACAAATGAGAGTACGGGGTTCTTGTAACGTAAGTAGGTCGGTAGTGTAACAATTGTGACACTAGACCACTCGTGTACCTCGACTAGAGGTGAAATGTGGGTGAGCTGTAGAGTGGTGTGTGGTCTGTGAGGGGGATTTCCTTTACGGACTAGGTGGTCTCACACACTATATAGTGTCATGCTTCATCATATGACCACCTAGCCCCACCCAGGTAGGACAGTGCCACCTGGGCGGACTCGACCTCACTGTTAAAAGAACAGGAGGGAGTGCGTAAATTAATTTCATTTCTGGAAAAGGGGATCCAGCTATGCTAGTGAAATAAAAACACCTACTCAGATACCCGGGTGAATTTTAATAGAGGGTTCTGTGTATTGTGATTAAGAAGGAATGGGGAACCGGTGTGAGAACAATGACTCACAAGGTCACCTATCTAAAAGAAGTAGCCGACATGTTTCTGCCCTTGTAATTGAGCTATGGAGGGTCTCTGGGCATTCATCAGGGCGTTGGATCCCTGTTGCATATGCTTCTTAAGCGCTGCAAAAATAATCACAATAGAAAAGGGGTGGAGGAAGGGCCTACCTTAACCAAGGGAATACCTGGGGAGGACCTATAGTAAATAGGATAAAAACAGACCAATAAAAATGATAGTGATAAGGTAATACACAGCAAACCACCGCACACATGACATAATTCATGCAAGACGCAGGAGTACTGGTTGCAATTTATGAATAACAGTCGCATCAATGCTAGCTATGCATGGAGGACAATAGGCAGGGGAAGACAATTTCTTACCCTAACACTCGAGGCTAGTGTCCTCTGGTATCCTGGAGAGGGAGCGTCCCCTTATAGTCAGACTCTAAGGTTCGGGGATAAAGGCAGAAAGGAAGAACAAAATGTAGGTAGGTGGAGAAATACAAAGAAGGGTCTCACACCGGTTCCCCATTCCTTCTTAATCACACCACACAGAACCTTCTATTAAAATTCACCCGGGTATCTGAGTAGGTGTTTTTATTTCCCTAGCATAGCTGGATCCGCTTTTCCAGAAATTAAATTAATTTACACACTCCCTCCTGTTCTTTTAACAGTGAGGTCGAGTCCGCCCAGGTGGCACTGTCCTACCTGGGTGGGGCTAGGTGGTCATATGATGAAGCATGACACTATATAGTGTGTGAGACCACCTAGTCCGTAAAGGAAATCCCCCTCACAGACCACACACCACTCTACAGCTCACCCACATTTCACCTCTAGTCGAGGTACACGAGTTGTCTAGATGTACTGGTCCTCCAAGCACACATCTGAATATTCATGGAGTGGAAACCCTTACGATTCCTGAATACCTGTTAATTCTGCCGGGGTGGGGGGGACAAATGCAATATGTGTTCCATCAATCGCCCCAGTTATGTTTGGGGATATGTCCCATTGCATAAAACTCAGCCTTCACTGTGGCCAGATCCTCAACCTGGGGGAAAACAATGTAGCTACACATGTGTTTTCTCAGGGCAGACAACATTCTTGTCAGCATGTTTGAGAACATTGGCTGTGACATTCCTGCTGCCAAGCCCACTCTCACTTGGAAAGAACCAGTTGCCAGGAAATAGAGTACTGATAGCACTTGCACAAGAAGGGGGATCCCAGTGGGGTGACAGATAGCAGATATCAGGTGAGGCTCCAATTGGGTACACAGCTCTGTGATTGTGGTCCTGTCAAGTCTATAGGTGAGGATAATGTGCCTGTCCTCCAGTGTTGCCAAGTCCACCAGGGGTCTTTGCATGGGGGTATGTCTCCATCTCCTATTCATCTGCAGCGGTAGGTATCTAAGGGACAAAAGAGTGAGGAGCCTGTCACAAACTGAACAAAGGAGTTTGCATCCTGTAAACATGTAATGGCTCAATGTGATTTGCCCAGTATGTGATAATATCTCTTGTGATGCAGCATTATTTCAGAGGCCTGCCACCCCCCTGAAATGGGGTCCGCCTGTCCTGTGTGGAGGGACACGTGGAAGTGAGGTAATTCCGCTGACGTTGTGCGCCGTTGCGGGAGGCGGTCGGGAATCGCCATGCAACTCCACATTGGTTAACATTACAGTGGCCAATGGTACAGTGGCCGTGGGGGTATGCACCACCGCGGACGTGACAGCCATTTTCTATCTGTTTCCTCTATTGCTACCTGACCTTCCATAGGAGAGGAACTACACATCATGTGCTGCTCTGACCTGCGTCTGGAACTTACCATGGCCTGTGTGACCGGGGAAAGGGCCCCAACCCTCACTTTGAAGGAGTTGGAAAGACTGGTGGATGGGGTCCTACCCCAGTACGGACTGCTGTATGGGCCTCCAGACCAACGGGTGAGTACACTGTGGGCACGATGTATGTGACATGGATGCATGGAGTGGTGTGTGTGAAGGCCTTGTGTTAGGGGGTGGGTGGATGTCCTCTTGGCGGCGTACAGGTTGTGTGCTGGGCCATGTGTGTGCCAATGGTGATGGGAACGGGTATAGTGGGCCATATGTGTAACAGGCTGGTCTTGTTGTTTAATGGTATTTCCCTGTATGTATTGCCTCTGCAGATCAGCACCCATCAAAAGAAGGGTATATGGAGTGCCATCACTGAGGAGATGTGGACCCTGGGGGTCTATGGCAGATGGAGCACCCACTGTTGCAAACGGTGGGAGGACCTGAGATGCTGGGCATGGAAGACGCCAGAGGCCCAGCTGGGGATGGCCTCCCAATGAGGAAGGGGTGCCCGTTGAACCCTGACCCCCTTGATGGCCGGCATACTGGCGGTGGCCTATCCCGAGCTGATGGGCACTTGAGGGCATCACAGCAGCCACAAGGGGGTGAGTACAGTGGCCATCATTACAACTTAACCATGGTAGGGTGGTATCCGGTTGGTGGATGTGTGTCAGTGTGTGCCCCTAGGCTAGGCCTGACATTGCAGGGTAGGTCCCCTGGTGGCTAGGGTTCTGAAGGGATAATCCTCCTACCTAGCTCATAGGCATCCACTACTGGTCAGGGCTGCATGGGTCCGAGGTGTGCTGCATTTGCTGGTGTGTGCCTCTCATCATGTCTTAGTGGCTAGACATTTCACTGGTAGTGCAATGCATAGTGCGTAGGCCTGTTCCCTCTGTGTGAGGGTGCTGTGTACGCCAAAGGTGGTGTTGATGCAGCCATTGACCCTGTGTATCCTTTGTCTGTGCCCCCCCTTTCTTGTTTTGTCATTCTGTCCTTATGTCCATTAGCATCATCTGGCGGAGGGGCAGAGGCACCGGTGACAGAGGGAGCTGCATCCCACATGACCCAGGAGGCAGAGTCCACCAAAGGTAAGGGCACCAGTGGTACAGGTGGTGAGGGAAGCACCATGGCGGAGACTGGAGGGGACACTCCAGACACAGGTACATCCTCTGATGGAAGCTCCCTGGTGGTGGTGGACACTTCTGTGACCACCAAAGCTACAGGTACAGCCGTCACCCCCCGTACCAGCACTGCCCTCTCAGCAGCCCCTCAGCGATTTGCTCGTGCCCGCTAACCCAGGAAAGTGGGCATCTCCTTCACCCCAGCCACCTTAGGCCCTGCCCCAGTGAGCCCTGCTGCCCTGAGTGAGGAGGCTATTGACCTCCTGAAATCCATCTCTGTAGGGCAGTCAACCATTGTGAATGCCATCCAGGGGCTGACAGCCCAGATGCAACAATCTAATGCATTCATGAAGGGCATTTACCATGGATTGGCGTCCCAACAGAGATCGATTCAGGCTTTGTCCTCCTCTCTGATGGCAGCCATTGTCCCTATTTCTACCGCCCCCCTTCAACTTTCCCTGCCCAGTCCCCTTCTCATCAACCCCAACCCATCCCTGGCACACATAAAGACGAGCATGTACCCAAGAGTGTCACAGGCAAACACAAGCACCACACTTCATCCCACAGGCACTCACACAAACATCATCCAGTTGCAGACACAACAACATTCACTATTTCCACTGTCTCCCCCTCTTCCTCCTCCTCCACCTCCCACCTAGTTACAGCCACACTTACACCTGCATGGACTACATCATCATCTACTACCAGCATCATCACCACACCAAGCTGAACACATACCTCACAAGCAGACACCTCCACAACATCCATGCACACGTCCCCTGTGTCCTCTCCCACTGTGCCTGTCCCTCCTCGTAAATGACAGAAACACAAGCACTCAGACACCCAACAGCCATCCACCTCACAACAGCATACAGCCCATGCACCTGCACCCGAATCTGGACCAGCAGCTTTGATGTAGCCCCCACCACCAACCATGTTTGTGCATCCATCTGAGGGTGCAGGGGATGTTCAGGAGCCTCCCACCACCAGCAGCACCACCACAGTGCATCCATCCGAGGGTGTAGGGGATGTTCTAGGAGACAGACACCTCCAACAACCACTCCCTCATCCTCCACTCCCATTCCTTCTCCCTCTTCCCACCCAAATGTCCCTAAAAAGCAGCTTTTCCTATCCACCATTGACCTCTTCCCTACCCCTTCCCTCGTCCTGCATGTAGGACCAGGGTATCACAATCCCAGCCAAGCACCTTAGCCACACAGTCCACGGGCCCAGTTCCATCCGCTCCTACTCTTGGTGGAAAGTGATCCAGGCCACATTTACTGAAGGGGAAGGAGCCTGCACCAGCCACCTAAAGGGGAAGGAGCATGCCCCCAGCAGGCAAAAAGGGCAAGGAGCCTGCCTCAACAGGCAAGAATAGCAAGGAGCCTGCACCTGCCACCCGAAAGGCTAAGGGGCCTGCACCAGCAGGCAAGAAGGGCAAGGAGCCTGACCCAGCAGGCAAGAAGGACAAGGAGCCTGCACCTGCCACCTGAAAGGCCAAGGAGCCTGCACCAGCAGGCAGGAAGGCCAAGGAGCCTGGACCAGCAGCTGTGATATAGCCCCCACCACCAACCATGTTTGTGCATCCATCCAAGGGTGCAGGGGATGTTCAGGAGCCTCCCACCACCAG